>NC_136388.1:64755471-66101738 GCF_965140285.1 Lepidochelys kempii
ACTATTTGGCTACGCTGCTGAATAGGAGTGATCTGTGCAGATCTGGTGCTGTGATGTTCTTCCTCTCTGGGCTTCCCAGAGGCCTAAGAGGAGGATTCCGTAATCCTATCTGACAGTACAGTAGTCCTCCGGCCAGCAGGATTGCCACCCCTGTGGCGCCACGGGCCCTGTGCCACTCCAGGAAGCGGCCAGTATCACACCCCTGGGGGATATGGGGGGCAGAGGGCTCTGCGGTGCTGCTCTTGCCTGTGGCTATCTCCCGCAAAGCTCCCATTGGCTGGGAACGGGGAACTGCGATCAATGGGAGCTTTGGGGGAGGCACCCACAGGCAAGGGCTGCATGCGGAGCCCTCTGCCCCCCATCCCCTAGGTGCCGGCTGCTTCCTGAATCGGCACGGAGCTGGGGCCAGGGCGGGTGGGCAGGCAGGCAGGCAGCCTGCTGTGGCCCCGGTATGCACTGCTGCTACCCCAAAGCTGCTCTAGGTAAGCAGCGCTGGGCCAGAGTCCACACCCCAAACCTCTTCTCTACCCCACACTCCAACCCTCTGCTGCACCCCAACTGCCTGCCCTGAGCCCCCTCCCTCACTGTGCATCCCCTCCTGCACCCCAACACTGTTCCCTGAGCCCCGCTCATACATCCCACACCCTCTCCCACACCCCGCACTCCCTCCTGCACCATCCCTACATTCATGGCCCTGCATGCAATTTCCCCTCCCAGATGTGGCCCTCGGGCCAAAAAGTTTGCTCACCTCTGCTTTAGGCTGAATAAAATTAGGAAGACATAGGAGGCCATGGAATGTTCTCCGAAGGGAAGTGGTTGAAATTCCATCACCCTAGAGTGGAGCAAGTACCAGAGAATGTACCATAGGGAACAATCCTACACTGGCCCCAGCACATGGACTGAATGACCTTATGGATCTTTTCCATCTGTGATTCTCCCCATTGCATCTATCCTTTTATGCCTCCTTATCCTAAATGCTCAAGCTATATCCTATGAGCACCCTCTTGCTCTTTGTCCTCTGGCAGCCTAATTACACAGAAATCAAACACTACTGCAATCACTGGAGGAACTTTGCTGACATCTATGATGCTTGGAACAGTGTTAAGAATACCCTGGAGTGGACTGTTTTACACCAAGACAGCATTGTGGATGTTGCTGGGCCAGGGGGCTGGAATGACCCTGACATGGTAAGAACACCTGAGCTCTTGTTACACTGCAACAACCATAAGGCCTCTACTTGACTAGAGAATAATGGGGCGGGGGGGCAGCACCAATGCAAGATTGTGGAAGAGGAGTCCATTCCTGAGAGCAAAAGGAGGAACTGAGAGGGAACTTTGTAAGGAACTGACTGGGGAAATATGCTGGGGGCAGAGAACCCTCTTTGGTCCTAGCACAACGAATTCATCAAAGGGGGCCCATGACTCAGGAAACCAGGCAGCCTGGTGGCTATGCAAAGATGGGGTAGGATATCCACAGCAATAAGGAATGTAACCTGTGTGCATTGCTCAGGCTCAGCAGGAGCCATTTAAGAGCAGGTCTACTCTGAACTGAAAGCCTTGGGCTTATTTAAGTGGGCACTAGCTCTGGTTGCCCAGCCTGAGGCCCACTGGGCCCAATTCTCAGAATGCTGATCACTCAGACCTCCCCACAGGTGAAAACTGGGCACCCAGTTAGCAGCCACTCCTTCAGAAGTATTTATGACCTCAGACTAAGCCTTGTGCGCCCTAGAGCTGTCTTCCTGTCAGACAACCTTCTTCTTCTACACCTCCACCATAACTTGTTGCCCAACTCCTCCAGCTCCTGATTCCCAAATAGCTGCATGAACTTGGCATTTGCCCCACTTCCTCTTACAGCTGATGACAGGTTCTGGGTTGTCTAATTGTGATGAAAATGTTAACACCATGTGTATTACCATTCTCATTCTACACTTGTTACAGCTGGTGATTGGCAATTTTGGATTGAGCTGGGACCAGCAGCTGACTCAGATGGCATTGTGGGCTGTCATGGCAGCTCCACTGCTCATGTCCAATGACCTACGTCATATCAGCCCCCAGGCCAAGTGGCTGCTCCAGAACAAACATGTGATCGCCATCAACCAGGACCCACTGGGCAAGCAAGGATACCGTATCACCAAGGTATGATAGGGGCTGGAGCCACTGAAATGGGGAAGAGATTTCCTCTAGTCTCAGGGGCGTGAGACTGTAGGTGAAACTAGGTTGCTGGGGGGTGGTAAGCCTCCCTTGCCTTCCTCAGAGTAGACTGGGGAGAGTAATTTTGAAACATCCACCCACCAAGACTTGAGTCTCACATTCCTCCCAGCTTAGGAAGAGGATGACTAGGACCTGTAGAGTCAGTCCTACACCCTCAAACATTTGTTTGGTTTCCATTTTTGGCAGGATAACAACTTTGAGCTCTGGGAGCGGCCTCTGTCAGGGGGTGCCTATGCTGTGGCTGTGCTGAATCGGCAGGAGATTGGAGGACCCCAGATCTTCAGCTTCTCTACCTCTTTCCTTGGCAATGGCCTGGCATGCAACCCTGCATGCTCCATCCAGCAGATCCTCCCCACCAGTGAGGACTGGGGACTACACAACTGGGTCTCGTTCTTGAACATTGAGGTGAACCCAACGGGTACTGTGCTGCTGAAGGTGGTGGTGATTGGGGATTCCCCAGATCAGAAGCCGATCATGAACATCAACAAAAAACTATCTCCAGATATCTTATAATGTAATAGTGGCCTAGTTCCCCAGGCACCAGAGCTTGCTCCAGTCCTGCCCATCCACATCTGTGGGCAATAAGAGCTGAAGATCCCATCAGTGATGGGTGAACTTTACCAAATTAACCCTAATCCAGCAAAAAGTACTGTAATCTCTCTCCATCCTTGTGTTGCAATTACTGGAGAGAGGGTACCTTTATGTATCCCTGCTAGATCTATCTGAGTCCTGCTCAGTGTAGTTTGTGACCTAATGTTCCTTTCACTGGGGGCTAAAGGATTGAGGTGGTCAATTAGACTGGGTCAGCCTTCTGTAAAGACCGAATGGCCTTGGTAATGGGTGAGAAAATGCAGAGCAAGGACATACCATGTTAGTGAGGTTCTTCAATGGCGCCAGGACTCAGGGGAAGAGTGCTCCCCTCCTGCCTTAACAGCTTCCTCTCAGGCCAGTGTGACTGATGTACACCAGCTGCAAGAACACACATACACAGTCCACCCTCAGACCCCCTGCCCTTTTCCCTAAGGTTGCTCTCACCTTGCAGTGGTGACTCAATGTTTTAAGCCAGAACTTTTTAGGCTATCACTTTCTTGCTGGCTGTCTCCCTTTAAAGGGCATCCATGTAGTCTTATCTCCCACTCACGTGGCTTTCACTTTGTTCTAGGGTTTTTTAATCCATGTTTCTTCAGGAGACAGCAGTCACCCAGCTGCCTTCAGCAGCTTACTGATTGTCCTGGTGCCAGCAGCTGTATTTTCCACTGCTGGCTCTGGACTAAAGAAACACAGTTTTTGGTGCAAATGGATTAATCATTAGCCACCCATAGGTAGAGAATGATGGCATGCTACAGGGGTTTCTCCCCTCCCCACTGACATTGACTGATGCCAGTAAAAGGAAATTGATTAGGGCAGGGTTGGGCTTGCTCTGTCCTTTCCCCCACCACCATCTCCTTCCTTTGTGGTACAGTCTACCTTAAAAGACACTCGAGGGGGTTGAGGCTTTTTGTAGTAGTGTGTGGAACTGAGCCTACGCTCAGCTTGAGCATGATCTGAAATTTCTGTAGCGGTGGGTTTTCTAATTCTCTTGTGAAACTAATCTCGTCCACACATACCAAGCCACCTGTACATAAAGAACATTGTACACAAGTCTTGCTAAAAAAAATTAAAGCTTACCTATTCCTAGACACCTTTGGTAATTGTAGTACAGCACTTCACCAACAGACAGTGCTGTTGACTTCTGCCTTCTCTTGGAGGTGCACCATCAAAGTTACCAATTATGTAAACAGGCCTAAAGGTGCTAAATTTGCATGCAAAATTGCTACAGGAACCTGTATCCTATCAACGACTTGCTTAAGATGCTACTCTAAACCTCCACTGCAAGCAACAGCTTAGTTATAAAAGCTGTATTTTTGAATTCCAGTCAAAAAATCATCCCATTAGTAGTCTATAGCTGACACACTATTCTGTTACAAAACATGGAAGGAGTTTCCCCTCCTCCTAATGCTGTAAAAGTTAAGCTAGAAGAGGCATATACACTAAAACTTAATAGAGCTACCTTCCTGTTGCTGCATATGAAGAATCTCAGTTGTGTGTGGGTAGAGATATGCTAACTTTTTTTCCTGCCAAAGTTTAGTTTAGTATCACGTGGAATTTTACAGAGATGTTGCCAGATGCTCCTTGGCATCCTCTATACAGTTTAGATTTAAGAAAACCAGAGGCCTCCTCTCCTTTGAAGTAGGTCAGTATCTAAGAACATCACCTGTTATTCCTAATTCTGGTGGATCTCACTGACTGTTTTTAATGCTAGCCGGCAGTCTGTAACCTTCACACATGGATTGAGTGCTTTATTAATGTAAAGGAATCTGGGTTGGTGTTAAGTGCTGGTGTGAAACAGAAAGCTAGCCAGGTTTTTCTCAAGCCTATGCCCAAGGATGGGATCGGGCTAAACGTTTTAAACACTTGCTTCTAGCTGAATGGGCTAATGAGATATTCCCTTTCCAAGACGGAAGGTGAAGCAGAGCACAGGCTAAATACATGAAGCTTAGCCCATACAATTCTGCTCATCTGAGCTACAAGCAGCACGTTCACATCTATCAACAGCAATAAATGATGGCCGCCTAAAAATGGTACTGCAAAGAGGAGGTGAATCGGTCACAGTGAAATCTCTACATTTGTATTAGGGCAGCTAGACCCTGCCTCAAGGGCCTTTGTACATTTACTCCCTATAATTTTCAGTTTACTACTAGTGCTTGTAGAGAAGAGGGATCTAAAATGAGGCCAGCGCTATATATTTGTAGCATAAGGAATGAGGCCATCTGCTTTTCAGTAGGCTCAGCAAAAGCCAAGCCAGCCCTCCCCTATGCATTAGGACCATCACTTAGGGGATGAGCTGATCTTACCCACCCCTCCCTTTCCTCTAAAAGCACTTAATACAAGGTAAGGGTAAGGCCTGGTCCATGCAAACTGTATCACTATAATAAAGGTGAGATTTTTTACAATTTAGTTAAACTGCTGCAGCTTTGTATACCGACATCAATTTAACTCTGCCTTAAAGTGGTTTAGCTTGTGGCCATAAATTTTCAGAAAGAAGCAAAACTAGTGAAGCAGGTTTAAAACAGGTAAGTGGTCACATACCACAGTTTGCACTAATTTAACGTAACCAGTGCAACTTCTGTTTTGACGGTCCCATGGAGTCCTATACATAGACACAGCCCTACCTTCTACTCTCATTTGTAGAAGTAAAGGACCTGGAAGAGTAGCAACATGTGGCTTCCACACCACATTGGTGCATCAGACTGGTAGGCCCTGAGCAACCTCCCAGGAGTTGACACTTTTGAGTGTGGATTAAAAAGTTTCTCTAGCTGCAGGTAGAATTTATTCTAAAACCTCTTTTTAGGCAGCATCAGCCCATACAGAAGCAAATGTTCAACCACTGGTGAGATTTCCCAGTCCTGGAGAACTTTATTCCCAGCAGCAGCTCCCATTTGAGTTTGATACACCCAGAAGTCCCTCCCTAGCAATAAGGAAATATACAAGAGCAGCAGATTCTTTCCACGTACTTTAATGGATTCCATAACAATGAACAAGACTGAGTTTAGAACTGGATCACCTGGCCCTGTAAGAGAGAAAAGACTGACTGAGTATGTGCAATACAGAACCCTACCACAAACATTTCAACTCGCCTCAGGGACTTCTATGGAGCATTATTCAAACAGCACCCTCTTACAGTCATTCTGAAAAATCCATTGACTAACACTACTCTCCCTGCCAAAAGCCAACTCTGCATCCTCATTAGTTTCTCCATTAAACAGTTACATCCAATGAGCAGCAGGATCTTTACATTAATATAGAGGTGGCTAATGTCTGCTGGCCAACTCTGGAAGTGTAGTTTTCTCACCATGCTCAGCACTGAAGTAGCCACACAGTCCACAGCTTTCAGAGTGGTAGCCGTGTTAGTCTGTATCAGCAGAAAGAACGAGGAGTCCTTGTGGCACCTCAGAGACTAACACATTTTTATTTGAGCATAAGTTTTCGTGCATCTGATGAAGTGGGCTTTAGCCCACAAAAGCTTATGCTCAAATAAATGTCTTAGTCTCTAAGGTGCCACAAGTGGTCCTTGTTCAGTCCACAGCTTAACTTTCACTGGCAAACCCCTCAGCACATAAACATACCTTTCTCTTCTTGTCTCCTCCCAGCTCAAAGTGCTTGCACCTCTTAATGGCCAGCATTCTTTTGGACCTGCAGTTGGGCTCCACACACTCAAGCCTCAGAACAATCTTCTTCGTGGTCTTGGCCTGGAGAGAGAGACAGTGAATGGACTATTCCCAGTAGCAGGCAAAGCCAGCCATCATTTAGCTCTAGAGAGAAACAGCTCCTCCTGACATGTACACAGCAGGTTAGGCGCTCCAAGGCCTTTCGGGAACAAAACCCCAGCAACCTTGGGAGTTTGGAGACAAGAAATCTGGGAAACAAATTCAACTTCCTCTTCGGAATGAAGAGCACAGAGCTGACAAAACCATGGGACCAGTTTCCTAGCACAGATCTGTTACCACATTTCAGTTCTGGGCTGCAATATTCCGTCCATCCACAGGTTCTAGTCTGGGTCCTATAGATTACTGGTAATCCTAACCAGCAGCACTCCTTTTACCACTGGCTACTCAAATAATAGTTTCCAAAAACTACCAAACAAGCCAGATTATATGATGGTTCTGACAGACATGAAACTACACTGAACACACTCATCCTTCTGCTTGTAACCCAAGGACTCCAATCCATATGGCAGTCACCAACTGTGCCACGCAGCCAGTATGCTACCACTACTTTGTAACGTCTCTCCCTATGCTCCTAATAAACTGGAGGGGCACAAACTTTTTGGCCGGAGGGCCACATCGGGGTTGTGAAACGGTATGGAGGGCCAGGTAGGGAAGGCTGTGCCTCTGCAAACAGCCTGGCCCCTGACCCCTATCCGCCCCCTCCCACTTCACACCCCCCTCAGAATCCCCAACACATCCAACCGCCCCCTCCCGGGACTCCCCAGGACTCCACCCCCCCGCTCCCTGTCCCCTAACTGCCCTGACCCCTATCCACACCCCCGCCTCCTGACAGGCCCCCTGCCCCATCCAACCCCCCCCACCCCACATCCCCTGACTGCTCCCCTAGAACCCCCCATCCAACCCCCCTACTCCCTGTCCCCACCTCCTGGAACCCCCCAGAACCTCCCCCCCAAACCTCCGCTCCCTGACTAACCCCCAGGACCTCCTGCCCCTTATCCAACCCCCCCCCCTTTACCATGCTGCTCAGAGCGGCAGGACAGGCTTATTGGAAAGCCTGGGAGGTGGGCGGGCACAAGCCCTGTTGCCCATGCAGCTGCAGGGGAGGAGGGACAGTGGGGGAGGGGCCAGGGCTACCCTCCCTGGCCAGGAGCTCAGGGGCCAGGCAGGATGGTAGCACGGGTCGGATGTGGCCCATAGTTTGCCCACCTCTGTAATAGACCCAAGCAATACTGAAAAGACACCAGTCTTAAAGGATGACCTGCAAATGAAAACATCTGGGTTGTGCCTCTGTTTAAAGACCTGGAAAAAAAAGTTATGGGGGGTAATTTTGCTTTTTTTAAAATTACATTAGAAATTTCAATCTTTTTCCTGGAAGGTGAGAGAGGACTAGAAAACTGATACGCTGAGTTCACCAGTCCCCATTATCAGAGACATCTAATGAATCTTCCAGCAGAAACAGAAAACCAGACATGACACTCCAGATATTTCTATGGTTATAACAAAAGTAAGCCTCCCCATGCATTTTTTAAAAAAGGGTAGTTCTCCAAGCATCCTTTATACCTATGAAGCAGTGATTTCCCCCCTCAGATCACCTTTAACATACAATCTTAGGCCTGGGCTACACAGTTGTTGCACTGTACAACTTTTTTTTTTTTAAGCAACAATCATATCCCTAACCAAAATAGTTATAATCGTAAATCTCTTATTGTTGACACTGTTTATAGACATTGGGTTTTTAAAATTCTTTCAGTCATAACAATTTAAGGTATCAGCAATATGAGCAAGTGAAAGGGGTACAATTTCTATCCCCATTATGTCCCTTTAAAAAGTGAATGGGACGGCCATTCCCTTCTGTCATTCAAAACACATTGGCCAGTCCAAAAGTGTGATGTGCCCACTCACTAGACAAAGGCATGCTACTGCTGCCATGAGGAAAAATTCCCATTTGGCCAAGGAGCAGCAGAGGAAAGAAATGAATTCAGGCACAAAAGGGCAAAACCTGTCATCAATACAAGTTGCTGAGCCTCAGCAAGATTACACTCACTGCACCCAGTCTAGACCCATGCCAACATGCATTGACATCCCTACCCAAGGCTACCTACACATGCTATGAGTCTCTACGCAATAAACATGTGAGGGTGTAGGAGTCCTCTGAATTACCTCTCTTCACCAGACCACATGAAATTGACCAGAGGGTTTCAACACCCTCTTTCCTTTAGCATGCTCACCTTCTTACGGAAGATAGGCTTTGTCTGACCACCATAACCACTCTGTTTCCGATCATATCTCCTCTTTCCTGTGGGGAAGAAACAAAACTCTTCAGGCAAACAGTTGAAACTCATGAATGTCCAAGGATCCCAGGAGCCTCCACCCCATAATCACTATAGATTGTTAAACAGTTATGAAATCTAACGAATTCTTCACACATATCCACACCATTGCCCCATGTGCTGATTACCTCAGGAGCAATACATTACCCACAGCTGGGATTCAAACCTCCTGGGCTCCTACTACCAGCAGTAATCACAACCCCATTACTCCGCACACTGGTGGCATATCTCACAGAGTAATAAATTCCTGCCTCCCACTGGCAAATTAATCTAGAAACGCACTGATCTGCCCCTTACCCTGAGCATAGAGAGAGTCCTTTCCCTTCTTGTACTGGGTCACTTTGTGGGGCTGGTGCTTGCCACATTTCTTGCAGTAAGTCCTGCGGGTTTTGGGGACGTTCACCTAATAGAGAACAGTGTCAGCATGTTAGAATAATTACCATGTAATCTGCCTAGGGTGTCCAAGCATTACATCCAACGCAGGGCTAAGCGTCAGTAATATTACCCTGCCCCCTTTCTCCCCAGGCCACTGGGATTACAGCCAGAATACGAGTGCCTCCCTCTCCCGGCACAGGCAGGCGGTGCCCACCAACCCGACACAGCAGGTAAAGGGAGGGGAGGTGCGAGATGCCACCCAGCCCCGAACAGTGCAGCCAGCACAGTGCCGAGCGAGCGCTCCCGGCCATGCCCGCCCCCCACAGGCCCGGCTAATGGAGCGGAGACAGACCCGCGGCGGCTCGGCTCCCCGGGGCCAGCGACGCCTCCTGCCTCCTCTGGCACCCGGCTCCCGAGAGCGGACAGGGCCCCCACCCACACGACCGAGCCGCGGCGGGATCCCCGGGATCGGGCCCGGCCGAGTGCCTCTACCGCGGCTCCCCGAAGCATGTGGCCCGGCCCCGGGCTCAGGCGGGCGCTCCCCGAGGCGGATGGCGGCGGATACACCCAGAGCCTCCCGCTCTCACCATCCTGCCAGCGACGGCACGGAAAGAAGGAACCTGACGCGGAACCGGAAGGCAATAAACACTCGGGCGGAACAATAGAGTGACAGTGGCGAACCAGAGCGCCGGATGGCGACCATAGAGTGTGACAGCAGCGAGAACTGCGCCACCTACTGGAGAGAAGCCGATATTGATGAGAAGGATAGAAGGAGGCCGTTCATTGGTTGGGAACGATCTTGTCTGGGCCAGTATGGGCCATAAAGATGAAGGAGCGCCTCTGATTGGTTGAGCTCCCTCCCAGCGTGTGGCACAGGAGGCTGGAAGGGGTTGTGTGTGACAATTAAATGCCTCAGCTGTATGTGCAAAAGGTGCATTGCACGTGCCAGATGCACTGCATGACCTGTGTGCGGGCATGTCTGTATTTGCACTGCATCCACAGCCTCTGGGCGCAGCTGGGGGTCCTCTAGTTGTACATGAGGCCTTAGAGATGACACTGGAGTCAATGGCAGTTGCAGGTCTCAGGCGCGGGTGTGCAGAGTTCAGCTCCCCCACCTGGGGATTTCAGTATGTTCTTCAGGGAAATGGATGTAGTTTGTGGAGTAAAACTGCCCCATCCATTATTCCTAAGTGTTACCAACCCTTTCCACAGACCGAACACGTGCAAAGGTGCAGATCATTCCATCCCATACCAAAGGGGTGTCTACTGGGGAATGAAATCCTTAAATGACGAATTATCAGGGAGTAGCCGTTTTAGTCTGTATCCATAAAAACAACAAGGAGTCCAGTGGCACCTTAAAGACTAACAGATTCATTTAGATATAAGCTTTTGTGGATCTGAAGAAGTGTTTTTTTTACCCACGAAAGCTTATGCCCAAATAAATCTGTTAGGCCTGGTCTACAGTATGCAGTTATTTCAGAATTAGCTGAGTTACCTCGAAATAAAACTGGTTCCGTCCACGCGACCAAACCAGTTTTTTCGATTTAAAGGGCTCTTTACTCTGATTTCTGTACTCCACCGTGGCAAGTGGAGTAGCGCTAAAATCGAGATCACAGTTCCGGGTTACAGGTACTGTGGACGCAATTCGACGATATTGGCCTCCGGAAGCTATCCCAGAATGCTCCCTTGTGACCGCTCTGGACAACACTCTGAACTCCGATGCACTAGCCAGGTAGGCAGTAAAAGCCCCAGGAACTTTTGAATTTCCTGTTTGATCACCATCAGCCCAGGTGAGCATCAGCACAGTCCACCATTACAGGTGACCATGCAGAGTCCACCAACTCAAGAGACCACACAGTCCCGGATTCGCAGACGAGCTCCAGCATGGTCCGAACAGGAGGTACTGGATCTCATCGCATGTTGGGGAAATGAATCTGTTATGGCAGAACTACGTTCCAAAAAAAAGAACGCAAATACGTTTGCTAAAGTCTCCAGGGCCATGACAGAAAGAGGCTACTCCAGGGACACAGAACAGTGTCGTACAAAAATCAAGGAGCTCAGGCAAGCGTACCAAAAAGCCAGGGAGGCAAACAGGCGCTCTGGATCACAGCCCCATACATGCCGCTTCTACCGTGAGCTGCATGCAGTTATGGGGGGTGACGACACCACTACCCCACCATTGTCCATGGACACCTGCAAGGGGGGAGTAGCACAGAGCAAGGAGGATGAGTTTTTGGAGGAGGAGGAGGAGGAGGAGGACAGTGCACAGGTGGCAAGTGGGGAATCTGTTTCCCCCCTAGCCAGAAACTATTCTTAACGCTGGAGCCAATAGCCTTCCCCTACTCCCAAAGCATGCTCCCGGACCATGACCCTGGAGAAGGCACTTCTGGTGAGTGACAGCTTGATTGGAGCCACCCTGTGGGGGGTGGGGGGAAACCCAGCCATGCTGGGCTGTTCGCCTTTAGTTTAAAGGGCTCGTACCTTCTCAGAGCCTCATTGGAGCCACTCTGGGCTGTTTGCGTTTCGTTTAAAGGGCTCATCCCTGCTTAGAGCCTCATCAGAGCCCCTCAGTGTGTATGGGGGGGGCGGTGGGGGAGGGAGGGTGTTGTGTGAAGCGATCATCCCAGAGAGCCCACAGGCTGCCTGCAAGCTGAATTCTGTTGCTTGGCCACATGTGATCGCTTACTCACACCAAAGTGGCAGGCACTTCAGTATAGGAGGCAAAATGCGACCTTGTACAGAAAGAATATGTGCTGTATACTATGAATTACCTGTTTCACTGAGAAACAGTGTCCCCTTTGTTCTCTAAAATTTATCTTTTAAAATACTACCCTCCCTTTTTCTCCTCCTGCAGCAGGTGCAAATGTTTCAGTGTGGCCCCTATCTACTCCATCCCAGAGGCTGGTCCAGATTAGAAGGCGGAAAAAATGAACTCGGGACGACATGTTCGCTGAGCTCATGCAGTCCTCTCGCACTGATAGGGCCCAGTTGAATGCGTGGAGGCAAACAATTGCGGAGTCACGTAAAGCGTTACATGAATACGAAGAGAGGAGGGACACACACAATGAAAGCAGGCAGGATGCTATGGTCAAGCTCATGGGGGAGCAAACTGACATGCTCCGCTGTATGGTGGATCTAATGCGGGAAAGGCAGCAAGACCACAGACTGCCGCTGCAGCCCCTGAATAACCGCCCTCCCTCCTCCCCAAGTTCCATAGCCTCCTCACCCAGATGCCCAAGAACACGGAAGGGGAGAGGGTGGGGGCGGGCGGGCGGGCGGGGGAGGCTACGGGGACTCACACAGTCAACCCCAGAGGATTGCACAAGCAGCAGAAAGCTGGCATATCCTAAATTTTGATTTGGTTTGTGGAATTGTCCTTCCCTCCTCCACCCCCCTAATCCTCCCACCCCCTAGCTTCTGATTTTTCTCAATGTTTTGTGCAACAAATTATAAAGAACGGTTTTTAAACAATTGTGACTTTATTTCCTTTAATATATATATAGGGGGTGGGTAACTTTAAGAGAAACAAACACAACTCTCACACAGTACCCTGGCCAGTCATGAAACTGGCTTTCAAAGCTTCTCTGATGTGCAGCGCGCCCTGCTGCGCTCTTCTAATCGCCCTGTTGTCTGGCTATGCGAAACTGGCTGCCAGGCAAGTTGCCTCAACCTCCCACCCGGCCATAAATGTCTCCCCCTTACTCTCACAGATATTGTAGAGCACACAACAAGCAGCAATTACAATTGGAATATTAGTTGTGCTGAGATCTAACCAAGTCAGTAAACTGCACCAGCGTGCTTTCAAACGTCCAAACGCACATTCTACCACCATTCTGCACTTGCTCAGCCTATAGTTGAACTGCTCCTTACTACTGTCCAGGGTGCCTGTGTATGGCTTCATGAGCCATGGCATTAAGGGGTAGGCTGGGTCCCCGAGGATAACTATAGGCATTTCAAAATCCGCATCAGTAATTTTCTGGTCTGGGAAGTAAGTCCCTTCCTGCAGCCGTTCAAACAGACTATAGTTCCTGAAGATATGAGCATCATGCACCTTTCCTGGCCATCCCACATTGATGTCAATGAAATGTCCCTTGTGATCCACCAGTGCTTGCAGCACCATGGAAAAGTACCCCTTGTGGTTTATGTACTGGCCGCTTCGGTGTTCCGGGGCCAAGATAGGGATATGTGTTCCATCTATCACCCCGCCGCAGTTAGGGAACCCCAGCGCATTAAAGCCATCGACAATGGTCTGCACATTTCCCAAAGTCACTACCCTTGATAGCAGCTGGTCAATGACTGCATTGGCTACTTGCAGCACGGCAGCCCCCACAGTAGATTTGCCCACTCCAAACTGATTCCCGACTGACTATCGGGCATTGCAAGCTTCCACAGGGCTATGGCCACTCACTTCTCAACTGTTAGGGCTGCTCTCATTTTGTTGTCTTTGCGCTTCAGGGCAGGGGACAGCAAGGCACAAAGTTCCATGAAAGTGGCCCCACGCATACGAAAGTTTCTCAGCCACTGGGAATCATCCCATACCTGCAACACTATGCAGTCCCACCAGTCTGTGCTTGTTTGCCGGGCCCAGAATCAGCGTTCCACAGCATGAACCTGGCCCAGCACCACCATGATCTCCCAATCGCCACATGCCGTGCTTCTAGGAATGTCTGTGTCCATGTCCTCATCATTAACGTAATCGCACTGTCATCACTTCCTCGCCCGGTTATGCAGGTATTGCACATACTGCTGGATAATGCGTGCGGTATTTACAATGATCAAAACTGCAGCGGAGATCTGATCGGGCTCCATGGCTATGGCGCCTGCATGGGTAATCCTGGAAAAAGGGAGCGAAATGTAGGAGTGCAGAGTGGCAGCGGAAGCTGTGCTGTTCGGTTCACGGTAGCCAAACAACGGCTGAAAATGGTTGTCTTCTGTGGCTTTCATGGAGGTGGAAGCCCAGGACAGACAACATGGAGAAGCTCCGAAGCGCAGCAATAGCGGGAGAGCAGAGTTGGCGGCAGAAGCTGTGCTGCTCGGTTCACGGCTGAGCACAGTTGAGTTGGAGAGGTGGATTCACGGAGAGCAGCGGTGCACCGTCTGCTGAAAGCAGTATGGCGTCTGCACGCCAAAAAGGCACAAAACAATTGTCTGCCATAGCTTCCTCACGACACACACCCAGAAACACCTGTGAGAATGTTTTTGCCCCATCATGAACTGGGAGCTTAACCCAGCATTCCAATGGGCGACGGGGACTGTGGGAATGTTATACCAGTAACATAAAAACCAGCAGGATCTTATTAAAAGGAAAAAGGCAAAATACCACATTTATTGTGTATACAGAAAGAATCATAGTAAGCAGTTAGTTATAGCTATAACATTCCATTCAATCTCATATTTATTCACACATTCATTCATACAAACACACACACCCAGGTTCTGCAAGGTTGTTATCATAGTTACCAGCCTTAGAGTTGCTCATGCCAAGCCACTGGCCAGGTGGCCTGGACACGAGGAGGGAGCAGGGCCTTGTCAGATGCTCATCTGATGCTCCTGGAAGTTGGTTTGCAGAATCAGACCCCAAAGTTCTCACTTTCTAGAGTCTATTTTTATAGGAATTTCTTCCTATGCCAGTCTATGGGAAGTGCTTCATCATGCTGTTGCTGAATCAATCAGCAGATAGCACATTCCTGATGGCTCCGCGCTGCCAGATGTTATCTTGTTCTTTGATTCTCCCATTCTTGAGGCTGTTGGGTGGATTCCAGTCTGCTCTCCAGGGGTCCTCTGGTTATTTCCACTTGACACCTTCTTCAGCCGTTGGACACTGGATTCTTAGGCTGGCACCTCCCTGATCATTCAGTTATTATCCACACCAAGCATCCATCCACATACATCCTCTATCTCTATTTTAATCACAATTATTAATACAACAAAAGGGCGGGGAGTCTCTGGGTGCTGTTTCTGTTGTTACAGAGTATTGCTTTGAGTCTCTCTCTCTGTGAATTGCTTTGAGAACAGACTCTGTCTTAGAATGTACTAACACAATTAGCAGCTTGCAAGCTTCACACATAGAGGGAGAGAAACAGAACCAAAAACCAAGAGACCTCTGAATTAGTCATACCCTGGAATTTAAACTCTGGGGAATCAAACTCATTTGTGATTTTAATACAGAACTTCTTTAATATGGTCCAACATAATCCCCCTTTTGACACTAAGATTTATAATCGTCAGTGTCACTTTCTATGTAGCCTATTCAAGAGAAGGTACTGTGAGGCAATTTGAGTTCGTGATTCCAATTCATCCCACATACATGATCCTAGTGATGTACCTTTACTACAAGGTTCTGGGGCAACAGGCAAGGTGAGGCACACCCACTTTTGAGGAGTCCATTCGGTACAACCTCTAGTGTCCAATAGCTTCCCTCCCTCCTCAGCCCATTGGCTTGAGGTCCAGGGTAGCCAGAAGGATCCCATGTGTAATGTGGGGAGTGGGTTAACCTTCAATACCTTTGCCTCCAGGGACTGTTGGTGTGCAATTTTGACAACAATTTCTCCCATTAACAAGTCTGGTTTTACAATACTGGAAACATATTGCATCCATTCATATTGATAAGTGTCAAACAATGATCTCTTTCTTTGTTTTAACAAATGCATCAAACCCTTAATATTTCCCAATATGACCCAGAACATTTTGTCTTCCAAAGTAGCTAGGGCAAGTATCTGCATTTCAGTGCACCCCATAGCTATGGCTGTGTAGTTTCCTATTTCAAAATTTTTTTTTCTTATGCATAAGCCATGTGGTAGTATTAAGCCATTACCAAAGATTCCATCAGCCTTTTAGGTTACCCAGACCAATTTGGACCAAGTCTACATTGGCATGTACTTGTTTTTGTATCAGGCTGTCCTGTAGCTGGGACAGAGAGCTTAATTTATTTTTAATTACCTGCAGGTCTTTAGTATTTTTTTTTAAACACACAACAGTGCTAGCAACACGACAAAACACAAGACAAAACATAGAACACAAAACACAATTTCTTATTGTGACAGTCGATTCATGGTACTGCGTTGCTCTTCAGCTGGCATCAGCTTTTCCTGATTTTCTGAAAGACAAAAAGAACATGTTTCTACCCCTTTTGGGGTGGCAGATTATTGCTTAAAATATTTCTTTTACAAATACCCTTGCTGATTGCAGGCAAAACAGAAGAATTACCCCCACATTTTCCTGTTTTTGTTCTATAGGCAGGCCAGGTTTCAATGGTTTCTATCTTTTAAGGGTTATGGGGAAATTATCCCACTGTTTAGTCATTAAATCCCTGAGGTGGAGTACCTCAGTTTCCCTTCTTATACAGCAGACCAAGTTTATAATGTTTTTCCTGCTGTGTTAAGCTTTAAGTTTTATTTACAGGTAATAGCTGAGAAGCATCATTGCCATACAACCTTAAAAGGGTTTTTCCAAAAATCATACACACTATACATTGTTACAGGGGTACTTATTATCATTAAATTTCTTAAAAATATCTTGTTATTCCATGCCTTTTATTTAGACAATTTGTTTGCTGACCAGGTGTGTCCTTTATCTGCAGCTCCTTTGTGCTGCTAGTTCTTTCCTTCCTTTATCATTTAGATAATTTGCATTTTCACAGACGCTTCCTGCTTTTGAATTTAAAGCCATCAGCAGCTCAGAGACTCTATCTTAAAAGGGACACAATCAACTTTCACCATAGTTTTGATTACTTTTAACTTCTGCTTCCAAAACACACAGCAATCTGAAAAACAAAACCCAACCTATCCTGGCTCCCTTTGGAGCCCTAATAGCATTTTAATTAAGTAGCATGGTATGTTTGCATTTCTTTTGCCCCTTCTACAATGTACCCTACACATGTTCTGGGGCAAATGCACATTCCTTCCATAGTTTAACTTCTATAACATTATCCATATCGACAGGTTTCAGAGTAACAGCCGTGTTAGTCTGTATTCGCAAAAAGAAAAGGAGTACTTGTGGCACCTTAGAGACTAACCAATTTATTTGAGCATGAGCTTTCGTGAGCTACAGCATCCGATGAGGTGAGCTGTAGCTCACAAAAGCTTATGCTCAAATAAATTGGTTAGTCTCTAAGGTGCCACAAGTCCTCCTTTTCTTTTATCCATATCCATTTTTTTACATAAGGTGTAACTATTTCTTTTTTTTTTGCTTACAGAGTTTTCATGCACCTTTATCAAAGTGACAGTCTGATTACTCAGAGCCATTTTAAGGCTCAGTGTTTCTCACATTGCTTCTTTTTGTTTTAAGAAAAGGAGGACTTGTGGCACCTTAGAGACTAACCAATTTATTTGAGCATGAGCTTTCGTGAGCTACAGCTCACTTACCTGTCTTTTTGTTTTGTGCACCTCACCCCTATTGTTGCTTCAGAGGGGCACTGTCTTTTTTAATTTATTTTTTTTTCTACAGCTCTCATCTGCTATTTTGTTACAAAAACAAACAAACAAAAATAATCCAGAATTTTTTTTTCCTGATTTTGACTGCCCTGCTGCAGCCACAACTTAAAAACATTTTAAATTTTGTAAAGCATTGAGTTACCTTTTAAGGGTTAAATGTCAAATCCCAAAGCCAAACAACACTAATTACCTGTGTCTAGCAAAAAGGGTCTGTCAGTTTTGCAACTTTGAATTAAAGAGTCAAATGGATTTTTAGTGGCATTATTTAAAACAAAAACAAAACCAATTGGTCCTTAGAACTTTACATATTTACATACACACAGATAGATACATACACATTTTCTTTTCCTTAACATCCCTTCCACACTGCTGTTTTTTTACATCTTACATTCCCTTGATACGTTTGAGGCAGCTAAGTTCCCATAGAACCCTCTTATGTTCTTTTAGCAAATTTGACTAAATTGTCCAGTCAAATTATTTTAATCAGATAGTTTATTTTTGCCTGGCTAATTTACAGACATTCCTTTGGAAAAGGGCTCATTTTTCCTTCAGAATGGCTGCAAAGAAACCAAGAATGCTTTTCCTCTAACACTTTTCCTTTTTAACATTTTCACAAAGTTTAGCAGCTTAATTCCCTCCAGCCTCTGCAGAGTTAACTTTTTTACTCTCTTTTCTCTTTGTAATTATGCCTGGGGGTGCCGTACATAGGACCTTCTCCCCCCTTTTACCTGCGTCCCTCCAGCCTCTGCAGAGTTAACTTTTTCACTCTTTTTGTATTCCTGGAGTGCCTCTTTCACTATTTTCAGCTGGCTTTGGGTATTTGTAGCCAGCACCTTCCAATTGTCTGCTCCCTTTTCCGTTTGTGCCTTTTCCTCTTCACATGAAGACAAGCAGAGGGAAGAATCCTTACATGCCTCCCACAACAACAAAATTGCTGCCACATCTCTTTTGGCAGCACTAGAAGGTTTGTATATGAGGATATACTGAGCCAATCTATCCTCTAGGTCCGAAATAGTGCAGACATCAGCTAGGGCTTGTTTAGTCCAAGGACTGTGCCCAAATTTTTGAAGGATTTGTTTAAAAGGTGTAATTTTTTTTTTTTAAACAAAAGGTGAGGTTGGAGTTCCTTCTGACTCCATTCCTCCCTCTGGTACTGGCTTATCCTGTTTTCTTTTAAACATCTTAACATGGATATTTCAATCTCTTTGTCACTCCTAGTATTACTTAGCAAGTGACATAGCCTAGAGTCTGAAATCATAGCTTAATCTATGCGTTTTTCCCCTGCTACCCTCCTGGAGGCCAGCAGGTCTGGTTAACCTAATAGAAATGCCTAGCTCAGTAGAGTTGGCGGTGTACACACCAATATTTACAATAACTGAGGTTTTTTACCAATATTCCCCCTTTCGCAATTGTCCACCAAAATGTTATACCAATAAGATAAAAACCAGCAGGATCTTATTAAAGGGAAAAAGGCAAAATACCACATCTATTGTGTATACAGAAAGAATCATAGTAAGCAGTTAGTTATAGCTATAACATTCCATTCAATCTCATATTTATTCACACATTCATTCATACAAACACACACACACAGGTTATACAAGGTTGTTATCATAGTTACCAGCCTTAGAGTTGCTCATGCCAAGCCACTGGCCAGGTGGCCTGGACACGAGGAGGGAGCAGGGCCTTGTCAGATGCTCATCTGATGCTCCTGGAAGTTGGTTTGCAGAATCAGACCCCAAAGTTCTCACTTTCTAGAGTCTATTTTTATAGGAATTTCTTCCTATACCAGTCTATGGGAATTGCTTCATCATGCTGTTGCTGAATCAATCAGCAGATAGCACATTCCTGATGGCTCCGCGCTGCCAGATGTTATCTTGTTCTTTGATTCTCCCATTCTTGAGGCTGTTGGGTGGATTCCAGTCTGCCCTCCGGGGGTCCTCTGGTTATTTCCACTTGACGCCTTCTTCAGCCAATGGACACTGCATTCTTAGGCTGGCACCTCCCTGATCATTCAGTTATTATCCACACCAAGCATCCATCCACATACATCCTCTATCTCTATTTTAATCACAATTGTTAACACAACAAAAGGGCAGGGAGTCTCTGGGTCCTGTTTCTGTTGTTACAGAGTATTGCTTTCAGTCTCTCTCTGTGTGAATTGCTTTGAGAACAGACTCTGTCTTAGAATGTACTAACGCAATTAGCAGCTTGCAAGTTTCACACATAGAGGGAGAGAAACAGAACCAAAAACCAAGAGACCTCTGAATTAGTAATACCCTGGAATTTAAACTATGGGGAATCATTCAGCCCGTCAGGCGCAGTGGCCAAGTGGTAAGGCGTCGGTCTCGTAAACCGAAGATCGCGGGTTCGAACCCCGTCCGTGGGGAGACGGATAGCTCAGTGGTTTGAGCTTTGGCCTGCTAAACCCAGGGTTGTGAGTTCAATCCTTGAGGGGGCCATTTAGGGGTATGGGGCAAAAATTGGGGATTGGTCCTGCTTTGAGCAGGGGGTTGGACTAGATGACCTCCTGAGGTCCCTTCCAATCCTGATATTCTATGATTCTATGAATCAAACTCATTTGTGATTTTAATACAGAACTTCTTTAATATGATCCAACAGGAACTGTGGGATAGCTACCCACAGTGCACTGCTCCGACATTCGATGCTAGCCATGGTACTGTGGACGCAATCTGCCGAATTCATGCACTTTAGTGGGGACACAGAAGACTGAATGTATAAAATAGCTTCCGAAAATTCAAATAGAATAATTTTGAAATAATTTCATACTGTAGACGTACCCTTAGTCTTTAAGGTGCCACCGGACTCCTTGTTGTTTAAATGACAAAGAAATTCATAATACTGCCAAGGCAGCAAAAATGCAGAAGTTTATTTCCTCTTATGTTACCATTTTTATCAACAGCAAAAAATCACCCTTAGCTAATGACTCAGTAGGAGGAAGTGTCTCTCTATGTCTCTGCCTCCAACTCCAGAGACAGCTCCAGTTAAAAATGGCATGTTAGTAGGGGCTGTCTGTGCTCCTCTGCACCCCACAGTACCCGTTGCCCTGCTTGGGGAGGGGCTGGCTCTGCCCCTCTCCCCCCACACCTCCCTTTGTCCCACATGGGGAGGGAGCTCCAAGGGTATGTCTACACTGCAATAAAACTCCTGTGTCTGGCCCAGGTCAGACAAAATTACAGTGTAGACGTTCAGGCTTGGGCTGGAGCCCGGGTTCTGGGACCCTGCCCCTGAACCCAAATGTCTACACTGCAATTTTTCAGCCACACGAGCCCAAGTCACATGACCTGGGCCAGCCAGGTGTATTTTATTGCAGTGTAGACATAGCCTTACTGTCTCCACCCAACTGCTCCACATTGCTCATCTTTCTTGTCCTGTTCTCTCTTGTCCTGTTCCTCTGCCTGTCCTCTTCTGTCTTGCCTGCCTGTCCTGTCTCTCCGTCTGATCTCCCTTTTATTGTCTGTTTGACGTCTGTCCATTTGTCGCTCCATCTGTCCTCTCTCATCCTGCCTATGCCCTGTGCAATCTCCTTCCATTGCTGTGCCCCTGCCCATTGTCCCACCCTGCCTTTCTGCAGACACACCTCTTGCCACTCACAGGCCAACCCCACTGCTTGGCCCTAGTGCCCTCTCTGCATAGGACTCAGGGTGGCACTGTTGGAGGCTGCCTGAGGGATCAAGAGGAAACAAAGCTACTGGCTTAAGTCAGAAACCAAAAAAGGGAACTGAAAGGGTGGGGTTAGCTCTCAGTGGCCTTCCTTCCTCCCTCTCAGCTCTCTGTGAGAATGAGTCGCCTGCTGCCATTCCTATCACTTGCAGACCACCCCTGCATTTCAAACCAGCTGTCCACTGGCTGCTCCGGAGTCTGAATGCTACTGGGAAGCCACCCTCAGTGAAGAGAGCCATCTCTGGGGCAGGCGCATGGAGGAGTGACAGAAGATCATCAGTAAGTCTCTGGAGACCCATTGGACCCTTTTGGGTGTGTGGAGGGGCGGTGATGAGGGTTGAGAAGGCGGCTGCTGTGCATTGCACTGAGACTGGGAGGGGAGTGTCCAGCATGTGCCACATGGAGTAAGTAGAGAAGGACATGCCATGCTTGGGAGCAATGCTTAGCAAGGGGTGTGGTATCCAGAAGGGAGGAGGAGCGGGTGTGAAGGCCATCATCAGTTCATAACCAATGTGCCAGACAGGTGGAGTGACTGTGAAGGGTGACTGCACAGTGTGACATGGAGCAACATGAGATACAGGATTGGAAAGTGTCTGGAAGTCTCATGGGCTACACAGGGGAATCTCATAGACCATGGAGGGTTAGAAGACACCTAGAGATCACCCAGGTGAGAGCCCATCCAGGGCCTGCACCCAAGGCCAGAGTCTACAAGGGGTCAGAGTCCATAGGGTTAGGACTTGGGGAGGGCAGGGGTAGGGGGAAGTCACACACAGGGTCAGAATACAGGACTGTAGGAACTGCCAAATCAGGGAAACCCAGTAGCCCATCGAGTCCAGGATTCTGCCTCTCACAGTGGACAGTGCCAGCTCCTTCCAAGGATGCTGCAATGGCCAATCGGGCAGGACCATGCCCAAAAGGGAAGTTTCTTCCTAGGCAGCTAGTCCTGAAGCAGGAGGGTGCATGACCTTTATACATGTCCATTTTAGCTTGTGGAACTGCAAATATTATTATTCACCTAAATGTCTCATACTTATTGGGATCCTACTCGGCGCTGTGCCTCAGGAATGCCTTGTGGCAATGAGTTCCCCAGGTATCAATAGCAGCAATTCACATGGGGTCAGGATTGGTCCGGGGGCTCACCAAGGCTTAGAGTCCCCATGAGGTTCACACAGCGGGTGACAGGGCCCTGATGTCCTCCCAGGCTGATAACATGGTCACTGGTGTACACAAAGGGGTCAGGGGCCAAGGAGACAGAACAAGATGGTGGAAGTCGGGACTCCTGGTTCCACTCCCAGGTCTACCACTGAATTACTGTGTAACCTCAGGCCAGTCACTTCCTTTTGCCACGACTCAGTGTCCCACGTGGCACAATAGTGATAATGGCATGCACCCACCTTGCAGGTGTTGTCATTTATGGGTAAAGGGCTTTGAGATCCATGGCTAGAAAGTCAAGGTGGGCAAAGCATGCCTAGATGTGGCTGCCCTCACTACCCGCCCAATGTACACAACAGAACTGAGCTGGAGCATCTCAGCTTCATACAGCACCACCTGCAGGGCAGCAGAGACACTGCCGAGTCCAGAGCATCTGCTGGGCAGGGTGAGTGGGGAAGGGAGAGATGCAGAGCGGGGACGCAGCAGGGGAGAGTCCATATGGGAAGGGTGCCCCTTGTTTCTTGTCTCCATCACCCCCTGTTTCTGGTTGTCTCTCTCCCCAAGCCTCCTGCCTCTCCTTCCCCAGTTATCAGCCTTGCACCTCCCACCTTGCCCTCCCTTCATCCGTCTCGTCTGCGCAGGCCTGCCCTGCTGACTTACCAGCCAACGGGCTGCAGCACACTGCAGGGAAGGAGGAAGCCTGGCACCCAGTGTCCAGTTTAGTATGGCTAATGGCTTTCTCCTTCTCTGGCTGGCCAGGTCCACCTGAGCTACTCCAGCAAGGGGAGGGAGGGAGCCAACCGAGCTGAATGATGGACAGGAAAGGGTGGCTGCTTCTGTCCATCATGCCAAAATGGCACCTGTTTCTGCTAGCGAGTGGGCAGGGGCTCCAGCTCTCAATAAGGGGTTTCTGTCTAAGTTACAAGACGTGCAGCTGAATCTCAGCATAATTTGAACACTATTGTGATTTGATGAGTGGGGTCCCAGGTGATCTGCTGCCTAGACATGATGAAATCCCGCTTCCTTGCTAAAGGAGTGTGCTAAAGCGCTGTGATCTAGCAGAGGGGAGGCATTTATACCTCAGGGCTGGGCGAGTCGCTGGGTGCGGCGGTACCTCAGGGCTGGGCGTCACTGGGGGTTGACAGGGCAAAGATGATACTGTGTTCGCCTTCCCCTTAGTTTTTTGGTCACTGTATTTTATTTCATTCAGTTAAGGCTCTGAAGTGCAAAGATCATTTCTTGTAAAAACTGCTTGTTCAGCTGCGAGCCTGAAGTGGGTGCTCCCCACCAAGTGAAATCAAACTGTACAGCCAGAGACACAGACAGTTGATCTCAGGACTGAGCGCTAGGTAGGCTAGAGACATAAAACTGAACCCCACCGGGGAGTGACTGATTCCAGTGAGGAGATCCAGGCACAGCTGCCTCCTGAAATGGCCTGTGTTAACCCCGGACTTCTCAGAGTTCTGAACTCCGCTGTCATCATTGTTTTATCTCTGAATCCATCCCTTGCTAAAGAACCCCCACCCCATCCTGGACATTCACACTGGGGAGTTCCTTCAGACCATCTCTTGCCGCTTCCTTTCCCTGCTCCATTGCTGGTCATCGCCTGGACTCACTCAGCAAACTAGTGACATGGCACCATGTGTTGGAGTCAGAAGTGGGGCTAGCAATGGGAATTACCCATCTGAGGTTAAACTGGCAGAGTAGCTATATGTAGCCCCTCGCCGCCCAGGACCGCCGAGGTTGCTCTAAATTACACCAGGGGCCAGAGAGGGCCCCAAATGACCCCAGAATATGGCATGGTCCTTCCCCTTCCCCATTCCAGCACTGAGCATAGGAATGGAGCAACTAGAATCAGGGCTTCTCTCTACTCTGCCTGCTCCAGCCCCAATCCCCAGTGTAAACCCAGCCAGCCCTGCTCTCCAAACCTCCCATTTCCTGCTACACTCCAGGGAGCCCAGCTCCACTCTGCCTTTGTTCTGTGCTCAGACCTTGTGTTTGTGCCAGGAGCCAAGCCCCAGCAGAGCAGGAATCCCTGAGTGGATCCATTTGAGAACTTGGCCCTTGCCCCTGCCCCTGGGGGCATCTCCAGTATCTTCCAGAGAGTCAGCGCTCATTGAGAGCAAACCTGGCTCCAGTTAAAGCAGCATGTTTGACTGCCTTGATGGCTGGGCTATGCAAATCCCCACAGTGGCACAGATGAGTGAGCTGGGCAGGTTCCTCTAAGGGGGGCTGAGGGCTGTAGCTCAGCTCGTGTGTCTTACTTTCAGCACAGGGACGAGATGATCGGGGAGGAGGGGCAGTCGATGACATCACAAAGCAGGACACTGGCACAGCTGTGTGCTGCAGGATCCCTCTGGGATTCCTGAACAAAAGCTTAGTGTCTATTAAACTTAGAAACAAACTTAGATTGCCAGGAACCCGGAATCCAAAAAGCAGGCTCAGCATTTGAGCAGCTGCCACATTTTCCTGTGATCAGCCTCTTTGAAACGGCTCTTCTGCTTAGCTCTATCTCTACACTAATTGTACGCAGATGCAGACTAGAACATTAGTTGAAGCAATATATTGGGCCAAATTCCACACCTGATTTCAGCTACAGTTAAGAACAGCATCCTGGTCTACCATCGTTTGCTTTTTTTCCCCTGGCCCTGCTAGGCAAGAGGAACCCAGCCATTGCCATGGACCCCACATTCCTACTTTTGCATATATCTCAAAAGAAGTAACCCTTTAGTTGCTGTGTTGACTACTGTACAGTGCTCCTCTGTCCCAGGCTCCAGCTATCATTCAACCTCTCCTCTTCCCCAAGGCTACACTGATGGCCAGCTATAGTGGCCTCATTGGGACACACTTTTACACCCGGAGTTGTTCTTTACATCAGAGACTGTAACAGCAGAGGGTCCCCGCCAGAGAGAATACAGCTGGGGGGTCAGGTTCCCATTCTTTTTCACCACAGAGCTGGGGGGAGGAGATTTTCCTGCTGTAGGATGAACAGATGCAAGGAAGTGGAGTGAGAGGACAGAAAGATGGACACGGATTGCGGAAGTTTGGGGGAAGGAGGGGCTCATCTCGCTCTCTCTCTGCTGTAGGGCTCCAGGGGAATTCCCCAGGAAGCCTCAGGACTTGGGGACCCCTCCTTCTCTCCTCCAAACAATGACAGATTAAGCACAGATCTCATTGGTTCGTGGCGGCCAGGGACCCAGGGTGCAATGTACATGCACAGATCTATCTGTAGGGCTCCACTGCTTGAGAGGAGTGGAGCCAGGAGGCATGAGAACCATGAGCTCAGGGTGCCCTCCCTGCTGTTTCTTGGGTTTGGATTTCCAGCGCCT
Source organism: Lepidochelys kempii (assembly GCF_965140285.1). Lineage (NCBI taxonomy): Eukaryota > Metazoa > Chordata > Testudines > Cheloniidae > Lepidochelys > Lepidochelys kempii. The sequence continues at coordinate 64,781,252 of NC_136388.1, forward strand.
CCCTGTGGTGTGCCTCCAGACAGCCCAGAATGCATTGCATAGCGGTGTGCTAAATTCAGACACAAGAAGCATGAAGCACCTGGTGGATAGCACATGTGACAGGCCAAGCACACACACAGTTGGGTCCATCAGAGAATCACACAGAGCCACTTCCATCCCCCTTATCTGAAGGGAGAAAAGACCAGCCCCGTCTCTTTGGGCCCTACCTTAGAGATCCCATGAGCTACCACTGCCCAGACGACCCTTGGAGGCTCCTCTTCTCTCCTCCTCCCCGCCAACCTGGTATCACACCATATCTGAGCCACACCACGCAGCCTCACTGAGCTCTGGGGTTTGACACTTTGTATGTGCAAATGCAGCTGTCCCACATTTGTAAGAATACAATTGACCAAAGTGTCATATCTACAGGAAGTAACATTAGCCAGGCAGAGGGGAAGCCATCCTCTCACTCCCACTCTTGTGCTTTCACTTCGATAGAAATGGACAGCTTACTGCGAGGTACGTGGCAAATGGTGCTGGGGAGTCACCCAGAACAGCCAGGGGCAGTGGCTGGACCCTTTAGAAGCGGAGATGGGAATGTGGGCTGGAAGCAGAGCCCCTGGGGTAGTGACCTGGGTTTAATATTACGATTATGTATTATTTGCACTGAGGTACTGCCTAGAGGTTCCAGTCAAGGTTGGGCTCCTGTTGTGCTAGCTGGGTGCTGCCCAGACATAGGTTAGAAAACATGCCCTGGGCTGAGGAGCAATGCCTAGTTGATGGAGAAGCGGGATGTTATCTCAGCGAGGATGAAGGCGGCTGGACTGTCTGTGGGGCCATAGGAATAGAGTGCAAGGAACCTGGTCCACCTTTGGTATTTATCTTCCTTTCCTTTGTCACTGGGCTCTCCCCGGAAGACACACTGAGGAGCTGTCCTGCTGGGACGTGGATGCTAGCCATTGCTCGGGTTCTACGTCCCAAGGTAAAGCCTTTTTCACTCTTGTCAGTAGACTGGGGTAACTAGTTTGACAACTCTGTTTGCGGCAGACGTGGCAGATCCAGCTCAGCGTGACTCCTCGGGTCAGATCGCTCATGATTTGTGAGGGCCCGGGGATCTGAGGACATGGCCAAAAATCCCAAGCCTTCTGGGCATTGGAGTACTAATGGTTATTCCTATGAAAAGTCATTATAACCAGAATTAACTCTGTCATTCAGCAATCCCTGTTTGTTATTCAGTCACCTACCCAGGGAGCAGAAATAATGCTGTGGGAGTCAGGTAACCGGTCCCACGCCATGAAGACCATACAGCCAAGGCAAACAGCTTGCTAACAGTAATAATATAATACCTACCTCTTCTATAGTGTTTTTTACCAGTAGATCTTAAAGCACTTTACAAAGATGGTATCATTGTCCTCAGTTTACACATGCGAAAGCTGAGGCACGGGGCAGGAACAACTTGCCCAAGATCACCCAGTAGACCAGAGCCAGGAATTGAACCTAAGTCTTACTCCAGTGCCCTTTCCATTAGGCCATCCTTCCTCCATTGCTGTAGGGAATACCCTCCTCCAGCTAGTTTCCCTAGCCCACTCCCCTGTTCCCCCACGCCCGCCTCCGCATTCAGATCCCTCCTTAAGACTCTCTTGTGCCATGATGCCCGCAAGGTGTGAGGTCAATGGAGTCGTACAGATTTTCACCCATTTTTCAGAGATATTTTTAAACAAAACTGTACAGAAAAATAATTGTTCAGTGAAGCTGTGTGTCGGCCATTGCTCAGCAGAACACAGTGAATTACCGCAAGCCCTCTCTGTGCTCTTCAGCTCAGTTGGTTTGCCTCTCATCTGAAACTGTAAAATTCGGATACGCCGGTGATAGGGGCCATACAAATATCAGACAGACAGAATCTTCAAGGTGGGGACCATGCCAGTTTATTTGAAGTACCAGACATCACAGCATGCTTACGAAAACAGCAAAACATAACTAACAACTGCTTGGCTGGCTGGTTCTTGCTCACGAGCTATAGGTCTAACTCAGGGGTGGGCAAACTTTTTGGCCCAAGGACCACATCGGGGAATAGAAATTGTATGGTGGGCCATAAATGGTCACAAAATTTGCGTTGGGGTGCGGGAGGGGGTGAGGGCTCTGGTTGGGGGTGTGAGCTCTGGGGTGGAGTTGGGGATGAAAAGTTTGGGGTGTAGGATGGTGCTCTGGGCTGGGACCAAGGGGTTCAGAGGGTGGGAGGGGGATCAGGGTTGGGGCAGGGGTGTGAGAAGGGGTGCAGGTTCCCACTAGGGGTGTGGACTCTGGGGTGAGGCTGGGGATGAGAGGTTTGGGGTGCAGAAGGGTGCTCTGGGCTGGAATTGAGGGGTTTGGAGAGTGGGAGGGGGATCAGGGCTTGGGCAGGGAGTTGGGGCATGGGGAGAGGCTCAGGGGTGCAGGCTCTGAGCAGCGCTTACCTCAAGCAGCTCCCGGAAGCAGTGGCATGTACCTTCTCCGGCTCCTATGTGGAGGCGCAGCTAGGTGTCTTCACACTGTCCCATTGGAGCACCAGAGGGGGCCATTGGAACGCGTAGGAGCTGGATTGGGGCCATGCTGTGGCCTCCGGGAGCCATGTGATGCGGCCCTGACCATGCACCCCGGCCTGAGGCCCCCAACCCAACGCCCCAGCTGGAGCGGGGCCTAGGCCGCTCCCCAGCGGGAGCTCGCGGGATGTAGTTTGCCCACCCCTAGTCTAACTGGTCACCATATGTGGGGGGTGGGAAAGAATTTCTCCCCAGGTAAGATTGGCAGTGCCCTTGAGGGTTTTCACCTTCCCGTGCAGCATGTGAGTGCAGGTCACTTGCCAGGATTATCTGGGCATATCTCACTTCATCACTTCACCAGGGCTCAGGCACTGGTGTACTTCAATCCCTCCTGTTCTCTGCCTGGGACATGTCATAGTTTACTCTCCCATGGGCTGCAACACTTTTGGTCTAATTTTGGTTGTGGGATGTAGTGCGTGGGTGCTGGTGGCCTGGGTAATACAGGAGGTCAGCCGGGTGATCTGGGGGGTCTCTTCTGCCCCACAACGCTGTGACGTTAATTAATAACAACTTGCAGCCTGAGCATTTTGTGGCTGCTTCCGAACAATGGAATCAAGATCGAGTTGTGAATGATTCTTGAGCCAGGAGAAGGGGAAGGAGGATGGTTTTTTATAACAGCTAGTCTTGCTGCTAATGCACAACCAGCTCTACTCTTTGATAACTGGAACGTAGAAACTGCCTCAACAGACCAGGCAAACTGTAGAGGTACCGGATCCTGTCTCTGGCAGTATCCTCTGCGTGATGTTTCAGATAAAGGCAACCCTCCCCCCTCCATTTGAATGTATCTATGTGCTCAGTTGTGCAATGCTGTATGTGGGAAGAAAAATTCCTTCTGGACAACTTTTGACCAGCCTTTACACCAAGGACTAGACTCTGCTGTGTACCATTGACTTTGATGGGCTTTTTGTCATTGACTTCAGTGGCAGCAGGACTAAGCCTTAAAGCATGAGGACTGGTAAGCATGGAACTTCAGAACAGCTAGTGGAACTGCAAATGTTACTCCTGTGCATCATAAATTGTGTTTTAGAATCTTACTGAATTAGTTTTATAATACCCTGCAGCAGTGAGTTTCACAGGTTAATGCTTCCCATGTGCAAAAAAGTCTGCCTTTGTATCTGTATGGAATGTGTTGCCTTCCTTGCCCTTATAGGAGGGAGAAGGGAAGGGGAGTTCTCCACTGGCCTGCTCTGAACCTTCATTATTGCCTGTTTCTCCAGCAAATCACTTCTGACTCTTCTCCCTCCAAATTAATAGGCCATGGCCCCACCTATAAGAGGGCTGCTTGTAACAGTGGCTTAAAACAATTTTAGTCTATTTTTGGATCAGGGCTTTTCTCCCTTGCCATTAGCATCTCTCCTTTCATTATTATGTATCTCTGTAATTACTGAGCCCCGCAAAGTGCTCTGGGATATAGTTTGCACCACAGGAAAGGCATTAGACAAAATAAAGATGTATCCTTTTTTAAAAAAGGACTATTTAGAGCATCCTCATGCTATCGTTAGAGTGGAGCATTCTGCAAGAGGGAAAACAGAAGTGATTTTCACATCAAGTGAAACGGACATCACATGTGGCTCACAGGCATCCAGTGCTAATGATGTTAAACTGGCGAAGTCTTGGGCATGTTGAAATGTGCGTAGCCAAGCAGCATTTTAGAGTAACGAACTGAGATTTCCATATGTGAAAGGCTGTCAGCTAGACTTAGCCAGCTTTTGGGGTCATTTTGGAGGCCTTCCATACTAGGGCAAAAGTCACGCAAATGTTATAGCTTCTAGGCTGCAAACTATTCCATATGTGGTAAGTATGTAGTTATTAGGGTTGTGGATTAATCACAGTTAACTGACACAATTAAATCAAAAAAATTAATCATGATTAAAAAAATTAATCATGATTGATCACAGTTTTAACTGCACTGTTAAACAATAGAATACCAATTGAAATTTATTAAATATTTTGGATGTTTTTCTACATTTTCATATATATTGTATTCTGTGTTGTAATTGAAATCAAAGTGTATATTATTCTTGATTACAAATATTTACACTGTAAAAAATAAACAGAAAAATAGCATTATTCAATTCACCTCATACAAGTACTGTAGTGCAATCTCGGTGTAGTGAAAGTGCGACTTACAAATGTAGATTTTTTTTTTGTTACATAATTGCACTCAAAAATAAAACAAAGTCCGCTCAGTCCTACTTCTTGTTCAGCCAATCGCTAAGACAAACAAGTGTGTTTACATTTACAGGAGATAATGCTGCCCTCTTCTTATTTACAATGTCACCTGAAAGTGAGAACAGGCATTTGCATGGCACTTTGTAAGCTGGCATTACAAGGTATTTACGTGCCAGATATGCTAAACATTTGTTTGCCACTTCATGCTTTGGCTACCATTCCAGAGGACATGCTTCCATGCTGATGACACTCGTTAAAAAAAAATGCATTAATTAAATTTGTGACTGAACTCCTTGGAGGAGAATTATATGTCCCCTGTGCTGTTTTACCCGCATTCTGCCATTTATTTCATGTTATAGCAGTCTCTAGAGATGATGACCCAGCACATGTTCATTTTAAGAACACTTTCACTGCAGATTTGACAAAACGCAAAGAAGGTACCAATGTGAGATTTCGAAAGATAGCTACAGGACTCGACCCAAGGTTTAAGAATCTGAAGTGCCTTCCAAAATCTGAGAGGGATGAGGTGTGGAGCATGCTTTCAAAAGTCTTAAAAGAGCAACACTCCGATGAGGAAACTACAGAACCTGAACCACCAAGAAGGAAAATCAACCTTCTGCTTTTGGCACCTGACTCAGATAATGAAAATGAACACGCATCGGTCCACACTGCTTTGGATTGTTATCGAGCAGAACCCGTTATCAGCATGGACGCATGTCCCCTGGAATGGTGGCTGAAGCATGAAGGGATATATTAATCTTTAGCGTATCTGGCACATAAATATCTTGTGATGCCAGCTACAACAGTGCCAGGGGAACTCCTGTTCTCACTTTCAGGTGACATTGTAAACGAGAAGCGGGCAGCATTATCTCCTGCAAATGTAAACAAACTTGTTTGTCTGAGTGACTGGCTGAACAAGAAGTAGGTCTGAGTGGACGTGTAGGTGCTAAAGTTTTACATTGTTTTATTTTTGAATGCAGTTTTTTTTTAACATAATTCTACATTTGTAAATTCAACTTTCATGATAAAGAGATTGCACGACAGTACTTGTATGAGGTGAATTGAAAAATACTATTTATTTTGTGTTTTTACAGTGCAAGTACTTGTAATCAAAAATAAATATAAAGTGAGCACTGTACACTTGGTATTCCGTGTTGTAACTGAAATCAATATATTTGAAAATGTAGAAAACATCCAAACGTATTTAAATAAATGGTATTCTATTATTGTTTAACAGTGCAATTAATCACAATTAATTTTTTTAATCGCTTGACAGCCCTAGTAGTTATATAATTTTATTTCCAAAATATGACCACGTAGAGCATGATTTGCAAACCCATGAGCACACGATTAACTTGTATCGCCAGGGAGAGCCCCTGGATCCACGCTGCAAAGTTCAAGTCCATTTTGGATTTCTAGTACTTATAAATGCAGCAAGGGGTTTGAATCTAGAGCTTTGATTTGGGCCCATTTCTACCAGGACACTAAAGAGAATTGCTCTGCTGCTGTTGTGGATGGATGGAGTGGATGATGCAATGTAAGGTGCTTCGGATGCTTTTTTGAACCAAAGTTCTGAGCCTCAGATCCAGCTAAGCTGTGGTCAGAAAAGGGCCTGCACTAACAGTGGCTTCATAGGCCTGCACACAGCCAGTACACCTGCCTCAGTTTCCCTTCCATTTGCCCATAGCTAGGAATATCGTCTTTCTCAATGTCCAATTCAAAGGCCCACCTCTGGGCATAACGTGTGCCTGTACAGTAATCCTGACAAAACCATTGTCCCCAAACCCCAAAGCACAGCAGGTACAAATACAGCAGTTTTCCCATTCCCCCTTCCAGGGCCATCACTTCCAGGTCACCCACCTGAGAGTCCAGCCTGTTCCCAGTTCCTTTGCCCTTGTTCCAGGGCCCCACTCGCCAGGCCAACCACCAGGTCATTCTGTCCTACGACTGTGCAATCACAGCCAAGTCTATTCTCCCACAAGAGAGCTCCCTGCAGGGCTCCACTCAGCCCTCTCTGCCTCTCTCCCCTTCTCCTGGGATCCGCCCTACAGCATCAAACCTCTCGATTTGGGCTCAGCTTGCCCTGACCAAGCTCCGCCCAGGGGCCTCTGCAGGAAGAATCTGGGCCGGTACTCCTCCACAGCTCTCTGGGCCAGCTCTCTTCACCTGTAGTTCTGTCTCCCAGATCTCCTGTAGCTCTCTCCCAGTAACACTTGCCACTGCTCCTCTCTACCTCTGTCAGTTCTCCCCTACTGCTTCCTGTCTCTTTCACAGGCCGCTCACTCCAGCTCTTCCTATCTCCTTCCCTACAGCCAGGCTGCCCTCTTTTAAGCCCAGTTGGGAGGCATTTGACTAACCAGTCACAACTGCACAAACTTCTTCCTCATAAAGGGGCCAGGGCCAACCGACAATCACTTCCGCATTCTTCCAGGCTCCAGGGCTGTCAGGAACCAGGTTTGTTGTAAATTACAGCAGCCTTGGGGCTGTTCTAACTCCCAGCTGGTAACAAGATAGGTCAATTGGAAGCACCAGAGCACTCCAGCCTTGCCCACTCCCCGAGGCACATGCCTATGGCATCCCGTATACTAAGGATAGTGGGGGAGGATGGGGTGAAGCCACTCAGTTAGGGTAGCTTTATGGCCACTTTGTTCAGTAGCCAGATGCTAGCTGCAAACCTCCAAGATATTATCACATGGCAATCAGCCATGTAACTCCCCAGAAATATCACCCACATTTGAATCATAAAGAAACAGGACAAATGAATTCCCCCCTGCCAACAAACACACACACACACACACACACACACACACACACTTTTTGAGGTTTCTTGTACATCACTGATAAGAGTCAGCTATGTCTCCACTGGCTGATTTCAGATAGGGTTTTCCTTTCTTTCCCTCCTCTTTCAGCCAGCGTCATGTCGGAGGTTAGCCTGTGATAGCCTGAGGATGTTCCCAGCAACAGCATTAGGGATCTGACCAGAGCTGAAACCTGCTCAGATACCATCATATCTTTCTTGGTCATTATTGGGACTCGGCAATAAAAAAAAAAAATCAGCAGTAAAACAGGAAACTGAAAGATAAAGATCAAGTGTGTAAATTACTCCCCCTTCCCTTTGCGTCTTTGTGACCATGTATCCAGCAATTAATATCTCCAGCTCGCTCAGATCCCAGTCCAAGTGGGTGCACAATGCCAGTCTGGGATCTCGCTCTGCCTTCCCTAGGTGACAGTGTGAGCTAACAGAGCACCAGCATCCACGATGTCCCATTGACTTCAATGACAGTTGCGGGACTGGATTGTGGGCAAGGTCTAGAACTCTGCATGATGATCTGGCAGTATCTGGTAGGCTGCTCACTGACTGGCTGGTCTCTGCTTTGCTTTGGCAGCGGCAGCCCAGCGAGCGTGGTGCGGAGGAAGAAGAGGAGGAGGAGGAAGGCATGGCCTCCACTATCCTGGAAAGCATCTTCCTGAAGCGCTCGCAGCAGAAGAAGAAAACCTCTCCTCTCAACTTCAAGAAGCGTCTCTTCCTCCTGACAGAAAGCAAGCTTTCCTACTATGAGTATGACTTCGAGCGTGGGGTGAGTCCCAGAGCCTAGAGAAAAGCAGGGGACATCGCTAATGGGGCAAGGGAGGCTCTGCAGAAGGCTTAGCCCCACCAGGGTCTGATCCCCTGCTGGAGGACACAGAAACAGTCTTTCCCTGGGTCAAGCAATGACTCCCAGTGGCAGTGGGCCAGGAGTGCGGAGGGTGCTCGGAGGAATAGAGGTGAGGGGGAAGGGAAGTGTATGGGTCTGAGGTTTGATCTAGTCACTGTGAATGTCCAACTCTGTCAATACATCTTGTTAAGGCAGAGACAGAATCTGGGGTAACAGGCCAGGCTCGTGCCTAGAGATTAACCCTGCAGCCAGCTTGGGTGCAAATCAGACTCCAAGCTTACTGGCTGGCCCCTTTCTCTCTGTAAAATGGGAACCCCCTCCCCTCTCCTCCTCCTAAATTCTGGGAAAGCTTGGATCCCAGATGCTGATCCACACCCAAACTTTGCAGTTCACATCCCTCTCTAGTACCATGGAACTGCAACAGAGTCTAGGAGCTTACAGCTGCCTCCCGTGCTCACCAGGGTAAAAGAGCATGTGCCCTGCCAGGCATTTATTCCTAGAGCAGTTTCTCAGGAGACTGCCAATACAGCTCAGAGCCCAGCATCCCAGGATCTCCAGGGGAACCTGCTGGTACCTTGCGATGGCTCCAGGAACTGCTGGAGAGGAGTATTAGGCTCTGGGCTAAATCCTTCCCTCGGATGCTGAAGTCAGTGGGAGTTACGTGTAGGTGTCTGGGGGCAGTGTCTGTGCAGAATTCTGATCATGGGGGTCTAGTCTCCCTCCCCCCGCAATTCCTTTCCCTTGTTCTCTTTTGCAGCGACGAGGCAGTAAGAAGGGGTCTGTGGACATAGAGAAAATCACCTGTGTGGAGACGGTGATTCCAGAGAATAATCCTCCCCTGGAGCGGCAGGTGCCGGTAAGAAAGGGACACGTCCCCATTGCTGACATTGCCCCCCTCCTCCCATCCCCAGCGCTTCCTCCCAGCCCAGCTGTCCCTGGCAGGAAGACAGGCCGACTGCAGCCCTTCTCCCCACCATACCTGCAGGGTGTGCCCAGCCCATGTGGGGAGATTCCTGCCCCAGTTCTTGCTGGAAACAGAGTTGAGTCCTAGGCCAGCCCCCCAGGAACTGGCTGCAGTTCCTCTGGGGAATTAAGGTGGGAGCTTCTGGCTGCAGGCCCCTAGGGAATTAGTGAGCAAGGCCTTTCCAGTCCCCTCGGGCATTGATGGGGGGTTCCCTGATTCAGTTCCTCAGGGCATGGGGGAGGTTCCCACTCCATTTCCAGATGGGCATTTGGATGTTGCACTCTAGTCATCTGGGTACACTGGCCCCCACTGCATGGCTGTTAGCCCTGTTGCTCTGTCATGTCAGATGGCATGTCAGGTAGAGCATACGCCAGAAGCAAGTACTGGTGTAGGGGGTAACTGCTGGCTGCTTTCCCAATCTCATGGGCCTCTCCCAGCCCTGATGCCTGGAGTAGCAGAGGCAGGGGAGCAGGCTTTGGGTTTGTCTGTCTTCTGTTAGCTCCCATGCTGGCACGGAGGCCTCATTCTGAGATCCCTTGATGCCTGGGCGATGGGCAGGCTGCAGAATGGATGCGGCTCTGTGTGCTCTGACATGCTAGAGGGCGGCGAAAGGCTGGAGCAGATTAAGATCTCAAATCCCCAAAGACTGGGGAGCTGCCCATATTACAAAGCCCTGATATCCAGAGCCATAGAGCACACAGCAAATTCATTATACAGCACCGATCTGTGGAGCCAACAGGACACTTTGCACGTCCAAGCTAAGGGGCTGGCACTTGGGTACTGCAGGCACCCAATTCTCCAGACTATAAATCCACCTTCTCTGCCTGTTTCTTGCAGAGGAAGGGGGAGGATTATAATGAGATGGAGCAGATCTCGATCATAGAGCGGTTCCCATACCCCTTCCAGGTGAGTCACACTTCCCCTCAGCTCCCACTGGGGCTGGCTGCAATGAGCTTGGGCTTGCTTTGCATGAGGAGAAGGTAGCAGGGATGGGGTGGGGGGTAGGACCAGTGTTCCTATGCTTTGCTGTACTGGGATCACACGCAGGGTGCTGAGCTTAATCCACTTTGAAAGTGGGGTAAGCTAACCAGGAACACTGCGCTCGTACTCCAGAATCAGAGTGCCCACCCAGGGCGCTAATCTGGGATAGCTGTTGTGCTTTGCATTCGCACCCAACCTTAATCTGAATCAACTGTCAAGTGTAGACAAGCCCTTAGTCTCTCTGTCCCTCAACTTCCCATCTGTACAATGGGGATAATGAGACTGCCCTACCTCACAGGGGTGTTGTGAGGGTAAATACATTAAGGGACTGGGAGGTGCTCAGACACTGAGGTGTTGGGGACCAAATAAAGAGTAGATGTTGATGTGAAACTGGTGGGTATGTACTTGGCACAGCTCAGCCTGCTGCCACGTGTGCTACTGCGGCAACGCTATTTATACTCACTCTAGCGCAACAAGCTCGTATACCCCAGCTCATAGTGTGGACGTAGCCTTAGTTTCTGTTACATAGTGTTGCTTATACAGTAACTTTCTCTCCGTTTTACTGTGCTGGCTGTAATGTGGTAGGTACATTGGTGTCTGAGTCAGGGTGACTATCGGGGCCTAAGATGCACCATTTGAATCCAGATCCAAACTTCCCCCAAATTTCAGATCCAGGGTTTTGGTTCTATCCACAAGAGAACCTGGAGTCTGCTGCAGAGTTTGGATCTGAGGGTGTTCAGATCTGCGAATTTGATTCAGGCCCATCTCCAATATCTTGGTTGGCTGGTTAGCTACAAACGGACACAGTTTTCTGGATTCTAGTTCTGGAGACTTAAAAGACATTTTGCTCTTTGTGGACTGAATTCTGTATGCATTTCCCCTCCTTAGCCCATCTCTGATCCAGTCATAATCTGCAACTGGGCCCTATAAGATCCCTGCACATTCTTTGCTTGTCTGAGTCCTGTTTGGTGAACAAAGCAGCCCCTGAAATATTGAAAGTCAAAGGAGGAAGTGGAAAGTCTTGGGGGAGGGGGCTTATTTATAACCTCCTGGTCACAGTCTCATAAGCACAGCCAAGGGGCCAGAACAAAATTAAAGGGGTTATGCTCTGCAGCAAAAGGTTAAAGGCCCCAGTCCCCACCTTCTCCCTAAAGAGGTTCCCTGGCTGCTCTGGAGAGCATAAGTCTGTCTGTCCCACAGGTGGTATATGATGAAGGGCCCCTCTACGTCTTCTCCCCGACGGAGGAGTTACGCAAACGCTGGATCCACCAGCTGAAGAATGGTGAGTCTCTGGCTTTACAATGACACCTTTTTAAAAATCTTGCACGGGGCAAGGCAGGTGTCTGTATTCCGCCCAAGTCCTAGTGGCTACTGATGGGGCAATGACATCAGCTTTGGGCTAGAATCATCATCATTTCATTTGAGCCGGGACCATATTGCAATGATGCCGTGCAGCAGGGCTCTAACACTTCTGGCCAGCTGAAATCTGATGGAGCTGGGTGTGTGGGTGTGGGCTTGTGTGTGAGTGGGGAGATTAGCTGTCTGAAATGACACAGGGAAGTTCACACATGCAAGCCGGAAGGATGTCAGTCTGATAACGGGGAAGTCAGTTATTGCATGACAACCCCCATCTTCTTAAACAGCAGGCATGTAGCAAAGCCTGTAGCTCAGATCAGCTCTTCAGCTGGGTGACAGTGCTGTGTTCACACTATTCTGCCCTGGATCCTACCCCTTGCTTCCACTCTGTCAGACAGCATGCCCCGGTCTCCCCATAAACCAGACCCCTGCAATGGCTGTGCCTTCAGCTCACCACCCTGCAGCCCTTAACGTCACTCCTCAGCAGCTGCTGCCCTCAGAGGCCAAACTCAGCCCAGAATAACAGAGCGCTGGTTGCCCATCAAGTGCCACACACTGACAGGAACCTAGGGATGCTGCTAGAGAACATGTGGACTGGCCGGTCCTGGCTCCTGGGAGAGGATGGGTGTCTCTCCAGTGAGGGGTGGTGCTGTGCTGCAGTATAGTGCTGGAGAACCACCTGTGACAGTTTGCCATGACAGTCCTGGAACCTTGTGTGCAGGGACATTGGTGCATCTGACACCTAGTAATGAGGACAGAACAGCTGATTTAGTACCTAGTCCTGGGGGGGGTGTCTCTGAATCAGGCAGACGAAGAGAGACCCGCACAAGGAGAGTGAAATTGACATTTCCAGTGCCACCGCACAGAATGTAGCCGCTTCCTCTGCCCTGGGTGTGTCTCCAGATCCAGCGCTGACCTTCCTCAGCACACAGGAGTTTCCAGCTGCAGAGCTGGAGTGGGCGCATTTGGGAGAAAAGGGGCAGCTTTAGGAATTAACCACCCATAGTCGCTTCCCCACAGCAGTTCTTTGGAAAGGCAACAGCAGGCCAGTTTAGTGCCAGCCGTGCAAGGAGAGTGACGGCTTTACAGAGGTCGAGCTGGGGGCCCACTTCGCCTCTCCCTTGCTCTGGGCTAAAGGAGGAAGGGGCCTGCTGGAGGCAGTATGTAATTACACGGAGTCAGGCCCACAGAGCGATTGTGCAGCAGCTGGCTATGAGCCGTTCTCATTGACTCCCCGGGGGAGCTGCTCACAGGCTGTGCTGCATAATCACGCCCTTGGGATGTTTGGCTCATCAGAGCAAAACGCTGAAACTTCCCAGCCTGTCTGTGCATTTATCTTTTAATGCATGGGCATCACACCAGCCCAGCTTCTTGCTGCCTGGACGCCTGGGGCCAGAACCTCAGGCCTGGCCATTTGGCATCTGGAACCTTTCAGGGAAGGGGAACCACAAACATGGCTGTAAGCATGTCGGCACTGCAGTTAAATACCCTCGCTGCCCGTGTCAACTAGGTGGATGTTTAATGCAGTGTAGACATTTGGGCTGGAGCCTGTGCTCTGGGACCCTTTTCCAACCTGAGACAAAACATATACACCACAGTTAAACAGCCCCATAGCCTGAGTTCCATGAGCCCGGCTCAGCTGACATGGGCCAACAGCGGGTGTTTAATTGCAGCATGTGCATGCCTTTTATGGTTCCCTGACCCTCCGGTCACTGGACACAGGCCTGGTACTGAGGAACATCATAGAGCAGCCTCAGGGCTGCCCTGAACTGTGCTGACTGTCACAGCCCCAAAGGAGTTGTCCTAGCAGCCTGGGATTGCAGGTGTGCAAGGGTGTTCCAGCCACACTCAGTACTCCCAGCCATCCCCTGAAGCTAGGGGCTTTGAGGACAGTGCTGTGCTGGCTTCACTCCCCTGCAGGATCCTTCTGCACAAGGAGAGGCCACAGCTGGACAATGAAGCCAGCTGTCTGGTTTCTATTCCTGGGGCAATGCAAAGCAGGCTTGCTGGGGCTGAGCATTTGGTTTTTAATGTCTTCCTCCCTCTTGTCTTTCCAGCACAGCTACTGAAGTATCACTAGCGATGCCACCCACTCAGATCCACCACCAACTCCCTAAGCACACTGGGGGGTACGAGGTGCTATGGTCACAGAGCTGTCCTAAAACCACCTCACAATTCCCTTTGTCTGGTCCGAGCTTGTCCACTGGAGCCTCTAATTTCAGGACCATTGGAAAGCCAGGACTTGCCAAACCTCAGCAGGCCAAGGTGCATCCTGCTGGAGAGAAGGCCTGTCTCACCCCTGTCTAAACCAGTCAGAGGGAAAAGGCACCCGAAGGAGAGGACAAATGACTGAATACTAAACAAGCCAATCCCCATTGCCTGAAGGCCTGGGGGAGGGCTGAAGGTTTCAGGTAATGGGGGATTGGGTTATTGGGCCAGCAGGCTTTGATGTCTGTGTTCGGGTTCTCCTGGTGATAAAAAGCCAGCTGGTTTCCCATAGACTCTGCAGCTCTGTCCAGGAACTATGCAGCTTCGGTCAAACCCTGGGTGACAGATCCAGCCTTTGGATAACTGAGAGTTATGGGCTTTGGCTAGCCAGGACACTCAGATGTCCTAGTACTGTATGTAAGAGCAAAGCCTTGATAGAGAAGAGATAGTTAGGTGCAACTGTGATTCAAGAGGGGGGCATTGAGTGAAGAGCTGATGTGAGTTACTAAGGAGCCTCCCATCCTTTTCATCTGACTGTTTATTAATTGTATTCTGGGAGCACCTAGGAGGTGAAGCTCTTACTCCTTGTGGAGGGGACATCGCCCATTGTACAAACAGGCTTTCTCTCCTGCTGCAGTGATCCGTTACAACAACGACCTGGTGCAGAAATACCACCCCTGCTTCTGGATTGACGGCCAGTACCTATGCTGCTCTCAGACAGCCAAAAACGCCATGGGTTGCCAGGTCCTGGAGAGCAGGAATGGAAGTAAGACACCACCTTCCACCCCCAGTCGGTCCTCCATTCTTCTTCTCTGTGCTTTGGTTCCTCACCCCATCTCTGGAAGGCAGGTCCATCACCTTCCGAGCATCTCACCACTCGCTGACCCTGATGAATTTTTCAGCTTCTTTTGCTTTGTTTCTTATCTTAAAGGTTTAAAGCCCGGGTCTCATCGCAAGACAAAGAAGCCTCTTCCCCCGACCCCTGAGGAGGATCAGGTATGAGAGGAGTGGCTGGGGTCGGTACTTGTCATGGGGTGGTCTGTCTCATTGGAGAGCAGTGGGGGTCTGGGGCCAGCCACCCCTTTTCCAAGGCATTTCAGAACAGGTGGTTCTAGGATCACCAGGTGTGCCAGCCTGCTGAGCTCTTAGCTCCATCCAGAGAGAGGCCAGCAGGAAGGCTCTCCTGTTGCAGGCTCCTGATGCTGGCAGGCTAGGGAAGCCTGAGAGAGCTCAAGCAGAACCCCAAGGAGGAGGGCTGTAGAGCCCCTTTGGCAAGGGAAGGAGTTTGAGCCTAGGGGGGCAAGGAAAAGGCCTGGAGGACAGTTGCACCAGAGAGGCCCTGGGGCCACAGTAGAATTGGCAAGTCCTCCCTGCTGAGAGGGAACTGGGAGCCTGGGGAAAGCTGAAGCCCTGAGTGAAGGAAGGCTTAGAGCCTGGACAGGCCAGAGGAACTGTACATATTTTGTAAGGACTTGATGAATGAGACCCCAAGAGGGGACATGTTGGTTTAACCCGTTCCTGGGTGCAGGTGAATGCACTGGAGAAACACGCAGGGGGAGCTGAGGTGGGGCAAAGGCAGTGCCAGGCCCAGGGTGGCATGATCAGGGACCCAACCCTACAACAGCGCTCTGTACTGCACATGGTGAGGGGCGGGACGCTGGGCCCTCACTGTGTTCTGTGTTTCCCCCCACCCTGGAAAGATGATGATGAAGCCGTTGCCCCCCGAGCCGTCTCCCAGCACTGCGAGTGAGCTGAAGAAGGTGGTGGCGCTGTACGACTACCAGCCAATGAACGCCCAGGACCTGCAGCTGCAGAAGGGAGAGGAGTACTTCATCCTGGAGGAGAGCAACCTGCCCTGGTTGAGAGCCCGGGACAAGAACGGGTAAGAGTCCTGGCATGGATAATGTGGGGGAGGGACCTGTACACTCACAATCCTGTACACACTTACCCCCCTCCTGAGGGCACCCTCAGAGCACATGTGCACCCATGTACCCCTGCACGCAACTACGTCCCCCACACATGGGTGTGCCTCCCTTAGAATGGTGCAGGAGCCAGTGGGGAACTGTCCCCTCTCCCAGCATCCTGCTGATTGAAAGCTAAATGTAGGCAGCCTGTGCGCCCTGCAGACACGTGCTGGCAGAGTCTGTGCTGGGGACAGACCCCTCTGGGTGGGGTCACCCCTGGGCCTGCTGCAGCTCCATGGCGCAGGCTAACAGTCTTTGCCAGCGTCAGGGAGGGAGAGGCAGCTCATTCACTTGGATCAGAGGAAGGAGGAGGACTGGAATGGGCTGGCTGTGCATGCCCTTGGTACCGAACTGATCCAAAACCCACCGGAGTCCACGGAGAGACACTCTTTGGCCCCAGTGGGCTTTAGTCTCTCTGTGGCCATTTTCCACCAGGATTTCTGGCCAGGAATCCTGGGTCTCCCTGCGCTCCCTAAGGAGAGTCTTATGGGTTCTCTCTTCTCCTGTAGGAAGCAAGGTTACATTCCCAATAACTACGTCACTAAAGCCAAGAATTCCTTGGAGATTTTTGAGTGAGTATGAGAAGCCATGAGGCCAGTTGGGCATTCGGGCTTCATTGGGATCTCTCTTTATTAAGTAGTAGAGTTCAGCTTTTAACATCAGAGCCTCCTCTGCCCCACAGATGGCGTGGGGGGGGTCGGCTCTGCCACTCCCACCCCCTCCGCCCCACACAGGGGGCGTAGGGGGCTGGCTCAGCCCCAGAGCCTTTCATTCCTACTGTGCTTTTGTCACAGGCCTGCTTGAGGATACAGCACTGGAATGTGGCGCTGGAGAATGGTGACTGCCTGTCGCACAACCAGGCCCTCTGCATAGGGTGACCATATTTCTTAAACTAAAAACAGGACAGCCTGGGGCTCACCTCAGGGCCCTCCCCCCACACAGGGCTCACAAGAGCCGCCCTCCCCACACTGTCCGTGGCTGGGGCTGACCGGCCGAGCCCCACGCCACCAGCAGCAGGGCTGGGGCTAACCTCCTGAGCTCCGCGCCATCCGGGGGGGTCAGCTCTGAAAGCAGCAGTGCCTGCCAGCAGCAAATTTCTCTGCTCTCCTGCTGGCAGGCACCGCTGCCTTCAGCTGACCCCCCAGGCAGCAGCTGCTGCTCTCCTGCTCTGCCTTGCTGCCAGGACAAATGCACAGTTTTGGTGAAAAAGTAGGGACAGCTGGGACAGAGCTGAAAAAGGGAACTGTCTCGGCCAAAACAGGACGTATGGTCATCCTACCTCTGTGTCACCACAGACCTGTGTGTCCACCCCCACAGTGCCTCCTATCCAGAGGCCTCTTCCTGATCATGACCATGTTCTCTTTTTCCAGGTGGTATTCAAAAAACATAACCCGGAGCCAAGCCGAGCAACTGTTGAAGCAAGAGGTGACTGTGACTTCAGCAAAAATAAGCAACCTAGCTCTGCTGGGAGCCTTTCTCCACTGCAGTCCTTGCTGCGCTCTTCTCAGAGCCCAGACCCGATTCCTCCAGCAAGGAAAGCCAGGGGTCACCTCCACAGCATGTTCTCCCTGCTCTGGGTCTGGCTCTCTGAGCCCCAGCGGTACACAGGGAAGCTGTCGTGTTCGTCTAGGAGCAGTGGAGCCTCGCTGTCATGCCAGCTGAAAAAATCAGAGAAGGGCTGGCGCTGGCTTGGCTAGTGGTGCCATTTCAATAGGAATTAACATCATCTCGAGGCTGGGCCAGATCCCCAGCTGACGCTGATTGCGGTAGTTCCATCAAAGTCTGTGGGGGGTTGTGTCACTTTACAGCAGCCAAGGATCTGGCCTGATGTGCATAGACTATAAAGCTGCTGCCTCCTTTGAGCTAGGCAGGGGTCTGTTCCTAACACTAGGAGGCAGAGTAGAGCCTGCTGCGAAATGGCTCTGCCAATCAGGCAGAGATGGATGGTCCCAGAGGGCTGCTTTGCAGAGTCCACTAGCCCCAGCCCAGCCCAGGGTGGGATGGCCAAGGCCAAGAATCCAGTCAGAAGACAAAGCAAAATGAACTCAATCTATTCCAGTCTGAGGGTGAGGGAGAGCCTGTACTGGGCTCCCCATTTGATTGTGGAGATGCTGCCCTCTTTTCACCCCCCTCCGGTGAGCCAGCCCCTCAGGACCCAGTTCACTTTAACCCTTGCCTGCCCACTCCCCCGTGGAATGAGTATGAGTGTGTGTGTGTGTGTGTGGGGGGGTGTGTTTGGATTGTCTGGTTCTATCCCTTGTCTCCTCACAGACATCCAGCCCTGTCCTCCATGCTGAAGCCCCTCTCTCTGTGTTTCAGGGGAAAGAAGGAGGCTACATTGTCCGAGATTCCACCAGCAAGACAGGAAAATACACAGTCTCTGTGTTTGCCAAGTCCTCCGGGTAAGCACCATCCGAGGCTGTTTTCCTTTCATTAGGCACAGTATGGCAGCTAGCTTGTTTCTGTCCCGTTGCTTCTCCCGGCTCTGATGCCCACTTTCCAGGCCCACCTCCCTTGCTAGCTGGCACTCCCCACCCCACAGTCACTGACTCGGAGTGTGATTGATTCTGCAGGGACCTGCAAGGAGTGATCCGCCATTACGTGGTGTGCTCCACGCCCCAGAGTCAGTATTACCTGGCAGAAAAACACCTCTTCAACACCATCCCGGAGCTCATCATGTACCATCAGCACAACTCTGCTGGTGAGTAAGCAAGGGGAAAGAGGACACGGGCGGAGCAGACTCCTGTCAGGGTCCCATACCCTACACAGGCTCTGCATCTCCCTCTCCAGCAATGGGACCGGAAGGGGCTGAAGGCTCCCCTATCCAGCTGACCTCTGGCAGCAGGACCCACTCCCTATCGCTGGGGTCCCTAGAAGAACAGAAGCCTACAGGCATGATAAGCAACCACCTCTCAAAGAGGGGGCAGCAATTCAGAGGAGGGTGAAACCATCCAAGCAAAGGCAGGATGAAACTCCCGCTTTGCATTCAGCGGCACTACTTTGCGCAGAACAAGCATGCAGGGGTTGGTCTAGCTCCCAGTAGCAGGGTGCAGTCCCAGAGCACCCCCTTGTGGCACACCAAGACCCTGCTGGCATGCTTCCTCTTCTCCTTGGATTCAGAAATAAACCGCTCATATCCAGAGCTTGAAACAGTATTCCCTTTCTCCTGGAGTCTGATTTATTTGGTGTAATGAGAATCCTGCATTAGAGTCAGGGTCTTCCCAGCCCTCCTTAGAGCTGAGAGGACTTCCTCTCAGGCTCCTCCCTCTGGCCCAGGACACCCACTGCCCTCTTTGTTGGGCTATGCTCCTCAAGTCAGGCCAGCGGTAGCCAGTGACATCCAACCAGCCCTCCTCCTCCCCTCCCCCGGGGGGGCCTCTTTTTACCTTAGTCCTTTTCCCTGGGGTGGGAGAACTCAGTAGGCAGCAACCTTCCCTTGCTAGTGTCTCTAGGCGCGCCTCTCCTTGGGAGCAGCCCTTCTCTGTAAGCCTGCTACCCTCCAACTGAACTCCTAGGGACTCACTAGTCAATTGACTGCACAGGAGGCTGGTTGGCAGCTAATTACAGGTGGCCTGAGGTGGGCTCATTTGGCTTAAAGACAGGAAGATTGGACTGACTGCCCTTAAAGGGGCCAGCCACCCTGTGGCACCCCCTGTTTCTGAAGGCTGTGACACTCTGGGCCCCAGGAAGCTCAACAGGACAGGCAGCACTGGGATTCAAAGCAAAGACTGTAGGTTTGTGCTGATGCAAGAATATTCTTGTCTTCTCATGGATGCTGGAGACGCATGTTCTTTTCTGGAACGTCAGGAGGTACATAGAGCAGGGATGTACCTCACACTGTAACCTCTTTGCTGTGTTTCAGGGCTCATCTCCAGACTGAAATACCCTGTGTCTCAACAACAAAAGAATGCCCCCTCCACAGCAGGACTGGGCTATGGTAATGCCTGCTGTTCTTTCATACATGTGTGATGGTACTGCACGTTACCGCTTGTGTCTGCCTTCAGTGCTACTGCACCGTCCCCTGCAGTGACTTGCTGCTCCCTTGCCAGAGCTCTTAGAACATCCCCTACCAGGATCCCTCCCTTCTAGGACAGGCTAGGGTTGGGGTGGCTGTGAGGGTCCCTGCAATCAGTGCGCCTGCACCTTTCTTAACAGCATCCCTTCTTATGCATAAGTTTGTCCAGGTGAGTTACTTCCACATCATTGCCCATGCTGCTGTTTGTTACAGGATCGTGGGAGATTGACCCGAAAGACTTGACTTTCCTGAAGGAGCTGGGTACTGGACAGTTTGGAGTGGTGAAGCATGGGAAGTGGAGAGGCCAGTTTGATGTGGCCATCAAGATGATCAGAGAGGGCTCCATGTCAGAGGATGAGTTCATTGAGGAAGCCAAAGTCATGATGTAAGTGGCAACAAATCCTGTGTATTTCCTGTGGGGTCTTTACTACAGAGATGTCTCATTTGGCCTTGCAACATCCTCAGAATTCATCCTCCAGGTTCATTCACTCCTGGTCATTCCCTGCACTGCTCCACCTATGGACACCAACCCTGCCCTCGAGGAACCACCCTGTTCTGCGATGAGAGGCCACTGCCATTCCCACCTCTATTTAGCACTGCGCTTCCCCCACAATTTTGCCAGCAGATACCAGTCTTGGAATGCTTGCCCTTGCCAGGATCTCGGTCTCCATGCTCCTAGCATCTCCCCAGCCACTTTCTGCAGTTTAATTTATTTTCTTGTCCTACAATGCAGGAACTTGTCACATGAGAAGCTGGTGCAACTGTATGGTGTCTGCACCAAGCAGCGCCCTATCTTTATTATCACCGAATACATGGCCAAGGGTTGCCTCCTGAGCTACCTGCGGGAAACCAGGGGGCGGTTCCAGCCCTCTGAGCTGCTGGAGATGTGCAAGGATGTCTGTGAGGCCATGGAGTACCTGGAATCCAAGCAGTTCCTGCACCGAGACCTGGTAGGGTCCGTAAGGAACATGATGAGTGATACACCTCTAGTGCTGTGAGAGACAAAGGGCGTCATTGAAGAAGGCTTGGCTGAACTTACAGACACAACCCAAAAAATCTAGTTCTCCTCAGTGAAATTTAGGGTATGTCTACACTACCCACGTTACAGCATGGCCACGGCAGCACTGTGACATGGGCAGCGTAGACTCACTTTATCGCCGGGGGAGAGCTCTCCCAACGATAAAAAACCCCCACCCCTAACGAGCGGCGGTAGCTTTATTGCCGGGAGTGTGACCCCCAGCACTAAAACACTATCTATATTGGCACTTTTCAGCGCTAAAACTTTTGTCGCTCGGGGGGGTGTTTTCACATCCCTGAATGACAAAAGTTTTAGCGCTGAAAGTGGCAGTGTAGACACAGCCTCATGGGTGGTGAATTGAGAACAAATAACAGGAAATGATTCTTCACTTAGGGTGTAATGACCCTGCGAGAGTCACTGATGTGGGAGGTTACAGTCATATCCTGGGGCTGGACAACTCAATGCCTGATTGTAGTTGTAGTTGTGTAGATTAAAGATGGAGAGGGAAATCAACTTCAAATCTCATGTTCTCGACAATCAGCAGATTGCTGCAGGGGTCAGCAAAGAATTTCCTCCCAGGAAGAGCCCAGGGGTTAGCATCCTTTGAAGAGTTCAGCTACTGCTGGAGAGGATTTTGGGTTGGAGGAACTAATGAACTGAGTCAGTGAAGCAAGTTCGACATATTCCTTTACATTGATTTGACCAGTTTGATTTGAGCCCAGCTTGTTCATGAGCACGTAGAGGCAGCCATGCAGCCTTCTCTCTGCAAAGCATCTCTCTCACCTTCCTTTCCCTCCCAGAATATGAGTAGTGTGTACCATATGTACAGTCCAGCCCTCCTAAGCCTCTGCTCATCTTGCCGTTTAGTAGAGAGACTGAAGAAAGCACAAGATTTTTCAACCACATTTTTGCCCACTTGGTGCTCTCAGCAAATAAGTAGGACTGGAGGACCTCTCTGGTCTCAGGCAGTGGTAGACATTGCTTTAGGCAACACGGGCAGGATTCTCTTTGAGTCAAATGTAGTAGAAAAAAGAAGAGACTCAGGCTGTGTCTACTTAGCTATGCCAGGGTAACCCCCTAGTATAGATGTAACCTACACTGACAGAGGAGGTTTTGATATCAGTGTAGGGACACCACCTTCCCAACGTTAGCTACTTAACAGAAGCATTCTTCTTCCATCAACAGAGTTGTGTCTGCACTGGGAATTAGATCAGGGTTGTGTTTTTTTCACACCCCGGACTGACGTAACTATGTCTAGTTATGTCAACCTAACTTTTAAATGTAGGCCAAATCTCAGGACCCCATTTTTAAAAGCATGACTCTCTTTTTATGTCTGCAATTTGCTGATGCAGTTAACGTCACCTAGATGTCTGTTAAATCAGGTAGTTAAAGCTCTATTGTAACAGACCTGCAGTACCAGTGAGTGTGAAAATGAAAAAAATTATTGGCACCCATAAACTAGCATTGCGAAACCGAAGACAGCTTTAAAAGTCAGGGCCTCAGCACTTGAGAGATATTTGGGAAAGAAGGCTGAAAATTTAATACAAGAGCTAAAATGAACCATTTGGCTGGGTAACGTGTAAGCAGAATTTCCAGTTCTAATCCTGATGGTGGAGAGTTAGTTAAAGGACCTGGGAAGATGCTGAGTAGGGTTAATGCTGCTCGTAAAATCTCCAACCTGGCCTGATCTACCTTGTAGCAATGCAAGAATGGTGTTAGCTGTGGTGCATCTGTATCTGCCAAGTCTTTCTGACATGTCTTGGGTGAAACGCCAACTTCTGCTAAGCTCAGTCCTCTCCTCCCCATGGTTGGTGTCAGTAACATGACCTAGAGAAATCTTAGTTCACGTTCCTCTATGACAGGAGCTGCCATGTTGCTGTGATTTGGCAACCAGTGCCTTCCTCTGAGCCGGAGACCAAGGCAAGCCATTTTGTGCCTGGCACATTGTTTGTTATGGGGGATGGTCACTGCTGCAGTGATTTCCCCCTCAGGGAAGTGTGCTTTGTGTATTTCATATGCCATATTCAATGCTGATACTATGACTCTTCCCATCTTTCTGCCTACAGGCTGCTCGCAACTGTTTGGTGAATGACCAAGGAATTGTGAAAGTCTCCGATTTTGGCCTTTCCAGGTCAGTGTACATGCATGCACATGCGTCTCTCTTCCTTTCTCTTTCACACTTTTTCTCTGCATCTCTTTTATCTTCTTCATCCCTTTCTCACTCTCCTCCTCCTTCTCACCCTTTTTTTTCTTTTCTCCCATTTCTGCTTGTATTCTCTCTTCATCCAAATCTCTCACCAAGCTTTTTCTTCCTTCTTCCTGTCTCTTCCTCTCTATCACTCGCTCCTCCACCCCATCCATCTCATCCATGTGTATTTTCCTCCCTCTCTGTCTCTGTCTTGTCTCTCCATTTCCTTTCAGGCTTGACTGGGTGCAGGAGAGGTTCATTAGATGAAAGAGTGAATGAATGGGGAAAAAAATGTGAAGCAACATCACATAAAATGTGTATTTACTGCAGGTATGTACTAGATGATGAATATACAAGCTCCATGGGGTCCAAATTTCCAGTCCGGTGGTCTCCCCCAGAGGTCCTTCTGTACAGCAAATTCAGCAGCAAGTCTGACGTCTGGGCTTTTGGTGAGTTGGGAGGACAAAATTTCAAGTTGCTGACAGGGAAAGAGTGGTTGAGTGGACTCAGAGAGAATCAGCTCCTCTAGGAAACTGCTTCAGATATGATCCTATATCCCTTTCTGCCCCATGAACTGTCCATGTGCATTTCTGTTTGACAGGGGTTCTGATGTGGGAGGTTTACTCTCTGGGAAAGATGCCCTACGAGAGGTTTAACAACAGTGAGACAACAGACCACGTCACCCAAGGACTGCGTCTCTATCGACCTCAGCTGGCCTCGGAGAGACTCTACGCCATCATGTACAGCTGCTGGCATGAGGTAGGCCTTATTCCCACCAGTACACATCCTTCGTGTCTACCACAACCCATCTGCAAGTCTCCATAGTCACTCCATCCAGTGAACCAAATCTTGCTCTGCAAATGCCATCTGGTCCTGGGGGGGAAGAGGATTTTTATCCCAGGCCTGCTTTACACTTATAATTTATAAAGTATAGCTGACTTGGTATGATTTTTTTTGTTTTACCAGCATGGCTTAATCAGCAAAATCCTTCCGGTATAGATGCAATTATTACTGGTATATCTACATCAGCAAAACTCTCCTAGCATAGACAAGGCTCCAGTATTTATTTAATCATAGGTTTCTACTTCACCAGTATTTTCCTCTGCGTTTTTTTTTTTGTTTCAGAAAGCAGAGGAGCGACCAACCTTCAGAGTCCTTTTGGGAAATATCCTCGACATAGCAGATGATGAACCCTGAACTGCTACTTGAACTAAGCTGTCATTTATTAGTGTTTATTTTTGCCATTTAATCTTTTCTGTGACTAACAAACCTGCCCTAACAGGCATTGGAAGAGTCCTAAAAGAGCCTGCCATACCCAGAAAGGGAGAAAATATCTGGATCCACCAAACAGCATCGGACCCTAGCTTCTCCCACAATCCAACAACTCACTTGTGTTGGAGCCCTCCTGATACTAAAGAGAATATCAACTCACTTGTAGTTACAGATCAGGAACCTCCCTGGAGAAAGGATCCTTGAAAGCAGCACTTCACTGCTGCACTGAGCTCTTGCTATAGCCCAGAGACTGAAGGGATTATAAATGGTAATAGCCAGGTACTAATGGCCCCTGCATGGGGTGCAGGAACTAGGGATTTTTGTAAAATAAAACAGTGCAAATTGAGAGGAATTGGGTCACTGAGATCCAATAGCTCCTGTCTAGCATGCAGCTCTGGTATGGTTGGCTAGGCAGTGGCCCACAACAAGAGAGTGCTACTAGGTGTGCTTGCCACTGGACAATCAAGAAAAGGCATTTCAGAAATACTGGGATGGGGGATGGCTTCCAGTCTCCATGACCTGTCAGTGGTGGTCATAATTGTGACCACAGTGGTCCCTGTTGCAGGCAATGAGGCATTATGGGGCAGCTGTTGGAGGACTGGTAGGATTGACAGAGGTTGCACAATATCTGCACCTTCACAGCATCATCCCCAGTAGGACCACATGGCTCCCTGTCAGTCAGGGAGGTGGTTTTGCTGCATTGCCATAAGGGGTTGTGTATGATGGCCAAAGACAAATTGGAGCATGGACACATGCACACAGAGGCTGAGACGAGTTGCACCGTGCGGTGCAGCCCGGCCAGCCCCCAACCCTGCAGATATGGGCTGGCTAGGACACATCTCGCAGGGCCCTGGGCCCAACCCGCAGCCAACCCCCCCAGCCACACCCACATGGGCTGGCTGAGGCACCTCTCCCTAGGGCCCACCACGCAGCCCCCCATGCACAGGCTGGCTGGGGTGCGTCTCCCCCAGGTAGGGGGACCAGACAGCAAGCGTGTAAAATTGGGACGGGGTGGGGGTAACAGGCACCTATTAGGATTGCCGACTGTGCCTAAAGCTATTTCGGGAGATTTTTTCCCCTGAAAATGACCTAACCTAATTTTCTTAAAATATCCGATGACGATCTCCCGGCTTGCTTTCAGTAGCCACCGGGAGATCAATGCCGCTTCCAGGCCAATCCTGGAGGGTTGGCAACTGCAACGCCTATACAAGAAAAAACCACAGGTATCGCGACATCTGGTCACTCTACCCGGGCCCCACGAGCTGGCTGGGGCGCGCCTGCCCGCACCCTGAGGCGGGGCCGATGGTGCTGCCCGCGGAGCCCTTCCCCGCGCCGCCCCGCCCCGCCCCGCCCCTCGCGGCCCGGCAGCGGCTTCCCCTCCCCCAAGCTGCAGAGAGGCGCTTTGTTTCCACCCCCAAGCTGAGCCCGCCCTCCACACTCGCTCTGAACACCAACCCCCACCCTTAGTGAATGAACGCGCGCGCCTTGGGTCATCCGCCGCGCGGGGATTGGTTCGTCACTGGCTACGTCACGAGAGTGCGCCCTGGAAGTCTAGGGGTAATGGCGAGGATTCGCATTGCTGAAGATTGCGGGACGCTCCGAGCATGCGCAGTGCGGATAATTGCCCCCTTGAGCATGCGTAGTGAGGCGATCATCCCCCTCCAGGCAAGCTGCTGGCAGACACGTGAAGGTCGCTCGCTCGCTCGCTCCCAGCGGCGAGGTGTGTGCCTGGAGCCCGGCATGGAGGCCTCGTCCCCCGCGGGCCTGGGCGCCACCGACCCGCAGCTGCAGCATTTCATCGAGGTGGAGACGCAGAAGCAGCGCTTCCAGCAGCTGGTGCATCAGATGACCGAGCTGTGCTGGGTAGGGGCCGGCGCCGGGCGGGCGGGCTGCGCAGGTCTCCGGCAGGGAGGGAGCGGCAGGCAGCTCCAGAGGCTCCCCGCCTCCCCCAGGGAATGGGGGCCCATCACTCCCCCCACCCCCGCTCGGGGGTGATCTGGGTCCCCGCCCCCCGTGCATCTCGCAGGTGCGGCCCTTGCCGATATGTCCCCCAGCCCCTTCCTCCCTCTGGGACTGTGCTGACTGAGCGCGTCCGGGAGAGTAGAGGGGTCTGGGGACCAACACGAGGCCCGCTGTGTGGGAGGGGTAGGAACCCCCCCAGTACGGCGTGGTGGGGCGGTTACTGGAGAATATGTAGGCACGACCAGTCCCGGTAACCTGTCTGGGCGATGGAGAGGGAAACGCAAGACAAAATTTCAGCGTTTATCCAAATGTCCATCACATCACAAGGAGACTGCAGCTGTGAACCCAGGGATGAGGGGCCCATTACCCTGAGACCTTTAGGGTAATGTATCCAGAGAGTCCTTGAAACCAGTGATTAGGAGGGAACCCGGCTATATAACTAATTATCCCCTGGGATAGAGCCAGGGAGCTGCCCTTAGACTGTAGCCCCAGAAACAACTGTCAGCTACAGACTGCAGCATCTTTACTCCTGGTAGTGAGACAGAGTAGCAGCAGCATTGGGATCTGTATTCTCAGGCTGTTAGGGAAATCATCTTGACTTGTAAATGGAACATATATGTGCTGAACTTGAGGATAAGAGGAAACTGGGTGTAATGTGTCAAACTAGTAGAATCTGGGCTATTTGCCAAGGGTAGGCAGAATTTCTGGACAAATTAGTAGTGTTTTAGTAACTGCTGACCCTTGCCAAGGAGGGGAGAAGCCAGGTACAAAATGGCTGGTGCTGCCACTCTTTGTAGGAAATGCAAGGAGAGCAGAGGTGCAGCTTTCTGTGAAGGGAGGTGTACAGGAGGAGCTGGAAACCTCGATGGATAAGGCAGCAGCAGGAGCAAGCGAAGAGGGGGCAGGTGTGTCTGCGTACACTCAGGGAAAGTCTCATCTACAGAGTTATGTGGATTCACAAGCACCTCAGTAATTGAACTGATTTTACACATCCACACTATGCTCCCTGTGCCAGAGCACGTGCATTGATTTAACTGCCAGCATGGGGCATTTTAGGGTTTTTGAAAGGCAACAACAGTCCATGTAAGAAACAGTGTCTGCACTGACACAGCATCGACCTAACTACATCAACTTAAGTGCTATGCCTCTTGCGGAGGTGAAGTTAAGTTGGAGTGAGCAAGGTACACTGGTGGGAGCTACATTTTAGTATAGACTCTTACAGAGTTAGGGTGATGCAAGATGCTTTACATTGACCTAACTCTATTGGGCAGACAAAGCCTAAGGGAAACTTGACAACACACGTACATTTCACCCTATTAATTGACTTAGTTCTCAGGCTTCTAGGTGTCAGCTTATTTAGGTTTGGCTGTAAAGTGGGCCCATAAGCATTATGGCAAAGCATGCTAAGTGTGCAGTAAGTGGGAGAGAGCCAGGAACCTCCCCCTTGCCAAAGCTACTGCCTATGATGGATCTGCTGTTCCAAACAACCACCCTTTCTTTTGGGAAGTGTTAACTTAGTAGGTGGGTGATCCTTTCTTGACGGCTCTTCTGACTGGTTCTTTTCATGTCTCGAGCAGGAGAAATGCATGGACAAGCCTGGGCCCAAGCTGGACAGTCGGGCAGAGACCTGTTTTGTGAACTGTGTTGAGCGCTTCATAGATACCAGTCAGTTTATTCTGAACCGGTTGGAGCAGACACAGAAATCCAAGTCAGCCTTCTCAGAGAGCCTGTCTGACTGAACAGGGCATGGACTTCTCTGTTTCCTTAATAAAAAGAACTGCACATCAAATGAGAGAGAGAGAGAAAGAGAAAAAGGAGACCGGCTGATGGGACAGCTATAGAAGACAAGCTGTGGGGAGGTTGGCTCCTTCCTCTGTCAGATTCTAGAGTGTCCTGTCATCTGAATGAGCTGAGATCAGCTTTTTGTTTTGTCCTTTAAAATGCCAATCTTGTGAAAATCACAGCTAGACAAGAGAGCCTGTAACAGATGCACATTTACTACTCTACTTGACGGTGTACTGTTCTCATTCCCACTGACTACCTTTCATACATAAGTTTCACACTGGGATTGTGTGGACGGAACTCCTTAGGTCGAGCACACTAACTCCAAAATGTTTAACTGGGGGAGCACACTGGGATATCTAGGAGGAAGTATTCAAGTACTGGAGACAGTGGGGAATGAAACACTAAGTGAAGCTTAGGAAGGGGACCACCTTAAATGGTCCTGTCACAATCTGTTTTTATGATTAACCCTTGCCTGAGACTAGTGAATCTTGACTGCAGCTGAGTTGATCTGTGCCTTCTACATGCTTGTGAGGCATGGCTAGGGGAGGACAACCGCTTGAGTTGCAGGACTGCCCCACTATAGCTTATCCTTTGAGAGAAGAACTTGCCCAAGGATGTAGCTATGGGAAAAGATTTTAAGCCTCACTTTGTGGCCAAGTAACAGTTGTTTCAACTAGAAGTGCAACATTGTTAAAATGTATTTGTTCCATAAACTGCTTTTTCTTGATCATTGGAATAAATATTCATTGGATCAATTTTTAAAATTAGCTTCTTGTGTTTAGGTAGGAGGGCTGCTGGGGATGTCAGACCTACCTTTCACCTCTGCCATTGGGTGCAGCCCCCCTCTCTCTGCACATTCCTTGCCTCCTCCATTCTGTTCACCATAAAATAATTTTTGGGCAGGGAGAGAATATGCAGGGTAATTCTTACACTTAAACACAATGGATCTGTTCTGACTAGAAAGCCTGTATATCGTATTGTGAACTCTTGATTTGTTGTTTACAGTGGTCTATTTCAAGGCCTCTGTGACTGGATCAGCTCCTCTGCCAACTAAAAAATGTAAAGAAATCCACCACTAAGTAAATCTACTGTGAAAAGGGGTTAAGTCTCCTTCATGCACAAAGCAGATAAAATGGTGCAGATTTCTTTAAGCAAAAACCTCTATACAAACAGATGTACCTCTCATCAGAAGGTAATTTGTTCTCATGACCATCTGATCCTGTGTGCCTTTGTAGAGACTAACATCAAGAGGAGTGATTCTAGTTGGGGTTTCTGAACCAAACAACTTTTCCCATAGGAAAGAGACCTTCCATTTCCTCTTACACAGGTTACTGAAAAACCAGCAACTGAAAAGCATAGTTGTGCTACTACTCTTCCCTGGAAACCCCAAATAAATTACTAAATCATGTTCCTGCCTGTTTCCTGCACATAGTTATGACTACCACTTCTGCATTCTGCAGTGGAAGGTAATAAAGCTGTACTTTAGTATGCCTCATCAGGTGACAGTGCTTACCAACTTAAGTTGTCTGTGTATTATCTACCCAGGGGAGAAGTCCCATAGCTACCCTTCGTCTTTTGTAGCAGTTGTCTAGAGTGATCTGAGCCACTACTTAGATATGAGCTGGTTTGTAGGCAGAGGCTAGTTTGCACTACAATCTCCTACAACCGATATCCTCCAGAGAACAAGTGTCTGGGCCAATGAGACCAGTCAACTCTTATTTTCTAAAGCCAATCCTAGGGCAGGGCTAACCTCTAAACAACAGCTTTCTGATTCTTGTATGTAAATTCACACCACAAAGTATGTCTACGCTGCAAAGAAAAACCCAAGGCACTGAGTTTCAGAGCCTGGGTCAACTGACTTGGGCTCTGGGGCTAAAAATAGCATTATGGACACTCCCCCCTGGGCTCCAAGACTCCCCCTACTCCTGCCAGGTTTCAGAGCCCCAGCACAAGCAGGAGTATCTATACTGTGCAGAGTAGATATACCCTTAGAATAACAGTGGGACTTTTCTGAGATCAAATTCAAAGAGGAGAGAACAGAATATACTCCTCTTTCAGGCACTAAAACCAGTAGCTAAGTCACAACCATCCTTACAATAAGCAATCTCTGAGAAACTCTTGAACTCTCCCTCCAGTTACAGTTTCAGGCTTTCATACCTGTCCCTGTAGTTAGTCTCTCACATGCGCTATGCTGCTTCTGCAGCAATTAGCTGCAATGCTTTATGGGGCACTCTTGGTAACTGAGCAAATGCATTTTAAGGAATTACCAAAACCAGATTTATAATCCCTCCCACCCAACAAAGTAAGTGCCACGGTGAAGGGATCACACTCCATAATGAAATCTGATCCAAAAAAAACACATCATTTAGTGGCAGCAACAACATTAGAGAGTCATCAGTTTGGGGAATCTAATTCTGCTTCTAGCTTTGGGTCAGTAACCTCTGCATGAGCAGAGCTGGCACCTGACAAAGCAAAGTACAGATGCGGTTATGAAATAACATGCTATGCACATCATTTTAAAACACGTTACCCCTTGTTGCTTTAGGAGCAGTGACAACATACAAGAATCTCAGCACGTGGCTAGAATGTTTTGTAAACAATCTTTAAACATTAAAAAAAGCTTTGTTTTAAGGCCACCTAAACTGAGTGGTCCTTCCATTCAGTAAGGATTAGTGTGGTTACTGCTGGGTCTCCTCCCACATAAGCCTGTGGCCTGATAGCAGCTGCAGCATGTTCTTACAAAGGGAACTCAAGTCTACTGGTTATAGTGTTGGTGGGAATCTTTTCCAGGTTTTGTTCGTAACAGCTGGAAATTGCAATTAGGTCTCTTCACCTGCCCTTCAGGTCCCCAGCAGTGGAAGCACAGAACACTCTCACAGAATAGGCAGCAGATGTTTACTTATTCCCAACAATGCAGCTGTAGCTGGTGGAGTCTGATTAGCAAACTCATCAAGGGGAGCTCAGTAGTGAGACCAGAAAGCGCTTGGGTACAAGTTCAAAGGCTTTCCCAGGCAACAGGTTCATGAGTCGTCATACACTTTCACCTTCATCCTCCACACTCTGAGAACCCTTGTGGATGTCCTCTGGGCCCAGAAGAGGCTGATGTAGACATGACTGGTGTTTGTCTGCTCCCCTCCAAAAAGAATGCAGGTCTGCCCTTCCTTGCTTCAGGAAGAGGGGCAGCAGGTCTGGGGTGAAGGGGATGTCTCTGAATGCATGCAGAAGGAAAATGCCAGAGACTATGGTTAGAAAGCCACTTATAGTGCCAATTATGTTGTGTAGGACCATGTGTTGCCACTCCTTGAATAGGATGGCGGAACAAGTCATGACTGCTGTGGTAAACAGGACGTAGTAGATAGGTGTGACCACAGATGTATTGAAGATGTCCAAGGCCTTGTTCAGGTAGTTAATCTGGACACTGATGCAGAGCACCAGGCAAATCAGGAGTATCCAGCCCAGCGGTTCTTTCAGGACCTGCTTCCCAGCAAACAGCTCCTTCAGTGTGATGCCCAAGCCCTTGACACAGGACACTGAGAGCGAGCCAATGGCAGAGCAGACCAAAACATACACCAGAACGTTGCTCCGCCCATAACGGGGCCCAGCCACGAAGATAAGGAGAATGGAGCTCACCAGCACACACACCGCAAAGGCTATAAACCCTTCGATAAGAAGGAATAATCATTAGGATTTGCATTAGAGTGGGTAACACTATTGTACATTTATGTTACAGAACAGTGAGTGAAGATGCAAGATAGGGTGGCATGTGCCCCCATGGGTCAGTATACTCACCTTTCACCTTAGTGACGGGTTCAAAACAAGAAGTGGTTACACGTCAAAGATTTTAGGGCTCTCTCTATTCATTAGTGCATTATGGTCCAAGTCACAAGACTACCACACAAGTTGGCATGATTAACAGATTCTGTTATGTTACAAGAAAGCCTGGAATAGGGAAACTACAGGTCCGGATGGAGGCAGAGACGCAGAATTGGCTGGGGGTAGGGAATAATATGCCAGGGGGTGCTGTAAATGGGATTGCAAAGTATTGGCAGAGCTACATGGAGCCCAGGACTGGAACATCAAAATGCTGCAAGTCAGGCCAGAGTGGTACTAGCAGAGCTGTGCAGATTGGGATTAGGACTCTCCTGGGATAGGAAGGGGTGCTGCAGGGCAGGTGTTCTGGGGCATTAGTACAGTGTGTCAGTGATGAACTGCAGCATGAGCCTGTGGGTATTGGGGGGAAGGGGTTGACACGATTTGCTCCCTTCCCTTCTCACTGCAGGCTTCCTCTCTGTACTGTCACTCATTCTTTCCTATCATGCTATTGCCCAAATCACTCCCTAGATTCCAACTTCCTTTCTCATATTGTGAGGGATTTTTTCCTCAAAGCTCCCCCTCCCTGCAACTCCCTATTTCCTTCTTTGCTTCTCTTGTTTATTTTCACCTTAAGTTTCTTCTCTGGCCTTTCTTCTCCTCCTCCCACTAATGCTGCCCCTCATGTATTGGCAATCCTCTTTTCTACACTAGCATTATATTAGGGTTACTTGTCATTGCTGTTGATTTTGCTACTAGTTTTGTGGTTATTCTTCCTTTGTAACTCTTGCTTAGCACTTTGGTATTAAAGGGGCTGTATTATAACCACAAGGATCATGGATAGGGGTCTAAGCACAGGCCTAGGACCCAAAAGTACCAGAGTGCTAATCCCCACTTTGACATAGACTCCTGTGGCCTTGGGAGAGTCACTTAACCTCCATCTTACAAAACATCCTGAAGATGAGAAGTGACATTTCTTTTTTATTAAAATAAAATGCAAATATAGCAAACACTTGCATCATACATAGGTGCCAACTCCTTGTGGCGGGCACTTTGGGAAAGGGTTGGAATGGGGGCGGGGCCGAGCACCCACCAGCACCAGAAGAAGTCAGCGCCTATGGCATCATACCTCTTGTGTCAGATTTGACAATAACTAGCCTTTATCCATCTCAGTAGCACAGGCTTTCACTCTTACTCTCCAAAAAACATGAGCAATCTAATCTTTTCCATCACAGAGAAGGAAACTAATAAACTACCATGGATCAATGGGCACGTTTCTATCACTTCAGTGCAGGAAGGATTATTTACTCAATTCTTCTCAGGCTAGACAAGTTATTCTACCTTCCACTGCCATTTACGTGGGAGGGGGGGAAGAAATTAACAAAGCCCTCTGTTTGGATACCTGGATCTTTAAGCTTCTCTGCCATTGACTCCAGGCTGGATACCTCCTCCCCCTGTGGGGCATGGATTACCATCACTGTGGAGCCCAGAACACTCAAGATGCATCCAATCTTTCCATGGACATTCAGGTGCTCATTCAGAAAGTAGGACGACAAAACTGCACTGTAGGATTGAAAGCAAAGGAAACACAAACACCAAGAGGGTGCAGTATTTGAGGGAAAAGATAGGGTGAGGTTAGACAGCTACTTCCAGTGGTAAAGGGCAAAGGGACAAGTACCGCTCGTTCTCGTGTTGCTTACCTGACTAGAACACTTAATGCACCCAATGGAGTTACTAGTGTTGCTGGGGCAAAGGCATATGCAGCAAAATTTGCTGCTTCTCCAACTCCCACTGCAAAAGAGACCCAGTCAGTCACAGGAGAGCAGCGTAACATGGGAGCCAATGCAGCACAACTCACGTCAGCTCATAGCCGTTGTGCAGTTAGTCATTGTACAGAGGCACCATCACCACTTGTTGATTCCATCATCATGCCATAATTCGTTATCTGCAATAGCACAGTCCATCTGCTGAGCGTTGTATGGACAGTATAGACAAGAACTGAGCGACACAAAGAGGTGGATGGCAAAGGAGAAAGCTTATTTACATATGGATATACTGCTAACCAGCATCAGTGCAGAAAAGAAATACTAACATCCTTACAGTTCAACATATATTTGTATAATTTTGCCTTCCTGTTGTGGTGTCCATTGTGACATATTCCAGTCTTTACTTAGCATCACGTCTGTGAATTGCCGTGAAGCTCTCTTGACTACGCAGCAATACCAGAAGCTAAGGAGCCAACTATGCTCTAGAATGCTTTGCATGGTGATAGGAGAACTTCCAAAATGGCCCAATCACCTGATTAACTCAGTACTCAACTCTTAAGTGAGAAATTTAGAAATATGTAAGATGTGAGCACACAACATGGTTTGTTTAGACAGGTAACACCACTTTCAAACTGCTCAATGATAAAACAAGGCAGCTGAGCCTCAATTATGACAAAGGAAATAAGAGAACAAGGCAAAGATAAAGGTGAACAATCAAAAACCTTGGACAACCAACGTCTCTCGCTCATACTTCAGTTTCACAGCAAGTACTTACTGGACAGTAGTCCTGCCCACCAAAGCCACTCCCTCAGGTATGCATGACCTCCTTGTCCTGAGAAAGAAAGTGAGAGCAACAACAAAAATCCAGGGTGAGGTTCCAATGGCACAAGCTATACAAAGAACCAGGATCTCTTTTGCTTATAAAGAAAGGAATGAATTTTCCTCTGAGAAGTGGGATAATCCTCCAGCACTCCTCTTCCTCCTCTGTAAAGGAGCCAATTTCCAGATGATATTAGCATCTTTAAAAAAAGAGCTTGATGCTGGTGAAGAGTGCTGGCTAGCCATCCCTGGGGACAGAAGTCCAATTTATCCTCAAGAATAAGTACAGCATGGACAGTGGCAGCACATGCTTCCTCCACTCTGCCTCAGCTATGTGCCCAACCATGCCAGGATCACATCTACAACACAAGGAGATAGTTTGGTCTTCACTCCATCTCTGGTGAAGATACCGTCAAGGGTAACAGCTGAAGTAAGTGTTTTTATGAAGCAAATACTTGTCTACTAAGAACTGGATTGAGACCAAACTCACATGATATAGTACACCATTAAGCGGTTGTTAGATAGTAATGTTTTTGGGTTACTGATCTGGGTCAGACTTGGAGCTGAAATAGTGCCATGGTGCATCCAGTTCCCTCTGCCCAGATTAGGTATTTCTATTTCTCTTCCCTGTTCATTCAAATACTTGTCATTTGTCCCAGCCTTCGACAGATTTTGAAAGCTGCATTTCTCCAGCTCTCTGCTCACAATACTGTGCAATATTAGACCACACCTGGTTACAAGACCCACTACAGCAGTCTAGGATTTCGACCGTATTAACAGCTCCAAGATCAAGAAAATAATATGTCCCTTCTGGCTGATCCTAAAGTGACTAAGAGCTGTATTAAAGCCAGAAATGTTTTCACATCATCCAGCTGAATAGCAATTAGAACTTCTTGAAGTTCAATTTTTCCAAGTGTGTAGAGAGCCCCTGAAAACTCTCTTATTGTTCTACTAGGACAATAAGAACAATGCCTTTGGCGGGAACATAACTTTGTACAGCCAACTGCAGCAATAAAGACGGAAAGTACCTGCCCTAATGGAGCCCCTGCTGGCCAACTTGAGAAGCCCTTTCTTCTTTAGGATAAAACTTCCTCCGATAAAAATACTTGAGGATAGAGCCAGGCCTAGTCCGATATAGAAGTCATAGCGACCTGACACACCCTCCATCACAGCCCCCTGCATCAAGAAGGAAGAACACAAATTCAGAGAGAAAAGAGGTTTGGGCATGTCCACCACACAAATCTAAGGCAAACCCCAGTTGCAGGGTGTTCTCCTGGAATGTGAAAGATTGCTGTACATGAAATAAACACTTTGTAGGGCAGCTCCTGGGGGGCTCTTACTTATCTCTACACCTTCAAGTGCTAGGGCCATTGACATTTCCATTTCCTAATGCAGCATTTCTCAAATGGGGGGTCCTGACCGAAAAGGGGGTGGGGCAAGGCTATTGTAGGGGGATTGCATGATGACCTTTTCCCTTGCTTTCAGAGCTGGGTGGCCAGAGAGTGGTGGCTACCGGCCAGTTGCCCAGCTCTGAAGCTAGCACCAGCAGCAGTGCAAAAGTAAGGATGGCATGGTATGGTTACTTAGCTCTGTAGGCATGTGCACGGGTGCCATGAATGCTACGTCCAGTAGCAAAGTGTGTGGGGGTGAGGGGGGGGAGCGTCAATCTCTGTCCTAATGGACATCTACATGGGGGGTGGGAGGAGAGACTTTGCTCCTGAGAAGACAGTAGTACCTGCAGTGTCTCAGTAATAATCATGAACCTGGGCACGACCCAGGAACCCTCAGGGTGCACAGGGGCCCGAAGCTGACTCTGCAGCTCCTGCTTGTTCAACTTGCGGGCTGAAACCCTTAGTCCTGGTCTACACTACGAGTTTAGGTCGAATTTAGCAGCATTAGATTGATTTAACCCTGTACCCATCCACACAACGAAGCCATTTTTGTCGACTTAATGGGCTCTTAAAATTTATTTCTGTACTCCTCCCCAACGAGGGGATTAGCACTGAAATCGACATCACCGGGTTGAATTTGGGTTAGTGTGGACGCAATTCGATGGTATTGGCCTCCAGGAGCTATCCCACAGTGCTCCACTGTGACCGCTCTGGAAAGTGCTCTGAACTCGGATGTACTGGCCAGGTAGACAGGAAAAGCCCCGCGAACTTTTGAATTTCATTTCCTGTTTGGCCAGTGTGGCAAGCTGATCAGCACAGGTGACCATGCAGATCTCATCAGCAGAGGTGACAACGGAGTCCCAGAATCGCAAAAGAGCTCCCGCATGGACTGAACGGGAGGTACTGGCTCTGATCGCTGTATGGGGAGATGAATCCGTGCTATCAGAACTCCGTTCCAAAATGTCAAAATATTTGAAAAAAATCTCCAAGGGCATGAAGGACAGAGGCTATCACAGGGACCCACAGCAGTGTCACGTGAAACTTAAGAAGCTTAGGCAAGCCTACCAAAAAACCCAAGAAGCAAACGCCCGCTCGGGGTCAGAGCCCCAGATATGCTGCTTCTATGATGAGCTGCATACCCCTAACACTGCCCCACCCCTGTACGTGGACTCCTCCAAGAGGGGAGTCTCACGCAACAGGGATGATTTTGGGGATGAGGAAGATGATGAGGAGGGGGAGGTTGAAGATAGCGCACACCAGGCAAGCGGAGAAACCGTTCTCCCTGACAGCCAGGAACTGTTTATCACCCTGGAGCCAATACCCTCTCAACCCAGGCTCCCGGACCTTGAAGGCAGAGAAGGCAGCTCTGGTGAGGGTACCTTTGTAAATATAATACACGGTTTAAAAGCAAGCGTTTTTCATGACTAATTTGCCCTGAAGACTTGGGATGCATTCGCGGCCAGTACAGCTACTGGAAAAGTCTGTTAACTTGTGTGGGGATGGGGCGGAAATCCTCCAGGGACATTTCAATGAAGCTGTCCTGGAGGCACTCCCAAAGTCTTTGCAAAAGGTTTCTGGGGACGGCAGCCTTATTGCATCCTCCATGGTAGGACACTTTACCACAGCAGGCCAGTAGCACGTAGTCTAGAATCATTGCATAAGAAAGCATGGCAGCGTGTGGTCCCGGTGTTTGCTGGCATTCAAGTGACATCTGTTCTTTCTCTCTCTGTGTTATCCTCAGGAGAGTGATATCATTCATGCTCACCTGGTTGAAATAGGGGAATTTTATTCAGGGACATTCAGAGGTCGCTGTTCCTGCTGGGCTATTTGCCTGTGGCTGAAAAGAAATCATCCCTGCTGTTAACCACGCGGTGGAGGGAGGGGTGAAGCGATCATCCCAGAGAATTGGGTGGGGGGAGGGGTTAGTTGGGTTTGTGCTGCACGTTAACCTGAAAACATCAGCCCCTCCTTTTAAATGGCCAAAGTATCTTTTTCAATTTTAATCTCCCTTTTTTGTTTCCTGCAGCTGCAAATGTTTCAACGCTGCTACTAGCATCTCCGTCCCAGAGGCTAGCGCAGATAAGAAGGCCAAAAAAAACCGCACTCACGATGAAATACTCTCTGAGCTCATGCAGTCCACCCAAACTGAAAGAGCCCAGCAGAATGTGTGGAGGCAGACAATGGCAGAGTCCAGGAAAGCACAAAATTAACACGAGGACAGGAGGGATGTGCGAGAGGATAGATAGCTAGAGCAACAGGAGAGGTGATGGCAGCATGATGAAAGGAGGCAGGATGCAATGCTGAGGCTACTGGAGGATCAAACTGATATGCTCCGGGGTATGGTTGAGGTGCAGGAAAGGCACAGACTGCCACTGCAGCCCCTGTGTAATCAACTGCCCTCCTCCTCAAGTTTCATAGCTTCCTCACCCAGACACCCAAGAATGTAGTGGTGGTGGAGGGGGCCTCAGGGCACCCAACCACTCCACCCCAGAGGGCTGCCCAAGCAACAGAAGGCTGGAATTCAATAAGTTTTGAAGTTCAGTGTGGCCTTGTCCATCCCTCCTCCCCTACCCCACCTGGTACTTTCCTCCTCCCCAACCCCTCCCAGGCTACCTTGGCAGTTACCCCCTATTTGTGTGACGAATTAATAAAGAATACATGAATTTGAAACAACAATGACTTTATTGCCTCTGCAAACGGTGATCAAAGGTGGGAGGGGAGGGTGGTTGGCTTACAGGGAAGTAGAGTGAACCAAGGGGGCAGGTATTCATCAAGGAGAAACAAACAGAACTGTCACACAATACCCTGGTCAGCCATGAAACTGGTTTTCAACGCTTCTCTGATGCACAGGGTGCCCTGCTGTGCTCTTCTTAACCACCCTGGTGTCTGGCTGCGCGTAATCAGCGGCCAGGCAATTTGCCTCAACTTCCCATCCCGCCATAAACGTCTCCCCCTTACTGTCACAGATATTGTGGAGAACACAGCAAGCAGTAATAACAATGGGAATATTGGTTTCACTGAGGTCTAAGCGAGTCAGTAAACTGCGCCAGCATGCTTTTAAACATCCAAATGCACATTCTACCACCATTCTGCACTTGCTCAGCCTATAGTTGAACAGCTCCTGACTACTGTCCAAGCTGCCTGTGTATGGCTTCATGCGCCATGGCATTAAGGGGTAGGCTGGGTCCCCAAGAATAACGATAAAGAAAAGGAGTTCTTGTGGCATCTTGTGGGGGCTGTCTGCAAGCAAGGACTGGTCTGTCTCCCAAGATCTGTGAGAGTGATGGGTCGTCCTTCAGGATAGGTTGTAGATCCTTGATGATGCATTGGAGAGGTTTTAGTTGGGGGCTGAAGGTGATGGCTAGTGGTGTTCTGTTATTTTCTTTGTTGGGCCTGTCCTGTAGTAGGGGACTTCTGGCTCTGTCAATCTGTTTCTTCACTTCAGCAGGTGGGTATTGTAGTTGTAAAAATGCTTGATAGAGATCTTGTAGGTGTTTGTCTCTGTCTGAGGGGTTGGAGTTCTGTGGTGACCTAGAATCCTATTTTCGACGACTCTGACTCCACGAATATTTCCCACCCACCTCTGAACAACATACTAACCCACAGAGACCTTCCTACCAAGACTACAAAAAGAAGGATTCTGGGTGGACTCCTCCTGAAGGTCAAAACAACAGACTGGACTTCTACATAGAGTGCTTCCGCCAACGTGCACGGGCTGAAATGGGGAAAAGCAGCATCACTTGCCCCATAACCTCAGTCGTGCAGAACACAATGCCATCCACAGCCTCAAAAACAACTCTGACATCATAATCAAAAAGGCTGACAAAGGAGATGCTGTCGTCATCATGAATAGGTCGGAATATGAAGAAGAGGCTGCTAGTCAGCTCTCCAACACCACTTTCTACAAGCCATTACCCTCTGATCCCACTGAGGATTACCAAAAGAAACTACACCATTTGCTCAAGAAACTCCCTGAAAAAGCACAAGAACAAATCCGCACAGACACACCCCTGGAACCCTGACCTGGGGTATTCTATCTATTACCCAAGATCCATAAACCTGGAAATCCTGGACGCCCCATCACCTCAGGCATTGGCACCCTGACAGCAGGATTGTCTGGCTATGTAGACTCCCCCTCAGGCCCTACGGTACCAGCACTTCCAGCTATCCTCGAGACACCACTGACTTCCTGAGGAAACTACAATCCATCGGTGATCTTCCTGAAAACACCATGCTGGCCACTATGGATGTAGAAGCCCTCTACACCAACATTCCACACAAAGCTGAACTACAAGCCATCAGGAACAGTATCCCCGATAATGTCACGGCAAACCTGGTGGCTGAATTTTGTGACTTTGTCCTCACCCATAACTATTTCAGATTTGGGGACAATGTATACCTTCAAATCAGCGGCACTGCTATGGGTACTCACATGGCCCCACAGTAC
Source organism: Lepidochelys kempii (assembly GCF_965140285.1). Lineage (NCBI taxonomy): Eukaryota > Metazoa > Chordata > Testudines > Cheloniidae > Lepidochelys > Lepidochelys kempii. Next base: position 64,821,584 of record NC_136388.1, read on the forward strand.
ACCAACATTTTTCGGTTATTTTCTGGTCTGGAAAGTAAATCCCTTGCTGCAGCTGTTCATACAGACCAGCGTTCCTGAAAATGAGAGCATCATGTACCTTTCCCAGGCATCCCACATTGACGTTGGTGAAACGTACATTGTGATTCACCAGTGCTTGCAGCACCATTGAAAAGTACCCCTTTCGGTTTATGTACTGGCTGCCTTGGAGCTCCGGTGCCAAGATAGGGATATGGGTTCCGTCTATCACCCCACCACAGTTAGGGAATCCCATTGCAGCAAAGCCATCCACTATGACATGCACATTTCCCAGAGTCACTACCCTTGATAGCAGCAGCTCAGAGATTGCGTTGGCTACTTGGATCACAGCAGCCCCCACTGTAGATTTGCCCACTCCCAATTGATTCCCGACTTACTGGTAGCTGTCTGGCATTGCAAGCTTCTAGAGGGCTATCGCTACTCGCTTGTGAATTGTGAGGGCTGCTCTCATCTTGGTATTCTTGTGCTTCAGGGCAGGGGAAAGCAAGTCACAAAGTTCTATGAAAGTGCCCTTACGCATGCGAAAGTTTCGCAGCCACTGAGAATCATCCCAGACCTGCAACCCTATGCAGTCCCACCAGTCTGTGCTTTGTTCACGGGCCCAGAATTGGCGTTCCATGGAATGAGCCTGCCCCATTGCCACCAGGATGGCCAAACTGCCGGGGCTCGTACTTTGAGAGAAGTCTGTGTCCATGTCCTCATCGCTCTTGTCACCGCGCTTCCATCGCCTCCTCGCCTGCTTTTGCAGGTTCTGGTTCTGCATATACTGCATGATAATGCGTGAAGTGCTTAAAATGCTCATAACTGCAGCAGTGATCTGAGCGGGCTCTATGCTTGCCGTGGTATAGCGTCTGCAGGAGAGCAGAATGACAGTGGAAGCGGTCGTTCAGTGACAATGGTTTCTAGACCTACTGCACAGTCTACTGCCAGGACACAACAGCTGAGCGGGCTGCACGCTTGCCATGTTATGGCAAGACAAGAGCAGGAGAGCAGAGTTGCAGCGGAAGCAGGAGCCCATGAGCGACAACATGGAGAAATTTGCTATCGAGACAAAAGCAGGAGAGCAGAGTTGCAGCTGAAGCGGTGGTTCGATGACGACATTTAGCAGTCCTACTGTACCGTCTGCTGAAGGCAGTTTGGCGCCTGCACAGAAAAAAGGCGTGGAACGATTGTCTGCCATTGCTTTCACGGAGGGAAGGGCGACTGACGATATGTACCCAAAACCACCTGTGACAATGTTTTTGCCCCATCAGGCATTGGGAGCTCAACCCAGAATTCCAGTGGGCAGCGGAGACCGCAGGAACTGTGGGATAGCCACCCACAGTGCAACGCTCCGAAAGTCGACACTAACCACGGTAGTGAGAACGCACTTGGCTGAATTAATGCGCTTAGTGGGGACACCCACAATCGACTGTATAAAATCGCTTTCTAAAAATCGCAAAAAAAAAAAAAAAAGGAGTACTTGTGGCACCTTAGAGACTAACCAATTTATTTGAGCATAAGCTTTCGTGAGCTACAGCTCTCTTTTGAGCTGTAGCTCACGAAAGCTTATGCTCAAATAAATTGGTTAGTCTCTAAGGTGCCACAAGTCCTCCTTTTCTTTTCGCGAATACAGACTAACACGGCTGTTACTCTGAAACCTTTCTAAAAATCGACTACTACAAATTCGACCTAATTTCGTAGTGCAGGCATACCCTTAGAGCCCAACTGCAACCGACCCCCAAGTGCTGCTCCCCGCTAGGAACCAGGCTCCCCTTTCCGGAGCGAGTGCCGAACCCCGCCCGGCGATCATCAATCTCCGCGGGCAGGGCACTGTCCCGGGGGGGCCTCACACGGTCGGGGGAGCGCAGGCAGCGCTGCGCGTGATACGCTGCTGACAGCCCCGTCCACCAGGCGGGCCCCACCCCACACCGCGGGAACCCAGGAGCCCCAGGGGCGGGGCCCGCGAGACACACCACAGCTTGTAAGGGGGCAGGAGCCCCGGGTCCTCTCAACGCAGAGTAGCACCACTCGCCCACGGTACCGCGACCGGGGGCAGCAAGCACAGAGCCCCGCCCCGCCCCTTCCTCGCCGGTACCTGCTGCAGCTCCCCGGACCGCTTCCGCAGCTTCAGCCAACCCCCTGCTCCAGAGCCAGCGTGGGAGCGCCTCGCCCCTCACTTCCGCTTCCGGTGAGTCATCCAAACCCTTCCTCCGGAACCGGAACCGGAACCGGCGCCGGGAGGGGGGCGCGTCGCTTTTGCCTTCCGCCCCTGCTGCGAGGGGCCCTCGCTTGGGGCCCGGTGAGTAGCGGGGAACCGGGCGCGCAGCCCCGGCCTAGGCCCTTCGGGGTCGCGAGCCCCCGCTGCGCGCGGGTTCCGGGACCGTCTCAGCCAGTGCCCCCGCCCCCATCGCTTCGCCTGCCCGGCAGTTGCCCCGGTGCTGGAACAAGGACACCGCCGAGCTCGTGTCCTGGGACCCAGCCGCTCGCCCCGCTCTGAGCCCGGGGACGCGCCGCGGAGATGTCAGATCCGCCCTAGGCACCGCGATTACAGCCTGTGTCTGGTCCCCGCTCGCCGTGTGAACGGCCCCGCCCCCGGCCGCTGACTGACATGGGGGGTGGTCGGAGGGGTCCGCCCAAAGGCTTGCAGGGTCCTGTCAGGGCTACTGAAATGTGGGGTGGAGGGGAGGACTGGTATTTCCCCTCTCAGCTCTTGCAATAGCAGGTAATCGCTTCTCACTTAGAAATGCGGTTTTTAAATTTATTTTGTTCTTTTTTTATTCTACCCCCATCACTTTATTTCATTTATTTTATTTTTTAAAAAACTGATTTTCTTTTCTTTTTTTTTCCCTTTGGGCATTTGTATTTGGCTTTTGAATGATACAGGTGTTTATAAACATTTGTGTGAAGCAAGAAGAGGCAAGATGACATCTACAAGTAATGAATTTGTTTGCTTATGTCTCCTTGGTGCTGGGTCTCTCTGTCTCTGTTTCCTCTCTGGAAAAAGGATACTCCAAAGTCAGGGCAGATCAAGGCTCTGAGATCAATCCATCAGCGGTCGCTTTAGCAGGTCTAGTAAAGGCCCGCCAAATCGACTGCAGATTGCTCTCCAATTGACCCCTTACTCTACTCCCGACAAGAATTTCTCCTGTCAACCCCCCACAGTATAGACCTCGCAGTAACTCGACCTAAGGTATGTCAACTCTAGCTATGTTATTCACGTAGCTGGAGTTGCATAGCGTAAGTCGACTTACCGTGGTAGCGTAGACATAGCCTAATAAGTTCACTGTGTTCCCTTTGACTCTTTGAAAGTATCAAAAGGAGAACAGCAAGCTGTTGGGGCTGAAATCGAATCTGTAGAACAAACAACATACGCTCCATGTATATATGACTTCTAAGGCCCCCAAGGAAAATCCTGATGCAGCCATGGGCCTTGTCTACACTACGGGGGGAGATTGATCTAAGTTACGCAACCTCAGCTATGTGAATAACGTAGCGGAAGCCGACATACTTAGATCTACTTACTGCGGGGTCCACACTATGCAATGTCAACTGGAGACATTCCACGTCGACTTCCCTTGCTCTTCTCCTTCGGAGGTGGAGTACAGGAGTAGATGGGAAAGCGATCAACGGTCGATTTAGCGGGTCTTCACTAGACCCGCTAAATCGACCACCAATGCATTGATCACCACCTGTTGAAACACCCTGCTCCATTTCCTCCTCTCCCTTCCCCTCCCTCCCCCCAGTGTAGACAAGCCCTTAGCTATGGATTCACCATTGGTGCTTCGTTAAGGAGATATTCCCATTGTCCAGGACTCCTGATACTTAAACACAAAGTTTCTAAGGTGGAGTGCAGGGTTCCTGTGCTTCTGTGTTAGATTCACATGCACAGAATGCTGCCTCCCTCAGGTGCCTCTTCCTGGGCTTCTGCTTGAGAGTTATACACCTGGAATGTCCTCCTTTCAGAGAAGTTCTGAGTATAATGAAAACATATCTTTAGTGCATGTGATAAACTTAATGGAGCAGAATCAAAAGTGTGTCTTTCTTCCTACAAGTTCTCCATTGTCTCTTATTGTGACCTGAAGATGATGTTATTGTCTTACTGTGTTAATGGCATCTTTTAGCGAGTAAAAGTGGGCAGGATGCCCTTCGTGTTGCTGGAGGTCTTGGGGTTGAATATTGTTACAGGAGGCTTGTGCTATATGTGGCTGAGCACTAAGCACCACCATTCTAGGAGCAAGACAGCAGGACAGGAAATAGTACCCTGAGTTTCTCACCTAGCTGTGCAGACCTATTAGACCAGTATACCAGATACTTCAGTCAATGCATGATTTCACCTCTGTGTTCTTCTGTTCACAGGTAATTGTAACATCAGATACATAACTGATAGAGACATCCACTCTCTCCCCCTTTGTAATGTTATATTAAAGTTGCTGTCATGAAAACAGAATATTGATCATGTACTTTTTAAGAGCAGAACCTTATTTGATAGAATTTAAGGGTGGGATGCTAAAAAGTGCAAAGTGTTGGCCTCACTCTGTTCCTATTTAAGTAACTGAGAGCTGTACACTGATATCAGTAGGAGCAGTTAGGCCAACACTGAGTGTTTTAGAAAATCGTACCCTAAATAACTTCAGAAATGAATCCCATGTGGTCACAGAAACTGCTCTTGCTCTTTTCAGCTCTTGTCTCTCACTTAAGCTCTTCCTTGCTGTGTGTGTGTAGGCATAAATTCTTATATCACGTCCCAAATGCATCCTTGTGATCAGGACTATTTTGTACTTTCTTTTGATTCATATAAGGGAGGGCCTACAGAAATTTGGTGACAGAATGTAAACACTGGGGACCAGCAGCAGAAATTCTTTAGCTTTGTCAATTAAGGAGTTTCTGAGTTAAGTGTCTATCCCATCGGTCTGCATCTCAGCGGCCGGCACGTACAGTTCCTAGTAATATAACAGGGAGAATATTCACTTTATTTATAAACGCTTAGTAGCCATCAACTGTGGGAGGTCAAAACAGACTGAACAAACATCTTGGTGACGTTGTGTTTTATTTTGTTTTCTGACCTCAAGAACTAAAGATGAGTAAGAACAAGGACGACGCTCCCCATGAGCTGGAAAGCCAGTTTATTCTGCGGCTGCCTCCGGTAAGAGACCCTTAGATCTGGGCCAGACTAACGAGGACAAAGTGGGAGGAGCATTCCCACACAAGACTACCATTGCTCTGCAAAAATCACCAAGTTCCCAAGGCACCCATCCAGTCCAGCCCCAGTTTCGAAGGTGTAGAGCAGCAACTCAGGGTAGAGAGGGTTTAAAGAGATGGGTGAAAGCAATAGGAATTCTACAGACCCTGTCTGAAATATTGAAGCAGATTGGCTATTTTTACTGAACCCCGCCTGTAGCTACCTTAAATGATCCCTCATAAACCAGCCTTCTACCCATTCCTGTTCATGACTATGCTTGTGAGATGCATCCGGGTGCACTGCTGCTTGGAGAAACTATGGTGTTGTGCAGCAGATCAAGGCCAAGCATTTACAAGTGATAGTTCAGTTGGTCCTCATTGCCAGTGATCAGTTCTATCATTCACTTTTGGTGCAGTTAATCTCAATCAATAAATGCTTAATCTGGGAAGAAGCTTCTTCAAATAACACGCTGATGAGGCATCTTCCCCTTGATCCTGATGGAGCCCCTCTGGTTATCCACAAGGGCACTGTAGAGGAGCTGTAAGAGTGGGCATCTGAGTTCTGCTGAAAGGGTCTGTCACACACCATAAATAAAATAGACATGAGCAGTTCATAAAAACATGGGGTACCATAAAAACAAGGGACCTTAAACCAGCAATAGAATCTTTCCCAAGTTACATTAGGTTGCTAGTTGTAAGGTACATTGGGAATAGCATAGCCATGAGGTTAATGCACACTTCTAGGAGAAATGCTGCTTTCTTCCTGTGTTTAATGGCACTTTTCAGTGGGTTTCTGTGTTTAGATGAAAGTACTGATTAAAATTGGGTTTGAAAGCAGATTATCTCTTTAGCCATTCTACCAGGTAACACACACAGGTCTAGTCCTGTCTCATTCATCTGCTTTTTCTCAGGAATATGCCTCCACTGTGAGGAGGGCAGTACAATCTGGAAGTGTCAACCTGAAGGATAGACTTACTATCGAATTACACCGTGAGTAGCCAAGTAGCCTTTAATCTCTCAGCTCAGGAGGGAGTACTGTAGGCTTTGAAAGAGTGTGACTTGACTTGCAGAGCCCAGAGTGGGAAGAGACATCAGGGATTCCCTGGGGATCATGCAGACATGTTGAGAAGGGTGCACTGAGCAATGTGGGTGTCTGATTTCTGGTGGAAATGTGCCTGGCATCTAACCAAGAACTGGTTTCCTATTGGGAGACCCAGAGGAGAAGTTCATCTTAGTGAAGTAGATGAAAGCTGCACACTCCCCAGCTGGACAAGTTTCACATCCTGTGAAAACCTGCTTGGCCAACAACCTCAATAAAGAGGGTATGCATAGACCACCTCTTCTCTAATGTGATTGGCCTGAGCTGCCTTTCTCTTTTCTCTGCACCTCACTTAATGGGCGTCTCACTGTTTGCCAGAGATTGTGATGTGAATATTTGTGTTTCTGAAGGTAAAATACTAATCACATGGGTAGAGCCATCTTACTAACACGGGCATAAGTCACTGGCCCTGGAGGAAATCCCAAGAATCTTCTTTCTACCTCAGTCCTGCCCTGGAGGATTCAAAGGCAAGAAAGCTCTGCCTCTAGCTGTTAGTAGAGCCATAGCTATAGAGCATACCCCACTGTTCCTTCCTCTCCTTCAAAGGTATTTTCTGTGAGTCTATCTGTAGTTATCTTGCTGCTAAGAGCATCACAGATTTCACAGGAAAATGCCAGACAGTTCTGTGCACCTCCAGTTCACTCAGGAGTTTTAAAGTGTTTGGCCCAGGAATGCAGCATAAGGGGTTCGCCATTTACTGTGTTGGCCGCTGCATTAATTTGTCTCTTGTTTTTTTCTGCAGCGGATGGGCGTCATGGGATTGTCCGTGTAGATCGCGTCCCATTAGCTGCCAAGCTGGTGGACCTGCCCTGCATCACCGAGAGCTTAAAAACCATAGATAAGAAAACATTCTATAAGACAGCAGATATTTGTCAGGTATGGGCTGCCCATTATATTTACTCTGGTGTCCTGTGCTTGCTCCCTTCAGACAAAAGTCTGACCCATTACATTATGGCAGTGCAACTTATGGAACCCCACTGCTAATTTCCACATCCTCAGAATGTGAGTGGAGCAGCTGTGGTGTAAAATGTCCCACCGCAGCATAGTAGTTGGCAATTGCTTTCCTGACTTCTGCACCCTTCTAACTGAAGAGGAGGTTGGACATAAACTGATCCATCCAGAAAAGGTGGTTTTGTCAGCTATGCCAGTGAATCCCAGAAGCTGATTACATGCTGCAGGGAGTAGCATTTCCTTGTATATGTTGTAAATATACCAGCCTTTAATTTAATTGAGTAGCTCTGCTCTCACATTATAATCAGCTCCTTTATGTTCTGGGCTTTAGATGCTCGTGTGTACTGTGGACGGTGATCTCTACCCTCCTCTGGAAGAGCCAGCTGTGAGTACTGACCCCAAGGCAAACAAGAAAAAGGACAAGGACAGAGAGAAGAAATTCATCTGGAACCATGGCAGTGAGTAGAGTACAGGGTGCTTTACCTATCTTACGCTGGCCTGACCCCTAGGTCCCACGGCTCACCGCCCCCGGCCTGCTCCTCCATCCTGGACAACACAGAGGTAGTCTACCAGGGCTCCTCGCTCAGCTGTATAGTTGAGAACGTTGCCCTCAGGCCACCAAAATGCTGCTGGATCTCTCACATCCTGAAGTGGGAGTTTCCTGTACTCAGATGCAGTGAGTCTGTCATGCATGAGACTTTCCCCTGAGATCACATGCCTGACACAAAGCCTGTTTCCTTTGTTCCAGTTACTCTTCCTCTGAAGAATGTAAGGAAGAGGCGGTTCAGGAAAACAGCTAAGAAGAAGGTGAGTTGCATCTCCTCATCCATGGTGGCACCCATGGTGTCTGAGGAATGATGTCCAAAGGTGGGAGACAGAAGAAGACATTAGTACTGTGCCTAGGTGGGTCAGGCGCTTAACAATCCGTCTTTGCACTATGAATTCTTATAACGTGGGCTTTATTAACTTTGCTTCACACGTCACTCGGATGGAGCACGGGGGAAGGCAGCTAGGACATTTTAACATTTTCTTGGCAATCTCCTGGCTGAATTTTGAAAGATGTCCTGGGGTGGGGAAATCTCACTGTGCAGGAGTGGATCAATTCTGTGTGTCCATTTTGTATACAGTGTGTCTCTCCTTCTGAATTACTAGAAATATCTGCATGGACACAAGAGTGTTTATCTGCTCCTCCTCTTTCCTCACCTGAAATCCCAGTCCTCTGGGTGGGGCCCAAACATTTTCAGAGCAACCAGCTACAATGCAGCATCCAGAAAATCATGACTTCAGAAGGGAAGTGAGAGCAGATGAACCCTTCCAATCCTGTCTTTGTGCAGAAGCCCCCAGTAATAAAGGACTCTGGAGGGGAAATGAAGGCTATGCTAAGTGGCTGCCCATTGTGGTACAGACTGGGAGAATTAATTGCTCTCTGCTTTGCACTTCACTTTGACACAATGGAGCAATATTTCAGTTGAACATTAGGGAAACCAGACCCTGGAAGCACTGAGACTTTCCCCTAGGAGAAGTGCAGCAGCACTTGCCAGTGTTCCCAACAAATTTAATAATCATAAAAAGTGAAACCTTGTTGTGATTCAGCAGCTGACTTTCAAACCTGGGGGTGTAATGAGGAGGCCTTTTATTGAGGATTCAGAAATGAATTCAGCCTTGGGGAGTTCTTATATGCCATACAATCAGGCTGGCTTTTATTCAGAGGTGGTGTTGGGAGTGTGAGAATGGAGCCGAAGTCAGGGCAGTGAGAAGATTCAGCTCATCCAGGAGCTTTGAGGCAAAGGTGAGGAAGATGGAACACTGTCCTGAAAGGCAGGTAGTGGCAAGGGAGAGTCTTCCGGTGGGATGAGTGAGCTCAAAGTCTAAAGTAAAAGAGTAAGATAAAAGAGCCTTAAAATAAGGGGCTGGGATGGGGTGTGGGAGGCGGCCAACAGCCAAGATATCTCTGAATTGGAGAACTGTCTGTCCAGGGGTGTTTAACACCGTCTCTTCTCTCTTTCCCCTCTCTGGCCCAGTACATTGAGTCTCCAGACGTGGAAAAGGAGGTGAAGCGTCTGCTGAGTACAGATGCTGAAGCTGTCAGTGTCCGTATCCTTTCTTCTGATTAACTCTGCAGAGCAGGAGAGTGGCTGAGGGAGGCTCAGAGGAGAGAGAAGTTAAGTTAATCTCACAATACACATGGGTAGCAGCAGGCAGGACATGAGCATGTGACAGACACTGAAGTTATAGCTTGAGCTTTTACCCTATTCAAAACCTGCTGCTTCTCCTCAAGGACCTCTCTCTGGCATTCGTCAGCCCTCCTTGTGGGCGTGTCCACACACGTGCATCTGCTACTCCTGACGCTGGGGTAACTGGCTGCATCATCTCCAGAAGACAGGCCTTCACAGAAATAGGCCTGCGTGACCCTGCCAACACAGTGCAGAATTAGAGAGGCATACCAAGAGAGACTGGAGTCATCCCTGATGTAGTGTCAGCTGGAGAATCTTCTAGCACCTTGCTGTCAGTGGGCTCTTGCTGGTACCACCTTCTGTCATTCTTCTGGTTTTTCCTTGACTCTTCTGTATCTGCTCTCAGGCTGGGAAGTTATTGCTGAAGATGAAACAAAGGAAGCAGACAACCATGGTTCACTCACCGGCTTGGACATCTCCTCTCCTGGGATGTCTGGACACAAGCAAGGCCATGGCTCATCGGGTACATTGACGAAGGCTTATGCTTTTAGTAACGTCATTTTGCTGCCAGAAGGCAGGGTCACCTGGTTTTGGTCTCTATGGGGTAGTTACACATGAGTGGTACTTTACTGTAGGAGCAGAGTTGGATGCTGAGGTTGTGCTCATTGTTATGAGATAACAGGACAATAATAGTTTGCTCAAGCAGATATGCATTTGCCATTCTAGTGAACATGGCAGAAGAGAGAAAATCAATATTTTCTGGGTCTTGAATTAATCTACTTATAGTCTATTGGATCCCATAAGGAAGGTTAAGGACGATAGGCGTGTTTAGATAAGTGTGACAAAGTTCCACTTCTGCCTTGGTGGGTCCTGCGCTTATTGGCAGATTTGATCGCCTTGGAGATTCATGGCAGCCCTCAGTTTGGCCACTTTTGCTAGTGGCTCAAACCTGCCGTTCACTCAGCTAACCTCATCACTGGCCAGCAGGGGGAAAAAGGAAGGAGAACAATCGCTGCAGTCTCTGCTGATCCACCTAGTGGGTTGGGGGATAGCCCAGGACCTTCCCCTCTGGTGGGACCCACAGTCCAGGTCAATTCCTCTTATATCCAATAGGGGAGAGGGGGATGGGGGGCCCTGGGCCCGCCCTCTACTCCGGGTTCCAGCCCAGGGCCTTGTGGATCACAGTTGTCTACTGTGTTTCTTGTAACAGCTACAACTCCCTGGGCTACTTCCCCATGGCCTCCTCCCAACACCTTCTTTATCCTCACCACAGGACCTTCCTGCTGATGCCAGATAGCGTTTGTACTCCTCAGAACTCCAGCAGCACACCCTCTCACTCTCAGCTCCTTGCACACCCCTCACTGACTGAAGTGAGGTCCTTTTTAAACCAGGTGATCTGATTAGCCTGCCTGTCTTAATTGATTCTAGCGGCTTCTTAATTGGCTCCAGCGCCAATTGGCTCCTAATTAGCCTGCCTGCCTTAATGATTCCAGCAAGTTCGGGATTGTTCTGGAACTGCCCCTGTTTCCTTACCCAAGGAAAAGGGATCTGCTTAATCTGGGGCTAATATATCTGCCTTCTATCACTCTCCTGTAGCCATCTGGCCCAACTCTGTCACAATAGACACTGAATACAGAAAACTATGCCTGACAGCCATAGGGATGTGCAGTGCCTTTCAGGGAGAGTTGAGGACACACCAGAACCTGATGGGAGTTCATCAACTCAATGTTTTTCTCCTTGTTTCACACCCCTAGAACATGATGAGTTGCGGGAGATATTTAATGACATCAGCAGCAGCAGCGAAGATGAAGATGAGAGAGATCATCATGATGATGAAGATTTGAATATCATGGACACAGAAGAAGACTTGGAGAGGCAACTTCAGGACAAACTGAATGAATCTGATGGGCAGCAGCAGGAGAACGAGGGAACAAACCAGATAGGTGAGCAGTCTTAGGCAGTGGTGGGTTGGTGCCGAGGATGGGCAGTACCCTGGAAGGCTTGGTGCCATGGGGGATTGGCACATTGCTCTGCTAGCGCTATAATTCAGACTATGGTGTGGATAATTTCTGCTGTCTCCCTTAGCCATGGGGATCCAAAAGCAGATTGACAACCTGAAGGGTAAACTCCAGGAGACCCAGGAACGGAGAAAGCGCCAGGAAGATCTCATCATGAAAGTAGAGAATCTTGCCCTCAAGGTGAGTGCCGTCCACCATCTGGTCCTTCTAGCCCAAACCATGCATTCTTTCTGGGGTCCTGTTCAGCTCAGCTGAGGCAGTGAAGGCATGGAACCAGAAGGCATCTAACTCTATTGTCCCGGAGCAGCCAACGGCCTTGCCATGTGAAATTTAAGATGAAAGTGGCTATAGGAATACGTTCCAGCCTGTCATCCATGGATGACCTGAGACTGATGCAGAGCAAACCATGGAACTGTGCAGAAGAAGATAAGGGTCCTGCAATCCATGCTATGTTCCCTTTACTCTTCTGCCTGTCAGATTTGCTGGCTGCAGATTTGTTCTCTTTACATAAACGGCCGCTGTCGAGAAGCACCAACAGTTATGTTCTTGCTTGTGTCTTTCTTCCAGACCCGTCTCCAGGCTGTGCTGGATGAATTCAAACAGCAGGAAGACCGAGAGAAGCAGCAGGTGAGGAAGCCTCTGTTACTGTCTCCTCCACATTCCTGTAGAAGAAAGCAACGAGTGTGTAGTGTTGTGGGGTGATGCTGAGTGATTCTCAGCATTAGGAAGCAACACGTTGCACGCTTGTCCAGTAGTTTAATGTATAAAGCCCTCTGAGCCCTGCACCACACCACCTCAGGCTGTGATCTCATCAGCTACCACAAGCTAAGCAGGGCTGTACCTGATCAGCATCAACATAGTAGAATGCCTACGGCCAGCGGAGCTGCTGGAAATGGTGATTCCGTAGGTGGTTGTCTCTCCGGAACACTAGTGAGCCAAGCCGCGTTGTTCCAGAGGGTGCTCTGAGGCTGAGGGTGCCATATTGAGAGTGAGATGTAAAATGAAGACCCTGATGACGTGTGTCCATTAAAGATACAGTAGCACTTTCTGAAGAGCAGGCGTAGCTCTGGTCACTTGGCACATTACTAAGCTGGGTAACTATATTCTGCTGCTTTGCATCTCTCCTTGCAGTTTCAGTTGGATACTATCGTCCGTCCGTCCCCCACCAGCCCCTTACTGGCTGGCGTAATGTTGTTTGCTGTAGACAGCTGCAGCGTTACGTGCAAGAAGTGGCTGCATTTCAGCTGTGAACAAGGCAGTTCATACATCTGAGTCTGATTTTTAAAAACATGCTCCGAATATGTGCATACAGCTACTCCAGTTGTGTAAGCGAATCAGATGTTTGTGCATGTAACTGGTTATCTAACATGCCATTTGGGGGCAGAATTAGGAGACTCATGCTCATTCTGCACCTCGTTTAGACATGGGTATTTCTGTTCAGGCAGTTACATGTAGGTGTCTTTATAGAGACCTATAGTTTGTAAAAAGTTTTGGGGATCCCTTTGAATAGAAAGAAGAGTATTATTACCCCTTTGGTATGAGAGAGAGATCTAAGAAGTTTTAAACATGTAATATCTCTAATGCTTCACTTCTTCCCCCTCCAACCTTCTCTCCACAGCTCACCTCTCTGCAAGAACAACTGGAATCCCTTATGGAGAAGTGAGGAGGGCTTTTGATCAGGGCAGAAGCTGTACCCGCCAAGCGGGCATAGTGCTGAGATGGATGCTTCACCCATGGGTTCTGGAGCCATCCTCTGTGCTGAAGACCTGACGTTACTGCCACGACCTCACTGCCTATAAGCCTACTCCTGTTAATGTTGGAACTCTATATTCTCCTGGACACTGTTTCTAGAGCTGCTGGCTGATGTTCCTTGTGCTGGACAGTGTAGCCCAAACCATTAACCTTTGAAGAAAGAAAGGCACTAAGCTGGAGTTGGTCCTCTGAGAGCAGCAGAAACACATGGGTAGTGGTTTAGTTGCACCACTGGGGGAGATAGTTCCTTGACTAGTTTGACCCATCTTTCTCGAAGTGGAAATCATTCATACCTTGGAAAACTCCTTCAAAGGCACTTTGCTTCCCGACAGGCTAATCCACAGCCCTGTCGCTCTGGGTCACCTTAGCTCATGGTGCCAGAAAGCTGTGCTGAGCAAAGGGCAGGATTAACCCCCCCATGCACTGCGCAGGCCTGGAGGTGCAGAACCAGGTCAGGGCATCACCTGGTTGTTGCTATCATCTGAACCTGCAAACCAGCATTCTCTGAGGGGGACATCTGCTTCCTTAACAGACTTTCTGACAGGGATCTGCAGTGGTGGGAGTTTGTGCCCATGCTTGGGGAACATCTGCTTGAACAAAACTAGAATGAATAAAGTGTGTGTGTTTCCAACCCTGCTCTGTCCTGTAATGCTCATTTCCTCAGAATTGTGCTGTGACTGGCACTGTCCCTTTGCCAGCTGGAGACCGATGGCAGCAGAGCTCCCTGGAGCTTGTCAATGTAAATGTCGTGGGGTACTGCAGCAGCCTTGCCTTCTCACTCAGAGAGGGAGCTAGGTACAAGAGGGACCCTCCCAAGGGAAAAGTGGGAAGCTGCTACTGTGCTGTCAGTATGGGGGATTCCCACCCCATACTGGGTAGAGCCCTTGTGAGGTGGGAGCTTTCTCTAATCCCTGGTAGATTAGGGAGACCAATCCTAGATTAACCTGGCAGGGGATTAGAAAGGCAGTCCAGTCAGCAGTTGTCAGAATGCACCACAGAGTGTTGGGTGGGAGTGTCTTCTGTACCACAGGGGAAGACAGAGGGGTAAGGAAGTATAGCAGACAACAGGGCCACTCTGGCTCCTTAAGGTGGTTACCGTACAGCTCAGTTCTCTCTGCTCCTGAAGGGCAGAACTCCACCGAGGGGAAGTCCAGGGAGAAAAGGCTTCAGGGGACAGTGCAGTCTCCGCCTCATTCAGGGTGGGCAGCTTTAAGTCAGGATGCAGTAGCTAAAGACTGTTAGATGAGCCACAGGAGGAAGAAAACTCATCCCAACGGACAAGAAACGAAGAAACACTCAGGTCCAGGAAGAGAGAGAACAACAGTGGGTGTGACCAGCAACCGAAGAGGGGAGGAGGGAGATCTACCAACAGCTTCAGCATGGATGAAATGTACCTGCTTAACGTGGAAGGAGTCAAGAAAAAGATTTTACACGGAGGCCGTGGGGAGCTGCCGCAATTCAAAGATGGGAGCAAGGTAACTACTCTCAACAAGCATCTCAAACTGGCTGAGCAGGGATAGAGCACATCAGATGTTAGCCCATGCCCTCGAATGACAGCCAGTATTGAGTTCCCCAGCAGCTGCCTCCCAGGCTCTCCGGCTGTAGATGGTGATTCAGAGCCCTTATTACTGAAATCCTCTGTGCATGTGTGTCTCCTTTAAAAGCACCCATAGTCAGAAGTGACTCTAAAAATAAAAACAGCTGATTTCTTTTCTCATTGAGTCCAGATCAAATTAGCTGACTTTACCTGGTGGCAGGTTTTTTTAACTGCCAGAGCTGCAGGCGTTGAGATTCCAGCTGTGTTCTGTCTGCCTCCTTCATCAACAGCACTAATAGGTTCTGCCACCGGAATCCAGCCGACAGCTTTGTACGTTGTAATCCAGCTCAGGCTCCTGGAGCCACATTAGCACAGCAGACAGAAGAAACGAAGGTGCTTGCCAGTGACATCCACAGCTAAGGGATATATGTAGGGAGCAGATAATGGGAATAATGTGGTGCCATTTGTGTGTGTGTACATATAGCCAGCGTTCTAAGCCTCTAGCAGTGGGACCTAAGGGTTTCTTTGTGGTTTGCTTGCAATAACCCTGCTATGAAGTTTGCATGCTATATTTGCAGGGCACTGCTGTGAGGAAGTTCACTCTACTGGAGCCCTATCTGAGTAGGGTTAGAAAGGGGTATTGGCAGAGAGCAGCTGTATATAATATGAATAAACAGCAGATGGTGGAGTGCCTCTGAGGCCTATCCCTTCACCCCATGAGAGCAGCTGAGTGAACTAACACTAAGCTGGGGTCATGGTCACCCCTTCTCAGTGACCCAAGGGTGGGATGGAGCCAAGATCCAGGGTGGAGAGGGGAGGGAGAGAAGGCTACTTACTACTCCAGTGACCTGATCCCACACTGTCACGTTTGCAGCTGACCCACTCTGCACTTGTCTCTTTGGTGCAGCTCACGTTCCACTTTCAGACGCTAAAAGATGACTTTGAGCGCACGGTGATAGACGACAGTCGGCAGGCTGGCATCCCCATGGAGATCATCGTGGGGAAGCTGTTCAAAATTGAGGTGTGGGAGACCTTGCTAACCTCCATGAGGATCGGAGAAGTGGCAGAGTTCTGGTGTGATGCTGTTGTGAGTGACACCCCCTCTGGCTGGGAACACCTAGATTTCAGACACTGATAGATACACACACACACATTGTGCATGCTCAACGCGTTGACACCAAAACATACACAGGTACCAACACTTAGACGTGTGCACAGCCCACAGGTACATTCTGGGCAGGATCGCTCGGGCACTGGCATACACACACGTCCTGCCCCCACTGGGAGCTGGAGCACTGGGCTGCTCAGTCCAGCAGCATGTCCTCCCTCACCAAGTCCTTTTATTCCTGAGGTTTGGTGGGTGCAGGTTCTAACTCTAGGACAGACTGAAAAGCCCCAGCTCAGCCCTGTAGGGAGAGGAGCCATTTATTTCTGCTGTAGCAGGCGGCTGCTTTTACAGTATTCCTGGCCCTGCCGTCTGAATACCTAACCCAGATTCCAGGCCCCAGCCCTTAAGCAGGGGGTTTAACCCCACTTCCTCCCTGCTGAGAGCAAGTGCCTCCTATTACCATCTCACCGCATCTGCTCTCACTGGCCTCCAGGCTAGGGGGAATGTTTTGTACATATGCTTGAACCAAGGCGCTTTCCCTTCTTCCCCCCCCATATTTCAGCACACAGGTATGTATGCGCTGGTCTCCAAGGGCATGAGGAGGATTGCAGAGGGCAAGGACCCCTTGGAGGGGCAGAAGCACCGCTGTGGGATGGGGAACATGTTCGACTACCACAGCACGGGGTATGCAGACCTGGATGAGCTGCAGAGGGCCCCCCAGCCTCTCATCTTCATCATGGAGCTTTTCAAAGTAAGGCCTGGGCCGGGGGAGGAAAGGCAATTGGGGTGAACGAGAGCAGAGTCAGGACAGACCACAGCAACCTGTTCTAAGTGGCAATGCTCAGCGTGGCACAGCCTGGGCTGGTAGTCCCTCTGGGGCAGGGGGAGCCCTGGGCCCAGCTCGGGCTGGTAGTCCCTCTGGGGCAGGGGGAGCCCTGGGCCCAGCTCTCCTGGGTGTGGACTGAGGAGCGTATATGGCCAGCAGTGTGAAGGTCTGTTCCCTGCCCACACACACCAGGTGGATGATCCCTCGTCCTATAAACGGGACACCTGGGCCATGAACAAAGAGGAGAAGCTGTCGGCGGTGCCCGTGTTGCACAGTGAGGGCAACCGGCTGGTCCTGCTCAAGAGGTACCAGGAAGCAGCGGTGAAGTATCAGGAAGCAGTCATCTGCCTGCGGAACCTCCAGGCCAAGGTGAGAGCCACCCCAAATGGGGTGGGGGGAGGGCTGGGTTGGGCGGCGGGTCAGCACTCAGCTGGAGCAGGGACGGCCACCTCCTGCTCTGGCTTCTTGTGCCCAACCCCACAGCACTGTTACGTCATGCCTAGCACCACTTCCCTCCTCTGCTGAGCCCGTACCGTCTGCACAGGCCCAGCATGCAGCAGTGAGCTGGCTGCAGTGCCCCCCATCAGCAGCCAATATGATTCCTAAGACAACAGTCACACCTGCCTGTCGCTGTGCTCACACCGAGGATCCCTGCGGCTGGGAGAACCTGCACTCCTAGGCCTTCGCGGTGATGTTTTCAGGGTACAAAGTCCTGCAAACTAAATGAAAGCAAGTAGCTGAGAAAGGCCACTTCTGGGCTGTGGCCTCCAGCAAGGAGGGGAGCCAGAGAGCTCCAACAGCGGCTCTTTGAACGGCATACTCAGCCAGATGGCTGAAGGTCATGCATGCACTGGGGTGCTCCCAGCAAGCACGCTCCATGCTGACTGTTTCACTTCAAGGGTAGCTACTGCCCTCCATTTACCACAGCTTGCCTGCAAAGCCCCCACAGGATGCACTCTGTCTCTTTCCTGGCTACAGGCACTCTGTCCCTTTGAGAGTTCTCTGCCCAGGCAGAGGGGTCTAGTGTTTTCACGCTGCACGTTGCTGGTTTTGTGAACAGGAGAAGCCCTGGGCTGAAGACTGGTTGAGCCTGGAGAAACTCATCACGCCCCTGGTGCTGAATTACTGCCAGTGTCAGCTGGAGCTGGGGGAGTACTATGAGGTCTTAGAGCACACCACCGACCTCCTCCAGAAGAACAATGGTAATCACTCCACTGGCCTGTCCAACCTTCCACTAGGCTCCCAGAGAGGGGCTCTTGTTCTCATGAGACTCTGCACCCAGCGCTCCTGTCACGCAGGGGCTTCCTCCCTGCTGCCAGGCCCCTAGGGGCTTCCTCCCTGCTGCCAGGCCCCTAGGGGCTTCCTCCCTGCTGCCAGGCCCCTAGGGGCTTCCTCCCTGCTGCCAGGCCCCTGAGAGTTTGTTTTCAGCTGCTCCCTTCGATGGCTTCTGCTCCCTTCCTCCAGCACTTACATTTACGTCCAGAAAGCGTTTCAGGGGTGGACCTGCTAACTGGAGGGGTATTGCTTTCCATGGAATTCAAACCCAGCTGGAGCACAGCTTGAACTTGGTCCATAGAAGGCAGAGTCAGTGATGCAAGCGGACATGCTAGTGCAGAGTGGCAGATTCAGGAATAGGCTGGTAGCCTTCACTCTGACTGAGAGTTTGGGTTGGTCACTGGGTGTTTTCCAATCTCTCTCATCTGCTGCTTTCCCCTTGTGAGAACTCTGTCCTGGAAAGGGAATATTGTCACACCAGGTATAACATCCTGTGCCACTCACTGCCACTAGATCCGCAGGCCCAGAGCTTAGTAAGATTACAGAAGCCAGACTTGGACGATGAGAACATCTCCAGTTAGGCTATGAAACCTTCACGCTTCAGGCCATGAGCAAACAGGCGGTTGAGAGGGGCTACTAAGAAACGCCCCCCAGTGGGCAAGCTATGCTTTACTTGTCCCCTCCGAGCTTTCTTGCACCTTCCTGGGAAGCAGCCGTACTGGCCAGACACTGACACAGGACTAAATGGGTGCTCTGGCAGTTCCTACATTGGAATCCTACTGCGTGGCAGTGAATTCAATGGGAGCCAAGCTGTAGAGCGGTGTAGTACTACAATGCCCTGCTGTGATTGCTGTAGGAGGGAGCGGGGCCTAGATCTTTGCTCTGGTACAGCACCTGCAGCAGGCGGCTCCTGTGGCCCTCTTCTGCAGGCAGGACAGTGGCACGTGATGGCCGAGTAGGGTGAGAGAGGAAAGGAAATAACCCCATGCTTCTCTGCACTTGACAGAGAACGTGAAGGCTTACTTCAAGCGCGCAAAGGCCCATGCCGCTGTCTGGAATGAGGAGGCGGCGCGAGAAGACTTCCTGAGGGTGACTCAACTGGACCCGTCACTGGCAGCAGCTGTGAAGAAAGAGCTGAGGCTGTTGGGAGAGAGGATGAGAGAAAAACGTGTGGAAGACCGGCAGAGATACCAGGGCCTCTTCCAGCAGCCTCAGCTCAAAGGGGCAACAGAAGGGAAGGGGCAGTGGGGAGGAGACGGGAATGCTGGAGTTGGCAGGCAGGAGGGAGGAGATTCTGGGGAAGGTAGAGAGGAGACAGGACTGAGAACAGAGAGCTCCACAGCCAAGGAGGAAGAACAAGACCAAGGGATTTCTGGAGCAGAGGCGGGTACCAGAGAGACAGGACTTGGAGAAGAGAACACACAGGCAAAGAGGGAACAAGGCCTGGGAGAGTCTGGGGCAGAGACAGGACTTGGGGAAGAGAGTGCCAGAGCAGAGAGGGAAGAGCCAGGGAAAGGACCAGACCAAGGGAATTCTGGGGTCGATGGCGGGATGGAGGAGACAGGATCGGGAGAAGGGAACATAGAAGCAGAGAGGGAAGAGCCAGGGGAAGGAACAGACCAAAGGAATTCTAGGGTCGATGGCGGGATGGAGGAGACAGGATCGGGAGAAGGGAACATAGAAGCAGAGAGGGAAGAGCCAGGGGAAGGAACAGACCAAAGGAATTCTAGGGTCGATGGCGGGATGGAGGAGACAGGATCGGGAGAAGGGAACATAGAAGCAGAGAGGGAAGAGCCAGGGGAAGGAACAGACCAAGGGAATTCTGGGGTCGATGGTGGGATGGAGGAGACAGGATCGGGAGAAGGGAACATAGAAGCAGAGAGGGAAGAGCCAGGGGAAGGAACAGACCAAGGGAATTCTGGAGTTGATGGAGCAGGGAGAGGCCAAGGAAACTTGGGGACAGAGGAGACAGGCCTTGAAGAAGGATTTTCCAGAGCAGAGACGGAAAGAACAAGCCCAGGTGATTGTGTGGCAGGGTCTCATAGCATTCAAGGTCAGAAGGGACCACTAGAGAGAGGCCTTGGAGAAGAGAATGCCAGGGAGAGTCATGGGGCAGGAGCCAGAGAAAGGAGCTCAGAGGCAGATGAAGAACGGGGAGGGAGAGCAGAAGGATGCTCCAGCACGAAAGCAGCAGGGTAGAGCTCGCGGGAAGGGGTTGGGCCTGGGGCAGAGAACAGCAGGCTGCTTTGAGATGAATGTTGAGAAGTACAAGTTGCTTCCTTGCTAACACACTGGAGGGAGGTCAGCGCTGAGGGACAATGCTGCTGCTCACAAGGGCTGCCTAGGCAGGCAAAGAGAGGTGGGCAAAGGGTCCCAGCCACTATCAGTGTAGTGCAGGACCGCAGAGAGCCCAGGGAGGGAAGTGCTATACAGGGGGCCCAGGGCCAGGCTGAGATGTGGGGGACTAGCAGGTCCAGCTGGGCTGCTCTGTGAGTAGTTAGACTCTGGCCTGAACGAAGATCCCTGGCTCAGTGAAAGGTGACTGGGCGTTGGCTGGAGCTCTTTGCTATCTATACGGGGCAGGCTTCCTCCCAAACCCTGTCACTGCTGAGCCACCAATGAAACCGGGATCTGACCACGTAACCTCAATCAAAAGTGCAGGAGCCAAGGCTGCCAACTTCATCTTCGACCTGCTGCTTCATGAATCGGCCCAATGCCTCATGCACCTGCTCTCCCAGCCTGCCCTCTGCTTGGTGTTCGAGCCTGTGCTCACCCTGTGCTGAGTCAGCAGTGCTAACCCCTGTAATGCTTCCTGCTGCTGAGCTTGCTCCCTGAGAAATAAAGTGTGTTCCTGGCAAGGCTCTGGCAGGATTCTTTCCCGGCTACGATTGGTGTCTCTGAGCCAGCAGGCTCCTAGGCTGCCCCGGAGACCAAGAACACTGCTGGCCCCTGAAAAGCTTTACTTTCCCTGCATGGATCTCCCCTTTGTCCCAGCCTCCCAACCAGCCCCAGGAGGGGGTTATTTATTAAAACACAGACAGCCCTATCTGAGCTCCCAGGAGCAAGGCCATCTGCCCCCCAGAGCTCACTGTCTGAAAGGGAAAAAAGAACAGGAGGACTTGTGGCACCTTAAAGACTAACACATTTATTTGAGCATAAGCTTTTGTGGGCTAAAACCCACTTCATCAGATTCATGCAGTGGAAAATACAGTAGGAAGACATACACACACAAAAATATGGGTTGCCATACCAACTATAACAAGAGTGATCAGTTAAGGTGAGCTATTATCAGCAGGAGAAAAAAAACCTTTTGTAGTGATAATCAGGATGGCCCATTTCCAATAGTTGAGAAGAAGGTTTGAGTAACAGTGGGGGGGGGGGGGGAAATAAGCATGGGGAAATAGTTTTACTTTGTGTAATGACCCATCCACTCCCAGTCTTTATTCAAGCCTAATTTAATGGTGTCCAGTTTGCAAATTAATTCCAATTCAGTAGTTTCTCACTGGAGTCTGTTTTTGAAGTTTTTTTGTTGTATTATTGTGACTTTTAGGTCTGTAACCGAGTGACCAGGGCGATTGAAGTGTTCTCCGACTGGTTTTTGAATGTTATAATTCTTGACTGATCACTCTCGTTATAGTTGGTATGGCAATACCCATTGTTTCATTTTTTGTGTGTGTGTGTCTTCCTACTGTATTTTCCACTGCATGCATCCGATGAAGTGGGTTTTAGCCCACCAAAGCTTGTGCTCAGATAAATGTGTTAGTCTCTAAGGTGCCACAAGGACTCCTCATTCTTTTTGCTGATACAGACTAACACAGCTACCACCCTGAAACCTGTCTGAAAGGGGTGGAACTCACTGTTTTCACTTTGCCTTTAGGGCAGAGTTGTGGGGGAGGGGTGTATAGGGAGCAGCAGGCAAGAAGGGGGGAAATTATCCCCATTTACTGGTGTAATCTATGGGACCAAAGGCTGGATTCAGAGTGGGAAGCAGGATGGGGAAGTTATTAGTGTCTATAGGCCTCTGATCTGCCCAGAGCTCTGTCTGCACTGGAGTTCAGCACCAGCAGGTCAGGACCCAGTTCAGCTCCCCCTTTTTCATATGGTGGGAGGGGGCTCCCAAATGCTGTGACTGAACTGACCATGGGAGGAGGCTTGGGGAAGGGAACAGGGGAGGCCCCTATAGAACTACAACCAGGCCTACTGAGAGCTCATGCTGTTCCACCATTAGTAGCAGAGACCTGGCTTCTGCCCCTTCTAAATTAAAAGGGAGGGACGGAGGGATAGGGTGGGAGTTAGCGCTAGGACTAGAATCCAGGAGTTCTGTCAGCCTCTGACCTTGGGCAAGCCCTTCAGCTCATCTATGCCTTAATTCCCTCATTTGGGGTGGTTAGGCATAATCAGGAGTGCTTGTAAAGAACGTTGAGATTCTCAGGACAATATGCCTGGACCTGTTAGGCTAAAGGCAACTGAAAAGCCACTTTCCTGGCTGAAAGAGTAGAAGGCTAGGTAAAACAAATACCATCCTGGAGTCACTAGTGCCCAAAGTGTGTTTTGGAGTGGGGAGACAGAGAGGGTTCGGCAGGAGGAGGAGAAATCTCTTTCCAGGGTTTCCTGTCTCGTGCACTTGGGATCTCCTGTTTGTAAGGTTCTTCCACACAACAGGCAAAGAAAAATCGTCTAAGCTAGGAACATGGGACTTTACAACTAGAGCCCTGGGTTTTAGCTATTTTTAAAAATTGAGCAGATTTTGTCAACAGATTTCAGAGTAGCAGCCGTGTTAGTCTGTATCCGCAAAAAGAAAAGGAGGACCTGTGGCACCTTAGAGACTAACAAATTTATTTGAGCACAAGCTTTTGTGAGCTACAGCTCACTTCAGCGGATGCATGAACAGAGTTGAGCTATAATCAGAGAAGAGCCTGGAAAAACAGGCACCTCCTTTATGTAGTGGCCCCTTTGTGTATCCAGACTCTTAACTACTTGCTGCTAATGACAAACATTCACACCTGCAGAGCCAGCAGTGCCCTGGGAGAGGGAGCTGGATTCTGGTCTGGCCTCATTTCATATACAGAATTGTTAATGAAGTTCCCATTGCTGAGCCATTAGTCCTGGCAATGATGCATGAGCCAAAGAAGCGAGCTCTGCTTCCAGATCCCAGGGTGAGTTTGTGGCACTGGCAGAGAGGAAAACCACCACTTGTAAGCTAAGCAAATTTGGTCTAGAGTAGGACCATAGCAACCCACAAGAATCTGAGTAGTGGGTCACTCATCCGAGCATCCTGTGCCAGGTTCTTGCAATAAAGGAAGCAGAGAAAAGAGGGGATGGATGATTGTGCAGTAACATACTCCAGTTCCAAGGGAAGTTGCTTTCCATACTCTGGCACTTAGTAGTGGGATGCAGACAGGGAAGCCCAGAATGGCAGCTTCCCAGGGAGAGAGGAGGGGAAAACAACAGAAATAACAAGGCCAAAGCACCAGCCAAAGTATCAATATAAATACAAATTTATTCTCTTTTTCTAAAGCAGAAATAGAGAGAAGCCAGTGAGGACAGCACCACAGCAAACAGTACCCAGAGTTAACTAGTTTGTTCCCTTCCCAGCTTTAACAGAAATCCTGAACTCACTTATGCACAATACAATCTTAGCTTATAAAGAAAATGTCCTAGAGGTTCGGCCGGTTGGCCTTGGCTGTATATTTACTTACAGTGCAGAGCTAGCTCAGGGAGAGATCTGATTCTCTACAGCTGCCCTTTCCAAAGCGAAAGAGGGCAAAGCAATCAGGTCTGAGCCTCAAAGGTATTTAGACACCTAACACATGGGAATTAGGTGCCCAAATACCTTTGAGGATCTAGGCCTCAGTGATTAAGGGAAGGAGCTCAGAGGAGGTACAAGAGAAAATGGAGACCTGTCATTTTATAGCTAAAAACCCCACTAATTACATTAGTGTATCAGGTGGTTTTAATCAGGGCCTAGATTAGCACTCATAGCAAAGAAAGCTCTGGAGTGCCGCAGAGCCATCATGAGATGGGGAGCCAAGCCTGGGCAGGGGAAGAGGGAGAATGCTGTAGATAGGTCTGAGACTGGGGAATGTCCAGGAACACTTGTATTCAAGGAGGGCAGAGCACAGGGGACACCAAGGAGCACCCAGGGTTGAGGGTCTAGTAAAGCAGTGGGACCCTTCAGCTGCAGGGGGTCCCACTCTCTGGGCTTATTGCACTGTCAATAACTATCAATCGTTTTGTGTTCAGATGGAACACTAAGACACTAACCCAGGTGCTCAGATGGGCAGTGCCTTTGGGGTGTTTCCATCTTCCCCTGTAGCATGAGGGCATGGGTCACTTGCCAGGATTATCTGGGGGTCTCGTTTAATCATTTCCCTGACAGTGCAGGGGCCTCGGGCACTGGTGCACCTCAGTCCTTCTGTCCTCTGCCTGTGGCATGTCATAGTTTAGTGTCCTGTGATACTTGGCCTAATTCCAGTTGCTGGGTTTTGTATGCGGGGCCTGGGGTGTTGGTGGCTTGTGATAAACAGGAGGTAGTGGTCCCTTCTGGCCTTAAACTCTGTCACTGATCATGCCGGCCACCGCTCTAAACCAGTTGGGGAGATGAGCAGGCCCTGGCCTCTGCTCCCCAGAAGGGAGATTTCATGCAGGGAAAAGCAACAACTCCTGAACATGCTTTTAGAGGTGCCTTTGCCCGAATCTTGCCTCTCTCTCTCATTCTTAGCCACTTCCCAGTCTCACCCTTCCACAGGCAAAACGATATCCCTGCTAGCCCTTCTCCAGTTTGCTAGCAGAGGGAGCCATCTCCTGCCCCATCCCACAGCTGGTAACGGGTGGTTCCAATCATCACTGCAACAGGGCCCTCCGCCTGGGTCTCCATGTGGCAGGCAGCCTTGGAAGCCACAGGCCATGGTAGGAACAAACCTTTCCCGGCTCTCCTAGCACTAGGGCTAAGTTGTTTGTGCCTGTGAAGCATGGTGGTAAAGCAGATGAGGTGAACACCACCTGTCTGACTTGCTCCTCTCACTTAGGGCCTGACTAGGCTAGAGAGGGTGCAATTGCGGTTTCCTCTACTTTTCTCCTAGCCTCTACCTAGAAGGAGAAGTGCAACAGTTTGGTCTGGATGAATCCAAAGCCGCTCCTCCCTGATGGACTGGAGCCAGGGGGACCAGCATGGAGCCTGATGTGGGCTGGTGAGATTCCCAAGGGCAAAGCCAGCAGCAATTCCTCTGGGGAACAGCAACTACAGAGGGTGCTCTCACTTTGTCAGGGTCTGTGTCTCAGGCGGTCCCATCCGTGAGAGCTCTCCCCAGCTTCCGGCAGCATCACCCAGCCTGAGCCTTCTGCACTGGTCCCAAACGCAGAACCTGCAGAGACACATGCTCCTCCACTAGACTGGTCAATCCCCACTCATGAGTGGCTCCACTGATGACATTCCTGGCAGAGAATGGGCCACAGCAATTTCCATCGCGGCAGCACTGAGAGAACATTGTGTTGCTCCTCCCACACAATCCGCTGCCCTCACACAGGACAAGTCCCCACATTTGGCCACTCAATACACATTAACCCTACTGCCCTACCTGCTACAGTAAGCTTAATACCGCAATCCACAGCGCCTCCAGTAAACAGCATGCTATAGCAATCCTAGCAATCTACAGTGCTTCCAATATACCTCACAGGACAGCAATTCACTGGGCTATGAAGAGACACCAAAATCCACAGGACCTTTTACTACACAACATCACTGATCACAGGAACTCCTATGCACAATGTACAGTGTACTACAGCAAGCCTCATAATCCACAACATGCTGCACCAAACAAGATCTACAACATTACACAATATACCACCACAAAGTCAGTATCACACAGAACCTCCAAGACACCAGAGCACTCCCTCAAACCTAACACAGCACTCTTAAGCGCCTTATACCCACCCCACTGCAGCCACCCTACCAGGCCACAATACGCTACTGCAGTCCTAACACCACAGTCTTCTCAGCACCTTCAATACACAAGAGCAAACAGCAAAGCAAACCAGAACTTTTCCAATGCACAGCTGCAGCAGTCAGATCCCCACAACACAGGTTATTTTGACTCTGGAGTTCTGTGATGAGCTCCCCATATAATATGCCTAATGTCATCAGCTTTGGAGAATGTAGCAACCCTAACACACACAGTCTGCATATGACATTCCACGCTGTTCTTCATAAAACTTCCTATTATGCCTCTACTACACTGCAACCTTATTGCCTTGCACCTCACAGCCCCTCCCCGCCAAGATAGAACATTCCACCCCATTCCCAGGGTACCTTTCCCCACTGGAGAACATGTTGCAGCCCCCCAGCTCTGCAGTCTTCTCAACCATAACACTTTGTCCCAGACAGACAACTTTCTGGAGCCTTCCAGATCCAAGTGTTCCAGAGAACACGTTGCTGTGCTACAAGACACAACACAATCCTGCATGCTTGCAACACAAGTTTTGTACACACACACACACACACCCCGTGCCAAACAGTTCCCTCATTTAAGGAGAGACCCCAGTTGTACCCTCTGGGCTCCCAAACCAAACAGCTTCCTGGGATGCAGCAAATGGTCTAGGGGCCCTAGCTCCAGATGAAGAGGGAGAGATTTTTAGAAGCATGATGGAGCTCACCAGAGCACAGCTCCATCTCCTTCCTGATATGGCTCTGGCCAGTGCCACTGCCTCACAACATCATGTCCTGATACATCACAATGGCTAAGTGTCACCAAGAGATGTGAGCCTGCCCATTTCTCTTGCAACACCCTAGAAGAAAAGGAGCACATTTACCTACCAGATGTAGAAATGGTAAAACACTGGAATGCGTTACCTAGGGAGGTGGTGGAATCTCCTTCCTTAGAAGTTTTTAAGGTCAGGCTTGACAAAGCCCTGGCTGAGATGATTTAATTGGGGATCGGTCCTACTTTGAGCAGGGGGTTGGACTAGATGACCTCCTGAGATCCCTTCCAACCCTGATATTCTATGATTCTATGAAATGGAGGAGAGCCTGCCGCATGGGATGGAATTGCCAAATGGGCATAACAAAGTCGGTGAGCAGCCAGGGGACCAGAGCTAAAGTCTCTAACGGTTTCAGGAGAGATGAATACGAAGAACCCACTAGACACACGTCTTTGTTGCTGGGATAACCCCCATTGCCAATGTGTCGGGATTCAGCTGATAGATCGGGGCCACCTGTTTTATTTAGTTTAATTTTCCATCCTGGGAGGAGCTGGGGCCCCTTATTATAACTATGGGAGGGGAGGTTGTTCCAGCCCTGACTCCGGTGTTATAGTGACAGACAGCTCGGAAGGGAAATGAACCCTGGATTCGCATCCTAGTGCCACTAGTCAATCCCACTGCACTGAGATCACCTAGGGGGAGTTTCTAGGCCAGGGGCAGCACAAACCATGCCTCTGATGGGGAGTTGTAAGAGTAAATGATAGCACAGAAGGTACTGTCCTCTCAAAAGCAGATGCTCGAATAGACCCAATGAGTGAGGCGGAAATTATCACTGAACAAGGTATTAGAATTTAATGCGTGAGTGAGTCCACGATAGTATTTAAGTACATTTTTATATATATATATTTATATATATATATATGGTAAATTAAATGCTAAGGCTCTCTGTTATAAAGCTCCTCTCCAGATAAGGCTACTAGCTGGGCTGAAGCTGTTTTATTAACTCCTCCCTTCCCCCTTTCGCCCTCCCTGCACTGTTCCCACTAGGCAAGCACCCCCAGCCTGGACCTGGAGATCCCGGGGTACCAGGCAATTGACAGAGTTCAGTTAGTCAGATTCACAGCCTTTGGCAGTTAACAAAAAAGGTATTAAAATAGATACTCGGAGGCTGTTTACTGTCCAGTTGCTGCGGGAGCATTAGGCTGCCTGGTGTCCAGCAGGAGACTGTCTGGGAGCAGAAGCAGCCCACACAGCTGAAGTGAGTCAAGGCTGGGCAGGGCTCTGCCATCCCCTGTAGGCGATTTCCTTACCTTACCTTTCCTTATAAGGAGGGCGACAGTTTGTGACCAGCGAGGGAGGGGGAAGTCTCTGCCTGTGTTTCATGTTCAGTACCATCTCAGGGTTTCAGTTCCTGGGTTTCTTTTGAATGCTTTATAGAGTTCCTTAAAACCAGACCCCAGAACACTTGGTCAGAACTGGCTGGTCATTCAGGATGGCTCCAGCCAGCACTCCACAGATCCTGCAGTCACATTCCCATGTGGCCAGTAGCCGTTCCCCTGAGATCTTCTGACGTTGGTGGACTTCATGGAGGCCATTCACTGGAGTGCCCCCAAGAGGGTCTGAGGGAAGCCCATCCCAGGAAGAGTAAGAGGGTGAGAGGTGGGGGAGGAAAGCAACCAAGAAGCTGGTTAGACAAAGCCTCTTACCCGCAGGAGGTGTTAGATACGGGAGGTCACACCTGAAAGAAAAGTCAAGAGGTCACATGAGATGGAATTTGGAAGCCACCTTGGTTAGAACCATCACATCAATAAACTGAGTGGACGGAGATTCGCCAGAAAGTTCTCCCCAGCACACACACAGGAACCCCTGGTCTGTTGTACTGGAGCAGGAAAGGAGGTTCACATGAAGGATTATGGAGCTATAACACAAGATTAAAAGAGCAGCCATGTCCAGTAGCTATTAAAGAGGCATTGCTCAAGCAATAGCCCAGTGTTAGAGGTGCTAAATCCCAAGCCCTATCCAAAGACCATGCCGGTGTTGTGAGAAGAGAGTGGGCCATTCAGAGTAACACCAGCTACTAAACATTCCCCGCTGAGAATCGGCTTTTTCTGAGTATCTAGGAGGACATGAGTGATTTCTTCAGATATGTGAAGGGGTCTGGTCTTTGCCGCCTCATTAGGGTGATGGGTAGTGGCTCCAGGCTGGGATGGAGAGAGGGGAGTTGGTTCAAGGTGATCAGATTTAGCGATACCAGGAACCTGATGGAGTCAGGTATGTTCCTTTTCAGCAGCAGTGGAAACCATCTGGAGCACAGGGCTCCCGTGACTGATGTCTCTCTCCAGGGCAGAAGGCTGCCCCTATGTCTAGTTGCACTCTCCTGAGCCAAAGGCTACAGTTCTTAGCAGTTGCAGAGCTTTTCCACAGTTAGGGGGAATTCCTTCTCCTCCTCCCTGAAATCTATGCCACCACAAGTCCAAGCAGCTCTTTGGCAGTGCGTGACTGCTGGGAGCCAATTGTTGCAGGATTGGCTGAACGAGGGCTAGGGCTTCATTTGAGCCAAGTAAGACACTCATTTTAGAGAGCAGTAAGAAACCAGTGAAGGGGATTTCACTCCAGTACCTTGGGAGTTGGGGAAGGCACTCCTCAGTTTCTCCATGATGTCCTCCAAACACAGACTGACATCCCGTGCCCTCGTCTCCACCTCATCTGGGGAGGGGTAGAGAAAAAGCAAAGCTGCGATTATAGGCATTTTTCAGAGATTTAACTCCTTACGGATACCAGGTAGGCTAGATCCACAAGGCAGGACAGTGTGATCAGGAGACAGGTTAGGGACTGGCAGCACTGCAGACAGATGCCCTGTTCATGGGGCTAGGCAGTGCACGGCTGCTCATAAAGCAGAGGGCTGGAGAACCTAGAAAGTGAAGATCTGTGTTTCATAGCAGGGCAGACCAGAAAGGTGACGGGCTGGTGACAGCAGAGCGACTGGACACTCCAGCTCTCCACTCTGATCAGCAGATGAATGGGCCTTTCTTGTAGCACAATGGCCCACCCATATCTTGGCATGTCACAGGGAATGGGGATGAGGCCCCAGGCAGGTGACCGGGGCTGACAAGGGGCACAAGAGATCTAACATCCAACTCCAGAGCCTCACCTGCAGCTTCAGTTTCAGGGGTGTTGTGCTCCTTCTCCCTGGGCTGACTTCCCTCCGACGGATGGGGCGAGGAAGCCAAGGAAGAGGCCGCAGAGCCATTGACGTCCAAATCAGTCGGTGGCTGGAAAGAGAAAGGAGACATCATAAAAAAGTTTTCTGATGCTCCCTGGTTCCACGTTCCTCCTTCCTTGTTGTTGGCCTGCAACCTTCTGCACATCCATTACCAGAACCTGCCGCCCACATCAGCCTCCCTGCCCGCAGTATTGCAGCTCCTCTCCCAACCCCATCATACCAAAGCCCTCTCAGATACTGGACTCTGCACCATGCTCTCCATCTGATCCCTGTGAGGTACCTGCAGTAGCAACTCTCTGAGGCGATGCAGCTGGGATTCCAGCTGCTTGTTATGGTCCTCCAGGATCTGCATTCGGGTCTCCAGGCGGCTCTTGTGTTGCCGAAGGATCCTTGCTTCAGCCAGGAGCTCATCATTGTGTGGCTCTTGGGCTGATTCCGGAGACCCTTCTGCCACAGTGGGGGACTCCACTGCCTCATCGTGCTGCCATTTCAGACGTCTCAGCTCTCTTTGGAGGATCCTGCAGAAGGGACAGTCAGGATCCAAGCAGTGACTCCACCAGCTCTGGGGAGAAGACTGGAATCCCTGAACTGGCCCCCAGCAGCAACTGTGGGCACAGGATGGACAACCCGCCACCGAGAAAGCCCCACTGGGCTGATTCCTTACCACCACGTTTGTCTGAGAGCTCAGGATTCAGCATCCCCTGAATTCTCTGCCTGGCACCAAGTTGATACCTGCCCCTCGTTCTGTACCAGTTCCCAACAGTTTCCTAAACACGTCAGCAATGAACTAAACTTGCAGGAAACAAACAGCTCAGCTCTGGGAAATAAGCCTCCCTCTGAACGTAGCTCTGTGCCTGGCAGATGGCTCCTCAGTGCTTGGGCCATAGCTGCCCAGCAATGGTGATAAATCAAAGAAATGGGAGACAGAAGAGACCTACAATGGCTTGTTCAGCTAGTACCTAGGTCAGAACAAAGCTGCTCCCTGCAGAATATTTTCCAGTCTTGCTTTAGATGTCTCAGATAACAGGGCTCCTGCCACTTCCCACGGGAGACTGTGCCACTTTAATACCACTTGCTCTCCAGAAGTTTGATTACTAGTGAGCCTACATGTCCCCTTCCTCCACTTCACCCCATTACTCCAAGTTATACTTACTGGAGCTAAACAATGCAGCTCTGTGATGTGTCCCGTCCCCTCCCAACACCTGCAGACAGTTCTCACATCTCAGTCAAGCTAGACATATTGTGCTGTATCCATCCCCTTCCATCAGTCATTCCCCCCAGCGCCTGCAATTGTTTCCATCGCTCCTCTCTGAACTCCAGCCTGCTCGTCCAGCCCTTGGTGAGCCAGCTAAGACAGTGTTTCTCTGGCTCCTTTCCCCTTTGAACCAACCCCAGTCTCACCTGCTAGCCATGGCTTTTGGCCACACACATACCTGTTCTCATCCTCTAAGTGGGCCAGGATTCTCTCCAGCTCCCCCTTATCCTCTGTGTTTAGGCTGTCCTCGACCTTTGGGCTGCACACCAGCTCTCTGTCTGTGATTGGGCTGGAGTGACGCAACAGGTACTGATCCTCATCCCTGTCACAAAACACCAGGAGGAGATCGGTGAGGGAACTCTAGCGATGGGAGCGCGAGTGGAAGGAACAGCTGTACGGAGGGATTTTTGTACAAGAGAGGCTGGTTCTGTATTGCTTAGAACAGGGGAATCGAACTCCTGGGTACAGAGGGTGACTATGCACCACAGATAGGGCAGGACAGATAATAGAGGAGGAGCTTCTCACATGCCCCAGACAGCCAGCCTCAGTATATCTCCCCATGCAAGCTTTGCAGAGAAATACATTCAAAATATAGAGAGATGCATCAACTCACAGGCTATCGTCTGGGGACAAGCTGTCATTAAACAAGGAACAGTTCTGGCTTTCCATCTCCGCGAGCCTGGGGAAACAAAACTGTGTTCATACGTGCCCAGGAGAACCAGTGGATGTGTCTGTATGTTCTATACACCACAGTTCCCGGGGTCTCCTGCAGACAACTAGACTGGACGTCTTCTCAGCTGTTCTGCCCCCAGTGTCCCTGTCACTATTTTTTGTTCTAAACATTTTTGTCCTTCATAGAAAAAAATTGTAAACATGGGTAGATTGTCCTGAGAGAGATGAGCCCTCCATGTGGAGGCCACCCAGGGCTCATCACAACCGAGCAGCTGTTCCATGTAGCATATGGACTTCAATCCTACCTGGAGGGTGGGGTAGTATTAGGGCACTGGTCTGGGAGACCCAGGGTCAATTCCCAGCTTCATCACAGAGCCCCGGTGTGGCCTTGCCCTAGGCACTTAGGCCCAGATCCACACAGGTGTTTATATTTCTAAATCATTGATTTAAGTGCAATTGAAGCCTAAATACCTGTGTGGATCAGGGCCCTCATCTCTGTGCTCAGTTCCACACCTGGGTAATGGGGACAATAGCACTGCCCTGTCTCACAGGGGTGTTGGGTGGAACAATGCTTTATGGATTGGGAAGCTACAGCAGTGGGGCCCATGAAGTCCCATGGGATGACCTGAGGCAGGTGGATGGAAACAAAAACCCCAAGGGGGTTGGTGAGGGTGTAACTGGCTTGGACAGCGGTCTGGCTTGTCTCTTAGGGGAAGCATGGTAGCTCAGTAGGCCTCTTCTTTAAATACAAAATTCATGAATGAAAATAAAGGTTCCATAGAAACAGAATGGTCGCATCCCAGCCCAGATTAGCCCATCTGGGCATCCCACTCCAAAGGGGGGCCCTGCAGCTGCGTCACTACCCTTCTTCCCCTCCCAGGACCAGGGCTCCATGTTTTGGAACTAACCTGAGCCAATTTTAGCCACGATCCCTGCCTGTGAAGTGATTTTAGTCAGTGTCGCCTGGAAAGCCCCAGCAGAGGCGTGTATGGAGGAGGTGGGGGCACTTGGATTGTTGGGGTTACTTCACCCTGCAAATTGCAGAGTGAGGGCTGCACACAAGGCGGACAGGAGACCTCATTGGGCAGCCTGCACCGGCGTGTGGTACCTGCTGGCGAAGTGTTCGATCCGGGAGTGGGTATCGGCATGCGGTAACATCGGGGAGGAGGCTGGTCTGGAAGAGACACACACAGGTCAGTGAGGCTCTGTGGTTCCTTACTCTGACCTCTGACTACGAGAAGCTACCCTGGTCCCATTTGGGTCTAGAAGTGCCAGGGACAGTTTGGAGAAGCATCACTCCCGTGAGGTTAAACAGGAAGCTGGAAGCAGCATCTCCACCAAACCCTCCATCAAGGGAGAGCGATGGGAATCCCAGATCTTCTTCCAAGGCCTAGACACCAATCCAGCCTCTAGAGTGAAACATGAACCATCTTCACCCTCTGATCCCTGCAGTGGGATCATTTCAATTTGAATTTCTGCCCCCCTCCCCTGCAACTGGCAGGTCCCCATCAGTGTGTATCTGGGAGGGCGGGGGAGGAGTATCAGACAGGGCTGGTTGGTGCCACAGTAGCACTCACGTCTCACTGAAGTCAGCTTCCAGCACAGACTGGACGGGCAGGTAGCCTCTCTGTGGATGCTTGCTGAAGTACTGCTTGGTCCGGAACTTGTTTTTTAGAGTCGTAGCAAAGTCTCTCATGTTCTCACTAGAGGTGGTCTGCAGAGAAACAGACACACCAAGGCTTTAGTGAGTAAGGGGTGGGGACATCCAGAGGAAAGAAATCCCTCAAGCCCAGCCTCAAACAGGGCAGAGGGGGAGAGTTTCCAGAGCACAGGCCAAAGATGCATGCAAGAATTGTGCAACGAGCAGGGAAGAGCACGAGCAAACAGCTGCACATGGAATCAGGAGTGTGGCTGGTCATATCACAGTGCAAGGCCATGCCAACATGCACAGTATCGGGGACTGTCTCTGCACTTTGCATGAACGGGCTGGAGGGGCAGAGCCTGTGTTTACCGTGACAGCTTTGTAATCAGCAAAATGCACTTGTGTAGGCAGCTTCTGTCACGCACAGGCAGAGCTGAACAAAACATCGGCTAAGCCATTTCTGGCACTGCACAAGGCTACCCACAGCAGGAGGGGGGTACAGCACTGAATGAAGAGTTTCCTGCAATACCCTAGGCTGGCTGCCCTTGGCTCCCTAGCCACGTGAGACAGCGAGTGCTCAGCTCTCCCAGCACGACAGCGGGCACCCCAGCTCCGTACCGGGGTATAGTACTCCATGATGGGATAGTGGAGCTTGTTCCCTTTGCTGGCTCGTCCGGTCAGGAAGCAGGTCTGACAGATATCCACGTTGAACTGCTTCAGGCTGCGGTACCTGGGAAGATGAAGTGCAGTTAGGGAGACAGCATCAATCTTTGATGCTTTGTCTCCAAGCCTCCCGCCCCCAGGGGCTCTCAGCAGGGGACCGCTCTGCGGTAGCATGTCTGGCTCACACCGTGTGCTCCTCACAGATCACGGCAGCTCTGGTTTTTCTTGTACATCACTGAACCTAAAGCACGGCTCAGAGGCGCTGACCCATTCACTGTCCCCAGAAGCCAGCCAGCTCCCTCCCTCTCTTCCTGCAGGGACAAAGGGTCTCTCCATTTGATATTTGTGGCAGTACCTGTCTGAGGCACTGCTGATATGAATGCCCAAATTATTGACATGGAGGTCAGAGGTCACATCTAAAACCTACTGCAAGTTTAGGGCAAATGGCCTTTTCAGCACAGGGTCCAGCTGTTGACCTGCCCCTGCTGGTGGGGGCCCACCAGTAATGCCTCCAGAATGGCCACAGCCTGCCCAAGTGCTAGACAAACCCGCTCCTGGCAGAGACCTCATCTCCCAGCCTCAGGGGAGAGTGGGTGAGGGTGGGGACCCCACCCACCCCAGCCCCATGGCCCCAGCACACCCTTTTTATTTTAACATGTTTGGTGTAACTGTGGCCCTGGGTTGGCGGCTGCTATCTGCACATCAGGCATGGCCTGGGCAGCGCAAGCTTCCCTCGGATCTGCTGACAGGCCTCTGCCCTACTGGCATGGGAAAGCAGCTCAGTCTCCCTGCTGAGGTAGCCAGCTAAGGGTCCCATAAAGTACCTGCAGCTGGTGCTTTGTGATGGTCTCCATCCAGGGGATAAACGTCTATCAAGTCATTTCACAGAGGTCATGAACTTGACAGCTGGGTCAGCTTTCTGTCACACTCACCCTGAGCCAGGGTCCAGCAGACCACCTCCAGGAGACTGGGCTGAGGTCCCATTCCACGCAGGGTCCCCACTCTCCCCTGAGGCTGGGAGATGAGGTCTCTGCCAGGAGTGGGTTTGTCTAGCACTTGGGTGAGATTCATCCCAGTGTAACCCCACTATCACTGGCTCCCGCAGAGTTCCCCTTGCTCCTAAACTGGCTGCAGGGACTGCACACACAGTGGCTCTTCGTACCTGAAGCCTTTGATGGGACACTGTTTGCAGACAGAGCACTTGGTTTGGTGCTTCACTTGCTCAGCAATGGTCACTCTGTGCAGAACAGCCAGCCACACCATGGACTGTGGCTCCAGGTTGGCCCATTCCAGGAACTGGACGACCTCGATCACAGGCTTCCCGTTACTCTAAGGAAAGAGGAGAGAGATAGGAGCAGATCACGCTGTGAAACACCTTCATGGCTCCAAGCACGGAGCGAGGCAGAGATCTCTGCTAGCCAATACCCGGGGTGGCTCCTGTTCCATCCCCGCATCTCTGTCCCTCTCCCTGCTGAGCTGGTACCATACCCACTTCAGAAAAGGCATATACGTCACAGGAGGTAGCTCCGACACTGATCTCCCCCGGAGCCGTTCCCAGAGCTGCTGCCACTGCCTCCCTGCCCATTGGATGGACCCCTCACAGGAAGGGAAAAGGCAGAAGGATGCATCGCCACTGACGTTACTTACGAAGCGGAAGCAGCTGCGGACACTGGGCTCCACATTGCTGCCCCCAAACGCCGCCACCTCTCCCAACTGGCGCGGAACCTGAATGGCCTCATGCAGCAGGATACTGAGGTGCCGCTGGTCGCACAGACCGCCGGGATTCGCCACCTGGCCAAAGAGATCTGCCGGGAGGTGGCCCAGCACCACAGCAATGAAGAGAACAAGGGTGAGAGACCAACAGCAAAGACACTCCCACTACAGTTGTACAGGTGCGTGCCTACCCCCCACCCCATGGCTGGGGATGCAGCTTTATTTGGGCAAGAGGAAGGGAAGCGAGAGGACGGAGATGAAGCAAGGCTTGGAGCTCTGATCCCGAGACTGACTCTTTGCCACAGCTGAGCTGAGGAGTTCACCCAAGTGTGTCTATATTTGCACTGCAGCATTGTAGTCCCAGCCTACTAATCTAGGAGGTATGGGATTCAGAGAAAGAGGGGGAGTCGTAATGCAGAGATTAGTCATGGTAGGAGGCTCCCATCAGGCAGGCCTCCTTGCTCAGAAACTTCACTAAGCCCGGAAGCCTCCCACTCCTGCTCTGACCTAGTTATTCCACGGACCCTGGGTGGTGACTCACACTGGAATTTCTCCTTCACCTCTGTGCCACACAGACATGCAATGCCAGTCTTGAAGGACAGCACTCGCATCTTCCCGCTGCGACCGCTGAAAAACAGAGAGGCACAACGCTGAGCCCCTCTGTTCTGCGAAGGTCGTTTTCTTAACAGAGCCCAGTGAGTGCCTGCTGGGTGTTCAACAGCATGAGCTTCCTCCCAGCAATGCCAGCTGGACCACTGCAATGCCAACTTCTTCCCAGGAGTGCCCTGCCTATGCCAGCTGGGCCCCAGCCCATGGCAGTGTGAGCTTCCTTGCAGCACTGGCCTGGCTGTACCCACTCGAGCTCCAGAAGTGAGGTTCCCCTCCACGCAGTGCCCAGGCAGTGCGCAGGCTCCAGCAGCGGCAGCTTTATGGCTTTGAAAGGAGTCAGGGAAGCTGAGAGCAGGTACCTATCGAAAACGTTGAGCAGCCAGTTGAGACTCATGTCCACGCAGAGCGGCACGTTGACCAGAATGCCCCTCTCCTCCTCCAGCCGCTCATAGAGGGCAGTCAGGCAGTGGATGACCTCCACCACGTCCATCACGCGATCGCTGGGCTGTAGCTCGTGCTCATTAAAGATTTCCAAGGCTGTGTCCAGAGTCACCAGGTCCACTGAGCAGGCCAGGGGCAGAGAAGTGAGGGATTGGAGGAGCAGGGAACAGGGAAAGGAAACATTACAGATCAGAATGAAGAGGAGAGGTATGGACACCTTCTCTGAAGACATCAGTCCCAAACACTACAAAAATACATCATCAAAGAGCCACCATCTATTTAAAAGCCACCTTTCTGTCTGGCATTCTTTCCCCTACTGTGGTTACAGGTAACAGCTAAGATCCCAGTCACTGAAAGATTACAGGGAAGCCGTGTCTCACTGTTTTTTTCCGTGTGTTTACTCTGGCCATTGGAGAGCACTTTGTGTAGCGTCTCACTGCCCAGCGAGTCAGTTTCCCCTCTTTGTGTTGGCCTTCCACAGCAACGTGGCAGAGAAAAAGATGTGAAAGCAGAGGAAAATGGGACTGAAAAGCCAAAAGAATCACAGGGGCTCTGACGTGAGGGTAGGACTGACCCTACCATTAACATAATTGTTGAACTTGATCAGAGAGAGTTGACAGTCTCATCGAACCAACCCCAAACCCAAATCAGTTGCTGCGCTCCAACCTCTCCTCGTAAGAACTGAAAAGCTCCCCAGAACAGGAGGGCAGGAGAGGCAAGGACAGTGTCTGGTACTCACACCGCAGAGCTTTCTGGACACGGCGCAGCTTCATGGCTGTCCGATACGCAGAGAATTTGATGTTGTTCAAATCGGCTGCAAAACAACATGAAAGAATTGAATATAACTGTGGCCTGTGCATCTTCATTCTCAGAGGCAGGGAAAGGAGCACTCACCAGTCACAGACTTTGCAGGGGAAAGTGTCCTTTGAATTAGCACAGAACCCAAGCCAAAGGATGTTGTGCCAATTCTAACAAACAAAAGGATCAATCCTCTGTCAGGGACAAAAGGTGAGGAGGAGCGAGCGTGACAGAAGACAGCACAGAATCACACCAGGTCTCTGCGAGACTCTGGATCCATTATATTGAGGGGATCTAAGCGGAGGGAGTTCTGCCACTTGTCAGGGTGTACTGGGGGATTGCTCCGAGTCCTGTCGTATAAAGGGCATGGAAAGGAGAGGCTGTGTGAATCAGTGCTCTCCATGGGCTCATGCAGTGGGGTCCCCAAGGGAGGTGCCTAGAGTGGCTCTTACCTAGCGTTTGATATAACTCGGTCATCTTGGGGTGGTCCCAGCATGTCGTCTGAGCCTGGTGGCTGAAAAAAAAGAAGGAAACCAAATCACTAAACCTGTAAATTAACTGGCAGACATGTGAACAGGCAGACGGCTGCAGCCAGCCATTACCCCCTTTTTATTGCAAAGGGTCCCCAAAGTCTGTGCTGCACTTCCCAGATCGGAGCTCCCTCTGGTCCCAAACCAGGCAGCAGATGCCTGCAGGCCTCTGCCCATCACCTGACGGTCCCGTCCTCCCATCTCAGCATAATGGTGCACAGAGATCCCACATGCTGTCTTCCGGGGGGGGTGGGGAGGGAGGAAGGGGCAGTGATAATACTAAGGGGATTCCCAGTGCACACAGGCAGGGGTGCATTTTGGTGGCAGGGGGTCCACCCCGGTGGAATCAGGTGTGATGAGTTTGTTCTAACATCACTGTTAATTTCGCCTCCAGCCCCACCTCTTATGGGCTGACTGCTAGGGTCCTTCCTCCTACAACATGCACCCACTACTCTCCAGTGCCCCAACGCCTGCTAACACCCATTAGGGGGTGCCTAAAAACAGCACTTGCTAAACTACGCCCCACACACACACAAACACCCCCCTCTAATATCTGCAAATGTCCCCCCTGCAAAACCTAATGAGAGTCCACAGAGCTGGGAATCCTGCAAGGGAACACATCTCTTGCCCAACCACAGCTGAATGTGGGGACCCACCTAGGTTCCTACTTATACCAGAGACTGCCCAGGGAGGATCTCTGTCCAAGGGGAGAAAGGACCACTTGGGCTATGTCTGGTGTGATTGGAAGGCGATGAGCTCACCGCATGAGATCCTGGAATGGATAGAATTTGTGTTTTGCCCCATCAAGACCACGTAGGTCTTATTGGAGGTGAATGGGAAAGTCACACAGGGGATGGAAGACAGACAGAGTGCCCCGGAAAGTGAGACAGAGAGACCAGCCACTCTTCCAGGCTCTGACTGTACACTTACTTGATGTAGTACGGCACTTTATTGGGTGAAATTGCTCGTTCCCAGGGAACCTGGACAGAGGCTGCAAAAAGAGACAGATACAGACGTGCCTGTCAGTCAAACTCCTCTCTGATGAGAGATTGCAGCCTACCGAGTGCTGTTCTTGAGAGCAGAGATGAGGTGGGGCTAGGGACGCAGCACTCCTTGTACTGTGAATGCAGAAATGGAGTAACCATCTCTGTGCCCCCAGCCTCACCCCACTCCCCACAGTTGGCTACGGACAGGACCCTGCCACTGGGACACTGCCATTGCCCCAGGCAGTGGTCCCTGGTCAGTGAAATCCTTCCTTACAAGGTCCATCCTTGAGACCCCAATGTGCATCAGTGTGGGTGGGTGTACTGCACTGGATTTGGGTGCTGGAGGGTGTGTTGCTACCCTCTAATGACTGGGCCACAGCGTGAGAGACACCTGCTTCTCTCACTCTCATTAGAGATCTCCGTCAGTTCAGGAGAGGCCTGTTTTTCTGGAGCAGAAAGATCAGAATGGACAGGAGACCTACTATAACTGCATTGGTTGCCTGCAGCACCAGTCATTGTCCGGGGAAAGGAAACCCTTTCACCTCCAGCACCACCACCAAACAGCTCACCTCCACACGGGCACTTTATAAGTACAGTACCAAGGTCAGTGCTTCTAAACCTGGCTCCTAAATCCATGTGCAGGCACCCAGGCCAAGTGACCTGCTCTGCAGAGGAGCCGAGCACCCACTAACCCCAATGATGTCATTGGGAGCTGTGGGTGCTCAACCCCGTAGAGAATCAAGCCATTTTTATGTAACATCAGATATCCAGGTTTGGAAATGTTGTCCTAAGTGCTTTCCACTGCAGGGTTTGCCATGGTGCCAAGACAGCCTCCTGACAGAGCCAGCTCACTGACGTGAGAATAGCATCCTGCTTTACAATGGAAAATAACAGGCGCATTCTCACCGCCTTACCCACCACTGTGGGCTATGGGAGCTGACTTTTTGCTGCCATCTGCCATCGAGCCCTGTGGAGTCACAGGATTACTGAGTTTGGCACAGCCCCAAGTGCCAACTGGGAGCTGCTTCAGGCTCATGTCACCATGTCTGTGTCATTGAATGGGGCGCCACTCCACCTGACGGGCACACGTGGTTAGCAAATACGGATCATAATAGCCTGGAGAGCTGCCTCCTGCATAAGGGCTTGTCTCCAGAGAGAGTTAAGATTCAGGGAACAAAGACCACTTTACTTCCAAACACGAGCATCCACATGGGTTTAAAGCACTCTCACTGATGCCAAATGACTTCACACTTTACTGGATTTGTCGTATTTTTCCTGAGTGTCCCCATATAGACAAGCACCTAAATCCTGTACCCCGCCGGTATCATGATGCTATCAACCTTGAGTAATGCCATGTGTCACTTAGGAACTGCCACTCAATAGTGCCTCTTTCAAGCTGGTTACTGGGGTTGCCCTGGCAGAGCTAGGCCAAGGGGAATATGTCTCTGGGGGAAATCTTGTGTGGCCAAGGCAGTAAGAAAGGCAGGCAGGTGTGAATCTGTACAAAGCAATAGACACAGTGCTGAGCTTCTCCGGCCAGGGGGGTGTCTGATGGTGAGGACACTGGGAGGATCTGCTCACGTACTGGAGAGGAAGTGCTGGGAACCTGGTCCAAAGTCCCGATGGGCATCCTGGAGCTGCTTCAGGCGTTCATTAACCGAGGCCTGGGAGAAGGGGAAACTGGAACTTAAAAGTGAACTTCCCCAGGACTTCAGCTTTTAGACAGGCCAGGAGGCATTGCACATGTATTAGCATGGCACTGCAATGCACCACCCCTCCCCCACATCCACCACCTTCCTGGATTCCTATCCCCCAACAACCAAACCCTCCTGCCCACTCCCTCGCCTAGCTAATTCTCAGTCCCCACAGGCCAGATCCACACTATGGCTCCACTGAAGTCACCTGAGCTGCACCCATTTACGCCAGCTGAGAACCTGCCCCTATGAGCCTCTGTTGTGCCTTGTCCCTCATGTTGCTTCTGTTCTCCAGAATCCCACTGCAGACTCACCACCTCCCTGTCCCAATGGCCTGCTATCTCCGTCTCTCTTAGAAAAGGCCCATTCAGACCTATGACCCCAGATCTCTGTTACCCTTGTTGCACTCTGACAGCCCCTTCCCCATAATGTCCAACTACTGTTCACAGGGCACCCAACTTCCCTACTTTGCCCCCACATTGCCCCTTCCTACCTGCAGTTGTTTCCATCGGGTGTTGATCTGCTCCAGAGCCCGGGAGTTCTCCATGGACAGATGCACATCTGAGATAGCAAGCTGGTGTGCGAGGTCATTAACTAGCTTCACCCCGTCCTTCATGGGGGAGAGCTCCTCTTTAAACAGCTAGAGCCCCCCATCCCAAAGAGAAGAGACACAAGGTGGGACAGAGAGAAAAGCCACTCACCTTACTCTTTCATTGTAACATCACTAGCAATGCCCTGATGCGGGCCTGGGTACACCAGCAGCTGGCACTGCCTGGGAGAGCGTGTGGGTGGGTGGGAATCACTGCTTAACCCTCCTTTTCTGAGAGAGCTAGAGCAGCAGAAGGAACCCAGCAAGCCAGACTGAAGATGCACACACTAGCGCTATGATGGAATTGAGTCCCCTTGCTTGGGATACTAATCAGATCCCAACTAGTAGCCAACAAGAAGAAGAGTCCTATCCAGAGAGTGCCTGGTTTGAGCAGGTACAGTGAGGGGAATATGCTCCACTGGAGAAGACCTCAGGATTATCTATCCCTCCAGACATCACAAGCCAAATTTGCCCTATCAGTCAGTGGAGTCACCACTAGCGATGAACTGGTCCCTCTGATTTTATCGGTGTCCAGACAGGATTTTGGCACAGTCCTATTTGAATAGTGACTTTATCAGACTGCAAGATCTCCTCCAGTAAGAGAGACACAACTGGTCTCCCTTAGGGACAGAGAAAGGGTGAGATGTACCTTGGTTGCCTGGATGTGCTCTGGTAAGGCATCGATAAAGAGGTCCCCAATGGGCTCCCAGGTTTCTCGCACACTCTCGGCCTGGTCCAGTGTTGTGCTAAGCTCCTCCATGGCTCCCTTGACCTCCAGCAGCTGTTCCAGTGTCCGTTCAATGTGACGGTGCTGGTCAACACAGCGGGCAGTGAGCTTCTCCCACAGCTCACTGGCCACATTCGCCTGCTTCCAGACAAAACGGCTGATGTTCTGGATCCTCTGCCTTGGAGAGACATCTATGAGAAAAGCAGCAGGGCCACAGTGAACAACCAGGAGATCCCAGCCACAGCAGGGACAGCCAATGCAAGGGTGGGGTGACAAGAGGAAGAAAGAGGAGAAAGAGAGGAGAAGCCAGGGAGAATTGGGAAGAGAAAGAACAAAGGACAGAGAGAAGGGAGAAAGGAAAAAGAGGACAATTTCAGTACATGTCATAGAATCATAGAAATGCAGGGCTGAAAGGGACCTCGACAGATCATCAAGTCCAGCCCCCAGCGCTGAGGCAGGGCCAAGTAAACCTAGACCAGCCCTGACAGATGTTTGTCCAACCTCCTTCCCAAAAGCCCCCAGTGATGGGGATTCCACAACTTCCCTTGGAAGCCTATTGCAGAGCTTAACCACCCTTGGAGTTCAAAAGCTTTTCCTAATATCTAACCCAAACCTCCCTTGCTTCGGATTAAGCCCATTACTTTTTGTTGTACCTTCAATGGACATGCAGAACAATTGATCACCATCCTCTTTAGAATAGCCCTTAACATATTTGGAAACTGTCACCAGGTCCCCCCTCAGTCTTCTTATCCAAAAACTAAACATGCCCAGTTTTATTAACCTTTCCTCCAATTTCCCAGAACTGGACACAGTATCCAGCTGAGGCCTCACCAGTCCCGCATAGAGCAGGACAATTACCTCCCAGTACGACACTCCTATCAATACACGCTGTTAGCCTTTCTAGCAACTACATCACCTTGCTGATTCATATTCAGAAGTACTACCATCTAGCCAGTTATCTCCCATTTTGTAGCTGGGCATTTGATTTTTCCTTCCTAAATGCAGTACCTTACCCTGGTCTTTTTTGAATTTCATCTTGTTGATTTCAGACCAATTTTTCAATTTGTCAAGATAGTTTTGAATTCTAATCCTGTCCTCCAAAGTGCTTGTGACCCCTCCCAGCTTGGTGTCATCCACAAATTTTATAAGCATATTCTCCACTCCATTATCCAAGTATTCCAAAGTATTGTCTAGTACTAGACCAGGACTGACCCCTGCAATACCCCACTAGATACACCCCTCCCAGACTGACAGTGAACCATTGATAACTACTCTGTGCATACGGTGTTTCAACCACTTGTGCACACACCTTATAGTATTTTCATGTAGCCCACATTTTCCTAGTTTGCTTATGAGAATGTCATGTGGGACCGTTTCAAAAAACTCTTACTAAAATCAAGATATATCACATCTACTGCTTCCCCGCATCCCCTAGGTAAAAATAACCCTGTCAAAGAAGGAAATTAAATTGGTTTGGCATGATTTGTTCCTGACAAATTAATCTAGCTATTCCTTATAATCTTATCCTACTCTAGGTACTTACAATATGATTGTTTAATAATTTGTTCCAGTACCTTTTCCCTGTATCAAAGTTAGACTGACTGGTCAGTAATTTGCCAGGTCCTCTTTGTTCCTCTTTTTAAAAATAGGTACTATGTTTGCCCTTCTCCAGTCCTCTGGGACCTCTCCTGTCCTCCATGAATTCTCCACAATAATTGTTAACAGTTCTGAGATTGCTTCAGCACCCTAGGATGGATTTCATCAGGCTCTGGTGTCTTGAATGCATCTAGTTTATCTAAATATTCTATAATCTGTTCTTTCTCCATTTTGGGTTGTGTTCTTTTCTCCTTTTTGTTAATATTAGTTATGTTGACTATCTAGTCACCATTAACCTTTTTAGTGAGGATTGAAGCAAAATAGGCATTAAACACCTCATCCTCCTTGATATCAATTACTAGTTCTCCTTCCCGGCTAAGTAGAGGACCTCCACTTTCCTTCATCTTTCTCTTGCTACTAGTGTATTTAAAGAACCTGTTCTTGCTGTCTTTTATGTTCCTTCCTATTTGTAACTCACTTTGTGCCTTAGCCTTGCTGATTTTGTCCCTATACACTTGTGCTATTCTTTTGTATTCATCCTTACAATTTGTCCTTGTTTCCACTTTTTGTAGGATTCTTTTTTGATGTTCAGGTCATTA
Organism: Lepidochelys kempii; assembly: GCF_965140285.1. Lineage (NCBI taxonomy): Eukaryota > Metazoa > Chordata > Testudines > Cheloniidae > Lepidochelys > Lepidochelys kempii. The sequence goes on from NC_136388.1 coordinate 64,865,954, forward strand.
AAGAGCTTCTGATGGAGCCATATTAGTCTCTTACTATTTTAGTCTCTTACTAGTCTCTTACTATTCTTCCTAACTTTCTTCCTATCAGGATTGTTTGCAGTTGTGCTTTTAATATTATCTCCTTGAAAAACTGCCAGGCAGCTCTCCTGGACTTCTTTATCCCTTAGATGTTCTTCCCAAGGGACTTTACCTACCACGTCTCTGAGTTCTGCTTTTTTTAAATCCATCGTCCTTATTCTGGTGCTCTCACTCCTGGCTTTCCTTAGAATCATGAAATCTATCATTCAGATCACTTTCACCCAGGTTGCCTTCCCTCTTCAGATTCATTCCTCTTTCAGCATTACAGCTCAGCCTCTCCCGCTGCCAGTCACAAGCTTCCTGCCCACCAACATCCGTCTGATCATGGCCGGCACTCACAAGTGATGGCTTTGGCCCATGAGGCTAAGCTATTTTCCAAGCAGCTTGCCTAAAAGAGTATCAGGGTACAGCATGCACATTCCATTGGACACAGTGACCCTGCAGCCAGCGCTGCTACATCCTAGCCAGGAGCTGCCGGTCTGACAAAGGACCTCTGAAGGACTGCGCCCACCAGTAGCTGCACCTGTGGTACCAAGGTGAGTACTCCGCTGAAGGAGTCAAGATGGCCCTATTGCCTTTAAAGCACAACTCCTAAATGCCTTCCCCAGGCAGAGACAGCCCCTCAAGTTACAGGCAGCTTTGCCTGGGCCCATTAATGCAAGGGGAGTGTTATCCCTGTTACACAGATGGGGAAACTGGCGCAGAGAGAGATTAAATGATTTACCCAAGGACATAAAGCAGGTCAGGGGCAGAGCTGAGTGCCAATCAGTGTAGGGAGCCCAGCGCTCAGCAAAGGGGCCCTATTATTGGCCAGGCCAGATCACTTCATTCCTCCTCCCTATCAGTGGGGAAAGCACAGGAGCTGCCAGGACCCCACACAAATGCTGGGAGTGGATTTGTACCCTGCCCCCCGGCCAAGAGAGGAGCAGCGACTGGCAGAGCGCTTCTTCCTTCCCAGCCGTTGCGGGTGGGGCTGGAGGAAGAGAGTCACCAAGAAAAGGGAGAGCTCTCCACCACCTCTGGAGGGAAGAGGCCCTGGCTTCACATAAGGGGTGTGGCTCAGTTGAAGGGCTGGGACAAGAGTTCATTTTGCAGGCATGCTAATTAAATCACTGTTCAATGCCCTCGTGTACCATGTTGCATCTCTCTAGGACGAGCCACACACTGTGCCCATCACACCCCGTGCTTGCTGTGTGCCTCGCCCCACCACAAAGTAGCATGACATAAGGTATGTCCACGCTGTCCTCGGAGATGTGATGGCAGCACATGCAGACATACCCAAGGCTAGCTTTATTTGAGCTAACTTCAGTATCCACAGCAGTGATGTGCTTCAGCGCAGGCTAGCCACCCCAGTAATGATCTAAGGTCCCAGGCGGGCCCATAGAGCCTATGCCAAAGTTCGCGCTGCTGCAGCTTTGCTGCTATGGCTACCCAAGCTAGCGAGATCAAAGCAAGTATGTCGACAGGTGCTGCAATCACCCCTACGATGGCAGTGCAGGCATACCTATGGTGACACATGGAGTGCCAATGCCAGGTAACACTGTGCTATAGGACTGCCCGTTCAGTTCATTCATGCTGCACTGCGGTACACAATGCCACATTGCCCCCTGCCCGTCTCCTCTCTCAGAACAACAGCATGCAGGATCCGAGAGCTAGGCCATGCTGGCATGAGGACAAGGAGGGGGATGAGAGTGGGAGGCTCCACAAACCTTTACTTTCAGAATTGGGTTCCTCTAATTCCTCGAATGGGTGCTGGGAAAGGAAGGCCTGCGCCGACTCCAGGACGGAATAAATATATGGGCCCCGAGACTTCACCTCTTCCATGAAAGCCTGCAGTGGGGAGGCACAGCATGACAAAACAAAGGCTGAGTTAGAGAACTGAAAGGCTCCTTCCTCAACCAAGAACTGTGCAGTGAATTACTCGCTCCAGTGCACAAGCGAACTACCAGCACGTACCTGACATGTTAAAGAAGCTCCGCCTCAGAAGATGGTACGTGAACATCTTTAGCATACAAAGGAAAGTTAATGGATAAACAGCCCTGGGATTCAAGGAAGATCCCACCACATGGAAGGAGGAGAGAGATTTGGTGAGATCTGTAGATCAACAGTGTCTCTGAAATAGGCAACTACTGGCGCGTTCTGGGCCACGAATTATTAAAGGGGAGGCATTCTGATCATGGCCAGTTTGCACTGTAGGTCCAGGGAGAAGGAAACGGTCCTTTGTAAATATTTTAAATACTTAGTCCTGTCACAAGTGCAGGGCGACGGGACTAGATGACTTCTCGAGGTCCCTTTTAGTTCTATGATTCTCCTGAATTCAGATGGGATGACATTGGTTAATCAGAACTGCTATGTGCTGTAACACCACAAGGATTCTCACATCCCCGTCATTGTGTCTGCTGTAGATCTAAGTCAGACAGATGACCCAAACTGGTCTCTCGGATCCCAGCAGGCAAGTGTCAGGATCCCCATGAGTGTGGCCAAAGAAAGGCATCTGTCTGTCTGAGAGCTCGGATATTGCAGCCAGTTGGGAAACAGGAAATAGTCAGTGCCTGAGGCTCAGCATCCAGTTCTGTGATCTCTTCATAGATTTAACTTTAAATCTGTAATGCAGATTTACTTTCTGTCATTTACACTAAATGCCTCTTCACTTTCTAAACTGAACTGATCCTATCTGTTATTCACTGGGGAAAATACAGGCTGGAGCTTGTCAGAACGTTGGCTCCACCTCATAAGGGAAGGGGAAAGGTGCAAGTGACAGCCAGCATTCTGGCCCCAAACATAAGTCACAGGGGAACCTGCAAGTACAGTTGTGGGCAGAGAGACCAGGTCAGGTATCCAGGTTCCATGCCAAGGAACCTGGGGCGGGAGCTCATCCTAGCTGGTGAGCGAAGATAGGGCTCTAGGGAGTGTGTATCTGGAAACATACCGTGTGCGTCTCTTTTTCCTGCTGTACCAAGAGCACATCTCCCCGGAGCGGCAGCTGTGCGGACAGCTCTTCATCCTTCTGACCCAGCCAGTCTATGATCTCCTGGAGGGGGAGCTGCAGCTTCCCACTGTGGTCTGAAAAGGCCTCCAGACGAGCCCTGCACCAGATGGATGGGAACACAACAGTTATAGAGAGCAGACAAAAAGGATGAGGCCCGATGGGAATTCACCGCTTTTCAAAAAGGGAAGAGTGGACAGTACACTGGGCCCCTGCAGCCTGTGGCTCAGAGGGCACAGCCCAATCTCACACAGTGTGTGCCTTCTGCCCTGAGAAGAGGCAGCCAGGCTAAGGGAAAACTTTCTCTGTCCAGTGACTAAAGAATGGCTATATCCTGCACTGGTGTCAGGAGGGAGGAGCTCCCTCAGCCTGTCCCAGGTGAGCATGCACATGGATGCTGCCCTGGCCTCGCATGCAGTAGAGGATACCCTCCATGAGGCTCAGCATTAGAAGTATTTGCTGGTGTTAGCAGAGGCAGGTGAGAGGACTCCCTTAAGCTGTTTCTGATTTCCAAGTGTGTAGTGGGGAAGAGCAGAAGAACCTGCCTGGACTTGTGTGTATAAACAGCCTGAACTCCGGCTATGCCTATATTGGCAGAGACTTGGCTATACGTTGTAGCCACCTGGACCATTTACCTGGACCAGGATGTGTGTGTTAAGGCAAAGCACAATTAATATGCCCCAACTGAACTCTCAGTGATGCTGGCGGTGGATCTGCAACTACAGAAGGCTGCAGAAAGGCACATGCTCCTAGAGGGGTCTGGAGGGAAGGGGCAGGCCACAGAGGAAGGTGATGTGAAGGGAATGGGTTCCTGAGTCCTTATCTTGGGCAATAAGAACACACACACACACACACACACACACACCCTGCTTGAGGACTGGAGAGAGGGGCAGAGAGAAAGCAGGAATGGATGGGGAAGAAGAGATAAAGGGACAGGAGGAAACAAGGGGAAAGAAGGAGTGAGAGCACAAGCAAGGGCAAATGAAAACACATTTCAAGCAGAGGAGAAAAGAGTTAGTGACTCAGGGATTTGTCTCTGCTTTAGAGGCCGAGAGGGAAAACTGCTCCAAGGTTACAGTGAACTTGGGTGGCAAATGAACTGAACAAGATCTCAAGGCTTGTGCCTAACATCTCCAGCAGGCAATCCCGGGGCAAAGACCAGCAAGCTCACTTCACATGGGGAGTCCTACCGAAGGCTGTGGGATTTCTTTTTGATTTCATTCCAACAAAGATTCATCTCCAGAGGTGCCTGGGGCCTGAGGGCACTGCTGGAAGCTTGCTGGGTTACACAGGGCGCTCCTTCACCATCTTCTGCTGCTTTAACCTAGGTGGAAGCACAAACACCTGACACACTGAGTCCAGACACAGGATGTCTAGTGGCTAGAGCACATGACTGACTGCTGCTCTCACCTCTGCCACTGACTCACTGTGTGTTCTTGGGCACAACCCTTAACATTAATGAACCAGCTTCTCCATCTGTACAAAGGGATTGAAATGCCGGCCTGCATCACAAAAGACCTTGAGATTTTGTTAAGGATTTAAAACACTTGAAGGATGTTCTATCAATGTGACATATTATACAGTGATCAGCATTTACAACACTGCAAGGGGATGCAGGGTTTTTACTCTTGTGCTCTGTGTGTGTGTGTGTGTTGGTTTTGGTTTGTTTTTTTTGCTGGATTGAGTCAGAGTTGCTCAGCTGTGTGGCATAGACTCCATACCACTCTACATGGATATTCCCCTTCAGCTTAAGTGGCTAGAACTTGTGCTTTTGGAGCACCAAAGAGGCACAGGCTTCAAATTCTGTTCCTGCTGCTGCCATTAAGTTCTGAGCGGCCCCAGTGTGCAGCACAGTGACAACCAGGAAGGTGTAGGTGATCACGGATTTGTTACAATATTAATGGCCCTGGTTGTGCAGCCTGAGCTACCACAAAAAACAGACTATAAGCTCCCATCTGCTTCACCTGTAGAAGATTGCAGGTGAGAACATTCTCTGGCAGTCCAGGGGCCCAACTGCCAGAGACTCTGCAGCTCCTCTGCACCCACTCCAGAAGGAAGAGAGTGCATGCGTGTGAAAATTAGGGAGAGACTCAGAATTCCAGTCATCTGAAGAAAGGAGATCACACTATATCTCTTTGCATTCAGCGTGCTTTAAATCCAAGGATCTCAAAGCACTTTACAATGAGGAATGTAGCCTCAATCCCTTGGGAGGAAGGGAAGCATTATCAACACAGACTGGGGGGAAAGTGGGGCACGGCACAGGGAAATGATCTGCACAGTGAGTCAGTTGCAGAGTTATGAGTTGAACCTAGTCTCCTGACTCCCACTCCAGAGTTCTGATCGCTAGACTGTGCTCCGTCCCATGACAACAGCAAAGACTATCCTACTTGCCAGACACACCAAACAACAATCAGAGGGAGGCATGATCTACGTGCAACACAAACACTCTCACCACTGTGTATTTGGGGTGCATAGGTGGAGGGCTGGTGTGTGACCACAATGGCAGCTTACTGCCTATTGTCAAAACACACAAACATTTACCAATTTCACAGGTGGGAAGTTGCTGTGTTTTGCTTGGGAAATCACAACCTTTCCCTCCAGTTCTAATTTGTTGGCAGGGCTCAGAAGTGATAACAATTAATATGCATTAGTACCTTTCAACCCAAAGTGTTTTCCAAATGATCGGTACAGGAATCACTTCACTCAACTGGAGTGCAGCCACCTCTGAGGGGAGTGGCAGTTGTTTGAAAGAGCACAGCTACCCTGTAACAGTTTTGAGCGAGGAGGGGACCATATGCTAATGGCACAGAAGGAAAGACAGGACCAGGCAGAATAGACAAATTAATTCAGGGCAGTGACACAGTAGGTCATGATCACAATGGTCCCTTCTGGCTTTATAATCTATCCAAAGGGGGTTTTGCCAGGTCACTAGGGCTATCACTTCTCTACTCCCCAGAAAAGAACTGGGAGGTACTTAATGATCACAGTGGGGGAAGAAGCATGTTTTATGTTTCACCGAAAGCACATTTAATTTTCTGCCCCTGATCTGCCATGTCATTCCAGAGAGCATCCCGAAAATCATCAAACACAGAGTACAGAGGAATCCTAGACATGAATACCATAAATCATTCACACTAACGCTGCTGCCTGTATACTGAAAGTCAATACATTTCTTGTGCAAATACTCACGCTGCCAAAGTAGGTTAGCCCTGCATGGCCCTAGCCACCTCCTCTGTCCCCAGGGGGATTGCAAAGGGATCAGGGCCAATGGCCTTTCTCCATCTAGGGGTAAACGGAACTGCGTGGATATAACTCCACGGGAAGCGTGATCCTCTCCAGCCTAGTTTAGGAAAAGGGTCAAAGTCCACAATGCCTGCCACTCACCGATTATGTCCTATAGATGAGCCAGAGGGAAAGCAGCCATGCACTGGCCAGGTGTGCAATGCCTGCTCCCCCAGAATAAAACCCCTGCAGGTGAGTGGGGGAAAGCAGCGCTTCCACATCGAGTATCAGTTTCACCGGCTGCAGCTGCCGAGGTGGCAGGCCGGTTGGATCCTTCTCCCTCCAGAAGTCAGATGCATGTGAACAGCTGTATTTTTAGATGTGTGTGCACACACACACACACACACAGAGGCTGTGGAGCACGTCCCCTACCTGTGCAGAGCCAGGGATCCATGGCGTGGCTGCCCACCAGCTGCACGGGAGAGAACATTGTCCCCCTCTCTTCCCAGTGCCATCACCCAGCACCAGGCAGACAGCAGCAGGAGAAAGGCAAGCAGCACCACAGGGAAGAGAAGAAGGGTGGAAGGGACCAGAGGGCGGGCAAGGAGCAGGATGGGGGGGCTGAGAGGAGCTGCTGCCCTGTTTACTGACCCCCCAGGAATCTGGAGGGAGGCGGCGGCAGCAGCTGCTCTGCCAGTGAATCACAGCTTTGTCCGGGTGGAATTCCAGCTCCCTCCAACCTGCCTTAACCCCCACGGGTACCACGGCAGCTGTCTGTGTGTGAGGGAGGGCAGGGTGTCACCAGGAGTCACCCTGTGCACACGTGTGTGTGACAGGCACTGATGGGGGAGAAGGTACCACAGCTAGCCACATTCAAAGAAATCACTGCACATATAAGAGAACACAGCGCTGGGCAGGGCCACCCCGGGTAATAGCAAAGGTGGCACTGTACAGGGCCGGGGCCGGGGCCCCTGGGTAATAGCAAAGACAATGGTGCAGCAGCCCCCAGGTCCTCTGGTTACTGCAAATGGAGTGCTGGGGTCTCAGCGTTTGTTCGTCAATAGACAGATTCCTGAAGGAACAGTCAATGCAAGCTTTTAGTCCCCTAGACAGACCCGGGGCGTACCTGGGGGCTCTGTCTGAGTCCCGTTATGGTGGGAGAGGACAGGGTGTGGGGGGAGCATGGGAGGTGGAAACAGAAACTCCTCAAACCCCATTATACGAGAAGGAGGACGGGAGGTTACACTGAAAGAGCCACAGGGGTTCCCTATTGCTACCAGAAACCCTGTCAAGAGCCTCAGTGGAGAAGCATCTGCCCTGGCCCACACCTCCTGGACAAGCCATGAGCTCACCTGGGTGAGCCCCAGCAGAGGTGTGCATCACAGTGATGGCCAGGGCCTGCATTAGGGACAGAAGGGGTGGGAAGGGGAAGCCCCTCTGCAGATTCAGCACTCCCCTCCTTCACAGCTGGGACTCCCTGGGCCAGACTCCCTCACATGTCAACATCAACATTCCTGGGCTTGGCTCACACCCATCTGTACCCAGGGAAAACATCTTGTTTTTGCCAAAAGGATTTCGTCCCCGTTCCCATCTGTCTCCCACAGAGTTCTCTGGAGTTTCTGCAGCTCGGCATTGTTTCCATGCTCAGTTCCACCTACAGGAACACTATGAAAAAGCTCCCTGTATCTCTCCCTCTTCCCATTGGTCTCTCTCATTCTCTCTCTCTCTGCATGCCTGCCATCTCTACCCATTTGTCCCCTCCTCCCTCCCTCTGTGCTGGGCTGCCCTTTGCAATCAGGGGGCTCTCACACCAACACGCTCTTCAGTTTTCACCAACCCAGTGGGATCCCTGGACTCTGAAGCCAAGACAATAGCGACGCCAGCAACCCTGAGTAAGGCCCATCCCAGGAAGGGGGCAGACAGTGCACGGTATTTGGAGGGTGGAAGGCAGAGCTGCTATTAAGATCGCTGCCCTGCAAGCAGAGCAAGCCAGTGGCCTGGCACTCTGCCTGCATGTGGAGTTAAATACTCTAGCCCTGTGCAGCACAGAAGTCAGGAGAGGCTTTGGGTGAGTGATTATAAGCCCAGAGCAACGAGTGCCCCTCGTACACCCTCTCTCCAGTGCAGCTGCTGATTGCTGCAAGTGTCCCTGAGGTTGCCCTTGCCTCTGTCTGTTTCCCTACTTATTCCCTCTTCCACTCCTGTACCCCCACGGAGAGTCAGCCCGACCCACGGATAGCTCCTCAGCATGTTCATGGCAGGCAGGAGGCAGTGGAGGTTGCTGCTCAGCTCATTCTGCTCTCCCTCCAACCCTCTGCTCCTTGTTGAATCTGCTGGGTCGTTTATTAACCCCCTTACAGCTCCTGGTAATAGCTACATAACAGCCACCCCCTCCACATAAACACTGACTCAGAACCAGCAGGGAAAAGTCACGGGCTCATCTATAAGCCCCGCTTCCAGCCTGGGAACTGGCTCAGACAGACAGATGCCAGTTTCTCACACTTCCCCCAGCTTCTCTCCCCTGAGCTGCAGATCTCCATGCTGGGGCAGCCAGTGCAACGGCAACACATGGTGCTGGGATCCAGCCCCAGACTCAGCCATCCTGAACTCCTTGGAGCCAGCAAAAAACACCTGGGTGTGTTGTAGAACAGTAGTTCTCAACCAGGGGTCCAGGGCCCTGTAGGGGGCCTCGAGCAGGTTTCAGGGGGGCCTGCAAGCAGGGCCAGCATTAGACTCGCTGGGGCCCAGGGCAGAAAGCCGAAGGCCCACTGCGTGGGGCTGAAGCCCAGGTCCCTGAGCCTTGTCAGCTGAGGCTGAAGCCTGAGCAATGTAGCTTCGTGGGAGCCCCTCTGGCATGGGGCCCCAGGCAATTGCCCTGCTTGCTACCCCCTAATGCCAGCCCTGGCTTTTATAGGCAGAAAACCAGTTATTGTGGCACAAGTGGGCTGTGGAGTTTTTATACCATGTTGGGGGGCAGCCTCAGAAAGAAAATGTTTAAGAACCTCTGCTGTAGAAGAGGAGTGCTGAGGCCAAAGGGGGCTTGCTTCCCTCAGATCAGCACTGCTGTTTCCACAGGGCGCTGGTCCAGCACTCTTCAGCCAGAGGGAGAGGGAATGGAAAGGGGCAGTGAAGGGCGGAAGGGAAAGAGCCCTGAAGAATCTCTGCTGAACCTCCAGATCAGACAAGCAATGCAGGCTCTTCTGTGCCTTCTCCGCCATCGGCTGGGGTCTTGGGTTAACTGGCTCATTCCCCTTTTGCAGGCAGGACAAACTGCCAGCCTTGGCTACGTTCAGCACAAGAAGTGCAAGGCAAACACACATCCAGTGAGCACTGACGCAGTATGTGAGGGTCAGAAACCCAGGCCATGCAGGTCAGAAAACCCCTTAGGATAGCTACTGGTCCCAGCCCATGTAGCCAAGAATAGCACAGGCCTGCTCCTAACCAAAGACCTGGGATTTCCAAAAGGGCCGAAGGGAAGTAGATTCTGCAATCCCTCCAATATTGCCAGCCCCAAGTGTTCAAAAATCATAAGGCAGGCCCCAAAGAATCATGAGATCAGCTTAAAAATCATGAGACTTAAAAACAGTTGGATTTTTTTTTTTGCCTTCTGAGCCTTTAGCACCAGGGTCACATTTTCCACCTCTTCTCTGCAGAAACTTCCTTTTTTAAAAAATGATAGCTGAATTCCTCCTGCCCCTCAAGTCACATGCGTCCAGGAGCTGGGACTTCAAGAAAAACAAATATTGCGAGACTAACCATCAAATCACGAGAGATGACAACAGAGACCCCCTCAGCCCCACCCACCCACACATCTCCACACACAATTTTTGGTGGTGGAGGTTTGAAACCCAGAACTGATCCCAACACTGCACATTGTCACTCAAGCCCATCTCTTGTTTGTGAAGCACTGTGCATCTGGAAAGTGCTATATGAGTAGAACATGCTAAGTAGAAGCTGGGGGAGACGGAGGAAATAACATCCCCACCACTAACAGGAATGTAGGAGGTGCCACGTTGCTATAAATAACAGAAGTTTGGCAACTGTCACCAAAACTCTGAATTGAAAGAGAAAAGGTGTGATCGTTAATGAGCCCTGGCACTCTTAGAATCATAGAATCATAGAATATCAGGTTTGGAAGGGACCTTAGGAGGTCATCTAGTCCAACCCCCTGCTCAAAGCAGGACCAATCCCCAACTAAATCATCCCAGCCAGGGCTTTGTCAAGCCTGACCTTAAAAACCTCCAAGGAAGGAGATTCTACCACCTCCCTAGGTAACGCATTCCAGTGCTTCACCCTCCTAGCGAAAAAGTTTTTCCTAATATCCAACATAAACCTCCCCCACTGCAACTTGAGACCATTACTCCTTGTTCTGTCATCTGCTACCACTGAGAACAGCCTAGATCCATCCTGTTTGGAACCCCCTTTCAGGTAGTTGAAAGCAGCTACCAAATCCCCCTTCATTCTTCTCTTCCGCAGACTAAACAATCCCAGTTCCCTCAGCCTTTCCTCATAAGTCATGTGTTCCAGACCCCTAATCATAGGTACTCCAGATGAGGCCTCACCGATGTCGAATAGAGGGGAACGATCAAGTCCCTCAATCTGCTGGCAATGCCCCTACTTATACATCCCAAAATGCCATTGGCCTTCTTGGCAACAAGGGCACACTGTTGACTCATATCCAGCGTCTTGTCCACTGTAACCCCTAGGTCCTTTTCTACGGAACTGCTGCCTAGCCATTTGGTCCCTAGTCTGTAGCGGTGCATGGGATTCTTCCGTCCTAAGTGCAGGACTCTGCACTTATCCTTGTTGAACCTCATCAGATTTCTTTTGGCCCAGTCCTCTAATTTGTCTAGGGCCCTCTGTATCCTATCCCTACCCTCCAGCATATCTACCTCTCCTCCCAGTTTAGTGTCATCTGCAAACTTGCTGAGGGTGCAATCCATGCCATCCTCCAGATCATTAATGAAGATATTGAACAAAACCGGCCCCAGGACCGACCCTTGGGGCACTCCATTTGATACCAGCTGCCAACTAGACATGGAGCCATTGATCACTACCCGTTGAGCCCAACAATCTAGCCAGCTTTCTATCCACTTTATAGTCCATTCATCCAGCCCATATTTCTTTAACTTGCTGGCAAGAATACTGTGGGAGACCGTGTCAAAAGCTTTGCTAAAGTCAAGGAATAACACGTCTACTGCTTTCCCCTCATCCACAGAGCCAGTTATCTCTTCATACAAGGCAATTAGATTAGTCAGGCATGACCCGTCCTCAGTGAATCCAATCACTTTCCTCTCCTCTAAGTGCTTCAGAATTGATTCCTTGAGGACCTGCTCCATGATTTTTCCAGAGACTGAGGTGAGGCTGACTGGTCTGTAGTTCCCAGGATCCTCCTTCTTCCCTTTTTTAAAGAAGGGCACTACATTAGCCTTTTTTCAGTCATCCAGGACTTCCCCCGATCGCCATGAGTTTTCAAAGATAATGGCCAATGGCTCTGCAATCACATCCGCCAACTCCTTTTGCACTCTCGGACGCAACGCATCTGGCCCCAGGGACTTGTGCTCGTCCAGCTTTTCTAAATAGTCCCGAACCACTTCTTTCTCCACAGAGGGCTGGTCACCTCCTCCCCATGTTGTGCTGCCCAGTGCAGTAGTCTGGGAGCTGACCTTGTTCGTGAAGACAGAGGCAAAAAAAGCATTGAGTACATTAGCTTTTTCCACATTCTCTGTCACTAGGTTGCCTCCCTCATTCAGTAAGGGACCCACACTTTCCTTGACTTTCTTCTTGTTGCTAACATACCTGAAGAAACCCTTCTTGTTACTCTTAACATCTCTTGCTAGCTGCAACTCCAAGTGTGATTTGGCCTTCCTGATTTCACTCCTGCATGCCTGAGCAATATTTTTATACTCTTCCCTGGTCATTTGTCCAATCTTCCACTTCTTGTATGCTTCTTTTTTGTGTTTAAGATCAGCAAGGATTTCACTGTTAAGCCAAGCTGGTTGCCTGCCATGTTTATTTCTTTCTACACATCGGGATGGTTTGTCCCTGTAACCTCAATAATGATTCTTTAAAATACAGCCAGCTCTCCTGGACTCCTTTGCCGCTCATATTATTCTCCCAGGAGATCCTGCCCATCAGTTCCCTGAGGGAGTCAAAGTCTGCTTTTCTGAAGTCCAGGATCTGTATTCTGCTGCTCTCCTTTCTTCCTTATGTCAGGATCCTGAACTCAACCATCTCATGGTCACTGCTTCCCAGGTTCCCATCCACTTTTCCTTCCCCTACTAATTCTTCCCAGTTTGTGAGCAGCAAGTCAAGAAGAGCTCTGCCCCTACTTGGTTCCTCCAGGAGGAACCAGGAAATTGTCCCCTACACTTTCTAAAAACTTCCTGGATTGTCTGTGCACCTCTGTATTGCTCTCCCAGCAGATATCAGGGTGATTGAAGTCTCCCAAGAGAACCAGGGCCTGTGATCTAGTAACTTCCATTAGTTGCCGGAAGAAAGCCTCGTCCATCTCATCCCCCTGGTCTGGTGGTCTATAGTAGACTCCCACCACGACATCACCCTTGTTGCTCACACTTCTAAACTTAATCCAGAGACTCTCAGGTTTTTCTGCAGTTTCATACCGGAGCTCTGAGCAGTCATACTGCTCCCTTACAATACAATGCAACTCCTGCACCTTTTCTGCCCTGCCTGTCCTTCCTGAACAGTTTATATCCATCCATGACAGTACTCCAGTCATGTGAGTTATCCCACCAAGTCTCTGTTATTCCAATCACATTATAATTACTTGACGGTGCCAGGACTTCCAGTTCATAGAATCATAGAATATCAGGGTTGGAAGGGACCTCAGGAGGTCATCTAGTCCAACCCCCTGCTCAAAGCAGGACAAATCCCCAAATGGCCCCCTCAAGAATTGAACTCACAATCCTGGGTTTAGCAGGCCAAAGCTCAAACCACTGAGCTATTCCTCCCCAATCCCTCTCCCTGCTTGTTTCCCAGGCTTCTTGCATTTGTGTATAGGCACTTAAGATAACTCGCTGATCGTCCCTCTTTCTCAGTATGAGGCACGAGCCCTCTCCTCTCGCGTTCTCCTGCTCGTGCTTCCTCCCGGTATCTCATGTCCTCACTTACCTCAGGGCTTACCTGAGATTGAGAGTGGGTGGTGCTGCTGTGATGTGACTGGTCTGCTATATGCCAATCATGACATCGTGGGAGGGTGTAGGAGCATCCCTGCATGACCATTGGCTGCATCAGAACGAAGGCTCATGGGGATGGAGACTTCTCTGGGCAAAGGCACCTGAAACACAGTGTGGAATCCACTGGATCAGCTCTCAGGTCTCACTGTTCAGGAGAGCTGGCTGAGCTGCAGGGAGAAAACTAGACACACAGGCCTTGCCATAAGGGGACAGACCAAAGGTCTACCTAGCCCAGAAATCTGTGTCCAACAGTGGCCAGTCCTAGATGCTTCTCAGGAAGGCATATATCCTCCACAATGCACTCATTGTACAATACTGAACCATGGAGGGAAAATTCTTCCTGATCCCACCTGCCAGATCAGTTTCTGCCCTGAAGCATGAGGACTGAAAGGCCTTGTCATTTTTATCATAGAGTTAGTGTCACTGAAGATGCTATTTTCTTGCTCATATAAACATCAAATCCTTTTTGTAAGCAATTTGCCTTAACAAAACCCTGTGGCTGTGAATTCCACAGATTATACTACAGCATGCAAAAATGTCTTTTCTTTGGACTATGACAAGTGAGACAGAGAGCTATAGAGCTTAGCAGGAAAGGAGGAGGAACCAGAACTGTCATGGGCACTAAGCACTGTTGCCATTTACCCTCAAAGATCTCAGAGGGACAGGAATAATAAATACATCCTGTGTTTGGAAGGAAAATTGATTGTAAAGCCATATGTCTAGAGCTCTAGACATAGAGACAGACAGACAATATATATAACCCATCATGGGGTCATTAATGCTCCAAGAAAAAGGCATTCGTAATGGTTAACTCTGATCTCTCACCTATTCCACTAACCTCACTCTTTTCTTCTGGCCATTGTGCTGCTTCTGCATTTCAGTTTAGGCAGCAAAGCAGCTGTGAAACTAGGAGCCCTTATTTTAGGGAGAACAACATTCTACAGTCAGGTCCAAAATACTACAGCTTATATTTGTGATACCACAGGGTTTGGGGCCATTACTAAGGGGGAATAGATCAAGGCAGACAATTTGAAAAGCCCACAGGTTGTATCATCAGCGTTTGCCCTTCCATGGCACTTTTTCTATGAGGAGTTCAACACGCTTTACAAACATAAATCAATGCTCACAACATTAATTTGCCCAGTTTTACGGGGATGCTAAGAGACACCAAAATTAAATGATTTCAGAGTGGTAGCCATGTTAGTCTGTATCAGCAAAAACAACAAGGAGTCCTTGTGGCACCTTAGAGACTAACAAATTTATTTGGGCATAAGCTTTCGTGGGCTAGAACCCACTTCATCAGATGCATGGAGTGGAAAATACAGGAGCAGGTATAAATGCATGAAAAGATGGGAGTTGCCTTACTAAGTGTGAGGTCAATCTAATGAGACAATTCAATTAACAGTAGCATACCAAGGGAGGAAAAATAACTTTTGTAGTGTTAATGAGAATGGCCCATTTCAAACAGTTGACAAGAAGGTATGAGTAACAGTAGGGGGAAATTAGGATGGGGGAAATTAGGTTTAGGTTTTGTAAAGACCCAACCAGTCTTTATTCAGACTCCCAGTCTTTATTCAGGCCTAATGTGATGGTGTCCAGTTTGCAAATTAATTCCAGTTCTGCAGTTTCACATTGAAGTCTGTTTTTGAAATTTTTTTGTTGAAGAATTGCCACTTTTAGGTCTGTTATTGAGTGACCAGGGAGATTGAAGTGTTCTCCGACTGGTTTTTGAATGTTATAATTCCTGATGTCAGATTTGTGTCCATTTATTCTTTTACATAGAGACTGTCCGGTTTGGCTAATGTACATGGCAGAGGGGCATTGCTGGCACATGATGGCATAGATCACATTGGTAGATGTGCAGGTGAACGAGCCTCTGATAGTGTGGCTGATGTGATTAGGCCCTATGATGGTGTCCCCTGAATAGATATGTGGACACAGTTGGCAACGGGCTTTGTTGCAAGGATAGGTTCCTGGGCTAGTGGCTCTGTTGTGTGGTGTGTGGTTGCTGGTGAGTATTTGCTTCAGGTTGGAGGGCTGTCTGTAAGCGGGGACTGGTCTGTCTCCCAAGGTCTGTGAGAGTGAGGGATCGTCCTTCAGGATAGGTTGTAGATCCTTGATGATGCGCTGGAGAGGTTTTAGTTGGGGGCTGTAGGTGACGGCTAGTGGTGTTCTGTTACTTTCTTTGTTGGGCCTGTCTTGTAGTAGGTGACTTCTGAGCAACCTTCTGGCTCTGTCAATCTGTTTCTTCGCTTCACCAGGTGGGTATTGTAGTTTTAAGAGCGCTTGATAGAGATCCTGTAGGTGTTTGTCTCTGTCTGAGGGATTGGAGCAAATGCGGTTGTATCTTAGAGCGTGGCTGTAGACAATGGATTGTGTGATGTGGTCTGAATGAAAGCTGGAGGCATGTAGGTAAGTATAGCTGCCAGTAGGTTTCCAGTATAGGGTGGTGGTCATGTGACCATCGCTTATTAGCACTGTAGTGTCTAGGAAGCGGACCTCTTGTGTGGACTGGTCCAGGCTGAGGTTGATGGTGGGGTGGAAATTGTTGAAATCCTGGTGGAATTCCTCAAGGGCCTTGTCAGGGTTCCTTCCCCACTCTGAACTCTGGGGTACAGATGTGGGGACCCGCATGAAAGACCCCCTAAGCTTATTCTTACCAGCTTAGGTTAAAACTTCCCCAAGGCACAGATTCCTTTCTTGCCTTGGGATTGCTGCCACCACCAAGTGATTTAACAAACAATCAGGGAAAGGACCACTTGGAGTCCTATTCCCCTAAGCCTACACCCCCTTTCCTGGGGAAGGTTTGAGCATGTATCCTCACCAATTGGTTACAAAAGGACTACAGACCCAGACCCCGACCCCTGGGTCTTAGAACAATAGAAAACTCAGTCAGGTTCTTAAAAAGAAGGATTTTATTTAAAGAGAAAAAGGTAAAAGAATCACCTCTGTAAACTTAGGCTGGTAGTTAACCTTACAGAGTAGCAGAAAATTCAAAGAGCACAGAGGAACCACCTCTAGCCTTAGTTTCCAAGTTACAACAAAACAGGGATAAACCTCCCTCTAGCAAAGGGAAAATTCACAAGTTGAGAAAACAAAGGTAAACTAGTACACCTTGCCTGGCTGTTACTTACAAGTTTGAAATATGAGAGACTTGCTGAGAAAGATTTGGAGAACATGGATTGATGTCCGGTCCCTCTTAGTCCCAAGAGTGAACGGCCACAGAAACAAAGAACCCAAAACAAAACCTCTCCCCCACACCAGATTTGAAAGTATCTTTTGTCCCCATTGGTTCCTTTGGTCAGGTGCCAACCAGGTTACTTGAGCTTCTTAACCCCTTACAGGGAAGGAGGAATTTAGGCTACCCCTATGGTTATGACAGGCCTCCTCCCATGGATCCAGATGATGAGGATGTCATCAATGTAGCGCAAGTAGAGTAGGGGCGGTAGGGGACAAGAGCTGAGGAGGCGTTGTTCTAAGCCAGCCATAAAAATGTTGGCATACTGTGGGGCCATGCGGGTACCCATAGCAGTGCCGCTGACTGGAAGGTATAAATTGTCCCCAAATCTGAAATAGTTGTGGGTGAGGACAAAGTCACAAAGTTCAGCCACCAGGTTTGCCGTGAAAGTCTCGGGGATGCTATTCCTGATGGCTTGTAGTCCAGCTTTGTGTGGACTGTTCGTGTAGAGGGCTTCTACATCCATAGCGGCCAGGATGGGGTTTTCTGGAAGATTGCCAAAGGATTGTAGTTTCCTCAGGAAGTCAGTGGTGTCTCGAAGATAGCTGGGAGTGCTGGTAGCGTAGGGCCTGAGGAGGGAGTCTACATAGTCAGATAATCCTGCTGTCAAGGTGCCAATGCCTGAGATGATGGGGCGTCCAGTATTCCCAGGTTTATGGATTTTGGGTAGCAGATAGAATACCCCTGGTTGGGGCTCTAGGGGTGTATCTGTGTAGATTTGTTCCTGTGCTTCTTTAGGGAGTTTCTTGAGCAGATGGTGTAGTTTCTTTTGGTAACGCTCAGTGGGTAATGGCCTGTAGAATGTGGTGTCAGAGAGTTGTCTAGCAGCCTCTCGTTCATATTCTGAAATTAAATGGTTTTCCCATGGAAATCTCTAGGCAAAGCACACAAAAATCGCAACTCTAACCTCAAGACAGCACCAGTGTCATGAGAGGAACAGACCAGTTGAGCACAAACAGAGGGGATTCGTCTCGGGGCTAAACATACAACAAATCTGAACATCACGTGGGGCACGCCAAGAGGTGAAATGTACGGGCAAGCGGGGAAGGGTGGCTTAGTATTGCATATGCCCGCTGCAGTGTCGAGGGATTCTGCCCCTCTCCCAGGTCTACCACCTAAAAGCTGGGTTTCCCCAGGGAATTCTAATACAGCTCCAGCCACCAGCCTTCACTTTAAAGCCATAAAAAGGGCTGTTTCAAAAGGGGTCTGTGAGAAAGGAGAAGTGAGGCAGCTGGAAGAAAGCCTGGCTGCCTCCCTCGGGGTGGGTGGCTGTCACACATGGCCCCACTCTGAGCCATGGAGAAATTTTCTGATGGGTTCTTGTCAGACAGAAGCAGGCAGTACATTCTACAAAGCCTCTGATAGCACTGGGCAGCCAGGCGAAGAGAAAGTCCTCCGGCCACAGCTGTGTCTGTCTCTCTGGTTGCAGGTCTCTATTCCGTTTGCTCGTGCTCTCGCACTCTCTCCCCTCCCCAGTCACACACACTAAGAGAACAGCTCATTCTATTATGATTTATTTTAACCCTTTAGCAGTTTCTGGCTCCATCTCCCACAGAGCAGTCTGTACTGAGCTCTTCAATATGCTGATAATCCCCTGGTCCTGCCCCCTAACCTTCCCTGCCCGTCTGCATGAATGTCAGATATTGCACATTGCAGTGACTCCCCTCCTCAGCCCTGGAGGAAGTTATTAATTTGATGCATTTATGGCTAGAGTTCCAGGATCCTGAGTTCCCTGAGCCCCATGGACCAAATTACCCCCTGGTGTAACTCCAGTGAAACAATGGATGACTTCTGCCTTATGTATCAGAATTGCTAAGACCAGATTCTTCCACATCTCCCTGTACACACTCCCCACAAACTCCTGAAAGGGAATGGTCTTCTCCTGGCCCCCCAATTCATCTCTCAATGGGCCAGGCCAGGCACCACAGCTGAAAATGGGGCTGAAAGTCTGAGGCCCTGGATATCCTCTTCATGTACAAACAGATTAATCAGTGGTGCACACAATGATATGACTGGAAAATCAGGGTCATACCACTGATGAAAGAGTCCATAATGCATTCAGTCTGGCCGTAGTACCAGGGGGTCTGGCTCTCTTTTCCTTAATTAGTCTCTACTACACAGTACAATACAGTTACAGCGTTATGTTCTGGCCAGTCCGCCCACCTTGGACCACTGCTTAATTAGCTGCTCTTGTGGGGTGCAATGTGACTATAGTTTTAGGGGCTGCACACTCCTCTCCAACCCTCTGTGGAGTATGCAGTGCACCATGGTTTCCCATGCCTGCCATCAGCTCCCACACCTTGCTTTTGGATCAGCCTTTCTGCACAAGACAGCCACTCCTTTGAAGAGAGGTCAGGGGATAATTCTGGGGCTGTAGGACATACATGGATTCCATGTTCCCTAGTAGCTGTATTGAAAGAGAATGGCAGGGGGCCAGCCCACTCTCCACAGAAGCTGGATTTCTGATGCAAAAAAGGGGAGGGCTGTGTAGAGATCCCTCACGAGTGACATGGGTCAAGCAGAGAGCCTCACAACACCCTATGCAACACCATAATGGAACAAAGCCTTTCCAACTCAGTAGGCACAGACCAGACAGGGCTGGAAATACAAGCAACAGCCCTGCTAGTTGGATGTCTTTGCCACCACTAATAGCATGCCCAGCGAGAGACAGGTAGATTCTGCATCACTCTCCCCACAGAGACCTTAAAACAAGACAAGAATGCTACAACTCACAATCCCTGTGACATGTCAGCAACAAAGCCTAGCATGGAATTCTAGCATGTAGCAAATAGCCAGTCGACATCCAGCTAGGGACAAAGAAACAGATACTCTGTGGGAGTGATGAGAATGCCAAGAGAGTCCTGGGGGTGGACAGGTGGTACCATCTAACCAACAAGCTCTCCACTGCCCACCAGCAAGAGCTCCATGAACTTTGGGAACCTGTTACTGAAGTGTTTTAAAGGATGACCATTATAACAGCCTGGCTAAGTGGCCACTCCACAAGGATAGAGCAGGAGTACTTGTGGCACCTTAGAGACTAACCAATTTATTAGAGCATAAGCTTTCGTGAGCTACAGCTCACTTCATCGGATGCTCACGAAAGCTTATGCTCTAATAAATTGGTTAGTCTCTAAGGTGCCACAAGTCCTCCTTTTCTTTTTGCAGATACAGCCTAACACGGCTGTTACTCTGAAACCAAGGATAGACAAATTCAGATATTCAAAGGCTGTTAACATCAAGGAGGGGAATCACTGGAAGTGAAACGAAGAAGCAAAATTCAGGATGACAGTGAGCTCTCAGAAGCTGTAGAATAGGGTCCCAAAGGAAGGGTGGAAGGCCCATCACTCAGGATATTTAAACTAGACTGGACAGATCAGCTAATCTGCTATAGGGAACACTCCCATGCTGTGAGATGCTGCAGCCTTGCATCAGCTGGGAATCCTTCTTTTCTCCAAAAAGAAAAGGAGTACTAGCGGCACCTTAGAGACTAACCAATTTATTTGAGCATAAGCTTTCGTGAGCTACAGCTCACTTCATCGGATGCATTCAGCGGAAAATACAATGAGGAGATTTTATATATTTTAAATATAAATGCATCCGATGAAGTGGGCTGTAGCTCACGAAACCTCATGCTCAAATAAATTGGTTAGTCTCTAAGGTGCCACTAGTACTCCTTTTCTTTTTGCGAATACAGACTAACACGGCTGTTACTCTGAAACCTTCTTTTCTCCATGGCATAGTCCTGTGGGGAGAGTGCTTCTTAGAGCTCCACCCCCATGGGTGGAGGAGAGAGATAAATACTTACCCATCAGCAGCTGTTTATCTCACCGCAGGGAATCTACGCTGGCCCTCTGTGTGCAGTGAAGTGATTAATGGCACATCCTTAGAGATGGAGCAGAGGTCAGGACCCTGGACCTGCAGCCACATTACTGAGTGCAGAACGGCTGACCCCATTGTTTTTGTGCAGGTGTGCATGCACTGGGGAGTGCTAAGACGTCTAGGCCTTTGGTTTACCTCCCCCTCCCCCACTCTGATTATTTCTGGGGCACTATGTAAAAACGACCCATATTAATGCTATTCGGAGCAGCACTAATCAATCATTCTGTGGGCTCTGCCCCCCACCAGAGGGGCGCAGAGTGAGGAAGCAGCCTATGCTACTGGTGATGGGTGGAGGACGAGGAGACACACTGTGGGTGTATGACTAGGGTTTCCCATACATCTCCAGCCTCCACCTCCTAATCAGACCCTGTCCATGAAGCATTCCCTCTGGATCTGCAGTGGCACACAGGCCTGACAGCTGCGCCGTTGAACCCATCTGGGTGTGAGATGAGTGGGTTCCCCTGTGTGCCTTTCTGAAGAGGAAGGGAAATATGCTGAGACCTGTGTGAACAGGGGCTGGTAAGAACTGCCTTGCACTCATGTCTGTGAAAGCCTTTCCCCAGTAGTACAAACCCTGAAATGACAACTGGCCCTTTTCCTGGGGCACTCACCCCCACGTAACATAGGCTGCACTTTTCTCCAATGGTGCAGGCCTCCCCCATAACACTGATGGTCCTTTCCCTAGTAATGAGTGCCCCAGCAGAAACTAGTCAATCTTTCCCCCAGTTTGCAGTACAGTAAGTATAAACTATGTGCAGACGATAGTGTTACGCATTTCATGAGGCTGCACCAGGACTTCAAAGCGCTATTACACCTTCAGCGATCAGTCATATTTCAGATCTCAATAATCACTTTGCTGAGAAATAAATAACGTGCAGGTCTTGGCATTACTTTTAAATGCCAGAATGGTGCAGCGTTAAGGTGGTTTCAAGATAAACTGGGTGGTTGTTTAAAAACAAACACACACACACACACACCCCATAGATTTTTCCTCTTGCTGATCAAGCTGCACCTGTTTCAAAATCAGTAAAGGCAAGATTGGCCTATTGTACTGGCTGAAAAGCAGTCTGACAAAAGAAACTAACAGCCATTGCTAAACCAGTTCTGCTTCAAACTCTAGAATATGGATTATTGCTTCACTGGGGAATCTAGTCTACAGAATTGCTTCTATTCAGAAGCCCATTTCAGCAGCATTTGTTGATTTGCTCAAGTGGCAGCATTTAGGTAGATTTGCTGAATGAACTCAGACCTTTGCTCCATCTCTTTTGGCGTCCTGCCTCCGGCAACAATCCCACCTCATGTCTGAGACAAAGATGACCATTCATCTACAAACCACACACCTGACCCCAGAAGCATACAATTTGATTGCCCTTATTTTTAGAAATGAGCCTAAGCCGAACCCCCTCAAATTTCAGAGAAGTTCTCATCTCAAGACAAATTGTGTAGCTGGTTCATAGCTCTATAGCCAACTAGATTAAGCAACCTTCAACCTTTGGGGAAGTTTGGACTGGATCCAAACTTTGGACTTCAGACTCTATGTGACTTGTTTCATGTACTGAACACACAATACCTTCACAGTGTAGCTTGCAGGAAAGGCTAAAAAATTTTTCCTATCACAACCCCCCTTTTCCAATCACTAACTTCCTCAAAAATGTTCCTTTGAGACTCAAACTTTCAATTTGGGGTCTTGGCTTAAAGGGAACCATTTATCTGGTGAATGTTTGAGCTAAGGTTTCTTAGTCATTATCCAGTTGTAGCAATGGAAATACAAATACATATTTTCTCCATTGCTAGAATGGTTAATGACTTTTTTGTTGGCTAATTTTTACTGCACAGTGGAAGAATAAGTGAGGTACTCAGAAGGGGAAGGAAGGACGGTTTAGGATATTTCAAAGTTCAAATGATATGTTTATGCATAAGTAGCAGAGAAGCTTTCATTGCAGTTTTAGTTACACCTTAACAGGATCCTGAACGAGCTGAGACAGCTGGACTCGCAATACTGCACTAACCCGTATTGTTCCAGAATAAAAAGTTGTCTACTGGACATGCAGTAAGTGCTTGTTCCTGGGAACCAGGACTCCTTCCTGAGACATCGGAGTCAGGGACTGATGGCAGAAGAAGAAGAGATACTGCTGCCTAGGAATTGGTCTGCAAGTAAGGAAGAGCTCCTTCCTGGAGTGGGTGTCTTTGGTCTTCTCTCTAGAACCACCCTGTGTGCCCCATGTCACAGGCACACCTCTGCTTGTTCCTCGGGAGGAAAGAAAAGACCAGAGACAACACCCTATACAGGAACCTCAACCCATGGGGAAAAAAAGAAGAGGTGCTGCCAATGATTAAACATGGAATGTGGCCGGGCCTAGCACCAGGCATGTCCTGGGACAATTAGCTGTTAGGAACTTGTAGCTCCTTTCTCTCCCTCTTTAGGCAGGAGAAAACTCCTTTCCCCCCCACTGAACTAAGCATCTAGGTCCCCTGCATTAAATGTACTGAAACATTTAATGTGTAAAGGCCACGCTACCCCCATTAAAGTAAAATGAAACCTCTAACGCAACTGGTATCACCCCAGTGCCACATTAGATGTGCTGGGTCATCTAATGAATGAAACTTGGACCCTGATCCCATGGGGAAATAAAGGGCCTGACATCAGTGTAACTGACAGCACTTGGCACCTTGCAAGATCAGGCCCTGAGTCCATAGGCCAGGGAAGGGGACCAGTGTGGTGGATCTCGGTGTGTATATAGAAAATGCTAAGGAGAGGGTCCTCCTTAAGAAGCAGAATCTCTCTCCCCTCAACGTGGAAAAAAATATGTTCTGTTCTGTTAATACAGCACTCAAGCTGAGAAACTGCACATACAAAAGTCAGGGAATGCTGAAGTTAGTGTTCCTACAGCAACGTTAACTAGGCCATGCTGCACACACATACACTCACCATGTAGCCTCTTTGTCTGGCTACATGAAATCCATAGCATATTATTTAGGAGGAGGTTAAATGCTACTTCTTTCGTATGCCTCCCCCTATGCTTGAAATAGTTTGCCAAACTGCTCCCTCATTAAAGCCCATTTTGACTAAGCTTATCTTTCCTACTTCATTCTCCTCACCA
Organism: Lepidochelys kempii; assembly: GCF_965140285.1. Lineage (NCBI taxonomy): Eukaryota > Metazoa > Chordata > Testudines > Cheloniidae > Lepidochelys > Lepidochelys kempii. Next base: position 64,889,654 of record NC_136388.1, read on the forward strand.
ATCTCTTCTCACCCTCCTCTATTTCACAGTAATTCTATTTATCACAGTAGCACTTAGCAGACCCAACTGTGATCATGTGGCCCCATAGACAGAGAAAGTCCCTGCCCCGAAGAACTCACACTCTAGGTAGATAGGACAGGAAAAGGAAGCAGTATCTCAATTTTACAGATGGGGGAAGTGAAGCACAGAGGTTAAGTCACCAAAGAAGTCTGTGGTAGCATCAAGAATTGAACTCTGATCTGTAGAGTCCCAGTACACATCTCTAGCCATGGAACCATGCTGCTTCTCCCTAAATAAACTACTGTCCTGAATCTCTTCTTTGTCTTTCAGACACTCTGTACTCTTCCTTCCCTGCTCTTTGAGGGAAGGAATGAATCTTACACTCGGTTCTGAAATATGCACCATCCATTTATCGTGCTATATAAATGGTTAGTAATAATACAGAGAACTCATCAGACGTGCCATGTAGCCAAGTTAACTTCCTGGTGCTTGATCTCTCATTCTCAATGTTGCATTAATACACATTTTTGTGCATTGACTATTACTGGCCCACAATCACCCAAGCTCTCTCAGACATCCAACCACAGTATGTAGTTCTCCAGCCTCGGGAGGCTGTGAATTTTGTAGGCGGAGTGTATGCGGTGTGAAGTAATTCACCCTCCCCTGAATGTATAAGTGCTATCTTATTCTTGTTTTATAGGACATGGAAAGAAAGGGGGCTCTGAGCAATTTACAGTCTACTCTTAAGCACTCCAATCCGGCCATTTGAGGAGTGGATTCGTTTTACTAGGTATGTCTTGTTACACAAGATTTACAATAGCACCTATGTGCTTTTAGCATTAGCCACCCAGCCTGAAACAGAGGCCTTGTATGCAGCATTCTTTAAAATATCATTATAGTCTGAAATTCACTGGCAATTTAGAGAACTTGGAACTTTTGTTTTACTGGAACCCACTTAACTCCTTAAGCATCACATTTTGCCTAGCCTTGCTTGATGGTCAAATATAATTTTAAAGATGTATTTCAGTCTGATCACAGAATCATAGAGCCATAGGGTTAGAAGGGACCGCAAAGGTCATCTAGTCTAACCCCCTGCCAATATGCAGGATTTGTTGGGTCTAAACCATCTAAGACAGATGGCTCTCCAGCCTCCTTTTGAAAACCTCCAGTGAAGGAGCTTCTACAACCTCCTGAGATGTCTGTTCCCTTGTCCTACTATTCTTACAGCTAGGAAGTTTTTCTTGAGATTTAATCTAAATCCGCTATGCTGTAGTTTGAACCCATTGTCTCTTGTCCTGCCCTCTGATCAGCTGTGTCCCTGGTTATATTTAGTCATCTCTACTTTACACAGAGTTTAATTATATGTGTGGTTTATATGTCCCAGGTTGTGACCTGGAAAGAGACTGTCCTAGTCTTTCTCTGGTTAAATAAAACCAGGATAAAGCCTTCTATTACTCAACACACAACACCTTTAAGTATCAGTGAGCACAGGTCACTGGATAAGAGGCAGTTCAAAATTGCATGGCTTTATAACACAGCCCTTTCCTGTCGGGGCACTGCACACGGGTGCATCATCAGGGACTTGTATGGTGTAACATGCACTGCCAGGAAAAGGAACACTCACCACCTGGAAATGTCAGGTGTTGCCATGCACGAGTGCAAAATGGGAGCCCCAAGGCATTAGGGGTGAACGCACAGAACAGGTCTGCCAGGGAATGAATCCCCTTGGGGGATCAGGACCCTCAAGGCTTTGAACTGTGTATTCAGGGAAAGGATCCCCCCAATGGGGTAACACAAAGACTAACTGAAGAGCAAATTCTAGCTGCTCAGGAGAGATTAGCTAGTGGAGGGGGAAGGAACCAAGATGTGAAGGACCCAGTCTTGGGACACAGGGAGGACACAAACTTTCTAAAGGTTTGATTTGTTTTTTAAATTAAAAAAAACCAAACCACAAATTGTCAAAAGTGGCTTTCCCCAACTTCCAACACAACATTTAAAAACCCAAGGGCAATTCAACAGCTCTCCACCACTCTAGCAATGCCACGCATGCTTCTTGGCAAGGAGGCCTGCCAGAGCCCTGTTGGTAAACCCACTGCCAGTACTACATGCTTGCCATACCAAGGGAGTAGGTGAGAAGAAACAGGAGGTAACTGGAAACAGGGCTGGGTTGGGGCACTAGTAAATATGTTGCAGTGCTATGCAATACCCAGGTCTTGGCTGCTGAGACTGGGAAGGAGGTAGAAGCAGAGTGCTCAGCTTTGGAGAGCAGGAAGTGGCCCATGTCCTCTCTAGACTATTATGGAGTAGAACTGATGGTTTCTGGAAGTAATCCTGGCTAGCCTTCCTCAAGCAGAAGAATGGTAGTTGTAATATGGGTCCTCAGTGGGAGAAGAGGTGAGCAGGAGAAAAAGTGGCTATAAGAGCAGGGGGGGAGAGGGAATAATATAAAAGCAGCGGCAAGACCGAACAAGGAAGTGAATGAAAGGCCAGAGCTGGGACCATAGTCCCTATTGCTTCTCATCTGATCCCAGCTCACTACTTGAAAAGAGCTTTAGGCTCGGCTTTGCCCTGCAGGGTAGTCTTTTAAGGAGAATGCTGGAAGGCTACCAGGCCCTGATCCGAGCAGCCCTTCAGCTTGGCAGAAAGCATCTTTCGGTGTAAATAAACCTCTGATTTAAAAAGAATCAAAGCTGGAGATAATTGCAAAGCTTGCTATTGCTGTTTTTCTCAAGAATCTGCATCTACTTACCATTCCCTGAGCTCTTTCCTGTGGAACCAAAGTCCTGGCTGCCCATCTTTCCCCCACCCCCTATCTTTTCCATGCAAGTTTCCCCAGACATACATACACAGTATACTGTGCACGGTCAGATGCACACGCACAGCACAATGCTGAGGCTAACCATACAGTACAATGGTAATTTCCCTCTCCGTGCAGAGCCAGGAGCTGGGTAGAAAACCATTTATCTGCGGCCTACCTTCCGATTCCGTCAGGTCTGAAATGAAGGCAGCAGCCGGGCTTCAGTGGCAGGGACTGGGGCTGCCTCTGTGAATCAGCAAAGAAGTCCCTGTGACTGGGATGCATGCTGAGGCTCAGTGCTGCTGTGTGCATGCTCTCTGTCTCTCCTCCTCCACCACCCTGGGCTTCTGTGTTGCTATGCAATCAGATCACCAGGAGTAACAGCATCTCTCCAACCTCAGGCAGAGATATCCTTGACTGGGTAATGCAGGAACGCACCAAGGGCAGTTCTGTGAAGTGCCTGGAATTTTGGAGGTTCCTTGGCTGGAGATCAAAAGAAGGAATAGAAGCGGGGAGATACAAAGGAAGAGAGACGCACACGGAGGGAGGAGGAGACAAAATACACACAGAGGTAGAGCGAGAAAAATACAGACACACAAAGGCAGTACAGCCTGACCTCTGGAGACCTGACAGTCTGCTGGATTCACACACACACACACACCCCATGCAGCCTGCCGATGTCTATCAACAGCATTTCTGGGGTGGTGTGGCAGCTCTTGTTTTAGGATACATGTGTCCATGTGTGTGCTGGAAATTGCTAGACAAGTTCTCAGTTAAGGAATAAAGCAGCTTAAATAAAAACCCAGGCATTCTTTACTCTTACACAAATTTAATAATTTCAGTAAAAATGTGATTATTTTAAAGTCAAAGGGGAAAAATCATTGTGTTTTAGGCCCATTTTCTGTTTCTCTTGCAAAAGGAAAATAACTAGATGAGTCCAACAATCCCAACTTGGGGTATGAAATCCCAACCCAGACTTTGCCACGTTTGGCAGTGTTTGGATTCAGCCCCTTAGAAACAGAGGGCTTGAGCACTAACTTGACTTTGAAACCACATTCAGACCTGGGATTTGGATTTGTGCCCATATGTAACAAATAAATAGCTACAGTTACACTTTGCATTTTTTTGCCACTTTCCGCTCAAGGATCTCAAAGCACTATACTATTATTTAATAATTTTTATCTCCACTGCTACGATGATCAGTGCTCCCCACAACACACACCTTTTGAGATCCAGGGGTCCTACACATGCCAAGCACAACATGAGGTGTACCTCAGCCAGTGCATCAAATGCCCCACCAATAACTACAAGGGTGAAACCAGACAGACAATCACTATGCTCTCAAATGAACTCTCAGAAAAATAATAAGAGACCTGTAGCCAAACACTTTTCACAAAGTGATCACTCCATATCTGACCTGTCCTCATCCTCAAAGGAAGCCTACATGACACATTCAAAAGGAAAGCTTGGGAGCTTAAATTCATAACTCTGCCAAGACTCTAAAAATCATGATCTCAGCAAAGATACTGATTTTATATGACTCATTACAACAATCTGTGAAACCCACTTACTCTCCTTTGTCCTATGACTGCAGAGATGTTAAGTGTCCACTTCATCTTAAATGGTCTCCAACAATCCTTATGTTAAATAACCTGTACAGTTTTGTATTTAGCTGTGACACTCTGAATACCTTTCCCAGACCTGAAAAAGAGCCTTGAATAGCTTGAAAGCTTGTCTCATTCATCAACAGAAATTAGTCCAGTAAGAGATATGACCTCACCCACCTTGTCTCTCTCATATCTGAGATCAACACAGCTACAACAAGGAATTTTTCCTGTCTGTTTGCCAGGGGACACTGTTTCATAAAGCAGCTATGCCCCTAATCCACTCAACACCAGGTCCATGTGGTGTTCACAGAGGGGTTTGCAGGAGTTAAGGGAAGGGGGGGGGGGTCAAGCTGGTGCCTCAACACCTTTAGGACCCCAGGAACAGAACTAGTTGCCTTTTAGGCCTGGTTTACACAACAAAATTAGGTCAGTTTAGCTACATCACTCAGAGGTATGAAAAATCCACACCTCTAGCAGCATTGTTAACCTGACCTAAGTCCCCGGGTGGACAGCATTAGGTTGATGGAAAAATTCTTCTGTCAACCTACCTGCCATGTTTCAGGGAGGTAGATTGTGTCTACACTGTTGTGCCGCTGTAGCATTAAGTGTAGACAAGCCCTTAGTCCCACTGTGTGGAGGAAATGGGGATGGTAACAGGATATGAAGCCTTTCACCTTTAAATCACCAGTTTAAATCTGGTCCAGGTTGAGGGTGGCAGAACTATTACAATATTCTGTGAAACAAATTTGATAGGTCTTAGCACAGTTCCCAGTGAACAAAGTGTGCACATCATAATTGCTACTAACTGGTACCCTGAAAAAGGAGAATTCAGGGAACATGAAGGATCCAAGGAACACAATATGTGTCAATGGCAGAAGAAGTGCAGAGGGCTGTTCCCTATGGAACATATTCATGTGCCTGAAATTGGGTCTGAGTGATTTTTGATGCAGGATGCATGTAAAAACATTGTGTCAACACCATCCCTATCTGGCATCGAGAAATTTGCATACTATTTTGATGCAGGAGGTGCTCCTCTCCAAGCATTCACCACAGAATGAGTAACTGGGCACAGAGTAGCTCAGCACAATGCAGAGGGATAGCTGAGAATGGTGTACTTTTCACACCTAAGGATCGGAACCTGCGTGATGTTCCAGTACAGTATCAAACATGTCTTCTTTGCAAGTAGGAGAGGACAAAAAGTCCCTTGTTCCAGGGCAAGGAATGAAAATAGAACTGGCGGTTCTGACTTTGAACTGAAGAGAATCGAAGACTTGTTGCCCACTAGATTGTTGCTACTTTGTTTAAATAATTGATATCAAGTAAATTCCTCTCCCTTCATCCCCAGCACGAATAACCATAAGGAGAATACCTCAGCGCTGATTTTATCCTGGCAACATTTTGCATTAAGTTGTTTGGGGGGAAAAAAACAGTGGAGTTCTTTCTAGTGGCATTCTGCTTGGGCGGAACAAATACAGACAGACAGATTACACATGCTCAGAAATCAGACTGGCTCCCTTTATGATTGCCCCTGCGTAACAACTCAAAGGGTCCTTACTGAATAAGCGGAAATGAGAAAGATTACAGAGGAGGAGGAAAAATCCTTTCAGGGCATATAGCATCCAAGACTGCGGAGTGGGGTGCGGAGGGGGAGAGAGAAGGAGTGCAACAGGAAAAGGAGGGGGCAAAGAGAAATAGAAAAAGGAAAAATCAGGGAATGAGAGAGGAGACAATGGTAGCAGGGTGGAGGGAATGGAGCACAGACAGCTTTCATGGCTCTTTTTTGTTCTTCAAAGGCTGTCAATATGTTTATGCTGTGCCTTTCCATCTCCCTCCCTATTTACTGGGTTTTGTACACAGGAGGAGGAGAGCCATCACACAGGAGCTGCTGGAAATTCGGTTAGACACAGAACAGAGGTGCCCTAAGAGAAAGGAAACTGTTTAGTGATGCATGCACAATGTACCACATTGCAGCCCCAGAAAGTCTTGAGGCTTTCTCCTGGCCCCCTCTCTAGAGATCAGTCTCTTCCTGGTGAGATCATATCCAGGGCCTGCTACAAGTCTAGCTGGTGGGGAGAAGTAGGTTGAACTGAGTGACAGCGCAACTTACACATGAAAAAAAAAATAAGGAAAATTCTAACTCTACACATATATAGCACCTTCTGGGCGAGGATCTCAAGTGTATTAGACCTCGAGGGTAAAACTGGCAAAAAGCACTTCAGTGACTTAGGAGCTTAAGATCCATTGACCGTCAGTGAGACTTAGGCTCCTGAGTCACTTCTGAAAATGGTACTTAGGCACCTTTGGAAATTTTACCCTGAGCCACTAAGGGTACATCTACACTGCCTTTGAAAATCCGCAGCAGTGAATCTGAGAGCACAGGTCTACAGACTCAGGCTAGCGGGGCTTGTGCTATGGTGCTAAAAACAGCAGCACAGACATTGTTGCTCGGGCTGGAGCTTGGTCTAAGCCCAGGGAAGGAGGTTGGCTTCAAAGCAGCTGTCTTTAGTGCTGTAGCAGGAGCCTAAGTCTGTAGAACCTGGGCTCCGAGACTCTCTGCCATAGGTTTTAAAATGCGGCATAGACATCCCTATGACTCACAATACCCCTATGAGGCAGGAAAGTACCACCCCCACTTTACAGTTGGGGAAACTGAGGCACAGAGAAATTAAACCACTTGTCCAAGGTCACAGATTAGGAAGTCTGTCACAGAGTAAGGAACCAGACCCAAGTCTCTCAAGGCCCAGTCCAGTATCTTGAGCAAAATCCTGTCATTGCTTATGCATGTGCTTAACTTTTTCATAGTGGTCGCACTGAAGTCAATGGAATTACCCACATGTATAACTGATTGCAGGATTGGGCTGTTACTCAGGAATTGTGTAACATAACTGTCTGTAGAGTTCCTGGATAATCCTTAGCTGGAACCACACCACCATTCCCTTTACGATTCTCTAAAATAAAGTCTGGTAGCACAAACCAGCACCAGTGACCAGTAAGTGTCTCGAGAACTTCACCGATTTTAGTATATAAGTAAATGGTTTCAGACAGCCAGATATTAAGAAGCCACAATGTCTAGGGCATGGAGTAAACCACTGAGAAGAACCTGGGTTCTAATCTTCAGTAAACCAGCTGCTGATTGCGTGACTGAAGACAAACCACTTTCCTTCCCCATCAGCCTACCCAGCTGGAAACTACAGAGTAAAAATCACTGCATTAAAAGAGAACCAGGTATTGCAGGCTCTGAGCCGAACTTTTCTGGACAGAAAAAATGCACCAGGACTCTGGTCTACCTTTCAGAATAACCATCATAAAGAGCAAACTTACTGCTGCTCTTTGTTCTTTACAGACCAGGTGCCTCCCATGGCTGAAAAGCAGATAGAACCCACCTTACTCCTCCTGCTCAGGAACTGCCTCACCACAGAAATAAGCAGCTCACCTGGGTAGCAAGGTTTTTGTGTGGACAAAGTAGGACACTTGATCAGCTGGTCCGAGCCCATAATTAACCATCTTCATCTCTTCTGTTCTGTGGGCAAAGATTAGCAATAAATCATTTTGTCACAGTGCCCAGGAGGTTATTGCTTAGCACTGGGGTTTATAATGGAGCATTAACTCAGACAAAGGCAGCAGGAGATGGTGGTTAAAGTAACTGCTAGGGGTTAAACTCAATTGATAGGGGTAAGCATTAATCGTTGTCCTTTGGTACCAGTTACATGTCATTAGAAGACTTCACGAGCATACACATTGGCAGTTGTTAGAGCTGCTATCCAACCCTCAGAGGTTCAATTTTCTGAGTGGCTACAGCTGTGCCACCTTCTAAATCCTTGGGTCCTCATTTATTCATAGCATTAGGAATGCAAAATGCAAGCACACGGAAGTAGGCCAACAAGAGAATAGAAAGCAGGAACACAGAGGAACCGGTTTCTTCATTCCAGCAGAAAATGGGTTGAAGCTGTTAACTCTTTCAGAACAGGCCAAGTGGATCTGAGAGGACAGCACTGGCTAAGGAATGAGATCCCACTGAATTAAGACAATGCACAAATAGAAGCTTCTCCCCACAAAAGAAAATTTTAATTTGCAGAAAAATAGCTTCAGAAAACAGTTCAGCCTGATACCCTTAGGCATCTACATTTCCAGATGCATTATGTTCGGGTCAATATGCCTGGCATTGGAGGGCTTAGTGGCTCTTGGCCTTCAAATTGTGGACCAGATGCTCAGCTGGCATAAATCAGTATAACTCCATTGAAGTCAGTAGAGCTATGGCAATAAATATCAGCTGAAGCTCTGACCTTGTAACTTGAAATCCAGTCCAATACCTCCATAGTGGGGGGATCGATCAGCCTTCATGTCACACTCCCCATCAGTACTTGGCCTGGGCAAGCTAATGATTCAACCAGTGGACTAAATTCGGTGACGAATCCTGGTTTAGTGCCACCTGAGCCATGTTGCATATACACTAAGAAGATCTACATAGTGGTTTTCTTAAAGTGAAAGGCTTCACTCTTTGGAAGTTTCAAAGCTGGTTAACTAGAAAGCAGCAGAATGCAGTATAAAGCTAAACAGCTGCTGATCTATCCTGCTTGTGACATAATGAACCTCTCACATTAAACACAGGGAGGACCTCCTTCTTTGAAGGGAAAGCAGTGGTAATGGCATCTGTATACTTCTTACATTCTGGAGCATGATGTTGGTATAAGTAGGGGCATAGCGAGCAGATCGAGGGACGTGATCGTTCCCCTCTATTCGACATTGGTGAGGCCTCATCTGGAGTACTGTGTCCAGTTTTGGGCCCCACACTTCAAGAAGGATGTGGATAAATTGGAGAGAGTCCAGCGAAGGGCAACAAAAATGATTAGGGGACTGGAACACATGAGTTATGAGGAGAGGCTGAGGGAGCTGGGATTGTTTAGCCTGCAGAAGAGAAGAATGAGGGGGGATTTGATAGCTGCTTTCAACTACCTGAAAGGGGGTTCCAAAGAGGATGGCTCTAGACTGTTCTCAATGGTAGCAGATGACAGAACGAGGAGTAATGGTCTCAAGTTGCAGTGGGGGAGGTTTAGATTGGATATTAGGAAAAACTTTTTCACTAAGAGGGTGGTGAAACACTGGAATGCGTTACCTAGGGAGGTGGTAGAATCTCCTTCCTTAGAGGTTTTTAAGGTCAGGCTTGACAAAGCCCTGGCTGGGATGATTTAACTGGGAATTGGTCCTGCTTTGAGCAGGGGGTTGGACTAGATGACCTTCTGGGGTCCCTTCCAACCCTGATATTCTATGATTCTATGGTATGTATTCATGGGGGAGAGAGTGGGGAGATAAAGCAGCCTGCACTGGATCAGATGGCAGTGTACACTCTCCAAACTTAGGGTAATCTGCTGGGTTGGCACCACACTGCATACGCACACATTATCCTGAGCAGGGGAACTCAAGTAGCATGAGAAAAGTACATGCTTTGCTGGTGAATGAAAGCTGTGCAAAAGATGAGGTTCAAGAACAACCTAAATCTCAAATTTAGTTTCCCAAAATATTTTGTAGCCAAAAATCTACACATTTAAAATTAAGCAGGGTGTATGCAATTCCCTCAAGGAGCAGTTGCTGAGTTGACCTGAACTTAAAATAGTCAGGGGGAACTGACCAGGAGCATGAACATGAAATTGAAAATAAGGAGAAGCCTCTCACAATTCAGAGTCTTTGTAGAACAGCGACAGAAGAACATCACACCTGTATGGCTCTGGCAATGGCAACGTTAGCCAAGTGCGCCCCTTCCGAAGTGCCATGTGGGGTATAGCTGGAGTGGAGTCAGAGGAATAACACATCAAAATTATGGGACTGGTGGGCAAATCATAACCAGCAGAAGAAATGAAGGAGGGAAAAAACGGTTACCCAACTTTTCGTATCTGTTGTTCTTCAAAATGTGTTGCTCATGTCCATTCCATTGTAGGTGTCCGTGGCCATCAGAGATTTTTGCCTTAGCTTATCCATAGGGCCAGCTGTGGTGCCCCTTTGAGTGCCACGCTCATGTGCTGATATATCGGGCACTGCTGGCCCTACGCCCACTCAGTTCAGAGAGGTGGGAGGGCGGATAATGGAATGGACATGAGCAACACATCTAGAAGAGCAGTTATGAAACGGTGGGTAACGGTTTCTTCTTCTTCTTCTTCTTCGAGTGTTTGCTCATGTCAATTCCATTGGCGGTGACTCACAAGCAGAATCCTCCAAGGTGGACTCAGACTTTACCGTCTTGCAGTTTGGAGCACTGCTCTGCCAAAGGCAGCATTGTCTTGAGCTTGCTGGGTTAGCGTGTAATGTGATGTGAACATGTGGACTGACGACCAGGTTGCAGCCAGACAGATTTCCTGGGTCAGCACCTACACCAGGAAGGCTGACGATGATGCCTGTGCGCCGTAGTTATGTAATCTGTCATAATCGCCGGCGGGGGCACCTTTGCCAGCTCATAGCAGTAGCGAATGCAGGCTGTGATCCAGGATGAGATTCTCTGAGCAGATACTGCTCGACCTTTCATCCTGTCTGCCACTGCCATGAACAACTGCGTCGATTTGTGGAATGGCTTTGTTCTATCTCTGTAGAATGCCAGCACTCTCCTGACGTCCAAGTGTGAAGTCTTCACTCTTCATCCATCGCATGAGGCTTTGGACAGAAGACTGGTAAGTTTATGTCCTGGCCACTATGAAAATAGGAGACGACCTTGAGCAGAAACATCGGGTGAGGGCGCAGCTGGACCTTGTCCTTGAAGAATACCGTATAGGGCAGATCCGAAGTGAATGCCCTGATTTCAGACACCCTCTGGGACAAGGTTATAGCGACCAGGAAAGAGACCTTCCAGGACAGCAGCACGAGGAAGCAGGTAGCCAAAGGCTCAAAGGGAGAACCCATGAGCCTGGACAGTACGAGGCTCAAGTCCCAAGAAGGGACAGGGTCCCGGATGTCCGGACCCTTTAAAAACCTTACTGTCATAAGATGGGTGAAGAGAGACCTGCCCTGGAGCAGGGGATTCAACGATGAGATGGCTGCCAGGTGGACTTTGATGGAAGAGAAAGACAACCCTGGGGGCTCGAGATGCAGCAAGTAATCCAAGACATCTTGCAGCAAGGCCTGCAGGCAACACTCCGAAGCCCAACCCGTGAACCGTCTCCACTTTGCTAGGTAGGTTGCCCTAGTTGAGGGTTGTCTGCTGCCCAGCAAAACCTGTTGAACACAGGCCAAGCACACCTGTTCTTCCACACTCATCCATGCAGGAGCCAAGCCGTCCAATACAGCACCGCCAGGTTCAGATGTAGCAGGTTGCCATGGTTCTGTGACAGCAAGTCTGCGTGAAGAGGTGGGGGAAGAGAGGCAGCTGCCGAAAGGTCCAACAGCATGCCAAACCAGTGCTGACGGGGCCATTCAGGGGCCACGAGGATAACGCTCGCTCGGTCATGCTTGACTTTCACCAGGACCCTGTGGATTAACGGCACCGGTGGAAAGGCATACCAGCTGGAGCAACCCCAACCTCGACTGCGCCAGACCGGAGCAGCCCCAGCTCTGGCCACGCTGGGCTGATGGGACCCCAGCCCCGGTGGGGCTGCTGGAGGAACCCCAGTCCCAGCCCATGCCAGGCCAGCTGGAGGGACCTCCATTAATGGTTAACCGGTTAAACAATATAATTTTAATAATTTAACCGGTTAACTTTTTAAACAGATATTTACATCCCTATCTGGTACCGGGCTAAGTGCCGGTAGCTGGTGCTCTGAGACAGTGGCCGACGAGTGGAGCAAAGGGGGCATAGCCATGACTGGAACCCCCCATGCATTCCAACAAGGCCACTGCCCAGCTGCTGCTGCCACTGCCAGCTCAATAGCCCATTCTCGCTGCTGGGTTGTAGGCAATGGGCTGAAGCAACCCTCGGATCTGGCGGATCCCCCATGGAGGGGCTGTAGACACCTGAGTCTGCCTTGAGACCACCGATAACAGTGACCGGTACCCTGCATGGGGGGACAAGTACCTACGGTGTGCAGACTGAAGTTGGTGCCAGGGGGACTGAAGGCGGGAAGGAGAACACTGCCACGGCGTCAGCAACTGGGATCGGTGACAAGACGACGACCTGTGGGACGGTGATTGGTGCCAGTAGTAGGGGATCGGTGCCTTCCCTCTCAGAAAACCGAGTCAGGATGATGGTAACCATGACTGCGGTGCTGGTGACCAATGGCGAACATCTGCCAACCTGGAGGGAGGTTCCGTCTTCCGTCGGTGCATCGGTGGAGAGCATGTCATCGCCTCAGGGGATCTGTGGTGCTCCACTGCTCCCTGGGGAGCCTTATTGGCTGGCTTTCCCTCTTGGGAAGCCTTCTCCGAAGATTGCGGCACCTTCAGCACTAGCAGCGGCCTGTGCTCCTTCGACACCTGAGAAGCATGTGTTGGCATTGGTGCTGGCAAGGAAGTCGGTCGAATACCGCTTGCAGGAATCGGAGGACGACTTTTTATTGAGCTAATGGCCCCAACTGGAGAAGGCCAACTGCAGGGCTCTGGGGTAAGTGGACGGCCCAAGGTAGATCCTTTGCCCATTGCCACCTGGCTTTTCTTCACTGGTACTGGGGAGCCGTGCTTTCAAGCCTTCTTTTTTGGTACCGGCGACGGGAAGCAGTGCTGTGCAGAGCCCAGTGCTGGGGTTGCACTTTTTACCAATGTGGAGATGCTCAGTGACTTGTGCCGAGATGGCTCGGATGCTGGACAGAGGGCGCACTCCATGAGGAGAGCCCGGAGTCAAATATCGCACTATTTTTGCATGCAGGGCCAAAAATTCTTACAGATACGGCACTTATCTTTGACGGGTGCCTCTCCAAAGTACTTGAGACAACTGCTGTGAGGGTCACTAACAGGCATAGGCCTGCTACAGTCTTCGCAGGGCTTGAAACCCGGAGACAGGGACCTTAAAGTACAAACAACTAAACTATTAACAGGTACTTAACACTAACTACTAAGAAAAACTGTATAGAAGGCCTTAAGGCACAAAGTCCAAGACTGAGGGCATGTCTACACGGGCAGAGTTACAGCACCGCTCAGAGAGCACTGAAGGGAAACCGCTGCTGTGTGTTCACACTGTCAGCTGCCTGCACAATAGCATGTTCACACTTGCAGGAGTATTTGGAGCGTTGCACTCTGGGGAGCTATCCCACAGAGCATTTCTTCCTCTTCTGCCACTAAGAGTTGTGGGAAGATGGAGGTGCCATGGGGCATCCTGGGTCCTGTTCCAATGCCCCGTGATGCATTGCTTTGCATCCCAGTAATCTCTGTGCTTCTGTCTACATTTGGCTTTCAATGGTTTGTGTACTGCATGCCCTGCGTCTTCGGTCTACAGAAACAGATCCCGAACTGTTAACCAGTATGCTGCTCGCTCTGACCAACATGTCGCAAGTGGCAGTGGAGTTATTCCTTAAACTACAAAGGCAAGAGGAATGTAACATTGATCTCGCCACATGTACTAGCTACAACACGAGATTGCTTGTGGCCTTCAGAGACGTGCTGACCACAGTGGAACGCCACTTTTGGGCTCGGGAAACAAGCACTGAGTGGTTGGATCACATTGTGATGCACATCTGGGATGAGCAGTAGCTGCAGAACTTTCAGATGAGGAAAGCCACATTCATGGGACTGTGTGATGAGCTCGCCCCAGCCCTGTGGCACAAGGACACGAGAATGAGAGCTGCCCTGCCATTGGACAAGCGCACGGCGATTGCACTGTGGAAGCTGACTACTCCAGACTGCTACCGATCAGTTGCTAACCAGTTCGGAGTGGGAAAGTCGACCATTGGACTTGTGTTGACAGGAGTGTGCAGGGCCATTAATTGCATCCTGCTCCGAAAGACTGTGACTCTGGGCCACGTGCATGACATTGTAGATGGCTTTGCACAAATGGGCTACTACTCAATACTCATGAGCATGCTACTCAGTACAATACAGGGCACCTCACTGACCAGTATGAAAGATGCCTAGACAAAGAAACAAAGTTATTTATCCATGCAACATTCATTCTGGCCCTTTGAGCATCCAATCTGTGCACTGAGTGAGAAAAGAGTGTGTGCTCTTGTGTTGAAAGACTACCATAACACATATGCACATGGGGACAGAATTAAGGATTAGCAAGGTGGCAAAAGTCCTGTTTCAAGGCATGATGAGATGAACCTACAGTTTCCAAACTAAACACTTAGGTGGTGTGCTCCAAGGAAATACTGGCACACGTGTACTCAGGAACCGTTAACTCTAATATTGCTAGAGTAGTCAGCATGTACCAGGATAAATGCATTATTGTGCTAGAACCTGTACACATTCCCTTCATGGATGAGAGCACACACACACCTGTAGTGGATGAAAGAAAGCCTCTTCTAGGCTTGTTTAGCTCTACCCATCTAACAGGAAGGTTACATGGCAGCTGGATATTACCAGTGATCTTTGAAGATAATCCTGTCTATGGCATTAATCAGACAAGCCAGTCTTTTTCTACTCTCATCTCGCACTCTTTCCTCTTCCGCATGGTTTCCAGACCTGACCTCCAGGCAGAGTTCAAAGACTCACTTACTTACTTCACAGTAACTGTGATTCTGAGAGATGTGTTCTCTGTATAGATTCCACTCCTGGTGTGCATGCGTCCCATACACTCGGGCTCAGATTCTTTTGACCAGCGGTATCTCTTGGGGCTGTGCCTGTGCCCTCGCCCTCATGGGCCCCCACCAAAGGTCATAAAAAGCAAATCCAGGCCAACTGTCCCTCAGTTCCTTTGGCAATACCAAATCTAATTGTTAAAGGACACTCTAGTAGAGGAACGCTGCTCCCTATCTGGGTGTGGAGGAGCGGGGGGAAGTACATAAGAGACTTTTAAGGAATCTAGCTACCATCAAGTGGGAGAATACTGTGTGACTCTGTATGCGGGGATGGTTAGCTATTATTGTTGCCTGGTGGACTCCTAGAGGAGCTGATAGACAACTCCAAGCTCTTTAGTGACAGATAGTCCAACTCTCCAAAAATGATAATTGGTGTTAAGCCCAAATAGTGAACAGTTTCCATTTGGTAGAATGTGTAAGTTTGGTAAAACACTTTCCTAAGATGAATTAGTATATTTTGGACCTCTGAAGACGGTTGGAGGTTAGCCAGCTGGCATCCATGTGTAATGAAGGAGATGTACCTCCTTCTGGAAGAAGTAGTAAATGTAGTAGAGGATGGATGGATGGATGGATAGATAGATTTATACATTCCTAGGCCACAAAGGACCATGTAGTCTGACTCCCTGTATGACACAGGCCATAGAACTTCCCCAAAATAATTGCTAGACCAGATCTTTTAGAAAAACATCCAATCTAGATTTAAATATCAGTGATGGACAATCCACCACAACCCTTAGTACGTTTTCCAGTGATTAATTACTCTCATGCAGTACATGTTAAAAAAATTACAGCTTATTTTTGGTTTGAATTTGTCTGTCACAGAGTGGCAGGCCCCTGTGTCAGAACAGGTGCTCCCAGTCGAGCCAATTAATGCAGCAGGGCAGCACCTGGGCTATAAAGGGTCAGAGGACATTCAGTGAGGGCAAAACTGCAGCTTTCCTGCAAAGACACCCAAAGAAGAGTGTTGATGCTGGGGAAGATGGTCCCTGTCCCCAAGTGAGTTTTGTTTAAGGAGCCCTAAATTAGGGGAAAACTAGGGTGGGGCACCCTGGCCACAAGGAACTGCTCAGATGCCAGCCACCATGTTACAGTCTAGCTTCAACTTCTAACCATGGGATGGTGTTATACTTTTTGCTGCTAGCTTGAAGAGCCCATTATTAGGTAGTTGTTCCCCCATGTGGATACATATAGACTGTAATCAAGGCACCCCTTAACAGTCTCTTTTTTAAGCTAAATAGACTCAAGGAGTTCAATCTATCCCTCTAAATTCAGGCTCTCTCATCCTTTAATCATTCTCTGAATCCTCTCAGATTTATCAACATCACTCTTGAATTGTGGGCACTAGAGCTAGACACAGTATGCTAGCAGCAGTTGCACCAGTGCCAAATATAGAGGTAAAATAATTTCTCTCCTCCAACTTGAGATTCCCTTTTATGCATCCCATGATCAAATTGGGTCTTTTGGCCACACCATCACCAAGGGAGCTTATGTTCAGCTTATGTCCACCACAATCACTCAGATCCAAGAACCAGAATTGAGTTGGCCAAGGCAATGGTGGTGCTACATGATCATTGTGACTGAGCTCTGGCTGAGCTTTGTTAGAACCCATGGTATCAAAGCAATTGGCACATAAGCATAGATCATCCCGGGAGTACAGACACGTAGGAAGGCATCTGACAGGAAACCAGAGCTTTGACATCCCCCTCCCGGCCCATGCAGCAAAATGTAAATGGGCGACTATACCTCATATAATGGTGTCTTTGACTGACCACTTGTGGTTGGTTGCAAATTGCCTGCTGAGGTGGTCTGCAAGGACTAAGTGGAAAGCTCCTGGAGTAATTTCATGGTGAATGCATCCGATGAAGTGAGCTGTAGCTCACGAAAGCTTATGCTCAAATAAATTGGTTAGTCTCTAAGGTGCCACAAGTATTCCTTTTCTTTTTGCATCAGTTCCTGGGACTCTCAGCTTTCTGACATGGAGAGGGAAGGAATACAAAATATCAGCAGACAGGGATGAGCATGATCTAACACATTACTGAGGCATTGTCTGTCCTGATCTGACCTGTCCATTCCTTCATTACAGAAAGGAATGCTGTGCATGCCTGATAAATCGCTCTTAAACTCCAGCTTGCTTATTTCAAGGCAGACTTCCTGGGAAGTCAAGATGGTGGGTTGGGGGCGCCCCATGAGAATGGAAGCATTTGTCAGAAGCAGCCTGGATGGCAACAGTAGAAAAAAAGAAGGGTACCCCCCTTGCATATCTTTAGAGGATTCTAACACAAGTTCAATTATAATCTGCATAAGCATAGCATCTAGAAGTCCTAGTCATGGAGCAGGACCCCATTGTGCTAAAAACACTGTATAAACACACAGCAAAGATGTTCCCTGTCCCCAAATGAAAACTGGGGAAACCTGTTTCTTTTCTTCTAGATGATATATGTTGGGCAGAGAGATTTCAACCACTCACTGCACAGAGCAGGTGAAGTCTGGCATGCTATGTTACATAAGCACAGGAAGCCACATGCCCTAGAAGTCAGAGACAAGCTCATGATATTTGTGGATGGGTCTATAACTAGTTGAGATCCACTATGGGGAATGGCCATAGTGAACACCTAGGACTATTAAAATGTGCTCTAAATTCCCTACTGGAGAAAAAGGAATTAAATGAGAGAGACCTTGAAGAGCAATTAGGTGATATCTCCCTGCTATCTTCAGAGGCTGAAAATGAATATTCCACCTCTAAAAGTGGAGTTAAGTTAACAGGCACTTCAGGCAAAACCAGTCTCTGTACTACTATTGCATGGTATTAGTGGCCAGTACCATGAAGGGTATTTTCACCACAGAGAAGAGGTGATTTGGGTAGAGCTTACACTGTAAGATCATGTGACACCATAAAAGCTTTCGGTACTGGGATTGATGATACCAAGGAGAGCTGGACAGAGGCCATTCGTACTGATGTGGTGGGCACTGAGCTTCAGTACTGAGGAACCGTTATCATAGAGACTGGAGCACAGTGAGAATGTCAGTAGGATGCATTCTGGGCCTTGAGCTACCCCTTAAAGGGGAAGGATGAGGAGATATCGTTTTGCTATTACGACTCCATGAGGGTGACCTAGTTTTATGCCCCCACAGATGGGGTGGGAAAGGTCTCAAAACATCACACATTAACTTCAAATAAAAGTTCATTCTGTCAAGAGTTATTCTGAAAGTCTTTCAGCAAAAGGTTCTCCTGCTCTCTGAGAAGATAGGAGCCACACTTGTGGGCATAGCCACTGATGAGAAAGTAAAAAGCCATTTCTCAGATCCACTGTTTGAACATAAGTGTTTATTAACAAAGTCATTAGCCAACAACATGACCCCAAGGTTAATACGGTATTGGAGACAAAGGAACAAGCAGGATCTTTCAGAGGCAAGACACCACCATCTCTTGGTAACCATTGCTGAAAAAGGAAAAACACGTCAACATTTCCTGAAGTGTCTCCTTTTCGGAGGCAGAAAGAAAGTACAAACTACTTGGAATCATGATCAGTGTTCTCTCTCTTGTCCTCTGAGCATGGAAGTTGAAGAGCCCCGACCCTGCTTTACAACATCAGTGTGAAGTTCACTGAAAATATCCTGCTTAGGAAATGGAGTTCAGTTTCTTTTAACTGGATCTGAGTTTTAAAAAGGGTGGGAAGGAAGAAACATATCTCAAGAGAGTTCCTCTGCAGTGGCACTAAGGCAGTATTTTACATAATATAAACATATAATACACAGTTATGTACATCGCTACAAGCACAAAAGGGAAAACTGCATTTAGACTTGTCACAAGAAAATAGTGAGCTGTTAGCAATGCCCCAAGGGTGCTCAAAGCATCCATAAAACATGAACTTCAGCACAAAAATCTTCCAGCTACTGTGTGAGAATATCCTACAGAGTGGTACAAAGGAAAGCATCCTCAGGAGGTTTCATACTGAAAGCAAAATCTAAGGGGTCAGTTAGGCCAGCCTGTTACAGACCCTCAAAACCAGTATAAACAGACACCAACACAGAGGACCCAGCAGGTTCCTTAAAGTCCCCGAGTCAATATATACAATACCCTCGAAAGGTGTGTGCGCATGCATGCGTTTACACACACACACGGTGTTCCTCATTACACACTGCAGAGGGAAGTCAGGAATCACTTCTATGTGAAGGAGCACTGCTAAGTGCTATAATGAAATAAGAAAAGCAGAAGTGTTTGTGGCTTAGTTGAAGTAGACATTCCAGTATGAGGAAATGGATAGTGAACAGTGACATTGCACAGGACACAGACTCAGCAGCAGCAAACCACAGAAGTTTGGCAGGGACATCCAGGTTCAGTGCACTGTTGATTGAAGTCAGTTCAACCATTCTTTCCCTGTCCTTGTTTTGCTAAGGAGACGTCAGTATCAAAATGTAACACAGCTAGCTGCTCAGTCTACTTCTTCCCTAGACTACAGAGGTGTCAGAGGCAGAGCCTGCTATACTCTGCTTTCTTGGTCTGGACAATCAGAAGAATCCTTATGAACCAGTTTGTTACACCTGAACATTCCCTGACTTGGTTTGGGAGACCTGGGAAACACGATTGATGCTGCTTTCGATGAAGAGTTTCAAGCCTTGTAACCCCTGCATGTAGAGATATTCCAGATACCAGTTCCACCTCCTCCCCTATAGAAAAAGAAATATGGCAGTTAAGTGTCTGGGGCCATAGATGCAGTTGTAGCCTCTTTTTGCCTTAACCTGGAAATATGCAAATACAGACTATAAAAAGCCTGAATACACCTGCCCTGCCACATGATTATGCACTGCACAAAGATTACATCCTACCCCAGGCTCCCAAGTGACTGGATGCCTCATAGGATCTGACACTGAGCCTTTTACCTATAGGTCACCATTTCAAATCTGGCCTATCTTGATAGTGATCTAAAGTCATTATCATTTGGTAACTATTCAGGACCTACATAAATCCCATTTCTGGGAGACAGAAGCCCACTGGTTGTCTCCTTGGCAGGTCCAGCAAAGTGGTTGAGGATTGGATGAGCCATAAAACAGAACTCTCCGTCCCACAATGAAGTTACCCTAGTTCAGTTTTAAGGCACACTGACAGGGCAGCACAAGGGGAAGCTTGAACCGTCACTGCCCAGGCTGATCCTATTCAGTGGAGGATTTCTGTGTCTAGCAGCATTCACGGTCACTTTAGCAGTACGTTCACTTTAAAATTAAAGAAAAGAATGTACTGCTACCCCAGAATGTGAACGCTGTTTAGACTGGTTTCAGAGTAGCAGCCTTGTTAGTCTGTATTCGCAAAAAGGAGTACTTGTGGCACCTTAGAGACTAACTAAATTTGTTAGTACTCCTTTTCTTTTTGCTATTTAGACTGATATTGGAAATTCTGACAAGCTTAATCCATTTGTGAGAGAACAATTTCCCCAGGAGCAAATTCTCCAATAGTTAAGAGTTAAGTAAAACTTCTTGACCTACAATAAATGAAGCCTCAGGACAGAGGTGTGTAAGTCCACTGGCTGTACATGGCTGCTATACCAAAATGCTCCCAGACCAGAGTACACTGCTCTAGTCATCAGGTAACACACAGTCCTGTCCTCATTATGAACAGTTGGAACTCTGTAGTGAATGCAACTGAAGCAAGCTTCTCTGGATCCACAAGTGAGTCTTCATCTTTGATTGAGTTCTCATGTGTCATGACCAGACGAGAGCATAAACCGTCCTTTCAGGCTCCTTATCCTTCTCGTTGGACATGGTATTTTTGAAGATGGTGAACAGCACCCCTGTACTTTTATTACTAACCTATAGCTCAATACAGCCAGTTTTCACATACTATTTAAAAATAAACACATTACCTTAATTAAGTTGAAGTTCAGAGTTTTATCTTCGGGCCAAGCCTTGTGGAGGGGAAAAAAAAGTAAACAGAAGTCAGATCAGATAAAACCCTCTGTCCTGAGTTGTTAGGCCTCAGCCCTGCTGAGTCCCCTTAAGGCAGGAGCTCCGTGAGTGCAAGGAAGCTATGGCAATTGTGAATATGCACCAGGATGGAGCTGTAGCATTCTCCTGACACCAATCCATAAATAGCAAGGTACCATGGAAAATACTCTGCCAGAAGTCAATACTTCTGGACAGAAACAAGGAATATTTATAAACTTATTGAATTCCTGTGTCTCAAAGGCTAAGGAACCACCATCTCAACACTACCAATGGGAGCAAGAATAGAGAATCCTATGAGGCTTAGTTTATTGCCTCACTGTTTCAGGGACTGTTCTCTGAATCTGCTGCAGGGCAGCACCCTCTGGTGCTCTGGAAAGATTTACTCAACAATGGAGCATGTTTTCAGGAGAAGCAGGCACTGCAGACAAGAACTTTTCCTCTCCTTTGTTTTGCTAACAATCTTTAAACCTGTTTGTGGTTCCCAAGTAGAGAACAGTCAGTGATTCTGGATGAGGAATGCTAGCACTGCCCATCAGCAATGTCTTCTACAGGGTGTGGGGAGGTATAAGAGGACCTCAGGACAAAGATGGAAGGAAAAGAAATATTTTTGGCATAGAATTCCCTCAGGGAGTATAAGCTGCACCCATGCACTGAACGTTCAAGGGTAGGATAGGGCATGGCAGTTTTCAGAGAATGCATATGATGCATGTCCCTTGCTTTGTTTGCATTCTGCATGGGCTCCTTTTGGAAATTCTGCCCTGAGACCAAAGACTTCTGGTTTAAAAGCAATATTTTAAAAAGTGTTCTAACACACACATGCAGACTTTGATTTTACATTAGAAGTATTGTCAAGGAAATTAGCGGTGAGTGACTAGAGAGGAAAGGTGAAAGACAGTTAGAATAATGTAATGATGTTTCCTAAACAATGGAATTGAAGGCTTGCCTACACTTGAAAGTTAACTTGGATTAAGATCGAGAGTGAATTTGGAGCAAAATAAATAGCTCCAAGTGTAGACATTTATTTGAGAATAAGCCCCTCTCCCTGCCCCCAGGTGAGCACTGAAGTTAGACCTCTGAAAACCAGAAATACAAAGTTAAGATACATGCCACACCCACAATGTGACCTTAACTCAAAGATAGCAGAGTAAGGTCCCAACATGCCAATAAAACACATACCAGCACTTCCCTTACAGATGCTGCAAAACCCTTAGTGCTCATGTGCTGTCTTGCCAAAGTCTAAAAACCTGTTTGCTGTGGCAAAACTCAGGTTTAAGACAGGAGTAGCAAACAGAACCTACTTACACTTGGCCTACACTCCAACACTGAGGGTATGTCTACACCGCAGTTAAAAACCCACAGCTGGCCAGTGCCAGCTGACTGGGGTTCACAGGGCTCAGGGTAAGGGACTGTTTTATTGCGTTGTAGACATTCCAGCTCAGGCTGCAGCCCAAGCTCTGGGACTCTCCCATCTCAGAGCCCTAGAGTCTGGGCTCCAGCCAGAGCATCAACACTGCAGTTAAACAGCCCCTTAGCCTGAGCCTCACAAACCGAATCAGCTGGCATGGAACAGCTGCGGGTGTCTAACTGCAGTGTAGGCATAACCTGAGTTTACTCCACATAAGCCACCCCAGATTTGCTAAACGTTACCGCCCTTTCATCCAGGTCCTGAGGATTCCTTCTGAGACATTACCTTCATTTCCTCCTCATTAAGCCCTAAAGACCACTGTTATGTATGCCACAGAATGCGGACAATCTCCAAACCAAGGAAGACACCTGTGCACACCTCTGTGGCAACACTGTACAAAACTCAGTGCTGAAATGGGGCATACTTCATCCTTCCAAGTACACATGCATCTCATCATATCACAACAGCAGCTCCGTCAACCTCCAACTTATTTGTCCCTCATTCAATACAGCTACAAATAACACAATGAAGGCATTTGGAATGCATGCAGATAAAAATGCTGGAATTCAAATCTGTGGAGACTGCCACAAATTCTCATAGAACAGCCTCATCTCTATTAATTATGCTTCCCCCACTGCTTATTGAACTATTGCCAGTAGTTAGTGCCAGCTCCAGGGGACAGCTAAGGTTGTGTTGCGGGGGAGCATGTACCCCAGTTTTGCATTTCCCTGATTTTCAAGAGGTTTAAGTTTAGACTCTCTCCACATTCTAGAAGGGCACAAGGCACCACTGGGCAACCTCAATTCCACACTAATGAAGTTTTTGGACATTTAATATTTAGCCATGTTACTTCTACCCATGCCTCAAAAGGATTTGGCCACACTATAATCATGGAGTTTAAAAGCAAAACAGGTTTAAAACCATTGCCTTATGTACTTTTATACCAAGCAAACAACCAAAACTAAACTGTTCAGACTGAGCTGCTTGGCTGAGATGAACACAAAGCACTAGTTTCAGCCCACCTAGCAGAGTACCAATGCTTGAAAACACAAGTCAACTCAAGCAGTGCAAGAGGGGGGACAGTTCTCTAGCTGAATTCTCAAGGTGGAGTGACTGATTCAGAGTGGCCCCCCACTATTGTGCTGCCAATCATTGCTCACACCCTTACCTGCTGCAGGAATAGGATAGCATAGCCCGTCAGGGCTGGGTGGTGGACAATGTTGAAGCTGTTCCTGACCTCCTGCACTCTGGTTTTCTTCAGTACTTCCGGATCTAGGCGAATGCCCTGAGGGTGGATATCCTTCTGGAATGCACTGGATGTCCACAGACAGCCCACCATGGCCATTATGTACTGGTTGTACTCTTGGTAAGTCTGGCTACTGAACTTGAATTGCAGTATTGTCTGATGGGATCAGAAAACAATTCTGTTGCACTGGTGTACTACCCTTATTCCTTGCAACAGTGTCATTAAAGCACTGCCTCCCCAACAACTTGTTTATAACCCTTTTATTACTGTCCACAGTACTTTACTGCAAAGGTTTGTTCATACTACCTTTTTAATCAGCTCATTTTCTTTCGCAGCTACCAAGTTGGTTCGATACCTAAAGGAATGAACAAATGGAAGAGACTTAAGTGCCCTCTGAATTCTAATGCAGATAAATACTAGAGAAAGACAGGTGTGCTGCTTCAGAACAAGTAAGGCAGCTTTTATCCGACACTAGTAAGACCGAGCTTTCCTCCTCCTCCAATTATAAATAAGGCTACCTTTTAGTCACAGGTATTTTTGGTAAAAATCATGGACAGTAAACAAAAATTCATGGCCTGTCCATGACTTGTACTATATACCCCTAACTAAAACTTGGGCTGGGGGGCCATGGGTCCTCTGCGGGGAGGGGGCGGTCCAGGAGTGCTGCGGGTGCTGGTGGCCCGAGATCCCCGCTGGTGCTGGCGGGAGGGGGAAGGAAGGCAGGTAGCGGTGTGCGGCCCAGGACCCTTGCTGGTGCTGCGGGGGGGAGGAGGAGGGAGGCCAGCTCCGCAGAGCTCCCCTGAAGCGGCTAGCATGTCCCTGCAGCTCCTAGCAGGAGGGAAGGCCAAGGGGGCACTGTGCGCTGCCCCCTCCACAAGCGCTGGCTCCACAGCTCCCATTGGCTGGGAACCGCAACCAATGGGAGCTGCGGGGTGGTGCCTACAGGCAGGGGCAGCATGCAGAGCCCCCTGGCCTCTCTGCCTACGAGCTGCAGGGACGTGCCGGCCGCTTCTGGGGAGCCTCCCTCCTTCCCCCCCGGTGAGGTAAGTGCCACCCCTTACCACAACCTCTTACCCCAGCCCTGAGCCCCTCCCACTCCCAAACTGCTGCTGCTGGCCCAGGGGTTGCCCAGTTTAGGCAGCCTGAGCCAGCCACTGCAGAAGTCACGGAATCCGTGACCTCTGTGACGGACACGGAGCGTTAAATTATAAACACTGATGGAAGGATGAGTTCAAAGGGACTTCACCACTTGGCACAGGACCAGCCTCCATCCAGGGACTAGGGAGAAGGAAGATACTAAGAGATGAGCTCTCGTTCAACTAACAAACTTTGAGGTTCCTTAGTAACAGAGAATATAGGACGGGAAGGGACCTCCTTGTTGCATGAGCAATGTGTTCCAAATCAAATCAGGGACAAAATCACCTTCATACAACTCAACAGGCTATATGCAGTGTGCAGCCCTGAAATCTAGCACAAAAATGCAACGTGCTTTTAAAAAGGAGCCTGTCATTCAACAAGTAATAGAACCTGACAGTTTTTCTGTATAAATAAGCACTAGCTGCTCTTATCTCTCGGAGAGCGCACGGTCACTTTAATTACCCTGCAGTCTCCTTAGAGAGAAAGCCACATGGACAGCCCTACGCCAGCTGTCAGCAATTGGCTACTTTTCTTATCTGATGCAACCACTGGAACACACACCACCAAGAACAGCAGCAGTTTAGTAGGTCCTACAGAGAAATGAACAATGCTCTCTCCAGACCTACAGGCAGCCTCCAGGCCTTCTAGACTCAGAGGCAGCAAAACCCCTCATACTCAGTGCTGCCCTAAACAGGGCAGCTCAGCACAGTACTCCTCTTTCTGCAAATGTGAGTCTAATGGTTAGAGCAGAGGTTCTTAACCTTTTTCTTTGAGGCCCCCACAACATGCTAAAAAACTCCAGGGCCCATCTGTGCTGCAATAACTGATTTTCTGCATATAAAAGCCAGGGCTGGCATTAGGGGGTAGCAAGCAGGGCAATTGCCTGGGGCCCCATGCCACAGGGGCCCCCACAAAGCCACATTACTCAAGCTTTGGCTTCAGCCCCAGGTGGCAGGGCTCAGGGACTTGGGCTTCAGCCCCATGCAGTGGGGCTTCAGCTTTCTGCCCTGGGCCCCAGCAAGTCTAATGTTGGCCGTGCTTGGAGGCCCCCCGAAACCTGCTTGAGGACCTCGGACCCCTGGTTGAGAACTACGGGGTTAGAGCACAAGCCTGGGAGTTTGATGCTCTAGGCATCAGTCAGGAATTGAACCTGTTAGGTGAGTTACTTAAGGTCTTAAAGTATTAAGAGAATACCTCCCTCCCTCCCTCCGAAATGGCATCAGTGACCTGAAACTAGTTTCTGTTGTTATTTGGGATAACAATATAGAAAAGGTTGAAAATCACTGCTGTAAAGTATATGGCCAGCACTCAGAATAGCCCAAGAACTCCCACTCCTGCCCCTTTCACACAGAGAGTGGGAGAGAACACAGAAGACTTCATGGAATTCCCATGCTCTTGTTTGACAACAGAGAGAGGCATCTCCCCAACGGATGATCAGAATAGAAGATGTGATAAAGTCAAAAGACCTCCCCATCTTTGGTACCTGTACATAATGTAGCAGAGCTGGTTCAGACTGACAGAATCCATGCTGAGCAGTGCTGGGTAGAAAACTCCAGGAGGAGGCATCAACAACAAGGGTAGGTTATACTTAAGATAGACATCGCACACCTGCAGGAAGGAAACAAATCCATACAGCTTGTTACAACCACCGTTATCAATTCCTACAACACCTACAGAGAAAAACGAGCATTACATCACTTGTCTGCGCTCCTATTAACTGACACCTTGGAAGGGAAGGTGGGAGAGAAGCAATTCCATTTGTTCCCTCCCTAACCACATCATCAAGTCTTTCATAGATTCCAAAGCCAGAAGGCACCACTATGACCATCTAGTCTGACCTCCTGCATAAGACAGGCCATAGAACTTCCCCAATATAATTCCTAGAGCAGATCTATTGGAAAAACATCCAATCTTAATTTCAAAAATTGCCACTGATGTAGAATCCACCATGACCCTCGAGCAGGAGCTTGTGTAAATGTCTGTCTAAACCCTGAAAATTGGCCTACACTCATGCACTGGGTAGTGGAAATCTAATTTTTCCCTTTAGAGACTATACAGCAGCCACTTTCTCTCTGATACTTCTGTATCTGTAGCTCAGGTCTGGTCCAGTCCAAGCTAACAGCAAGTCTGGGTTAGGTATTACCAGTGAATCACATAATTGAGATCAAATAAATTTTATCAGTTAGACAGTTCAAGTAGCAATAATTGGCCACAGCAGAAAGCTTTGCCCTCAAGAGATTTTAAATTAAAATGCTGTTTTTGTGCACTTTGAATTGAATTTGTTTCCCTCTACATATAGCTTGATACAGAAAAGATGTGATTTAGTCATGATTTAAAATCAGCAGGCAGTAAACCTTGATTTAAAATCAGTTTTAATCTTATTTTGCATTTGTACTTTTCAGGTTATTCTTCTAAAGGAAGGTTGATTCTCATTGGTGGGTAACCATTAAAACACAGGATTTGCAATTAAATAAATGTATGCTAAAATTGGTACTTTTTGCCAACTGCGAGATTACACTATATATGCATTTATTAAATCAATTATATAGATTAATAAAGTAAAAATTAAGAATCTGAATTAATGCATTACATTAGAAGAGGGTGATGGATGCATTTTGGATTTAGTAGATTAATATTTTACACTCATGATTTGTATCACATTGTATATGGATAGAAACAAATTCAATTCAAAGGACAAACAGTTAAATAAAACTACCTTAAATGTGCTGGACACAAGAAAAAAAAATCAAAATATGTTTTACGTTTAAATAACTAACTGATCTGTTAAATAAAGGAAGTATTAGTAAATTGAACTAATTACTTCTGGTCACAATATCCTTTAAGATTTTAGAACTAGGATGCCTCATCATATCACACATTGTTTTTATTCACTGATTGAAAGACGAAGACAAGTTTTTTTGCTTTTTCAGCTCCTCATCAATTTCTCAACTTTGAATGAACTAGTTGATTCAACCAGTTCTGTCAAAAGCTGGATTAGCACTTCAATAAACTCTGGTTCCAGATGTTTAGCCAGAGACTTCCTCCAGGTTTAGTAGTTTGACTTTATTTAAAAAACTTTGGCCACAAACACGGACTTGAGCGTTGGTTTTAAATTTTAAGAAGATTTTAATAGATTATAGTAAGTTTAGACCCTAACATTGTCGTCAGTTTCAGATAGGTTTATTTTTAAAACGAAAAAGTAATTTAAATAAAATCCCTTTATTTTTAAATCATTTTAAACTCTCTGAAACAAATAGTAAAGAAAAGGTCTTACTTTTTTCAGAAAAATATTTTAAAAAGGATTGAAATTTGAGTTTTTTCTAGTTAGTTTAAAAAGATTCAGGTTGGTAGTATCCCTTTAATATCTTGCTATTGTGTGTGAGAGAATATCAATAGTACCCAACCCCCCCTAAAAAAACAAATACAAAAATTCTCTAGGATAGCTACTTGGATCCATGCTTTAGGGCTTCAGCTGGTCTCCTGGAAGGGTCAGGCTGTATAGAAAATTCTCTCAGATGCTTGGCTTTTGCTCACATGCTCAGGATCAGACTGCCCTTTTTGGGTCCAGGAAGGAATTGTCCCCCAGGTCAGATTGGCAGGGACCCTCTGATTTTTTTGCCTTCCACTGGAACATGGGCCTTAGGTTGCATGGGTTGGGAACATGGGGCTTGCTAGGATCATCTGGTCATCTCCCACCTACTCAATTCCGTGCAAATACAGAGACCCTGGGCATTAATATGTCTTGGTCCCCCCTATTCTCTGTCTGTGGCACACAATTTCGTCTCCAGGAGGACTGAAGTACTGGAGTCAAAAAAAAAAAAAATCTAGATTAGATTAAATTTGGGGTAAACTGGGTGGAGTTTAGTGGCCTGAAATGTGCAGGTCAGACTAGACGATCTGGTAGTCCCTTCTGGCCTTAAACTTGGATGCAGAAGCTATCATCTATGACTAGTGGACCTGTCCAGCAATTAGAAGGCTCTAGCACTTAATCAAGCATAACATCTAAAAATTATTAGAAGGAAGGATACATTATGCTCTTGCACAATGAGTGGAAACTGCTCTTAGAGAAGTGGGACATCTTAAAATGCTAAGAGTAATGGGATATACATACTGTCTCATAGAAATCCAGAATAAAGTACAGCAAGAAAGTAGCATTGTTCTCCAAACGCAGTGCTACAGTGGAGATCCACCCTACAAAGTGGATCAGCTCAGCCACAGAGTTCACCAGTCCAGAAAGAGTGGTGTTCCTACAACAGCAGTCGGAGAAACAGACAATGTTAACACAACTCGTCAGCTTTAAAATACAGAACAGAGTTAAGCAGCATGACAAGAGAACTCTAGGTTTCCCCACCCTCAGTGTTGAAGTCAGCAACATTAACTTGGATACATTCACAAATTAAACAGAACAGAGTTATCCAAAATACTACACAAAATATGGCCACGTCTTCATTGCTGGAGGGCTCTTGACTTCAATCTGCTGACTTTTGGGCCTGTATGTTCTCAATGTTAGTATTTTTACTAACATAGCTTTTTGCATCACTGCTTCAGTATTACAGCCTCAAGCCTGGATTGACAAAAACTAACCCCAACCTGCCTGCTTTGTGGTCTAAGATAAGTTGGGATATTTACATTTTGACAATTTAAAAAGCGCTCATAAGTCAGAAAGGAAGGGATATGAATTAAATGTTCAGATACTATGATGAAGAGTTGGGTATGAGAACCGAGGCAGATGATTGTTCTTTTCTAAGCCTAGAAAATACTGCGTGTCAAGTTTCAGAGTAACAGCCGTGTTAGTCTGTATTCACAAAAAGAAAAGGAGTACTTGTGGCAGTCTCTAAGGTGCCACAAGTACTCCTTTTCTTTTTGTTTGTGTCAAGTAGAAATGAGTGAAAAAGGAATTTTGACTTGGGGAACACAAAGATTATGCGGAGGCTATCCAGCCATACTCCGGAACTCCCTTAAAAAAATGCTGTAAGTGTGGTTCATGCTATTGGTACATTCATTCTACTTTGAGTACTACATTGCTGAAAAGACATGCAAAACATTAAGATATGTACTTTTAATGACATTACTGCAAGATACAAGATATGAATAAACTGTTTCATAGCAACCTTAATAGAAGTGATTGCAATAAATTAAAAATAAAATAAAGAACAGGATTCACAACTAAGCTAAATTTTCACAGAAGCAGTAAAGCATTTTCTGACTCTCTAATCAGCATTTGTGGTGGGGAATAAAAACAGGATATTTTCATGAGCATCACACACAAATACTGCATTGTGTGCAATTCAGATGAACTTACAAAGGACTGATTTTAGGATCAGACTCCATATCCAACTGCATTACATGCCAATTCAGCCAGTTCTGCAACAGCTCCTTCAGACTCTCAAGAACACTACACTGCAAGAGGGAAAAAGCAGTGGATTATGTACATTGTAGAGGAATGTCTGAATGCTAAATAAAAATAGGCCATCATTTTCAAAGTATACTGTGAAGGTTTCAGATAGTTTATCATCAGGACTATGAGAAAGAGAGAGCTAGCTGAAACCTCCATGTAGGACACCTGCACTCAAGGCAGGGAGATTAACAAAGGGTGTAACAACTGCAGGGACACAGAACTCAGGCTGAAACGATGAAACAAAAGAAAAGCTGTCTTGCTGGATTATACCAACCTAAATCAGCATCATGGTGGGTGCAAAATATATTTGTATTTCCAATTCAAACACCGTGCCTTATTTCCAGTTGAAATTGCTTAATTAAAAATAAGAAAAGAAAAGGGCCAGGGGCTTCCTAAAATAGTTACCTCCCCACTATACATTTTAACCCTCTCTGTAAACTGGAGAGGACCCATGCTGGACAGGCCCAGATCCAGCACCAAACTGGGAAGCCCATTTTACTGTCTGTAGATTGCTTCACCTACTTCCCCTAGTGGGAACAGCAATACCAAGTAAATCTGCATGTGACCAATATAATGTCCTTGAATTACCTTAAAATAAAGGGATGATGTGAAAAAAAGCTGTGCCAGAGGTTCACAAAGATGTGGTTTCATTTCTGAAAACAGAGGAGAGAAGTCAAATATCTGTGGAAGAATCCAATCCAGCCAGACCAGATATAGTTCAAGATCATAGTCTAGACTACATACCCGAGAAGCTGCTGAGGGGGATCCAGCTCACCAGCCTGAGGATTTGCGATCGACAGCAGAAACCATCCCAGAGGGGAAGGCTCTTATACAAGAATTCTTCACAGGAAGAGAACCCCTCCTGAAGGGTACAAGATTAAAACCTTCAAAAAAAAAAAAAATCACAATCCCTTCCCTTTTCCAATTCCCCGCCACAATTCACTAGAGAAGGGCAGAGACCCTCCTTCTTCCCCTCCCTCATGCAATCCGTCAGCTAATGACTGCAGCTTCCCAAATTATCATTCTTCCAGAAAGAGGAGACAGTTCAGCAACCTGGACTTGCCCTGCGAATGCATTTTTGCTAATCTCTTATTGCTGTTTCTAAGATTGTAATCTTTAAGGCATCCCACAGGAAATGGATGAGCCACAAATACATCCTAAGCAAAAGGCTTAATTGAGTACAGGGCTTCATTAAGTAGGTGCTTACCTGCAAGAAACACTCCGTCTTGTAGACGATATCCAGGAAGTCCTTGAACTCTTCTTCATACTGCTGATTATCAAGCTTATACCAAGTGCATTCTAAACCAGAGGGAATAAAGAAACAGAGTACAAGGAGTACAGACAAGGATGCAACAACCAGAAGCAGAATCACTGCAGACTACGTGGCTCTGGGAAGAAGGATAAAGGAGTTTGAGGTGCAAGTGGTGTTCTCATCCATCCTCCCCGTGGAAGGAAAAGGCCTGGGTAGAGACTGTCGAATCGTGGAAGTCAACGAATGGCTATGCAGGTGGTGTCGGAGAGAAGGCTTTGGATTCTTTGACCATGGGATGGTGTTCCAAGAAGGAGTGCTAGGCAGAGACGGGCTCCACCTAACGAAGAGAGGGAAGAGCATCTTCGCAAGCAGGCTGGCTAACCTAGTGAGGAGGGCTTTAAACTAGGTTCACTGGGGGAAGGAGACCAAAGCCCTGAGGTAAGTGGGGAAGTGGGATACCGGGAGGAGGCACGAGCAGAAGCGCGTGAGAGGGGAGGGCTCCTGCCTCATACTGAGAAAGAGGGGTGATCAGCAGGTTACCTCAAGTGCCTATATACAAATGCATGAAGCCTGGGAAACAAGCAGGGAGAACTGGAAGTCCTGGCACAGTCAAGAAATTATGATGTGATTGGAATAACAGAGACTTGGTGGGATAACTCACATGACTGGAGTACTGTCACGGATGGATATAAGCTGTTCAGGAAGGACAGAAAAGGTGGGGGAGTTGCACTGTGTGTAAGAGAGCAGTATGACTGCTCAGAGCTCCGGTATGAAACTGCAGAAAAACCTGAGAGTCTCTGGATTAAGTTTAGAAGAGTGAGCAACAAGGGTGATGTCATGGTGGGAGTCTATTATAGACCACCAGACCAGGGGGATGAGGTGGATGAGGCTTTCTTCCAGCAACTCGCAGAAGTTACTAGATTGCAGGCCCTGGTTTTCATGGGAGACTTCAATCACCCTGACATCTGCTGGGAGAGCAATACAGCG
Source organism: Lepidochelys kempii (assembly GCF_965140285.1). Classification (NCBI taxonomy): domain Eukaryota; kingdom Metazoa; phylum Chordata; order Testudines; family Cheloniidae; genus Lepidochelys; species Lepidochelys kempii. Next base: position 64,922,069 of record NC_136388.1, read on the forward strand.
GTGCACAGGCAATCCAGGAAGTTTTTGGAAAATGTAGGGGACAATTTCCTGGTGCAAGTGCTGGAGGAACCAATTAGGGGCAGAGCTCTTCTTGACCTGCTGCTCACAAACCGGGAAGAATTAGTAGGGGAAGGAAAAGTGGATGGGAACCTGGGAGGCAGTGATGAAATGGTCGAGTTCAGGATCCTAACACAAGGAAGAAAGGAGAGCAGCAGAATACAGACCCTGGACTTCAGAAAAGCAGACTTTGACTCCCTCAGGGAACTGATGGGCAACATCCCCTGGGAGAATAACATGAGGGGGAAAGGAGTCCAGGAGAGCTGGCTGTATTCTAAAGAATCCTTATTAAGGTTACAGAGACAAACCATCCCAATGTGTAGAAAGAATAGTAAATATGGCAGGTGATCAGCTTGGCTTAACAGTGAAATCCTTGCTGATCTTAAGTACAAAAGAGAAGCTTACAAGAAGTGGAAGATTGGACAAATGACCAGGGATGAATATAAAAATATTGCTCGGGCTTGCAGGAGTGAAATGAGGAAGCCCAAATCAAACCTGGAGTTGCAGCTAGCAAGAGATGTTAAGGGTAACAAGAAGGGTTTCTTCAGGTATGTTAGCAACAAGAAGAAAGCCAAGGAAAGTGTGGGCCCCTTACTGAATGAGGGAGGCAACCTAGTGACAGAGGATGTGGAAAAAGCTAATGTACTCAATGTTTTTTTTGCCTCCGTCTTCACGAACAAGGTCAGCTCCCAGACTGCTGCACTGGGCAGCACAGCATGGGGAGAAGGTGACCAGCCCTCTGTGGAGAAAGAAGTGGTTCGGGACTATTTAGAAAGGCTGGAAGAGCACAAAGTCCCTGGGGCCGGATGCTTTGCACCTGAGAGTTCTAAAGGAGTTGGCGGATGTGATTGCAGAGCCAGTGGCCATTATCTTTGAAAACTCATGACGATCAGGGGAGGTCCCAGATGACTGGAAAAAGGCTAATGTAGTGCCCATCATTAAAAAAGGGAAGAAGGAGGATCCTGGGAACTACAGACCAGTCAGTCTCACCTCAGTCCCTGGAAAAATCATGGAGTAGGTCCTCAAGGAATCAATTCTGAAGCACTTAGAGGAGAGGAAAGTGATCAGGAACAGTCAGCATGGATTCACCAAGGGCAAGTCATGCCTGACTAATCTAATTGCCTTCTATGACGAGATAACTGGCTCTGTGGATGAAGGGAAAGCAGTGGACGTGTTGTTCCTTGACTTTAGCAAAACTTTTGACACGGTCTCCTACAGTATTCTTGTCAGCAAGTTAAAGAAGTATGGGCTGGATTAATGGACTATAAGGTGGATAGAAAGCTGGCTAGATTGTCGGGCTCAACGGGTAGTGATCAATGGCTCCATGTCTAGTTGGCAGCTGCTATCAAATGGAGTGCCTCAGGGGTCGGTCCTGGGGCCGGTTTTGTTCAATATCTTCATAAATGATCTGGAGGATGGTGTGGATTGCACCCTCAACAAGTTTGCAGATGACACTAAACTGGGAGGAGAGGTAGATATGCTGGAGGGTAGGGGTAGGATACAGAGGAACCTAGACAAATTGGAGGATTGGGCCAAAAGAAATCTGATGAGGTTCAACAAGGATAAGTGCAGAGTCCTGCACTTAGGACAGAAGAATCCAATGCACTGCTACAGACTAGGGACTGAATGGCTCGGCAGCAGTTCTGCAGAAAAGGACCTAGGGGTTACAGTGGACGAGAAGTTGGATATGAGTCAACAGCGTGCCCTTGTTGCCAAGAAGGCCAATGGCATTTTGGGATGTATAAGTAGGGGCATCGCCAGCAGATCGAGGGATGTGATCGTTCCCCTCTATTCGACATTGGTGAGGCCTCATCTGGAGTACTGTGTCCAGTTTTGGGCCCCACACTACAAGAAGGATGTGGAAAAATTGGAAAGAGTCCAGCGGAGGGCAACAAAAATGATTAGGGGACTGGAACACATGACTTATGAGGAGGGGCTGAGGGAACTGGGGATGTTTAGTCTTCAGAAGAGAAGAATGAGGGGGGATTTGATAGCTGCTGTCAACTACCTGAAAGGGGGTTCCAAAGAGGATGGATCTAGACTGTTCTCAGTGGTAGCAGATGACAGGACAAGGAGTAATGGTCTCAAGTTGCAGTGGGAGAGATTTAGGTTGGGTATTAGGAAAAAATTTTTCACTATGAGGGTGGTGAAACACTGGAATGCATTACCTAGGGAGGTGGTGGAATCTCTTTCCCTAGAAGTTTTTAAGGTCAGGCTTGACAAAGCCCTGGCTGGGATGATTTAGTCGGGGATCGGTCCTGCTTTGAGCAGGGGGTTGGAGTAGATGACCTCCTAAGGTCCCTTCCAACCCTGATATTCTATGAATAGAAACCCCCCCTTCCCTGGACGGGTACTGTTAAAGTCAATGCTGTCATCTCAGATATTTTTATGTACCAGTAAAACAACAATCACATATGCCTGTACAGCTAAGTACCATTACAGCCTCAAAGATATCCTTTTTCCTCCTCACCATACCTGGTAATGTTAAGTTCTTACCTTCTTGAAGAGTCTGGCCCATCCAATAGTAGAGCCTCAAGTAGATAGATTCATCTTTGACACAATTAATGTAGTGAAGCAGCAAGGAGTTCCTCAGCACTGAGCCCATCTGGGAAGGAAACTGCAAGAGAAACCAGGACAACCAGCTATTGAATGTCTGCTTCTGAAAGGTGCCAGAACAAAGCTGACACTATCAGAGTAGTCCAAACCCTTTCCACCAGGGAATACACACAGGTCCCAGGTTTTCATATCACTCCCCAATATAGTATATCCCTTTGGAGATGGAGAACATGTGCACCTATTCCCCAATAAATAGGTTATTGATATATATATCCCTGGGTCACCTTTAAGATTACACATGCTCATGCTGAGGCCTTCATGACACTCACCTCTAGGCGGTGGATGTTCTGTAAGAGCTGGGAGAAGGTGTGTAGCTGCTCCACTGGGAAAGATTCACTGTGATTGAGGATGTCAGCATGGTTGATCTCCTTGCTCCTAGTTGGATTGTTCGTGTTGGTGCTGCATGCAGGCAAAATCAACTGGGTATTCCATTTCTGGAGAGAGAAACAGGAAACCAAAATTAATAGTAGCAAACAGGATTTCAGTGCAGTCAGATAAATACACTATAAACAAGACAACCAATATTAGCCCAAACTGGGAATCACTCACTCACTCGCTATCCTGCAAAGTGCTATCCTGTGAATCATATCCCAGACTTGCAATATAAAGGCAGAGTTTCCCATTAAGTTACACTACCTTCCCCAATGTCTATCCAGACCCCAGCTCCTTTCCACAATTCAGCATGCTTGGCATTGTCTAGGATTCACATAAGTTCTCATAACTTACTCTTTTCCGGGACTGAGGGTGACATGTGCCTAGAATCAGTTGCTGGGATGTTGGAGACGTTCCCTGATTTCTTCGCCTTATGGTGTTGATTGCTGCCTTCCACAGGCTTTCTGAGTTCTTGAAGTAGGTCTGAAAACACAATCCAGGCACCTATGTGTGAGGCCAAACTAAGGCAGAGTGACAGAAAAATCAATTGCCAATTTGATACATGTCACTACAGTGACATTTATGTGCTCTATTGTAAGGACTGCGCTTGACAGTCCTAAAGGTGCTATGTTTCTCTGTCACAGTACAGTACAGCTTTTATTTCTCTGGACTCATTATCCTTTAACTACAATCTGAAAGATGTGTAAGTAATTTTCAAGGCATATGACCTTTCTCTAAAAGGTAAGAAAAAAAAGTCCCCGGGATCTCAAAAGCATAGGAATTTGCATCTATTTTAGGATCTTGATGCTGATATGCTGTCCATTCATAAAGACTGGATCTAAAGTATTTCATGTATTAAATAAAACCCGCCCAGGTATGTGTGTGTGTTTATAGTGAAGATCCCATGCATTCAAACAGCAGTGAGATCTACCATAGAAGAGAACTGGGTAATCACAGCTTTCATTGAACATTGGATTAAGTTTCTAAATATCATGGCTGTGAAGAAAGCTTTTGAAATACAAACCAAATGCAAAATTGCCAGCATAAGTCTTTATCTGAACAAAGTCTGCACCACTGAAGTTACAATCAGTTTTTAAATCATAACCCTTAATTAATGCAAGCCCCCAACCCTAATGTGGCAACTCTAAAGTTGCCTTATGAACCAATTTAACTAAAATAGATTTAAAAAAAATTTATGAGGTGAACTGGCCTAAGCCTGGAAATATCTATCTCCAATGCATGTGTGGGTACCAAAAGTTCCATCTACTCCCACCGATAAATCTGCAGCACAATGAAAACTGCAAATTTGGGGCAACGTAAAATAATCTGAAATGAACATTAAAACAAATGCCACAAAGAAAACTTGACTGATTGTGTAACTTGCTTTCATACTGTAGTTAGTAAAAGCCTCAATTTTTAGACCTGGACAAATCTGCCTCACTGGAGTGCCAGAAAAACCAGGCAGCCTTGCTGCAAAATGTAGGTTTTGTTTGCTGCAGAGTTCTTGGGGGTCTTTGTATAGTATGAAGCATATAAATAAGAGTCAATGTACATATCTTAACTTCACCAAATACCTTGCTGCGTACACAGCACACAAACATTTATGAAAATAAAGCCATCCAGTCTGTTCCTACCTTGAAACTCCCCCTAATCCACCTCAGAACACATTGTAATCTTCCCCACCATTACTTTTCATATAGCTAAAACTTTCACTGTGGGTCAGGGCCCCAAAGTGGGTTGCAACACCATTTTAATGGTGTCTCCAGGGTTTGCTTAGACTTCCTGGGGCCCAGGGCCGAAGCCCGAGCCCCACCGCGAGTAGCCAAAGCTGAAACCCGAGGGCTTCAGCCCTGGGCGGCGGGGCTCAGGTTACAAGCCCCCCCCGTCTGGGGCTGAAGCCCTTGGGCTTTGGCTTTTCCTCTCCCTGGGGTGGTGGGGCTCATGCTTTGGCCCCCGCACGTGGGGTAGTGGGACTCAGGGGGGCTCGGGTTTTGGTCCCCCATCCTGGGGTCATGTAGTAATTTTTGTTGTCAGAAGGGGGTCACAGTGCAATGAAGTTTGAGAACCCCCGATCTAATGTTTACTCTGACTGGTGTCTTCCATTATTATTATTGTGCTGCAGCAGCACCCAAAGGTGTTTGGACAATGCCCAGCAAACTCATAGGAAGATATTACCTTCCCCCACAGCACTTATGATCATATTTACAAGACATAAAAAGAGTACAACAATAGGAGGGAAACAGGCAAGGGAAGATGAGAGTAAGGACACGGTTACACCTGCTTGCTGTGTGCCCTTCTCTGCTGAATTGTTTTATAGGTCTTCTCATTTCAGTATAAATAAATGGTAGAAATTCCATTGAAAACTAATGGTTTCATTTTACTGAGTGGAGAGAGGGTACAGAATTATTCTTTCACCACTGAATTATGAGGCAAAGCTGCTTATGTAGGAAGGACAGTACACACTTTAATCCCAACACGGACACATGAGAGTCACTCCATTCCTCACCTTCATCTTTGCAGGCAAAGTTATAGACACCAGCTCAGGGCAGAAAAGTTTGTACAGGGATAGCAGAGCCTGGAGGTGAGGCTGCATTCCCTGGAAGAAAAAGAAAAGAGTTAAAATGTGCACCATAAGAAACAGCAAGAGTGAGACTTGGTCTTTAATGCTTCAGTGGCCTTGAGCAGTTTCGAACAGAAAGCCATCCGTCCTAATTAACCTCTGCAAAAACTTCAGCAGCAGAGCCCCAAGTTATTTGCTTCCTGCCATTGCCAGATCCTAATAAAAAACAGTATAGCTGAAAGTGGACAGTTTGATGGTTTTAAAAAGTTAAATTATTTTCTTGGCATTTTTGTATTCTGAGAATCCAACATAAAGATGAAGACAGCTATTTTAATGGCAATAGCTTTGGTGGGTGGAAGAAGGGAGGGAGGGAGAGAGAGAGAGTCCTCAACATCCAAGTGTTGAGTATCTTTCACATTTTTCAGTTTTCCACCCCCTATGTCCTGCACTGTGTGAAACATTTCAGAGTCAATAAAACCCAGAAGTGTTATAGTTGGAGAGACTAAAGCTCTCTCCCAAATTATTTACATTCTGTGTCTGCATTTATATTCTGTGTCTGCATTCTAATACTATGTTGGACAGCTTGTTAGCCATCAGTGTGTTTTACGGTCCATGATCTCACTTGGTAGATCTTTTAAAAATCTCAGTTTGCCTGTAGGAGGTAGGGAAAGAGCAGTAGCTGCTCCTCCCTCTGGGTTCAGGTTCCCACTACCTTTCTAGTATGGGGAAAAGAGATGTTGAGATAACCAAAAAGTTGCTGCAGTTGGGAGTCTAACGCAAGAGTATGTAACAAAGGAAAATAAATGCTGTCCAAGATTGATTATAGATGCAAGAGAAGACAAGGAAATGGAGGACACCTAGAGAAGGGCAGACAGGGGATTGGCAGCAAAGGGAAAGAGAGAACACAAAAAGAACCGATCAAACAGAAAGAAAAAAGGTATAGAGAATAAAAGTATGGGTTAGAAGAAGCAGTTTGGTGGTTAGAAGAAGTGACCTGGCATCAACATCCCAGGCTTTATTCCTGGCTCTGATACTGACATGGGTACCATGAGCAGGTCACAGCATTTGTGCCTCAGTTTCCCTTTCATATAATGGCGATATCTGCCCACTGTTTTGATATTCTTGGATAACAGTGCTACAGAAGTATAAGAAATATGAAGTGAACAGGAGAGTGGAAGATAAGAGAGAGAGTGCAGGAAAGGAAAAGGGAAGCTAAGAGATGGCTTTCAAATTTGTTTAATTTTATCTTCTCTAGCTGTAAAATGTGTAATTTTTGTAACTTTTTTGTAAGTATCATTGTGTGGGTGCTTGGAAGGGACACAAGGTCCAAATTAGGGATGTGTGCAGGTTTGGAACAGCCCTTGTGCTAAATGGCAAGCTGTGTGCGCAAACTGTGGCAATCCAAAGGCTGGAAGCTACTGTTTTGAAGTCTAACCACCTCATCCTTTGCAATGATATCTGCCATTCCTGTGAAAACATTAACCATAAGAGTTGTAAGCCTAATTCCAGTTACCTTGCTTACTTGTTTCAGGATTTCTAGTGACTCACCATCTTTGCCTGTAGATCTACCAGTCTCCTCACACGAAAAGGCTTAACTGTGAAAAGAAAAAACATTTAAGAACATTATGGGTAGAATATAACATATCAGACATTTCGGTACAAACGAGAAGCTTCTTAGCCAATACACCAAAACAGATCAAGCTACACATGGAAAAGGGCAGAAACAGCAGGAACAGACAGACCAATCATCAGCTTTATGCAGAAATTACTGGTCAAGGGTTTTTGGCCTGTTATACAAGTCAGCCTAAAAGAGTATAATGAGTCCTTTCTGGTCTTAAAATTGATGAATTTTTGAAGCCATCATGTTAGCACTGCAGGAAGAAAGCACTGGGGAAGATAATGGTCATCACTTTTCTGAGCACATTAAACCAGCCCTGTATCACACAAATGGATGGTCAATGCATATTTATGTTCTGTATGACCAAATCAACTGGAGCCATAGGAGCAGTCAGGAAGCTGACGGAATGGACTCACCGCTCTCTCTTCTGGTTAGCAGATACAGTAGATGACAAACATAGGGGCACTGCAGAGAAAAAGGATCAGTAAGCAATCTGATTCATCAGGATGGTTAATAGGCTAAATTCAGAAACTACTTCCACTGGACACAACTAACAGGCTGGTATCTCATACTGAAGTAAATCTCCTCAGGATCCTGCTGAGATACCGAGGTTGAAGTGCTTCAATCAGTTCCCAGGATGCAGAACATGCACCAGATTCCTCAGAAAGAAGTCCTTGCTGTCATATGTATACAGTGCCAGTACAATTCTGCATTAGAACTGACAACCAATGTGTATGCCAATAGTTTCATTTGACACCATTATGCACATTCCTTGGTGAAGCTGTTCAGTCAGGGTCCATTTGGGAGAGGGCCCTTGTTTCTCAAATGAGGGCTAATCAATTCAGAAGTTGGTGAGCAAAAGGACATGAATTATTGTATCAAAAACAGCTTCTTTTATCAGCGCTTATAATTGAGGCAAATGCACTGGGGGTCTGGCATTGATTTCTCTGTGCCAGATATTAATCTTTGCTGCACTTTCAACTGACCTATTCCTAAAGAGTAGGAATTCAGTTGTAGGAATCCAATTTTCAGCAGAGGTCACAAGCAAAGCTGAGCAAGACCAGCCAAACATACTGCAGGAAATACACCAAAGAGGATATAAGTCTACTGTACTGCAGTACATTTTAAACAACAGACATCATGCAGGACTTTTCACAATGAACAGCAATTAATGTGTCTGCTCTCTCATGGAAAATACCTATAGGATTTAATAGAAAATACTCTCACTATACTATATTTTTAAAAACCCTACAGAAATAGAATGATGCTCCTGCTAGAGTATTCCTTATGTCCATTAAAAAATTCTACAGAAATGGCCTCATTCTCTCAAATTCTATAGGTTTCTAGCATAATTTCTATAGAACTCTATGTATCTTCATTTGTTTGATGTTTTCTAACAGTCCCAGAGGGCAACATATGAAAATGTTACATGCTTTTCTGACCCCAAGTACAGTTCTGAAGAGATCAGTATTTCACACCTTCCCGACATGAAACAATGGGTGGTGACCATAAAATACTTCTGTAACTACCATATAAAAAAAAGTCACGACTGCCTGATTCCCACTTAAGTTATATTTATCTTAGGTGAAATAGCATTTGGATTCTGTTTATTAAATAAACATTGCTTTAAAAGACTCTTTTTTTGCCTAAGGTGTGCAGTCAGTTCCATCCTGGGACCTGGAGGTTTTACCTGTTCGCTGCCTGACATTAAAGGCAATGCTAGACACTGCAGTGTCACACTGTCTCTTGGGAACTGAGATAGCATTCACTGTCACTCTGCTCTTGTTACAGAGCATGAAGTCCTCGATAATCATTTACACAACCTTGCTGTAGGTGCCCAAACTAGAGTAATCTTATGTTGAACTTCCATGCTGGGTGTCCTAGGTTCAGAAGAAATTTTGGAATCATTGGAAAAAAGCAGAGTGAAGAGGGCCAGTCACTCTACTATAAACACATACTCCAGCACTAGAGGAAAGGGCTCCACTCTAGTTACTCCTGACCAGCATAAATGAGACGTACAGTTCAGGTGAACACTCTAAATTCGTTCAGAGCCAAAGGAACATTCTCTTGTTCTCCTTACCAGCTTCTCATCTTGCAGGGAGCAGAAGAAGAAGCCGTAGAGCGCATGAAGCTTTTCTTTGTGATCAATGAAGTCAAACATTGCAATCAGCCATCTTAAGAAGAGCAGCTGCAGTGAAACAAGAGAATCACCCTGCAGTAAATGAGGGAAAAGACCAGACAGACTGAACACCACCCCATTCCAGATGATTTATTTAAAGTTGTACACCCTCCTTGAGATCAGCAAGGCAGCCAGGGAACATTTTGAAGTTTGGTATAGCCAATCTCTTTGTAATGGTGTTAAAGCTTGGGAGAGCAGTAAACACTAAACTTAGAATGAAAAAAGTGCCCTGTTTTTGAGCACATGCTAACCTCTAGGGAACTGTTCACTTGAATTTAGACTGCTCTGACTAGTCTCCCATGCAGACCAGTCAGATTTATGGGATTCCAAGACAAAGGCTTCAATCTATGCACCTTCAAGGATTATTAGAGGCCATATTTTGTTCAGACCTTGAATTATCATGATAGGCAGGAACGTCTTGCTGCCTTTTGGGGAAATGTTTGACACCACAGGCATATTGAACATCTTGATGTAAGTAGCTTCCCTAAGAAACTCAAAAGTACAGAACTCTGTTAAAGACCTGCTATTCCAGTGCTAGGCTTCTCTGCAGTTTTGCTAACGGGTACCAACTATGTGATGACTATGCACATTAAGCCTCTGGATTTCCTCTTCCTACAAGCAGCCTGCTCTGAATCATCTGTCCCCAGTAGCTATTACTACTACAAGTGTTTGTAAAGTTACCTGGGTGCTGCCAGAGCATTTGCCAACACAGAGCCAGGATACTGCTGAAACCACTGAATTTTCTGCTATTACTGAGGCTGGAATCAGGCACTTCAAGATCCGACTATTTACTGTATCAGCTAGAAAAGAGACCATGTAGAGTGAGACATTGCTTCAAGTTCCAGGTTCTTTGGCATGTCATATGCAGGTGAGACCATTATGTCCTTTCTGGGACAGATTATTTACCTATTTGCAGCTATCACAGGCTGGAAAAAGAATTTAACAAGGACTTACTGGAAAAAATTCTTACAAAAAGCTTTAAGACTGGTTAATAGTCAAAAAGTAGGAACCTGATTCTCCTCACACCAGTTTTACAGACGTGCAACTCCATTAACTTCAATGCAGTTACTCTGGATTTACAGTAGCATAACTAAGAGGAAAAAAAATACAGCCAGTTGACATGCATACTGCCTTTATTAGCCTAGATACCTGGAGTATTATGGAAGTATGAGCTGAAGGAAAAAAAGGAATTTCCTTTGAATCAGCACAAGGTCAGAGTATCCGAAACCATTTCAGATTATAAATCCAAGTGGCCTGAAAGCTAAAACCACCACCACTTTCCTATTTTATTAGCCAGTTCCAAGTTCATCCTAACTACAGTTATTGTCTAGTGGACATAAAATTGGACCACCCCAGGACTTTAGTTAAAGAACTAAACACTATTTAAATACTAGAGTCAGGCAAAAGTAACATGAATTCTTTATAGCTAATATTTGACTAAGGAACAAACAACATAAGAAAATAATACAAAACACACACATTAGCAGCTGTTCTTTTGTTGCCATACAGTGTCTGAGTCAGTAGCTTGACAGTGCTTGAAAGGGACTTGGACTACAAGCCAACACTATTCAATACTGGTCTATGATGTAAAGCACTAGTGTGCCTATTTTAAACTCATAGACTTTAAAGGTCAGAAGGGACGACTGTGATCCATGTAGTCTGACCTCCTGCACCTTGCAGGCCACAGGACCTCACCTGCCCATTCCTGTAATGGGCCCCTAACCTCTGGTTAAGTTACTGAAGTCCTCAAACCATGATTTAAGACTTAATGTTACAAAGAATTACTAATTTACACTAGTTTAAACCTGCAAGTGACCTATGCCCCATGCTACAGAGAAAGACGAATTCCCCCAGGGTCTCTGCCAGTCTGACATAAGGGAAAATTTAAATGAACCTGGCAGGTCAAATATGGACTAAAATTTGAGTTTTGTAAACATAAAACCAACAAACATTTCCCTAGCTCTTTTCAAAATTTCAAATAGAGTATATTGAATGGCATTCATTACAACATTTGCAACATGGTGCTAGTACACCAGAGCTAGAAAGTGAAACTGACTAGTCTATCGTGATTACTCAGGATAAGGGAAAAGTAAAAATATCAGAGTAAGAGTGAGAACTGAATTAAGTGTTTAAAATTTCACTTATGATTTGTAATGTTATCTACATGTAAAATGTGAGATTGTCAGTTGCACATCAATTTAGTTTTGTAAAGAACCAATTATTTTAGGCCAACAAAAAGGGACCTACTAAAGTTGTAATAACCAGAAGAAAAATATCCTCCACGCTCTAACATGCATCTTTAGTTTTTTGAGGTAGAGGATTGTTATTTGTTTTAAATCCATTGGCTCATCACCAATTTAAAAAAAAAATGATGGCCAGTAATTTTGAAGAACACACTTATCGAGTCTGCACCGACACTCCTTTCCTTTGTCCCTATGAGACATTGCAAAAGTTGAAGCTAAAAATAAGCAGTCATGTCAGTTGCATGTCAAGGGAGAAGAAACCCAAACAATCCCCAGCATGTAAGAGGAGAGAAAGGTTTTTAGGGACTACAAGCCTTTAAGAGATTTTATAAAGTAAGTGAAACAGCAGTAATTTTTTAAAATTTGAAGACAAGCAGTAATCCAATATTTTTTTTATATATATTTGCAATTTTTATCTGAAGCATTCCCTGTCCCTACTAAGTTTGCTGCACTTATTTTAGCAAGAACTCAGAATTTACATTAAAGAACTTTAAGGATGCTGTAAATTTACAGTAAGGGACAAACCATGACAAAATAACCATCATAACATATTCTCTCAAAGCCATGGATATGGTAAAAAAGTGGCGTCTTCCTTCCCTCCCACATTCACAGTGAACATGCTAGCAATTTCTGAATGTTTTACCAAGGTGGCCACTGAGTGCAACATTCAGCAACACATCAAGTCCTTCTGGGGATAATCCTCTCTGCAGGGCAATGTTTTCCACAGTAGCCAAGTGTTTCTGCAGAACCTCATTCTTTTTCAGTGGAATGTAGTCTTTAACTAAAAGAAGAAAAAAATTTAGGGATTAAAGTGCATCCTAATAATCAGCCTCCTGAGAAATGTGTATGTCCACATGCATTCTGTCCCCAAATCTGTCTTCTGCTCATAGTTTACCACTTTAAGAGAAAACACCCTGGTTTTCAAAAGCTTCTGTCCACCCACAGCTCCCATTAATGGTTCCCCTGTATAGTTTGTTTTCTCTGTCTGGGTGTTTTACAAAGCAATTGCGGGGGCGGGGGGAGAGAAGAAGAGAGAGAAGAGACTCAAGATAGGAAAAATGATTATAACACCACAAAAACAGCCAGATGGACTCAAATTGTATGTGAAACTATTTTAATCTCATTTAAAAATGGACTAGATTTCAAGTTGATAGTGCCCTTTTCAATATCAGAAGCAAAGTCATATCACTGCTCTTACCTCTCTCAAAATAGGTCAGAGCTTGCTCCAGATGGTCTTGTGTGCTGTTGCCTGCCTGGTCACTGGCAGATTGCTGCTTCTCCTTCTCATGTTTCTGTGCACTTTTCAAGTCCAGAGTCTTTGGGCCAGTTGTTCTCTCTCCTATTTGCCATGCAGAGAAGCTACTATGGCGAACCTGCAAAGTCTGCTTTGGATTCTTGGCATTCTCTCTTTGCTGCATCCCTTCAGTCTCCCAGCTGGGAAGGGCGAATTAAGTACTCACTCATCTGCCAGTCTGGTTCCAAATCTTTCCCCCAAAGAGGCAAGAATATAAATCAAGGCCCCACAGCCAGATATACCCCCAGCAGTTGAAGAACATCAAAGAGCCACTTGCCTGCAAGAAGATGAAAGTCAGTTTATCCACAGGTTTCAGAGCCTTTCCAAAAAACCCACTAAAGGATCCAGCATAATGTAACTATGACTGGCCATAAACCACTTAGAGCATCATGTGCCCCAGAAAGGTCAGATAATCCAGTTAGAAGAGTACCTATATACACAGGCCATCCAGTGTGTACATACAAGCCCAATTCTTCCCTCCAGCAGAGAAAGATGAAGGAAAGCTCACAAGTAGGGATTTTTAAAGGGAAATGTCATCTTGAAAATTAAATGTCTGAAAGACATTTACAATTGTAATATATAACACTGAAAACATTAGCAAAAATAATCAAATTATTTTTCCAGTTTATTTTGTGCATTTGGCACCATTTGTGCACTGTCAGTTTTATTGTTTTATTGGGGACAACTTTCCATCCCAAGGACCCTCAACTTGTGAGTTATGACCCCCTACAAGGTAGAATTTGCAATTTTGCCACAGCCAGAGACTTGATATTTTTTATCTCCCTGTCCTGCAGGGACCTGCCTTAAGCTACCTCTTGTTGTTCTCTGGCTTTCCCTTCAAGGGGAAGTTAAGTAGCAGGGGAGGTTGCAACCACGGGCTCTTTTCTATGGATTAGCACTTGCAGTCTGACTTTCTCCTCTAGCACTCAGACCAAAACACCAAGCAGAATGCTTGCTAGCCCACCACAGAAATGACACCAGGGATTACTATTCTACCCCAGGCACGAGCAGTTTGGTATTGTTGGCTCTCCAGCCCACCAAACTCCCCCTGGCTGGAAAGGTTCTTAGATACATCAGCAGCAGAGCAGAAAAACAGGCATCTAATAACACATAGCACATATATTCTACAATTAATCAGCGTTTAAACATTCAAGTTGACAGGGCCCCTTTAAATAACCCACCGTTCTGAATTTCCAGTGAAGGGGGAAAGAACGGTGCAGAGACAGAAACAGGACCGTGAGCAGTCAAATCAGGCAGGAGCCTGGCCATCGCCCACGCGTCTAGTGATCCCTGCTCCGCGGGCGCTCACCCCACGCTCCCCACCTCCTGGGCCACTGCTCGGCCCCCGCAGCACACCCCTGCAGCAGGGCCCTCTGCATGGAGCACCCAAAGGCCTCTGGGCTGCTCGGAGCTGCCCCGGCCCCAGCGGCGCTCAGAGCCCGACCCTGGACAGGACCGCGAGGTCCCCAGCTCTTCTGCGCCGCAAGCCCTTGGGCCCTGCACGAGAACTGTCGGCCCCCGCTTCCCTCACCCCCCCGGGCACGGAGAGGGTCACCGACCGGCCCCCTGGTAACACGCCTGTCCCCCGAGTATCTACGTCCTCAGGTGGCTGCCCACGCTGCCATGGTAACACCCCCACTTTACCTGACTCCACTGGTACCGGTTTTTTTTTTTAACCGTCCGATCAATTCAAACCCCCGCGCCACTCCCCAAACATGCGCAGATCGCAATTGTAAGGGAGCAGAGAGAGAGGAGATGATCATTGCGCACGCGTGCGGAGCCCTCGGGTGCGGATTGGTCGGCAAAAACTGACCTCATCAGAGCGTCAATGTTCCTTGTGAGCATGCGCAATTCTCGCGCGGGCGGGGGGAAAGAAGCGGGATGTCTTTACGCATGCGTATTAAGGTGATTGAGGTTCGTGACTGGGTTATGCGCCTGCTCAGTGCTATGGAGGACTTTTTTTGTCGGTTGGGTCAGGTGGTCACGTGACTGCAGCGGTATTGCCGCGCGGGGCGGAGGAAGAACCTTTAGATAGCCAAGAGCGAGGTCGAGCGCGGGCCAGGCCTACGTAGGGGACCCTCCCTCATCAGGGCAAAGGGGCTTCCCCCTCCCCTGGCTGCGCCACACCCCGCAGGGGGCAAACAGGCAGAGAGCCCGCGTAGTGCCTGCCCGCAGAGGAGCCCCGGGGGCCTCTTCCCCAGTGCGCTGGGGGTACAGGGGCGCCAGAGGTTTCCTCCCTGATGTCTCTGAGGCGTTCGCACACCACTGCCCACGAATAGACCTGTGTGCTCAGGAGCATGCAGGGGAGCCATGCCCACCTCGACCCCCATGCCTGCCCAAGCCCACCCACCTGCCCAAGCCCACCTACTCAGGCCTGCCTGCCTGCCCATGCCGACCTACACATACCTGCCTCCACCTGCCTGACCAAGCCAACCTGCCCACCTACACATGCCTGCCCACCCATGCCCACTCACACATGCCAGCCTGCCCACCCATGCCCACTTACACATGCCCACCTGCCCACCCGTCTTCCTACCCACCCATTCCCATCTACATGCATATACCTGCCCACTCATACCCATCTGCCTGCCCACCCCTGTGCACATTCCCCAATGCACCTCAGCATAGCGGACAGCAACATGCACTCTGGCATGCCTTGCGCAAGTGGAAACACAGCAGAAGGCGTGTGTGGTTTTCAGCAAGCCAGAAGTTGATGCACCAACTCACTATCCCTCTTGCTTTGTCAAAGCTGCCTTTTGACTCCCACAGAGAGAGGCTCTGCCCTGCAAGCCTGTGTCTCTGGCAGGGAAGTCGCTGCAGTGTCAGTCGCAACAAGCAAGGTCTCTCTCCTGCAGCTCCTATGTTGTTTCTAGGGAGGATAGGCCCTTGAAAGGGGCTGCCCACAGAAGAACTGAAGTGGTGGCAGCAGGATGGGAGGGGACGTTGCTGAATTCAGGGCAAAAGGCGAAAAAAATGAGAGGAGTAAAAAGGAACTATTCTCAGTGGTAGCGGATGACAGGACAAGGAGCAATGGTCTCAAGTTGCAGTGGGGGAGATTTAAGTTGGATATTAGGAAAAACTTTTTCACTAGGAGGGTGGTGAAACACTGGAATGCGTTACCTAGGGAGGTGGTGGAATTTCCTTCCTTAGAAGTTTTTAAGGTCAGGCTTGACAAAGCCCTGGCTGGGATGATTTAATTGGGGATCGGTCCTGCTTTGAGCAGGAGGTTGGAATGGATGACCTCCTGAGATCCCTTCCAACCCTGATATTCTATAACTCTATGAACCTGAAAGGGAAAGTTAGCATGATAAGATGCCATGCTGGGGCCTGGATTCAATTTCTGGCCCCTTATCTCTTTACTTCTAGCAAGCAGGAATGACTAGTGCTCCAAAAGTAGCATGCCAACACACATTGGGGCAGCGAGGGCAACCCGATATAGGCAAATAGAGAGCTCTGTTGGTAGACTCCAAAAAGCAGGCCTTATCTTGTTCTTTAATGAAAGTTGTAGCTGCAGTTGGGGATCATCATAATAGTCCAATATGGGAGAACTGTAAAGGCTCTGAAAAGGGGATGGAAGTGAAGTGATGGGAAGGTTTTCAGGCTTTCATGGCATATGAAGTGCTTTGAGTTTGCATCAAATTTATAAAATTTTCAAGATTTTATGCTGATTATGCTTTCTTGGTAGGGTGTCCAAAGCTATGTGAGATATTTCACTAAAGACATGAACCTGCTCCCAAAAGCTTTATGTAAATTTTAGATGTGACACAAGTGAGAATGGCAGCCATGCAGAGGATCACAGCAACAACTGTGGGCACTTAGTTTAAGCATGTGCATGTCTTGGTGGTTCTGTAAAGATATTTTAAAAATAAACACAGTGACATTTAATTTTGGGTATCAGGTAAGAAATTACTTCAGAAGGTGGAACAAACTACATATGCATTTGGGCTGACTTTGGAATAGTCACTTAAAACAGAAGATTCTATAACAAGCGTGGTCTCTTTTATAATTTTCCCTGTATTCTCCAGGACAGCTGTTGTGAGAGGTAACTAAGCACAACTGGAAGTTCTGCAAATGTCAGTCTCAATCCCCCATATTCATCCAGTTCTCCCCATAAATGTATTTTTTCACCTCCAACCGAATCTGTTCTCCAAGGTATCCTTATGACTGCATCATGACAAAATGTCAGGGAACTTGAAATAAAAATGGGGGAGATTATATACATGCAGAACAAACTTACAAAAATGGTATCTCTCCCTTAACAATGGGGTCATCCTTAACATATATGCAGCTGAATGCTGTCTAATGTGCTGAATACAATTTTTCAAGGGCTGAGATTGAAGGTTTCTGCAATATAGGAGGCACCTAGTCTATTTCTGCTACATCCTTAAAAAAGCGGCAAAGTGGTTGGCTAGACCTGACACAGTACTCCAGGTCAATATGTATCCTTGGTTTATATAATGATAATATTTTCAGTATTACTCTCTAGCTTATTCTTCGCATACCGTAGCAAGTTTGCCTTTCTGATTGAAAAAATCTCTGCTCAGTGTGGAGAGGCAATGACTGCTTCATAATAATGGTCAGTCCCTTTCTTAAATGGTTATAGTAAATTTAGAACACAATGATGTAGTTCAGATTGTTCTTTCCAATGTACATTATTTAGCACTTTTCAGCTCTACATTTTCCTTTCCATGATAGAAATGGTCATACTCAACCAGGAAGGGACTTTTGGGCAGATGGCATTCTAGAAAGACATTCAACTCTGCCAAGACATTTTCCTCCAAATTTCAAAAAGTTTATTTTCATGAATAATTAAAAAAAAAAAACAACCCACAGATAACTACCAAGAAAAGCAACAAAATTTAAATGCATCTGCCAAATTTTCAGATATAACACAGAGAATCAGGCGCTTTGTGACAAGACTGGTCTCCTACTTGCTCAGTGACCTCCTGTGTGGATGTGAAAATGAGGATCCTGGGCACCCATAACAATAGCTGGCAATTCCGTAAAGTCTGGGTGAGCAGTTAGGAAAGGGTAGGTGAGCAGGTAGGAAAGGGTATTTATTTATTTTTGGAGGGAGACACTGACCACGGCTCCTCTTTTTGCCAGCAACAGGCACGTGGGTTTATTACTGGGCAAATACCAACCTTTGGACAGTTCTAATCCGTAATCCTTATTCTCCACTGAGAGAGATGGAAGGGATGCAACAATTGGCTCATGCGAAGCAGGAAAAATAGTTTCTCTGTCCAGTTCATTGCTCTAGTGTTAAACCCTGTACAAAAGGGAAAACCCAGGCAGGTGAGGTATAAAGGGATCACCGACCTTTTTCCTCATAACCAGTCCACACAGAAGACTTGTCACAGACGTGGTTCTGAGTAGGGACTCCCTCCCATGAACACACACTCAACAAGGTACATTTTTCCCCCATGGACTAATTAAAAGACAATGTGTATGAATATGGTTAGGGAAGAGGGTAGTTCTACGGTGTTTGGGTTGCACAAGCCAACATGTGGTGATTGCGTGACAGACTGTTTCCTAAGCCCCGAATGCAACCTTTTAAATAAAGAAACAAATAAGAATAAAAAAAACCTTTTTTTTTTTTTTTTTTTTTTTTGGAGAGAGCTGCCTGGAGGGTCCATGTCCCTCAAATGCATTCCTCTAAGACACCTTTACTTTGCCTTTCTCAGGAGCTGCCTCGTGGGCAAGTGGCTGCTCATCACCATTCACCAACAGGATCCTCTTCTCAGGTGGCTGCTCCTCAGGCTGGCGGGCGATCAGTAGGCGGCAAGTGAGCAGGATCCCGAAGACTAGGGCATGGGCATAGCGCTTGAGTGGGTCACCCACTAACTGGTGAAAAAAGAGCACAGCGAGCACGAGCAGCAGGAGGAAAAAGTTGGCCACGTCCTTGGGGCGTCCAGGCACCAGTGTCATGATAATGCCACATGCCACCTCCAGGGCACCAATGCTCTTGCGGAGAAGGATTGAGCTGACTCCCATCTTCTTCAATATGGGAAGGGCTCGGACGTAGCTTTTGTAGGCTCGTTTCTGGAATCAAACAATAACAGTACAGGTACAGCACTCATTAACAGAGAGCAGTAAAGGGTAGAGAAGGATAGACTGTATCTGACATTTCATCCCACAGGATTGCACAATTTTTTATTGAGTTAACCTCATATATAAAACTGTACATAAAGATCACATCACTCATCACTGTTGTATAGCTAGATACCTCTAGGGTGGTATACAGCAGATGTTTGGCATCCCCACTAGGGAATCTGTTGGAACAATATTCCCCACCCACCCCAACTCCCAACATCCACTTTCATGGTCTCTTCTTTTCTAACTGGAAAACATAATTCTTTGAGATGGGAATAAAAGGAAGTAACTGTCAGGCTAGGAACTGGCTAAGACACAGTGTAGTTGGCATACTTTCTACATGTTCTTGGGAAATTAATTACTAAAATCTGAAGATGCTATTTATTGTTAAAATTAACAATGCAGAAAAGGGTTGTCAAAAAAAAAAATCCCTCTCCCAAACTGAAATGCCTTTTTTAATTAAAAGGAAGATCCCAAATAACGCACCTCAGTCCCTGCAGAGCCAAGGGACAGAAAATAAAAACAAGATGCATGGCAAATCTCGAAATGGCCTAGAAACTCCCAGGGTTCTAAATTTCACATACAGTAGAGACTTAGCTGAGGGCTATACGTCAAAGGTAGGATTTGCTAGAGCAGGCTGTCTCTCTCCACATACCCTTTTATGATTTTTTCTTTCCTGTACAGAAAGCAGGCTGGCATTTGTCATCCTGGTTCTGAGGGTTATGCTGGATTTACAAACAGCCTTATTAATAACAATCTTGTTCCCCCGCCCCAAATTGCCAAGGGGAGAAAAGTAGGTATTGGACAGAACAACTTAACTTACCTCCCCACAAATATTCAAGCTCTTTCATTCCAGCATCACCCAGTGAGAATTTTTTTCTCTTTGAGCACACTTTCAATTCTTCTGGGTTTTAAAGAGGCCCCTGGTTTACTAACAATGCCTAACACTATTTTCACTTCCACTGGAGCGTACTGGTCACCACAGATATTCCTGACATACTGGATTCACACCCCATTTTCATATTTCTTAGGAGGAGAGAAATGATAGATATTCCAATCAGTTCTGATCAAATATGAGCTCAGCAAAGCTGACCGGTAAGAATCAGTGACTTAGCCAATTTCTCAGTACTCTCAATGTCATTATGGAAACATGGTCAGAACATCCAGTCAGATGCATTCAGACAGCTTTGCTTTTTCAGCTTTGTAAAGTTGACACTCCCTTCCAAGGACAGTTGGTGATGTGTTTTTTTCACACACACACACACACAGCGTGTTCTTGTTGCTATAAAGAGGTTAGCATTTCTGTTCCAAGCCTACATTTTCAGGCTTTAAAAATATGCTTTGAAGCAAAGCTTCTTCCCAAAGCAGCAAACTTTGTAATCAGATGTGTAAAAAATATTGGTTTAAAAATGAAATTTGGCAGTAGGACTCCCTAATCACTAGATATTTTTAATACCATAATAAACTGGTTCACAAGTATATTCTTTGAATGGACTTAGAACTGCTCAGCTCAGTGTTAGGTCCTATGCTGTAAACAGCTAACAGAGGTTCTTCCCTTAGCTCAGGTGGCAGGGGCCTGCGCTTTTCAGAGCTGCAGGATCTGAGTTCTAACTCCATTGTCCCCTATGGGATTCAGCATAACAAAAACCATGAAGTTCTACTGGGCCACGGCTATATTACAATACAATATAGTACAGGTGATGGAGATCATGTCTAATCTGCATGCCTCAGTTTCCTGATTTGTAAAAGGGGGATAATAATTTTAACCTATCCACACAGGGCTGTTGTGAGGCCTAATTCACTAATGTTTGCAAAGCAGAGAGGAGCAAAGGATTATAATCATAGTGATCAAGGATTCTGTAAGTGTGTTTAAATTAAAAATCTTGTTTTTAAAACTTATTTATTTACATTATCATAGCTTGGGAGCTGTGGCTTCTGGATATTCTCTCCTTCCTTTCACCCTGCCCCACAAGCCACCTCTTCACACCCTCCCCCTACTGGGAAACCCATTCTGTGGGCACCAGCAAGGCCAGGGAGACGCAGATGTTGTTCGGCAGGAAGGGGAAGGCAGCTGAGCAGGTGCACTGAAGAGAGAGAACAGAATGTGCTGGAAGCTTCCACCATTGTTTCCCAGTGATCCAAAGAACCTCAGCATGCAACACCTTCCAGTCATGTTAGTAAATAAGAGACAACGAAACACATAAAACCACAGAAGAAGGAATTAAGCACAACTGCTTTGTCAGCCTGCACCTCGCGGCGGGTCAATTTCTGCAGCGGGTTCGGCCCTGGGCCGAAAGAGTGAAGGAAACTCACTGACTGATAGACAAACAAATGCGTATGCTGATCCCTGCTCTCCTTCCAGCCCTCTCCGGTGTTACAGAGAGGCAGGCAGGCAGGCTCACTGCTTGGTGCTGAGGAGAACGAGAATATCTAGTCCTTTTCTAACACCTTCTGACTCAGGATCTCAAAGTGCTTTACAGTGGTTAATTAGTCCTCACAACCCCTGCGAGGTAGGGTCATTCGGTGTCACCACCCCCATTTTGAGGCACAGACAGTTTAAGGACCTTTGAGTATCTGGTTTCCAAAGCAGGCACATTCCCCTTCTCCACCCCAAGTCCTTTTCTTGTCAGGGGAATGGAAACACCCCCTAGTATGACTGACTGGTCCTGGTCTCCCTCTTTCCATAGGGGCACCAAACTGGCTTGGGGTTTCATCCTCCTTGCACTGTCCTCCCTCTTTCTATTCATCGGAGATCACCTGCAAAATCAGCTCAAACAGAACCAGACCAAGGCCTGTCGGCAGGATTTGATTCTCAGCAGCTGGGTTTTATCTGTTTCTTTGTTTAGCACCAAATAAGGAGGAGAATGAGCTTCCCGCTGCCCTCTCCCCCCGGCCCCAGAATTCCAGGCTCCACAGCATTGCTGGCTGTGTATCCTCCAGCAGACGTTCCTGCAGCATGGCTGCTCCTGTTGCAAGGTTGTGGGGAAGAGAACATACAGCCGCTAGCGGTAGGTCTCCCGTCCCTGCCACTGCTGCTGTACTCACCATCTCGTTGTAGGCATCTTTGCTGAGCCTTGGGGTTAATTTGATCGTCCCCATGAAGACAAAGAAAAGCCCCAGAGCCACCGAGAGAGCCACAATGGTTACAGTTCTGGGAGATGCCATTCGGCCAGTGAGAGGACGTCCTAACTAGGCCTCTTGCTCGCTGTCCGTGCAGGAGGTGGTCAGCCACCATGGAAGGAGATCAGGAGCAAAGCTGCAGAGGCAGTGAGAATGACAGACACTGAGAGAGAGATTCTACCTCTTCCAGTCAGCAACCTCTGGGTCCTAATGCCCCACCAGTCATACTACCTGTTAGTTGCATTGTGCTACCACTTGCCCTATAACAAAATAAATAATAGTAAATAAATATGATTTATGGCAGGGTTACATTTATGTAGCACCTTGCCTCTCCAAAGATCCAAAAGTACTTTATAAATCACCCTCCTCGGGGGAAAAAAAACAACGAGGAGTCTGGTGGCACCTTAAAGACTAACAGATTTATTTGGGCATAAGCTGTCGTGGGTAAAAAAAACCCACTTCTTCAGATGCATGGAGTGAAAATTACAGATAGAGGCATAAATATATATTGGCACATGAAGAGAAGGGAGTTACCTTACAAGTGGAGAACCAATGTTGAAGGCCATTTTAGTCAGGGTGGAGGTAGTCCACTCCCAATAATTGATGAGGAGGTGTCAATACCAAGAGAGGGGAAATTGCTTTTGTAGTGAGTCAGCCACTCCCAGTCCCTATTCAAGCCCAAATTGAGGGTGAATTGTAGCTCAGCAGTTTCTCTTTGAAGTCTGTTTTTGAAGTCTGAGGTTGAGAGAGGCAGCCAGGTGCATAGCACAGTGAATCCCATTGGGAGGGTGAGGCTATTTTGGCTAACAGCAGTGGAGCAATCCCCTATCCTTAGAAAAGGCGCTCTATGATTGTTAATGCTCAGGCAGAGCAGTCTGCACTTCAGTTTGCAAGGGCTCATTCAAATGTTACAAACAGAAAATTGCGTGATGCTCAATTTATCTACATCAGAAGGATAAAAGATGGAGTCATCCCTGCTGCAATTTGAGTCTGTGGCGGGTTCCAGTGGAGTCTGGTGTTTAAAAGCTGAAACTCAGCCCACTAACTCATACCCTCAGCTCAGAGACAAGATATATAGCTCTTTGCTCCATATGTTTAATCCGAGGGCTCAATACACAGATGAAGTGTCTCTCTAAATCCTTTACCCATTGATTTAAATTCATCATCTCTTCTCCAATTTACAATGCAAACAATGTCACTTTCTTTTTGACAAAAATGTACCCTGGCTGAGCAGAATTTATTCGAATCCTACCAAGAGAAGCCAAGCTTTGGATTCCTAGGGGTGTTTTAAGCTCCTGGAGCCTGAATGGAGTCCAGCCACTACCCCAATCTCTGGGTCCTGAACCATATGCTCAGGATGCTGACCTTCTCTCTGGCACCCACTCCAAGTGTAGGAACCTGCTGTCCAGCCGTCTAGCCCTTTTGGGCACAACTGACAATTCAGACTTCCCAGGACTCAAACATACCCCTCTCCCAGAATTCCACCTCAAAAGGTGAGACGCTTATGGCTTACAGTTTAACATCCTGGGGCATGCAGTAGCTGTGCAGCAGTCAACATGCACACACTTTGTTGTGTATCAACTTTATGCTCGTTACATTTAGATCACACAAAACAATAAAGCATCCTAAATGCAGTGTCCCTCCTAGCTTCCTGTTCCCTTGGGGGATCATCTGTGTTCTGGCAGATAGGGTCCTCCATCCTCTTGCCTACCCTTCCCTGCAGCAGCCTTTCTCATCTTAATCTGCTGCAAGATGGCTCCCTCCCCCCAAGTACCCCTTTATAGACTCCTGCTGGGGTCACTTGCTTCTTTTGTTCCACCTTGTGATAATTTTCCGTTACTCCCAAATCCCCTTCCTTTCATACAAGAGGAGGAAGTATCTTCTCCCAGGTAGAGCAAACCAATTGTCCTAAAGTGTTTTTTACTCTGAATAGATGATAGTTGAGTGCTCATCATTCACCATTGTCTGTGGCTTGGCAGCGACATGACCCAACCCTTCTAACTCGTGGTAGATTCCCGTAGATATAGGCTTTCCATGACAGAGTAAATTCACAATACGATTTCATACAATCATCCAAAACTCAGAAGTGGTACAGACAGAACCCCAATTCATCATAGGGCTACCCTGTATCAGTGGGCTAGCGGAAAACAAAAAAATTAGGCCCACTGCCTAAGAAAGGTGTCAGACACTGCCTCTGTAATAATTGGCCTGGCCCCTCTTCTGAATGGGCCCCAGCCTGTTGTTAAGGGACCCAACTCCTGGGCCCACTTGCTCCAAAGCCTGCTGCCTCTGGATAGTGACTGGTCACTGTTCCTTGTTCTCGGTCTCTTAGACACACTCCGAGGTGTAGACCCTGTGTCTGACACCCTTCTTAGGCAGTGGAAACCTATAGTTCCTCTGCCTAAACCAGTGGTTCTCAAACTTTTGTAGTGGTGACCCCTTTCACATAGCAAGCCTCTGACTGCGACCCCCCTTATAAATTAAAAACACTTTTTTATATATTTAACACCATTATAAATGCTGGAGGCAAAGCAGGGTTTGGGGTGGAAACACAGCTCGTGACCCCCCATATAATAACCCTGTGAGCCCCTAAGGGGTCCCAACCCCCCAGTTTGAGAACCCCTGGCCTAAACCATGGAACCACTGCCACAGCTTTCCCAAGCCCCAGTGGTTTAGACACGTTTTTCCACAGAGTACACCTGGCCATGGGAGCTTTGGTTTCTTAGTTACCCCTTTATAGATAATGTGGCAGTACAGTAAGGAACACAGACTTAGCAAAGGAATTTCTTGTCCACAGACACTTTACTCTTAAACAACCCTAGAGAGATACATATCTATGGAAAACAACAAAATCCTGAATTCAGTTCCTCTGGTCTGATCTCATCCCTCCTGTGAGTCATGGGTCTGGTCCAAGTCCTTAGGCCAGGCAGCCCTTCCTGCCTTCTAGACCTGGGCTCTTTGCATGTCACAGTGGCTCTAAAATACTGTCTGTTCCTCTTTTACCCATATGCTAACTATGGGAAAGTTCTGGGTTGTAGTCCTCTTTGGAGGCCCCTCCCTGTCCACATCAGCTCTGTATAGAGAGTCATTTAAAAGTAAATAGCCCAACAGGTAGAAAACCATTGTTCAAGCCATTCAACACCAAGGGCTCTGCCATAATTTCTCGGACATAGTGTTTCCACAGGGTATCAAGCCCCTGCTACAAAATGGATTCTGTAATCCACAGAGGTGGTTGCAATATATCAAAGGTCATACTCCAAAATGAAAATTACAAACAAAGTAGAGCCCCTGAAACAAGATGGGGTTCACAATTTGACAAATTGATGTCCCCAATCTGTCACAACATCATCATTTGAAGAACTGGGCGAGCTATTAATCAGCAAAGTATAAGGGTAAATGGAGTGATACAGAATGTTAAAGAGTGTGGATTGCAGTACAAATACGAGAAAGGCCAGATTTCCGAATGGGACAGTGCAGACTACTTTACAGTGAATGCAATAAGAAAATGGCAGTTTGCTGCTGGCATCTTGCAGGGACAATTCATAATGCAGGGATCAGCAATATATAGGAGAGGAAGTATATGTGGAGGGGAGATACTCTGAAATCTGTTTTCTCCTCATTTTCTCCCCATACAAATAGCCATTTCCAAACAGACTGATGGTCCAGCTAGTGGGGTAGCCTGTCTCCAACAGTGGTCAGTGTTAGATTTTGCACTTTGTAGTTGGGGTTTATATGAGAAATGTCTTCCTGACCCTAACAGGTGATCAGATTCTGCCATGAAGCATGAGGATTAATAGTCCCTGCAATTTTATCCTACTTAATGTCACCATGGATTTCTTTCATCTTAATTATCTAATTGGTTCAATGTAGGGCTGTCAAGCGATTAAAAAAATTAATCACACGATTAAAAAAGTTAATCACACGATTAATCGCATTGTTAAACAATAATAGAATACTATTTAAATCAATATTTTGGATGTTTTCTACATTTTCAAATATATTGATTTCAATTACAACACAGAATACAAAGTGTACAGCGCTCACTTTATATTTATTTTTGATTACAAATATTTGCATTGTAAAAAAAGAAATAGTATTTTTCAATTCACCTACTACAAGTACTGTGGTGCAAACTTTTTATCATGAAAGTTGAACTTACAAATGTAGAATTATGTACAATAAAAACTGCATTCAAAAATAAAACAATGGAAAACTTTAGAGCCTACAAGTCCTTGTTCAGCCAATCTGCTCAGACAAATAAGTTTGTTTACATTTGCAGAAGATAATGCTGCCTGCTTCTTGTTTAAAACGTCACTTGAAAGTGAGAACAGTCGTTCTCATGGCACTGTTGTAGCTGGTGTCGCAAGATATTTACATGCCAGATGTGCTAAAGATTTTTGTGTCGCTTGATGCTTCAACAACTATTCCAGAAGTCATACGCTTAATGACGGGTTCTGTTCGATAACAATTCAAAGCAGTGCGGACCGACGCATGTTCATTTTCATCATCTGAATCAAATGCCACCAGCAGAAAGTTGATTTTCTTTTTTGGTGGTTTGGGTTCTGTAGTTTCTGCATCAGACTGTTGCTCTTTTAAGACCTCTGAAAGCGTGCTCCATACCTCATCCCTCTCAGATTTTGGAAGACACTTCAGATTCTTAAATTTTGGTTCGAGTGCAGTAGCTGTCATTAGAAATTTCACATTGGTATCTTCTTTGCATTTTGTCAAATTTGCTGTGAAAGTGTTCTTAAAACGAACAACATGTACTGGGTCATCATTCGAGACTGCTATAACATGAAATATATTGTGGAATGCGGGTAAAACAGGGCAGTAGATATACAATTCTCCCCCAAGGAGTTCAGTCACTGATTTAATTAACGCATTATTTTTTTAACAAGCGTCATCAGCATGGAAGCATGTCCTCTGGAACAATGGCCAAAGCATGAAGAGGCATATGAATCTTTAGTGCATCTGGCACGTAAATATCTTGCAACGCCAGCTACAACAGTGGCATGCAAACGCCTGTTCTCACTTTCAGGTGACATTATAATTAAAAAGTGGGCAGCATTATCTCCTGTAAATGTAAAAACCTTGTTTCTCTTAGCGATAGACTGAACAAGTAGTAGGACTGAGTGGACTTGTAGGCTCTAAAGTTTTACATTGTTTTGTTTGAGTGCAGTTATGTAACAAAAAAATCCTACATTTGAAAGTTGCACTTTCATGATAAAGAGATTGCTCTAAAGTACTTATATGAGGTGAACTGAAAAATACAATTTCTTTTGTTTATTATTTTTACAGTGCAAATATTTGTAATAAAAATAATATAAAATGAGCACTGCACACTTTGTATTCTGTGTTGTAATTGAAATCGATATATTTGAAAATGAAGAAAAACATCCAAAAATATTTAGTAAATTTCAATTGGTATTCTATTGTTTAACAGTGCAATTAATTGCAATCAATTTTTTAATCGCGATTAATATTTTTTAATCATGTGTGTTAACTGCAATTAATCAACAGCCCTAGTTTAATGATATCTAAATAACATGGCAATAGTACTAAAAGTACAAAGGATTTGACTTGTATTTAGTATATTTAAAGCAGTTTCACCAAATCCTACCCATGAAAACCCAGAACAGCAGAGTAGGGGTTAAGAGGTGTCTAAGCCATTTTGATCGCCTGGCAAAGGGGATAGGGATTGAGTGGGAAAGAGAAACTACAACAGAGGATCTTTTCACACAGAAAATCTCAGTACACACTGGCTTCGTACTTCATAGGATATGCAAGGGACAGCACAGCGAGGCAGGCTGAGAATTCCCAAAAGAGTTTTAATTTACAACTTTCAAAAGAATAAATTAAATCAGAGCCATGACCATTCCAGCTTTCTGAACATTTGTAGTTCTTCCTCACCCTCAACTTTTAAAAGGTATGAAGTCCTGTTTTGTAGGAAAACACATAAACTAGGACGGCCCCTCAGCGGGTGAAGAGGATCACCAGCTCACAGTGCATGGTTTGGGGAAACATGTCAACTGGGACAGCCAATAGAGGGGCAGATGGCTCTCTCACAAGCTTCTTCCCAGAGTCTGGTGGGCAGCAAAACCTATAAAAAAAGAAGGAGCAAAAGGCATCAGTTTCCCCATTAATCCAGAGCCAGAGGAATGTTGTCTGTGTTTCTAAAATCCTTCCCCTCTCCATTTCCTTTTCTTTAGTAATAGCTGACCCATGAAGAATCAGAAGATATATTAAAGATACTTATTATTTGGGAAAGAACAACCACTCAGACTGACACTGACACTGGGTTGAGGTCTGGAACCTGCTCTCTTCAGTCCTGGATTGTCATAAATATAAGGGGAAGGGTAACCACCTTTCTGAATACAGTGCTATAAAATCCCTCCTGGCTAGAGACAAAACCCTTTCACCTGTAAAGGGTTAAGAAGCTAAGGTTACCTAGCTGGTACCTGACCCAAAATGACCAATGAGAGAACAAGATACTTTCAAATCTGGAGGCGGGGGAACAAAGGGTCTGTCTGTCTGTGTGATGCTTTTGCCGGGAACAGATCAGGAATGCAGCCTTACAACTCCTGTTAGTTAGTAAGTAATCTAGCTAGAAATGCATTAGATTTCCTTTTGTTTAATGGCTGGTAAAATAAGCTGTGCTGAATGGAATGTATATTCCTGATTTAATGTCTTTTTGTAACTTACGGTTTTGCCTAGAGGGATTCTTGATGTTTTGAATCTGATTACCCTGTAAGGTGTTTACCATCCTGATTTTACAGAGGTGATTCTTTTACCTTTTTTTTAATTAAAATTCTTCTCTTAAGAACCTGATTGATTTTTCATTGTTCTTAAGATCCAAGGGTTTGGGTCTGTGTTCACCTGTACGAATTGGTAAGGATTCTTATCAAACCCTCTCCAGGAAAGGGGGTGTAGGGCTTGGGGGGATATTTTGGGGGAAGACATCTCCAAGTGGGCTCTTTCCCTGTTCTTTGTTTAACACACTTGGTGGTGGCAGCATATGGTCCAAGGACAAGGCAAAGTCTGTACCTTGGGAAGTTTTAACCTAAGCTGGTAAAAATAAGCTTGGGGATCTTTCATGCAGGTCCCCACATCTGTACCTTAGAGTTCAGAGTGGGGAAGGAACCTTGACATGGACCAACTCCAATAAAGCATGGCTAATCTGAATGATCAGAGACAAATTTAAGATTTGATTTCTCACAAAACGCCAGAGCTAGGAAAGGCTTTATACCGTTAGAAAATAATCCTAGGTTTTGCATTATCTAACCATCTTCATTGTTCTTCTGCAGACCTTTCGTTGTCTGCTATATGGCCCTGACACCGCAAAATACTTAGCCATGTGATTAACTATAAGCATGTGAATGGTCCCATTGACTTAATTTGCCAGATGGGAACCTATTTTCTTTACGGTGAATATATTGGATACAGTAACCCAGATGAAGGCATGCTGCTTGTTTGATTCAGTGCCATTAGAATAAGTTTTGCATTATTTTCTATCCATCTATGAATGCATTTAAGCATCTCACTTGCTTTCCCCCCTCCCCTCTTTTTGAACAGCAGTTCCCCACTGAACCCACATCCTCACTGAACTCTTTACAGTGACCCGGAAGTCTTTTATCACAATGTGCAACTTGTGAATAGACACACCAGTAGGCACACAGGTGTAGTAACTGCTGGGCGGGCAGGGCTGAACCTTACAAGGCCAACCCCAATAAGGTTCAGACCAAATGAAAACCTCCCCAAGCAATTTGTTGTGCTCTTTTCCTCTGGGCATGGCACGTCTCCCTCATAACAGTAGAGACAAAACCAAAAAAAAAGGGCTCCTTCTCACTCAAGGAAGTTCCTCATGGCTTCTCTTTCAGGCTTGCAGGAAACATAGATCAACGTACGGATGGCCTCGCAGTTTTGAATGGCCTGCACCACACGATAATCTGAGAGCAGAAAAACATCAGACATTTACATAGAAAAACACCCACAGAATAGAGATTTTCCTAAGAACTGGTCAACATTTTCCTTTTAGGCCAGCATCACAGAACTACATTTGGATGACCAAAACCAATCACCCTTAACAGAGGGAAAATAGAAAGGCAGCAGGGGGAACAGACAGTGCTCAGGCGCAAGGGAGTTTACATTGTTAGGGTCCAAAGTGGCAGGTTAGTGTCACCATTGCAAGGCAGACCACACTAATAGGATGCAAGCTTGTTCAGGCAGAGCACTGAAGTGAGGGAGCTTGTCTCATCTTCCCAAGGAATGAAGGGTGGCAGATGAATTTACTCACCAAATTGATGAGAAGCATGCACAAACTCCCATATCAAGACGGATTTAAAAGATTGCAACTGTTTAAAGAGGAAAACTGGTAAAGGCCATAGAAAAATAATGAATGGTATAGAGAAGGTAGATAAGGCAGTGCTACTCAACCTCTCTCAAAACTAGAGCAAGAGGGACATTCGATGAAATTGAAAGGCATCATATTTTAATCCAATTAAAGGAAATACTCTTTCATACAATGCACAGTTAGCCTGTAGAACTCATTGCCACAATTCATAATTGAGGACAAGGTTATTCTGTAAGTGCCTACTGCAGAGTTTCTTGCACTTTCCTCTGAAGCACCTGCTGTTGGCCATTTTGATGCCAGCATGCTCAACTAAATGAGCTATGACAATATGACACTTCCTACGTTTCTATTTAAAGTTTTTTTTCTTTTCTGTATTTGTTCCTTCAAAACAAGAGAGATATTGTCAGGTCTCAAAAAGAAAGAATATGTTCTCTTACGGAGTCCAGCCCGGAATGGGTTCACCACTGCAACAAGGAGTCGGTCATCCTCTCGTGACATCAGGAACTGCAGCAACACCGTCTCCGCCTTTCCACTGTGATACCCACAGTTTGAGACCCCTGTGCAGAAAAATCATTCACCCAAATGCTCCCTGCAGGCACAGAATCAACCCCACTGGAAGATGAAGAGAGAGGACCCTCAGGCACAGCAAACCTCAGGGTCTCTCATCCCAAGAGGGTGTCTCCCTGAGAAATGCATACCTGGCATAGGGATGCTTTCCATGTCAACACAGAACATCTTAGGGATTCTCCCTACCTGCACCCTTCTGGATCATCTCCTTCCCTTGCCACTTTACCCCAGTTTTCCTCTAAAGATAAGTGAACATTGCTGACTTTCCATGTGGGGAGCCGCAAGTTCTTGTCCATACCCCCCATCATCTAGACTCAAAGCCCTGAGGTGTGTGTGTAACCCAAGATGGCAAGCTCGTCTGGGAGTGTGGGTCAGAGCACATGTTAATCTTTGCCCATTTTGCAATGTGGAGGTAGAAAAGGCACAAGGACCTGACATCAAGTCTAGATAGTCCTCCACTGCCATTCCCACAGCCATTCTCTCATCTCCCTCCATTCTCTTTAGCCACCAAGACCATTTCATGCCCCTTTCACGTCACAGAGTTAATAGAAACAGGGGGAGGAGCATTGTTGTGAAGTAGGAAAAGGAGGAGTGAGGTGGTTATACCACAAAGCTTCTCCCCTTTACTGGAACATCTGCAGGCCACCTTGGGACTATTAGGAGCCCTCCACTTAGGAGATACTTTGTATTTTTCAGCAATGGATTTTAAACTCCTTCCTCACACCATTGAATGTTGCATTCCATTTGGCATCCTCTACAGCCTGCTCCACCACCTCGACACCAACAACCTTATGTGCTTGGCAAGCCAGACAGAGACCAATGGCACCTGGAAGACAAGAGAGAGAGGAAGAAATTCAAGGTTTTAAGATGAAGAAATAGGGAGCAAGACAGTGATTAAATTCTGGAGAGACCACATCCTTCACACCCAGAATAAAATCATGACCTTGTCAAACAGACTTGTGTCGACCCCACTGCATTGTCAGTTCTCACCAGTTCCACAGCAGACATCAAGAAGGACAGTGTTCTTATCAGCCCGGCTTAACTTCCCAACTATCTGGTACAGAACTTCTGCCCCAGCTGTGTTGATTTGGAAAAAGGCATCTGGAGAGATGTGAAACTTCAAGCCCAGGACTTCCTCAAAGATGTATCGTTCTCCATAGAGGAGCTGATAGAGGGATTGCTGCTGGGAACTTCCAGTCATGATGCTTGAAGGGGATATAACAAGAGAATCCATTAGAGAACAGGATTTTCAACAAAGAGCCAATTTATTTAACGTCCTTTTAGTACAGTGTTAAAACACAGGGAGAACATTCCCCCACACCCCACATCCATTGATCTAGACCAGATCTCGATCTAGAGCAATTCTCTAACTGATTTCTTCTCTAATCTAAAGCACCACCTTTGAGTTATTATTTTCTGTGAACACTTTAGGAAGTTGAAGTGATCATTTACAAAACTTCTGTCACTTTCAAAATCTGGAATTAATGGTTGTGGTCAAAACAGAAGACTGGGAGTGAGACCTTCTATTTGTAATCTTGGGAAAGTCACTCCAGCTTTGTTCTTTAGTTTCCCAATCTGTAAAAGAGGGGTAAAATATTTATTTACCTGCCTCATAGGAGTTGTGCAAGGCATAATTTATTAATGTTTCCAGAGTACTTTGAAATAATCAAATAAAGACATAGCCACCCTAAAATGGTGTCTGTAGAAGGGCTGCCCAAACAAATATCACTATTATTTGTCAGTCTCTGAAAGAATTGTCCTGATGGGAGCATAGTTGGATTGCAGGTTTGAGGATATGGGTAAGAAATAGGGGGTAGCAGTGAAATTCCATTTTCAGTATTCCTGTTGCCTCTCCCTCCACTTTCTGACATGATGCAAGTTTTATCAGGTGAGTGAAGGGGGGATCCCTTTCCCCAAGCCCCCTCTCCCGAACGACACGGCCGGGGCCGGGACGAGAGAAGCAAAGCAGCTTGCTTCCGGCCCCCTGCTAATCCCCTGGGCCACTTTGAGACTGCGGGGCCCCTAAAAGTGCCCCCCCACAGCTCCTGCCTCCCAGACCCTGGTGGGGAGGAGCCTCTGACCGCCCCCAAGACCCTCTGCCCCTTATCCAACCCCTCGGCCCCAGCCCGGCACCCTTAACACCCTGCTCAGAGGTTCTGTCGGTTGCAACACGGTGCTCCAGGGAAGTCTTGGCAGGACGAACCCAAAGTTTCATGGCATGGCACCTGTTTATATAGTGATTTCTCTTCACTGGGACAAATGAGTTTTGCACCATCATGCTGTAATCAATTATCGTTTGACGAGTGCTTGTTTTCTTAAATTGCAAAAAGAAAAGGAGTACTTGTGGCACCTTAGAGACTAACCAATTTATTTGAGCATGAGCTTTCGTGAGCTACAGCTCAAATTGTTTTTCTCATTTTTTATTTTGTTCTTTCATTAGTCTCTCAGGGAGTTACCCGATGCTGGTTTTGATCACAGCTATTTTGTCCCCATTGATAGGCGCCTGTCTTATTTTTAGAGTCGTCAATCTGCCCTCCTCTGACATTTAAATAAGGGCGTGTTGCAATCTCCTGGCATGTTTACGTCCGTCCTCGATTTCTCCCTAGGATATCTGGTCCAGTGATGGCCTTCATACTTATCTTCTAACACAGATGTTCCTCATTCACACACAAAACAGGACTGATTTACACAGAGCATTTGAACAGGAACATCAAATTGCAATGCAAGAGAAAACAATCATTGCATTCATAGAATCATAGACGATTAGGGTTTGAAGAGACCTCAGGAGGTCATCTAGTCCAACCTCCTGCTCTTTTACTTATTTTAGAATGCTAAACCTACAACAAAGTAGTGACCCTAAAAGGTCTGTTACTGCCTTGAAATCAGCTTCAGACACAAAATTCTGGCTGATGCATCTCTACCAATGGCACACCAGGCCATTCCTTTCTGCTCTCAGAAAGGGTGGCTGGCAGGACATGGTCAAATTATACGTCAATACATTTAATACATGCTACATTATTATTCTTCATAATTATGCAAAATACAAACAAATTCCTACTACTAAACAGTCAGGGGAGAGAGAAAGAGTAAAGAGATCATGTTGCCTTCTTAACACTCCTTATTTTGAAAACCCTCCATGGGCTTCCTCCAGCCTACCTCACAGACCTCGTCTCACTGCACTAATTGCTCTGTCCACTCTGACAATGGTCTCACTTTGTCACATCCCCCAATCTTACCCTTATTAATCAGATTTTGTCATTTGAGATATCCATCCTGTATCTTCCACCAGATCATCTTTCCATCTATTGTCACCTCTCTTCGGCAAACATCTTAACAGTGTTGTCCGTTGCACTGCTATACATATTGGAAGGGAAAATCTGAACAGCTCATACACATTGATTAACCACCTAGGCAACAGAATTCTACATGTTACTGGACAGCTCATAATTAATCTGTGAAACTCTCTGCCACATGGTATTATTGAGGCAGAGCAATTAAGAGGACCCATAAAAAAGGATTACATTAAAAATAAGGATAAGAATGAAAAAAGTATATAAACCAACGTATTTCAAGATATACACCAACCACTTGCTCTCTGGGTTTAGCATGACCTTACTCTACAGACAGGTATACCATAATTTTCTCTTGTTAGGCTTCTTACACCTTTGTCTGAAACTTCTGGTATTGACCTCTGTCAGAGACAGGCTGGCAAATTAGATGGACTTCTGGTCTTACCCAGCATGGCAAGTCTTATGTACCTATGATGTTGTTTCCCCCTTACCTGTGCCTCTTAATTTCTCTCTTGTTCTGTTATTATTTCTCAGATTGCACTCTAGGGAAACCATCTCAATGTTTCTTTATCCTGCCCCAAGAGGTTCGGAGAAGGGAGAGCTGAGCACAGCTGACATCAGGTAAGTACTTGCTGTGTGAGCTGCTCTAGGGTTGGCATGCAGCCATCTTATCAGGTGATGAAGCCAGTGCTTCAAGCTGTCAACAGAGTAGGCAGAAGCATAGCTGGATTACACTGGAAGGGCTAATTGCACTTGGTGCAGTTGCTGCACCAGCGTTTGCTATCTACACTAGCACTTCAGCAGTGCAGAGTCACATGTTGAAATGTAGCAGCAGTGTGCTATCCCTCTGAAGGTGTGAACATTTGCATCACTGGGAGTAACTGTGTGTGGTGTGTTAAATGCAAAATGGTTGTGCTGGGGACTTGCCAGTGTAGCTGAAGTTACAACTTTCCTTTTTGTGTAGACAAGGTCTTTGTTAAACTTTGCTACTTTGGTTGTGTAGATCAACCCTAGACACTGATCTGTGCACACTTGAACTCTTCCCACTCCAGAGAGTGAGTGGTTAGTTCTTATTGTTGTAATTTGGTTCCCGTACAGTTATGAACACCTGATCTGCAGTCAGAAACGGTGCAAATTCCTTGGGCTCGCACAGCATATGCTGCATAAGTTCTATACCTCTCTTTCCAGGAGGACTCCAGGCCTGCAGCCCTGTCTAGGCTTTTTCTCCTTCATCCACCTTTTCCGCGTCCTTCATTCCTCCCAGCCACCTGTCTGCAGTGCTCATCTGGTGCAGTGCTCAAAGACGCCTGTTTCAGACTCAGCGGCCAGCAAGCGCACAGGCGTATCAGTCTCAGTGAGCAGGAGAGAGCCATCCCAGAGCTGAAACCCTGGAACCAACACCACACAGTGACTCCATTATTAATATTCCAGATAGTGGGGAATTCTATAGCAACACAAACTATACAACAATGACATGAAACAGACAAAAGCTGGGAGAAGCGTTGCTTTGGCCACCACCTTGTGTTTTACCAACTGTGCTGTGTCTAGAAATATTACGGTACTCAGTGAAATTAAAAGGCAGCAAGTTTAAAACCAATCAAAGGAATTAAAAAAATACAAGGCATAATTAGCCTGGGGAACTTATTACAATAAGATATTATTCAGGCTAATAACTTAGAAGGACTAAACATATATAGAAATAATAAACATATCGAAAGTTACAAAAAAGCAATGAAAAGAAGACACCAGTTCAGCCTGCCATATCTGAATTGCCCTAACAAACATAGAGAGTTGTTTCAGAGTAACAGCCGTGTTAGTCTGTATTCGCAAAAAGAAAAGGAGGACTTGTGGCACCTTAGAGACTAACCAATTTATTAGAGCATAAGCTTTCGTGAGCTACAGCTCACTTTATCAGATGCAAGTGAGCTGTAGCTCACGAAAGCTTATGCTCTAATAAATTGGTTAGTCTCTAAGGTGCCACAAGTCCTCCTTTTCTTTTTATAGAGAGTTGTGACACCCCTCCTCGAGACGGCGCAGCATCTCAAGGGGCAGGGAGAGCTGCAAGTGAAGCCCTGAAGCTTGAGCTGCTAGACTTACGTGCAAAGTGTCTCTATTTAGGATGGAGAAAGACTCCCCTGGCCCGCCCCACACACAATATTTTTCGCCCAGTCCCCTATGGAGTGTCTCCAATGAGTGGCAGTGTCCAAAGGTGCAGCCCTATATGTCTCTCCAGATTTCTCTCTCCATTTAATATCTTCCAAATGCTGACGGGTCTACAGGGAGGCAGCACTGAGGAGATTAGGGCAAGGGGAACCAGTGCCACAGAGACCCAGAGAGAAAATACTGGGAGAGAAGAGACTGGAAGTGGGCACTGAGAAGAGAAGGAAACGTCCTCCCCTCCTGACTCCCTCTCTTGGGGTTTAGCAGTATTTGCAAAGCTGAAAATGTGTGTACATTTTACACACTGTGCTTAGTTAAAGGAGCACCATCAAGGATTAAAGCCCCTCATCCTCAGCCCTTACCTTTGTTGCCAACACCCCAGCAAACCGCTTCCAAATCGAATTAGCCTCTAGTGTTAGGCGCTTTATTTCCCCACTTGCAACGGTAGTGACACTAGATGGCGCAGTTGTTTCCTGGTTTCCAGGCACCAGCACAGTGACGGCACCTACCCATGACATAGCAGCTCACTTAGCCTTCGGCGGCTCCTTAAAGGGATAGAAAAGGTTAGATTGCATCCGAGGAAGTGAGCTGTAGCTCATGAAAGCTTACGCTCAAATAAATTGGTTAGTCTCTAAGGTGCCACAAGTCCTCCTTTTCTTTTTGCAGATACAGACTAACACGGCTGCTACTCTGAAACCTGTCATTAAAGGGATAGAGAACTGCTCTGCAATGTCTTCGGAGACGAAAATGTTGCTGATTGTTAAATGTGCCCCGTGGGTCGCTTCCATTCTACTCCTATGGCTACCATACCATTTATATAGCACCTTCATTCCCAAATGATTCCATGGCATTTCACAGACTCTGTACATACAGCTCCACCGAGAGGCTGCCACTTCTGGGTTAGAAAGTGGAGCAATGTTTGTGTGTGGGGAACGTTTGGCCAAGCAGGACAAGGCAAACCTCTGTGCCAGTGAAAACTGCCAGGAGGTTTGTAATATCTACACACAGCTTTGGTTTTAAGGTTCCACCTCACAAAATAATCTGCTGTTTGAATGCTGGTGAATAATGAATAGGAGTCAACTTTATGCCATCTCTCTGAAATGTTCAGAGTACAGAATTGTTGAATATTTCAAAACCCTTTGTGCCCCTGTAGCCAGACAGCCAGCCCCCCCCCCCTCAGACCAGCATTGCTGGAAACACAGGAGGAAGCCGGAACAGGGCACTTAACATATATTCCAGCACAGCCTTTGAAGCTGTGAAAGCACAGGTGTGCTGCTACAGTGTGCCTCTGGGAACAGATACAACGATTAAGCTCACAGCAGGCAGAGGCCCTGTGACAGACATGGCTCTTAGCCCCTACTAAATAGCGTGATGCACACACACCAACATCCTAGGTGGGAAAATATTTACCCTGATAAAAGAAATGTCCAGTAGTCGACACTTATTGTTTCTCTCCCCTGCAAGTGTAAACTACTCTTGCGAAAGCTGGCGTCACCCAGACAGACCAGCCTCAATTTGGCATAAGAAAGGAGAAAGAGAATAAAGGAGTACAGAGGTATAAGTAGGGGACCTACAGCACCATGATTTTGGAGTGCTTTTCACTATCTATCTGCTGGTCAGATAAGTGACAGCCTCCCAAGGCTTCTGCAGCTAAGAGGGTCCCTAAGCCTTGTCCCTTATTCGTCTTTCCGCGGAATTGAGTGACCGATCCTGGCTTGGCACCGCTGGAATCGAGAGATGCAAGGAGGGTAAGAAGCACCCACACCTGATCTCCTATCTTTAGTGTACACATATTTTGAAATAGAGCTCTATACTTTGTTTTCTTTCTTTGGGATTGTGGCTTCAGTTTTGTAACTTGTTTGTGTGTGTAACATCTCTACATTTAAATAAGTAGGCACTAGCAATTTTGTAACCACATGATTAGAATCTAGCTTAATAAATTTTGATAACCATTTGTGCATAAGCCTGACTTGTTTTCTCTGGTTTACTGTAAAGCAGCCAACACAATTAAAGAACCTCAGCCGTTTTGGCTCTAAAGCCTGGCCATTAGGTGAGAGTACTAAGAGCCTAGCGTTGAGTTGTGCCGCCTCCACGGCGCAAACTCTTGGGGCACCTGTCAGTCAATCCTGGCTGCCCGCTGCGAAGGAGCTCTGAGCTCTAGCAGTTAAAGTCACGGGTGGTTAGGACCTTGGAGCATCCGTCAGCCTAGCCCGGGCTGCCCGCCGCGAAGGGACAGTGCGTCCTAGCGGTTAAAGTCATGGATGGTATAAACAGGCATAGCTGGCACCTCACCAAACATCCTTGGCCGTCGGCTAACAGCCCCCAAGAAATGAGAAGACAAACATTGCTGCAGCAAGATACAACTGGCTAATATCTGGTACTGAATAATAACCTGGTATGGAATCACATGCCCCAAGTTCTGGGAACCACCCTGAAGATTCAGATGATAAGAACACTCCAAATATCAGGGAACCTGCTGGAAGAGTGGTTTTAAAGCATTAGCATTCTGTAAATGATACCCACTGGTTAGCTTAGTTCCAGCTATGCTTGATGAGGGAGACTCCCCTTTTGAGGGGAGAAGGGGCACCCTGCCCCTTTGGATTTGTTGAACCATCCTGCTCTGGAGGGCAAAGCCACTGATGGTGCCAAAAGCTCATGAAATCCAGTCAGGGCTTTTGTCTCTGGACCAGATGCCTTGGATATCTGTAACTGTCATTGTATTAGTTGCACTGTGTTCTCATTTGCTTCATCTCGAGTTTAACAGCAATAGATAAATATGGACAGTTGGAGCAGGGGCTTGGAAATGATTCTCTCTAGCTACCAGTTTCCAGATGGAAAAATCAGCCAGGTCCAGTTAAAGAGCTTAGCATTGGTCTCACTCACTAGTTGAAAAGACTTCAACTATATCCCCTCCAAATACCTTCCTGAGAACTCAGACTGCAAGTGATAGTTGTCTTATTAAACCAAAACCACAAATAAGGTGTAAATAAGACATAAAGTTGTTTATGCAGAATGGACTGAGAAGTAAAGAGCAGCACTGGGTTCTACAATGCTTTTTGAGTGAGTTTCACTGGGAACTTTGATGGTTCTTTACATGCCAGTCTTCATTCTTGAGCTATCTTCTGATGCTTTCTATGCATGAAAATACATACTGTTTCCTGCAGAGATGTTTTCATTAAGCTTGTTAGGGACTACACAGATCTGAACATTGCAGTCTGGCCTTGGGATTCTCAGCCTACCTGCATACCAATCTTTTCTGGAAACTTCACCCACATTTCTTCTTTCACCCTGCACACTAGTAAAAGGGAGAGTTCTCTGGATGCTGACATGGCAAAGGGTTTAGTATTTGGTACCAATTTAATATTATATTCCCCATCCTGTTTTCCCAATCCTTGGAATAGTTTTTGGAACCTCTT
This sequence comes from Lepidochelys kempii, assembly GCF_965140285.1. Taxonomy (NCBI): domain Eukaryota; kingdom Metazoa; phylum Chordata; order Testudines; family Cheloniidae; genus Lepidochelys; species Lepidochelys kempii. Next base: position 64,962,004 of record NC_136388.1, read on the forward strand.
AATAAATTCAGATTTCAGGTAGAGTCTCATTTTCTCTCTCCTCTCCTGTGGTGGGATTCAGCTACTTTGGTGACACCACATTGAATGCAGAGAGACTCAGGCCACCTTGATTTCCTGCCATCTTAGAACTTCTGAACTTCTCATTAAAGAGCTCATCCTGTCCTGTCAAAATGGTGGCTCTAAGCAACTAAAATTAACCCTAAACTCCAGACACTGCAAATGTTTAATCCCTCCCTAATGTGAATGGCAAGAGCTGAGCTCAGAACAAGTATCTGAGACATGTAGGTGTATAGTCACATGCTTATACCTTCGTTGGGAGAGGCTGCTGTCTTGAACACCATGTTTCCTTATCAGTTAATTAATTTTACCTCAGATGCTGTCAGTCCGTGCTTCGCAACCTGTCGGTTGAGAAAGGGGAAGAGAAGACACAAAAGAGAACAGGCCTCATACTGAAGCACGGATCTGTAACATAACAGCATCCGATGAAGTGAGCTGTAGCTCACGAAAGCTTATGCTAAGATAAATTGGTTAGTCTCTAAGGTGCCACAAGTACTCCTGTTCTTTTTGATAACAGCATAAACATCCCTGGAAATGCATGTTGTGCAGCAGACCCTTGGGCACGAAGCTCAGAAGCCAGGCTGCAGTTAGGCTGCCAAGAATGGCCAAGTGGACATGTAGCTTCCACCAATCACCTTGCAAGCATGCACAGCCTCCTGGCTTGTCAGAAGTTCCTATGCCTGCTCCTTCTAGGTGAATGTCCAGCAATAGCCTGCATGTAGGAGGAGGAGCATTGTAGCTTCCATTGCTGGCTAAAGAATCGTTTCACTGAGGGACATCAGTTCCACTCACACTAACGCTCCATAAGTCATTTATTTATTTTATAGAGGTTCTCTCAGCTGTGGGATATAGTCATAGTGTCTCTACTTGGACTGTATAGTCATGTGCATGAATCCTCATAGAGGAAGCTCCCTGGAACAGGACCCTTGCTGACTATTTGTATATGAAAGTGTATTATTGTTTGTATTACAATAGCCCCTAGAGGCCTCAGTCGAGATCAGGGCATCATTGTGCTCCATACTGTGCGTACACATAGCAAGAGATAGTCCCAGTCCCAAAGAGCTTTCAGTGCTGGATGCCCTACACCAAACCTGGAAGGCAGAACAGAAGCGCTCTCTCTCTCTCTCTCTCTCTCTCATTAACACTCTGGTTTTGCAGTATTTGCGGTAACTGAGGTGGCCCCAGCCTGCAGTTCAGTCACAATGGCTGGGGCCCTTCCTGTTCTGCAGGTTCTGTCCAAAATTTTGAAGAACCTGCACGTGGAACAGCTGGGCAAATAGGCCCTCCTCTCCAGCCAGGGCTCTGTGCTTCTCACGGATGACAGAAAGGATGCAGGTTGCTTGGGAAAGATCAGAAAGAGACAAGTTAAATGTCAAATCCTCGCTTTGCTACCACACTTCAAAACTTCTCCAGAGATGGAAGAAATATGCTTTGATGCTCTCCATATCCACAGGCAACAGAAACAGGAAGGCTTTGCCATTGAAACAGTCTAGCATTATGCCAACCCGGTACCACCCTAATGATATCACTGTTATGGGGGAAGAGAAAGCAGCTTCCTCCAGCAGTTTTGAAAACTTCCTCACTGCCATGGAGAGTGGAGCCACTGCCTGAATCACCTTCACTACTGACAGGAGCGGAAAGCTGCAGGTCACACAGGAGTTCTGTGCCACAGCCTGCTTTCCTTCAGGGTAGAGCATTGTGGACAGGACAAACCACTGTCTGAGGGCTCTCCAGTGACACAGCACGTCACTCAGGAACAGGGAGCAAGTCTACTCCATGAATCTGTCCTCAAACGATGAAAGCCACATAAACCACCTGGCTTGAGGGAAGCCAGGTCATTGTGATAGAACACTCATGGAGCAAGAGTGCTCAGCAGTTCTAGAACTGCTGCTCAAAGGCCCCAGTTGGGGTCAGAGCTTGGAGGCGGCAGTTGGAGGTCAGAGATGGCGGGTCTCAACCGGAGGATGCTGAAGGTGGCCATGGAGCACTATCTCTCTGCTGGTTCCCAGACTGCAGATGAGGTGTTAAGGCCAGAAGAGAAGCTGGGAGAGGTAAGTGCCGGGCACATGGAGAGGGTGAGGTTGGGTGGGGAAGCTGGACTGGAGGCATGAGGCTTTTCTGTGGGGTTGGCCGGAGGTGAGGCTGGGGGAGATTGGAGAAGGGTTTGTGAGGTGGAGAAGCTGGAGTAGAGGGGTGGGACTCCAGACTGGGGAAGACAGAGGGCAGAGTGTATCAAAGTTGAGCAGGTGAGCAGTGCAGGAGGCTGCCATGGAGTATGGTTTCTCTGCCAGGTCCTAGACGATGGCTGAGCTTGCAGGGGGGGGAGAGAGAGGAGAAGCGGTGAGGATTTTGGCTTCCACGGGTGGGGCTGCGGGAGGAGGAGGTGGTACATTTGAGTCCAGTGGGAGGGAAAAGGTGACACGCACCCTGGACATACTTTTTAAAGAAGTTGGACAGTGATGCATGCAGGGAGGGCACTTCCCTCCCTCCCACCCCAGCCCACAGTTTCCTGAATGTAATGATAAAAATCTTTTCAAATGTATCTTTGCTTCCTGGGTTGCTCTGAGTTTTTTGTTGGTGTCACCTGGATAGTTACAGATTAGATTTTAAATAAAGTTATAGGGCTAGATACTCAGTCTCACTTTATCCCAGCCTCTGGCTTTAACCCACAGTTGCAATGTACTTTTTCCCACTGATCTCAGTGGGCTTTGTATCAGGCCTTAAGACATTTCAGTTACTGATGTGAGGGTAGTCAGCACACAGAGGTCTCAGTGACCTCAACTACACATGCAAATTCTGTGCTCAGAAATAGAGACCAGCCTTTAAATTTCTCACCCTTAGAAAGCTGTGTCATTTGTTCTCTGCTAGAAACTAATGTTTGAGTTACTAAACTTAAAGGGTTGTTTATGATAATTGCTATGCAAATGGATTATTAAAATGTCAGCCTGAAATCCCATGACTGTGTTCTCTTTCTAGATCAGTCACAGACGACAGTTACTAGGCATAGGACCTACTCAGCTCTTGGAAATGCCACTTGGTGCCAAGCTCCCCTTGCTACCAGGCTCCAATACATTGTTCTATAGAACCAATCTGGGTGAAAAGGTAAAAAATTAAATATAGAGAGGGGAAAAGCACATCTCATTTTCTATACTCCTCACTCCTGCCACTAAATATGCAGAGTATGCTGGAGAATAACATAAGAACATAAGAATGGCCCTACTGGGTCAGACCAACGGTCCATCTAGCCCAGTATCTTGTCTTCCGACAGTGGCCAATGCCAAGTGCCTCAGAGGGAATGAACAGAACAGGTAATCATCAAGTGATCCATCCCCTGTCGCTTATTCCCAGCTTCTGGCAAACAGAGGCTAGGGACACCATTCCTGCCCATCCTGGCTAATAGCCATTGATGGACCTATCCTCCATGAACTTATCTAGTTCTTTTTTGAACCCTGTTATAGTCTTGGCCTTCACAACATCCCCTGGCAAAGAGTTCCACAGGCTGACTGTGCATTGTGTGAAGAAATACTTCCTTTTGTTTGTTTTAAACCTGCTGCCTATTAATTTCATTTGGTGAACCCTAGTCCTTGTGTTATGAGCAGTAGTAAACAACACTTCCTTATCTACTTTCTCCACACCAGTCATAATTTTATAGACTCAGTCATATCTCCCCTTAGCCGTCTCTTTTCCAAGCTGAAAAGTCCCAGTCTTATTAATCTCTCCTCATATGGAAGCAATTCCATACCCCAATAATTTTTGTTGCCCTTTTCAGAACCGTTTCCAATTCCAGTATATCTTTTTTGAGATGGGGAGACCACATCTGCACACAGTATTCAAGATGTGGGCGTACATAGAGGCAACATGATATTTTCTGTCCTATTATCTATCCCTTTCTTAATTATTCCCAGCATTCTGTTTGCTTTTTTGACTGGCACTGCACCTTGAGTGGATATTTTCAGAGAACTATCCACAATGACTCCTTTCTTGAGTGGTAACAGCTAATTTAGAACCCATCATTTTATATGTATAGCTGGGATTATGCTTTCCAATGTGCATTACTTTGCATTTATCAACATTACATTTCATTTGCCATTTTGTTGCACAGTCACTCAGTTTTGAGAGATCCTTTTGTAGCTCTTCGCAGTCTGCCTGGGTCTCAACTATCTTTAGTAATTTTGTATCATCTGCAAATTTTGCCACCTCACTGTTTACCCCTTTTTCCAGATCATTTATGAATAAGTTGAATAGGACTGGTCCCAAAACAGAGCCCTGGGGGACACCACTATTTACCTCTCTCCATTCTGAAAACTGACCATTTATATTTATCCTTTGTTTCCTATCTTTTAACCAGTTACCAATCCATGAGAACACCTTCCCTCTTATCCCATGGCAGCTTACATTGCGTAAGAGCCTTTGGTGAGGGACCTTGTCAAAGGCTTTCTGAAAATCTAAGTACACTATATCCACTGGATCTCCTTAGTCCACATGCTTGTTAACCCCCTCAAAGAATTCTAGTAGATTGGTGTGGCATGATTTCCCTTTACTAAAACCATATTGACTCTTCCTCAACAAATTATGTTAATCTATATGTCTGACAATATTGTTCTTTATTATAGTTTCAACCAGTTTGCCTGTTACTGAGGTCAGGCTTACAGGCCTGTAATTGCTGGGATCACCTCTGGAGCGCTTTTTAAAAATTGGCATCACATTAGCTATCCTCCAGTCACCTGATACAGAAGCTGATTTAAATGATAGGTTACAGACTAGTGTTAGAAGTTCTGTAATTTCACATTTGAGTTCCTTCAGAACTCTTGGGTGAATACCATCTGGTTCTGGTGTTTTATTGCTGTTTAATTTATCAATTTGTTCCAAAACCTCCTCTAATGATACCTCAATCTTGGACAGTTCCTCAGATCTGTCACCTAAAAAGAATGGCTCAGGTTTGGGAATCTCCTTCACATTCTCTGTCATGAAGACCAAAGCACAGAATTAATTTAGTTTCTCCACAATGGCCTTATTGTCCTTGAGTCCTTCTTTAGCACCTCGATCGTCCAGTGGCCCCACTGGTGGTTTAGCAGGCTTCCTGTTTCTGATGTCCTTAAAAAAAAATTGCTATTACTTTTTGAGTCTTTGGCTAACTGTTCCTCAAATTCTTTTTTGGCCTTCCTAATTGTATTTTTACACTTCATTTGCCAGTGTTTATGCTCCTTTCTATTTTCTTCACTAGGATTTAACTTCCACTTTTTAAAGGATGCCTTTTTGCCTCTCACTGCTTCTTTCACTTTGTTGTTTAGTCATGGTGGCTCTTTTTTGGTTCTCTTACTATTTTTTTTAATTTGGGGTACACATTTAAGTTAAGCCTCTATCATGGTGTCTTTAAAAAGCTTCCACGCAGCTTGCAGAGATTTCACTTTTGGCACTGTACCCTTTAATTTCTGTTTAACTAACCTCCTCACTTTTGTGCAGTTCCCCTTTCTGAAATTAAATGCTACAGTGTTGGGCCGCTGTGGTGTTTTTCCTGCCACAGGGATATTAAATTTAATTATATTATGCTCACTATTACCAAGTGGTCCAGCTATATTCACCTCTTGGACCAGATCCTGTGCTCCACTTAGAACTAAATCAAGAATTGCCTCTCCTCTTGTGGGTTCCAGGACCAGCTGCTCCAAGAAGCAATTATTTAAGGTGTAAAGAAACTTTATCTCTGCATCCCATCCTGAGGTGACATATACCCAGTCAATATGGGGATAACTGAAATCCCCCATTATTATTATTATTATTATTATTATTATTGAGTTTTTTATTTTAATTTTAATAACCTCTCTAATTTCCCTGAGCATTCATATCACCCTGTATGTTGACAATGTGCTACACAGTGTGAAGTACAGCACATAAAACATGGGCGGTTGATGCATAAATCAATTATCCTAGCAAAATATAATTTCTCAAACAACATACAATATTCAAATATGTATATTTTTTCATGGCTCTAACAGACAATGTCCTGGCATTTCTAAGCGGAGTTAGTGCTCTTGAATACTTATTCATAAGGAAAAAATGCTGCAAGTAATCAAAGAAAGCCATCAAATCCATGCCACTGGGAAGAGGAGGGAATTCCAAGTACTAGTACTCCCTGGTACACAAAAGACAGCAGGGCTCAGATCCAGCTCAAGGGCTTTTATCACTATCTAGCTATTCAGAAGCACTGATCAAAAGGAAGTTCTATGATCATGCCCCTTGTAGAGAAAGGCTACTGGCTATGCATTATGGACAGGGCCAGTGCTTTGGCTGGAATTTTCCATTGAGCCTAAGGAATTTGAATACTTAATTCCCTTAGGATCCTTTGAAAATCCCAGCCTACATGCATATAGGGATATACCTCAGATGTGTAATAGGAGAACAGAACTTCCAATTCCATATACTGTCTTCTAGGCCAGTGTCAGTGCCATGTGTGTTCATTGAAAGCTCAGATGTTGTTATCTACCTGCACAGGTTGGGAGTGCATGTATTCTCCTTTCTGGAACTGCCATTCATAAATCAACCAATGGGGTGCTGAAATCTGTAGGGTTCATGATAAGCTACCCAAAGTGCCAGCTTGTTCCCCAGCAGGCATTTGAAATAAGTAGAAGCCCTGGTAGAAATTGCTCAACTCAAAGTTTTCCCACCCCAGGATTTGATTCAGGATATCATAAGTGTGGTGGAGGGGATTTGTCAACTTGCTACATAAGTTAGATCTTTTGATCTCAGCAGTATTCACAGTACTGAATGGCACATCTGCACAGGAAGCAACCCCAGTGGACCCAAGCTACACAAAGATGCTCACATTTCATGCAGGTGGCAGATGGCTTTGGGGCCTCTCTGCCCAGTGGCAGTCAAGAACAATTTTCAGCTAGGACCTGATTTCTCTATTCCACTAGTACATGTTGTAATCACCATAAATACATTCACTCTGGGATGTGGAGACCACACAGAGGGACTTCAGACCAGGAACAGCAACTACACACAAATGTTCTAGATGGAAGAGCAGGCCTGTCGATGCCTACTAAGCGCTGTAAGAGACTTGGTGTCCCAAAAGGTGGTCTTGGTTCCAATGGAAAATCAGGAAGAAGCAGGGAGGCACCAGGTCCTGTAGATGTGAGAATGGGTTTTGCCTCATAAGATATTTCTGGTCACCACTTACCCAGCAGGGAAAGAAAACAGTCACAGATTGACCGAGGCAGTTGCTAACAGACCTTGCCATGAGTGATACCTGGATTTGAAAGTGGTTAATCTTCCCCACATAGGGAAATGCTGGAAGTAGACCTCTTTGTCATTTACCTAATCAAGAAGCTACCAGTTTGCTGCTTGTGATACTGAGAAGACTGCTTTGACAAGGGACACCTTCACTGTCCATACCCTGTATGCCTTTCCCCACCTGTATCTCATGCAGCAAAGGTGAAGCAAAGATTCAGTGGTCCCAACAGACATTCTGGCTTCACCCTGCTATAGATGAGGGTGGCTGATCCCATCAGGCACAGATGATCACTCAGACCCAAGACAATTCACTCCATCCCAACACAGGAGACTTCTCCCTGTCATCCTGCTTCCTGACAGGGGAGAGCTCAGGTGGCATGAGATTCCTGAACAAGTGTTGCAAGCTCTAGAAAGCCTTCTAGCAGAAAGATCTGAACTGAAAAAGGTTTTCAGCATGGAGCACTCAGGTGCTCCTTTCAACTCCCCTGTAAACCACTGCTTGACTACCTTCTTCATATATCTGATTTAAAGACAAATCTGTTTCTCCATGTGGATCTGTTTGCCACACATCTGAACTCTAACACTAAAATATTCAAACCTGATGGCCTAAATTTAGGCACCTAAATCCATATTTCAGCAGCTCAATTAGTGGCATGATAGTCAGAGGTTCTAATGCAACTCCCATTGATTTCAGTGATGATCCTGTTTCTTGTCTAGTTCCATTTATTTTGGTCAGATAATGACTGACTCAGCAGAGGAGCACCGCATTGGGTGAAGCCATTAAATCTTTCCAGTTCTTTGTCATCTACATAGTCCTTGGCTTTGGTGCACATTGTGTTTCCATGGTTTTTTATCAATTTTCTTTGTTTCCCTTAGATCTCTTGGTTCCTCAGAACACCCAGCTCTTTCAGTGCTTTTAGCTAAAGCCTTCACGGAGTTATCTGCTGTTTTTGGCTGTCATATTTTGCATGTGTCAACAACACCAGCACACTGTGTGTCATTGGCCTGGTTATCTTCCTCACACAGAAGTTGTCTTTCTACACTTTAGTTTCATCTTCTCTTCTGTATATAACTTGTTCAGGATTCAGGAGTCCTTTGTAAATTCACTCACTGTCTTGGAGATATTTCACTAAGTTCTCAAGGTGAGGTCAGAAAGAGCACTCTAACTGAGACTCTGCATTCTAATTTCATGACAGCAAAAAAAAAAAAAAAAGTAAAAATACTCTTGTAACTTTCTTGCAAGGTGATAGCATGAAAATGGCTGAAAAGTTATCAGTCATAACTGGGGTTCTTTAACGATATTACCTCTAAGTCTCTAGTCAGCCTCTAAGTAATGGGGGTAAGAGGAAACTTCCCCCAGGGGAAGGTGTCACCAGCTTGCCTGAGCCAGTGGGCATCTTGTGAAGTGAGCTCGCTAATTTTCCTGTTAATGTGTAACTCAGGATAGCCAAATAATGTATAACTCAGGATAGCCTCGGCCTTACATGCCACAAAGTAAATCAACAGTCTCTCATTGACCTGAATGTAAAGTGCAGTCAGAATAGGCTCTGATCAAGTCTGGCTTCTTGGTTTAAGGGAAAGGAAAGATCTTTCCTCTCCTCTTTTTGCTTCACCCAGAACTACCATTTGATAAAAGCAGCATTGCTAACATCAAAACTGGAGTTTTTACCGGTCAGGTGAGAAAAGTACTTATTTTATTTGAAAGTAGGTACAAAAACTACAAAACCAAAATCTAGTGCTATTTAGAAAAGAAGCAAAACTAACAGCTGATTGCATCCTCCTGTTTGAGCACATGGAATATCCTCTCAGCATCATCAGAATTGTCCTCTGCTAGATTAGAATTACTTATGCCACTGCCATTGCTATTGCTTTTTTTGCCTAGAAATCATACAGCTGTTCAAAATGGACAATCAGCTCTCATGTTGGAGTGAACAATTTGCAACATATTCCACAGTTGTTGAGGGAAACTCTGATAATTAAAATGTCATTTAGTTAATCTGCCATCGTCTTATATTGAATTTTGCATGTTACCAAATTCATTGTAGAAAAGACTCTCAGTTACAGCATTACTTATTGTCAGGGATAGTATGTTCAGTGCATATTGTGAAATTTCATCAAATGGATGTCTGCCAAGTGGATCTTTGTAGTCTTTCACTTTGCATCAGAAAGTGGCAGCATCAGTTGGGATTGGTCAAGTTTTTGCAGTCCAATCTATTAATATCAAATTGCACCACTGGTTCTCCAGTTTTGACATTTCACATTGGGCAAAATGTAATTCTAATGACAGTTCTTAGAAAATGGCTTGATTAATCTGGTTCAAACAATGAGACAGAGAAGTGTTTGATTTTGTAAAGTAAGTGAGTGCTGGAGGAAGTCTCTTCAATATTTCTGCCACAACTACTTGCAGAAAATTGGAACACCTTTCTTTCAAAGTAGACTTGAAAGCAGGATCAAAGCTCGCTGCTTGTAATTCCCTGTGAAATTCAAAACTAAAGTCAACCTTGTCAAGAGGGAGGTAAATGGAAACAAAATATAGGTTGACATGCAGTATGACATGCACTGGGTGAAAGATGCATTTCAGCAGAGAAAAGGCAAATGCTTTAAACTTTTTCAATAAAGAGAAATTATCTGCTTCTGTTTTCTGGAAAAGCAAATTATTGAGCAGGAACTCAGATAAGACTGATCTCAGAAACAGGAGATACAGCCTATTACTCTCATCACTATTCATGTCACTGAGTATTCGAGCTATGCAGAAACGCTCACGAGAACTTGCAAATTGGAACTGTGTTTTTATTTCAATCCAAGAATCAAGGATTCTGGCTATGGCTTCAGAACCAGACAGTCGTCTTGTCTGAGAAGACTGAACAAACACTGCAGGAGTTTCACCATCATTGATAAGTGTCTATATTTATTGGTATGCTTCATGAGGCATTGTGCTCACTTTAAACCAAGAATATGTTTCCCTCACCAGAAAGTCAATACAAGACGGAATTTCTTTGATTGCTTTGCAAGCACAGAGGTGAACTGTGTGACAAACACACTGAACAATACCAAATTTGGACACTTTCCCTTCGCTTTCGGTGAAGAGTGACTGACTGACTGGATCCACATATATTGGTACCATCTGTGCCAATTCCAATACAATTTTCAATGTTTATGTTAATTTTCCTCAAATTACTATCAAGAGCAGAGAAGATATCATCTGCTGCTGGAACCAAACTTAAGAAACCAGTAATGATCTTCTGTAAGGAATTGTTATAGTAACACACACACACACACACACTTTGAAACTGCAACATCAATATATTCATCTACTAGAAGAGAAAAGTTGGAATTTCCAATATCCTTATACAGTCCATCAGCAAAACAAAGACCAATAACATTTTTGATCAGTGCAGTGCTTGGATACAGTTTCTCTAGGCATTTTTGTCCTCAGCAAAATCAACCACATGATAAACTGTCCTAAGAGATAAATGACATGCAATATGGCAGCAGTTACTAGTTCAGTTCTTTCACTGACTCCTTCTAGTCTTGGCTGTGATGGCCCTGATGTAATGTGGATGACAGCACTTTTGTGCTTAGAATTTTTGATAGCATGCTTTCTTACGTCATTTAGCTGTGGTCACAGCTCTGTTCTCTGTGCAGTACAATAAGCTGCATCCTCATTACTTGGACTTCGCTTCAACCACAATTTCATTTCATTCATCTTTTCCCATTCAACTCTGTACTTCCTCTTGTATTTGCCATATTTCCCATGGTCAAAAATAATTGGGCCCTACCAAATTCATGGTCCATTTTCGTCAATTTCATGGTCATAGGTTTTAAAAAACAGTAAATTTCATTATTTCAGCTATTTAAATGTGCAATTTCATGGTGTTATAATTGTAGGGGTCCTGACCCAAAAAGGAACTGGTGGGGTGGGCGGGGTTTGCAAGATTATTGTATGGGGGGTTGTGGTGCTGCTACCCTTAATTCTGCTCAGTTGCTGGCGGTGGCGCTTCCTTCAGAGCTGGGCTCCTGGCCAGCAGCTGCTGCTCTCCAGCTGCAATAGAGCTGCTGCCATCAGCAGCGCAGAAGTAAGGATGGCATGGTATAGATGGCATGCCATTCTTACTTCTGTGCTGCAGCCTGCAGAGCTGGGCCCTCAGTCAGCAGCCACCACTCTCCGGCCGCCCAGCTCTGAAGGCAGCAGCGAGAAGTAAGGGTTGTATGGTATAGTATTTCCACCCTTACTTCTGCACAGCTGCTGGCAGGGTACTGCCTTCAAAGCTGGGCACCTGGCCAACAGCTGCTGCTCTCCAGCCACCCAGCTCTGAAGGCAGGGTGAGAATACCATGACCCCTCTAAAATAATCTTGTAACCCCCCTGCAACTCCCTTTTGGGTCAGGACCCCCAGTTTATGAAATGCTGGTCTCCCCTGTGAAATCTGTATAGTATAGGGTAAAAGCACACAAAAGACCAGATTTCCTGGGGGGAGACCAGATTTCACGGTCCGTGCCATGTTTTTCATGGCCATGAATTTGGCAGGGCCCTAATAATGAACTAAAACGACAGTTCTCAAAGTTCATTGCACCCTTCTGACAACAAAAATCACTACATGACCCCAGGAGAGGGGACCGAAGATGGAGCCTGCCCGAGCCCCACTGCCCAAGTTCCACCACCGGGGGAGGGGAGGTGCAAAGCTGAAGCCCTAGGGTTTCTGCCCTGGGTGGGGGGCATGTAACATTAGCCCTGGGCAGTGGGGCTTGGGCTTCAGACTTGCTGGTGCCCTGGGCCAACACGAGCCTTGGTGAACCCATTAAAATGCAATGAAGACCCACTTTGGGGTCCTGACCCACAGTTTGAAAACCCCTGAACTAAAAAATTGACATTAAGAAAACTACAGTAGTATGTAATCGTTTGGCATTAGAGTTGCCACATGTGATAGTAGACAGGCCCCTAGATTCAGAGAAAATTTCTAGTAAGGCTTAGTTCTTTTTGTCACGTTATTTTTAGCTGATATATTAGTTCTAGTCATTTGTGTGTTTTAAATAAATGTATCTGAATGAAATTCCAAGCTGTTCTCCACCCATAACATTCCCCCGCCCCATCATTAAGTATGGAATAATTTTCTTTAAGAATGATGGTTAGGACATTATTATTAAATCTGTTTTCAGCTCCCAGTTAGGCAGGCTAAATTTGGCATGACTAGTAAACCTGGTAACAGTTGTTGCTAGTCTTAGAAGTAATGCTAGATTTCAAAGCTGCTACTGTTGCTAGATTTAGCAGAATTGTCAAAAGCATAAGCTCTAGATTACGGCATTACTAAATTCAGTGGCAGTAGTGGCCTCCAAATCTAGTTGCCTCTAGCTGTTCAGTGTAGCACTACGGAGCATCTAGACCTTTTTAGCTGGTCTGCTGGGTCCTGACTGGCCTCTGCTGGCTCCCAGCCCTTCTAGCTGCTGGAGAACCAAGTTTTGCTAATTTCATCAGCTGCTGACCCAAGGAGGCCTTTCTAGGAAACCACTGGAGATCCAAACTCACTGTTGTTCTCTTCTTAGCCCTGGTCTACACTAGGACTTTAGGTCGAATTTAGCAACGTTAAATCGATTTAAACCTGCACCCGTCCACACAGTGAAGCCCTTTATTTCGACTTAAAGGGCTCTTAAAATCGATTTCCTTACTCCACCCCTGACAAGTGGATTAGCGCTTAAATCGACGTTCCCAGCTCGAATTTGGGGTACTGTGGACACAATTCGATGGTATTGGCCTCCGGGAGCTATCCCAGAGTGCTCCATTCTGACCGCTCTGGACAGCACTCTCAACTCAGATGCACTGGCCAGGTAGACAGGAAAAGAACTGCAAACTTTTGAATCTCATTTCCTGTTTGGCCAGCGTGGCAAGCTGCAGGTGACCATGCAGAGCTCATCAGCACAGGTGACCATGATGGAGTCCCAGAATCGCAAAAGAGCTCCAGCATGGACTGAACGGGAGGTACGGGATCTGATCGCTGTTTGGGGAGAGGAATCCGTGCTATCAGAACTCCGTTCCAGTTTTCGAAATGCCAAAACCTTTGTGAAAATCTCCCAGGGCATGAAGGACAGAGGCCATAACAGGGACCCGAAGCAGTGCCGCGTGAAACTGAAGGAGCTGAGGCAAGCCTACCAGAAAACCAGAGAGGCGAACAGCCGCTCTGGGTCAGAGCCCCAAACATGCCGCTTCTATGATGAGCTGCATGCCATTTTAGGGGGTTCAGCCACCACTACCCCAGCCGTGTTGTTTAACTCCTTCAATGGAGATGGAGGCAATACGGAAGCAGGTTTTGGGGACGAAGAAGATGATGAGGAGGAGGAGGTTGTAGATAGCTCACAGCAAGCAAGCGGAGAAACCGGTTTTCCCGACAGCCAGGAACTGTTTCTCACCCTAGACCTGGAGCCAGTACCCCCCGAACCCACCCAAGGCTGCCTCCTGGACCCAGCAGGCGGAGAAGGGACCTCTGGTGAGTGTACCTTTTAAAATGCTATACATGGTTTAAAAGCAAGCATGTGAAAGGATTACTTTGCCCTGGCATTTGCGGTTCTCCTAGATGTAGTCCTAAAGCCTTTGCAAAAGGTTTCTGGGGAGGGCAGCCTTATTTCGTCCTTCATGGTAGGACACTTTATCACTCCAGGCCAGTAACACATACTCGGGAATCACTGTAGAACAAAGCATTGCAGTGTATGTTTGCTGGCATTCAACCAAAATCCGTTCTTTCTCTCTCTGTGTTATCCTCAGGAGAGTGAGATATAATTCATGGTCACCTGGTTGAAATAGGGTGCTTTTCTTCAGGGACACTCAGTATAGCCCATTCCTGCTGGGCTGTTTGCCTGTGGCTGAACAGAAATGTTCCCCGCTGTTAGCCACAGGGAGGGGGGAAGGTTGAGGGGGTAGTCACGCGGTGGGAGGAGGCAAAATGCGACCTTGTAACGAAAGCACATGTGCTATGTATGTAATGTTAACAGCAAGGTTTACCCTGAAAGAGTGTAGCCACTGTTTTATAAAATGTGTCTTTTTAAATACCGCTGTCCCTTTTTTTTTCTCCACCAGCTGCATGTGTTTCAATGATCACAGGATCTTCTCCTTCCCAGAGGCTAGTGAAGCTTAGAAAGAAAAAAAAACGCACTCGCGATGAAATGTTCTCCGAGCTCATGCTGTCCTCCCACACTGACAGAGCACAGACGAATGCGTGGAGGCAAATAATGTCAGAGTGCAGGAAAGCACAAAATGACCGGGAGGAGAGGTGGAGGGCTGAAGAGAGTAAGTGGTGGGCTGAAGAGAGTAAGTGGCGGGCTGAAGACAGGGCTGAAGCTCAAATGTGGCGGCAGCGTGATGAGAGGAGGCAGGATTCAATGCTGAGGCTGCTGCAGGACCAAACCAGAATGCTCCAGTGTATGGTTGAGCTGCAGCAAAGGCAGCTGGAGCACAGACTGCCACTGCTGCCCCTCTGTAACCAACCGCCCTCCTCCCCAAGTTCCATAGCCTCCACACCCAGACGCCCAAGAACGCGGTGGGGGGGCCTCCGGCCAACCAGCCACTCCACAACAGAGGATTGCCCAAAAAAAAGAAGGCTGTCATTCAATAAATTTTAAAGTTGTAAACTTTTAAAGTGCTGTGCTTAAAGTGCTGTGTGGCATTTTCCTTCCCTCCTCCACCACCCCTCCTGGGATACCTTGGTAGTCATCCCCCTATTTGTGTGATGAATGAATAACGAATGCATGACTGTGAAGCAGCAATGACTTTATTGCCTCTGCAAGCGGTGATTAAAGGGAGGAGGGGAGGGTGGTTAGCTTACAGGGAAGTAGAGTGAACCAAGGGGCGGGGGGTTTCATCAAGGAGAAACAAACAGAACTTTCACACTGTAGCCTGGCCAGTCATAAAACTGGTTTTCAAAGCTTCTCTGATGCGTACCGCACCCTCCTGTGCTCTTCTAACCGCCCTGGTGTCTGGCTGCGCGTAACCAGCAGCTAGGCGATTTGCCTCAGCCTCCCACCCCGCCATAAACGTCTCCCCCTTACTCTCACAGATATTGTGGAGCACACAGCAAGCAGTAATAACAGTGGGAATATTGGTTTCGCTGAGGTCTAAGCAAGTCAGTAAACTGCGCCAGCGCGCCTTTAAACGTCCAAATGCACATTCTACCACCATTCTGCACTTGCTCAGCCTGTAGTTGAACAGCTCCTGACCACTGTCCAGGCTGCCTGTGTACGGCTTCATGAGCCATGGCATTAAGGGGTAGGCTGGGTCCCCAAGGATACATATAGGCATTTCAACATCCCCAACAGTTATTTTCTGGTCTGGGAAGAAAGTCCCTTCCTGCAGCTTTTGAAACAGACCAGAGTTCCTGAAGATGCGAGCATCATGCACCTTTCCCGGCCATCCCACGTTGATGTTGGTGAAACGTCCCTTGTGATCCACCAGAGCTTGCAGCACTATCGAAAAGTACCCCTTGCGGTTTATGTACTCGCCGGCTTGGTGCTCTGGTGCCAAGATAGGGATATGGGTTCCGTCTATAGCCCCACCACAGTTAGGGAATCCCATTGCAGCAAAGCCATCCACTATGACCTGCACATTTCCCAGGGTCACTACCCTTGATATCAGCAGATCTTTGATTGCGTGAGCTACTTGCATCACAGCAGCCCCCACAGTAGATTTGCCCACTCCAAATTGATTCCCAACTGACCGGTAGCTGTCTGGCGTTGCAAGCTTCCACAGGGCTATCGCCACTCGCTTCTCAACTGTGAGGGCTGCTCTCATCCTGGTATTCATGCGCTTCAGGGCAGGGGAAAGCAAGTCACAAAGTTCCATGAAAGTGCCCTTACGCATGCGAAAGTTTCGCAGCCACTGGGAATCGTCCCAGACCTGCAACACTATGCGGTCCCACCAGTCTGTGCTTGTTTCCCGAGCCCAGAATCGGCGTTCCACAGCATGAATCTGCCCCATTAGCACCATGATGCATGCATTGGCAGGGCCCATGCTTTCACAGAAATCTGTGTCCATGTCCTGATCACTCACGGGACCGCGCTGACGTCGCCTCCTCGCCCGGTATCGCGTTGCCATGTTCTGGTGCTGCATATACTGCTGGATAATGCGTGTGGTGGTTGATGTGCTCCTAATTGCCAAAATGAGCTCAGCGGCCTCCATGCTTGCCTTGGTATGGCGTCCGCACAGAAAAAAGGCGCGGAACGATTGTCTGCCGTTGCTCTGACGGAGGGAGGGGCGACTGACGACACGGCTTACAGGGTTGGCTTCACGGAGCTAAAATCAACAAAGGGTGTGCCTGTACATCAAGGAGTATTTCAGGCAGGACTGCACGGAGGGTTCCAATAAGAAATGGTGCACCAAAGTTATCGTTGTTATTGGAACAAGGAGGTTAGCCTGGCCTCTGATTGATACATGGCTAGATTAACCTCGCTGCGCCTTCTCTGTGACTGACTGCAGTGTGATCTAGACAGGGGAGGAGGAAAATGAGTACAAAACAAATCTGGTCTATTTCTTGTTCTGACCCACTCCATCTATCCTTTACATCTTTGGCTGGCAGCAGACGGTGCAGAAGGACTGCATGCCATCCACATCTCATGGCTGCTTGGCAGAAGATGGTACAGTACGACTGCTAGCCATCTTCATCTCTTGCCTGCCTGGCATAAGATGGTACAATACGACTGCTAGCAATCCTCATCTCTTGCCTGCCTGGCAGAAGATGGTACAGTATGACTGCTAGCAGTCCGTATTGCCTGCCCGCTCACCATAAGACGGTTCAATAGGACTGCAGGACTAAAGAGAATGACCTGGTCAAGTCACTCCAAATTTAGTCCCTGCGCCCATGTCTGCCCAGGCGCTCCCAGCCGACGTGGCCAGGAGCACCTCGGACACGACGAGGACGACTACCAGTCGTATTGCACCGTCTGCTGCCAGAAGGCAATGGGTTGCTGCTACTGTGCAGCAAAGCCGTACCGCGTCTGCCAGCACCCAGGAGACATAGGGTGACGGTTACCTGAGTGGGCTCCATGCTTGCCGTGGTATGGCGTCTGCACAGGTAACTCAGGAAAAAAGGCGCGAAATGATTGTCTGCCCTTGCTTTCACGGGGGGAGGGAGGGTGGGAACGGGGTCCTGACGATATGTACCCAGAACCACCCGCGACAATGTTTTAGCCCCATCAGGCATTGGGATATCAACCCAGAATTCCAATGGGCAGCGGAGACTGCGGGAACTGTGGGATAGCTACCCACAGTGCAACGCTCCGGAAGTCGACGCTTGCCTCGGTACTGTGGAAGCGCTCCGCCGAGTTAATGCACTTAATGCACTTAGAGCATTTTCTGTGGGGACACACACACTCGAATATATAAAACCGATTTCAAAAAAACCGACTTCTATAAATTCGACCTAATTTCGTAGTGTAGACATACCCTTAAAGGGCCACTTTGTGAAGCTGGGTATTGCAAACCAACAGAGTGTTTGGCAGTAAGGCAGTAAATGCCTGTTGTACCCCATCACAGAAGATTATTTAATAACTGCCCACTGCGTGGTTTCTTGTGCCTTCCTCTGAAGCAGCGGGCACTAGCCCCTTGGGAGACAGGATACTCGACTAAATGGACCCCTGGTCTGACTTGGAAGGGAAATTCCTAGGTTCTTCCATGTGGTAATATTTTCCAGTTTACTATTGCAGTGCTATAGTTTTTTGGCAAGGAATTTACTGTAATTAATTTATATGATAAGGTAAATCCTTTTCTGGAATCCGGTCTCTTTACTCTTTTATATGTCTTGACATCTTATATCCTATTACACATACACAAACACTATCTTGAAAGAAAATTATTAAGGTTGAAAAGTCAAGCACTCAAAAATTAAGAAATGCCTGAATTATAGTTACCTATGCCAGCCAGTCCCAGTTCTCCCCTCACCCGCATCTCAGCTCCTTGTCAGAATTGTTACAGTAACAATTGTTATAGCTCCTTGTTAGATCTCCTTTCTTCTCCCCTTTTTATGTTTTCTCCTACTGGTTTCCAGTCCCAGTCTCCTCCAGTCAGCCCCAGCTTCCTCCCCCGCCTCGCCCCGGCCCCCAGCACCACATCTGATGTCAGTGTTCTTCACCCTGTCTCAGCCAATCAGCTCCATGTTCCTATGTGTTTCCCCCACTGTCTCCCAGGACCAGTCTCCTTGTACAACCAGCCCCAGTCTCCACCATTTATTGTTTGGAACAATATGTTGAAAACTGAAGAAAAAGAACATCTAAAGAATTTTGCCAGTAGTTTTTCTGAATGGCTACAGAATTTTATATTAACTCAAATTAGCTGAATAAAATCTTAGGGATTTTCAAGCCAGGTGTCCATTTTTGCAGGTCCAGTCCTGCATCTACCATGAACAGCATCCACAATTTTGCGACTGCAGTGAAAGACATGAAGAATTCCAGAGAAAGACATGAACAGATTGCAAATACAGAACTTGTGCACAATTCACTCAAGGGCAAAATTGTTTCTATAGATGTACATTTTAAAAATGTTAGTAGAGCAACTGAAATTCTATATAAATATCCAAAATAATTAATCATCTCAGTACTGCAGCCAGTAGAGCAGTCATCCAAAAACCAACACATTTAAAATTAAGACACAAGTTATTCTCACATTAAGAGTACCATAAATACAGCACTTTTTTGTTTGGGTAAAAATCATACCTAGTGCAACTGCTGAAAGCAGGAATTAATCCAACACCCTGATGTTTGAAAGTGTTGGCCAGTGTATTTAGGAACTGTGAAATGTCTTTATCTCTTTTTCAGATAGGTAATATTCTGTTAATATTTTCGAATATATATTTTTACAGCTTTATCAACCTCCTAGTGGCTTTGATCTTGGTGATCCTTACTGTCGCTTAATGACAACAAAATATAGAAGTCTACATGATCCACATTTGCGTTCCTATTACAAGCGCAAAAATAATCTACGGAGATTAAAGAAAGGAGGTTATGTCACCAACGATAACAAAGTAGGTTATATAAGATGTTATGAATATTTATGTCAATGGGATTTTCAAAGCACTTGGTGTTGGCCTAACTCTGTTCCCATTGAAGGTAAGGACAACTTTACTTTGGATTTCCATGGAAATAGTGAGGCCAACACTAAGCGCTTTTGAAATTCCCACCCATATTACTTTAGAGTTTATCTTGCCTTCCTAGAAAACACATGTAGCAGGCATCAGTGGTGGGTAAATGGTCATACAGCCAACACAATGAGCCACCACGATGCAAGGCAGAAGTATGTTACTTGGAGAAGGTGTGTCATGCCCCTTTAGCCATTGATGGTGGCAAACACACTAGCCAACTAGGTGTTGGACATGCTTCATTTTCTGCTGGGGTGCTGTGTATGGGTCAATGTGCATCTCTCTTTTCGCTGTCTATGGACAGATTCTGTCTGGTTACTTCAGTAGAGAGAAGAGACTCTGTCTTGGGTTCATCTGAATCAGTGGGATATCGCCTGAAGCAAGTTGCTCCTTTTAATTTTCCAACAGTGGAGATCCAGCTCAAGAGGCCACTTGGGTTCTAAAGACTGTTTTACATCATGGAATTTCACTGGCTCGATCAAGAAGTGTAGTCAGAGTTAGGTCCCTAACCAGGCTGGGCTTTTAGGTTAAGATGGGGAAGTCCTTTCTCCCCTGTCCCAGCTTCACTCAGAACTGCTCCCTGGAAGAAGCAGCCAGCCCTTTTTACCCCTTGGCCCTGACTGGCTTTTGCCTATTCTGGCCCTTCTAACCGTTAGGGAACTGCTTGTCATTGGTTCTATAAGCACATGATCGTGGGTGGTCTCTCTAGGTACCTCTTGCCCGTTTAAACTCTCCACTCTGTTAGTGCTATTTTCCTTCGTGGTATGTCTAAAGTGAAAATACATTTAATCATTTACAGTGGCTCATGCTATCTTTTGAAATCAATGGAAGTTAAGCACAGGACTAAAATTAACCACATGTGCTTTGCTGAATCAGGCCTGGATTCTGGGTTCCCTATCATAATTATAGGGAAGTGCAGGAAATATAGTTAATACCACAGTGATCTAGTTGCAGAGGTAAACCTGAAACTTTTTAACAATGAACCCTAGAGGTAAAAGTCTGAAACAGAGTATTAAGAAAGACTAAGAAAGCAATAATCAATTACTTCCAGAAAAACCTATCCAACTCTATCAGTAAGAACCATGTAGAGTTATAGGGTCATATTCAGTCCACTGAAGTCAATGGAGTTGCCCCCTCTTGCCCCAGGTCTGAATTTAACCCTTAAAAAGTAAATGGACAAATGAAAATTAGGGCCTGAAATTTTAATCACTCCCTTTAAGGCCAATTTTCACTATGAGAGCAATGTAAAGGGGCTTTAGTGTGACTGAGAAGTCAGACCTAAGAAAGCAAAATGGGCAGGTATGGGTAAAATGGCCAACAGCCAGTGCTCAATATTATTGACAGACAATTCTCGAAGCTCGTATTGATATTGATTTTTGCTGGCTTGAACATGACATAGTTCTTGTGACTTTACCTTGTTGATATATGGAAGTAGTGTTCACATCCCAAAGGCCAAGGGTCCTAAAGCAATCTTGACTACTTAAAGGAAAGATGATGTTCCCCAGAGTCACAACAAGCAATTTTATCTTTCCAATAAAGCTTCACAAAAGATTTGTTTTTAGAGAGCGAGCCTCTGAATAATTCTAATTTTTCTTTGAAATAAGAAAATACCATAAATGCAGTTTTGGTACCAATTCGATAGCTCCCTTTTCCAAACACAGCAGACTTCATCTTATAACAGTCTCATGAGAAGGATCCCTGACCACGGCCACAGCTAAAGAAGGAGCTGACATGTCAGACAGACCAAACAGTTTTCTTTTAAGCGCTATAAAAATATAAAGATTTAGCAAAAACCTAATCCTGTGCAAAAAGAGGGTTTTGGTTCCATGACTGCACCATCCAGCAGAGAGATGGGAAATTAGGGATGATTAGATGGAGAAAGGTTTTATATTCGTGGTTTAGACGGCTGGATCCAAAGGATCTGCATGCATGATCTCTCACAGGTCACTATTTTGAAATAATTCTGTGGCTTGCATAGCAGCAACTTCTACAGTGGGAAACTGGTACAGGTTGTATGTTCAGAGAACTATAGTTACTGATAAGCAACCTATTTATCTCTGTAAAGACAGTAATATGCACTGTATGTGAAAGTATTTTGAGATCCATGGCTATATAAAGCAAATAACCATTTTCTATGCAACCTCTTTTTCTTTTTAGGTTGTGTGTACACTAAAGGAATTCAATGAATACAGACAGTATCTGACCACCCTTAAGTTAGAGTTTGAAAAAAATTATATGAGAGAACAAGTAAGTTAATTAAAGTAGTTAAAATTCTGTTTTGTTTCAAAAACAAACACAAAATAGCAGTCAGCTAAAAAAATTACAGTGACTGCAGAGCCTCCCACTGGGGTTTACCCAATGGCTAATCCTTTATTAGAGTCAATGGGACTGTTACCAAAGTTTTGAGAACACGCTCTTCTGTGCCTAGCAAAGTATATGGCCTATAAAGCTGACGTCTGGTTAGTGAGTCCACTGTTTTTGGTGGCAACCATCTGGGTTGAAAGACAATGGTGTAAACAGCAAAGCAGTTCAGTTACCGTGAATCATGCTACAGCACTGCAAGTATTAACAAAGTCCAATTCTTGAGCAAGAGTCCATACCATGCATAGGGCAGGCATATGGCGCAAGACCAGAGGATGAAGCTGGTGCACCCCTAGTGCTTGAGGCCTGCTGTGCTTTCCTCTTCGCTTTCTTCTCTCTCAACCACCTCTCTTCATCCCTGGTGAGTCCACTGCTAACAACTTGAAATGGGAGGGATCTTGGCAGCTTATTGACAGACAACATTCTAGGAGTTGATTGTACAGCTAATGTTTTAAGGGTGAAATGCAAAGCTTACAATAATACTGCCGTACTCCCCATTTGCCTCCCAGACGTGTCTGATGTGCTCAAAGGCACAATATAACCCACAGGGAGCAGGTAACTATTTTCTAAAACAAAAAAATGGAAAAGCTAAAGACCAGACCTCTCAAAAGTCTGTACTGTCAAATTTGGCAGTTTGGGCTTGTCTCCACTTGTCGGTGGATCGACGCCGTGGTGATCAATTCACCAGGGGTCAATTTAGTGGGTCTAGTGAAGACCTGCTAAATCAACCACCGACCGCTCTCCCGTCAACTCCGGTACTCCAGTGGAACAATAAGCATAAGGTAAGTCGATGGGAGAGTTTCTCCCGTCCACCCAGTGTGGTGTAGACACTGCAATAAGTCGACTTAAGCTGCATTGGCTCCAGCTACATTATTCACGCAAATTGTGTTGCGTAACTTAGGTCAACTTAACCCCACAGTGTAGACGTGAGTGAGTCACTCAAAGAGGGAGTTTCCCTTCTCGGCATGCTGCATACATTTTCAAAAAGGGGGTGTAGGTAGCCCCCAAACTGCTCCGAGTGCTCAGGTGGGGCAAGGAACCCTGGGCAGGGGGGCAAGGAACCCCAGGCGGGGGGGCAAGGAACAAAGGGGCGGGACAAAGCTGTGGTTAAAGGCATTGTTGCTCATTCCAAAGGGGAACATGTCACAGACTTGCAGTAGCCTATTGTCACCAGGGTTTCCACACCGTGGCACCCCCTAAGCCTGGGGAGGCCCCAGCACACACCTAGGCCTCCGCTCTCTAGGTGTTCCAGCATGCCAGTCCAAGCTTAAGAGGTTCAGCCCTCCAGCAGAGCCCCAGTTAGTTTTCCCTTTCTGAGGTTTGACAAGAAAAGAAGTAAACACAAACAAATCATCCCAGAGATATGGTAAAGCTCTCAGAGGGCTTCTGCAAAGCTATGGGCCCAACTAGGCTCACTGGCTAGCATAAAGGAATGGTCCCATCACTGGTGGACCTGCAACAGGCCTTCCCTCACCAGGCAGCAGGCAGCTAAAGAGTGCTTGCCTTTAGTTAAAAAGAAAAGGAGTACTTGTGGCACCTTAGAGACTAACCAATTTATTTGAGCATAAGCTTTCGTGAGCTTCAGCTCACTTCATTATAGCTCACGAAAGCTTATGCTCAAATAAATTGGTTAGTCTCTAAGGTGCCACAAGTACTCCTTTTCTTTTTGCGAATACAGACTAACACGGCTGTTACTCTGAAACCTGCCTTTGGTTGGTTGGTTGGTTGTTTGGTTGTTTGGTTGGTTGGTCGGTCGGTCGGTCAGTCGGTCAGCTCTCCTTGCTGATCTGCCAGTGATTGAGCTGGGTTTCTCCCTTTTAAGTTCCTCTCTCCAAGTCTGACATGTTTCACAGGTGCGGTGCCCCACCTGAGTCACATTAGCTCGTTAACTCTGTGTTGCCCAGCGTGGAGTTTGTATACCCCATCACACCTACCAACTGCATGTATATCCCTCCTTTCCATGTCATTTTGGTGGTAAAGGGGAGGGTTTGGCCCTTAGCAAATTGCTTTTCTAAGTATTTTAAGTGTCAATGCAGAGAGAGAGACTGGTGCCTCGTGAAAGCATTTCCAGCAAATAAAGCCCTAAAATCCATTCTTGATTTTCAGAAAATGCTTGAAAAACAAGTGACAAAACTACAGGATCCCAATCTGCTTCCAGAAGGTGCTGACACCTCTCACTTCAGAGAGTGGCTGCTCCGAGAAGAAAGAGAAAATTTACAAGACCGAGAAAGACAGATGAGGAACAGGTATAAGACACATAATAATTTATAATTTGGGAGTGTCTTTGGGGGCCTGCATGGAACTCCTTGCAAGGTTGAGGCCTTATTTTTATTGAGTCTAAATTATGAAAGAATGAAATGTATTAGAATTGTTAATATACTGGGTATGAATTAAGTTAGACATTTGTGAAGTCAGTTGTAAATTCTTCAGCGGGCTTAAGCAAACAGAAACTCAGGCAAAGATGATAGCAGGGACTGAGTAGAAAATTGACTGGGTAAGATGACTCCAGCTGATTCTTACCAATGATTTACATTTTTTATTTAAAGATATGTAGACATGATTAATAAAGAATTGGAAAAAATTAAGTGCATCGCGGAAGAAAAACATCTCCTTCAACAGGCTGAGGAAGAGAAAAGGCAACACGAAAAAAAGAAAAAGAAACAACCTATTCTTCATCTAAAAATGGAGGAGGTTAGAAACAAGAAATTGAAAGACACCATGCAATTTATATATACCCAAACACACATCTTAATGAGCCAATGGACAAATAATTTAAATTGCCAGCAGCCAATGAGTTTACTAGCAAGTTCACAAAGAATTTTAAAAAGTTGATAAATATGGACCCACTCCGGCAAACAGTTATGCATGTGCTTTACGTCAAGTGTCTGAGCAGTCCCATTGAGTTCAATAGGGTTGCTCACATGCCTAGTAGTAAACATGTGTCTAAGTGTTTACAGGATCCAGGTATATGTTGGACATAAAAAAGAACCTGTAAATATTTAAGCCTGATAGGCAGAGTTACATATCAATACTGTATGACCCTGATTTCTAGACACTGTTCCCCTTTTAGGCCTGCTTTTTACAGGCTCAATCCTATCATTAGTTGTGTAGGGGTGAAGTCCTGGCTCCTATAAGTCAATGGCAAAACTCCCATTGAATTAAATGAAGCAGAATTTCATCCCTGATTTCCATTCACAAGCACATGTTTACAAGACTAAATAGCAGGATCAGTGCTTCTGACAATTTGTAGGGACAAAGTGAATACAAGTAGAATTTTTCTGGGTGCAAAATTGTGACCGCAATCAGGGAGATTAGGCTGCATTGAAGAGGGCTAACCACAGGGCTTCATGGTGCAAGTGTCAGAACATGTAGCTTTGGAAGGCAGTGATTCTAAACTGGTCATGGCTGAAAGAAAAGTCATGAAAAATGCTTGTCATTCTGCTTTCCCACCAGCCCCCTGTCAAGCCAATAATCTTTCTGCTGTTTGTAGAGTTTAATATGTTGGGAAAATAATTTTAAAGGTACCAAATTTATCACTGTGGTTACATCACTGACTGCTGTGATCTGACACTAGGAATGAATTTGGCCCAAAGTGTTTAAAATATACCATAGTGAACAGAAAATCATTAAATGAAGCAGCAGAAAAGTTGTACATAGAAAGTAAAATACACGAATAATTATCTCCTTTTGGCATGATCTGATAAATCTGTGATCCTTAGGAATGGAAGCAAAAAGAGATGTTACTTCTGCTGAAAATTGGAGAGGATGTGAAACGAGAAGCAAGAATTGAAGAACTGCGATGGAAAAGAAGAGAAGAGAAAGCTAAAAAGGTATATTAAGTAGCTATTTCTTTAAAACTCACATGCCACAGAAGAAATAAGCTAATGATTAAGACCATAAGTACAGTATCTAGATAAGTGTAATCAGTAATGCTATCCAAAATAAAAATCTCTTCTAGATTCTGATCATAGTTGTGAATTTTAAGTTTGAGTGGGACACATAGCTCCTCTGGAAATAGTTTGAATTGCTTGTTCTGGTTACATTTTTAAATAAGGGGAGATTGGAGAATGAGAAGACAAGGTTAAATAAAAGTTTTTATCCAAAAAAAAGGAACCATGTGGTGTTAAAATGAAAGCTTTTGAAAATAATCTAATTAGGACATCCCAGTCCTCCCTTGGATCCCAGTTCTGAAAAGCGAAACACATGATTAACCTCTCACAGTGAGGAGTTCCATTTACTTCAGCTGTTTATTGTACCACAGTCACCTCTTGGTTTTCTGTAATTGTCACTGACAATCCGCTATGGCAGGGATGTCAGAACTTTTTAACCTACGGGCAATCTTCTTCTTTTTTATTTGACGCTCGTCAACTAGCTCTCAGATGTTTGTTCTTCTGGGGGTCTCTGCTGTGTTCATTGATGTCCAGAAGGAGGCACTGGTGTATAACACATTTTTTTGTTTCTTTTCTCCTAGGAGCATTTTAAGTTTTATTCATTTCCAAGGGTTCACCTACACTAGAATCGCTACAGTGGTGCAGCCAAACGGACGTAACTGTGCCGCCGTGGCGCTGCTAGTGCAGATGCTCTATGCTGATGGGAGAGAACTCTCTGTTGGCATAATTACTCCACCTCCCTGAGCAGCGGTAGCCATGTTGGCTGGAGACTTCTCCCACCGACATAGCGCTGTCCACACCAGCCCTTAGGTCAGTGTAACTAATGTGGTTTTTTTATAGACTATATGTCCCACATGTTGAGTTAGTATTGGATAGGCACTGTGGGGAGCTAAAACAAAAGGTATATACAAATTTTTGTTGTGTCATTAATTAATAGTGACAGATAACAGATTTTTAATTTAAAAACTAGATGGAGCCGTAGGTATTGAAATTCGTTAATACATTTAAGGTACATTTGACGTCTATACATATCACCCTGATAACTAATAGATTGATAAAATATTATAAAAGTTTGAACAGAAACTTTTATCAAAATATCATTGCACTAAAGAACATTTTTTTGCTCTATGCAATGACAATCTTGTGTTAAATACCTCTAACATTTTCCTTAAAATATTGTAGAAACGAGTAGTGCTAGAGAAAAAAATGGCATACCACCTGAGAAAATTGCAAGAGCATGCTTCTCAAAGGGTAGAATTTGAAAGTCATGTGAAGTGCCTGAATAAGCTGTTATCTGAAGACCCAAAGATTAAAAATCAAGGTACATATTAACATAATATAATATGGACAGTATCTGGAACTGCCTTTTGCCTCTGCGTTGTCTCCCAGGTCTGCAAATAGCATTACTTTACTATCACTTCTAAAATGTCACCTTTCTCTGGAGTCTCTTGCAAAGGAATTCCTGAATAAGTGGAAAGAATCGAAGAGTGATTGGAGCTACTGCTCCTCTTATGAGTTCCCAACCCTGCATGAGGGGAGTAAAAGCAAGTAGCCCAGTAACTGCTGTTTTCTAGAAGATTCCTACCCTGTGTACTAGGGACCTGTTTATGCCAAAGGTGTAGGACATACATACTGTCAGCTGGGAGAACATGGGTAAGATAAACATTTTATTTCAAAGAGACAAATGAAGTAAAGAAGGACAAAACGACACATGAAATATTGTAAATGGCGTACAGTGAGAAGTGGTGTGGTGGAAACAAACCTTTATTGCTACTCAGTTAGGAAGGTCTGCATAACTTGCACCTGGCTCCTCTATTTGTCAGGAGTATGTTTCTGATAAAAACTCTTTTTAGCGTTCCACATAATCCCACTTCCTTTATAGAACAAGGCCTTTGCAGTTATTTATTGATGGGTTTGTTTTTTTTCCCCAGGAGATGGTGCAACGAGTCCCTCTCGTCACCCTTCACTTCTTAACAAAAAGGACATTTCAAAATCGTCACTTTCTTTAGTAACATCTCAACCTACCTTTGATGCGGTCATGAGCAAGACCAGAGGCTCCCTAAAGGTAGGAAGCCACCTCCCAGACAGGTCTCAAACATAAAATTAAAGCTCACATCATGTTGAAGCATGTAGCCATGCTTCATATCTAAAATAAGTTGTTTATTCATAGATTCAGAATGAAAGGCGAGTAGGGGTACGATCATCTAGACAGACCTCCTGTGTATCACAGAACATTAAACTTCACCAAGTTACCTCTGCTTTGGGCTCAATAGCTTCTTTTTGATTATAGCATAACTTGAACGTGACTAAAGCATATCTTCCAAAAAGACATCCAGTCCTGATTTTCAGACATCAACAGATTGAGATTCCACCACGTCCTTGGTGGTTTGTTCCAATGATTAATTACTCTCACTGTTTAAAATTTGTGCCTAATTTCTAATCTGAATTTGTCTGGCTTCAGCTTCCAGCCATTAGTTCTTGTGACACCTTTCTCTGATAGATTAAAAAGCCCTGTATTACATGTTTTTTTCTCCCTGAAGATACTTATGCCTTAATCGAGTCACATTTCAATCTTCTTTTTGGTAAGTGAAACATATTGAACTCTTTAAATCTCTCATTAGAAAGTATTTTCTCCAGTTCTTAAATAATTTTTGTGGCTCTTTTCTTCACCATTTCCTATTTTTCAAGATTTGTTTTAAAACATGGACAGCAGAACTGGATGCAGTAGCCCAGTATCAATCTTACCAATGCCATATATAGAGGGAAAAATTGCCTCTTTACTCCTGCTCACTACATTCCAGTTTATACATCCAAGGATCGCATTAGCCGTTTCTGCCACAGCATTGCACTGGGATTTCTTGTTGAATTGATTGTCCACTATGACCTCTAAATCATAGAACTATGGGGTTAGAAGGGACCACACAAGGGTCATCTAGTCTAACCCCGGCCAAGATGCAGGACTTGTTGTGTCTAAACCATCCAAGACAGCCTCTTTTTGAAAACCTCCAGTGAAGGAGCTTCCAGAACCTGTTTCATTGTCCTACTGTTCGGAAGTTTTTCCTAGGTTTAATCTAAATCTGCTTTGCTGTAGTTTGAACACATTGCCTCTTGTCCTGCCCTCTGTGACAAGAGAGAACAACTTTTCTCCATCTTTTTTATGACATCCTGTCAAGTAATTGAAGACAGCTTTCATGTCCCACCTTAATCTTCTCTTTTCCAAACTAAACATACCTTGTTCCTTCAGCCTTTGCTCATATGGCCTGCCTTCCAGCCCTTTAATCATCTTTGTTACTTGTCTCTGGATCCTTTCCAGTTTCTCTATTTCCTTTCTATACATTGGTGACCAAAATTGGACACCGTATTCCAGCTTAGGCCTAACCAGCGCTGAGTAGAAGGGTACTATCACCTCCCATGACTTGCATGCTATGCATCTCTGTTAATGCAACCTAAAATTGCATTTGCTTTTTTTGCAACACCATTGCATTGTTGACTCATGTTGAGGTTGTGATCTACCACAACTCCCAGATCGTTCTCAGCAGTGCTGCTGCCAAGCCAGTTATCCCCCATTCTGTATTTGTGCATTTGTTTTTTCTTCTCTTAGCAACCTACATTTGTCTTTGTTAAATTTCATTTTGTTGTCTATAGTCCAGTTCTCCAATTTATCAAGATCCCTTTGAATATTAGCTCTATGCTCCCAAGGATTGGCTGCCCCCCCTAGCTTTGTGTCATCTGAAAATTTGATCAGCATGCTCTCTCTTCCTGTATCCAGGTAATTAATAAAGATGTTAAACAACACCAGCCCCAGAACAGATCCCTATGGAACCCCACTTGAGACCTCCCTCCAATCTGACATCATTCCATTAATAGTTACTCTTTGTTTACAGTTGTTGAAAATCCTTTTCAGAGTCACTGCTTTTCAGGGTACGGGGTACCCCCATTCTGTAGGTATAGGCTGCATTCCTTGTTCCTAGATTTATTTTCGCATTTGGATGTATTAAAACACATTTTGTTTAAATGGGCTCAAGTTACCAAGTGATCCAGATCACTCAATGTGACTGTCCTCTCCTCGTTATTTACCACTTCTCCAATTTTTGGGTCATCCACAAATTTTTATCAGCACTGATTTTATATTTACTTCCAGATTGTAGATGATGATGTTGAACAGCATAGGGCCTAGTGCCCATTGATGTGAAACCCTAATAGAAACACTCCATTCTGTGATGATTCCCCATTGACAACTACTTTTCGAGATTTGTCAGTTAGCCAGTTTAATCCATTTAATGTGTGCTTTATGATATTGTATATTATACAGTGCTCATTTTTTAATCAGAATGTTATGTGGAACTAAGTATAGTATATCTATGCAGTTACCTTTAACAAAGAAACTTGTAATCTCCTCAAAGAATGAGATCAGGTTTGTTGGTAACGTTCAGAGGGTTTCCATTCTTGGGGGTTAAACTTCCAGTATTTGACAGATGAAAACTCTCATACTTTAGCCCTCAAGATGTTTTGATAGGTGCTTTGCAAATCCGGTTTTCCTAAGTGATTTAGGAGCACAAGTGCTATTGATTTTCAATTGGTGAGTACTCCTAAGGGACTTAGGTGCTTTTGAAAATTCCACTCTTTGTGCTTTACATTCTTTGTAAAAGGGAATTAGAGATTATGCTCTGAGGGCCTGTGAATCCTCTTTCTACATGACTGATGTAAGAAAGGGGGGGAAAGTTATGAAATTCATAATAATACATCATTGTTTCTTTTACATATTTTATTTTGCAGAACGATTTATACTCTGATATCGATGAGAAACTTTTGGACAAAAAGCCAAGTAGGGAACATGAAATGGGTAAGGGTTGAGCTGTCTCAGCTACAACACGATGTTTAATATTCCTGTGCTATTATACTTGGAGCTGCTAAAGCTATAGTGAAGGCTGCACAAATCTTTCTATGATATTTCCAGTTTTATATGATTTATAATTTCCCCAAACTTCTGGCTTTTGGGGTGTAATGCGTCCAGCATTTGCTTGTGTTAGAGGGTATTTTTTCCTTTTAAATGTTCAACAACAAAGGGTTCCCCTGTTTGCTAGGACAACATGAATGGAGAGTAATAAGCTTGCCATTTTTTGCTATTTAAAAGCATTCAATCTTTTCTGAAATGTGGTATCTCAGCTGGAAGTAGAACTTTGCCTGGGAGACCATCCAAAGGCTTGACATGTGCCTTTTGGTGTCCTTGTATGAGTTGATTTGGATTAGTTACTATTTGAAACAGGACTACATCAACACGAACTAGGTATCTTTTAGAGCATGCCAGCAGGATCTACATAGGGCAGCTAGGGCACAATACCTTAAAGCCCTCTATAATTGACACCTTCCAACTTGCACTCCAGCACTGTGTAGACAAGCTCTTAGTGACTTGAAATGCAAGATCTAGACAAAGAGATTCTCCTGTTGTTACTGCTATTTCTCCCCACCAATATGCCCTTTTAAAGTAGAGAAAGGATCAAAGTGCTGGGAGTCATGTGGTCTTGAGTTCTAGTCATGCTTTTTCCATGGGCTGGACTTAATTCTGTGCACTTCACATGTTGCCTGATATATTGATTGTGTATTAATTATATTGATTACTTAGGAATTCTCAGTTAACACTCTGATGTTTGATATGTTCTAGTCCCAAAATCAGGCCCAGTGTTGTTAGAATTATTGTTATGTTGGCAACCCCGGTGTGCATGGTTGCAACACTCAGACTTAGGAAGAAACATCTGTATTTGAAATAGTTGTTTTAACACAGTTAGCAAAGTTACAAACACTCAAACCCAGCTGTCATGGTGTCTGGTATGGGTCACAGCTAAGAGGGCCACTCTCAGGTCAGACTGTCAAAGAACTGGGCTGACACTCCCTCAGTGGTGATATATCCTATAATTAGATTTAACCAACCCTGCAACAAATGTGTGCTCCCGGATCAGTATCCTAGCTTACCATACAGCCACAGACAGTCCCTATATTACTACCCAGACAAAACTGGACTTCTGTGATGAAAGGTTATTAAAACCAAAAATCACCACACATTAGGTTCTTCCAGCCCCAAAGAGCAAGTCACTTATTGCAGTGCTACTCAAAGTGGTGGTCTGCGGACCAGGGCTGGTCCGCGAGCCATAGGCTGCCGGTCTGCGCGCACATTGGGAAAAAAAATTGCCGGTCCCCCTCATCAGATAGCTTGAGAAGCACTGACTTATTGGATGGATGCTCAAGGTCTCATACCAAAGACAACGATGTCAGCCAAATTCTTTGGTAAACTATCTAAAGATTTATTAGCTAAGAAAAAGAAATGAGAGTTACTGTATTTAGAGGTTAAAGCAGGTAAAATACTTTATAGGTGAATTAGAGCTTGTAAATCCAAAATGATAACAGGGATGTTAAATCTGCTAGTTTTCTGTAAGTCTCTTTGGGTTGCCCAAATAGTTTTTGGGGACCTCAGTCCTTTTGTTTAAACTTTCCCATCAGAATTCACCAGTCCAGAGATGTGGTAGGAAAGGGGTGGCTAGGGGTCTTTGTTCTCCCTTTTTATATCTTGACCCTTTTTGTGGGAAAAATCCTTGCTGTATCATGGGGTCGGGCAGTTCCATGGCATATGTGCTTTGCAATCAGTCTTTCATATGAATTGTAAATTTTTGCTTGTACATTTTGCGTACATGCCACTTGAGGTGTCTTCAGGAATGACATGCAAAGGCTTTTGTTTGCAGTTCCTTTGTTATTCCTGAAGAGCTAACCTGGGGATGTTAGTCAGACTCTCAGCATGTTTGAGTTACAAATATCTAGCAACATTTCATAACTCCACACACAATGTCAATACACACATTATAACAAGATAATAATACTCAGCAGATAACTTTTCCAATGATACCACACAAGGCACACTTTGTACAAGATTTATCACAATTTTGTCACAAGTGGTGACCATATTCGTGTAGATGGCTACCTTCACCTTTAGACAGCATCACACCAGCAAGGAAGGTAGACATAGTATAAAATTAGTGTTTGAGCATTCATATATTCACACCATTCTTTGCAGAAAAACCTGAAGTGTTAGTCACCATCCTTACCACCCATCTACATCCGAGCTGCAAAAATGATCCATGGATATCTACAGATTTGCATGGCTCTAGTCTTTATCCTGCTATCTCCCAAGGCAGGCGGGGAGACAGGTGTTACCCTGATACCACTATGCCCAATGCATATTAGGTAGGGGTTTCAGCTGCTTTTCCTTATTTGAACTTCCACACTCCACTAATGTTTGAATGCCCTTCTCCCAGAGGCTACTAAACCTTTTACCTCAAGCTTATTAGTATAAGTCAGTTAGTTACCTTGGCATTCTTGCAGTCGGACAACTGCTGATGTCCCTAACTCAAAAATATCTAAAGCTGGTAACAAGTAACATTTTGTGGTTACTTGTCAGCACTTCAGTCATTACTGCATTCTACCTTGTGACATCTTATGATCGAAGGTTACTCTTGGTTAGCTGCTTATGCTAAGGCTTTTTAGGCCTTGATTAGTTTAGCTAAGCTATTGTCTTACAAGACTTGAGGCTTGTAGGGTCTTGCATTACTGGGCGTAGAACCCAGCTGTTTGATGTGACTTACGCAAGTCTCATCCTGTAGACCAGTGCTTCTCAAGCTATCTGATGTGGGGGACTGGCAATTTTTTTCCTCAATGTGTGCGCAGTCCGGCAGCCGATGGCTCACGGACTGGCAAGCGGACCAACGCTTTGAGTAGCACTGCTGTAGACCACAGTGCAACTAAGAAAACATGTCTCATATCTACATGCCTGGCACTGCTGTCTGTAAAACTGAGCTTTTTGGTCAGACCTAACATTACAAAGTGCTTTGAGATATACAAATGAAAAAGGAATACCAGTATGCAAATGCAAAACATTATTATAAGCCACATTTTTAAAACTAGGTAATTCACATGGAGAATTTCAGTACCTTAACTGGGAAGCACAGCTGAGCAGTGGTTGAGACAAGTGTTGTGGAGACAAGTATCAGAAATGGGTTCTTATCTAGGGTCTGACATCGCCTTGATGGGTTGTTTTAGTAGCACTTTGTGTTTATGGTTGGTAGGATTAGTTTCTTATACATGAATGGAATATCTAGTAAAATACATATGGGCTGTGGCTAGGTGTGCCATAAATGATGCAGGCTGTTGTTTAGCTTTGGTTAGCCTGTTTGTAAACAGGGCTACTCCTGCATACCCACATCCACCATCAGTTTTGAAAAAACAAATGAAGAACACTTCAAATGCCTGCTTCCATATGTAGGTGCATGGTAATTCTTATTCAAGATATGATGTCTCAACACTCAATTAGCTCTGTACATGTGTGCTTTAAAAGGTGGAGTGTGATCTCATTTGTGATCTGTGTGTGTGTGTCACAGGGTGCCTGGCTCCTTGAAGAGGGCAGAGACCACGTTCACCTGTGACTAGAGAGAGCAGTAGTTAAGAGCTGCTGGTGAAGAGAGTTGGTGCAGAGAGAACCGGTGAGAGCTGTTGAGAGGTCTCCCTGTGGTATTCAGCTGACCAGGCCTCCTTTACCTGCAAGTCTTACTCCTGCTGAGATCCTTCTCATGGGAACCTCCCTCCAGAATTGACCCTCTTTTTCCTGGGCTTGGCCTGCCCTTACCAAACTGGTTCTCCCCCTTCACTTAGGGTCCTCTATACAAGCCTCCTGACCAGTTCTCCCCAACAGCTCTCATCCATTCTCTCTCTGTGCAGTAACGCTCTTGGCCAGCTCACAACTACTGCTCTGTCTGGTCTCATGCAGCGCTCTCTAGGCAACTCTCACCAGCTCCCCTTTCTCAACTGCTGGACACCCACAGTCAGGGCCGATCAGGAGAAAACTAACTCATCAGGGTGAACAGGACCTGTTCCCTCTGGGCATGTCTACATTTCGAGCTGGGCGTGTGATTCTTAGCTCAAGGAGACAGACCCACACTAACTCTGATCCAAGTAGCACGCTAAAAACAGAGTGTAGCTGCCACAGCTCAAGTGGCAGGCGAAGTTAGTTGTCCTGAGTGTGTTCCCATCTGAGATCAGAGAGACATTCTTGGGGCAGCTAGCCCCTCCTGCTGCTTGTGCCACCGCAGCTACACTCCGTTAGCATGTCAGCTCCATTAGATGTCTGGAAGTGTAAACGTGCCCTTAAAAGGACCAGCCACCCTGTGATAAGGTGATTGTGGACAAAGACCGGGTACATGTGGAAAGAGGCAGGGCCCTTATTCAGGTCTGCGACAATGCAATTCAAGTGCAATTCACTCCTTTGTGGATGGCCAGTGCCAGGTCTATGCACCACCTAAGTCCTGAGAATGTAAGTGGAAACTCAGTGGTGCATAAGCCTTCCGCTGGCGTTCTACAGTAGAATAAATTTCACTGGGTGCATATACTGTGCAGCATGGAGGTTTTTATTGCTATCTATCAAATAAATCCAAATTAATGTACCAGTAATTTCTTTGTTTTGTTGAATTTCTGTTTTTAAATACAGAGGAAATTCCATACTAAAATTAAAATAAAATAATGTTGAAGTTGCAAAATGAAGCACCCCTTACTTCATATCCATGTTTTTGTGTGTACAGTCTGTTTACCTTGATTTTATACATATGAATGGGTTTATGTAACCATCTATCCCAATAATATATAGAAAACCATAGAAAAGTCCTTAACCTTTCCTTTTTGCCTAATAGAAAAACCAATTTCTGGATGAAAGTATTGATAAAACAGTGAAATCATGAAATAGTAAATGTCAGTTCTCTGCATTCAGTAGATGCTCCAAGCCAGGTAAGCAAAGCAATAACCTTTTCTTCTCCACCTCAGGCCAGTCCCCCTTGCCCAGAAGCACCAGCATCAGTGACAAACTTTCCTTATCTGCCTCTGGTGAGTATTCCCTGCAAGCAACCGGCAGCATCATTGATGGTCTTTCCATCTCTGCCTCCATGGAGCACTGTGAAGAAGCAGTCAGTAGCAACACTAGCAAACTCCCCATTTCATCCTCTGGTAAGTGGCCCTCCATTAGGGAAGGATGCTAGTCTATACCCTAGGTACAGCTGAAACAAAGTTTCCATCAGAAGCCCAATTTTGATACCCACTCGTGCACACTTAATATTACCAAATCTGCCTTAAATATCACAGCATAAATATTCAAAAGCATTATATGTGTTAAGGTGTCACTTTTCTTAACCATCACAAACGCTTATATTTCAATGACCATGGTATAAATTTTGAACAACTATAAAATTAATGTTATAGTGTATTTGGAAGTTGCTAAATTCTGATATCTTTGTTTCCATAGAAACAAATATATTTCCTAAAGCAAAGTGAGACCAAGTCTCACAAATGAAAAAATAAATGCCATAAACTATGAAGTGGTGTGGGTTAGTACAGATAGTTTATTGCCATGTGATTTATGAATATTCTGTATAACTCACTCATTGTGCTGTAGTACCGCACCGAATACCATAAGGACCATGGCTGGAAGCTCCTATGAGCTACCACAATACAAATAAATAATAATGACTTCTCCCTTGTGAGTAACGCACTCATCCCAAACTCATCGCAGTAAACATGTTTTATCCCTCCCAAATATCACATTTTCTATATATAATATTTAGAAATTTGAAATTTATTCTTATTTTTCCCCAGGAGCTAATCTCTCTAGCCAACCTTCAATTAATGGAAAAGATTTTACAATAACTTCACTCTCCTCAGTGGTCTCTCAACAGGGCTTTGATGAGATTGTTAATAATATCATAGATGAGAAAAGAAAATCTCTTCGGGTATGAAATGATTGCACTTACTGATCTCAAATATAAAGCTAAAAGTAACAGATTGTTGGATGCGTGTCACTGTTCCATGTATGAAATGCATTGTTATGCAGGTATCACACTATTGTATCCTGTATAGTTTTAAATGTTCTTTTTCTTAGCATGCAGGTCGTGTTCAGTCTTTGAAGAAATGCTGTATTTGTGTTAGTTTTGTGATGCATGTTTGTTTGGGAGGAAGCTGATGCAAACAGCAAGAGAGTTTGCTTGCTGCCCTAATCTCCCTAACTAAAGTCAATTCTTGTGGCAGCATTGCTCATGGTAATCAGGCATTGATGATTTCTGAAACAGGGTTTGCCTGTATGTTCTTTGTGACCGCTTCTGTTCAAGGACTCATGTATATAGTGTAAATATGTCACACTAAGAATATACCCAGGTTCCATGTTGTAGGTTTGCTTCCCATTGGAGGAGAAATCAGCAAGGCCCCTAAATCTTTACTGCTTGGCTGAGAGTTGACAGTATGTTCTCCAAAGGGACTTGGTGCAATAGATCTGCATGCTGTTGATTTTGTCTATGGCTCCTGATGGTCAGATTAGAATAGTTCAGGGGTTCTCAAACTTCATTGCACTGCGACCTCCTTCTGACCACAAAAATTACTACATGACCCAGGAGGGGGGATCGAAGCCTGAGCCCGCCCAAACCCTCCTTCCCCGGGTGGGGGAGCCAAAGCCAAAGCCCAAGGGCTTCTGCCCTGAACAGGGGGCCTGTAGCCCAAGCCCTGTCGCCCGGGGCCGAAGCGAAAGCCTGAGCCCCAGGCTCAGGCTTTGGCTTTGGCCCCAGCAAATCTAACATCATCCCTGGCAACCCCATTAAAACAGGGTCGCAACTCACTCTGAGGTCCCAACCCACAGTTTGAGAACTGCTGGATTAGTTCAAAGTTCTGAGGCAACACTTCAGGAAGGCATTGAAATGAACAGGATGTTGAGCTATGCATTCTTTTGGGGATAAAGACGTTTGGAGAATCTCCCTCGTCATTTGTAACTCTGAGGGACAGGTCTATCAAGGAATCTATGTCTAGTCACTCTGCATTCAGATTTATCTGATAGCTGGTGTGTTTTAATCTTGGGATTTGTTGGCCCATTATCCTAGACAGATGGTAGCTCTGATGACATTATGTCACCAATGTGGCAATTACCCAATACTCCCCAGAGAGAGGATACAGAAGATCTGAGGAAAGAACCTGTTCAGACTTAAAACTCTACCTCTTTTTGGGTTTCCCTCTCACAAGACACTGTTGAAAGGCAAAGTCATCACCCTTTTTCATTTGGGAACAATAGATATAATTTCTGGTCAGTACAAGAGCAGATATTTTATTCCCAATATTTCTTTATCCCCAAAATGAAGGGTCATTTTAGACCCTTTCTGGATCTTCAGAACCTCATTAAATCTCTTAGTAGGGGGAAGTTCCATAGCGGGATTCTCCGCTCTATAGTCCCCTTGCTAAACAGTCAGGATTGCTTTGGAGCTCTTGACCTTCTGAATGCCTACTTTTACATCTCTATGGGGCTAGCTCACAGAAAACATCTTAAGTTTGTTCTTGGAACTGACCACTTCCAATACAAGATCATACCCTTCAGGCTGGCTTCTTCCTCAGAGGTTTTAACAAAGTGCTCATCAGTGGTGGTTGCCCACTTTTTAAAACAGTGTTTCTAAGTATTTCCTTAATTCGATTACT
Organism: Lepidochelys kempii; assembly: GCF_965140285.1. Taxonomy (NCBI): domain Eukaryota; kingdom Metazoa; phylum Chordata; order Testudines; family Cheloniidae; genus Lepidochelys; species Lepidochelys kempii. The sequence goes on from NC_136388.1 coordinate 65,000,185, forward strand.
GTAAATGGATTCTACACTGGGAGTTATGCAAGCTCTATGGGCTGCTTGCTCCCATTTTGAGACTCTGAGTCTTCACTCATTTTAATGTTCATTGGAATTAGGGGAATTCAGATTCTGATTTCCATCTACCTAGGTTTTTTGCAGCCCATATGTCCCACATGTTGACACTGCAGTTAATCTTCTACTGGCCTATTTTCTATACAGAGTTAGAAGTGGATAGGCACTTTTTGAGGTAAACAAAAGGTACATTTTCTTAATCTGTCACAATTAATGATACAGTTTTTTAAATTTGAAAACCAGAAGAGCCCATAAGTATTAATTCCTAATGCATTCAAGGTATATTTGATGCCTAAACATAGCACAGTAATATCTATTATAAAAAAGTTTGAATGGAAACATTTCTTAATATATCATTGCACTTAAGACTTTTCTTTTGCTCTATGCAACCACATTAAAAAACTAACATTTTTCTTAAATATTGTAGAAACAAGAAGTGCTAGAGAACAACACGGAATTGCAGGAGCATGATTATCAAAGGGAAGAACATGGAAAACATGAAGAGAGCCTAGGTGTGCTATTATCTGAATACCAAGAAATTAAAAACCAAGATCTATATAAGCATAAGATAATATGTACAGTAACTGGAACTGCCTTTGCCTCTGCTTTCTGATATGGTTACTTTACTACCACTTCCAAAATGCCACCCTTTTCTGGCATCTCTTGTAAAGAGATTCCTCAACCAGTGCAAAGAGATGAAGATTGATTGGGGCTACTTCTCCTTTTATATCTTCCTAATCCTGCATGAGGAGAGTATGGCCAAGAAGCCCCAGTGGACTCTTCCGTCTACATGATTCCTACCTGTGCACTGGAGACATGCATATGCCAAAAGTATAGGTCACATGTGACAGGTTGGGGATAGGTCTGTGTCCAATTATGAATTACATTTTGTTCAGTGAACACCAGTTTTAACTGAAATATTCATTGTGGCTTAGAGAACTCATTCTGTAGCAGAGGCTTAACATCTACTGGATGGACTGTCGAAGAAGCAGGTTCAGAGCAATCAAGGTCCATCAATATTTAATGGCTCTTCCCTCTGCAAGAATGGTTTTCTACAATAGGGCCATTAACTTGGGGGTGGATCTTGAACCTCCCCACAGCCTGGAGCACATGGGCTAGTCGACAGTGGCAGCGCTTTAACGTGGCTTGTGTGGTTGCAGCGCAGCGCTGGGAGGAGAGCTCTAAAAAACCACCTCAACGAGAGGCGCGGCTCCCAGCGCTGGGAGGAGAGCTCTAAAAAAACCACCTCAACGAGAGGCGCGGCTCCCAGCGCTGGGGCACTGTTTACACTGGCACTTTACAGCGCTGAAACTTGCTGCGCTCAGGGGGGTGGTTTTTCGTACCCCGAGCGAGAAAGTTGCAGCCCTTTAAGGTGCCAGTGTAGACAAGCCCTAAATTTTAAAAGGGGTGCTTTGCTAAGAAGGGAGTTTGACCAATGCCAAAAGCAAAGGAGCCCAGGTCAAGCAGGCAGGAAGAGCTGCCTGGCCTAAGGACTCAGACCAAACCCAGGACTCACAGGAGGGATGAACTGAGACCAGGGGGATTGCATTCAGGATTTTGTTGTTCTCCCATAGATCTGTAGCTCTCTAGTGTTGTTTGTGTCAAGTGTCTGTGGATAAGGAATTCCTTTGCTAAGCCTGTCTCCCTTACTGTACCGCCACATTGTCCCGAAAGGGGTAACTAAGACACCAGCGGTCCCACGGCCAGGTGGATTCTAGGGGGAATGTGTCTAAGCTTCTGGAGGTCGGGAGTGCTGTGGCACTGGTTCCAGGGTCTAGGGCAGCTGAAATACAGGATCCCACTGCTAAAGACAGGTGTCAGACACCCGGTCTGCATCGGAGACACCCAGAGCTAGGAACATTGAGCAGTCACTACCCAGGACGTGGGGGGCTTATAACATGGATTCAACAGTTGGATCCAATCACAACAGACTGGTGTCTATCCAAACAGCAGGACTGGGCCAGGATGTGACAACATGTAGTCCTCTGGAAGAATACTGGTAAGAAAGCACAGAAGGACAAAAGACACACTTCAGAGTAGCAGCCGTGTTAGTCTGTATTTGCAAAAAGAAAAGGAATACTTGTGGCACCTTAGAGACGAACAAATTTATTTGAGCATAAGCTTTCGTGAGCTACAGCTCACTTCAAAAGACACACTGAACAGGATCTAAGACGGGGAATACCAGAACTAAACTAACAGATAAATATGTCCCATTTAAAAAGACCTTCAAACCATCCCAGCCAGCAGAGTTCCGATTTCTCTAATTGCTGTAGGAAGAAGACAGGCTTTCTTCCTTTTCCTTGGGGATCAGGTCAAGGAAGGCGCAGCTTAACCCAGTTCTTAAGGCCCTTAACTCAGAGCCTTGTGTCAGAGCAACCAAACTCAGTCAGAAAACAAAGTCTTTAGGAGCTTGGCACTTGAAAGGATGTGCAATCCATTACACCAAACATTACAGTCTCCTCTCCACCACTTGCTCAGTTTCCTCTTGCTGTTTATGTAATGGCACATTCCTTGACTGGCTGTAAGCTCAGACTTTCCCTTAAGGGGGTAGTTCACCCTACCATACACCCAAAATATTGTCAATGGCATAAGCTGAGAAGTGGTTTGGTGTGAAATAAATCTTTGTTAGGAAGATCAACCTAAGTCATGCATGGCTCCTCCATTTGTGAGGAATGTGTTCCTGGCAAAAACCTTTTAGCATTCCACACCATCACACTTTCTCTATAGAAAAATGAAGCATTTGACTTTATTTATTGTGAATTTTTGTTTTTTCAGGAGAGAGTGCACCGAGTCCCTCTTGTCTACCTTCACTTCTTGAGGGAGAGTATGTTACAAAACCATCACTCTGTTCATTAACATCTCAACCTACCTCTGATACTGTCATGAGTAAGACCAGACACTCTTTGCAGGTAGGAAGTCACCTCCTGTAAGGTCTCAAATAGAAAACTAAAACCCACATCACACTGAGGTGTGTAGACAAATTCTATGTCTAAGAGACATAGATAACATTCTCACAGGACTCCTATTTCTGTATTGAGCCTTCAGTGTTTGACAGATGAAAACTCTCATACTTTAGCTCTCAGGATGTTTCGATAGACAAACCTTATTTTCAAAATGCTTATGTGCTTTAGGAGCACAAGCCCTATTGCTTTTCAAGGGGGAGTGCTCTGAAGACACTTAAGCGCTTTGGAAAAATCTCATCCTTTGTGCTTTTAGCTTCTTGAAACAAAGATATCAGAGACTGTGCAATAAGCAAGTTCTTTCTCTACATCAGCATTTCTCAAATTGGGGGTCTTGCAAGGCTATTGTAGGGGGGTTCCAAGATCACAAAAAATATTACCAGGGGAAGGGAGAACTGAAGGGGGAAAGGGACTATAGCAGCCGAAGCTCTCCGCCCCTCCAGCTCTGAAGCCAGTGCCGCCGCCAGCAGCAGCACAAAAGTAAGGGTGGTAATACCATGAGTATGCACAGTAATTTGCTATCATTTTTTGGGATGGGCGGGGGGAAGAGGGAAGAGATAGGGGGATTAATCATAGCCTGAAATCTTTTCAAAGCGGGGGACCCAGCAAAAAAAGTTTGAGAACCTCTACTCTACATGATTGGTCTATGGGGGAGGGAGGAAATGTTGGCAAAAGTAAAGCTACTAATATATCATTGTTTCTTTTACATATTTTATTTTGCAGAATGATGTTTACTCTGCTGTTGATGAGAATGTTTTGGACAAAAAGCCGAGTGGGGAACATGAACTGGGTAAGCGCTGAGCTCTCTCTCTCTACACCACAGTGTTCAACATGCCTGTAGTATTAATACCTGCAGCTATTTTTGTGGCTATAGTTAAGGCTGTACAAATCTTTCTATTAGACCCCTGGCTTCCAGTGGTTTATAACTTTCCCAAACCTCTGCTCTTTGGCTGAATTTATTTCAGCACTTGCTGAGCTAAAGGGTGATATTTCAACAATAAATGGTCCATCTGTTTTCATAGACAAGCGAATAGAGAGAAAAACTTGCCAATTTTGATTTTTTTTAATATTCAAAAATGAAATTTGGCACCTCAGCTGGAAATGGAACTATGTGCTGGATTCTATCTGTAGGTTTGACATTTACTTCTTAGTGGCCCTGTGAGAATCCATTTGGATTTGGCTTAGTTATTTGGCCTTGAAAAGCACTCATGCCAGTAGGATTGGCACAAAGGTGAGTGGATTTAGGAAATCTTCAGTTCATTTTGCATACAGTAAGTCCAGCAGAGCCAAACATCCATCTGGAAAGACTGCGTGTCTCAGTGGTTTGAAACACAAGGGCTGCTAAAAGCGATCACCTGCTGGTTTCTCCTGTTTAGCCTAGGAAAAGGAGCACTATGCTGGGAATTATGTGGTCCTGAGTTCTATTTGGATTTCTTCCAAGGGCTAGTTTAAGTTCTGTGCACTTTACAACTCATGTTTAGAAAAGCATCTCACTAGAGCTGGGCAAAATTGTTTTGACAATTAGTTTATTTGTAGAAAAATAGAGTCGCAGGGGGTGACTGAAAATATTTGCTTATTAGGCTAATTGTTTTGGCTGAAAAAATGAAAACAAATTTAATAAAGATCTAAACATTTTGTTTCAACATTTTCTCAATGAAGTGTTTTGACTTTTTGTTACAAAATCACAATTTGTTGAGAAATTTAGCTAGATTTTAAAAAACCCCACAAAAATAAAAGGGTAAAAAATACCCAAAACCAAACAATTTATTTGACCTTGTGACAGGGGCCACTCACCTCTCCTGAGCACCTTCTGTTGGCTGGATGCGAACCTGCACTATTTTTGACAGCACCCCATTGGCTGTTGCCCTCGTTGTTCTACCAATAAGATAAAAAACCAGCAGGATCTTATTAAAGAGGAGAAGGCAAAATGCCACATTTATTGTGAATACAGAAAGAATCATAGTAAGCAGTTAGAAAAGGAGTACTTGTGGCACCTTAGAGACTAACCAATTTATTTGAGCATAAGCTTTCATGAGCTACAGCTCACTTCATCGGATGCATTCAGTGGAAAATACAATTCTGAATGCATCTGATGAAGTGAGTTGTAGCTCACGAAGGCTTATGCTCAAATAAATTGGTTAGTCTCTAAGGTGCCACAAGTACTCCTTTTCTTTTTGCAAATACAGACTAACACGGCTGCTACTCTGAAACCTGTCAGTAAGCAGTTAGTTATAGCTATAACATTCCATACAATTTCATATTTATTCACACATTCATTCATACACACACACACAGAGGTTCTGCACGGTTGTTATCATAGTTACAAGCCTTAGAGTTGTTCATGCCAAGCCACTGGCCAGGTGGCCTGGACATGAGGAGGGAGCAGGGCCTTGTCAGATGCTCATCTGATGCTCCTGGAAGTTGGTTTGCAGAATCAGACCCCAAAGTTCTCATTTTCCAGAGTCCATTTTTATAGGAATTTCTTCCTATGCCAGTCTATGGGAATTGCTTCATCATGCTGTTGCTGAATCAATCAGCAGATGGCACATTCCTGACGGCTCCGTGCCACCAGATGTTATCTTGTTCTTTGGTTCTCCCATTCTTGAGGCTAGTGGGTGGATTCCAGTCAGCTCTCCAGGGGTCCTCTGGTTATTTCCACTTGACGCCTTCTTCAGCCAATGGACACTGCATTCTTAGGCTGGCACCTCCCTGATCATTCAGTTATTATCCACACTAAGCATCCATCCACATACATCCTCTCTCTCTATTTTAAATCACAATTGTTAACAAAGCAAGATGAATAAAACAAAAGGGCAGGGAGTCTCTGGGTGCTGTTTCTGTTGTTACAGAGTATTGCTTTGAGTCTCTCTCTCTGTGTGAGTAGTTGTTGTTACAAAGAATTGGTTTGAGAACAGACTCTGTCTTAGAATGTACTAACACAATTAGCAGCTTGCAAGTTTCACACATAGAGGGAGAGAAACAGTACCAAAAACCAAAAGACCTCTTAATTAGTAATACCCTGGAATTTAAACTCTGGGGAATCAAACTCATTTGTGATTTTAATACAGAACTTCTTTAATATGATCCAACATAATCAGGCGGGTCTTTAGTGGCTCAGCCCTCCAGCTAAGTCACATGTTGTCTAACTCATGAAGGAAGCCCTATTGTTCTGCCATTGTTTCTGTCTGCAGCCCTGTCTCTGGCAGGGTCAGCTCCAGCGTTTTTGCCACCCCAAGTGGCAAAAAAAAACAAACAAAAAACCTTGCTGCCGAACACGGAGGCGGAGTGACGGTGCAGCCACCGAATTGCCGCCAGCGACTGAAGAAGAGTCACGTCCCCGCTGCCGAATTGCTGCGGAGCGCGAAATGCACTGTGACGGAGCAGCCACCGAATTTCCCCCGCCACTGAGGGCGGATTCCCGCCCCAGAGCCCGACGTCCTGCCACCCCTTTGCATTTGCCCCCCCAGGCACCTGCTTGGTTCGCTGGTGCCTCGAGCCGCCCTGGTCTCTGGGCTCAATTCTCAGCACCTTCTTGGCTAGCTTATAGAGTAGTGCCTGCAGAGCTTTCTCCCTTGAGACTCTTTGCCTTTAAATTCTAGCCCTATGCTTGGACTTCTGAATGAAACTTGTCCCCTTCTCGGGGCTCTGGCCACTATTCCAGCGTGGGGAACGTAGGCCTGCCTACTACTCCGGGGTCCAACCCAGGGACCCTACAAATAAGCAACCATGTGCTGCTCCCTTTAATAGTTGCTGCTAATATTCCCTGGGCTACTTCCCATGTAGCCCCTTTCCATTCCCCCTTACCTCAGGGGTTCTCTGTTCCCTGCTTGAGTATCGTCTCTCCCAGGCTGCTTTACCTGTGGAGTTTTACAGCCTTCCAGTCCTTCCTCACCTTTCTGGTCCCAGCCAGCAACTGAGCTGCTCAGGTCCAAAAGCTCCTTTTAACTGAGTCTTCTGTGCTCTGATTGGCTGCTTCCCTGAAGCCTGTCAAGACAGACCTGAAGGGCCTACCTTCACTGATCTTTTCCTGGGGTAGGGTGTGGTAGGACCATGAGGCCTCCAGCAGGGGGCCTCAAAGGGCCTGGTACATCCCATCACAGACCTAAAAAAATGGGGTTTTTTTCAGTGAGAAAAAATTTAAAAAATGTCCCTTTTGGGTCAATCCAAAATGAATTTCATTTCAAATTTTTCAATTTGGTCACCAAATCAGAAAAATCAATTACTTGCTCAGCTCTATACCTCACATCATCCCCAAAAGGGAGAAAATGTTATTCACTCTCATTTTATAAACTGTGCAATTAAGACTGAGAAAAGGTATGTGACTTGCTCAAGATCATACAGGAATTTTCTAGCAAAGCCAGAACCAAGCTCTTTTATGAGATGTATACAAATCTCATCCATTAGTGCAACTCAAACCATGCATCATACCCACATGCCTGGCTCTACTGTCTGTGGAAACTGGAATTCTTATTTGTACCCAACGTTACAAAGTGATTTGAGATCTACAGATAAAGCAATACCAGTATGCAAATACAAAACATCAAAATTGGTCACGTGTTTCAGATGAATAATTCAACAGAGAAGTTCAGTACCATGGCTGGAAGCACAACTCTAGTGGCTGAGAAAGATCAGCCATTTCTGATGCTAGTGTCTGACACTTCTTTAATGGACTGTTTCATTAGCACTTTGCACCAAAGTTTGCTGCAAAGGTAGGATTAGCTTCCTAAGCATGAATGGAATATGTAACTGAATTGTGTATGTATCTTGCAAGGTGTGCAGAGAATGAGGAGGGATGTTGGGTGCTTTAATTATCCTGTTTGTAAAACAGGGCTACTCCAGATGCTTATATCCACCATCAGTTTCGAGATCCACAGATGGAAAACTCTCTGTAAATACCTGCATGCATATGCAAGCGTATGGACATTTTTATTCAAGTACTAGTTCTCAGTGCTCTATTAGCTCTGTGTATATACGCTCAAAAAGGGGTAAATTTCATGCTGAGTGCATATATGTGCAGCACAGAGGTTTTAATGTTGTCTATCAAATTGTTTCAAATTGATGGAATTTGTTTGTTTTATTGATTTTCTGTTTTTAAGTACTTAGAAAATTCTGTATCAAAAACTAAAATAAAAGAATGTTAAATAGCAAAATGAAGCACCCCTTACTTTATAGTCATGTGTTACGGGGTGCAGCCCTCATCACCAGACTGGCACCTCCTCCTAGCCATGCTGGGGATTAGCTAGAGACCGATGCCCATGTCCACGGTCTGCAAACCGGCCCTCTATCTCTGCTCCCACCTATGGTTCCTCTCTTAGCTCCCAGAACCGCAGCAGCCTCTTCTTGACTCAGCCTTCCGGCTAGGTTGTCACCTCTGTTTTCCCCTTTTGGAGGTAGGCATCTCTGTCTAACAGTTCAGCTACGTCCCAATGGCAAGTGTGGGAGACCCAAACCTGCCCATTACTCTGGGCCATAACCCAGGGACCCTGTAAATAACAGCCTCCTGCTGTTCCTCTGTAGCCTTGGTCAATGCTGCTCTATTCCCCGGGACACTTCCCCATGGCCCCAGCACCTTCTTCACCCTTTTTTCAGGGCCTCAGCTGCTCAGTCCCAAGAGCCAGCCACTGCTTTGTCCAAGGTGCTTACAGTTCTCTCAGCCCTCCAGGGACACAGTCCTCACTCCCTGGGCTCCCAACAGCAACTGCCCTATTCTGCCCTGAAGCTCCCTTTTTATATGGGTCTGCTGGGCCCCAATTGGTTGTTCCTCACAACCCCACTCCTATTGGCCGCTTCCCACACAGCCTCCCCAAGGCTCTATTAAGCCGTTCTCTGCTAGTGTGGGGCAGACACTCCTTCACACTGTTTTTGTGTACATCCATTGCATATCCATGTTTCTGCCATTTATGTTGATTTTATACACACGGATGGATTAATTTAACTATCTATACCAATAATACCTATAAAATCATAGAAACATTATTAACTTTTCCTTCTTGCCTAATAGTAAAATGAATACATTCCTTTCTGGAAAAATATTTGAAAGTCAAACAGTGAAATGAAATAGCAAATTTCCCTTTAGTAAATGCTCCAGGCCAGCAAAGAGAATCCTTTGTTCTCTATCTCAGGCCAGTCCACCTCGAAAGAAAGCAGCAGCATCAATGACCAACTTTATTTAGCTGCATCTGGAGAATTCCCCCTACAAGCATCTAGCAGCTACACTGGCAAAGTTTATAACAGTGAGAGCAGCAGACCTGACAACAGCAGCAACGTTGGTGACCTTTCCATCTCTGCCTCCGTGGAGTGCTATGAAGAAACAGGCAGTAGCGGCACAGGTAACCGCCCCCCTTTTCTTTCTCTAGCCCTCCATTATGGAAGAATGCTAGTCCCCACTACAAGCTTTCAGTTAGAAGCCCAATTTTGAGACCCACTCCCACACATTTAATTTTTTCCAAACCTGTCTTAAATATACTGGGATAGATTTACGCGAGGATAAAGATTTCCAGATAGTCTGAAGCATATAGGGCCAGATTCTTGGGAGATAAAGGTGTTTCAAAATGAGGTGGGGATCTTACTTCTTGGCCATTTTCTGAATGGGTTTGGTTTTTTGCTGGTGGGGATTGTTGGGCTTTTTTCTTGGAATATCATAACTCAAAATTCTTGGCCTTTAAACGTGAAATTTTTAAACCAGTTTAGCTAAACCATTGCAAATCCCAGTGTGGGCAGTCTTATATCATTTTCAAAGTGGCTAATTGCAATATAGCTTAACTCAATTAAGAAATTGTTTAAGCTAAACTGAAATAAGTGACTCTTAAACCAAAATAAGAGCATCCATTAACGTGGACTAAATTGGTTTAAAATCACAGCTTGGACCAAAGTGGTTTCAAATCACACCTTAATAAATATACAAAATAACTGGCATAAACTGTGAAGTTCTCTGTTTTGGGATAAACCTTTTTTAAGGATATTCTATATATCTTACTCATTATTCTGGGTTTGGACAGTGCCGAGCACACCAGGATCCTGACCCATGATGAGCAATAGAAATAATAAATAAATAATAAAGGCTCCTCCATTGTGAGTAATACATTCATCCCAAACTCCTGGCAATAAACTCTAGCCCAGGGGTGGGCAAACATTTTGGCCCAAGGGCCACATCGTGGCTGCGAAACGGTATGGAAGTCCGGGTAGGGAAGGCTGTGCCTCCCCAAACAGCCTGGCCCCTGCCCCCTATCCGCTCCCTCCCACTTCCCGGCCCCTGACTGCCCCCCTCAGAACCCCCGACCCATACAACGCCCCCTTGCTCCTTGTCCCCTGACCGCCCCCTCCTGGGACTCCTCGCCCCTGACCGCGCCCCCAGGAACCCCCTATCCAACCCCTCCTGCTCCCTGGCCCGACTGCCCCAACCCCTATCCACACCCCCACCTCCTGACAGGCCCCCCGCCCCATCCAACCCCCCGCCCCACTCCTTGTCCCGTGACCTCCCCCTCCCGGGACCCCCTGTCCCTAACTGCCCCCCCAGGACCTCACCCCTATCCAACCCCCGCTGCTCCCTGTCCCCCCACTCCCGGGACCCCACCCCCTATCCAACCCCCCCGTGCTCCCTGTCTCCTGATACCTTAGAGACTAACAAATTTATTTGAGCATAAGTTTTTGGGAGCGACAGCTCACTTCATCGGATGCATGCAGTGAAAAATACAGTGGGGAGATTTTACATACACAGAGAACATGAAACAATGAGCGTTACCATACACACTGTAACAAGAGTGAGGTAAGGAGAGAAAAAAACCTTTTATAGTGATAATCAAGGTGGGCCATTTCCAGCAGTTGACAAGAACGTGTGAGGAACAGTGTGTGTGTGTGGGGGAGGGAATAAGCATGGGGAAATAGTTTTACTTTGGGTAGTGACACATCCACTCCCAGTCTTTATTCAAGCCGAATGTAATGGTGTCCAGTTTGCAAATTAATTCCAATTCAGCAGTCTCTCAGAGTCTGTTTTTCAAGTTTTTTTGTTGAAGAATTGCCACTTTTAGGTCTGTAATCGGGTGACCAGAGAGATTGAAGTGTTCTCCAACTGGTTTTTGAATGTTATAATTTTTGAGGTCTGATTTGTGTCCATTTATTCTTTTACGTAGAGACTGTCCGGTTCGGCCAATGTACATGGCAGAGCGGCATTGCTGGCACATGATGGCATAGATCACGTTGGTAGATGTGCAGGTGAACGAGCCTCTAATAGTGTGGCTGATGTGGTTAGGCCCTATGATGGTGTCCCCTGAATAGATATGTGGACACAGTTTGCAACGGGCTTTGTTGCAAGGATGGTTCCTGGGTTAGTGATTCTGTTGTGTGGTTGCTGGTGAGTATTTGCTTCAGGTTGGAGGGCTGTCTGTAAGCAAGGATTGGCCTGTCTCCCAAGATCTGTGAGAGTGATGGGTTGTCCTTCAGGATAGGTTGTAGATCCTTGATGATGGGCTGGAGAGGTTTTAGTTGGGGGCTGAAGGTGATGGCTAGTGGCATTCTGTTATTTTCTCTGTTGGGCCTGTCTTGTAGTAGGTGACTTCTGGGTACTCTTCTGGCTCTGTCAATCTGTTTCTTCACTTCAGCAGGTGGGTATTGTAGTTGTAAGAATGCTTGATTGAGGTCTTGTAGGTGTTTGTCTCTGTCTGAGGGGTTGAAGCAAATGCGGTTGTATCGTAGAGCTTGGCTGTAGACAATGGATCGTGTGGTGTGGTCTGGATGAAAGCTGGAGGCATGTAGGTAGGTATCCGGTGTAGGGTGGTGTTTATATGACCATCGCTTATTAGCACCATAGTGTCCAGAAAGTGGATCTCTTGTGTGGATTGGTCCAGGCTGAGGTTGATGGTGGGATGGAAATTGTTGAAATCATGGTGGAATTCCTCAAGGGCTTCTTTGCCATGGGTCCAGATGATGAAGATGTCATCAATGTAGCGCAAGTAGAGTAGGGGCATTAGGGGACGAGAGCTGAGGAAGCGTTATTCTAAGTCAGCCATAAAAATGTTGGCATACTGTGGGGCCATGCGGGTACCCATAGCAGTGCCGCTGATTTGAAGGTATACATTGCCCCCAAATGTGAAATAGTTATGGGTGAGGACAAAGTCACAAAGTTCAGCCACCATGTTTGCTGTGACATTATTGGAGATACTGGTCCTGACAGCTTGTAGTCCATCTTTGTGTGGAATGTTGATGTAGAGGGCTTCTACATCCATAGTGGCTAGGATGGTGTTTTCAGGAAGATCACCGATGGACTGTAGTTTCCTCAGGAAGTCAGTGATGTCTCGAAGATAGCTAGGAGTGCTGGTAGCATAGGGCCTGAGGAAGGAGTCTACATAGCCAGACAATCCTGCTGTCAGGGTGCCAATGCCTGAGATGATGGGGCTTCGTTGAAACAGTGTTCGCTTGCCTCACAAGTGCTTCCCTTAACTTGTGCATTACATTTAGCATGTCAGTTCTTAGTTTTGCATAGGTTAGAGTTATACTTTTGGTTAGGGACCAGGGTTCCACCCTATTCCTTTCCTTCCCTCGGCTCCGGGGCATGCCTCGGGGCCAAGGGTTTAAACCGCGTGGGACCTGCAGTGAGCCCATGCCAATGGGCGATCCCCACGACACATGCCTTAAGTGTCTGGGGGAAGAGCACCAAACAGACAGGTGCAAAATCTGCAGGTCCTTTCACCCCAGGATGAAAAAGGAGCGGGACTTCCATCTGAAATAGCTTTTGATGGAGTCCGCGCTTGGTCCTCAACCTGCCTCGGAGCTTAGGGTCTCAGCCCAGAGCGAATCGGTGCACAGTGCTGCAGCCTCGGTGCGTGATACGGACCTGAGAAAAGAGTCCAGAGACCGTCAGCAGCGATCCCCAGCACCATAGACGACCCGGCACCGTTCCCACTCGCTGGTACTGCATAAGCGGAAGAATTCAGACAGAGGCTGCTCACCGAGGCCGAAGGCATCTCAGCCTCTGGGTGCATCGGCAGTGCGTCCCGAGAAGGAGCACTAAGCGCCCAAGGATCAGGAGTTGGCACCGTTAATTTAGGTTCCCTGGGGGGGACCGTTGAGTCTGGTGCCCAGTGACTCCCCAGACAGGCAGTGCCAGGTGGAGGAATTGGAGCTCCCCTCCACCCCGGACACTTTCAAAGCTTGCCAGCGAGTTGATAGAACCAATGGCACCGCAACCCTTGGTGGTCAGGGACAAGGCCTCTGTACCTCCATGCCTGACGCCATCTAGAGGAAAGCTGGCTATGATGTGGTGTTCTCCTTCTCCTGCATGGTGCCATTCTCCTCAGCACCATTCCCGCTCATCATCGGCCAGGCACCGGCAGCCATCTCAGGACCCCTTACACTCCTCCCTGGTGCTGGCCAGGCAATCCAGATCTCTGGCACCACTGGAATGGCACCAATTGCTGGCACTGTTAGAGAGGCAACGATCACCAGCACCGATGGAGCGGGTCCGATCCGATCTCCAGCGCCCAGCTCTAGGCACCAATCCCCAGTGCAATAGCGGTTGGTGCCACCATGGTCATCCAGGTCCACATCTGGGTCGTCGTACTCAGATGCCAAATCATTCTACTCCTGCCACAGTGGGCGCCGTTCCCACAGACATAGGAGCGAGGCACCTGTAGCTTGGCCTCTGCGCTGGCAGCCTCAGCTGCAATGGCCCTTTTGGACCCCATGGGCTTATCACCAGGCCCAGGGTTCATTCGCCAGGGGCTCTCATTCGGTCATCTCCAAAACCAGAGCACCCAACCACTTAAGGATTGTCCAGCCCCTAAGGGATTGGAGACAGCTACTTCCCATGACCAGGCTACCCAGGTCATCACAGAGGTTGGTGCAGCAACAACACTGACTGCTGACCAGACTACCATCACCGCAACAAGGGTCAGCCAGTGGGGCCCAGATATTGAACAGGACGAAGCCAGAGAGCTTGAGGGACAAGAGGACCCCTAGCGTCATCATCCTTGTCCCCTCACGAGGCAGTGGCCTTGGCTTCTGGATCTCCACTGATAGACCGATAGATAGGGCACACAAGGACCTCCTGTGCAGGATCACCTGCAACATGGAGTTGCAGGCGGAGGAGGTTATTGAACCCGAGGACCCTATGGTCGATATCCTAATGCCGGAGGGCCCATCCAGAGTCGCTCTGCCCCTGATTAAAACTATACAGAGCAATGTAAAATGCTCTGCCAGACCCACTGCAAGGGGCGTCAAATGCAAGTACTTTGTCCCATCCAAGGGATATGAGTATTTGTTTTCTCATCCACAGCCATGTTCCCTGGTGGTTGCTGCAGTTATTGAGAAAGAAAGACAGGGGCCAATTCCAAAGCCAAAGGAGTCAAAACGGTTAAACCTATTCGGTAGGAAGGTCTATTCAACTGTGGCCTGCAGCTAAGGATAGCTAATCAAAAAGCTATCCTTAGCAGATATAACTTTAACTTGTGGGCCTTGATGTTGAAGTGTAAGGAGTTTATACCATCGGACTCCAGAGCCAAATTTACGGCTATCGTTGAAGAAGGGAAGTCTGTGGCAAAGACCTCCCTTCAAGCTCCCCTGGATGCAGTGGACTCTGCCACCGGCACACTTTCATCTGGTCTAGCCATGAGAAGGGATGCATGACCGCAGGCATCTGGTTTACCTCCAGAAGTGCAGCAAACCCTGCAGGACCTTCCGTTCGAGGGCACAGGGTTATTCTCAGGCCAGACTGATTCTAACCTGCACAGCTTAACAGACTCTCAGGCAGCGATGAAGTCACTGGGGATGCATACCCCAGCACCCCAGCAAAAACATTTCAAGCCCCAGCCCCAACAGCAACAGTCCTACCCTGCTCACCCTAGACAAGACTTTTACAGAGGAGGCCCTTAGAAATTCTAGGTGCAAACCACCCCACTCCCAGGCCAGAGTCTGACCAAGCCATTGTCAGACTCAAAGCAGGCCTTTTGAAGGGGCGCCTGAGGACAGCATACCCGCCATGACGCTGGATCCTCCTTACTTTTTGAATCGCCTATCCCACTTCTACCATGCATGGTCCCAGATAACATCGGACTGCTGGGTTCTTCGCAAGGTAGAGGTGGGATATTCTCTCCAGTTCTGCTCACAGGCGCCATCTCTGTGGGTGCTCTAGGGCTGGAGCATCCACGGGGAAAAATTGGTGGGTGCTCTGCACCCATGAGCAGCCAAGCTCCCTGCCCCACCCCCCACCTCATCTCACCTCCGCCTCCGCCCCTGAATGTACTGCATCCCCACTTCTCCTCCCAGCACTTGCAGCCACAAAACAGCTGTTTTGCGGCATAACAAGCTCTGGGAGGGAGGGGGGAAAAGTAGAAACGCGGTGTGCTCAGGGGAGGAAGCGGGGAAGAGGCAGGCCTGGGCAGAGATTTGGGGAAGAGTTTGGAATAGGGGCAGGGAGGGGGCGGAGTTCGAGAGTGGACTTTGGGGAAGGGGTTGGAATGGGGGTGGGGCAGGGGTGGAGTAGGGGCGGGGCCGGGAGCAGAGTGGGGTCAAGCACCCACTGGCGCCAGCAGAATTCAGCGCCTGTGGTTGTGCTCCTTCCCCCCCTCCCACCCACCTTCCCTATCCCACTTCAGGGACCCTTCTCACAAGCAACTCCTTATCCAGGAGGTGCAATCACTTCTAGATGTAGGGGCAGTGGAGGAGGTTCCTCAGGAGCAAAGGGGCAAGGGATTCTACTCCAGTTGTTTCCTCATCCCCAAGGCAAAGGGGAGTCTCTGACCCATTTTAGACCTGCACGGACTAAACAGGTTCATGGTAAAGTTGAAATTCCGCAGTCTCCCTGAGCACAGGTATCCTTTCCCTGGATCTGTGCGACTGGTACGCCACCATCAACACGAAAGACGCATACTTCCACATAGCCATTCGACTTCAGCACAGACAGTTTCTGCAGTTTGTGGTCAGTCACAAACATTACCAGTTCACAGTCCTCCCATTCGGCCTATTGACTCTGCCCCAGGTATTCACCAAGTGCATGTCAGTGGTAGCAGCCTTCCTCCGCAGGAGGCAGGTGTGGGTATATCCCTACCTAGACGACTGGCTGCTGCAGGGCCGTTCCAGGGAGCAGGTGGAGTTTCAGGTCCAACTAGTCAAATCCATGTTTCAGAGACTAGGACTCCACCTCAACATGAACAAGTCAACCTTATCACTGACCCAGAGAACAAAATTCATCGGGGCAGTACTGGATTCGGTACAAGCGAAAGCCTACCTACCAGAGACACAATTTTAAGCCATAGCGGGCATCATTTAGGGCCTCATGCAGTACCCCACCACTATGGCGTGGGGTTGCCTGGTCCTCCTCAGCCACATGGCAGCCTGCATGTACATGGTCAGATATGCCAGACTCAGGCTCAGGCCACTCCAAGCGTGGCTCGCTTCTGTATATCGCCCATGGCGCGGCAGGCTGGACTCAGTACTTACATTGCCACAACAAGTACTTCAGTCCCTCCAGTGGTGGCTCAACCCTGGTACTGTGTGCGAGGGAGTTCCTTTCAACAGCCCACAGCCCACCCTGACCCTAATAATGGACGCGCCATCATTGGGTTGGGGGACACACCTGGGGGACCGCCAGACACAGGGGCTATGGTCGCAAGATGAGCTCTCTCTTCATGTCAATATCAGAGAGCTCAGAGCGGTACGATTGGCTTGCCAAGCGTTCCTGTCCATACTAGAAGGCCAGTGTGTGGCAGTGATGACAGACAACACCACTGCCATGTTTTACATCAACAAGCAGGGGGGAGCACGTTCCTCTCCCCTATGTCACAAAGTCCTTCAACTTTGGGAATTCTTCATAGCCCACTCCATGCACCTGGAGGCGTCCTATCTCCCAAGAGTGCAGAACGAACTAGCCGACCAACTCAGCAGATTCTTCAGCAATCACAAGTGGTCCAGCCAACCGGATGTCATTCACTCTATCTTCCAAAGGTGGGGATTTCCCCAGATCGACTTATTTGCCACCAGGAACAACAGGAAATGCCCGATGTTCTGCTCCTTTCAGAACCACAGCCTGGGCTCCCTCTTGGATGCATTCCTACTACCCTGGGGAGGCCACCTCTTGTACGCCTTCCCGCCAGTCCCTCTTGTGCACAAGGTACTGCTCAAGATCTGCAGAGCCAAGGCGAAGGTAATCCTCCTTGCTCCAGCCCCATCAGCACTGGTAAACCATGCTTTTGGAGCTGTCAGTGGACGACCCAATAGCTCTACCACTCTGCCCCGACCTAATCACACAGGACCACGGCTGCCTTCACCACCCAGACCTTCAGTCCCTCTATCTCACGGCCTGTCTATGAATTTCCTGCACCAGTAGATCTAGTTCCTCCATTTTGTTACCTAGGCTCCTCGCATTGGTGTACAAACATCTTAATTTTTGCTGTTTGGCCTCGCTCACATTCATGGTTAAATCCGATGGAACTCCTGTGCTTGAGTCCTTCTCGACAGCAGGAAACCATCAACTAGGGCCACTTATTTAGGCAAGTGGAAAAGGTTCACATGCTGGTGTGAAGAGCATCATACACCTCCTTTACAGACACCAGTTCCACTCAGTACCTCCTGTTACCTGAAATTGGGCCAGCTAGTAAGCTTAGGGAGGACTAATGACCCACCAGAGTTTGGCAGAAAGCAACACATTTATTATACTGATAGCTAAGTTCAAAAGAAGGGCGGGGGGTGTCACACTCACACTCGCATACTCACGCTCCCAGGACAGGCACAGCACTGGAGATGTCAGGATCCTTTAAGATAAGTGTCCCACAGCGCAGCGATGGATGGTGCGATGAAGGTAAGTCTTCCCAAGGCACGATGGAATGCAATGCAGCGAACCACTGGCCAGGCGGTCTGGGTGAAGGGCCTTTACAGGAGGTACAAGCTTGTGAGTGCACTCCTGAGCACATGGCCCCTTCCCCTTTTAAGGACCTGTTTTTCATTGCTTGCGACTAGAGATTACTTGGGCATGTCTGGTTGGTCACACTCCACCTCGGACAGTGTCCATGCATTGGGTGTGTGAGCGCTGCCTAATTAGAGTGCCAGACACCTAGTCTACCTGGGAGTTCTGATCTTCCAGCTGCTCAAGCAGCCCATTCATCCCACAAGCATTCCAGGAGGGAGGGTGAGGGGAAATGCCAATTCATAGACTCATAGATATTAAGGTCAGAAGGGACCATTATGATCATCTAGTCTGACCTCTTGCACAATGCAGGCTGCAGAATCTCACCCACCCACTCCTGCAATAAACCTCTCACCTATGTCTGAGATATTGAAGTCCTCAAATAATGGTTTAAAGATTTCAAGGTGCAGAAAATCCTCCAGCAAGTGACCCGTGCCCCATCCTATAGAGGAAGGTGAAAAACCCCTAGGGCCTCTTCCAATCTGCCCTGGAGGAAAATTTGTTCCCGACCCCAAATATGGCAATCAGCTGAACCTTGAGCATGTGGGCAAGATTCATCAGCCAGGCACCCAGGAAAGAATTCTCTGTAGTAACTCAGATCCCACTCCTTCTAACATCCCATCACAGGCCATTGGGCATATCTACTGCGAATAGTTGAAGATCAGTTAATTGCCAAAATTAGGCTATCCCATCATATCATCCCTTCCATAAACTTATCAAGCTTAGTCTTGAAGCCAGATATGTCTTTTGCCCCCACTGCTTCCCTTGGAAGGCTGTTCCAGAACTTCACTCCTCTGATGGTTAGAAACCTTCGTCTAAACTTCCTGATGGCCAGTTTATATCCATTTGTTCTTGTGTCCACATTGGTACTGAGCTTAAATAATTCCTCTCCCTCTCAGGTATTTTTCCCTCTGATATATTTATACAGAACAATCATATCTCCCCTCAGCCTTCTTTTGGTTAGGCTAAACAAGCCAAGCTCCTTGAGTCTCCTTTCATAAGACAGGCTTTCCGTTCCTTGAATCATCCTAGTAGCCCTTCTCTGTACCTGTTCCCATTTGAATTCATCATTCTTAAACATGGGAGACCAGAACTGCACACAGTATTCCAGATGAGGTCTCACCACTGCCTTGTATAACGGTACTAACACCTCCTTATCTCTACTGGAAATACCTTGCATGATACATCCCAAGACCACATTAGCTTTTTTCACGGCCATATCACATTGGCGGCTCATAGTCATCCTGCAGTCAACCAATACTCCAAGGTCCTTCTCCTCCTCCGTTACTTCTAATTGATGTGTCCCCAGTTTATAACTAAAATTCTTGTTATTAATCCCTAAATGCATGACCTTACACTTCTCACTATTAAATTTCATCCTATTACTATTACTCCAGTTTACAAGGTCATCCAGATCCTCCTGTATAATATCCCGGTGCTTCTCTAAATTGGCAATACCTCCCAGATTTGTACCATCCGCAAACTTTATTAGCACACTCCCACCTTTTGTGCCGAGGTCAGTGAGAAAAAGATTAAATAAGATTGGTCCCAAAACCGATCCCTGAGGAACTCCACTGGTAACCTCCCTCCAGCCTGACAGTTCACCTTTCAGTATGACCTGCTGTTGTCTCCTCTTTAACCAATTCCTTATTCACCTTTCAATTTTCATATTGATCCCCATCTTTTCCAATTTAACTAATAATTCCCCATGTGGCACCGTCTCAAACGCCTTACTGAAATCTAGGTAAATTGGATCCACTGCATTTCCTTTGTCTAAAAAAACTGTTACTTTCTCAAAGAAGGAGATCAGGTTGGTTTGGCACGATCTACCTTTTGTAAAAACATGTTGTATTTTGTCCCATTTACCATTGACCTCAATGTCCTTAACTACTTTCTCCTTCAAAATTTTTTTCAAGACCTTGCATACTACAGATGTCAAACTAACAGGCCTGTAGTTACCCGGATCACTTTTTGTTCCTTTCTTAAAAATAGGAACTGTGTTAGCAATTCTCCAGTCATACGGTACAACCCCTGAGTTTACAGATTGATTAAAAATTCTTGCTGATGAGCATGCAATTTCATGCTCCAATTCCTTTAATATTCTTGGATGAAGATTATCTGGGCCCCCTGATTTAGTCCCATTAAGCTGTTCAAGTTTCGCTTCTACCTCAGATGGGGTAATATCTACCTCCATATCCTCATTCCCATTTGTCATGCTACCATTATCCCTAAGATCCTCATTAGCCTCATTAAAGACTGAAGCAAAGTATTTGTTTAGATATTGGGCCATGCCTAGATTATCCTTAACCTCCACTCCATCCTCAGTGTTTAGCGGTCCCACTTCTTCTTTCTTTGTTTTCTTCTTATTTATATGGCTATAGAACTTTTTACTATTGGTTTTAATTCCCTTTGCAAGGTCCAACTCTACTTGACTTTTAGCCTTTCTCACTTTATCCTTACATGTTCTGACCTCAATAAGATAGCTTTCCTTGCTGATCTCTCCCATTTCCACTCCCTTTCTGCTTTTTCTTAATCACTTCTCTGAGATGCTTGCTCATCCAGCTTGGTCTAAAACTCCTGCCTATGAATTTTTTCCCCTTTCTTGGGATGCAGGCTTCCGATAGCTTCTGCAGCTTTGACTTGAAGTAATCCCAGGCCTCTTCCACCTTTAGATCCACAAGTTCTTCACTCCAATCCGCTTCCCTAACTAATTTCCTTAATTTTTGAAAGTCAGCCCTTTTGAAATCCAAAACCCTAGTCACAGATTTATTTTTGTTTATCCTTCCATTCAGTTTGACTTGAATTAGCTCATGATCACTTGAACCAAGGTTGTCCCCTACAACCATTTCTTCTATGAGGTCCTCACTACTCACCAAAACCAAATCTAAAATGGCATCCCCTCTTGTCGGTTCAGCAACTACTTGGTGAAGGAATTTACCTGCTATCGCATCTAGGAAAATATGAGCCCTATTATTATTACTAGCTTATTACTTGTCCTCCAGTCTATATCTGGGAAGTTAAAGTCTCCATTGATCACGCAGCCTCCATTAGTATTTACTCCATTAAACACATTAAAAAGGGCTCTATCCATATCCAGATTAGATCCCAACGGTCTATAGCTCACCCCAAGCACTATCCCAGGGGAGGCTCTAGTAGCTTTCTTCCCCATTGTGATTTTTGCCCAGACGGACTCTGTCTTATCCATTCCATCGCCTCTTATTTCTTTACAGTCTACCTCATCATTGATATACAATGCTACTCCGCCACCTTTGCCTTCATTTCTGTCTTTCCTAAACAGCACATCCCCTTCCACACCTGAACTCCAGTCATGACGACTACTCCACCATGCTTCTGTTATCCCTAGAATACCTGGTTTCACTTCCTGCACCAGTAGCTCGAGTTCCTCCATTTTGTTACCGAGGCTCCTCGCACTGGTGTACAAACTCTTAATTTTTGCTGTTTGGTCTTGCTCACATTCTTTACCCGATTAGGCACAGACATACTGCCAGTATGACCTATTAGACTGGTATCCACACTCAGGGCCGGTGCAAGGAGGTTTCATGCCCTAGGCAAAACTTCCATCTTGCGCTGCGCCCCCCGCCCCTGTGGCAGCTCCCCGCCCCTCCCCCTCCGCCCTGAGGCGCCCCCCCCGTGGCAGCTCCCTGCCCCCGCCCCCCCCCTCAGCCCGGGCAGCCCCCCCGTGGCAGCTCCCTACTGCCCCCTCCCTCCCTCTCTCCCCTCTGCCTGGGGAGCCCCCCCTGCGGCAGCTCCCCACCGCCCCCTCTCTCACCTTTGGCCCGGGGAGCCACGTGCAGCAGCTCCCCACCCCAGCTCACTTCTGCTCCGGCTCCTCCCCAAGCACACCGCAGCTTCTCCTGCCTCCCAGGCTTGCGGAGCCAATCAGCTGTTTGGCGCTCAAGCCTGGGAGGGAGAGAAGGAAGCAGAGCAGGGCAATGCTCAGGGGAGGAGGGGAGCTGAGGTGAGCTGGGGCAGGGAGTGGTTCCCCTGTGCGCCGTTCCCCCCTGCCCAATTACTTGCTGTAGGCGGCCCTCCCTGCACCCCCCTGCCCCAGCTTACCTCTGCTCCACCACTACCCCCAACCACATGGCGCCCTAGGCGACCGCCTAGTTCGCCTAGTGGTTGCACCGGTCCTGTCCACACTGCCTTCCTCCTTATGTCCATTCTCCTACCCATGGCTGTATCCTTTCTTACATTGTTTTCTTCCCTCTCAATGCTAAAATCCGGCGTGGAGATTACCTGGACATCTCCCAACCATCTCCCCCAAATTCCTAGTTTAAAGCTCTCTTAATCAGTTGTACCAGCCTCCATCCTAGAAGTCTATTTCCTTCCCTACTTAGATGAAGTCCATCCCGAGAGAACTGTCCTCTGTCCATGAATGCCTCCCAGTGGCCATACATCCCAAAGCCTTCCTTATAGCACCACTGCCTGAGCCATCTGTTGATAGTCATAATCTTGTCACACCATTGTTGCCCTTCTCTAGGAACAGGCAGGTATTCAAAGAGGGAGAGGAGACAAAAGGCATGGGGGCAGGTGTGTAACAGACCCTTTGAGCATACAGGTTATACATAGCATACAGATCACTGCTGCTCCTTCAACACCTTCTACACCTGAAACAAGAAGGCCTTGCACCGTCCTCTATTAAAGTACATCTTGTGGCCATCTCGGCATTCCACCCGGGAGCATCCGGCCATTCCGTATTCGCCAATCCCATGGTGGGGCGTTTCTGAAAGGGGCTGGAAAGGTTATATCCACATGTTGGTCAGCCAGTACCTGCGTGGGACCTTAACCTGGTATTATCCAGGTGGCGAGTTCTATGGGCCCGTGGTGCCTGGGCACCAGGAATATTCCTGGCCTGGGGCCCGGCTCCAGCACTGTCTGAGGCCGGGTCTCTCCCTCGGCCCCACCTCCAGCCCCTGGTGCCCCTGTCCCGCGCATCCCCTGCGCCCTTTAAAAACAGCCCAGGATCCCCAATCACCACTGGCAGCGCAGAGGAGCTGAGCAGCTTCCTGCCTGCTCCCTCCACATGGCTGCCAGCCCCTCCCTGCAGCCCCTGGGCTGGGTGGGTCTGTGTCCTTCCCCAAGCGCCCCTGCAGCCAATGGGAAGTTGCAGGGGCAGTGCCTGTGGGTAGCAGCACATGGAGACTCCTGATCTGCCCTGCCTAGGAGGCCGAGGTGAGTGCCACACCCCCCACCCCCTCCCAGAGCCCGCACCCCCGCTTCAGCCCCCAACTCCCTCCCAGAGCCTGCACCCCCTCCCTCTGCCCCCCATCCCCAAACTGCCTCCCAGAGCCTGCATCTCCACCCCCAGCCCAGAGCATGCAGCCAAACTCAGTCCCAGAGCCTGCACACCTCATCCCCTCCTAGACCCCCAGTCCCTGTCCCAGCCTGGAGCCTGCTCACAGCACCCAAACTCAGTCCCAGAGCCTGCACGCCTCATCCCCTCCTAGACCCCCAGTCCCTGTCCCAGCCTGGAGCCTGCTCACAGCACCCAAACTCAGTCCCAGAGCCTGCACGCCTCATCCCCTCCTAGACCCCCAGTCCCTGTCCCGGCCTGGAGCCTGCTCACAGCACCCAAACTCTGTCCCAGAGCCTGTATCCCCACCCCCTTTCCACACACCCCCTCCTTCCCCCAAACTCCCTCCCAGAGCCTACACCCTGCTATGAGCTGGCCGAGGTCCCAGCTCCGCCTATTACAGCTCACTCCACAAGAGTTCAAGCCTCTTCAGTGTCATTTCTGGCCCAAGTTCCGGTACAGGAGATATGCAGAGCAGCTACTTGGTCATCGGTGACCTCTCACTATGCTAACACCCATCACGCCAGAGAGGATGCAGCCTTCGGCAGAGCCACGCTCCAACCAGTGGTTCCTTGACACCTCCCCCTCCTCCAGAGTAGAGCTTGGGAGTCACCTGATTGGAATTGATGTGAACAAGCACTCGAAGAAAAACAGTTATTCACCTTCTCGTAACTGTTGTTCTTTGAGATGTGTTGTTCACGTCCATTCCAATACCCACCCCACCCTCCTTCCCCTCTGTCGGAGTAGCTGGCAAGAAGGAACTGAAGGGAAGTCCAGCCGCCAGGGTCATATATTGAGTGTCATAAAGGCGCCACTCCAGGGGCCAACCCGACAGGTGCTGCTAAGGGAAATCTTTCCAACGATTATGCTCGCGGTGTGCGCACACCGGATTGGAATGGATGTGAACAACGCATCTCGAAGAACAACAGTTACGAGAAGGTGAATAACAGTTTTTTATTCATTTTTCCCTCCAGGTGCTATTTCTTCTAATCGACCTTCACTTAATGGAAAGTCTTTTCCACAAATGTTCCTCTCTTCACTGGTCTCTCAACAGAGCTTTGATGAGACGGCTAATAATGTCACAAACAGAGCACTTTTTCAGGTATGAAGTCATTGAACGTACGGATCTCAAATATAAAACAAAAAGTAACAGTTTGTTGGATGTGTGTAACTGTGTTTCATGTATGAAATGTACTGTTACGCAGGAGTAACCAGATGACTACACTGCATTCCAGAATAGAGGTGGGTCATTTCTTTCTTTGGACAGTTTCTTGTAGTTGCAAACTATGGTTCAGGGTTTGAGACATCAGCTGGTGGAGCCAATAAAGGTCTGTCTTTCTTTTTGGTCTCAGAACTATCAAACAACCATTCTTTCACAAACCAAGAAGGGACAAAAATGGGGTGAAACAAAATGCATTCTCAAGACTGCTGAAGAGCCCTAAATGACTTGAAAGGGAACTTGAATGGTGGGGGGAATAATTGCTGAGTAGAACTGGGCTAGCAATTAGTGAACAGATTTTAAATTTTTATTAAAGCTAATGTTAAAATTATATAATATACAGGTTGAGAAAAGAGTGTCTGTACATCTGGGTATAGTGCTTAGATTATCTACAAATAAAAAGTTTGTTAAAAAACTTATAAGATGCCTACAGCACATAATCTGCAATGACCCAAATTTAGATGAATAAATTTAACAATACAGTTTAGATATTAGAATCAGAATATTCGGGTACATCATTCATGAAAAGTTATACAGAGAGTTGGTTGTAGAAAGCAAATATTGGAATAAGCGTAGATTGTCCCTCAGTAATTGAGCACTTAGGATGGGTTGTCCCTTAGTAGATATAATCCATCAGAGAAGTATTTCAGTTACTTTCCGATATCTACTCAGTGAACGCAACTTTTTTCCCCTGTGAACAGACTGATTTTTAGGATATACTCACCATTTGAGATTATTTTGTGCATATCAATTTCTACCAATGAGTGGCTCAGTCTTTTCTAAACTTTGCACTCTCCACAGGATTCCTTTCAGTATCGAATATTTGCAATTCAAAAGTCAAGCTTTGTGACTTCTCACCAGTATATAATAGAGAATACCAACACCTGTCCCACATGGTATTGTTTCTGTTCCCTGATTGGATGACCTGCTCTTTCAACACAACTTCCTCCTGAACCATATTTCATTTTGCAATTAAATGAATCTCTGCCACAGGGCCAAAATTCTGTTTCTGCCCTAACAATACTTAGCTTACAGGAAAGTTGATAAAAAGCATACAGTAAGTAATGTATACCTTATGAACAAAAAAAATGTGGAGTGAATAAGCACATAAACTTGCCCATTATTGTTTGCTTCTGTTACAGAACACCATAAGGGAAGAACTGAACAATACAATAGAGAACATCCTGACACGGGTCGTGGCTGAAGTAACAAGTATCTTATACCCAGCAGTAACCGAGTATGAAGAGAGAATTAGTGATACAGTATATACAATATCTGAAGAGTCTGCACTCTCTTCAGACAACTCTAGTAGCTGTAGCACATGTAATGAAGAGCTCTTTGATGTGTTTGCAAGTCTTCCATCCTCCAGTACCAGAAAGGTCATCTTTACAGATACAAGCATAAAAGCCACCAGCTCACCAAGTGATCTCAAGATAGCGACAGGAGGGAAACCAACTCCACTGCAGTCTCAAAAATCATCTTTCACAATTCTGTCAAAGAGCACACAGAGGTCTCTGGAAAGTGAATTTTGGAAAGAAAGTGTTCACAAGGGGAAAACAGCAACACCACCTCACTATCATACTGAAAGTATTTCAAGATTGCGCCGGGAAGTTGTGAGCATGGGAGCTACCTCTGAGTTTCCCACAAAGCCTTTCAACACAGAGAAGTTTCCTTTTAGCCAAACTTATTTTAAACGTGAATCCGCAACAAAAGATACCAAGCCAAAAAAAGGTCTGACTGGTGAGGATATTTTTTCAGACTTAAATCAAGATCTTCCTAAAGGAGGTATTTTTAAAAAAAGGTTTGACAAGCAAACTGTAACAGACGCCAATGACAATGACAACATGAAAATGCTACAGGTGGCCGAGAATGTGGTCAAGGAAGTTTTTAGGAGAGTAAAAGATCTAAGTGATTCTGTCAGCATTTTAAAGAAAGCTCCCATTGAGCTTAGTGAAAGATTTTTCTGTAGTAGTTTTAAAAGAACTGAATTTCCTGAGACTTTTCATAAAGATTTCCAGAAAGAAATTGGATTAGTTGCTAAAGAAATTGTAACAACTGTTTTTGATAACTTTCACAAGTGCTTGGTGTCTTGCATTGCTCTGGCATCAGACCAAGAACCGGTAATAAGAAGGAAAGACCAGGTCCCTGCCCGAAGAACGAGCAGAGTGTCCAAATCAGAAAAAAATAAGATCATGCAAGCTGAATTACCTGCTTATGACACAACATTTTCTTCGTTTACTATTGATAAAGTAGCCAAAGAGGCGGTCGAAAGTGTTGTATTCACACTAGAGTCATTTGTAGCCTTTCAGTTTAAACATGACTTTAAATGTAAATTTTCTGAAATAGTGAAACTCCCTGTTGAAAATATTTCTAGTGCACAACAGACACCATTCTTAAGGCCTCTCTCAACCCAGATAGTAAATGAAATAGAAGTATCATCTAAAGCATTTGAACGTGAAATGCCAGGAACTACAAGTAAAAGAACGCTGCCAACCGTAGAACAATTCCAGAGCTCATCGGATGTATCAAGGGTAAGTAGTATGATTACAAAGGAAAGCATAGCGAGTGCTATTGTCCAAGTGCAAGGTTTCCATTCAGAATTGAACATTTACGCTACAATTGCTGTTAATGATGTTCTTGAAATCTTCAAGCGGAAGCTAGAAAAAGAAATTAGCCAAAGGCAAACAATCCCATTTTATGATGACTCCGAAGAAAACATTATGGCAGGGGAGATAACTGGTGCTGTATTAGATCGATGTGCTCAACGTCAAACTGAAATTACTTCAGAATTGAAGTTTGGGAATCTTGAAATGGAAAAGTCTGGACGAGTATTTGGAAATAATAAATTTCATGGACAAGGTGTTGCAGTGTCAGAAGGAATAAAACTGCCTGCTAGAAAATTAAAAGAAATTGACCCGAGGGAAAACTTTCCACCTATCAATGTTCCTGGAATGGTGATTTATTCTGAGGAAGAAACAGAAATGGAAGAGGAAATTCCATCTCGTCTCTGTCCAACAATCCATAAATTCTCAGCGCGGGATGCTCACACCACATCAGAGGTGATCAAAAAGTCTGCATACTACATGTCAGCTCCCACAGCAAGACCTTCTAGACCATCGCTGGGAACAATAACTAAACAAAGAGCAATTAGCTCCAGGATGACTCTACCCCCTATTGGTAAGCAGTTTCCAAGAAAATCCTTCTCTCCACTGGGCATAATGAAATCTCCCAGAGATGAAGCAAGGCAGAGCCAGGTGTCTGAAGAGCACTGCCAGTTAATGTCAACACATGAAACCAAGCATCAGCTATCACAATTACAGGATGGTGCATTACCTGCAATAGTAGTAGAAGAAATAATAAGTAAATTGGTGTCTACAATCTTAAACTCCGTTTGCAGCACAAGCATGGAACACAAAAGATGTTTATCAAAAACCGAAGTGAATGAGATCACAGACACACTTAAACAGTCAATAAAAAAAAGAATGTCCACAAATAAAATCAGTCTTGTAGGAGCTGCAGATGAAGACCAGCATTTAAATCCAGAGTATGAAGATACTGTTAATCAAGTGGTTTGCAGCATTTACAACAGTGTCATGCAAGAAACTGGATCTCAGCCAGTCCTTTATCACGATGGAACAAATTGCAAAACAATTTTTCCTGAACGAACAGCTAGTATAATAATAAATGAAGTCTCCAGTGGCCAGATAATACATTCTTTTAATGAAAACTCACCAACTGAGAACTACAGTGCTACAGAGTTTGACAGTACTGCTGACAAAGATCTTTCATCATTTGCCATTCAAATAAATATTGAGGCAGGAAGTTCTGGAGAGTCAGTTAGAGATGTAAATGGGTATTCAGCAGAAACATTGCTACAAGCAAAAGAGCTACCAGTTGAAATAATCCCTCATATTAGAGACAGACCATTAGACATAGATCCAGACCTTATTTCAGACCATTTAGCAGTTATTTCCATAAAAACAGAGCCTACTGAGAAACGGAATGAAAGATTTAGAACTCATTCTGGACTAGAGCTACCAGAACTAAAAAAAGCATCGCTATCTAAGACAAGTTTGCTAAGTACAGCTACTGAAAGTGATGTAGAGAAAAGGAGAGAAAGACGGTCCTCTGTGAATGCTTTAGGACGACTAGATGTCAAACCAAAGGAGGTAAGTAAAAAGAATGAGTAATTTTCATATGCAAATTGGTAAAAAATTGTTTATCATACTGTCACTATGATCCTGATCCAGGAAAGCATATAAGCACATGCTTAAACTTTAAGCAAAAGTCCCACTGAAGTCAATTAGATTACTCACATGCTTAAGCAGTTTACGGGATCGCACAGAGGCACCGAGGGCCTCAATTCAGCAAAACACTTAAGTATATGCATAACACTAAGCATGTGCTCCTTTCCCATTAAAGTCAATGGGATTTCAGAATATGCTTAAAATTAAGCATATGTTTAAGTGCTTTGCTGAATCAAGGCCAAGTAGTCTGTTTTGGATATTGTACTTGGACTTGATAGTTTATGTTGCCTTCATATTTTATTCTCATCTCTTTTCATTCAGAAAGTTTAAATACAACAGAGTGGGCAAAGTACACTAAGAATATAATGTTGATTTTTAATCACAAGTGTGTTCAAAAGTGTCTTCGGCATCTGGGTAGCAAGTCTAGTCCTGATAGTAAAAGAGAGGTAGTGTGTCTAGTGGTTCGTGAAGGGAATTTAGAGTCAAGACTCCTAGATTAATATTCCCAAAACACTCTTGACTCTTGTGTGACCCTGAACAAATCACTCAGGGCCAGATTCTGATAGTCTTACTCAGGCTGAGTGGTACCATACTTCTCCAGTTGTCTTATTAACAAATTGAACTACCCCTGGAGTAAGATGCTACCCCACTTGAGTAATGGTGGCAGTATCTGGCCTCCAACCTCTGGTAAATTAGTAGATACTGTAAGTGAAATCTTGTCCCCTTTGAAGTCAATGGCGAAACTCCCACTGATGTCAGTGAGGGCAAGATTTCATCCTCCCGGGGTCTGCT
Organism: Lepidochelys kempii; assembly: GCF_965140285.1. Lineage (NCBI taxonomy): Eukaryota > Metazoa > Chordata > Testudines > Cheloniidae > Lepidochelys > Lepidochelys kempii. Next base: position 65,029,667 of record NC_136388.1, read on the forward strand.
ATGTTTCCTCTCTTTTACGATAGCCTTTCCTGTGGTTATCACCTCATCCAACAGAGTGGACGGCCTTTTATTTAAAAAAAGATTCAAATACAAAGTCCTGGTTTTTCCTGCCCACTGAAATGGAGTAAAAACAATGTATCCATATGCAAGGCTAAAACAGTCTTGTTGTACTGTCTTGTTTTCTAATTAGCGAACAGTAGACAAATTGTACGAAAAATGACTCTGAAATACAGTTCTCTTCAAAAATTCTCTCTTCAACACCAGGTCGTTTGCAGAAATTCATTTCAGAACCTGAAGAAACCCGATGTCACCAGGGTGGAACTTCTAAAAGATGTCAAGAGCAAGGAGGAACTTATTTTACGACTTGTCTCATATGATATTGAGCATGATGAGGACGAGGATTTTGAAAAAATCCTAAAAGTAGATTCTGCTTTGGTTTTTGAGAGCCAGCCACATGCAGCAGGGAAAGAGGAAATCATGCCTGCTTATGAGAGTACCCCTTTGGCTGATATGCAGAATAATTTAATTGCTGCCCAGGCACCTGAGAAAGAGGATCAGTACAAGGTAAGTGGTGTACGTGAAACCTTTACTATTTCACCTGATTACACTGGGCCAAGTCCTGGTCTCATAAAGTCAATTATAAAACTCCCATTGCGTGCAGGATCAGACCCCCCAAGGATGCAAAGTGCAGCTCACCCACACCGTCTGGCCATTTTCCATAGGGCTGAGCAAAAATAAGAGGCAGGTGTTGCAGAGATCAGAGCTATGTCCAGTCTTGTTTAAAATTCTCCTTCATGATCAGAAGAGGGAGAAAACAGAGAATTGAATTTAAAGTTGATACAGATCAACAAATATAGCTGAACATCATATTACACAATGGAAACATACAGGACATGTTTAAATGGTATGGACTTTTGCCTGACTTCTTGTTCCACATGGAATCTCACTCCCCTCTCTTATACCATTTATTCCTAACTTCATTATTTGTCCCTTGGATTATTTTTTAATCCAGGTGTTGCCTAAATTATTTTCTAGCTTTTCATTAGAACTCCCCGTGGGTCCACCTCCCCTTTATTGACTTGAGTTTCCTCTGTGAGGCAGTACTATTCAGGTGATCTTATCATGAAGGGAACAAAAAGAGGCCCTAGAGAAGCAAGGAATAGAAGCAGGTGAGATGATTGAGCCAGAAATTGGAATGTTGTGAGAAATAAATGTAATTGTTTTTCAGATTATGGAACAAACAATATCAACTAACTTGGCTGGCTCTAAATCGAAACTGAGTGTGGCCAGCTTATCCTCAGACATAGATGTGCTGTCTGCTCTAAGCAAGGGCATCCCATGTTTAAGGTAACTACTTTGGTGCTAAAAACAAAGGCGGGATCTATGTTTGAGGGTGGGGGTTTCCAGAGGTCCCTGGGCAGGGCTGTCTCTAGATTTTATGGGGCTCTTTCTGAAGTAACACAGGGCTCCATCCAACTCTCTCTTCATCTGACCAGCTCTCAAGCCCTGATCAGTAGCCCTGGCTACTCTGTGTCTCCATGGAGTGTCCTATTTGGTCCTATTATTCTCCGCACAATAGGACCAAACTCCATGGCAATGACTCCTAAGTTCCTTGGCAACGTTAATTTATTCTAAAGAAATATCCTTCATTTCTGTCTTCCCATCTCCACACAAACATACACAGCCAGAGCTCACCGTTGAAAATACTCACTGACAAAGCTTGTGGGTGATTATTTTTGAGAATTGTTTCTTTGCTATGTTCTCCACGCATCCTAACCCCACTTCCCAGGGCAAAATGGCTCATGGTGGCCATAGCTGGAATGCATGGTGTGGGTGCACCTTGCACCCACCTCTAGTAGAGGCTTCAGACTGCAGCATGGGCTGCTCCTGTGAGGTGCTGAACTTCCTCAACTGCAGCTGACTTTACGGGGAAGGGAGGGGGTCAGCGCTTCTCAGGAGGTACACAGAATGCAGGGGCCTAGACTACACCAGTTGTCGGACAATGCCCCTTTGCAGTCATGATGAATTATCAGTGGCACTAGCTGGTTTCAGTATATAACTCTGTTTAACATTACAGGCCAGGTTTTGGGGTCTGGCTGAACCACACACAGCATTGGTAGAGGAGCATAAAATTTACCTTCGCACTCTGCCAGTCTAGGGGCTGTTGACTGCAGGACCAGTCTCTGGTACTGCTCTATCTTATACCAGATTCCAGCACGCATAAGCAGCCAAAACCTCAGCTAGAGATCAGTGCATAGGGGCAATCTGGGCATATTGCCTTTCCTCTGGCCATGCCTCCTTTGCTATCAGCAAGGAGAATGGGGGCTGGAATAGGAGGCTGGGGTATTCCCTCTCATGCTGGGGTATTCCTCTTGGAGCTCAATACATCACCTGTACATTCAGAATTCTCTAGTGGTGTGGCACAAAGTGGCTGCACCATGCTGGGCAACGCAGCCTGGTGTTTGAAATCCTGTCCTGCTGCTAGGTTGACGAAAGAAACGCTCAGTGCTCTTTCCCCCCCCCCCCCACAGTGTTTCCGAGCAGAAGAGAGCTCTAGATGTGTCCCAAAGCAGGAAGGAAAAGGAAGCTCTGGGAGTGACCCTCTGACACCTTCAGTTGCTTGTGACACTAATTTTATGAAGCAAATTTCTGCAAGCATATCCAGGCAGTGCCCTCCCTGTAGACAAAGGGTTGATCCTGCCCCCATTGACTTCAGTGGGAGATTTGCCATTGGCTTGAGAGGGAGCAGATTGGGCTCTAAATACAGGGCAGAACTGAAATTTAAAAAGAAAACCTTCTGTGCTTTTAAAAGAGTGTGGGTTTTCTTCTTGTTCACCTGCCTCATTCTGAGTTTGATGCAAATTTTACATGCTTCTTCCTTATCAGGCAATAACTAGTTGACATGCCCAACCTTGCAGTCAGGTGTCCCTGAAGTCAGCAATAAGAGGTGCCATTTTTAAAAGCACCTAAGTGAAATAGGAGCATAAGTCTCATTGAAAGTCAACAGCTCAAGAATCAAAGTCCTGGTGACAGGTTTCAGAATAACAGCCGTGTTAGTCTGTATTCACAAAAAGAAAAGGAGTACTTGTGGCACCCTAGAGACTAACCAATTTATTTGAGCATAAGCTTTCATGAGCTACAGCTCACTTCATCAGATGCATACTGTGGAAAGTGTAGATGATCTTTTTATACACAGAAAGCATGAAAAAATACCTGTCCCCACCCCACTCTCCTGCTGGTAATAGCTTATGTTGTTCAGAGGTATGTTGGAAATATTCCTTGAGTCGGAAGTCCTGGTGAGTTTCAATGGGACTTTATTCCTTAGATGCTTTGGAAAAGCCACCCAATAATACATAAATCTTATGCAGTGCATTTCAGCCACACATCTTAAAGTGCTTTACGCAGATAGAAGAACTGAAACGCAGAAAGGCAAAGAGACCCCCTTCCCCGGACACAGAGCAGGCCATGGGTAGAGCGGAGAACAGAACACAGGAGTCCTAGATCACCACTGCATGATGCCTTTGGGTGGGAATACTCACTGGAGTCAGGGCTGAAGGACTGAGCAAAAAACATGCGTAAAGTGCTGTGAATGCCTATTGCTTAATTGTTATGCACTGATGGAGATGCACTGAGCTCTGTATCAAATATTTATTTATTTATAGTCGAAATGATGGTCTTCTTTTGTTTTTCAGTGAGTGTGTTGAAGAAACATTGCCAGCTCCTGAGACCCAGGACAAAGGTGAATGTTTGATTTTTTACTTTTTTGAGAGTTTGAAGTTTTTTCTTTTTCTTAATCTGAATACTGATATTTTGTATGCAATAAAATGCTATTGCACACACAAAAACTACATTAAAAGAACATTATTAAGGTTGGAATGGCACATAAGTGGGTTGGAATGGCACATAAGGTTGGAAAGTCAAGCACTCAAAAGTTAGAAAATGTCAGAATTAAGGTTACCTGTGTGACTTTAATTCAGCCCCCTTGTGCATATGCATGGTACAGTCTTCAGTTATAGGTTCAAATACTGTTTTTTCCACAAGATCCCTGGGGATGGACCCGCTCTGGGGTTGTTCCTTAGTACTATTCTTTAAACATAGCTTTTTGGGTGGAGTTTTCTAGGTTTTTTAAAAAAAGCAAACTGGAAAAACAGAAATTCTGTCATGTGGCATCGTATTGACACCCACATGGGTGATCAGCAGGGTTAGAACTTTTATGTCCACTGCTCAGACCTTTGCCACCTGAGTTAACTGAGTAACTAATTGCCATAGTAGGTGGTTATACTCTACGTGGACCAGCTTAGAGGAAGAGGAGACACTTTGCTAGTGGACTTCACAGATATTTGCTGACAGCAGAGGAATGGTGAGACTCAGAAATCTTATGTTCCATTCCAGTCTCTGGAGTGTGCTTTACCCGGCAGATTCATCTATCACTTCTTTTCCAATCTATCCCTGTCCCAGCCCTGTCTCTTCCCTACCCCTGGCTCCTCAGCCCTTTCCCATTCTCCTCACGGAGCAAGTCCCAGTCTCTTCTCCTTAGACCTCTCATCCCTCATTGCCCAACCAGGCCCAGTCTCCCACTCTGGACCCAGTCCCAATCTTCCTGCTGCTCCCAGACCCAGTCTCCTTGCTTGCCATTTGCAGTTTCCTCACCACCCATCTCCAGCTCCTTGTCTCCAGACTGCTTTCACATCCAGTCCCCGTTCCTCATACTTGGCTCCTTGTCTGATCAGTCTCTCTCCCCCAGCCCCAGTTCCAATCACCCTCACACCTGTGCTCCTTATCCCCACTAGCTCCCAGTCTCAGTCTCCCTTCCCAGGTCCCTCATCCAGTCTCCGTCTTCAACTCCCCATCTTCTTGTCCCAGTCCCTTTGGCCAGTCAGTCCCAGTCCTTCGCCCGCACCCTGGCTCTTCATCAGAACTGTCTCCCCTCCCTGCATCGCCTTACTGCTCACTGGTTTCCAGTTCCAGTCCCATTGCCCAGCCAGTCTCAGTCTCATCCCAGCTCCTCAGTCGATCTCAGTCTCTCCAACTACCCACCAGCTCCCAGCCCCTCCCCTGCATTTCTTTCTCTGGCTCCCAGAGCCAGTCTTCTTTGCCAGCCAGTCCCAGATTCACTGACTACTCCCAGTTCTAGTCTTTCCCCCGTCCGCCTGTCTCCCATCTTCACCCCCCACACCTCCCCAGGCTCCTTGTCCTACTTAACTGAGACAGAGCCCGCCTGTCCAGTGATGCCCTTATTGCTGGGCCTCGGCAGAGTGAAGGAGGAAGGAATCGAATGCAGAGGGTACAAGGACTGGACCTGGGAAGGTCGGGGGAGTGAAATGACTGATACACCAGCCTTTGGGGATGATCTTACTTGGGTTGCTTGTAACATATCGGCTGTAGCATGTGTTTGAGTAAGAACTCCTTTTCATGTCCTGCTTCTGGGGATTAGTTTTGGCTTCCTTGGAACGCCGTGCTTGATAAGCGTGGTGCACCAGTACAGGCTGCTGAAATGGATACAGGCCTTGAAACAATTGCATCATTTCTATGATTAAGGTCCACTAATGACCTGCAGAAATGGAGCATAAAACTATAACTGAGTGGGTCTTTAGGGGTTTATTCTTCTCTGTTCCCTCATCTTATTTCATGTATTGTTACTGTTGCTTATTTATGATGGCAGCACCTACAGGCTAGGGCCCCTTTGTCCTAGACACTGTAAAAACATGCCCCGAAAGTAACAAATCCCCTGAATGTAAGCAAAGCTCCTAAAGGTAAAAGACAGTCCCCACTATATTTACACACACACACACACACACACACAGAAAAGATGCAAGATACTGCTCTCTGGTAATGCTAGAAGAGTGATGCAGTGTATAAGAACTTGAAGTAGAAACTAGAGATGGTTGAACAAACGATGTCTGTGTTCTTGTTGACAGACCCGTATGTTAACATGCCCCACGCTCAGAATACTGAGGACACATTAAGGACCTCTGAGGTAAATCTGTTTTAAAATAGTTTTACATGAGAGGTACTCCTTGTATACAGCTTTTGGCAATGATCGTAGAGCAGGCAGCCGGGGACCCAATCAGGAGTGGCAAGAGAGGCTAGAAAGCCCAGCAGGAGAGGGCCTGAAGGAAGCGCAGTGGGGACAGTTGGAGAAAACAAGGGGGAAGCACAGAGAAGCTGGGGATATTCTGAGAAAGAGGGATGTAGTAGAGGGAACAGAATGGGTGGAGCTGAGGTTCCCACACCAAAGGTGGATGGATTCACAGTTTAGTCAAAATATGGATATCTAAATGTTATATAAGGAGCTAAAATTCCATCTAGCGACTCCCCTCTTGTCATTCCTGACATCACCAGGACCCCGGATGGAATTACAGCCCCTCCCCCCAGTGGCCCCACAGCTGCCTGTTATACTCTCTGTACCTGCAGAGGAGCAGTTAAACCCCCAGAAAGGTGTACAATCAGCAAGCCATTTCCTCCTGTGTCAGACAGAACCTTTCCCAGACAGATTGCTGCCGTCTTCCTCTCTCTTCTAGGAAGCATGTTTCTTCACTGTCTAAGCCCCAGCTTGTGCTGCTGTGACTGTGCTGGCCACCAAGCACTAGCAGTGTGGTCAGGTGAAGGGCCGGAGATGGGACTCCTGTCACACTGACATACTAGGTCAGTGTACAAGGAGGCAGTTGTGTTACCTGTGCCTTTTTAAAAAATAACCCCAAAATACTGGAGTCTCACTGGGACTGGCCAGCTGGGAGGAAGGGATCGTAGGGTATGTCTAGAACAGGGGTTCTCAACCTTTCTCTTTCTGAGCCCCTGCTTCCCCCCCCCCCCCCAACATGCTGTAAAAACTCCATGGCCCACTTGTGCCACAACAACTGTTTTTCTGCATATAAAAGCCAGGACCAGTGTTGGGGGTAGCAAGCAGGACAATTGCCCGGAGCCTAAGCCACAGGGGCCCCCATGAAGCTAAGTTGCTCAGGCTTCAGCTTAAGCCCCATGCCGGGGTGTAGAGGAAGGCTTCAGCTTTCTACCCTGGGCCACAGCAAGTCCAATGCTGGCCCAGCTTGGCAGACCCCCTGAAACCCGCTCGTTGCCCCACAGGGGCCCTGGACCTGTGGGTGAGAACCATTGGTCTAGAATAACCTTGGGGTGTGATTGCAGCTTGAGCTGACATACGTGAGCTAGCTTTGATCTAGCTAGCTTGGGTCCCAGACCAGCGAAGCCACTATACAAACCCACTTGGAACCCTGGGCAATGACTCCTGGGGCTAGCCCATGCAGAAGTCCATGGTACCACAGCTGCTCCAGTATCCAAGCTAGCTAATTAAAGCTGGCGTGGCTATGTATACACGAGCTGCCATCACACCCTGTGATGACATGGTTGACATACCCGTACAGGCTGTATGTGCCGCCTCCCAAACAAATGTGATCAAAAAATCGAGTCACCTTATTTTATGCATCTGCACAACAGCATCATCTTCTAATACACACAGCTATTCGAGTAGCCTATCCAAAGGGGTCAGAAGAGAGAAAGTAGAAGGGAAGGATTTGTGACCAACCAGCTGTTAGCTTAGCAAGCTTGTAACATCTTTTCAATAAACCTTGGCCAGCTTGGGTCACAGATTGCTCCCCCTCCACTCTACTGATAAGACAAACCTGGGCTGACTAAAAGGAAAAAGTCCCCTTATGCCAATAATGCTTATGGGATATGGCTCCACAGGCTAGTAATGGCATCAGAACCAGATATTGGAGTCTTTCTTTATAGTGAAGGTGAGCTGCAAAGGACTTTCTAAAACACTGGGATTGTGTCCTTTTTTGCTGCTTTCTCTTGGATGCAGAATACTTGGAGGGGTTATTTAAAAACAAATAAACACCCCCTCTTTTCTCTAACCTTTAAAAATATTAGGCATGTCTAGCCTGGTCTTCTCTGATTTTGCTACAGAACTGGTTGGGGTCGTCCATGTCTATTATGAGCTTCTACACCTCAGCTGACGGGGTGGTAATGTGCTACCGCTAACAAAAACACCCTGTCTCCCAAGTATTTGTTAGTCACGGGAGTCAAATAAGTGTAAAACAAAACAAACAAAAAAAACAGTCTGAGTCTGGCTAAAAATCCCTTCCCTTCCCTGTTGCTAAACTTTCACTCCTGTGATTTTTCTCGTTTGGCAGTTGCCAGCAGGGTGGACAATGTCTGAATTTCTAAAGTGAAAAAAGAACCGAAATATTTTTGGAAAAATTCTTTCAGGGCTTTTTCATAAAGAATCAATAAATAGCAGTAGCCCCAGTTTTTCTGCCCTCTGCAGGTCTCTGCTAGTCAGGAGAAAGATTTGGACTTACGGTCAGTCTGCTCCTGACTATGCATTAACAGCCCTTGTGGAGATCAGCCTTGAGGTCTCATTTACCTAAAAAGAGACAAACACACAGACCGATGGGTGCAAACACACATACTCAGAGGGATCCATGCCACTGGCCATTACTTACAGTCAAGTAACAAGGTCTTGTTATTTTCAGAGACATGGTCCAATGTACCCTAAAAGTAGAAAACATGAGTCAATTGTTACTTTTCCCATCCTTCAGTGAAAACATCTTCATTCCCCTCAGCTGCTTTCACCCCTGTCTGGTATTCATAACAATTCACAAGCTCCAAGCTAAAGCGGCAAATGCCTGGGGAAACTGGAGCCAATACAACAGCTGTAGCTCATGTGAGTAGTCACCTTAACTTAAGGACGGGTTCAGTAGTGAGGAGGGCTGATATTTACATGGTCCCAGGAAATAGTTTGGATTGAATTTGTTAAAGGAAATCAATAGGGTGCTGTTCTTTGCCTGGCCCGATGGCAGCCTCCCTTCTTCAAGCTCCCTGTGTGCTCATCAAGTAATCCAGGCACTGGGCTAGAAGGTCAGCTCTTTTGTTGTCCAGCAGCTTGGGTTAGAGACTACTTAGAAAACTGTGGCATGCTGAAGAGGCTATAATTACATCTAGTGCCTCCAGCCTCACTCCTGTCATTCCTGACATCACCAGAACCACAGCTGGAATTACAACTCCCCCTACAATCCCAGTTAAGAGCTTCCTGTTATTCATTTGGTAGCTGTATAGCCCTGAAGAGCATGAATGAGACAGAATCATACACTGACTCTTTACTCTTCTCATGGTGCAGTTTGCCTTGCCCTGCGAAGATGCTGGAAATAAAGGCTCCTCATTAGAAGAGAAAACAGGTATCTAGGTACTTATAGGACCCCCATCACTGTCTGATCTAAGTGCATCCTAATTGTTAATGGCTTTTAGACTGTCAGAACCCCAGCGAGGTAGGGACATATCATCCTTATTTGACAGGCTGGGAACTGAAGCACAGGGTGGGTTAAATGACTTGCCCAAGGTCACACAGGCAGTCTGTGGTTGAGCCAGGAATTGAACTCCTGGCCTACCTGAGCCCTAGTCCAGTGTTCTACCTACTAGACTATCCTTCTTACCCTGACTAGCCTTTCCCCGATAGTATTTCATCAAATCTATAATTGCTAGTTAGTGCACTGTTCTCTATACAGAGTTTGGCCATTGTTTATTACTGGCCTCCCTGGCTGCCAATATGGTGCAAGAGGTCACAGTTTATATGATTCTTATAGACATGTCATACCCCTGTTTTGTTTCCTCCACAGGAGAGCCTGCTGTTTCAGAGTCCACCACTCCCAGTCAAGGGGATTCAGTGCCCAAGAAGGTGCCTTGTGTTCTATCCACAGTTTTCTCACAGTCATGCAGCAGCACAAGTGACATTTCATCACCATCGACCCCTTAGAAAATTCATACCAGATGCAGAACTTGTATGTCAAAGAGAATAAATGGCTTATTCAGCTCTTTGGGTTTGGGTGTTCGTCAGTTACATTAGTGATTAATCGTAGATTAAAACTCATGGAGTCAAACAAACCCTAATAGAAGAGAGAGACAAACACAGGGAAACCTAAACAAAAGGACTAGTGAGTTATTCTTTTTACAGGTGGAAGATGTTACAGCCCAGCTCCTGCCACCCTGACGGACAGCTGGGAGTGCTGTCATGGAGGCCAGCAGACATCTCAATGCCTTCCTTCAGACAGGTGTTGGTAGAGCTGTGTTTGTTAGGATGAGCCCTGGTGTCATGTACCAGAGACAACCAGGCTGTAGCCGTAAGCAGTTAGATAGCCCTGATGTCATCTATTTATCAGAGGTGCAGGCCCTGCCAGAATGTCTCTTGGACCCCACATCGCCTCAGGCACATGATTAAGATCATGTGACCAAAGGGAACTTCAATAGCCCTTTTCTTTTAACTGGGGGCAGATAATGCTCCTATTCATCTCCCAATTAACAGGCCACTTTGAATTGCCCCAGCAGTTCTTGCTGACCACAAACCAATGGGAACTGTGAACATGTGAACGTACTGTACACACACTCTAACGGTCAGTCATTGATTAATTCTCCTGCTCGTGGAGCGCTGAGTGCACAATTCAGTTTGCCTGTTTCCAGAAAGTCTGGCTCCTACCAATGTTATGGCTATGTCTATGTTAAGGCAGAGGGAGGTGAGATCAGAAGCCACGACATCCCTCCAGCATTTTCAAGACCTTCCTCAAGGTCTTCGCCAACCAGCTTTTGTTGGATTAACCACATAAAGCTGGCGGGTTGGTAGGGACTCCAGCACACTGAGCAGATGGCCAAGCCACTTGAACCAGCATTGTCATTTGGGAAGATATTGGTTGCTGGTTGGTCCAGTGCCTCACATCCTTGTTCACAACATGATGGAACCACCATACGCCTTCAATATGCTGTTGCTATTTCATGTCAAAAGCATCCAGCTGGTGCATTTGCATCTCTGTGGTGGCTTCAGAGGTTTCAGAGCCATGCATATATATATACACAGCTTTGAAACACTAACAGCTGAAAAACAAAAAACTACTCCTCTCCATTATGCATTTATAGTGTATGCAAGCATGTCTTGGATGCAGCCACACACTCCTGGCCTGTTATCACATAGAATATCAGGGTTGGAAGGGACCTCAGGAGGTCATCCATTCCAACCCCCTGCTCAAAGCAGGACCAAGCCACAATTTTTTCCCCCAGATCCCTAAATGGCCTCCTCAAGGATTGAACTCACAACTCTGGGTTTAGCAGGCCAGTGCTCAAACCACTGAGGTATCCTTCCCCCTCCATCATACGTGCTGTTTCTTATGTGGAATAATATGTTACAGGATGCATAAGGAGACAACAGGTAAAAGATGTGTGATGTTTCACACATCGGAATCTGCAGAGCACAGCAGCTGGATATGCTAGACAGGGTTATGATCCCATCTAGCCAAGGAATTTAATCCATGGAAACACTGTGGGCCAGATTCTGCCACTCTTGCTCATGCTGAGTAATGCATTACTCCATGACTAGTCCCATTCATTTCTGTGGGATGACTCAGAGTAAAGTGCACCTCTGCCAACAGACCCCTTCACTTGTGGATTCCCACAAAAATCAATTCTCTCTCCAGTCCTACTCAACATTGACAGGCACCCCTCTAGGTGAACTGATCAGACAACGTGGACTCAAGTGCCAGCAATATGCAGATGACACACAGCTTTAGTTATCCTACACCACCTCGTCCCTGTGGGAGAGGACTCCAGAAACAAAGCCTCAGTTGGCATGGTTGAACACTCAGTGAGGCCCCCCTCACAGGGGATCCAAAAATCCCTTCCTAATCTGGTCATTGGAAAAAAATACCTTCCAGTTTGTAGATGTAGAATGAATGATTATCCAGCTCAGCCCCAGCCCTGTGAGGATAAGCTTGTATGGACACCAGCTGCCCTTTTCCAGGTCGACAGATTGCATCACGCACAGCCCTCTTCCCTGGCCTACTGGATACGGGGACTTGGTCTGGTTCCCCACATCCCACCCCCAAGTGTCTTACAGGGTAAGAAAGTCTGAGAGAGAACATTAAGAAGAGACACAGAAAACCACTCAGGTGTAGAAATGTTCCATTTCATTTTATTCAGATGTTTACATCCAGTTTGTTGGCAGAACTCGCTACACGTGTGACACTTCAGCTTACATGTGTGAATCCCAAACATTCCCACAGTCCCTAGGATGAGGAAACTAGTCTTTACATTTTGAAGACTCATGCTTGAGACTCCACCTTTGTAGCCCACGAGCCCTGAGAATCTTGTCTCTCGAGCAGAGTTTCCATTAGGTTAGACAATCTCACTGCTGGAGCCGATACTGACTGCACGTACTCGTGGACACTTACCCTTTGGGACTTGGGAGGTTCTGAGTGGGAGCACAGATACATTGCACTGGTAGAGGGGAACATAGAACCTCACACCACCAGCAATAACAGCACAGAACAATCTGCCATCACCTCCTCATGCCTGGTGGAGACCACATTTATGCGGTCAACAATATGGAGCTTTTCTTCAGGAAGTGACAGCAGAGGGCTGCTTCCTCCGCTCTTGCCTCATTTTCAGAGCCAGCATTGCCCTTCGATACAAGTCTGAGAGAAAATAAAGACCCATCATTAATAACAAAGGAAAGATTGTAAATCTTGCTGCTGAGCAAGACAATAAGAATCAACCAACCAACCTCTTGGGGCAAAACTGATTACCAGCGTGCAGGACTCCTTTTCCTGGGCAGTATATTATGGGCCTAATTCAAAGCCCATTAGGTCAGAATTTCTGGGCTTGATGCTGAAGTTATGGGGTGAGGTTCTCTAGCCTGTGTTATGCAGAAAGACAGACTAGATGATCACAATGATCCCTTCTGGCCTTACAATCTATGTAGTCAATGGAAAGGCTCCCATTGACATTGATAAGCTTTGGATCAGGCCCTATGACAGCATGAGACCCCCCCCCATCATGATAATGCTGAGCACAGACCTTGCTTGTTTCCCAGACAATGGAGCTTACCCTTAATTCATAACTCCCTATCCGCTCCTTTTTCCAGCCCTCTTCAAATAAAGAGGAGCAGCAGCAACTCCTCCTCTTTCCAGCAAGTGTTGCAGGATGGTATAGAAAAGGAGTTCATTCTGCATCAGTGGCTGGGGTAGCTTCCTGCTTGGCTCGCTGCCACCGCTCAACCACACATAAGCTAGCTCTGAAGAAAGGGTAGTTTTAAGTCCAGCGAGAAGATGACTAAAGGGGCCCTCTGTTCATCTAAGCAAAAACTGCCCATCTGAGCCAAAATAACCTCCAAAACCCAGTCTAATAACCTTAAAGATATTCTGCCATCCCTCATGTGGAAAGGCCAAACAGTATTAACAATTAACTTCAGCTAATGTATGCAAAAACATCTATATCATTCACCAGCCACCATCATCAAAACAAGACACCTGCCTTCTCTTGGGGAGAAGTTCTCTGAGAGAATAGAGTCACCCACCCGGTGCAGACTTTTGAGATATAACTTTGGAAAATCAAATGAACTTTGATATCTGACAATCCCAGGACAGCAGTCCCAGCTAAAGGTCTGAAGTATTCCCCGCCTTTCTGGACAGGCTGTCCCCTATCCCCATTCCTTTTCAGCCTCATTCTCAAGCCCTCAAATCAGACTTCACCCCAAGGAATAGGGGGCATCTGTGATGGAACACACCACTGTATTCACACCTGACACACTACTGTAATAATCTATGTACAAGGTATGCCTTGTAAAGCATCATTTGAAAACTCATAATTCACTGGTCAGTATTGTCCTGATAACATACATGTGGCAACACCGTATGTGAAGTTACAAGATTTCCCTGTTCCAAACCCCACAGCCCCGCCCAAGCAGAAGTCAGTAAACAGGTCTGTCCTAAACAAAGGAATGTGTGCTTGCCTTAATTTGCATTTAAGTAGTAAACAGAGTCATCAGGAAGGGAAGGAAAGGGAAAACAAAGAAAAACTCGAACAGGTGGGAAAAAAACCCCAGCAGGGAACATCCTTTTACATAGACTATTTCCTGGTTCTTAGCTGGAAATGTTTTTCAAGAGGGGGACCGAAATTATAAAATGAGGAGCAAACACCCCCAACAGACCCCCTTTCTCCATGCTCATCACATTCTCTGCACCTCAGAAGACAAAAGGAAACAGGGATTGGACTCTGGGGAGTGGCTCCTGACCTGAAGAGTTTGATCAGTAATCTTGCTGGAAGCATGTGGTGAGAAATTTTGCTAGAACCTAACACAGTTTGTTAAATTAGGCACTAGTAAGCATTTTATCTTTCTTGTACCCATTTCTGACTTTTATGCCTCATTACTTGTATTCACTTCAAATCTCTCTTTGTAGCTAATAAACTTGTTTTATTGTTTCATCCAATCCAGTGTGTTTAAATTGTCTAGGTAACTTCATTTATCATGATACACTGCTGTATATTATTTCCTTAAAAGGATAATGAACTTAATATTTGCAGACTGTCCCAGAGAGGGCTGGGCAGTACAAGATGTACATTTCTGGGGGAAAGTCCAAGACTGGGAGTGTGTTGGGGTCATCCTGTAGTATAACCAGGCTGTGAGAGCCAGGGTATGACTGGCAGGCAGCAGTTACACAATCACATCTGGGAGTGGCCTGTCTGCTGGTGGCTGGTTGTGAGCAGTCCAGGTTGGAGGCTACAGGAGCAAGGCACCCCAGGTTACAAGACAGTGACACAGCGACCCACTAGTCTGGATTATATGATGGTATGTCACAGTATCAGAGTTGCCTTGAACCATTGTATGTACTCAATACATACATATGTACTCTGGGCACATCTGGCTATCCCTTTTAAACCTTGATTTCCAATACCCACCCAGATAACATCACTGGTCAGTCTGGGACCTTCCCAGGCTATAAGCTGTGCTGCAAAACAAATCAAACCGATGCTGCTCACAACTTCTTGCTGACTAAACATACCATTCCCAACCATTCCTCAGGCCAACAGCAAGTTGGGGGAAGATACTTCCCCATGGTCAGTTTGAAATCCACCAGTAACTTGATGCAATACGGGCCATAACATTTCACAAGCTTTCCTAATCCAAGAAACACAGATGATAGCAGATCAAACCCTTCCCACTCTTTGCAGGAACATGGACAGCAGATGTACAGCATCCCCTCCTGCATACACACTTCACCTGGGAAATACTGACCAAAGGTACCCGAGATGCCTTCGTTCTGTGGCTCCAGTGAGGACTCCTGGGACTTGATTTTATTTTTAATTTTCTTCTTTTTCTTCTTTGTGCTCTGCCCTGGATTAAATGAAGTTAAGTTAGATTTAACACTGGGACAAGGATTTTTTGTGGTCATTACACTAGCCGGGAAAACTTTGCCCAACAGCTTTCTGAGAACATCAGTATTTTCCTCCTCATTCTCACAGCAACACCTGCCAAGGATGGCAAAGATGTTCTGCAAAGTCTTCCCTTCCTTTCCCCCCTCCCATCCTCTCTGCCCCATGCAGCTAAACTTCAGTTAGGTGCTCTAAACTATCTACATTTCAGAACTCACTGTTTAGATCTGCAGTACCTGACATTTCTGTGTCCAGTTACAGAGAGTGGATTTATTAAGGCACCAGAGTTTTCTATGTTAAAAACCTAACTTGTATTTCTATTACCACCTTTATTTCTATTACCACTCCCTATCTTCAAGGGTTAGTAACGCACCTGAGGGAAATGTCCTGTAATACAAAGCAGGGGATATTGGTTTCAGGCTTGTGTTTTTTAAATGTAAACCAAAAAGACATTTGTGGGGTGGATCTACAAGCAAACTGTGCAGTGCATATGGAATGGGATGGTTAGGGTAACTATTTTTAAGAACAGATCAAGTTTTCTATGACCTTCCAGAGAAGTGGCACTCACATGACCCTGTAGCAGGATGTCTAACCATGCTGTGAAATGTCCTGTGGCTCAGGAAATCTGCTAACCCCTGATTATGCTTGAACTTTCAGAAAGCCTTTGATAAGGTCCCTCACCAAAGGCAAAGCAAAGGAGCAAAGTAAGCAGTCATGGGATAAGTGGAAATGCCCTGTCATGGATCAGTAACTGGTTAAAAATAGGAAACAAAGGGTAGGAGTAAGCGGTCAGTTTTCACAGTGGAGAGATAAATGGAAGGATCCCCCAAGGATCTGTACGAGAACCAATGCTGTACAATATATTCATAAATGACCTGGAAAAAGGGATAAACAATGAGGTGGCAAAGTTTGCAGATGATACAAAATTATTATAGATAGTTAAGTCCAAAGGAGACTGCAAAGAGTTACAAAGGGATCTAACAAAACTGCGTGACTGCAAAAGAAAATGGCAGACACTCAATGTTGATAAATGCAAAGTAATGCACCTTGAAAAATGTAACACCAATGATACATACAAAATGATGGGGTCTACATTAGCTGTTACCACTCAAGAAAGAGATCATGGAGTCATCATGGATAGTTCTCAGAAACCATCCGCTCAAATATGAAGAGGCAGTCAAAAAAGGTAACGATGTTAGGAACCATTAGGAAAGGGATAAATAATAAGACAGTAAATATCATAATGCCACTGTAAAACTCCATGATACACGCACATCTTGAATATTGCATGTAGTTCTGGTTGTCCCATCTAAAAAAGATATATTAGAATTGGAAACAGTACAGAGAAGGGCAACAAAAATTATTAAGGATATGGAACAGCTTCCCTATGAGGAGAGGTTTAAAAAAAACTTGGACTATTCAGCTTGGAAAAGAGACAACTAAGTGGGAGATGTTATAGAGGTCTATAAAATCATGATTGGTGGAGAAAGTGCACAAGGAAGTGTTATTTACCCCTTCACATAACACAGGCACTAGGAGTCACCAAATAAAATGAACAGGCAGCCGGTTTAAAACAAACAAAAGGAAGTCTTTCTTCACATAATGCACAGTCAACCTGTGGCACTCATTGCTAGGGGATGCTGTGAAGGCCAAAAGTACAACTAGATTCAAAAAATGAATTAGTTAAGTTCATGGAGGATAGGGCCATCAATGGCTATTAGCCAAGATGGTCAGGGACACAACCCCATGCTATGGGTGTCCCTAAACCCCAGACTGCTAGAAACGGACTGGATGACAGTGGATGGATCACTCAGTAAATTGCCCTGTTCTGTTCACTCACTCTAAAGCATCTGGCATTGGCGGCTGTCGGACGACAGGTTACTGGGATAGCTGGACCATTGGTCTGACCACTTTTGTTCAACATCTTTATTAATGATCTGGATGATGGGATGAATTGCACCCTCAGCAAGTTCGCAGATGACACATGGCTGTGGGGGGAGAGGTAGATACGCTGGGGGGTAGGGATAGGGTCCAGAGTGACCTAGACAAATTGGAGGATTGGGCCAAAAGAAATCTGATGAGGTTCAACAAGGACAAGTGCAGAGTCCTGCACTTAGGAAGGAAGAATCCCATGCACCGCTACAGGCTGGGGACCGACTGGCTAAGCACCAGTTCTGCAGAAAAGGACCTGGGGATTACAGTGGACAAGAAGCTGGATATGAGTCAGCAGTGTGCCCTTGTTGCCAAGAAGGCCAACGGCATATTGCCCTGTATTAGTAGGAGCATTGCCAGCAGAGCGAGGGAAGTGATTATTCCCCTCTATTTGGCACTGGTGAGGCCACACCTGGAGCATTGTGTCCAGTTTTGGTCCCCCAACTACACAAGGGATGTGGACAAATTGGAGAGAGTCCAGCGGAGGGCAAAAAAATGATTAGGGGGCTGGGGCACATGATTTACAAGGAGAGGCTGAGGGAACTGGGGTTATTTAGTCTGCAGAAGAGAAGGGTGAGGGGGGATTTGATAGTAGCCTTCAATTACCTGAAGGGGCGTTCCAAAGAGGATGGAGCTCGGCTATTCTCAGTGGTGGCAGATGACAGAACAAGGAGCAATAGTCTCAAGTTGCAGTGCGGGAGGTCTAGGTTGGATATTAGGAAACACTATTTCACTAGGAGGGTAGTGAAGCACTGGGATGGGTTACCTAGGGTGGAGGTGGAATCTCCATCCTTAGAGGTTTTTAAGGCCCAGCTTGACAAAGCCCTGGCTGGGATGATTTAGCTGGGGATTGGTCCTGCTTTGAGCAGGGGATTGGACTAGATGACCTCCTGAGGTCTCTTCCAACCCTAATAGTCTATGATTCTATGGCCGTTCTTATGTTTTTATGCTTAGCATGTGGCATTCAGGGGGGTAACTAAATACTCACTAGAGAAGAATAAGCTCTGTAGTTTGTGTCACATGGACCAGACAGTGACAGGTTCATTGGCAGGTGGCCTACACCAAGGCACCCAACGCAGGTTGACTCGCAGGTTCAAGTTCCACAAAACCTGAGCAAGTTCCTTTGCTATGGCACTAAAACCTTATAGGGATCTGCTACCACCTGTTTTATATTAGTGGCTGCAGCACAAGTATTTCCCAATTCCATGGTGAGGGAATGGGGAACAGGTGCTTCTTGATACCACTGCAGGATTTGGGGGACAGGCTTAGTAGAGAAGGTCACAAACCCCAGGAGAGGGCAGGAATCAGGCCACCATCACGACCCACCATCTGAAAACAACATGCTAGGTGAAATTCAGAGGGCCCCATGTGATGGGAACACCCTGGATGGACCTGCTCTGATTGTCTGCAGGTTGGTTATAAACTGGACCCATCCTGACCTGAAGTGGGTGTTGGGTTCCAGCTAAACTTTTCACACAGTTAGTGTTTACATGTGCAATATGTGCTGTTCCGATTCCCCTGAGTTGAAGTGGTGTCCATCATCTGTAGGTCTACAGTTTGGTTCAACAGCTCTCAGCATCCCCCACTAAATGAATTGTTCCAGCACCCCTGCTAGAGCCTTCTTTCAGTCTGATGCCTACTAATATTGTTACCTGCCGGGAGAGGAATTGTCCCCTGTGGGAGTGGTTTCTCCTGGCCAACTCTGTTGCTGTGGAGGAGCCCAACGGCAGCACTTGCTCTGTTCTCTCCTCCCCAAGCTTTCCCTTCCTCTTCATCAGCCACGTTCCCACACTGCACCAACCCTTTCTTCTTCATCTTCACTTTCTTTTTCCTTCTCTTGGGTACCCTTGGGCCTTCCTCCTTCTGTGTAGGGAAGAGGTGGGGGAAGTCCATTACCAGAGGTCAGTCCCTGTTTGGTGGGGATAGTAACAGGAACAGCAATATTAAGGGGTGAGGAATGAGTGGAGAGGCTGGTTACCTGTGGGAGGATGTTCTGGATGGGCTGTAGTGGTTTGTATTCCCCTATCTTGGCGCTTCCTTCCTGGGAACTCTCCCTTCTGGCCAGCAACTCCCTAGCGACAGGGAAGCACAGACAAATTAACAAATTCACCCCCCATCTCCCGCAGTATTTTTCCTCCCAGAGCCCTTAGCTGCAGTGTCCCCTGCTGCCTGGCTGTGGCAAGGAAGGGCACACTACCAGACAGCAGGAATTCAGAGACCAGAGCATGGATGCCTCTCAACTGCAGGCCTCAAGCAAAATCCTGTCCCCGGGATCTTGCCCCGTTGAGGAGCCCAGAGGCTCAGGTTCCCGGATGCTGATGGAGGCCCTTAACATTCTGTAGCATCCTCTCCAGCCAGCCATTCCATGAAGCCAGTCCAGGCCTCTGCTGAGCATGTGACCAAGAGCTCCCTATATGCCTGAGGGTGCTTCTGTCACATCCCAGCAGGCATGCATCACTTCCCCTGCTCACGGACCTGCAGCCGCCACACCTCATACACCAACTCTTGTTCCCTGAGGGCTTTTCAAGAGGCCCCATGTAGTTTAGTTGAAGGGGGGGCCTGCCCAAAGTTCTCTCCCCCAATCTGGTCCCAGGGAAGCACCTCACCCACCCCACTGTCACCATGCCAGCTAAAATGGCCACCTCTTTCATGCTCCCAGTTTTGAATATAGCCACCCCTCCCCCCATTGGTTTGTACACACAGGCCCAACTCTTGAGGCACCAGGGGAGATGCTGGCACAGCCCCTGCTGGGAGAGAGAGAATCATAGAATATCAGGGTTGGAAGGGACCTCAGGAGGTCATCTAGTCCAACCCCCTGCTCAAAGCAGGGCCAATCCCCAATTTTTGCCCCAGATCCCTAAATGGCCCCCTCAAGGATTGAACTCACAATCCTGGGTTTAGAAGGCCAATGCTCAAACCACTGAGCTATCCGCCCCCCATCATCTCTGCTGAGAGGTGCGTGAGGAAGTTCACAGCTACTCCAGTATCACTAGGAATGGCATTAGTTACTGCGTATCGTGAGGACCCTCTTGGATGGGGGCAGTGCTATAATTACAGAGCTCCGTGAAGCACTTTTCGTTGTGGTGCAGTGTCATCCTGGAGCCTGATTCTGCTCCCATTTTCACTGGTGTAACTCCTTGGGCTTGGCTGGAGTTATTCCTGACTTACACCGGTGTAAGGGAGAGGAGAAGAGTGAGAAATGTGCTAGTTCGGGGGGGGGGGGGGGGGAGTCTTTGGCTTTGAAGAATGAATCCCCCTCTTCTAGGCTGGCTGTCTGCACTCAGATCCACAGATGTCAGACCAAGGGCAGGGCATGGCCCAGAACGTTAACTCTCCATAGAGCAAACCTCTCCCTCCGTGTTTGGCTGCGGGTCCGCGCTGCTCTCCTGGGAGCCTCTTGCTCTCCGGGGGCTGGCTGGTCAGGGCTGTCTTGTTGCACCCGGGCACTCAGGACACTGTAGTTGATGGCAATGGTGTGCAGGAGCCAGCGGAGTCCCTGCAGAATGGTCCGGGACTGGCTTTTATGGAGACTTTTGGTTGCTGAAGATGGCTCCTGTGGGCAGAGAAAGCCCAAATCAGCATCTGCAGCAGCAGCAGCAGCTTGACAGCAAAGCAGCGAGGAGGAAAGGTACCTGAACAACTGCAGAGAGCAGCTCACCGCAGGGAGAAGGCCAGCCACCCGGCTTCTACTGTTGCAACCGGGGAAGTCCCCGTATGGCTCACTGGCACAGCAACTCACAAGAGTCCCAGATCAAGGTTAGCAGTAACATACAGGACACACATCTGATTGCCCAATTAGGCTAAGGATTAAGGCAGCTCTAATGTCTGGCCATCAGGTTGCAGACCTGGGGCCATACTGTGGATTTCTGTATCTGAGACAGAATCACCTGATTGGCAAGTTGGGGGAAACACACTGAGTCCTTTGACGTGAGATGGCCTGGCTAGGAGAGGGGTAGCAGGAAATAGTGACCTGGTTGCAAAGCATGTGGAGAAGTTTCTTCTCTCCCACATAAGATCTAGACATGCAGAGAGACTGACACCATCCCAGCATGCCAAGCCACTCACAGGCAGCATGGGGAATCCTGCTCCAAAACTGCCACAGGCTGCCACCAAGTAAACCAAAGGACAATCTCAGCTGTAGCAGTGTTTATATCCTCTGAGGACCTCCGGTCACTAGCTGATAACATGGTCACACACTTGAACAGGTCCAGTAGAGGGCACGGGGACAGACACCTGCCTGTATATGACATTCCCCTTCCACCCAGTGGAATCCTAATCTTAACCTCACACTGAGCGATCTGCTAGCTTCAAGACAGCCTGAGTGGTGTGGATTAGGGTTTGGGCCTTATTTTTATTAGGCTGTCATGGGCTCAGTGCCTCTTCAGGAGAATTAGGGCCTAATTGGCTCACAACGACCCTGTGGGCTACACCTGAGAGCAGGCAGGTGCTGCCCCTTTAGCTAATCAGCAATGGAGCAGCTGAGCTAGAACAGTGTAAAGGAAAAGTTCTGAGAAGGAAAGGAGAGAAAAAGAAGTGCTCAAAAGCAAGGTGCTGCGGCTGCTGCAGGCTGGGAGGAGCCCACAGGAGGTAGAGCAGCCCTGGGTGGGGGCGACAGTGACAGCTGCAAGAGAACCATCAGGAGCCCTGGAGAAGGGAGACAGTGGTGGAGTTCCTGTCATTAGGCTCTGGGAAAAGAGCCGGCCTTGGCCTCCCGACCAGAGAGTCTACATGTAAACACTGGCTTCTGGGAAGGGAATAAGGAGAGAGAAGAAACCCCCAGGGAGCAGAGCAGACTCTCTCTTGGGCGAAGCCCTGAGTTAGGGCCTACAATGTTTAGAAGAAACTCTTGGGGAGCTGGTTGGTTTGACCCCTGTGAGAGGAGTTCTGGGACAGGGCTTGTAACTTGGAGACCCCAGAGGTAACCTGCCAGAGTCCCTGGGGAAGAGAGGCTGCATGGGGAATCCTGTTGGAGAGGAGGTAGATGTTAGTTTGGCCCAAGAGGGACCGAGGAATTACTACTTTGGATCTGTTAGAACTTTTGTTTGGACCTTTTTGTTGCCCCTGGAGGGTATGGACATTGACTTGGCTGGAGGGCTGAGCCACGCAAGACCTGGCAAGAGGCAGGCATCCAGCAGGAGGCACTGGGGATGAGGACCCCTTGCAGCATTGCGCTTTGACACAAGGGGATGCTACAGATGGTGAGTACACCACCTTCCATAGGCCAAATGCTTCTCAGCCACTCCCTGTTAAATACTGGTGATGGGACACTAGATACCGAATAAATAATGTCCTTTAATGTCCTCACCAATGCTGAGGTGGTGGCATAAAATGGGGAGAAATGTTTATAATTCCCAGGGAACCTTTGCTTATGTATCTCCCATATTCACAGCCCAGTTCCTGACTGCTGGGACTGATGCAGAGGTGCTCATGGGGCCACGCATCTTCCTCCCCTGGCACTCCCAGACGCCCTGGGAGTTGGTCCCATCACTCCCCCTACTCAGCATAAGGCTCTGCATGAAGAGTCTCTCCAAAGATACTATGGCCAAAATTTTCAAAAGTGGCCACTGATTTTGTGTGGCAGGAGCCCAGCTTACGTGCAAGTCAGTGGGAGCTACAGGTGCTCAGGCCCAAGGTGTCTCAAGTTGGGCTCCCAGAAAATGAGCCACCCCAAAAAATCACTGGGCATTTTTGACAGTGCTGGTCTGCATGTTCCACATGCCCATGTTTTCTCCCCTCTACATAATTCCCTTTGACGCTGATGGCAAAAGACCCACAGCTTAATGCGTTCCCAGGAGCCGTGATTCCTGTATACGTATGAAAATGAATGAGACGGCTTCACGGCTTCCAGTCTTCACAGCTGAGGATGTTAGGGAGATTGCCAAACCTGAGCCGTCTTTTGTAGGTGACAAATCTAAGGAACTGATTATCACTACAAAAGGTTTTTTTTCCTCTCCTGCTGGTAATAGATCTCCTTACCTGATCACTCTCGTTACAGTGTGTGTGGTAACACCCATTGTTTCATGTTCTCTGTGTATATAAAATCTCCCCACTGTATTTTCCACTGAATGCATCTGATGAAGTGAGCTGTAGCTCACGAAAGCTTATGCTCAAATAAATTTATTAATTTCTAAGGTGCCACAAGTCCTCCTTTTCTTTTTGTGGATACAGACTAACATGGCTGCTACTCTGAAACTTAACAGTAACAAGTCACCGGGACCAGATGGCATTCACCCAAGAGTTCTGAAAGAACTCAAATGTGAAATTGAGGAACTATGGTTTATAACCTGTCCTTTAAATCAGCTACTGTACCCAATGACTGGAAGATAGCTAATGTAACGCCAATATTTAAGAAGGGCTCTAGAGGTGATCCTGGCAATTACAGACCGGTAAGTCTAACGTCAGTACCGGGCAAATTAGTTGAAACAATAGTAAAGAATAAAATTGTCAGACACATAGAAGAACATAAATTGTTGCCCAAAAGTCAACATGATTTCTGTAAACGGAGATCATGTCTTACTACTCTATTAGAGTTCTTTGAGGGGGTCAACAAACATGTGAACAAGGGGGATCCAGTGGACATAGTTTACTTAGATTTCCAGAAAGCCTTTGACAAGGTCCCTCACCAAAGGCTCCTATGTAAATTAAGTTGTCATGGGATAAGAGGGAAGATCCTTGCATGGATTGAGAACTGGTTAAAAGACAGGGAACAAAGAGTAGGAATAAATGGGAAATTTTCAGAATGGAGAGGGGTAACTAGTGGTGTTCCCCAAAGGTCAGTCCTAGGACCAATCCTATTCAACCTATTCATAAATGATCTGGAAAAAGGGATAAACAGCGAGGTGGCAAAGTTTGCAGATGATACTAAACCACTCAAGATAGTTAAGACCAAAGCAGACTGTGAAGAACTTCAAAAAGATCTCACAAAACTAAGTGACTGGGCAACAAAATGGTAAATGAAATTTAATGTAGATAAATGTAAAGTAATGCACATTGGAAAAAATAACCCCAAATATAATGGGGGCTAATTTAGCTACAATTAATCAGGAGAAGGATCTTGGATTCATCGTGGATAGTACTCTGAAGACATCCGTGCAGCGGCAGTCAAAAAAGCAAACGGGATGTTAGGAATTATCATCAAAAAAGGGATAGAGAATAAGATGGAGAATATCTTATTGCCCTTATATAAATCCATGGTATGCCCACATCTTGAATACTGCGTACAGATGTGGTCTCCTCATCTCAAAAAAGATATACTGGCATTAGATTCAGAAAAGGGCAACTAAAATGATTAGGGGTTTGGAACAGGTCCCATATGAAGAGAGATTAAAGAGGCTAGGACTTTTCAGCTCGGAAAAGAGGAGACTAAGAGGGGATATGATAGAGGTATATAAAATCATGAGTGGTGTGAAGAAAGTGAATAAGGAAAAGTTATTTACTTGTTCCCATAATATAAGAACTAGGGGCCACCAAATGAAATTAATGGGTAGCAGGTTTAAAACAAATAAAAGGAAGTTCTTCTTTACTCAGCGCAAAGTCAACCTGTGGAACTCCTTGCCTGAGGAGGTTGTGAAGGCTAGGACTATAACAGGGTTTAAAAGAGAACTGGATAAATTCATGAAGGTTAAGTCCACTAATGGCTATTAGCCAGGATGGGTAAGGAAAGGTGTCCCTAGCCTTTGTTTGTCAGAGGGTGGAGATGGATGGCAGGAGAGAGATCACTAGATCATTACCTGTTAGGTTCACTCCCTCTGGGGCACCTGGCATTGGCCACTGTTGGTAGATAGGATACTGGGCTGGATGGACTTTTGGTCTGACCCAGTATGGTCATTCTTATGAGACTGGTGAGAATGGTGTCAACTACATCAAGCTGGACAAGCCCTTCTCACACTTACGATGCGGCACAGTGACTTGTTTTCGTTCACAAGCTTCTCCAGGGTCAGGCATTCGATCAGCTCACATGGGAGGAGGGCATCAACCTTGTCCTGTTTATTGGCCAGCCTGGGAGTAATAAAAAGGGACGAAAGAGAAAAAAGAATAAGACGTCACTGGCCAGCAGAGCTCCTACAGTAGCTCAATGTTATCCTTCTTCAGCCTCACTCCTGTGGGGAGGTGGAGCCAGGCTAGTGCTGTGGGGAGCTTGTCCAGGGTGGTTGGCATGATTTGGTAACCCTGCAGTTTGAGGTTTATTCAAAGGCAACATAGCAAATTCCAAAGACAGCCAGCGAGATTCACGTATGAGCTTGCGGGAGCTTGCAAGGGCCTGGTTCAGCCCAGACCACCACTCTGTGACCATCTGTCCCGAGCTCTGGGATGGGATCAAACAAACCCACCAAACTCAGCCACAGAAACTCAGACAAATCTGAGGCAGCAAGAAGCTTCACTTTGAGTTTGGCAGAGTCTGGCAAAAGTCCCCAAAAGTTTCCCTAGAAGTCTGGCAGGGTCAGGTTTTAGTTACACAACCTTCTTATCTCTAGTGTGGAGGGGACCATGTGAAAGTTTGGGACCGCTGAAGCAGAGGGATGGAATCCACAGCCTCTGTCACATGGACAGGAGAACCCCCAACTGGCTCATGGTTCTGAATGAAGAACCGTGATTTGGGGTAGGCTTTGTTCATCCCTAACATTCACTTCACCCCAGGCCTGCTCCTGTTTGAGTTAATGGCAAAAATTACATTCACCTCAGTGGGATCAGGACTGGCCCCTTCACCTGAGCACTGGCCCCAGCCCTGAGCCTGGGTCCTCACCCTTTCCCTATAACCCACTATCCTGCTCTGCCACAGCCCCCTGCTTCACAGACTAACTGCCTTGTCCCATCCACCCCGGCAGTGCAGACACCATGCCAGTGGAACGCAAGGGACTGGTGGAGACACTGTGAGTTGGGACTGAGGGGCTCAGTGACAAGGGCCTATTAGTTCACATGTTGCCACCACCATTTCCAGAGTGGTTCAGGATGTGCTAAGCTGAGGGAATACAAAGCCACACTAAGCCACGGTTCCAAACTGATGTGAACAGAACCGTGTGGCTGGGCTTTTCTTTCTGCATCATGTCAGCCAGGCCCAGTTAAAACTCAGAGCACAGAGAGTCCTCTGGGGAGCGTCCCATCACCTCAATGTTTGGCAGAGTCTCCCAGATAAGCTGCACCTGTCTCATTCCCGAAGATAACCCATCATGCTTCAGTAACTGCTGAGTCATGTTAAAAACTCAGACACCTTAACAAGACCCAATGGCTACCAATAAGACTGAGCAGATGGACTATCTGCTCTGTGTGGGAACCCAAGAATGCTCTCCCCTCTACTCTACTCTCTCTTCACCTAGTTTAGATTGACAGCTCCATGGAGCAAGGACCTTCTCCTTTATGCACCTGCAACGTGCCAGGCACATCTCTGTGCAACATAACTAATGATCATCACTAAGGCACCCGCAGCTCTACCCTGCAGAGGACACAAGAGAAGTGCGGTCTGCAGAACTACCCTACTTTGACTCCATGCTAGTCTCACCAGCACTGTGCTTCTTTCTAATCACCCCACCAGCCCTAATCCAAAGGGACAATCCTCTCTTAATTCAGCTTTCTCATTCGTTCCAATCCTGGGTTCCCCTCACCCATGCTGTTTCAGCACTGGGATCCCCAAATATCGCCTTTGAGGTTCCTGCCCGGATGTGCAGCAACCCCATTTACTGGAATGGCCAAGGAACACTTCAATGCAAGGGAAAGGCAGCCTTACAGTAACAGGGGCTTCCCTGAAATCCTAGGGTGAGCCAGAACACGGCCCAAGGTCCTCCTGGCCTCTTCCATCCGCAGCACATCGCTGGAGTCCAGAACAAAGATAATCCCGTGAGTGTCACCGTAGTGATTACGCCATATGCCCCGCAACCTCTGCCCCCCGGACAGGTCGACAAGGGAGACTTCAAACCGGTCCACTCTGAGTTCAGTTTGGTTAGGCTTTGTTGTGGGGAGCACCTCACACGAGAGCACTGCAGAGAGAACAGCACCCACAGTAACACACACGCAGCCCCCAGACAAACACTGAACGTTATTATTCCTTGTTCCCAGCTATGGTTTATAGCAAGGATCCCCTGTATTAGCATTAACCCCCTTCAGCTACATTCCTGTTCTCATTTAAGGGGACACATTGGCAATTCTGGGAAACGCCAGGATTACATTCCCTATGGACAGCTCCAGGGGGTTATTGCAGGACCTTAGCTAGCAGAGTGGTCCAGTGGTTAGGGTGCTAGCCTGGGACTCAGGAGACCCAGGTCCAATTCCTTACTCTGCCACAGATGGCTAGTGTGACCCAGGTGAGTCATTTAGTCCCTCTCTGCCTCCATTCCCCACCAGTAAAATGGGGATAATAGGATGGCCCTACCTCCCAGGAGTACTGAGAGGGTAACTGCATTACAGATTGGAACGTGCTCAGATAGCACAGTGATGGGGGCCAGATAAATACCGTAGGTAGGTTAATCCTAGGACTGTGTTCACTGTAGGCTGTGGCTGTTTCAGATCCAATTCCTGTCTTAAAGTAGGTGATTAAGTGGGTCTTGGTCAGCATCATGACTTTAGGCCACTGCAGCACAAACTCCTTGCTCTGTGACACCCCTGTTCATAGATCTATCCTAAATCCTGGCAGGTTTGGCGTGGGGGGAGAGGGGAATAGCCCCACCCTGTTTCCTATTGTGCAGTGGCAGGTCAGGTTAATCCTAGCAGTATATTTCTTAAAGCAATCATGACTCTGTTGATTGTTTTAGAGTAGCCAAATGGCTTGCCAGGAATCCCAGGGATTGAGGCCTGTCGATATCCCAGCCATATTTCCCACTGGCGATCTTATCCCCTAGGTTTAACCTGAGTGGCTACCCAGTACTACATTTCTGTTGCACCTGGCTGTCTAAATCCCAGTTCTGCAGAAGGGGCCATTGTATTCCAGACACTCTGCAAATCTAGATGCATCACGCTGTATGCCTGCATCCTGTGTAACAGCCTGATGCAGTGAATTCAGATCTCTGATGCTCAGCAGTGGCTTGGTCCTCAAGTCCCACAGAGAGTGAGTGATATAGACTGTCCAAGTCTACATCCCCTACGCTGGAGTCGGACAAACAATGTCAGCTACATAAAGTTACCAAATAGACATGAGAAAGTCAAACCCACCTACCAGAGCATAAAGACACAATTATGATCCAATGTTGACCTCACAGGATTATTACAATGCTGCCTCCTGCAGAGGATGGAGGGGAATAATTGGAAGCACGGAAAGATTTATCCCCTCAGCGATGGGGAGATTTGAAGTTATTTGCAAAGAACAATAAACTCTTTGCCTCTGGCATCATGTCAGCTCAGCTGAGACTCAGGGTGTGACTGCAGCACAGGTAGACACAGCAGCAAAGCTGAGGTACTGCAAGTGGCAGCCCGGGCTGTGCAGCCCTGCCCGAGACCCTGGTTATGTACACAAGTTGCTAGTCCACGCTGCTGCTCGTGGCTTCAGTGCTGGGTGTTATTGGAGCTAGCTAGATCAAAGCTAGCTCGGATACGTCAACACATCCGCTCTCGCCTCTGACAGCAGCATAGACATATCCCCAGACTCCAGCAGTAACTGGAGACAGCTGGCTCCTCACCTCTCTGTATCTCCATTATGAGGGAGGTTTTCCCTGTATTGTCCAGGCCAATGACAAGGAGGGTCACTTTCCTGATGAGGAAGAAAAACAAAGTTAGCCTGCACCGAGGAGATATTCTCCCCTCCAAGCAACGGGACTGTGGTCTCTGACTTGAAATGGTCATCACAGCCATCTTGTGAGCAATTATCCTAAGGGCTCATTGGGTCTAGTTCTCCCTGGTATAACTCCACTGAATTCATGGGGTTAGAGCAGGGAGGAAGCCGGCCCTTTGTGGACCTAGAGTGGATAACTGAGGACAAGGGCAGGGTAAGAGAGTAACACAGAAAAGATACCCTTAGTCAAGGGGTGGTCTGGACCAGCAGCTCAGCCCTGCTTTGTTGCTCCAGCTGGGGTGCTGGGTCGGGGCTGCACCACGTGGGTTGGCCCTTCTCCGGCGCTTTGGCGCGGGTGCAGGGTTGGGGGCTGTACCACGCGGCTCCCAGAAGCCACGGCATGGCCCCGCTCCAGTTCCTATGCACTCCAATGGGAGCTGCAGGGGGATGCCTGAGGATGGGGCAGCGTGTAGAGCCGCCTGGCCGCGCCTCCACATAGGACCCAGAGAAGGGACATGCCACTGCTTCCGGGAGTCGCTTGAGGTAAGTGCCTCTCAGAGCCTGCACCCCCTGAGCCTCTCCCCACGCCCCAACCCCCTGCCCTGATCCCCTTCCCGCTCTCCAAATCCCTCAATCCCAACCCGGAGCACTCTCCTGCGCCCCAAACCTTTCATCCCCAGTCCCACCCCAGAGCACACACCTCTAGCTGGAACCTGGACCCCTTCCCACACCCCGCCCCAGCTCTGATCCCCCTCCCACCCTCCGAACCCCTTGCTCCCAGCCCAGAACACCCTCCTACACCCCAAACTCCTCATCCCCAGCCCCACCCCAGAGCCTGCACCCTCTCCCGCACCCCAACACCAATTTTGTGAGCATTCATGGCCCGCCATACAATTTCTATTCCCCAATGTGGCCCCTGGGCCAAAAAGTTTGCCCACCCCTGCCCTAGTCCATTCCCTAGGGGCCAGCCCAGGATTGTCCCCTTCAGCAGGATTCTCTTGGCTTGGGTTCCTTCCCTGGAGCAAGGCCTCTTGCCACTACCTGGACAGAATCCTTCCCCAGAGCCAGGGGTTTGCCTCCTGCAGCTCTCCTCTGGGGACTCATGACAGCCTAAGGCTTCCTGCCACTGCCTGGGAGTTCCCTGTTCCTTGGCACACACCTGCCAGGCCTGCCCGCACTCTGCTGGAAGTTCCTGTCTCTAGCTAATGAGCCAGATAAAGGGTTACCAGAGCTCAGCTGAGGTGGTTTCTAATCAGCTGCCAACCAGCCACCTAGGAATGTAATTACTGCCAAGGGGTCTGGGTTGGCTTGTTCTCCCTTACAGACCTGTCACAGGTCCCTGACTCCCTTGAAAGGGCCAATCCCTGTGACAGAGCCCCTCTTTCCTGGACCCTCCCCTTACATCAGTGCAGAGTCTCCATCCATCCTGAGAGAGTTGAAACAATGGCATTTATAGGAATGGGGGTAAGGACCGCCAGGGCTGTGCCCTGACAAAGTTCTGTCCCCACACATACATCACGCACAGCACCCCAGGCACAGGAATGCCTGTCAGATCCACTTCTCCTCTTAGAATCATAGAATCATAGAATATCAGGGTTGGAAGGGACCCCAGAAGGTCATCTAGTCCAACCCCCTGCTCAAAGCAGGACCAATTCCCAGTTAAATCATCCCAGCCAGGGCTTTGTCAAGCCTGACCTTAAAAACCTCTAAGGAAGGAGATTCTACCACCTCCCTAGGTAACGCATTCCAGTGTTTCACCACCCTCTTAGTGAAAAAGTTTTTCCTAATATCCAATCTAAACCTCCCCCACTGCAACTTGAGACCATTACTCCTCGTTCTGTCATCTGCTACCATTGAGAACAGTCTAGAGCCATCCTCTTTGGAACCCCCTTTCAGGTAGTTGAAAGCAGCTATCAAATCCCCCCTCATTCTTCTCTTCTGCAGGCTAAACAATCCCAGCTCCCTCAGCCTCTCCTCATAACTCATGTGTTCCAGTCCCCTAATCATTTTTGTTGCCCTTCGCTGGACTCTCTCCAATTTATCCACATCCTTCTTGAAGTGTGGGGCCCAAAACTGGACACAGTACTCCAGATGAGGCCTCACCAATGTCGAATAGAGGGGAACGATCACGTCCCTCGATCTGCTCGCTATGCCCCTACTTATACATCCCAAAATGCCATTGGCCTTCTTGGCAACAAGGGCACACTGCTGACTCATATCCAGCTTCTCGTCCACTGTCACCCCTAGGTCCTTTTCTGCAGAACTGCTGCCTAGCCATTCGGTCCCTAGTCTGTAGCTGTGCATTGGGTTCTTCCGTCCTAAGTGCAGGACCCTGCACTTATCCTTATTGAACCTCATCAGATTCCTTTTGGCCCAATCTTCCAATTGGTCTAGGTCCTTCTGTATCCTATCCCTCCCCTCCAGCGTATCTACCACTCCTCCCAGTTTAGTATCATCCGCAAATTTGCTGAGAGTGCAATCCACACCATCCTCCAGATCATTTATGAAGATATTGAATAAAACCGGCCCCAGGACCGACCCTTGGGGCACTCCACTTGATACCGGCTGCCAACTAGACATGGAGCCATTGATCACTACCCGTTGAGCCCGACAATTTAGCCAGCTTTCTACCCACCTTATAGTGCATTCATCCAGCCCATACTTCCTTAACTTGCTGACAAGAATACTATGGGAGACCGTGTCAAAAGCTTTGCTAAAGTCAAGAAACAATACATCCACTGCTTTCCCTTCATCCACAGAACCAGTAATCTCATCATAAAAGGCGATTAGATTAGTCAGGCATGACCTTCCCTTGGTGAATCCATGCTGGCTGTTCCTGATCACTTTCCTCTCATGCAAGTGCTTCAGGATTGATTCTTTGAGGACCTGCTCCATGATTTTTCCAGGGACTGAGGTGAGGCTGACTGGCCTGTAGTTCCCAGGATCTTCCTTCTTCCCTTTTTTAAAGATTGGCACTACATTAGCCTTTTTCCAGTCATCCGGGACTTCCCCGGTTCGCCACGAGTTTTCAAAGATAATGGCCAGTGGCTCTGCAATCACAGCCGCCAATTCCTTCAGCACTCTCGGATGCAACTCGTCCGGCCCCATGGACTTGTGCACGTCCAGCTTTTCTAAATAGTCCCTAACCGCCTCTATCTCCACAGAGGGCTGGCCATCTCTTCCGCATTTTGTGATGCCCAGCGCAGCAGTCTGGGAGCTGACCTTGTTAGTGAAAACAGAGGCAAAAAAAGCATTGTGCTGTAACCCCAAGATGCATCAATGCCACCTTGCCCCGTGATGCTGAGACCTGAGCCAACAGCCGCCTAAGCTGGGGAGCTTTATTCTTCTTTACCCATTGTCCCAATAGACAAGAAATTTCCCAAGATCTATGATGAACAAGCAATGACCTGGAGGGGGCTCAAAGGGACTCCCTGTTTTAGTTCTGCCACTAATTCTGAAGGAGGTTTGGGCGATTCTCCTGCTTCTGCTCAAGCTCACCCCTTCACTTGACACTGCTAATCCCCCCTGACAGAGATTACTTATCCTTGGGGCTCAAAGATCCTGTTGAGGAGCTCAGTGTTTTCCTTACTGACCCACTAGATAGTGCCAAATGACAGATATTTTCAAAAACATTCCTACGGGAAGGAGTCCCCAGCCCTCCCCATTCAATTATTGTATTAGGGACAAAGGCCTTCTTCTCCTGACCCTGCATCTTCTGCTGGCATCTGCACCTCTGCAAGGCTGCATACAAACTGTTCCTGCTGATGTGTGAGAGGGAAACATTCTGATTTGGGAGCATTTCACATCCACTTTGCACAAGTGTAAATAACTAGATAAGGTGTAAGACAAAGGAGAATCCGGCCCAAAGAATTGTCCCTCTGCTGAGCAGTGCATGTCTGGGGCCTTGCACATAGGCTTCCCCATGGAGGAGAAAGCAGTGATGTTGAGTTTGAGTATATTTTATGTGTAACTGGTTTTATTTACACCTATATGACAGTCCTGGAACAGAAGGGCTCATGAACAGCATGCAGGCAATCCCTTCTTTCAGCAATCTCAGCCCACTACCCAATTCCTAGTTCCCAGGGAGCAACTCTGCCTCAACAATTGCCTAGTTACATGAGGGTAGAGGGCAAAGCCTCCTGCTGCCTCCACAGCTCCCCTAAAGAACCTGCAACAACAAAACTAACTGACATCTCTTCAGAGGCTGAACATTTACTCACATGCTAAGAAGAAAAAAGGTGTAAGACTATGTGTAACCGTGCTACCTGGTGACCCCTGCTGTAGCAGTGTAGACATCTCTAGCAAAGTGCAGCTTCAAACCAGTTTGTTGGTCCAATGGAGCTGTCTCCTTCCATGGCGAGGAGACAGGGATTTTGTTTACATGGGAAAAACAATGAATTGTATTCCTGGGGCTGGGGATACAGGGTTCATCGCAGGCTAAGGGGACACTTGTGGGACCCCTGAATTAAAATACTGGTGGCACATCATTGCATGAATTTTTTTTTAAAAGCAAGAATCCCAGAATTCCTAATACTATCACAAAATGCAGAATTCAGCTCTCATTAAAAGTAATGGGATGAAACTGAGCAAAGACTGAATAGCAGAGAACATATGCCAGCACTGAGGTCTATTTCTTATGGGGTGCTAGTCCCCAGTGTAAATGGTGAAAACCTTATTGCTTGGTCATTTTAGCCTAAAACTAAACAAAACACTGGACAATAGACTAGTCAGAAAAACTTCAACAGAACGATTTTCCATCAGAAGATTCAATTCCATCTAAATCGAAACGCTTCAAGAAATCATGTCCTGTTCACCAAAATTTCATTTCAGAGAGGAAACAAAAAATGTTCCAACAAAGACAAAACATCCCTTTCTCTCATTTTCCAAACTAAACATTTTGATTTTACATTTTTAAATTACTTTGTTTAGAATTTTTTTTATTTTATATTATAAAATAAAGTCAAAATTGAAACATTTTGGATTTGGTTGAAATGAAACAGGTCAACCAACCCGGAATGAAAATTCTTCAGAATTTTCCTCTATGGAGAATTTTAAAATTTTCAGGTTTGTATCTATTTGAAACAACGCCAGATTTTGAAATCTTTTGTGAAATGGAATTTCTGTCCTCTGCATGCATGCCATAGGGAACATGCCAGTCCAGCTCAGGAGTGAGATAGGACCTTTAAATCTTTTCCCATCTGGTTTTCAATTTAATAACATTTTCTTTATAGATTTTTACATATTTTAACATTAACACTATTTTGATGGTTAAAGCAAAGAGCTTGGAAACACAACAATGCAGCATGCTCCCTCTCTGACAATACGGACAGTCCTATGGGCTGGAGAAATGGGGCTCTCTACCAGGCATCCAAAAGAGTTTATTAAACAATCACACAAAGGGCCAGCATCAGGACAAAGTTCCTCAGAGTGCATGACACGATACAGATCCCTGTCCCAGACAAAGCAAAGGGTCAGACTTCCCACCCGCCCCATCCAGAGAAGTCACTGATTCATTTCTAATGCAAAGCTGTTGGTAGTTAACATGCAAAATGTCATGAGGCAACTGGGTCCTGGGGGATTACCTGATTGGTTCCTGTATTGCCTGCAGCCATGACCAGCAGTGGGAGAGGAGCTGGAACATACTCTGTAGAGAGAGGAGAGCCTCTCGCCTCTGTACCTAGGAATACCAGAGAAAGTGAACAGCGAGCCCCCCTTACTGCTGTGCCAGCCAGCACAGCAACCAAGGGAGGAGTCGTCACTGATACAAGGACGGAACCACCAGAGACTCCAGTTCTACTGTGCTGTGCTTCATCCTCCCAGCTATAGCAATGCTCATCTATCCAGAATGACCACCCATTGGGCTGTAGATAAGGCTTTATTGGGATTTCTCAGGATCCCTAGAACCTTCCGTCTCCTGCACACAAACAGGCCTGGGCTCCCCCTCTCTTCTGGGAAGGGTCATGCTGGCCTGAAATTCCCCTTTTCACGTGTGGGGTAGCAGAGTCGTGTTAGCCCCACTCTCCCTAAAATCTCCTGTTTCCAGCCATGTGTAAAAGGGTCAAAATGCCGCAA
This sequence comes from Lepidochelys kempii, assembly GCF_965140285.1. Taxonomy (NCBI): domain Eukaryota; kingdom Metazoa; phylum Chordata; order Testudines; family Cheloniidae; genus Lepidochelys; species Lepidochelys kempii. Next base: position 65,064,573 of record NC_136388.1, read on the forward strand.
GAAATAGTCTGTAAGCTCTTTCAGGAAGGGATCATCTTTGTGTTGTGTGGTTGTACAGCTCCTGGTACTTGAGTGGACCGCCTAGGTGCTACTGCAATGTAAAAGTAATAAATAATTGGCCTGGTTTTGCAGGCCCAAGTGGTTCAGAGCAGCCTCCAAACTTTGGGATGTTTCTCTGAACTGAACCACCAGCAGTTTGTCTATAGCCAGCCACCGCACGCTGGGTGTCCACTGAGAAGACAGGATAGTCAATATTCTAAGCCAATTCTTCAGTTAATGGAAATCTGTGACTGGGTTTTTCTTAGGGTATGTCTACACTATGAAATTAGGTTGAATTTATAGTAGTCGATTTTTTAGACAGTGATTTTATACAGTTGATTGCGTGTGTCCCCACACTATGCACTAAGCGCCTTCCTCTTCAGCGTGGGGCACACGTCACTTTCTGGAGAATTCTCTGCACCTTGAAGTCTTTAAACCATGATCTGAGGACTTCAATAGCTCAGACATAGGTGAGAGGTTTATTGCAGGAGTAGGTGGGTGAGATTCAGTGGCCTGTATTGTGCAGGACATCAGACTAGAGGATCATAATGGTCCCTTAATATCTATGAATCTATGAATGATATCACTCTCCTGAGGATAACATAGAGAGAGAAAGAATGGATGTTGCTTGAATGCCAGCAAACACCTGGACCACATGCTGCCATGCTTTCTTATGCAAAGATTCCAGACTACATGCTACTGGCCTGCTGTGGTAAAGTGTCCTAACATGGAGGACGCAATAAGGCTGCCCTCCCCAGAAACCTTTTGCAAAGACTTTGGGAGTACCTCCAGGACAGCTTCATTGAGATGTCCCTGGAGGATTTCCGCCCCATCCCCACACACGTTAACAGACTTTTCCAGTAGCTGTACTGGACGCGAATGCATCCCAAGTCTTCAGGGTAAATTAATCATTAAACACACTTGCTTTTAAACTGTGTATTATATTTACAAAGGTACCCTCACCAAAGCTGCCTTCTCCACCTTCAAGGTCTGGGAGCCCGGGTTGGGAGGGTATTGGCTCCAGGGTGATAAACAGTTCCTGGCTGTCGGGGAGAATGGTTTCTCCGCTAGCCTGGGTGCGCGCTATCTTCCTAGTCCCCAAAATCCTCATCCCTGTTGCATGAGACTCCCCCCTTGCAGGAGTCCACGTACAGGGGTGGGGCAACTGTAGGGGCACCCCCTAGAATTGCATGCAGCTCATCATAAAAGCGGCATGTCTGGGGCTCTGACCCTGAGTGGGTGTTTGCCTTTTGGGTTTTTTGGTAGGCTTGCCTGAGCTACTTAAGTTTCATGTGGCACTGCTGCAGGTCCCTGTGATAGCCTCTGTCCTTCATGCCCTTGGAGATTTTTACAAATATTTTGGCATTTCGTCTTTTGGAACAGAGTTCTGATAGCACAAATTCATCTCCCCATACAGCGATCAGATCCCGTACCTCCCGTTCGGTCCATGCTGGAGCTCTTTTGTGATTCTGGGACTCCATGGTCACCACTGCTGATGAGCTCGCCACACTGGCCAAACAGGAAATGAAATTCAAAAGTTCGCAGGGCTTTTCCTGTCTACCTGGCCAGTGCATCTGCTGTCCAGAGCAGTCACAATGGAGCACTGTGGGATAGCTCCTTGAGGCCAATTCCGTTGAATTGTGTCCACGTGAACCCAAATTTGACCTGGAGATGTCGATTTCAGCACTAATCCCCTAGTCGGGGAGGAGTAGAGAAATCGATTTTAAGAGCCCATTAAGTTGATAAAAATGGCTTTGTTATGTGGATGGGTGCAGGGTTAAATCCATCTATTGCTGCTAAATTTGACCTAAACTTGTAGTGTAGACCAGGGCTATGATGCTATCCTCACCATTCTGCCCTCTAAGCACAGGGCCAGATTCTCAGCTGATGTTAATCAGCATAACCACACCAAAGTCAATCACTGATTTCCACCAGTTTAAGAGCTGACCTGACCGGATGCTGGGAGAAGCAGGGAAGTCTGGAGAATGGGGAGAGGAAAGGGCAAGAGGGAAGCGTAACATCTAAGAAAGTCAAAATTAAACTCCTGCTCTATTGCAGAATTTTAAGTAAGATGTCCTGTGAACACAGAATAACCAGATACTGATGTCCTGGGAGCACAGAATAACCAGATAACCAGAACTAGCTGCAAGTCTCTTTGTACAGTGCCTAGCACAATAGGGTCCTGCCCAATGAGTCGGGTTTCTAGGTGCTTTCACAATACAAATAATACAGACATTTCTTAATAATGATATTAACTATAATTTCTATTATATTAAATAGTTACTATAATAGTAACAGTAACAACAACTCCACTGCAGCTTTGTGTGTCATTATTTTTCTTTCCTAACAAACAGCAGCTTTGTGTGTCATTATTTTTCTTTCCTAACAAAGAGCAGCTGATCAGACATTCCTCATTGAGATGGCAAGCAGCACAAGTGAAGCAAAGCCACGCCCCCCCAACCCCACTCCCTGTGACGCATAGTAATTCCCATCACCGAATGGAGTTCTCAGTGACCTGCTGATAAGAAGCCTCAGCCACCAGATTCTAGCACCCTCAGACACCCCGAGTACACCTCACTCCACCAAGATTACTAGGTATATTCAGGGAGAACGGTACTACTTGGTGTAAGGACATTGAAATCTGCTCCTGGGTCCCTATGAGGATGCAGAGAAAGACAAAGGAACCTTGTTTTGGGGGGGAGAAATAATAGCTGACTTTTCCCCCTCCCCTCAAGCGATGGATCTAGGGATTTTTGAGGACAGACAGGTGTAACCATTCCCCAACAACCCCTCAGTCACAATACTTCTACCTCTAACACAATGCTTCCCTAAACAACTGCCTGTTCTTGTATGGTAGAACTATCCCTGGCTTCTGCCTCAGCCAGACTTCTGAAGTCAAATGCCACCATCTTTCCCTGAACTTTCTTTCAATGCCCAAAGAATGACTACAAACTCCCAGCACAGCCACCCAGGCCTGAAGAGAAAAAACACCCCTCCCAGCAGCACCCTGAGAATCCATGTAATATTCCTGAGCTAAGAATTCCTCAGAACTGAGCCCCAATTCCAGCCAGGAGACAAGACCATCTCATGTTAAAGGAGTGCACATCAGAGTCTCTCACCAGTTAGCCTCTGCTGTCCGGCTGCTGGTCACACTCTCCTCCTTCCTGCAGCATTCAACTAAATCTAATCTGGATTTAAACTAGTCACTACGTGTAGCCTTCTTAATCTCAGGATGGGTTCAGACCGGGCTGTCTGTGCATTATGGGAAATGTAGTTCTGAAGGCTTTGCCTCTCCCATTGCATTTTACAAGGCTGGAGGGAGAGTTGCTTTATCCACAAGGCCATGTGTATGACCACTGAATAAAGCAACAATCAGGTCCATCTCTGTTTTTAAATGGCTTGGAGAAATGGAGCACTCGGATTGGCCACCACAGTTTTCCAACAAAGATAGTATCTGCTGTAACAGATCACCCCACAGATCACTCATTGGCCTAATCTCCCAATTACTGTTCATACCCTGTAGCACCTGCAAAGAGCAACAGCCATTCACTGCTCATGTGGCATCCTTTCTTGGGGAGAGATGCCTTTGCTGCTCCCCCACTTTTTAAACATAAGTTATAACTGACTCTTGTGAATCCACTAGTATTTGCTTTTATTTAATACCTTTATAAGGCACCTACGGGGCAACATCTGAACACTGTATGATAAAGTCAGACATATTACTCAACTCAGATCTACCAGCTCGAATAGACCACCAGCCAGAAGCAAAGGACCCAGGACAGGGGAAAACCCAGGAGCCCACAGGCAAATGCAAGGAAACAGTTCCCAAGTGATATCAAAAAATTAAGGAAAATGGGTTATATATTAATCAGTGAAGGGAGCCCAAAATACTGCAAAGGCTGTATGGTAGAACCCAGTCTACCCAAAACACATGGCCTTACAGCATGTTCTGAAAGCAGCCAGTGAAAGTGTGTAACCCAGAGAATAGGGTGAGGCTGATCACATGATTAGAACATGCAGGTCAGTAAGTAGAAAACCTTGGAGAGAAACTGTTCAACTCACCGCGGCAAAGAAGAAATGGCTACTTAGATGGAATCAGATGGGGGAATGAGGCTGGATGGTGCAGGTGAGCGATAACTAGGTCATAAGCAGCCTAAGCTTGAAATACCCAAAGTTGTTACCATCTGGCTGCTGTTGTTCAGTGGCCTGTGTAAAATGAACCTGGCAGGTAGGAGTGCAGTTCTTACTGGATGCGTGTAGGGGTCACACCACCATCATAGGTGGCACGAGTTGGCAACCTCATCTGGTGCCCAACCAGAGGCCAGCTATTGAATGGCCATGGAGCCTGAACTATGTCTGAGACCCTTTGGCTGTGCAGTGCGGGGAGGCTTATGCAGCCGTTACTTTTCCTGCATGTGTTCTGTGGATAAATGGACTATCTCCGGCTGTACCACCGCCGATCTGGCACTTTCCACTGGATGCTTTTTGAAATGATTAAAGCAATTTACTACCCAGCTAGGTGCAGCAGGGTCAGCAAGAGAAGCTGATGTTCCCTCATTTCAGAAGGAAACCAGGGAACACTGATGGGAATCCAGATCTGCAAACCTGACACAGGAAGTGGGAAGAAAGTGCTCAGAAGGGAAAGGGCTGTTTAGGGGCAATCAGCCCATTAAATTGGCTACAATCCTTGGACTACATTACTAACTGCATAGATGGAGGGTAACCAGATCTTCAGGCTCCATGGGATACTGCACACCTGTGCACCAGACTTATTCACAATGCATTTAAAAGCACAGGAGGATGTGGGTTGAAAGCTGTTTTCTAGGAATAGGAAGCACAGTGCGATGGGGCTGGCAGGTGTGATAAACAGGAGGGGCTGCTTGTTCCTAACTCCCAGCCTCTTATCTCTCCCCAGCAGGTTTCCTTTTGCCACACAGCCCTGCTTCCTGCCCCTAAAACTATTATTCCCTCTACAGACAAAGGACTAGAGAAGGCTCCAAGCTGCAATTTTCCCAGTAGCTCAATTGTTTGACAGGAGGGAGGGCACCAGGGATGAGGATGCAGCAAAGGGAGAGGACAGCATGAGCAAACTGAAAGGGATTTGGACAGATTAATCTGTGGGCTGGACACATGGCTCTTACAGTGCAGCTTATGGAAGTGGACAAATAGAATCAAGCAGAACACAGAGCAGGAGACATGAAGGGGCACTGGGGAGAGAGGGGCAATATTAATTAGAAATCACGTGAAGGCCATTCAGCCCAAGATGTGACGGACCCTAAGTCTAGAGGCGATGGGAAAGTACCGAAGACCCCACTGTCATTTGGAATATCGTGAGTATTCCTGGTGCCATTTTGTGTTAGGGAGGATGTTGCTGGGACCGAAGAGGGGCCACTGAACGTGTAGGGTTAGGGGGATGTAAATGATAGAGATCTGCCAAAAACCAGATGGATAGAAGAAGGATCATCTTGTAGAGAGCAGGGAAGGGATCAGAATGATACACATAAGCGGTTTAAAGACAGCAATGCTATTTTGAACTGCTGAGTTCAGCAGAGGTGGAGGGCATGGACGGTGAGGAGCGTGCATCGTGTACACCATGGCATGCAAATTTTGATTTCCAGGGGGCAACCCATCCTGTGGCACCTGCCAGTTCTTTTATCTTCTGGCCTCTTATAAATACTTTGATGGTTTTCAAGCTGCTTTGATATTGGTAAATTAATAGCAATTGGCCAGATCTGTAGCTGGTGTAATCAGCATAGCCCCAGTGAAATCCATGGAGCAACACTGATTTACTCCAGCTGAGGATATAGCCCAATAATTCTTAACACTTAGGGTTTTTGCTTTTCATCCAAAGATCTTATCACAGTGCATGACGCTAACCAGGCAAGATCCCTGCCTTAAGGGGGTTTACTTACTAAACCAGATGGTTAAAATGAGAAATAGGCCAACAGAACCAGGGGAAAGGGGAAATACATCACAGTTCAGGGCAACTGCACCAGTATTTCCCCCCAGTGCTCTAGCAATGACACCCTCTGTCAGGCTTCCAGCTCCCCAGCCGTCACCTCTCTGGGGTGGAGACCCAAATCTCTCTCCTTTCTGACCTTGGTATTTCCAGGCTGCAGAGTTTCCTGCCTTCACTGTGTTAGCCCAGCAAAAGACAATCTGAGCAGATGTGCTTGCTTTCTCTTCCAAAACACTTAACACAGTGCCCACAGTTATAGCTACCTACCACACAACACTTCCTGTGCAAGCCTCTTTTATTCTCTGAAGGTAAAAAGCATGACAGAGAAAACATACCCAAAACAGAAAAAGAACCTGCACACCAGCTAATAAGCTTACCAGAGATCACCCCAACCCAAACAGGGGCTCTGGCAGGAGCACCCCACTGAAAGAGTATCCTTGTAGTTTCAAGTTCCGCTTCAGCTCAGAACAATCACAGTCTTTTGGGGTCTCAGTAGGCCCAATCTTTCCATCACTTCACTAAATATTGAGGCCCTCTGTGGACCAGGGGTCCTGTCCATTTGCTGGATCAGGAAGAACCAGTTTAAAACCAGGCTCTTTATCCAAAAATGCTTTGTCTGTTGGTCCCTGGACTCCCTCCACCTCTGAACCAGTATACATGTATCTTTCCATGGGTGACTTCAAAGGACTGATAACCAGAGGAATTACATTAGCATCCCCCTCCTCCTAGAGAAGTTACATACAAAACACATACACTAATCACATTTTTAATACAAATGGACCCTAAAGGTATTAACCCTAATTCAATAAGGTTTAACTTAATTCGGTAAAATTCATTCAGGATATGGGAGGAAATGATCAGTCTGTCACAGCTGCCCTGGGAGATTATCAGTGTTTGTGATCATGTGGGCTGATCCATTGGAGTCCTCACTCCATTGTTTCCTTAGGGCTGATCCTGGGGAGGAATTTGTAGAATGGCTTTGGAACTAATGAGCAGACTGCAGGCAAGGAGAAGGAGAGGACTAGCTAGAGTCTGAGAACAGATTTCAGACTGCTAGTAGTGATCCAGGTAGAATTGTCTGACATCAGTGAGGCAAGCAGAGCAGGCACAGAAAAAGTTATTGTTAATTAATGTTTAATGCCAACATTGTATTCAGCACAGAAAACGTGGACATAAAGAACCTCAGACACAGCTAACGGAGCACAGTGGAAATCCAGAGTTGAAGAGTTTAGAGATTTGTTGTTTCCATATTTCTAACAAACTCTCTTAAGCACTGCAGGAATTGGGACAAACTTCCAGAGATATGAGGCAGTGACACACACTCACCAGCTCTAGAGAGAGAAGGGCAGATTTTGGGGAGGAAACGACAACACTTGGGACTCAGAACAGGGACTCTAGGAAATTGTGCAGGAGGGCCACCAGGGCAGGTAAGTAAGTGATAATGGGACTAAGTAGGGATTAGTGGTGAAGGCTGGGGGCCTATCTTCAGTCTCTTTTCAGCAAGCTGGCCTCTGAACAAAGAAATACATTTCAGCTTGTCCCTTATTAATCAAAGCTCAGAACAGGCATTGTTCCTTTGTAAACAACCCCCCTGTTCAACAGATACATGTTTCTTGCTTGCTACATATGGTCAGCTTTATCCCTTGACCACTAATCTGCAAATTGTATGTAACTCATTATACATTGGGTGTGTTGCAGGGTCCCCAGCATCCTTCCTCTCACACACCTTGCTGTGCGCCCCTGTTTAATGGGTCAGGAGTCTAGATCATGTACATGTATCATGTAGTGAGTGGGCAGGTGGTTAATAAGGAACACAGGCAGTTTTCAACAGGATGTTGCCACTGAATAGCGCTCATATACACACACTGTTTGGTTGAGTAAACATCCACTAGAAACTCCTGCTGCTTCTTTCATGTAGCTCCTGGAGAAGGGACAGTGTAGTCACCAACCAGGGGAAATGTGATGCCCTCCCCCACTTGTTGACTCTGCTCCAGCCCAGAGGGGGGGATAAGGCTGTGGCTGAAAGCCTGCTGCGCTACAGTTCATGGGCTAGGTGGTGTCAGCACTTCCACTGTGAGAACTCCCCTTCTGAGAAGGCAATAACCCATCACTTAGGGCTCAGACTTGGCTGCAAGGATGTATAGCCAATGTGCTGGATATTGTCACTTGCCTGCATCCTCCAGGCCCCTCTGACAGCCCTCAGGACCTTCCTCACACAGCCCCACTTCACAGTGCTCCTCTCTGACAGAGGGAGGTTTGAACCCCTCACTGCTTCTCCTTGGGTCTGCCAGGAGGGTGGTGAGTGAGCAATGCTAGGGAGAACCTCCCACTTTCCCTGAGCAGTTCATTGGACTCCCCTCAATTAACACTATGGATCAGGTAAGTCCATAAAAGCCAGTTTCCAAATGGAATTCAAAGTTCAGCTGCCATTACTTAACTTCTCCCAGCAGTGGGCCTCTCGCTAGCACAGACGGCTTGTTTTGGACTGCCTGGACCGCCACAGGTGCACCAGCGCAGGAGGGTGAGAGGACTAAACTGAATCAAAGCCCTGATCTCATTTTAAAATAGTTTATCTGAATAAAAACCTTGATCAAAATAAAAATAATTAATAATTTCTCCTTCTCTAGTCCCTTCTCTCCAAGGACAGCAACGTGCTTTACAGATGTTTGTCTATTTAGCCTCACCTCACACCAGCTTGGCGAGAGGGAGGAGTAGAACCTTCTTGGGAAAAGGGGGCTACAGAACTTGGCATCCTGATTTTCAGAAGTTACCACTGAGTTCAGGTGCCTCGTTTTGCGACCGCTTGGGTCTGACTGTCAAAGGGGCTGAGAGTGCTTGCCACTCCCACTGACATGAAGTGGTGTGCATGGTTTGCAGTGTTTTTAAAAGTCAGGCAGAAGGTATCAAGTTAGGCCACATCAAACCAAAGCACCTCGTTAGTGGCCTCTTTTAAAAGTTCCAGAGTAGCAGCCGTGTTAGTCTGTATCCGCAAAAGAAAAGGAGTACTTGTGGCACCTTAGAGACTAACAAATCTATTTGAGCATAAGCTTTCATGAGCTACAGCTCACTTCATCCGATCCATTCAGTGGAAAATACAGTGGGGAGATTTATATACATAGAGAACATGAAACAATGGGTGTTACCATACACACTGTAATGAGACTGTTCACTTAAGGTGAAGTATTACCAGCAGGAGAGCTGGGGTGGGAGGCAGGGGAGGGGGGAAATCTTTTGTAGTGATAATCAAGGTGGACTATTTCCAGCAGTTGACAAGAAGGTCTGAGGAACAGTGGCGGGGGTGGGGGGGAGGGAATAAACATGGGGAAATAGTTTTACTTTGTGTAATGACCCATCCACTCCCAGTCTTTATTCAAGCCTAAGTTAATTGTATCCAGTTTGCAAATTAATTCCAATTCAGCAGTCTCTCGTTGGAGTCTGGATTTGAAGTTTTTTTGTTGAAGAATTGCAACTTTTAGGTCTGTAATTGAGTGAACAAAGAGATTGAAGTGTTCTCCGACTGGTTTTTGAATGCTACAAGCCATCAGGAACAGTATCCCCGATAATGTCACGGCAAACCTGGTGGCTGAACTTTGTGACTTTGTCCTCACCCATAACTATTTCACATTTGGGGACAACGTATACCTTCAAATCAGCGGCACTGCTATGGGTACCCGCATGGCCCCACAGTATGCCAACATTTTTATGGCTGACTTAGAACAACGCTTCCTCAGCTCTCGTCCCCTAATGCCCCTACTCTACTTGCGCTACACTGATGACATCTTCATCATCTGGACCCATGGAAAAGAAGCCCTTGAGGAATTCCACCATGATTTCAACAATTTCCATCCCATCATCAACCTCAGCCTGGACCAGTCCACACAAGAGATCCACTTCCTGGACACTACGGTGCTAATAAGCGATGGTCACATAAACACCACCCTATACCGGAAACCTACTGACCGCTATGCCAACCTACATGCCTCCAGCTTTCACCCAGACCACACCACACGATCCATTGTCTACAGCCAAGCTCTACGATACAACCGCATTTGCTCCAACCCCTCAGACAGAGACAAACACCTACAAAATTTCTATCAAGCATTCTTACAACTACAATACCCACCTGCGGAAGTGAAGAAACAGATTGACAGAGCCAGAAGAGTACCCAGAAGTCACATACTACAGGACAGGCCCAACAAAGAAAATAACAGAACGCCACTAGCCATCACCTTCAGCCCCCAACTGAAACCTCTCCAACGCATCATCAAAGATCTACAACCTATCCTGAAGGACGAGCCATCACTCTCACAGATCTTGGGAGACAGGCCAGTCCTTGCTTACAGACAGCCCCCTAACTTGAAGCAAATACTCACCAGCAACCACACAACAGAAAGCTGTAGCTCTCAAAAGCTTATGCTCAAATAAATTTGTTAGTCTCTAAGGTGCCACAAGTCCTCCTTTTCTTTTGAAAGTGTGGCTGCAGGCGACTTGCCTAAGCCCCCCTGAGCTTTTGTAGGAGTGTGCACGTACATGCATGCCTGCAGTGGGAAATTCATGGCAAAATACACGACTTCTGTCTCAAAATAACGTGAGGGGAACCATTCCAGGCTCTCCCTTCTGGCTCACTTCGTGGATAAGCCTCCTACACACCACAAAGGGCCAGCGTGTCTTGGCTGCAACGTTCATTGAATTGAGCACAAGTCCCACAGTGGGGTTCAACAGTAATATGCTAAGTTTGCTCTTGTGTCTGACCACCAGCAGCCAAACAGAGCAGAGCAATTATGGCAAAGGAGATGTTTAAAAAACACCCAAAACACTCATTGAACTAAGTAACACTCTCCCTTCCTGTATTGTCTACGGAGCAGTCAAGATTGCAGCTAGGGAAGCACCAGGTAGCCCTGCTTGCAAACTCCGAGGCTAAGTGTTAAGCGCTTCTGGGTAAGGCAGCCTTTTTCAGCGTTAACAATTTTACCTAACATAGACTTACAAATATTGGTACAGACTGTCATGTGCCAAGAGATAGCGCTCTTTACAGTGTAACAGCAGAGGCGTGCAAAGGAAAGAAGGCAGACCACATTATCTAAAAATCCAACAAAACTTTTATCGTGAATGGAGACCTCCCACAGCAGCAGCAGCCTCCCATAGAGCTGGTGATAGGTGGTATGACCCACTACAAGAACATTTTATTTCCATTCCCTTAGCCTCTCTCTCTCAAACTACAGCCACCTGTAACCCAACTAGTGGGGAAGGTGAAACCAATCACAATAGGAACTAACCACAGACACAAGCCATTTGCCCGAGTTGTCAGAGGAGCTCCCATTGACCACAGAGACTGTCCAGTTTGGCCAATGTACATGGCAGGGGGGCATTGCCGGCACATGATGGCATATATCACATATCACCTGCACATCTACCAATGTGATATATGCCATCATGTGCCGGCAATGCCCCCCTGCCATGTACATTGGCCAAACCGGCCAGTCTCTACGCAAAAGAATAAATATCTATGATTCTAAAAATGGACACAAATCAGACATCAAGAATTGTAACATTCAAAAACCAATAGGAAAATACTTCAATCTTCCTGGACACTCAAAAACAGACTTAAAAGTGGCAATCCTTCAACAAAAAAACTTCAAAAACAGACTTCAATGAGAAACTGCAGAACTGGAATTAATTTGCAAACTGGACACCATCAAATTAGGCCTGAATAAAGACTGGGAGTGGATGGGTCACTACAAAAAGTAATTTTCCCTCTGCTGATACTCACACCTTCTTGTCAACTGTTGAGAATAGGCCACTTCCACCTTAATTGAACTGGCTTTGTTAGCATTGACCCCCCACTTGGTAAAGCAACTTTCATCTTTTCATGTGCTGTGATATATATACTGCTTACTGTATTTTTCACTCCATGCATCTGATGAAGTGGGTTTTAGCCCACGAAAGCTTATGCCCAAATAAACTTGTTAGTCTCTAAGGGGCCACAAGGACGTCTCAAAAATAATGAGACAGCCTTCTAAAAATCTCATGATTTTTAAAGCTAAATAAAGCACACTGTTTTGTACCCAGCTCTTGATTTTCTTTTACCTTCAGGGAAGCTGCTGCTGCCTATCCCCAGTTTACGTGGGATCATCTTGAGATCAAAATGCAACCTTAAATACATTCACGTGCTCATAGAAACACATACACAGGTCTCCCTGACTGCTGCTTGGAGGGAACAGCACTTACACACTCATATGCCTTGGGCACGGGGACCTGCCATGTTATCCCTCTCTCTAGCTCCTTTTCAAGGAGACAAGACAGGCAGCTGCCCCACCCATTCTCCCTGCAGGCCCCCACAACATGTCCCCCACATTCATGTTCTCCCCCAGTCTCCTTCCCATCACAGTCTCCTCCTGCTCCCCTCTGTCTGCTACTTGCATCCCCCCTACCCACTTGTCCCCTCATAATTTACTGTCCTGTTTCTCAGCACTCTTGCCCCACCTGCTGTACCCAGAGCCCCATCCCCAGCACTTCTATGTCCTCCTGTCCCCTGCCAGACTCACACACGGTGACAAAAGGGCCACCATTTTCCTTCAGAACGGCCTGTGGCTTCTGTCGAGTAATGGAAGATGGTGGCCATATTTAATAAGGACAAGCCTTCCCAAGATTGAAGGCAGATACCAGCAATTCACGGGAACCCTTAACCCCTCCCCCTGCATTTTTCCGAGACACACAATAAAAATCAGAGAGTTGGCAAAACTGCATCAGTGACCCTAAAATTCCAGGGCCAAATCCTAATCCATTGAAGTCAATGGGCATTTTGCTACTGGCCTGAATTCGGCTCATTGCTTCAGTCTATGTCAGGGTACACGGTCAAATGTCCTGGCCTTGGGATAAACACCTCAGCCCAGCTTTGGTTTCAACAGGGCGTAGCTATTCGTGACCAGATTCTGCTCTCAGCTACCCCAGCGTAAGCCAGGAGTAACTGGAGGGAAGCCAGTGAAGTTATTCCCGATTTACTTTGAAGTGGGCGAGAGCTGAATCTCTCCCTCAGCCTCCAGAGAGAGGCCTCTGGGCTTCAACTCTCTTCTATTGTAGGAGCACTTCCAGGTTTCCCTGGTTACCGTTGCCAGGTGAGACTGGGAGGTAGAATTTAGTCCCCAGGTTGATAACAGAAGACATTCTCCATTAGGGCTGCTAATAAGCTACACAATGACCAAGAATCTAGTGTGGCTGCCTGTGGGCATCTCCCCCTTGTCATCACCAACCGTGTGATAGATTCAGAGGCAGGCGAAGGAGCATGCTGGCATCGGAAACTTCAGGAGCTGTTTAAACTCCCAGCCCACAAGTCCCTTAAGACTCAGCACATATTTTAAAAATCTTGGTGTACATCGCTGCATTCCCTGAGGTTCTATGAACAAGGACGGCTGTGACATCCTTAGAACTGAAAAGGAGCCGTGAGGATTGGGAGGCACTGGCAATTCACTCTTACAGAGATTGCCTAAGAACTGTGAGTATGAGCGAGGATGGGCTAGATTTGCTGTTATCTGGGATCCATGAAAACTGGCTAGGACTAGCCCAACTTGGTGGGAATTTGCTAGAACAAGATGGGATTGACTAGAGTTGGGAAGGAGGGTTAATGAGGATTAGCAGTTAAAATCAGTGAGGCTTGGGATTACTTGGCACCAATTTGTGATTATTACAGTCAGCACTGCTTAAGGATTTCTTAAGATTCAGGTAGGTCAGTGAAGACAACATAAAGGAAAGGATGACTGTGTCCCAATTTGCTTAGTGGAAAATGGAGATCTGTTCTCAAGGGATCCATCTGATGCTTTCATAGGCTCTGTAGAGAGTAGTGGGATCTACTCACTATGAGCTCTGCTTGCTGTGCGGTGGGCATCATTGCCTCCTATGGTTCCAATACTGGCAAGGTAGATGGTAGCTGTAACATTCAGAGGGAGAGTGTGTTATTTTCTTGAAGTACCTCTTGTAATAAATGCCAACAAATCAAAGAAAAATTGTGTGGCAAACATGTGTGGTTAAATACCACACTGTCCCTTTAAATTCCAGCACAGCTCTGGCTGCTAATGATAAGTCGGATAATGGGGGCTTTAGACTCTGAGAACTAATTACACACAAACACCACATGGTCTGACTGGAATCACAAGATAACTGCTGCCTTTTCTGAGGAAAATTAGATGCTGATGAATCAAGGGCCTTCAACAGCCTGATGCTCGTTGACATGGAAAAGCCTGATTGAGGGCTGCTGTAATAGGAATCATGTAATAGGAATGTTGTCACTAACCCCCGTTAGCTAGCAGTACATGTACTTTGTGCGTGGCACTAACTAAAGTTCAGCTTGCTGCTGGATATCAGCACCCTGTCCTGGTGTGTTCCCCAGCTTGGCACTAGTACGCTGTCAAACAGGGCTAACAGCGCTCTCTTTTCCAGTCAATAGCTTTTTTGAGACATTTTGGGAGGACAGAGTTAAATTTTCCTTTTGAGCTCACACACTACAGTTCTCTTAACCCCATGGAATGAAGGAAACCAGGGACCTGAAATCAAGTGTAGAGAGATAAGCAGCTTCCCAGAGTATATTCATATTCAGCATCTGAAAAACACCGCACAAACACCTGTTCATTCCTTATGAAACAAAGACATTTAAGCACACAATGATGAGCTGGGTAAGAAAACAGACAGGCCTGAAAGAGGAAAGGCAAACAGTCCCCAGAATGGGGAAACAGAGAACAGGAAGAGCCTGATTGTTTCTCTTTTATTCCATTGGGATTTCCTGGGGGGCAGGTTAGGGTGATGCACCCATCTGGACTAGGGCTTCACACCCTGAGGATGCAGGAATGATTGTTATGTGATTGACATACATAGATACTTGTTTGGGCTAGTTTCAGTTGCAATAGGAGAATTAATTCCAACCTTTGCTCCAGGGAGAGGAGAGAATGTCCATAAAGAGCAGCCTTCTGTAAAGCTTGCAATCCCTCCCATTGCGTAACTGGACTAGTTTGCATAGCAGTTTGCTGCTAGGGGACAGGGGCTTTCAGTTTTCCCATGCCATTCCCATTCCAGGAGTTTTGTAGTGTATTTCACAAGAAAGCTGACCTTGGATGCAGCACTTGCTTTTCTGGGAGACCTTTGCTTTTTACCCAGTTTTTGTGCTGGGTTTCACTGGGGCACTTGGCCTCAATTAAGACAGCAAGCCCATGACAGAGACAGGCCTAGATGCTTTCCTCTAGCTTGTCTGTTACCCTTTCTTTCCCATTTCCCACACAGGGAGAAGTTAACATGCAATTTCTCTACACTAGACACCATTCCACAGTGCCTCTCCATTTGGGCATGGGGCATATCCCTCCCTTAACCTTTGATCACAGAGATTCTGAACAGCAGTGCTGGACCTGAAGGGTTCCTGGGCACGAGAGGGTTAACTTCCACTCTGACCTGGGCTCCATTCGTAGAGGCCTCCTCATGCTGCTTGCAGCAGTAACAGGGGTAAGCATGGTGATGTGGCCCTGCCCCTGCCTGGTTCAGCCAGGTCACTTACAGACACGCTCTGGCTGGCTCAGTGCATTAACAGGGCCACATAAGGTTAAACCTCCAGGGACCAGGTGAATCTCTTAATTAAAGAGACAAACTCTTACTACCTGATTTATTGTTACAGGGTCACCTGCTGTGTGTACGGGAATTGCCACAACTCAGACAGAATTTGAAAGAATTACACTAAATAAATCCACCAAAATAATAGACATTTCTTGATTTCTTTTAAAAGGCAATTCAGCAAACAAGCAGCAGTAACATTTCTAATGCTTGGGATTTACCACCACAGAAGCAAGGAAATCCCCATCAACACTACCAACTCTCAGATGACCACATACTATCACCTAAGTGTGTACCAAGTTATCTGCTCAGTATCTAATATTTTTTGCCACACTCGGCACAAAAGGCTGCTTTTTATAAGTCCAGGACCAAGGCTGCTGCAGTTAGATTCATCAAATCTCCGATCCCAGGACTCCATGCAGGTGCAGGGTTCTGCCCAACACAGATCCAATGACAGGATTGAGGCCTAATGTTGTACAAGACAAAAAAGAGCAATACAAAAGTCTCCAGGAAGTCAGAGAGAAAAATCATATCAAAACATTTTTCTAAAGCCAACCCCCTGAAGTGTTTGCACTGCAAATATTACAGCATTATTTAGCACAGGGAAACCTTACGCTGAAAACAAATGGAAGCAAAAGTAAAACTGACACATCTATGCTGAAATGCAAAAGCAACAAAAATCCAGTCTGGGTTTTAAAAAATAATTGTTCAGTTTTAGTTATCTACACTATGTTGCTTTGCAAAACGGGTAAGGAGTTTCTGACTTGCAAATGATTTTGGACCTACATTATCCCTTTAGCCACCAGTTTAGCTGGTCTATTCTCTATAATTGTTCTGAACCCAGAGTTTAAATGTTGGTTTCCTTTGTTTGTTGAATGTTTAATTTGTTAATATTTGGTGATTCCCATTTAATCCAGCTCCCTTCTTCTGAGCTGCATTTTGCTTCTTTTAAGGGAGTAGAAAGAGGGTTTTAAAACATCCCTCCATCAGGCCACAGCTACATATTTAGTCATTCCCCAGTGCAAATTCTGTTTGCAGAGAGATTCCTGATCCAAAACGGGGGAGGGGGAAACATAACTGCCTGTCTCTCCACTGAGACCCAGCTGCTTCTACCCCCATTCATGGCTATATTTGGGAAGCAATTTGTTTCTTGGCATGACCCAGTGATTTCCTCCAGTAGTAATGCCTTCTTCAGGGTCCTAATGCAACAGTGTTTCCAGGCAGACACCAAAGAAAAGGAGAGAGGCTTGTTTTCAAGCAGCATGTGCTCAGCTCTCTGGTCTTTTAGCTCTTTAAGAGCAGTTTCTGTTCTCCATTTACAGAAGCTAAACTGCTAGGCATGGAATATTTTGAACAGGAGAAGCCCATGAAGCATGGAGCTTCTTCTTCCTCCCCACCCCCATAAAATCATTTCACCAAACTTTATACAGAGAGAAAGTAAAGTTTATACAGTGAATTCTGTATTTGGATTTTATATTTAGGATGAGCAGTATTGCCATCCCAAAATGTTCTGAGATCATGAGTCAGGGCCCAAAGAGCATGAGGAAAAAGCAGAACACATATATGTTGGGTAACCACAAGGGCTAGAAACTCCCCCCCCTCCCTCCCAAAAAATAAAAGCCAAGATTCTCCCATGATCACAGGACTCAGAGAGCTGGGGCTTTAAGAAAAGTGCCAAATATTGTGAGATTTGTGAAAATCAAAAAGAGTTGGCAACACTGGTTGAGAAGAAGAATGGCCTTGTAGTTCAGGCCCAAAACTGGGACTCACCAGGTTTAGGATCAGTTTCCTGCTCTGCAGCAGACTCCAGTGTTTGATCTTGGACAAGCCACTTCATCTGTCTGTAAAATAGAATTAATGCTGTCTGTCTTGTCTATTGAGACGGTAACCTCTTCAAGGCAAGGCCTGTCTTTCACTATGGGCCCATAGTGCCTAGTATAATAGGGCTCTAAGTGCTACTGTGATACAAACAAGTTATAATTAGTGTCTTTGGAAAAGACTATAGGAAGCTTTCCTAGAGACCATCCACAAATAATTCTCTCCTAGCTGCTTTAGAGCAATTCTAAGTTATTCTTGGTTTTTAGTCCTAACTTTCTTTATCATCATTTTGTAATTTCTATTAGGAAACTTTGGTCACCTCTTCTCCAGGGAAATAAGAGACTCCCGCATCTGTTCCATTACCTCAGGCCATCTGGCACTAAGCTCATCTTCTTAGAGGCAGCAACTGCTTTTGAGGCATGGCAACTAACATGGCACACAGCTTTCCAGATGGGAACTAACTCTTGCTTCACACAGAATGATTTATTTCTGTTCCCTCCCTCTACTTGCACAGTCACTCCTTGCTTACCTCTGTCCTATTTTGTACTGCTGCTCTGCAATAAACTGAGAGTTCAAGGCCTTCTCCATAGTAACCTCAGGCCTAGTTCAGCAGATACATGCATGCCCATCCCATTGATTTTAATGGGAGTGCTAAGTGGATTTGAGAGCAGAATTCATCTCGAGATTTTATCCTGGGTTACAATGCTGTTTTATGATCCGTCTGTTAAAGCACAAGATAGAGTCAGATGCAGATTCTGATCCTGGCTCTGCCAGTGACTTGCTGTGTGAACTAGGGCAATTCCCTTAATCGCTCTCTGTGCCTCACCTATAAAATGGGGATGATAATACCAACCTCACATTGGGAGTTATGCAGCTTAACTGGTTAATTCCTGTGAAATACTTTGAGATCCTTGTACAGAAGGCAGCATTAGAGTGCTTATGTGCTTAAGTAATTATATTTAATTCATTTATCAGTAAATATGGAAAGATACAATTAAGAATCTATGACTATGTTGAATTAGGAGAGCTCAAACATTGCTCAGTTGAAGGCAGGCTGCACTGGCAGCTTGCCAGAATCCAGAGGGTTGCATTTAATTTACATAAATAGAACAGACTACAAGTTGCTTTTATGGTTAATGAAAAGGTGTGGTCATGATTAGCCCCAGCATGCAATATTTCTTTAGTGCTCAGATGAAGGTGGTGCATTGCATGCTGGGACCAGTCATGTCCACAGACTGCACCTGTGTGTTGAAGAGGACGCCAGCTGTGTTTTGCACATTTACTGCTTTGTGCTGGGGGATGAATGAGTTATGTCACAATGTGGCATGAATGCTATTGTACTGTGATGCTGCACCAGCCCCTGAAAATATTTCAGCTCTGTTTGGAGAATAGATCTATCACTACTAACTGTCCCACAAAAATGAAGGCAGGTGGTAGCTATCCTTTTTCCTACAGAGGCCTGTGAAAAGCAGAGTCACCCAGTAAGGTCTAGAGGCAGATAGGCAGATGCTACAGCAGTTTCCCATACTATTACTCTTATAGACCATTGCAGCTGCAAGCTAGGACACTAACGGTCCCATCCAGCCTTCCCTTTCCTCTTCTCTCAGATAGAACATAGTTCCTTCTGGGGCTTCTGACATCCTCATGCTTATAGCACCTCATATTAGCAGCCTGGTACAGTACTGTCTAGGGGCAGAGGAGAAAACATTGACCACTTTCTGAAAGCATAATTACTTAGAATCATAGACTTTAAAGTCAGAGGGGACCATTACGATCGTCTAGTCTGGTCAGAAATGCAGGCCACAGAATCTCACCCACCCGCTCCTGTAACAAACTCCTAACCTATGTCTGAGCTACTGAAGTCTTCAAATCATGGTTTAAAGACTTCAAGGTGCAGAAAATTCTCCAGCAAGTAACCTGTGCCCCACATTGCAGAGGAAGGCGAAAAAACCCCAGGGCCTCTGCCAATCTGCCCTGGAGGAAAATTCCTTCCCGACCCCAGATATGGTGATCAGCTAAACCCTGAGCATGTGGGCAAGACTCACCAGCCAGACACCCAGGAAAGAATTCTCTGTAGTAACTCAGATCCCACCTCATCTAACATCCCATCACAGGCCATTGGGCATATTTACCACTAATAGTCAATATTTACTGCTAATTGTTTACTACACAGCCCTACTGAACACCAGTTGAGAAAGGAGCACAATAATGAAGTATTCTGGTTTCTGTGTGTTTCAGAGGGAAAGCCTCTGATGGGAGAGAAAGGCCCCAAACATCTAACCAAATTCTATTCCCAGCTCTGCTACTGATATGCTAAGTGACTCTTGGCAGCCTTCCTATGTCTCAGTTTCCCTTCTGTAGACCAGAGATAAGACCCACACCTCACAAGGGTTGCAAGCGTTCATGTTTGCAAAGCACAGGGAGGCTGTTGGATGAAGGCTGCTACAGAGGAGGTGAGGTAGTATTAGCAGTGGACACAGCACAGTTTGGATCACTGCCTTTCAAGCCAGCCTAGTTGCAAAGGGACTGTCTAGCAAGCAGCTTTTAAAGCTATCTATAACTTCTGGGTCTCCCTAAAATAGGAAAAATTGGCCAATCACAACCATTCCATGGCTGCGTCACATCTAATAGGCGCTGTCAGTATATGATCATAGACAGCTATTGAATTCTGGCAATGAGAGTCCATACAGGTTCTGAGGACCTGTTGAGAGTTATTGACTAGCCCATGGCAGTATCAGTGCTCACGCATTCAGAAAGAGGTTAGATATTTGGGAACGTAAGGAATAATCCCTGTCTGAGGTCAGGGACAGGGTTGCTGGTAGAAATGAGGAGTCCGGTGGCACCTTAAAGACTAACATATTTATTTGGGCATAAGCTTTCATGGGTAAAAACCCACTTCTTCAGATGCTTCAGGAGTGCTGGTTATTGATGTTATTGGGGAATTGTTCAGGGATGCCGACTGGGGTATGGTGCTGGTCGCCAAGTCCTTCTCACATCCACAGTTGTGAAGTGTCCATAGCTCCAAGCCCTGACTGCAAGAATATGCGGCCTGTGACCTGCAGGATGGACGGAAAGGTCTATTCTGTTTCCTTGGTTCAAATCTTCATCCCCCTACGTTAGACAAGGAGTCATCCCACTTGTCTCCAGCTCACAGGCATATGAAGACCCTGGAGATACAAGGGAAAATACCCTGATTAATAGGCTAGGGGAGGGGGTTCAGGTAGGGCTCATGGGAATAGCTAGGAAAGGGTGCACGACAAAAGAGTTTTAAAATCTCATCAATTTCCCATGTTTCCCCTTTAGATTATAGAATAAAAGAAAATACCTGCTTTGTTTACTACAGGAATTCACATGCCATTGCAGAGGTCAGGTGCTCCAGCCCACCTCAACTTACCCAAATGCTGGCTGCAGCCATGACTTCTCAGTAACATCTGTTCCCACACAGCCTTCCCTTACACAGAGAAAAGCTGTGCCCAGACACACTTAATACTTAACCCTTCCCCTCACCAAGAATCTAACTCTGGAAATAGGTCTGATCTCATTGTGCATTGGAAGGATCCCCATTTTTCTGCCTCACAATTTATGCTTCTTAGGCAGCAAGCAACCTCCCCACCCCCAGGCTGGTCCTGGGTGGGTGGGAACAAAGATCTGAGATCTCCCCTAACGGTGTTAGCTTCTGTGGGCAGATCACTGTTATCTTCCTTCCTCCTTTGCAAAGCAAAGGAAGGGGTGCAGAGAATGGCAGAGAGTAGGAGGAATCTAACTTCAAGGGCCTAGATAGGGTCTTCCGGGGAGCATTGGGGCAGTTAGCTAAGGAAAGCAGCATGCACTTGGAGAGAGTCACTCAGTCAGCAGCGATAATCACAGCCAGATTTTGAAAGGAGCTTTTTGCACCCAACATGCTAAACTTTATTGAAAATCGAGTCCATAATGTCTAGGACAATAGTGCCAAACATCTGGCCCAGGGACCATATCCAGGCTACTTGATGCATTTATATGGCCTGCACAGTTTATGGTGGTTCTGCAGAATCTCAGTTTTCATTTTAAAAAGTTTCGAGCCCTCACAATTGCAAAGAAAACCTTCCAAACACAAAGGGAAGGTAACCAATGCAGTGTGACCTTCCTGGGTCTGCAGACAGCCTGACACAATGACCGAGAGGTGGGAACTCCCCCATCCTTCAGCCATTTCACTAGGGGTTGACACTAAAGCCTTCAGAGGCTTACACTTTACAGATCGGCATTAACTATTTCATTGCTGATCATTTTAGTAGGGGGATTTGAAGCCCATGGAGGTGGAATGCGGAGCTGGTGCAGCAAAGCGAATGCAGAGGGGAGAAAGCAGAGGGAAAAGGCAGGAGGGAGGGAGAGAAACAGAAAAGGGAGAGGAAGGAAGAGCAGGACGAGCACTGGTCCCCGGGCGAGTGTAGGTCCTCTCTGCCTGGTGGGGGAGGGGGACATGCAACAAGGCACTGAAAGAATAGCGCTGAGGCTGATGATGGGGGATACTTTGTGCCTCTGCCCCCCCCCCCCGTTAACGCCACTGGGAGACCCTCTGGGGAGGGGACTCGTTGCGGGGCTCCACAGCCCGAACGGCAGCCGACTCCAGGAGCTGAGCCACGCGCCGCACCGGGACGGGCGCTAGGACCCGGGGGGCCGGCGCCCGGAAGCGCTCACACCTGCTCGGCCACATCAGCTGGGGCGAGCCCCGCGGGGGCGGGGACCTGGCCCGGCGGACGCTGCCCTGGCCGTGGAGCGCGCCCAGCCGGCGAGGGGGGCAGGGCAGGGCAGGGCAGGGCAGCCTAGCCTAGCCTAGCCTAGCCTAGCCTCGCCTCGCCTCGCCTCGGCCGAGGTGTCTGCGTGCGCCTGGTCCCCGCCCCGTGCCCACGCGGAGCCCTCGGCGGGCGGCTCCTGCCGTGCGCGCCCGCGCTCAGCCCGTCTCTCCCGCTCCGCAGAGCCCCGCGCAGCCCGTCTCCGGTGAGGACGCCGCCGCCCGCCGGGGCGCCCGGAGCCCCTGACTGCGGGCAGGTCGGGCGGCGCGCCATGGACCCGGAGGGCCCGCCCGGCGCTGCTGCGAGCGGGGCGCAGCCTGCCAGCCGGGCCCGCTGTGTGCCGAGCCCCCCAGCGCCGGGTCAGGGGCACCTGCACGGCGCCCTCTAGCACGGGCCCTGGATCCGCAACTTCCCCACATGGACCGGCCTTCCCCAACTTCTCGGCGCCGGCGGGAGCCCGTGTGCCGGTCCCTGCGCCGCAGCTCCCCTCCTCGGGCTGCGGCTCCTGCGCGCGTTCGGAAGAGACACCAGTTCAGTTGCCTGAATTTGATACTTTTTTTTTTTTTAACAGACTCAAGACCGCTCTCTCCAGGCCATCCTCATTGGCCTCGGTTCACCACTCGCTCGGAGCCACCGTTGTCGTCCTTATCTAGGGCACAGTTGCCGTGTGACCGGTAGAAGCCGCCTAGCTCTGGGTTGAAAGGGAGGAAGTTGTACAGCCGATGCTCTTTTGCAGACTGATTCAACACACACCACACCTTGCCCCTCGTACCAGGCTGCACCCAGAGAGAGCGCGCGCCTACTGAGAAAGGATGGTTCTTAAAGGCTCCTGGGCTGAACAGGGTTAACTCGTCACTGCATTAAACACTTCTGGGGCTCGAGGAAGGGGAGAATAGCTCCGAACTGATAAGACTGGAGGGGCTGGGGTTCCAAGGATGGACAGCATGTGCGAGGGTCCCATCGGGGAATGTTCAGACCAACCCCCACTTGAAGAAGAAACCGGGGAACCCCTTGTATCCCCCAAGACAAAGCCACCATTCAGTATCATCTTCTCCACACTTCTCTTCTGTGGCGAGTGCGTGGCTGCTGGATTCCTGTGTTCCTCCTACAGTCACTCTGATGATCACTTCTGGCTTGCGATGACCATTCTCTTCATGCTGTATCCATCCATCATGGTCCAGCTGACCCTCATTTTTGTCCACAGGGATTTGACCAGTGACAAGCCACTGGTGTTACTGATGCACATTCTACAGTTGGGGCCTGTCATCAGGTGAGCAGCATGAATACCTCCCCACCCCCAGTGTAATACATACCCCTCCCCCCAGCCCCAATGAACTAGGGATGAGATGATCTGTTCCCTGAGTCAGCCAGCTGCACACTGAGTCAGTCCCAGGGACACTGTGTTGACCAGGGAAGCTTCTTGTACAGAGTTCTTGTAGGGGATGATGCAGGAGCACTGGCTGTAGTAGAGCTCTCCACCATTACAGTTCAACCCTGCTAAGGGTGACTGTTTGGATAGTGCTTTGCCAGTGGAAAGCATTATGAGGGCTAATATTACTGTTACTAGAGAGGCTCTCTTGGGAGTGGTGTAGTAGCAGCTCTGGCTTTGGGTAAGTTCTTAGCTGTCCCAGTCCCTGTGGGGAGAGGTGTAGGAGCTGTTGGGTAGTTCCTAGGTATTTCCCTGTGGTACATGCTAGCTATAGGTGCTAGGAGCTCAGAGATACCGCATTTGGTTCTCTTTTGCATTATACAGGAGATTGCAACCTGTTTCCTCCTGCCTACAGCAAGGCAAGAGTAGTTATGAAAGATCAGATAAACAAACCAGTTTTAGGCTTGGATTCAGCTGCCTTACAAAAAATAGATTCTGTAACTTAGCAAAACCTCATGAGGCTGAGACAGTTCATTATCTCAAAATAGTTCCTGTTTTCTCTCTCCCTTCTTTACCCAAGGACAGGCTCAGAAGAATAAAGCCCTGGAGATTTCCTCTTCTCCTCCTAACCCCAATGGAAATAAACCACAGGAGCTTCCTACCCAGCCATCTCCCCCAAAGACAGTGGCCACTGGAACCTACCCAGGCAGCTTCCTGCCCCGCCCCATCCAGACTAAATGCTTACTGCCTCTCCGTAAGGGGAGGTCTGCAGTGAACTGTTCTCAGCACCCAGGCTGTCTAACAAAGGCTCCTTTTTTCATGATTGCTTTTTGCACTTCTTGTCCCCTCTGAGTTAGTTGGCCAAGAGAGACAGGGAATTGGCTTATGAAGTCTGTGTAGTTGCAGCTGTAGGGTACGGAGGGGTGTGTGTGTGAATTCTCTTGCTGGGGCTGTTTCAGAGCTGAGATGTGAATAAGGTGTGGCTGGGAGTCCTGTGTCTGACTGAGGGAAGGCAGCTGTCACCTTGGGTTTGATGATGTGGGAAGGAAGAGATGGGGAGACATGGGACAAGTAATGGAAGAGCATTTGTGCAAATGGGTGAGTTTTGGAACAGAAAAATCCTAGGAGTGGGGAGACACCCAGGCTGCTGTAGCCACAGACCCAAGGGAGAGAGGAGGAGCTGGGTGCAGTAAACAGGAAGGGAAGAAGCCTAGGTCTCATTCCTAGAGAATGACAGTGATGCCTCCTTCCAGGCAGGAATGCACCCCTCCCCAAGTAAGCTCTGTCTGCTCCAGCAAGACAGCCTATTTTCACAAACCTAGGTTGTGGGAAAGCCACGCTAGCTGCATCAGAGCGCTAGCTGCATCAGAGCTCGCTAAAACAAATAATAAGGCTTTTAAAACCAGTTTCTGTTTTCAGCTGGGCTGAGGACCAGGCTAGGTGTGTCCCTTCCAGCCTGCCCCCCTGTGAGGGTGTCAGTGGCCCTGGGATGCAGGTGGTGTTCAGGTGTCTCCATGGAGAATTCTTGGGAAGGAGGACAATATGGTGTATCTAGCTGACATCTAAACAACTAACTCCGAGCCCTCCACTTCATGTGGAAACCACAAACCCCCAGAGATTCAGAGCTGCTACATCCTCTGACAGGAAGCAAAGAATGAAGGAGTATCAGGGTGTCCATCAGCATGTGGTGCTTCAGCTCTAATGGGATAATGCTGTCCTTGACTGAATATCCAGGTTTTGGGGGACTTACATCAGGCCATTTGATCAGGATGAGAGAGTTATTTTAGGGCTAAATTTCCACTGCCAGTTCTAACAGTAGCATAAATTGTATCAGTGAGTAGAAGCCATCTGCAGGGCCTCTCTGATCCCACACCTTGCACCAAATGGCTAACTCATCTTGCTGTGCAAACTCTATTTGCGTGAAAGCACTCACCCGGATCTCTTTACAATGGGATGATGCTGCAAATGGCCCCCATCCATTTCAGCAGCAAGAGGCCAAATGTAGAGTGTCTGTAATGCCTTTTGTGATGATGTCTGCAGGCACGTGGCTGTACTGAGAGGAGCCTCGGAACGTTCTAGAGAGACTTGTCTGCAAACCCTTTCAGGTGCAGCCCCGGAGTCCAAACCACTGAATCTCACCTGGTTTCACTGAGTCATACACGGGCTCTGGGCTCACTGGAAACTGGTCCTTTAGGATGAATGTGGTTTCAGTTCAGAGTTTGCAACACAACATGTAACCAGGCGAGGCTCGGGTCCCATAAGAGAAGTGGTGCAGAGATTTAATTATAATTGGTCTGAAAAATGGTGACTTCTCTTGTACCATTGATTGTCCTAATAAAGTTTTCCACTATCGGTCCCAGAGCGCATTGGTTTCCAAGCTGAAGCTAAACACATTTAGGTGTTACCTCTCTTCAGCAAACCATTTCTTTTTCTCTCATACTTACCCTGCCCCCAATGATTTTGATGGATTTGGAGGGCTCAATGGACTTGGAGGGGCTAGAGTTCAAAATTCTGAACTGACCCGTCCAACTGCTGAGAGTAACCTAATGGGGATTTCCAAAGAAAACCAAGTGCTGGAATATTTCAGAGATGGATGGCGTAAGAAGGATCTCCAGTGTTGGTAAAACCAACCATAAACTACCACATACAGCATAAGTAGAAGGACTCCCCACTCCCCCAACCCTTCACTTACTCTAAGGGGGCCAGTGAGGACCTGGCTAAGGCAAAGACTTCAGGGTATCTGCTCTCTGGGCTGAAGTAAATCAAACAAAATGCATGGACAATGCTGCCCTTTGGGGAAAAGGCCATGCTGCCAGAGCTATCGTGCCAACTGGTTAGGAAGGGAATCTCTCTCTCTCTCTCACACACTCACACTCACTCTCCTGCTCTTTTCAAGCATTTCAGCGGAGCAAAGTGTGTTTTGGGGTGCATGTTTTCCACAATGCAAATATAGTGCCCTGCCCCTGGTTTGGGAACAGGGGAGCTGTTTGCCTTGTCAAGCTCTCCTTCACTAGTCGCCTCCTTGCTAAACTGCTTGAGTGGAATCAACAACCTCCTGCTGGGGAGGATGCCGACAAGGAGAGACTTGCAGAGGAACATGATGGGGTCCCTGGTGAGGGGGTTGGCTGAGCTGATGGGCTGCTTTGTCTGTGTGCAGGTGCGTGGAGGCCCTGGTGGTTTACTGTTGCTCAGGTCGGCAGGAGGAGCCATACGTTACCATCACACGCAAGAAGAAGCTCAGGAAGGGCTCTGAGGTGGAGCTGGAGCAGGAGGTCGGCCACTCGATCCGCAAGCTGGTCACACACCGCAATGCCTTCAAGCGCATAGCAGTGATCCAGGCCTTCCTAGGCTCCACCCCGCAGCTCACACTGCAGCTGTACATCAGCATCATTGAGATGTATGTCCCCACTGCCAGAGGTAAAGGAGGAATGGGGCAGCATGGATAGTGACCCATGAGGCTCAAGGTGCAGGCCCAGAAATTTGAGTGCTTATCCAAGTCTATCAGGTCTGCAAATGCACAGTTGAAGTCTCCTCAGAACAGGCTAGTCCTCTAGTTCAACCACCTCTGGAATGGAAGGTGACAGATGTTTAATAGCACATAGCAATGCTTCACCGTGCTTTGGGAGAGCAGGTGAAGAGCAATGCAGTATCCAAATGACACTAGAGGGGAATGTTTAGGTAGCAAACTCAGACTTGTGAGTAAAATCTTTGTGGAGCCTGTTTCATACCAGAGAAAAGCTCCATGGCAAGTAGGTCAGCACACCACTGAATAGGATGCGTGAGGCACTGGCTCATACAGCTAAGATCTGAGTCTTCTAAACTTGACGTATCACCCAAAAAGGGTGGAAAAGAAATATCTCTAGTTCAGTCCCTGGCTTATTTTTCCATGCAGGACTCTCTCTCTCTCTCATAGAGTAAACCCCTGTAGGTGAGGGAAGGATGGTCAGTGGATAAGGCACTGGAGTGAGGCTCAGGACACCTGGGTTCAATTCCTGTCTCAGCCACTGACTGCCTGTGTGACCTTACAGAGTCACAATCTACCCTGTGCCTCAGTTCCCCAACAGTCAATTGGGGATAATGCTTCTCTACCCCATAGGGGTGTTGGGAGGCTAAAATCCATGAACCAGTGTGAGGTGCTCTGGTACCGTGGTGCTGAAGGCCATAAACGTAGATCCCCATCTCCACTAGGGGCATAGTGAGGTAGGGCTTTAACATTTCCCTTCATGTGATACTATTGCCTCTGTCTCCTTTGGAAGCTGCTTCCCTTCCAGAGCTCATCTTACTGTTACGTATATTTTAAAAGAATTTTTCGTAGTCACGTTTAAATCATCCCATATGGTCTGGTCTTGCTGGTGCAGCCACGTCTTAGATAAGTTCATATGACGTCCATGGAAAAAGTCACTAAAGCTCTTAGGATCCAGGCAAGGAAACAGACTCCAAACCAAAATAAACCTTAATTTAAGCTAATAGTATAAATGATAATGAGGAAATTGGGTTTTATCCAATCAGTTGCTATTCCTAATGTACAATGAGTGCTGTGTTTAGTGACTCTCTGCTTATAAAATCCTGAGAGCTACTGTCTCAGTCTCATTTAATAGAATTAGAGGGTGAGTGCCTCATTCGTGCTTTAAGCCATTCATGCTACATAAAAGGGCAGGAGCAGTGTAAAGAGGCCCTAAATGCCCTGCTTCCAGCATGGAAGGATTCCCCTGGAAGGGGCACTGTGGAAGATAAGGTTACCTCCTAGGACCCCCTTGCAAGTTGGGGTGTAGTGGTTGTGCTGGGGCACGAGGGGTGTGCCGAGGTGAGGCCACAGCTTGCATCACTGAGGAGATTTGGGGGAAGCTATGGTGACTAAGAGAGGCTGTCTACTCCAAGGACAGGGAGGGCACAAAAGTGGCTTAAAACCACCATAGTCCCCCTTCCTCTGGGCTGCAAGTTCGTGCTGCTCCTCTGAGAGGCACAGCACAGAATCTCGGGCAGAGTGAGTCCCACAGGTCCATATCCTTGGCTGGTGTAATTCATGGTAGCCCCACTGATTTAGCAGCGTTGTTGATTTCACTATCCAGGGATGGGGGCCATACATTTCAACTGGATTGCTCCCATGAATAAAGTTAAGCATGGACCTGGCCCAGGACTGGTAAAGTAAATGGGATTTGGGTAGGGAAGATGATCTCATGGGTAAGGTGCAGGCCAGGAAGGGAGGAGACTTAGGTCCTCATGTGGCTCTGACACACATTTTCCATGCGACCTTGAGTAAGCTCTAACCTGTGACTCAGTTTTCCCCATCTGTAAAATGAAGATAACAGCATGTACCCACCTCCTGCAGGTGTGGCGAGGCTAGATTAACTAATGTTTGTGAAGCGCTGTGAGATCTGCAGATAGAAGAAGCTCTAGAAGCACAAAGTAGTAATATTGTATCTAATTTAGTACAATTTAAGCCTACTATTGTTAAAATCAAAGGGAGGTTTTCCATTGACTGGGAGCAGGATTGGGCATATAATCAGTAAATGTGTAAACCAAGCTTTCCAATTCCTCATGTATGTAATGTAACCTCCTGATGCAGTGGCTCTCAACCTTTCCAGGCTACTGTACCCCTTTCAGGAATCTGATTTGTCTTGCATATCCCAAGTTTCACCTCACTTAAAAACTACTTGCTTACAAAATCAGACATACGAATACAAAAGTGTCACAGCACACTATTGCTGAAAAATTACTCACTTTCTCATTTTTACCATAGCATTATAAAATAAATAAATGGGAATATAAATATTGTACTTACATTTCAGTGTATATATAGAGAGCAGTATAAACAAGTCATTGTCTGTATGAAATTTTAGTTTGTACTGAGTTTGCTAGTGCTTTTTATGTAGCCTATTATAAAACTAGGCAAATATCTAGATGAGTTGATGTACTCCCTGGAAGACCTTTGCATTACGCCCCAGGGGTACATATACCTCTGATTGAGAACCACTGTCCTAAAGTAACTAGGGTATAAAAACTGGTGTTTATCACTAGTTTACATAAAAGTTTACTAGTTCAGAAAGTGGAGATTTCCATTCCTATGTATGTCACATATGCCTTAAGCTGCTAAACACTTGGCCCTGGTCTACACTGGGGGGGGAGGGGGGCGCGGTCGACCTAAAATACGCAACTTCAGCTACGCAAATAGCGTAGCTGAAGTTGGTGTATCTTAGGTCGACTTACCTGGCCGTGACTCCGCTTCCCCTCTTGTGAGCTAGAGTTCCAGAGTCAACAGGGAGCGCGTTTGGGGATCGATTTATTGCGTCTAGATGATAGATGGATCATTACCTGCCGATCTGGTGGGTAGTGAAGACCTACACACCCAAAGGGGTGTGAATTATTAGGAGAATGGCACATACCCAAAGGGGCGTGAATTAATAGGAGAATGACACCCAGTTTCCACTGACCTTCATGTTCACGTGCAATTTAAGGTTTCGTACAATGAGCAGTATTCCAGGTCACAAATAATGCACTAGTCTCTAGGAAAGAAGAGATTATTCACAAAGCACAGAAAGAAACTCTCCTTTTCATTCCGTGAGGCCCTTCCAGGGTCTACCTGCACACTCTGTAACTGTAAAACACTCTGGGTCCCACACTGTGGTTCATGCATTACTGGGGACTTGCTGGTGGTTCATGGAGAGTCGACTAGCCTGCCTTCCTTGCAGGACAGCTAAAAGCACCTTTTCCCCCTAGTATTACTTTTGTACATAAGCCAGTGCCATAGTTGCCCAGGGATGCGGTGTGATCATGAATGTGAGGGAAAGGGTCCCCTAGAAAGTCTCCATTAAGGTGTGATCCACACTACAAAAATGTTTGAGAATCATAGAATATCAGGGTTGGAAGGGACCTCAGGAGGTCATCTAGTCCAACCCCCTGCTCAAAGCAGGACCAATCCCCAATTTTTGCCCCAGATCCCAAATGGCCCCCTCAAGGATTGAACTCACAACCCTGGGTTTAGCAGGCCAGTGCTCAAACCACTGAGCTAACAAACCAGCTCTGGAATAAAACCTCTGGCCATTTCAGCAACAGATGCAGGAAAGTAACCCTAGCTCAGGGATTTGCATAGGGAGCTTGTCTGTACATCTTGAATCTACATGCCACAGTAGTAAATACATCATTTACTCACTACACGTGAGATCAGAAGCAATTTTCCTTTATGGCTGCAGCACAGTTTCCCCGTCCAGGCTGAACTAGAGTGACCAGCTACGTTTCCTGTATATAAAGGCTGACTTTGTAACACAGAGGACAAAAGCTCACTCCTCCCACATGTATTACAGTATACTGATATCATAGTATCTGATCCTTTGCCTGGCTACTGCTGAAACATGAGACAAAGTATGTCCTGCATTGACTTGCTATGGCCCATAGGACATTAGTCACTAAATACGGGTGGACAGAGACTTGCTTAAACATAACTCTCCTAGCAGAATCTGTGTCAGAGATTGCCCCGTGGCAAGTCTGCAGCCACTTTCTTGCCTAGTTTATAGCTGTGTTAGGTGCAGATGCAAACTATCACAGCCATAATTGTGTCTCATGACTGATTCCAATGCAGTTACAAGCCTCAGTTTCAATAGGGCCTGGGTGGGTTACAGTTGTAGAGACAGAAGCAGGGAATGGGGCCAAGCAGGATTCATGGCTGTCCTGCCTCCTGCCCTCGTTGCTACTGCACTAACTACCTAGGTGGTTATACCACACCAGTCCGCATTGTATTTGAGCACCTGGGCCACCAGATCTTTCCCAGTTACAGCTTCACAACCCCAGCCAAGAGCAGAATTTTGCCCTAACTCAGAGGTCTTAAGCCAAATTCAGGCCTAGCTGACACAGGGGCAGCCATGATTCTGGGCCTGCTGGCATCTGGGCTCAATTGAATCTCCTTTCTGGAGTGACATGGGGTTTGTTAGCTGTCTGAATTAGTGAGGTGGGGTGAGGGGTAGATGGTACATTAACCTATTGCTGAGCACCCACTCAGCCAGCAGGAAAGAAGGAATGCAAATGTTCCCACTTACTCTGGGCAGAAGAGGGTCCTGGGTGGCTACACTTATAGATACAGGGACAAGAAAGTGGCTTGCTGGGGTTGATTTAGGGCACGCAGGACATACTGTCTTCACCAGGCTGTTCTTGGCTGGGACAGTCCTTTCCCATTTGGGATCTAGCTAACCAGACTGTTTCTGTCCCTCACCTGCAGCTGCTGAAGGCTCCTGATGCCGCCTGCCACAAGCTATTCCTCCCCTGCCCCTTGCCCATTCCCAGCTCCTTTTCATACCACTGTGAGCCATTCTGCCCCAGAGCCAGTTCCAAACCCCTGCTCCCACCCTCCATGAGTCATCCCTCCCAAATGCCTGCTTGAATTGGGCATGAGTTGTCCCTTCACAGTACCCTGTCCACGCCGAGACCTTTGTGCCTGACCCAGAGTCTGCTTGGAGAGTGGGGCAGAGGGGAACACATGGACTAGAGCAGCATGTGTGCATTGCCCTGTGTAACCTCTAACCACCCATGGTCACCACCTTTCTTCCCTCCTGTGCAGCAGTCCTGATGGGCATCTGCCTGATATCAGTCACCTATGGGGCGCTGATCTGCAACATCCTGGCCATCCAGATAAAATACGATGACTACAAGGTCCAGCTGCGGCCGCTGGCATTTATCTGTATCGTCCTGTGGCGCAGCCTGGAGATCTCCACTCGTGTGGCCGTCTTGGTGCTCTTCTGCAGCGTCTTCAAGCACTGGATCATCCCCATTATTCTCGCCAACCTGCTGATCCTCTTCTTCTTGCCATGGGTGCAATTTTGGCGTAGCGGTGCCCAGCTGCCTGACAATGTTGAGAAGAACTTTAGCCGGGTGGGCACCGTGGCGGTGCTGTGCTCCTTCACCCTCCTGTATGCTGGCATCAACATATTCTGCTGGTCGGCCGTGCAACTGAACCTGACTGACCGGGACCTGATAGACAAGGCACAGAATTGGGGCCGGTTGACCACATACTATGCTGTGCGACTGGCGGAGAATTCTGTCCTGCTTGTCCTCTGGTACCTCTTCAAGACAGATGTGTTTGACTACATCTGCGCCCCACTGCTGGTGCTGCAGCTGCTGGTGGGCTACTGCCTGGCGATCTTCTTCATGCTCCTCTTCTTCCAGTACCTGCACCCATGCCGCCAGCTCTTTCAGCACAATGTCTCTGACTTCCTGCAGTGCGTCTGCTGCCAGCGGTGTGCACCAGTCAGGCCCACACAACTTGATGCACCCTGCGAGTCTGGCGTGAGGCACAGTATCGTCTGACGCACCCAGCAGAGGGAGGGGGCAGGTCCAAAACATCCAAAACGACGCAGTTGCCGGTGTCAATGACTGATCGAAAGCACTTGCCTGGCTCTTGCCAGGTGTCTAGCTGTGACACATGCCTGTTTACAGACTGAATTGGGGGGGCAGCCAGGCAGCAAAGCTGTGATTTATGAAGAGGAGAGCAGCCAGGCTGGGCCCAAGGGGCCTCATCACCAGTCACTAGCACAAAGCAGGTCTAAGCTGAATAGGTACCAAGACCAGAATTCTCCTGTGCTGCTCACACTGCAGATCTCCACAGGCACTCTGATGTCATGGGGGAGTCTGGTGCCTGTGGACCCACTGTAGGCTGTGGATGGGAGAGGAGAATCCCACCTCTCCATGCTCTGCTCCTGCTGAACATTGAAGTGTCCAGCAGGAGCGGCAAGTTCAGTCTTCATTATGACACCCACACTGCATGAGTAAAGTGTGCGCTCGTCCCCATCCCCACCTCCTACTTTGTCAGGAGAGCCCTTGTTTGGGGTTGGAGGGGAGTCCAGTCCCTGACTCTCTGCTCTTCCAGAGCTCCATTCCCCACCAATACACTGCATCAATTGCACACCACAACCTGGACCGCAGGGGCCACCCTTCTCTGCCATGAAAGGAGATTTCTGTCTCCAAGTAAGTCCAGGCATCCCTGCTACCCTGTGTCTTTGCTTGGCACTGCACTTCTCAGCTGTACCTCAGCAGAAGGGACATTGTTCATGATTGTGCCCTGTCTTCCCCATTCCCGGTGTTCTCTCTCCGGTTATTACTGTACATTTGCTGAACTCACAATGGATGAATCTTGAAGTTGACATGGTGGGAAATGTTCTGTGTTTTAAAGGAATTGATGCCATTTTGGGTCTGGCTTTTGTCTCTTCTGGTTTTTCGTGGGCAGCATCATGCAGTTGGGTTTGAAGAGGCTGAGAGCTCCAGCAACTCATGCTCACTGAGTGGAGATCGGGGAATTTTCCTCCTTTCTGCTCTTGGGCCCTAACTGTTCAATAGTGCGCCAGTTAGGTGTGCGTTTATTCTTTTCTCTGTGGTTTGTGGTAGTGTATGCTAGTTGAGTCCAAACTGAACACTGGATCCTGCCCCTTCATCCTCTGGGAAAGCCTGGATCCAGATCTGAACAGCTTGGCTCATCTCCAAGATGTCAGCCTGAAAGGCCCTTGAATTCTGGGGAACTCTAGTCTGGCTTCAAACTTCCCTCAGTCTCACCCACATCCAGTTGCAACACCAGTTTCCCTCCTCTCGCTGTTTGTGAAACAAATCTCTGGAGGGAAGAGCTCCCTCTCCAGGGAGACGTGGGGAATGCAGTCTTATGTTTGCCGTGGAGATAACTGCAAATGCTATCATTACTGTCCCTGGCCCAGCAGAGGAGTCTAGATGAAGTACCACATCTCATACCTCAGAGCACAGCATCCAGTATCTGGGTGCATGGAGGGTCTTGTCTAAATATACATGGCAGTATAGCCCTGAGCCTAGACAGCAGCTGTCCTGGAGGCCAGAGCAAGCCTGAGAGAACACCTCTATGTCACTAGAGCAGCAGTTCCCAAACTTCACTGCACTGTGACCCCCTTCTGACAACAAAAATTACTATATGACCCCAGGAGGGGGGACCAAAGGCTGAGCATCCCCGAGCCCCACTCCCCCAGGCGGAGACAAAGCCTAAGCCCCACTGTCCTAGGTTGGGGGATCAAAGCTGAAACCAAGGTCTTCAGCCCTGGATGGGGGATGAGGGGGGGCCTGTAATTAAAGCCCCACCACCCAAGGCTGAAGCCCTCAGGCTTCAGCTTCTGCACCTGGACAGTAGGGCTCAGACTTCGGCTTTGGCCCTGGGTGGTGAGGCTTGGGCTTCAGCCCTGGGTCCCAGCAGGTCTAACACCAGCCCTAGCAGCCCCATTAAAATGGGGTTGTGATCCACTTTGGGGTCCTGACCCAGTTTGAAAAGCACTGCACTAGAGCTCTGAAAAGGAAGGATAGGAGTACACCCCACTCCTGCCTAGTCTCGATGCTCTCACCTAGCATTATGAATATCGGCCCTCAAGTTGGCCCTCACAGCTGGTGGGCAGGAAATGTCGAAAGCAGGGCTAGACAAACAAAACCAGCCTTGCAACCCAAACCTGCTTAGCCTCTCCACAGAGGCACAGCCAGGAGAGAACAAGGGATAGCAGGCTCCAGCTCTTATCTGTGAACATTTTCTGCACCAGCTGTGGCAGGGGTAGAAGCTTTCCTGATGGGGCTCATGTGCAGGCAGGACATTACTCCCAACAGATGGAAATACAGGTAGTACCTGGCGATCTAAGCCAGAGAAGGAGGTTTCTCCCTAAAAGTGCCCTAACTCAGGGAACCCTGAAGGGAAGTGTTGCTACAGAAGCGGGTGGAGGAATTGCTAACCTGCATAACCAGTTTTTGAGCATGGGGAGACCAAACAAACAAAGGCTGGCAGCCTATACAGGCAGCCAAGTGCTGCACAGATTATCTGCCTTAGTCATTTGTATTTCACAGAAGTTGAGTCTCAGCTTTGGGGGCAACATAGTTTGGTCCAGCAAAATCAGTTGAGCATGGAGAAGACTGATTAGCAAGCATGGTGGGAGTTCTCCCAGAGGCTAGAGCAGTTAATTAAATACAGGGGATTTTCCACAGCCAACCCTGAGCTGCTGTGCTTGGAACATCAGACCCGGGAAATGCAGATGGGTGTGACAGTGGGGAAGGAAGGCCCTTGGGGAAACAGAATCCTGCAGGCTAGTCCCTTCCCTGCTGAATCAGTCCTCATGGCATCACAAACATTCACCAAGCACAGATCTTAGGCCACCCTTTCATTCCCAGGTGACAGCAGGTGGGTTGGAGAGTTTGGGTTCTTGTAGAAGGCAGGTTATTCATCCATCCGTTTCTGATACACCCATCACCATGGTCCCTACCTACCCTAAGGTGCGGTATAAATCCTAAACATCTGGGCACCAAATACAAAATGACAAGTTTGTCCCCAGAGACAGAGGGCAGCGCATGTACATAAGCCTCCTGCGCTGCAGCATCCTAAGGGTTAACTTCCACTACTCAGGTGCATTCTAAGGTCCTCTCCCACATGGGAGGTGCATGCTACCCCACTTACTGCCGAAGGCCCAGTCCACAGTGGAGATTTGCCCCACGTATTGGTGTCTAGCCACTAGCATGGCTGAACTAGTGAATAGCCCTAGTGCTGACTGGCTATGAAAATGCATCAGTGCAGCCTTCCCTGTGCTTACAGGGGTGCTGCCTGTCTACACTGGGGGGCGGTGTTAGTGCAGCTATATCATCAGGTAGTCCCTGATGGTTTAATCCCCAGTGTAGAGGAGACCTGTGCTTCCTAGAGCCACTAAACACAAGTGTGGGGATCAGATTTCAGAGTAGCAGCCGTGTTAGTCTGTATTCACAAAAAGAACAGGAGTACTTGTGGCATCTTAGAGACTAACAAATTTATCTGAGCATAAGCTTTCGTGAGCTACAGCTCACTTCATTGGATGCATTCAGTGGAAAATACAGTGTGGAGATTTATATACATAGAGAACATGAAACAATGGGTGTTACCATACACACTGTAACCAGAGTGATCACTTCAGGTGAGCTATTACGAGCGGGCGGGGGGGGTGGGTTTGTAGTGATAATCAAGGTGGGCCATTTCCAGCAGTTGACAAGAACGTCTGAGGAACAGTGGAGGGGGGGAATAAACATGGGGAAATAGAAAAGGAGTACTTGTGGCACCTTAGAGACTAACAAATTTATTTGAGCATAAGCTTTCGTGAGCTATAGCTCACTTCATTGGATGCATTTAGTGGAAAATAGGAGAAATAGTTTACTTTGTGTAATGACCCATCCACTCCCAGTCTCTATTCAAGCCTAAATTAATTGTATCCAGTTTGCAAATTAATTCCAATTCAGCAGTCTCTCGCTGGAGTCTGTTTTTGAAGTTTTTTTCTTGAAGAATTGCAACTTTTAGGTCTGTAATCGAGTGACCAAAGAGATTGAAGTGTTCTCCGACTGGTTTTTGAATGTTATAATTCTTGACGTCTGATTTGTGTCCGTTTATTCTTTTACGTAGAGACTGTCCAGTTTGACCAATGTACATGGCAGAGGGGCATTGCTGGCACATGATGGCATAGATCACATTGGTAGATGTGCAGGTGAACGAGCCTCTGATAGTGTGGCTGATGTGATTAGGCCCTATGATGGTGTCCCCTGAATAGATATTTGGACACAGTTGGCAATGGGCTTTGTTGCAAGGATAGGTTCCTGGGTTATTGTTTCTTTTGTGTGGTTGCTGGTGAGTCCACCTCAGCCCCATGATTATCAGCTGCCTCCCACACAGGCAGGCCAGACTGGCACAGGGGATAGTTCCATTGGGGATGTAAGGCAGGGGTGGGAATAGGAGGGCACTGCCCTTTAGAAGGGAGAGAAAAGAAACAGGGCCCATCATACTCTCCTCCCCTCTCTGTCACATTCTCCCCTTACAGAATAGGAGCAAGGGCATGCTACAGTAAAGGGAGCGTTGGGGAAAAACAATATTCACCCCTGGCCGTGGCCCCTTTACAGTATTTTCTAGCTGCCAGCTCCAGCCCCAGCTATGCACTTGCTGGCACCTGTGTCACAGGCAAGGCAGTGCTCTGAGCTGATTTGGGATTGCTGAGTGAGTGTGTGTGTGTGTGCACACATGCTGGAGTGAAAGGGACACTGGCCAAGTACCATGCAGCATTGCAGGGAGCTCCCTTTTTACAGGGAAGCTTTTGTTGTCCCACTCAACATCCAGTAACATCCACCTGGATTTTGTTATTAGTTTTTTTATGTTAGCACCAAGGGGCCCCAACATGGATCAGGGCTCCATTTGTGCTAGGAACTGTACATATACAAATAAATTGGTTAGTCTCTAAGGTGCCACAAGTACTCCTTTTCTTTTTGTGAATACAGACTAACATGGCTATTACTCTGAAACCTGTACATATACAGTAGAACCTCAGAGTTACGAACACCAGAGTTACGAACTGACCAGTCAACCACACCTCATTTGGAACCGGAAGTATGCAGTCAGACAGCAGCAGAGACCAAAAAAAGAAAAGAAAAGAAAGAAAAGCAAATACAGGACAGAACTGTGTTAAATTTAAACTACTAAAAATAAAGGGAAAGTTTAAAAAAATTGACAAGGTAAGGAAACTTTCTGTGCTAGTTTCATTTAAATTAAGATGGTTAAAACAGCATTTTTCTTCTGGATAGTAAAGTTTCAAAACTGTATTAAGTCAATGTTCAATTGTGAACTTTTGAAAGAACAACCATAACATTTTGTTCAGAGTTATGAACAACCTCCATTCCTGAGGTATTCATAACTCTGAGGATCTACTGTACATAGTAAAAGACAGTCCCTGTATCAAAGAATTTACAATCTAAATAGACAGTGGGGACCCAGAGAGGAAAAATTACTTGTACAAAGTCACCCAGCTAATCAATGACAGAGGCAGGCATAGAACCCAGGTGTCCTGATTCCAAATTTGGTACCCTACGCATACTAATACCCTTTCTTGATCTTCCACTGTCCTGATCACTGTCAGCCTGATTTCTGAGAAATGCTGAGCACCCTTAGCTCCAGCAGAAGTCAATGAGAACTGCAGGTGCTCAGCAGGTGTGCAAATCAGACCTAGATGACACTGCTTCCTGATTCTTATCCTAGGTAGTAGGATTGCAGGTTGACTCCAAGCCCCGCTCCCTCAGTAGCAAAGCTGAAACGGTTTAAACTAAACTGTTACAACTTACCTTGTTGAACTGTACAGTCATACCCTCCCTTTTGCATTTTTCTCATAAAACACCTGTGGCAGGGATTGTGCGGGGAGGCAGATGGGGAACAGGATTTGCCTAGCAAACCAGACTACTGAATCTGCTGCCTGCCTCCAGCGCTATCCGTTGCTTTGGAGGATGGTGAAAAGCCCCATGCAGCACCTGGCCAGTTCTGGGAAATCCTTTCTGCACGGAGCAGGGAGCGCATTCTCCCACTTCCCTCAGAAATGGACTCATGTGAGAACACGCTCCACTCCCAAAGATCAGTTAGCCTTGGAGAGTACTCCCCCTTTTCCCGCCACACAGAGATGAATTCACTCAGCAGGGGAACATTTTTTTGTGATGTAAACACTTGTCAGTTAAGAACTAATCAAAGGCCAAACACATTCTGGATGGATCACCAAACAGCCACCGGATTGTAATACACTTCTGTCGCTCCTGAGCTGTCCCAGAGAGAAAGGCAGCATATCCCATTTAACAGTCACTTGAGCCATCTACTCCCCCTGATACTTCTCCTTTCTTTCTAACAGCTGACTGGGACAACACCATTTATCCCTGCAGAGTTCTGAAACCACTCTGGAGATGGATCTCAAGCACTTCATCTTTGGAGAAGTTCAAGCTGGCTGCAAACTCCCCTGTTCAGGACCATCTCTATGACTGGCCAAACCAGAACTCTGACTCCATACACCTCTGAGCTGGATCCAAATCTGGATTTGAGTTTCCTAGTTCACACCCATTTCTGATACATGCACACAGACACCGGCCCTACACATCCCATCTCCAGTATTGCCAGCCCCAGGAATTCAAATATCATGAGTCAGGCCCTCGCACATCATGAGATTTTTCAAAATAATAATATGGGGGAGGGCTGGGTGGCAGGTTTGTAGAAATTTTGGTGGTGCCCAGAACTTGCCCCCCCAGACTCCGCCCCCCACCTGCCTAAGGCTCTGGGAGGGAGTTTGGGTGGGGGGAGGAGGTCTGGGGTGCACACCCTGGGCTGGGGATTAGGGTGCAGGAGGGGTGCAGGCTCTAGGAGAGAGTTTGGGTGGGGGAGGGGGTCTGGGGTGCAGGCTCTGGGAGGGAGTTTGGATGCAGGCTCTGGGCTGGGGTGGGGGTGTGGGAGGGGGTGAGGGGTGCAGACTCTGGGAGGGAGTTTGGGGGCAGGAGGGGTGTGTGGGAAGGGGGAGGGGGTGCAGGCTCTGGGAGGGAGTTTGAGGATAGAAGGGGTGAGGGCTGTGGGGCTGGGGATGAGGGGTTTAGGAGGGGCTCAGGGCTGGGACAGAGGATTAGGGTGAGGGGGGATGAGGGGCCTGGGGCGCTGGAGAGGCTCAGGGCTAGAGTGGAAGGGCAGGGTAAGGGCAGCCTGCTCTGCCATTAGGGAATAGGGGGCACTAGGAACCTGTGGCAGCAGCTGATGCGGGGAGCCGGCAGAGCAGAGTCAGCGTGAGCTGCAGGCTCCGGGGCCAGGGGAGGTGAGCGGGGCCAGTAAGTGGGGGCCGGGGGACACTCGGGGGAGGTGCGGGCAGGGCGGCAGGCGGAGCCGGGGGAGAGACCCAGCCCCAAACATTGGTGGAGCTGCCCCCCGGCCCTGAATATTGCTGGAGCCCGGCACCGCGAGTGCATATAACTGCCCGACCCTCAGTCTTTTTATTTGGTTTTTAGTTTCTGAGCCATCACGCAGGTCACATGTTCCAGCTGCTCTCTGCAACCATGTGGGCTATAATCTCTCAAGACCACTTGACTCCAGGAGCTGGGGCTTGCAGAAAAACACCAAGTATTGTGAAACTCGCCCTGGTTTGGGTGTGCCCTAGCCTGGGTGCATTGAATAAATGAATAAAGGCTCATGAATATTATTCCGGATAGACAAGGCTGGTGTTTTGCCGTAGGTGTTTCTCAGTAGAGCAGTCAGGCCCTTTTTAAGAGAATCTGTTAGAGTTTAAAAAAAATAACGCTTAGCATTTCCTTAATGGAAGTCCAGCAGGGAAAACCCCTGCAGTTCCAGTGTCATGGGCCAGATCTCCTGCCAAGCATATAAAACAGGTGAAACAAGTTAAAAGAGAGACACACCGAATCACAAACAGATCCTGAGGGATACAGAGACAGAAAAGGCGAATCTATCTGGACACACAGGCAGCCAGAGAAGAGTGGCAACAGCACAGAACCTTGTAGAACACCAATGGGAAACTGGATCGTGAACCACTGGTTTCCGGCTGTGGTGATCGTAAGTGACTCTTTATTCATATCCAGTTAGAGATTCTTTTTAGATCATGAGGGACACATTTAAAAAAAAGATATCTAGCACTAGTTGGTCATGGAGAAATGGCAAATACTGTTCATTTTGTACAACTACCAGTAGCTTTACTGAATAAACCTGAATGAAATAGACTTATGAACTTAAAAAGATTTAGGCTCCAACTCAGCACATTCTT
The DNA here is from genome assembly GCF_965140285.1 of Lepidochelys kempii. Lineage (NCBI taxonomy): Eukaryota > Metazoa > Chordata > Testudines > Cheloniidae > Lepidochelys > Lepidochelys kempii. The sequence goes on from NC_136388.1 coordinate 65,105,658, forward strand.
ACCTGTAAGCACAGGGATTTTAGCACACATTAAGAACATGCTAAAATGCTGCCCTGAATCGGGTCCTTACAAAACTCCACAACTGGGGCTTGCTTGGAAGGAGGATAAATAGGCTGGCTACTTAGACAAGGTATTAAAACAGGAAAGAGAAAGGAAAAAATAATCTATAGCATGATTCAGTTGGCTAGGAATGAGTCACACCAGGAATACATTTGGCCTGAGGTCTTTTGAAAATCTGTATTTTTTTTTTTAAATAATCACTCAAATCTTTGTTTTATGTTCAAACTAACTGATTAAAATCTAAAGTATTTATTACTAAGCAAATAATTTATTCCTTGAATTTTCCCTCTTTTTCCATTAAAGAAAACTTAATGATCAGATTGTGAAATTAATCAATTTGGATAAAAATATCTGGCAGTGACTTTCTTCATGAAATGTTACCCCCAATGTGAATAGCTCCCAAACAGCTTAGCAAAAGTTGGAATTTCCGTTGCATGGTAAATTCCAATGTTTTGACACTTGCTATCATCGCTCATTGGGACAAAGAGTCAAAATACTGAATTTTTTCACAGAATGAAAATGCTGGCAAATTTCGATTTGAAACATTTCATTTTGATATTTTCAGTAGAAACAATGGAAGTGTTTCATTTTGGTGTGTTGAAACAAATCACATTTTTTTGTGTTGAGCCAGTTTGATATTAAACTTCATTGGCCTATGGTGCTGCAGTGCCTCAATGGGAATTGTAGTTCAGGTGCATCATGCCATCATTGCTCCTTAGGGCCCAGGCTCTCTAGCTGCAGTGCACCTCCCACCATGCACCATGTACTGTTCGTCATGAGAAGAGATGTACTTCAGGCCAAGAAGACAGGCCATAGAATAGAATGTGGGAGGAGGGGGCATGAAACACCCAAAACTACCACTCCACTGATGCACTGTGACACTTCGATGTTGAAACAACAACTAGGAGGACTTGTGGCACCTTAGAGACTAACAAATTTATTTGAACATACGCTTTTGTGGGCTAAAACCCACTTCATTGGTTGCATGCAGTGGAAAATACACACAGAGAACATGAAAAAATGGGTGCTGCCATACACACTATAAGGAGAGTGATCAATTAAGGTGATCAGCAGGAGAAAAAAACCTTTTGTGGTGATAATCAGGATGGCTCATTTCCAACAGTTGACAAGAAGGTGTGAGTAACAGTGGGGGGTGGCGTGGGGGAGGGAAATAAGCATGGGGAAATAGTTTTACTTTTCAGAGTAGCAGCCGTGTTAGTCTGTATTCACAAAAAAAAAAAGGAGTACTTGTGGCACCTTAGAGACTAACAAATGCTCAAATAAATTTGTTAGTCTCTAAGGTGCCACAAGTACTCCTTTTCTTTTTAGTTTTACTTTGTGTAACAAAATGTTTCAACTCTGTTCAACAAACCTAAATGTTTCAATCTGGGTCAAACTGTCTCAAAACTCAATATTTCATTTTGATTTTCCTGACAGAAAACTGAAACATTTCAACAAAAATTAAACATGTCCCATGGAAATTTTTGATTTTGTGGAAAGTACTTTTTCCACTGAAAAATCATTTTGTAAGAAAACCCCCAATCAGCTCTACTCACAACCAGGGTGCTGCAAATGGTTTGATATTTGAAATGTAAAATTCCGTCTCTGTTTATCAGTCACTTAAGTCACCTTAAGTGTTGTTTCTGTCTCCTGACTGGACAACTGATGCAACTAGCCAACACATCACACATTTAGAATGCTGAATATTGTAATTGAATACACAATCTGAAATGTTGCTTTTGGGAAATATTCAGGCTTCAAATTTGTTTTTTGGGAATATTCGCACTGGTAAAACCTGGCTGCTCAAATGTTCATGGAAAGCAAAAGCAACAAAAGATGGGGCCAAACACAGTTACATCAAAATCTGGTTTTCAATTTGAATGAATATTCACAGATTTCCCCCCCCCCCCATTCTGTCAGTTCAACTTTTATTATATTTGAGGATTTCTTCAGAGAAAACTACAAAACCCTGCTGCCATGTCAAACATTTTCTCTATTTCCCTTTCCTCATTCTTTATAGATAAAGGAATGACAACAGCATAATTTTGTTAAGAATTTATCTGCTCCCCTGCTTAGTCCCACCCTAAGGTCATGATCTCTTATATATTACATCATAGTTGCTTGCTGTGGAATCCAGTTCATCACCTTTGTGAGAAAGAAACAGTGGAAGTGATAGAAAGACAGCATTGTACCTAAGGCACTGATTTATAGAGCCCTGCAAATCCACGGATATCTGCTTTATATCCACAGATATCCGCATCTGGATCATTTTTGCGGATAGGATGCCGATACAAATTTTGTATCGCTCAGGGCTCTACTGATTTACTAGGTTCACACACCCCGTGGACCCTTTCTTCCTTCACAGGGCCCATATTATACCGGTGCAAAGCTTGTTATAGTATCAAGGCCTAAATAGTTAATCCATTTTAGACAGTAAGATCTTCAGGACAAGGACTATCTGCTTGTGTTATACAGATTGGCAACACTTAAATAATAAAGGCTCCGATTCAGGCAGGTGTTGAAACACGTGCCTAACTTTAAGCATGTGAGTAGTCCCCTTGATGTTAATTAGATGACTCATATGTTTAAACATAAAAGCGTAAGAAGGACCATACTTGGTCAGAGCAATTGGCCATATAGTCCAGTAGTCTGTATTCTGACAGTGGCCAGATGCTTCAGAGGGAGTGAATGGAACAGAGCAATGTACTGAGTAATCCATCCCCTGTCATCCAGTACCAGCTTCTAGCAATTGGAGGTTTAGGGACACCCAGAGCATGGGGTTGTGTCCCTGACCTTACTGGCTAATAGCCATTGATGGACCTATTCTCCATTAACTTGTCTAATTCTTTTCTGAACCCAGTTTTACTTTTGGCTTTCACAACATCCCCAGGCAATGAGTTCTATAGGTTGTGTGATGAAGAACTTCCTTATCATGAAAAGAAAAGGAGGACTTGTGGCACCTCAGAGACTAACCAATTTATTTGAGCATAAGCTTTCGTGAGCTACAGCTCACTTCATCGGCTGATGCATTCAGAATTGTATTTTCCACTGAATGCATCCGATGAAGTGAGCTGTAGCTCACGAAAGCTCATGCTCAAATAAATTGGTTAGTCTCTGAGGTGCCACAAGTCCTCCTTTTCTTTTTGCAAATACAGACTAACACGGCTGTTACTCTGAAACCTTCCTTATCATGGGTGGTGAGTATCCTAGGAAAGGGGAGGCTTTGCCTCCCCAGACAGCCTACCGTGGCCCCACCCCCAGGCCAGTGTGCCTCCTGCAGGGCCTCGGGGACACTGGTGCTGGGCCATGCTGCCTGCTCAGCGCTCCGGGGTTGGTTGCCCGAGCACTGGAACTGGGGCTGCCTGGAGCCCCGGGGCTGGGGGTGCAGTGACCGTGCCGCCTGAGCACTGGGGCTGGAGGTGTGGCGACCGCGTTGCCCGGCCACCAGACCCCTTGGGCTGGGGGCGCGGCGGCCACGCCACCCAGCCGCCTGAGCAACTGGACTGGGGGCTGCAGTGACCATGCTGCCCAGAGACCCAGGGCTGGGGACATGGCGTCTGTGCTGCCCGGCCTCCTGAAGCACCAGGGCTGGAGGCACTATGGCTACACCGCCCAGGGGCTGTGGGAGCTGAGGCTGCGGCACACCGAGGCTGGGGCTGTGGTGAGGGTGTTTTGGGCTCCTGCAGGGGAGGGGGAGGTTAAAGGGGGAGAAGGAGGGGGCAGAAGGGGGAGGTGCGGGGCTAGCCTCCCCTGGCGGCCATGTGCCCTTATTTGTGTTTTAAACCTGCTGCCTATTAATTTCACGGGGTGACGCCTGGTTCCTGTGTTATGTGACAGGTTTCAGAGGAACAGCCGTGTTAGTACTCCTTTTCTTTTTGTGTTATGTGAAGCAATAAACAACTTCCTTATTCACTTTTTCCACATCGTTCATGATTTCATAGACCTCAATCATATTCCCCTCCGTTGTCTCTTTTCCAAGCTGAACAGTACCAGCCTTTTTAATTTATCCTCATATGAAAACTGTTCCATACCCTTAATCATTAAAAGGGAACCTTTTCCAATTCTAACGTATCTTTTTTGAGAAAGGGTGACCAGAACTACACTACAATATTCAAGGTATGGGAGGACCATGGATTTATATAGCAGCACTATGATATCTTCTGTCTTATTATCTATCCCTTTGCTAATGATTCCGAACATTGTGTTAGCTTTTTTGACAGCTGATGCACATTGAGCAGATGTTTTCAGAGAACTATCCATGATGACTCCAAGTTCTCTTTCTTGAGAAGTAACAGCTAATTTCAACCCCATCATTTTGTGTGTATAACTGGGATTATGTTTTCAAATGTGCACTACTTTGTATTTATCCGCACTGAATTTCTCCTGCCATTTTTTTGCCCAGTCACCCAGTTTTGTGAGATCCCCCTTTCTAACTCTTTTTAGTCTGCTTTTGACTTAGCTATCTTGAGTTATTTTGTGTCATCTGCAAACTTTGCCACCTCATTGTTCATCCCCTTTTCCAGATCATTTATGGATATGTTGAACAGCATTAGTTCTCATACAGATCTTTGGGGGATCCCACTATTTATCTCTTTCTGCTGTGAAAACTGACCATTTATTCCTACCCTTTGTTTCCTATCTTTCAACCAAGACTCCTTTCTTTGCTTAAGAGCCTTTGGTGAGGGACCTTGTCAAAAGTTTTCTGAAAGTCCAAATAAACTATATTCACTGGATTTCCCCCGTCCAAATATTTGTTGACCCTCTCAAAGAATTCTAATAAATTGGTGAGGCATGATTTCCCTTTGCAAAAGGGAGTTGACTCTTCCCCAATACACCATGTTCATCTATACGTCTGATAATTCTGTTCTTTATTATAGTTTCAACCAATTTGGCCAGTACTCAAATTAAGCTTACCAGCCTGTAATTGCCAGGATCACCCGAGGAGCCTTTTTTAAAAAAAATCAGCACCACATTAGCTATCCACCAGTCAGCTGGTACAGTGGCTGATTTAAGCCATTGGTTACATGCCACAGTTAAGTTAGGCACGAGTTTAAGTACCTTTTTGAGCTCTGTCTGAAGTGCCCAAGTTACCTCCTAATAAAGTCCATGGGACTTTTGCTCGAAAAGGACTGCTGAATTTGGTTCAAATAACATAATTAAATAAAAACACTGTAACGATAAAAAAAAATTCTAAAACAATCAATGCATGTTCTTTCCGTATTTCCCATTAGGATTCTGGCTGGCTAGTGTCATGGTAGCATCTATTCAATAGTAAATACTTTGCGTGCTTTGCTAAGAATTTCCTAGATTATTTAAATGCCTCCTTCTGCTTCCCTTTGAGTTACAGCTTCGCACACACTGACTTAGTGGGAACACTTTAAATTCCATGGACAGTTTTGTTTGCAGTGGTGTTGCAGCCATGTTGGTCCCAGGATTACTGTGTGACTACACCTACTAAATTACTAAGTAAGCTAACCTATGGTGTAAGATGAAAGAAATCATCTACAGTGTCTAGTGAAATGGGGTCAGATCCTGCTCTCAGTTACAGGGGTGTAAAGCCAGTTACTGAACAGAAGTTAGTAGTTACTCTGCATTTACACCTTGTCACTGAAAGTGGAATTTGGCCCAAATGCTCAAAGGGAGTTAGACATCTCAATATCTTGGAAGATCTGCAATGCCTGCTGCTTTGGCATCAGTGGACTCTGCATGGGCTGGGCACAGGGGTTTGCCTGCATGGAGCCAGCGGCAGGATCAGGATCTAACTCAGTGGCCAACAGCTACCATAGAAGCACAGAGATCTGATGTGGGATTCGTGCTTGAGGAATTTTGGCTCTCTTGACGTTTGATAAGTGCTGCTACTGCTGGGGAAAGATGCTGGCCTGACTGCCCTGGAGATGGAAGCCCTTTACTTATCCACAGACCACGGACAGTTTAGGTACTGGCAGGGCTGGCTTCCTCCCAACAGCTGCTACCCGGGCCTGGAGAGGTGAGGGATGAGAGGGGAATTCTATCTGCATGGCCCATTCAGCCAGTGCTTAGTGTGTGTGTGCGTGCTGAGGGAGGGCAAAGGCTGCGTTTGCAAGGAGTCACAGACCCAACATATTAAATAAATATATAAACACTGACCTGGGTTGCTGAGGGGTGCATTTTAAACATGGTCTTACCAAAGCTGCTGCTCCCACAATATGGTAGTCCTGCCACTTTTTTCAGATCACTTTATGCATTGCCCTTGGCCTCTCTGCTGAGACAGAGTGCCAGCTATGCCCGCGGATTGTAATATGGGCACTTCTCCATTGGGAGCTAGACTGAGAACCAGCAACTCCTCTAACGTAGGCCAGGACACAGCCCTCAGATACCCATTGTCCTGTCACTGACCATGTTGCTGACTTGATCCAACGGGCTGAATGGAAACTGACCATGAACAGCATCACGCTCCTCGGGGGGGAAGAGGAGATGCTAACCCCTCTCACTGAGTGACTGAGCAGCACTACGGTAGTCCTAGCTCGGGCTCTGAACAGCCCCCCAAAGCCAGATGACAGGTGAGACCCTTGGGAACAATGATACAAACAGAACCAGCTGACGGACTTTCTGTTAGTCGGGTCCTTCCCTCATCACCTACAAGTCAAATAACCTCAGATAATGGGGAGTAGCAGGGACATTCTCCTTTCATTTCCACCACAGTTCCCCTGGACTCTTGCTGAGAACTCATCTGTCCTGCTAAGGTTTGCCAATACAAGGAGCGTTTGGGAACGGAAGTTCCTTCAGTGTGGCAAGCTCTGCGTCCTCCTGGGCATCCAGCTCCCCATGACTTCAATAGGAGCCGTCTGTGGGTGCTCTCACCTCAGAAAATGAGGCCTTAACCCTCTAGGGCTGCAGGGCCAACTCCTTCTCCCAGGAACACCAGCACAGTACTGAGCTCTCACAGCTTCTACTGGTCTCAAGGGGTGTCCTGGCACCTCAGAACATCAGGCACAAAGTGTCTCAAAATGGGCACCAAAATCAGTGGGCCTCTCTGAAAGTGCTGTTGCAAGTAATCACTCTGCTTTCTAATTAGATGCAGTGATTACAGCCTGTGGGCCACATTCCGAGCTGGTATAAATTGGACACACTCCCCTGAAGTCAGTAGAGCTACAGCAACTGAGGATCTGGCCCTCCTGAATTTTATGGTACACTAGCATTTCCCTTTAAGGTTCACTGAAATAAAGGAGACACAATTCTTTTGTTGTTGCCTCCTCCCCTCAGACACACTAACACCCTGTTTGATTGTGGAGTCTTTCAATTGCCATTTAACTGTCTTTTCTCCCCCCTCTCTAGGCAGCCTGGTTGGGCCTGAATGTTTTCCTGTTTGTATATTATTTCCTGCTGTTTGACAGGGATAAGAAGTTCTACTACACCAGAGTCCTACTTGGGGTAAGGACAGTCTCCCCCGCTCTCTCTCCCCTGCCCCTCTTTTTGCCAAATACTGACCTTATCAGCTGGGAGCATTTCCCATCGCAGAAACAGGAAGCCTTTCCCATCGCAGCCCCCTTCAGGCTGGAGATGGATCAGCTGTGTAAACTCCCCCTGCCCCCATTTCCTGCTGGTGCTGCTCCACACCAGGGAGGCTGTTTGTGGCTGTGACCCCTTTGGGCTTTCATCACAGTAGTAGCCTAGTGCTGGCTGGGGCAGAACACTAGTCAGTAGTGATTGACATACAGTAGCACCCACTGCTGTTCAGTGAGGGGAGGATGGAAAAATCCCCTGCTCTCTGGGGTGTGTGAAGGGCCTCAGGCTCCTGCATTAAAGCCAAATGCAGTGTGGTGTATACAGTGATAGCTGGTAACTGGTGGGCACCCGCAAAGTGAGACTGACCCAGTCTTTGCACATCCCCATCTCCTCCCCAGTCTGCGCTGGCATGGGCCCGGGCCTCTGCAAAATGCCTGAACTTTAACAGCATGCTGATCCTGTTACCAGTGTGTCGCAACCTGCTCTCCTTCCTGAGGGGCACTTGCTCGGTGAGTGACCAGCCCTGCCCCACCATCACTCCTCATCCCACCGCACAAACGCTCACTCAGGACTGGGACTGATTCTGGCTTCACCGGGCACTCCTGGCCAGTCACACCCAGCAGGGTCACGCACTAGTGACAGAATGAGCCAGACATCAAAACATCAGGAGATGAGTCCCAAAATCATTTACAAATACTACTGTGTTTGTGATGTGGCCTTTGCATGCCCCCTGGCTCAGGCTCTGTGTGTGTGTGAAATCCGTGCTTCCAACACTTCCACATGTACGGTGTGAGGAGGTTTGACTGCTGCTGCTTGATGGGGTAGGGTTGGGTGAGGTCTCCCGCCAATCTCCCCAATGCTCATAGTTCCCATTAATTACTTCTGTGTCCCCGCACAGCCCCTACCTCAGCCCAGTAATTAATTATCCACCCACCCACCCCCTGCAGCTGCTCCTCCTGCAGCTTCTGGGGTTCTGCAGCCTCCTCTCCTGGACCTGCGGGGCAGCAGCACGATCCCCTCCTCCCCTTTCCTAGGCCAGAGGGGCAGCTTCAGGGGCTCTTCACCCCTTCTGCATCTTGCAGGGATGGAGGAAGAGGGGCAGGGAACAGACTGACCCAGGGCTTGGCGGAGAGAAGGGACACCTCCCCCCTTGCCTACTCTGAGAATGGTGTCATCTCCTCCCTCACCCAAAAGGTGTTCTGGATCCTGAGGACACGGGGAGGGCTCCATGTGCCTAGATGCAATGCGCAACATGGCCCTTGGCCCTGTGTGTCCATGTACCTGCCTGCCCACCCCTAGAGCCTCCCCCTACCCAACATGGGGAAGGGCTTGCTCTGCCCCCAGTCCCCCCCACCCCCACCCAGAGAGGGGCTGGCCCTGCCCCTCTTGCCCCCACAGTCTGGAAGCAGCTCTCCATTTGCTGACCATTTCCTCTCCTCCCTGCAGTGCTGCAGGCGCACAATGAGGAAGCAGCTGGATCACAACCTCACCTTCCACAAGCTTGTGGCCTACACAATTGCCCTGTTCACAGGTAACTCAGGCACCCACCTCATTGCACATGAACTGTCACCCAGTACAGGAAAATGCTGCACCAGCCAGCAGTCACTGGTTCAGGTTCCCCCTGGCCTGCGGATTAGGGTTGCTAAACCTCCAGGATTGTCCTGGAGTGTCCAGGAATTAAACATTATGTCATGTGATGAAACCTCCAGGAATACATCCTACCAAAATTGGCACCCTACTGGAGGCAGAGTGAGCAGATGCCCAGGCCTTCCCCAGTGGGATGTTGATCAGGGTCTGAGCATGGTCTCCATGTGGCAAGCATGTATTCTATATCCAAGAGGGCAATGGGCGGGGTGCTGCCCCTTTCAGCGCAGGCTGTGCTGCCTTGGCTTGCAGCAGATCTCCGAGGGTACGTCTACACAGCAATTAAATACCTGCGCCTGGCCCAGGTCAGCTGATTTGGGCTGCCAGGGCTAGAGCTGCAGGGTTGTAAAATTGCTGGGTAGGCATTTGGGCTCGGGCTGGATCCCAGGCTATGAGACCCCACAATGCGGGAGGGTCCCAGAGCCTGGGCTCTAGCCCAAGCCCGAATGTCTACCCAGCAATTTTAGCCCCGCAGCCCAAGTCAGCTAAGCTAGGCCAACCATGGCTGTGCTGCAGGTCTTTTATTCCAGTGTAGACATGCCCTGGGTGATGGACTCCCAGGGTGTAGGTTCCAATCTCTCTCTCTCTGTGTCTGTGATGTTCAGCTGTTCATATCATCGCCCACCTGTGTAACTTTGAGTGGTACAATGACAGCCAGCAAGCTGCGGATGGGAGCCTCTCTTCCATTCTCTCCAACCTGCACCAAGATGAGGAGAGTAACAAGTGGCTAAACCCCATCCACTCCAACAGCACGGTGAGTGCCCAGGGCCTGCCTTGTGGGGATGTGAGCCCCAGGGTGGCTGCCACAGGGCGCCATGGCTTCATTCTGTGCTGACTTTATGTGACCATCCCCATCTCCTCACTGTGTTCTCTTGCAGACTCCAGCGTACGTGACATTCACTACCATCCCGGGCCTGACAGGCGTGATCATCACTGTGGCGCTGATCCTCATGGTTACCTCCTCCATGGAGTTCATCCGCAGGAGCTATTTTGAGGTCTTCTGGTACACACACCATCTCTTCATCATCTACTTCGCTGGCCTTGTCATCCATGGCATCGCGTAAGGCACCACACAGCAGCCACACGTCACTCCCAAATGGCATCTCACTGGCAAGCCCTGTCCACCTCCCCATCTGTCCTGCACTCCCCACTTCCTACCCTGGCATGAGACTCTCACACCGCATCCCTAGCGCCGCGGAGCATCTGTCACCCTCCCCGCTTCCCAGCCAAGCGCCTGTCTCACCCTCCCTTTACCCAACCCCCTCCTCTGACTGTTCCACCCTCCCCCGTTTGCCAGCAGAACCTCCTGCTATCACATGCTCCCCATATCTAAGCCTGCGTCTCCCCTTCCTCCTTTGCTGAGCAGTTATGAAGGTGAAGCAGGGAGGTAGGCAGGCTTGGATCAGGAGAGCTGTGGTGACATTTCTCTCCTCTCCCAGTGGTCTTGTTCGTGGGCAGACAGCAGAGAGCTTGAATAAGCACAACCCCGAGCACTGTGCGCAGGACCCTACACACTGGGGAAGAAAGAACAAACACTCCCACTGTGAAGAGCCCGAGTTTGGGAGCATCCCAGCTGAGGTGAGTCCTTCCAGTGCAGACATTAGCTGGCAGGAGACTACACGGAGCTGACTGACAGACCTCACCCTTGTCCATTCAGGAGGGTGCAGCACAGCCCCTGACACAATCTCATTTTCCATGGTGTGATGGGAGAGGAGTTCTCTGACGCTCCTCATTCCTTCCCCTTCCTGTCACTCATGCCTCCCAATAGAACAAGCTCCCTCCCACCTCCCTAAAGCCTCTCCATGCCAAGTATCCCACAGGGGGCTCTTCACAGCCTGCCTCAGCCCTGTTCAACTTTCCAGGTGCTTCTAGCCAAGAGAGCCCCGTCCCCCGCAATGTACACTCCTGGCCAACCCACCTCTTCCCTGCTGGTTCCCAGCCTGACAGGGTGGGTGAGAAATGGCAGCAGGCAACAGTACAGGGCAAGGCTCTTATCAGGCAAGAGCAGCTCCAACCTGCTGCTCTGGGGGTAGCCCTCAGTGTCATCCAGCTGGGAAGTAGCCAGTTCTCAAAAGGGTTAAGAAGAGGAGATGACAGGAACAATATACACAGCCCTCTGCAGAGGGGCTCGGAAACCCAGCTTTTCTCCTGCTCTCTGAATTATTAGACTGAAATACCCTCCCCTCACTCACTGTAACCCACACTGCACTAGTGAGCATCACCCAGGAGAGCTCTGTGCCAAGCTGGCATGAATTGCAGGGACAAATCCTGAGCAATGGCTCTCACCCTCTACCCAGACCCCCTGGTGATGGGAGCAATGTGACCACCTGAATTAGAGTGGGTGGGACAGTACTCTATAGGTATAAGGTACTAATGCCAATCCTGGTGCGCCCATGTCACCCTGCACCAGCATGGAGCCATGTCTCCTGTGTCATAAAGACATTTCCCAAAACATTAGGCGAGAACATTTGAGCTGGGAATTACCCTGTAGGGACATCAGTGTCCTATACTGCCAGACCTCCCCTCAGTGCCCATCAGCTCCTCCAGAGATGGAAAGGCTCTCACAATGTATTACTCACTTCTGTCTCCACAGTCCTGGCAGTGGGTGCTGGCCCCAATCGTTCTCTATGTCTTTGAGCGGGTATTACGCTTTTGGCGTTCTCAGCAGAGGGTCGTTGTTACAAAGGTAAGGGGTGTCTCGGCACAGCCAGTGCAGCCTCTCCCAGCAGGAGTCACTGTAGGCAATGGGATAGAAGCACTGCCCGTGGGAGCTCCTGGCCACTCCAATCCCATTCTTTCCCAGCAGGAGTCACTGTAGGCTCCCTGTGTGGGGTGCTCCGAGCTACTCCAGGCTCAGCCCAAGTAGTGGTGACGCTGTAGTGGCAGCTGGGTGGGACATACTCATGCTTTGTGGATGCGCCTTTCCCACAGGTTGTCGTGCACCCATCAAAAGTATTGGAACTACAGATGCACAAGAAGGGCTTCAGCATGGAAGTGGGCCAGTATATTTTCATCAATTGTCCCTCTGTCTCATGCCTGGAGTGGCATCCTTTCACCCTGACCTCTGCACCCGAAGAAGACTTTTTCTCTGTCCACATCCGGGCAGCAGGGGACTGGACAGAGAATCTAATTGATACCTTTCAGCAGCAGAAACCAAAGACACCCAGGTAGGCCAGGGCGGCATTAGAGTCAGGAAGCCAACAGAACTCAACCCCTGGGAAGAGTTTTGTGATACAAAGTGATGCAGGGAGGTGGCTTCGACCTCTTACCTGGGTCCTGCCTTATTTTACCAGGATAGCGGTGGATGGCCCCTTTGGCACAGCCAGTGAAGACGTGTTCCAGTATGAGGTTGCCATGCTGGTGGGAGCAGGGATCGGGGTCACGCCCTTTGCTTCTGTACTGAAATCAATCTGGTACAAGTTCCAGCATGCAGACCAGTGTCTCAAAACCAAAAAGGTAACCAGTGAAATGGGGGAAAGGCTGGCCCTACAGCTGCCTGTCTGACCTTCATTCCCAGGAACCTCGTGTGTCCTTAAAGTGCAACTTCCCACCATCCCCAGCACTGTCCTAGAGTGCGAAGCTACAGCCTTCCTGCTGAATGTCCCCTCTGCTACACCGCAGTGCACAGCTCTCCCATTGTCAGTAACATCTCTCTTTCTGTTTGTGCGGTTGGATCCCAGATCTACTTCTACTGGCTCTGCCGGGATACAGGTGCGTTTGCCTGGTTCAATGACCTGCTCGCCTCCCTGGAGCGAGAGATGGAAGAATCTGGCAAAGCAGGTTTCCTGAACTGCAGACTCTTCCTCACAGGCTGGGACAACAGCATTGTGAGTCACACACACTATACGGTCCTGATGGCAGGAGATGTGTCATAGTCTAGGAGGGGAGAACACCATGTTAAAAGCTAGACAAGATGAACACAGGCACCAGAGTGGGGATTCTGACATTTAACCCCTCAGGGAGCATGGCAACAGTTGAAGCCAAGGCCTCATGAATGAGGGCTCCTGCAGCCCATCTGTTGGGTTCCAGGCATTGGCAGGATGTCTGCCTGTTCTCACTCCTCATCTCCTGTAACTCTAGGCTGGCCAAGCAGCTTTCAACTTTGATAAAGACACGGATGTGGTGACAGGTCTCAAACAGAAAACCTTCTTTGGGAGACCCATGTGGAGCAATGAGTTCTCTGCAGTGGCAACTGCCCACCCCAGGTGAGTGTCTAGTGTCCTGGAGACCAGGTTGCCAGAGCTGGAAATGCCTCTTCAAACTGCCTGGCTTCTTCCTCCTCTGACTGCATGCCTAGCAAGTCTAGTGCTGCTTCTGTAAGCACAGATGCCAAGTAAGGACACTGAGAATGAGCTGTATATGATACAGCACCAGAACGATTGGATTCATAGGTTAGGGACTATTGTAATCATCTGATCCCCTGTATAACACAAGCCAGAGAACTTGCCAAACTAATTCCTAGAGCAGATATTTTAGAAAAACAGCCAATTTTGATTTAAAAATTGCCAGTGATGGAGAATTCACCGTAACTCTTGGTCAATTGTTCCAGGGGTTAATTACTGAAGAGTTCTCAGATTACTGGATTCTAATGGCCTGGGTTTTTCAGAGGTGCAGAGCACCTACAGCTCCTACTAACTTCAGGTGGAGTCATGGCTGCTCAGCATCTCTGAAAACTGGGCCCAAGGCCAGAAATTCAAGGACCTTCTATGGCAGTGGTTTTCAAACCTTTTCTCATTTGTGGATCTCTAACAAATTTCAAATGGAGGTGCAGACCCCTTTGGAATGATGTTAGACCACAGGGTGAAAACCACTGTGCTATAGGATGATGGCAACGCATCTCCTTCAGGGAAACACTGGGAAGAACTGAAGGTTTCCTGCACTGATCATAAATACCCTGCACAGCAAAATCCTTCTCCATGGCTCTTCCACACACAGCTGTTCAGAAGGAACACTGTAAAGAGGACTGGAGTCTCCTCTGAGGTAGGGGTGATGGGCGTAAGGGATGTTAGGAGTTAAGTGGTCTCTGGAGCTACGGGCTAATACATGCAATGTAATTCATCTGATACACTGCCCCATGAGCAGGGACCAATGAATGACTAGGATGGGGGTGTGTTCTGAAGATGGAGGCAAGTGAAGGCCCACAGATGGTGAACGGCCCTGGACAGAGCCTGGGGAGGGCAGATTATTTCTCCCCAGCACTAACATCTCCTTTGTTCTGTGCAGGTCTGTGGTGGGAGTGTTCCTCTGTGGGCCTCAAGCTTTGGCAAAAAGCCTGCAGAAGTGCTGCCATCAGTACTCCAGCCTGGACCCTAGGAAGGTCAAATTCTACTTCAACAAGGAGAACTTCTAAGCAGCAGGAACATGGTGACTACACGGTGTGACACTACAACCTCCCAGAGAGCAATTACCTGATCCTCTACAGCTCCTTTTAAAACTGAATCAACCTGGTCCTGCTGAGGATGCGCTGACTGACACGACTGGGAACTACAGACATTCAAATCACGTCTCCTACCTACTAAACACGAGGAAGTAGTGAGCTTCCAAAACAACACTGCATTCCTCCGAAGGAAGTGTACTTTTGAGTATTCCACCTTGTATCTCCTTTGAAGGGGAGGGGACTGGGTCTCCATCACTAGAGGTCAACAGTGATCTCACATGCAGAGGGGAGTTGAAATGGACTTTCTGGTGCAATCAGCATGAACTTAAAGTTTGATTGTGGCACCTGCACAAGGGACTGACAAAGGCTGAGATTGATGATTAAACTTGATTTTGGACATGGATAGAGGAATTCCAGGATGATAGGCTTGGGGGAAATCTGCTGGGGAGAAGGACAGAGGTCGTTTGTACCTGATTCATCACAAACGGGAAATATTCTCCAATAAATGTTTCTGTAAATGAATATTAAAATAAACAAAACTTGCTTCTCTTGTAAGCAGCTTGTGATAAAACCCAACCCAGGTGAACCATTCTGTCCAATTTAAGATGCAACTGCACAGCATTTACCTAGTGCCTGACTGTGTCTGTTGAACCTGTGCTCTGTCTGCACTTACTGTAAAAAACAAAGGGTAGTAAAGTCAAATTGCCACCTTCTCTCCCATCACAGCAGTTCTGTTGGGTGACACTGTCAGCAGAACCCTTTAATATTCTGTCATCCAGTAGCCACAGCAGAAAGGTTTAACAACCCTATTCAGAGTGACTCACAGAGAGAAAACCTGCTTGAATATATCCAGAAAAGAAGAAAAACATATTACCAGGACTGGAAGATATCTTAAATGATACAGCAGCCACCTCTGATCTGCCAGCTGAGAGCAAGGGAGCTTAGCAATCCGCTATTACATTTTTCATGTCAGGACTGCTAGTGACTGAAAGATGAGCTACCCATTTCAATGGGGCCAGTTGGTGCCTGGCAAGGTCTCCAGATCAACTGAGACATTCTTGGTAACAGGACATCTTCACCTCTTGCCCCTTTCACTCCTCAAAGGCCACATGTATGAAACTCAGTAGAGCAAACATAATACAGACCCAGCCCTTTGTCCCACCACAGGGGTCAGGCTGGCCTAACTGACCATGGTCACACTCCCCAAATTACCATTTCAGTGCACCAGCCTTCTCCAGACACGCCAGTTTACTATCTCCTGCCAGAAACTGCAAGTAATAACAGCAGCATCTCATCTGTTCAGCAAATAGCAACAAGCTGCCTAGAGGGGCCATCTCTTTCTCCCTTCATCCCCTTTAGGAAGAGACATGTTAAGCACAGATCAGCCTGTAAGAAACCTCCTGTGTGGTTAAGGGAACAAGGCTGGGAAACATGGAGCTTAGTGTCTGCAGGAACCAAGTGACTAATGATCAATCCTGGAGCCGGGACACGCTGCAGCAGATGAAGGAATTCCCTGACTATACTGGAGAGAGGCCATCATGCCTGGTCAGGTGAAGGGCTCACACAAGTGACCCAGAGGCCTTTGCCATCTCTAGTGTTTCTGAGTCAGGCACAGAGAGAGGTGCCTGTTGGAGGCAGTTTCAGGTAGAGCTGTGGCCTGTACTCAAATCCTCCTCCATGTTTATTTCAAATACTGTAAAACACACACAAAACACAGAATGAAAAGTACGGGGGTTATGCTGAGTGGGAAGAAGGGGGCACCCTTCCCCTGATTGCTGCACCAGGTCAGATGGTGATGAGGTGAAGCTGCTGCCTTGGGTGCCTCCTGCATCCCACAGGTCTGGATCTTCAGGGTTGCTGCCAGGGTCACCAAGTGTCTTCTAAACCATGCAAAAATAAAGAGGGATGCTTGAGGGGAGTGCACAAGAGGGCACCAGGCCATTCTGGATTCCCAGGAGAAATAACGGAGTGTGTCCTTAAAGGCCTTGGCCCAGCCCATGGGAATTTCCCACACCACAAAGGGCAGCTCCTCAAGGACCAACCCTCCTGCATTTCCACAGCCTTGTGAAAGAAGATGCCCCTCCTTTAAAGAAATTTAGCGCAGTGGCTGCAGACGCAGGGTTTTGCTGGGCACCACTGGCCACTGTTGCTGCTCTCTCCGGGACAGCTGAATACAGGTCAACAATGCACACACGTATCCCACTGCCTGGTCTAGCCCTCAGCCTCCCATATGATATGCAACACAGAAGCGTGCCTCCCACCCAACAGCTGCAGGAGCACTCTGAGCCTCCCCTCCCGCCACAAGCAAGGAGTGAAGCCCATATACTTCCCTGGGCAGGATTAACTGCGGCCCGTCCCCTAGAGCTGTAATGACCAAACTGAGCCTGGCCTGTCTGGGGAGGCCCAAAGAACTGCGGGGAGAGCGAAAGAGCACAGGGCTACCTGAGAGTCAGCATATACAGTATGTTGACAGTAGCTTCCAGCTTCACCTGCTACCAGCCTTCATTGGGTGATACTGGGGGGGGTGTAACTAGCACCCTGCTTTACAGAAGGGAAACTAAGGCACAGAGCGTGATGTGACTGGCCCCAGGTCATACAGTGAGTCAGAGGCAAAGCGAGGCCATGCCCCATCTCTCGCTTACAGGAGTATGCGTGTTTATTGTGGAAGCTGTAAGGTCAGGGCTGGATTAGCTACAGTGCCACAAGGCTGGCCACACGGGAACAGACCAGCCTTAGCCCGGTACCTGCCTGACACAGAAATCACTGGAGATACATCAGAGAGAGGAGTGACCCTCCCTACAACACACCTAACTAGGCAACCCTATAATGCAGTGGCTCTTAACCTTTCCAGACTACTGTACCCCTGGCAGGAGTCTGATTTGTCGTGCATACCCCAAGTTTCACCTCACTTTAAAACTACTTGCTTACAAAATTAGACATTAAAATACAAGTGTCACAGCACACTAGTACTGAAAAATTGCATACTTTCTCATTTTTACCATAGAATTATAGATCAATTGGAGTATAAATACTGTACTTACATTTCCGTGTATAGAACAGTATAAACAAGTCACTGAATGAAATTTTAGTTTGTACTGACTTTGCTAGTGCTTTTTATGTAACCTATTGTAAAACTAGGCAAATACCTAGATGAGTTGATGTACTCCCGGAAGACCTCTGGGTACCCCTGGTTGAGAACCACTGCTACAACGCATGGGAGAACATGTGGCACCTAACCAGGGCAGGCCATAGGGCATCAAATTCAATGGCATGGTTAGGGGGTCTTCTCCATTTCACACTGCTCTCCGTACTTCCCCCCACCCCCTTAGTTCATATAAGCTGTCCCATTGCCTTTCTGGCTTCAGCCTCGCCCCTCCCTGGCTGTAGTAATGCGGCCTCCACCCCATCTCACCTGTTATGGAGCCCCAGTGGATTTCTGGATCTGCTCCTTTAGGATAAGGATGCTTTGCCTTTGCTCTGGAGGCAGCATGGCGATCTGGTCTGCAGTTAGCTGGAGAACCTGCATGATCAGGGCAGCCTGTGGAGAGAGGGGAGGATCTGCAACACCATGTGCAAGAGCAATTTCCCAGGAGGAAGGGCGCAGCAAAGGGTTACAGAAAAGAGGAAGTTATCCAGAGACCAGGCTGCTGGAGGGAGGGAAGGAGAAGACAGGATGAAGGCAAAGAGCAGGAGCAGTATAAACTCTCATCAATTGAAAGGACCTGGCTCACTGGCCACACCCACAGGAAAAGTTTCAAACCACCCGCCTTGCTGCTGCTTATGAACATTCTCCTGGAAAGCTGCAGGAGCATTAACTCCCCAGGCTGACTTGGCCCCAGCACAGAAACTACAAGACGCTGGAGACTCTTGCTGTGCCAGAGAGAAGGAGCGCTGAGTTCATTCCCACAGCAATAGGGTATCCAGCCTCCATCCAAACCCTGAGTTGCCCTTTGTTCACTCACCTTCTCGTGATCTTGGGGGGTGACCTGGTTCTGCCCAGGGCTAAAGCCACCTGGCTGGCCAGCTCCTTGTACCACCGCCCCTGGCATGCCTCCTGCTTGTATGCCTGCCCCTGGCATGCCACCTCCTTGTATGCCTGCCCCTGGCATGTTGGGAACCTATGGACAAAAAGAGATGGGATGACCTCGGCCCCTCTGCTCTTGTAGAACTGTGAATAGTCTGAACAGTCATGGAAAGCACAATGCACCCACTAGAATGCAAAGCAGGTAACAAGTCCCTGGCACCACGAAAGACTGATACGTATGCCCAGATGGGGGCTGAAAGTGGGGTGCCATGAGGAACAAGGAAATAGGCCCCCCAAATTCAAGAGACCTTAGTCCATGTAACCCCGGCAACAACAGCAGAAGGCCGGAGGAAGACCGGCCTTGTGGCTAACACCCTGGATTGAACTAAGGGTGGTTCAGTTCAGTTCCGAGCTCTGTCACCACACCCTTGTGATCTTAGGCAAGTCATTTAGGGCCAGACTTGAACATAAGAATGACCATACTGGGTCAGACCAAAGGTCCATCTAGCCCAGTAGCCTGTCTTCCGACAATGGCCAATGCCAGGTCCCCCAGACAGAATGAACAGAACAGGTAATCATCAAGTGATCCATCCCCTGTCGCCCATTCCTAGCTTCTGACAAACAGAGGCTTGGGACACTATCCCTGCCCATCCTGGCTAATAGCCATTGATGGACCTATCCTCCATGAACTTATCTAGTTCTTTTTTGAACCGTTATAGTCCTGGCCTTCACAACATCCTCTGGCAAGGAGTTCCACTAGTTGATTGTGCCTTGTGTGAAAAAATACTTCCTTTAGTTTGTTTTAAACATGCTGCCTATTAATTTCATTTGGTGACCCCTAGTTCTTGTGTTATGTGGAGTAAATAACACTTTGCTAGACCTCTATCATATCTACCCTTAGTCATTTCTTTTCCTAGCTGAAAAGTCCCAGTCTTATTAATCTCTCCTCATACGGCAGCCATTCCACGCCCCTAATAATTTTTGTTACCCTTTTCTGAACATTTTCCAATTCCAATATAACTTTTCTGAGATGGGGCGACCACATCTGCACGCAGTAGTCAAGACGTGGGCGTATCATGCATTTATATAGAGGCAATATGATATTTTCTATCTTATTATCTATCCCTTTCTTAATGATGCCCAGCATTCTGTTTGCTTTTTTGACTGCTGCTGCACATTGAGTGAATGTTTTCAGAGATCTATCCACAATGACTCCAAGATCTCTTTCTTGAGTGGTAACAGCTAATTTAGACCCCAGCATTTATCAACATTGAATTTCATTTGCCATTTTGTTGCCCAGTCATCCAGTTTTGAGAGATCCTTTTGTAGCTCTTCACAGTCTGCCTGGTACTTAACTATCTTTAGTAATTTTGTATCATCTGCAAATTTTGCCACCTCATTGTTTACCCCCTTTTCCAGATCATTTGTGAATAAGTTGAATAGGACTGGTCTTAGTACAGAGCCCTGGGGGACACCACTATTTACCTCTCTCCATTCTGAAAACTGATAATTTATTCCTACCCTTTGTTTCCGATCTTTTAACCAGATACCAATCCGTAAGAGGACCTTCCCTCTTATCCCATGACAGCTTACTTTGCTTAAAAGCCTTTGGTGAGGGACCTTGTCAAGGCTTTCTGAAAAACTAAGTACACTATATCCACTGGATCCCCTTGTCCACATGTGTGTTGGTCCCCTCAAAGAATTCTAGTAGATTGGTGAGGCATGATTTCCCTTTACAAAAACCATGTTGACTCTTCCCCAATAAATTATGTTCATCTATGTGTCTGACAATTTTGTTCTTTACTATAGTTTCAACCAGTTTGCCCGGTACTGAAGTCAGGCTTACTGGCCTATAATTGCTAGGGTCACCTCTGGAGCCCTTTTTTAAAAATTGGCATCACATTAGCTATCCTACAGCCAATTGGTACAGAAGCTGATTTAAATGATAGGTTAACAAATTATAGTTAGTTGTTCTGCAATTTCACATTTGAGTTCCTTCAGAACTCTTGGGTGACTACCATCTGGTTCTGGTGATGTATTACTGTTTAGTTTATCAGTTTGTTCCAAAACCTCCCCAAAAGACACCTCAATCTGGGACAGTTCCTCAGATTTGTCACCTAAAAAGAACGGCTCAGGTTTGGGAATCTCCCTCACATCCTCAGCTGTGAAGACCTAAGCAAAAAATTAATTTTGTTTCTCCACAATGGCCTTATCATCCTTGAGTGCTCCGTTAGCATCTCAATCGTCCAGTGGCCCCACTGGTTGTTTAGCAGGCTTCCTGCTTCTAATGTACTTAAACAATGTTTTGCTATTACTTTTTGAGTCTTTGGCTAGCTGTTCTTCAAATTCTTTTTTGGCCCTCCTAATAATATTTTTACACTTCATTTGCCAGCATTTGTGCTCCTTTCTATTTTCCTCACCAGGATTTAACTTCCACTTTTTAAAGGATGCCTTTTTGCCTCTCACTGCCTCTTTTACTTTGTTGTTTAGCCACGGTGTCTTTTTTTGGTCCTCTATGTTACTTTGAGGTACACGTTTAAGTTGAGCCTCTATTATGGTGTCTTTAAAAAGTTTCCAAGCAGCTTGCAGAGATTTCACTTTTGGCACTGTACCTTTTAATTTCTGTTTAATTAACTTCCTCATTTTTGAATATTCCCGCTTTCTGAAATTAAATGCTACAGTGTTGGGCTGCTGTGGTGTTTTCCCCACCACAGGGATTTTTTATTTTTATTTTTAAATTTAATTATATTATGGTCCCTATTACCAAATGGTCCAGCTATATTCACCTCTTGGACCAAATCCTATGCTCCATTTAGGACTAAATCGAGAATTGCGTCTCTTCTTGTGGGTTCCAGGACTAGCTGCTCCAAGAAGCAGTGACTTAAACTGTCAAGAAACCTTATCTCTGCATCCCGTCCTGAGGTGACATGTACCCAGTCAATATGGGGATAGCTGAAATCTCCCATTGTTATTACTGAGTTTTTTATTTTTATAGCCTCTCTAATCTCCCTGAGAATTTCACAGTCACACCATCATCCTGGTCAGGTGGTTGGTAGTATATCCCTACTGCTATAGTCTCATTATTAGAGCACGAAATTACTATCCACTGAGATTCTATGGTAAAGTTTGGTTCATTTAAGATTTTTACTTCATTTGATTCTACGCTTTCTTTCACATATAGTGCCACTCCCCCACCAGCACGACCTATTCTGTCCTTCCGACATATTTTGTACCCTGGTATTACTATGTCCCATTGATTATTGTCATTCCAAGTTTCTGTGATGCCTATTGTATCAATATCCTCATTTAATATGAGGCACTCTAGTTACTCCATATTATTATTATGACTTCTAGCATCTGAAAAAAGCACTTTAAAAACTTGTCACTTTTTAACTTGTACAGGTCTTTAGGCACCTAACTCCCACTGAAATCAATAGGACCTAAACACCTCTAAAATCTGGCCCTTAGTCTCCCTGTGCCTCAATTCTCTTTGTGGAATGGGACTGCATTCCCCTACCTCACAGCAGGGATTTGAGGAGAAACCTGTCAACAATTGTGAGGCACTTGCTATTGCCTGAGGAGTGCAGGCGAGCTGGCCTGCTCCCCAGAGGTGTTGCTCCCTGCAGAAATGTCTTGGCTCTCTCAAGCTAGCAGAGCTGGAAACATGGAAGGGGCAGAGCAAGAAGAGGAAAATGGAAAACATGCCTCCCTACCCAGTGCACCGTGGTTAGGCCTGGCAGAGGGGAGGGTAAGTCTTAGGAAGAGGCCAGTGGAGCAGAGGTAGCCTGGAGGTCCCTACGCTTTTTCCAAACCTCACTTATATGTATTAGGAGTCCCACACAAGAGAGGTCAAGAGACTGATGCAGGTTGGCACATGTCATTGCTAGGACAAGAGCCAGCAGCCCCAGGTCCCTGCAGCCCACATGGTAATACCATGGTGCTAGCTAGCAGGGGATGCCCTGACCTAGGATCCCTTAGGAGGGGGAATGCTATCAATTCCCTGAGGTTTGCTGGTAGGCCTGGTCAGTTGGTTAGCATTACAAGCGGGATGCAGGCTGTTAAAGAATTGACATCACCTAGAACCCTGCCACTAAGTGCTTGTTGTTATCTATCAGATTAAGACTAGAGAAGAAGACGCTGTGTGTACCTGTCTAGGTCCCTGAGGGCCACTTGCTCCCAAGTTAAGTGGCCCAGGTCCTTGAATTCCACCAGGCATTGGGCCCCTTGGGTTGGGGCCAGGGCCCCTGGGCTCCATGCCCCTGGGCTCCATGCCTCTCGGCTCCATGCCCCTGGGCTCCATGCCTCTCGGCTCCATGCCCCTGGGCTCCATGCCCCTGGGCTCCATGCCCCTGGGCTCCATGCCCCTGGGCTCCATCCCTCTCGGCTCCATGCCCCTGGGATCTCTTCCACCTGCAGAGAAAAAACATGCCATAAGCAAACCACTGGAAGGGAATTCTGTGTGGGAGAACATTGGGGACACACACCCACTTTTGAAAGTTAAGCCTCCTTTGGTTTAATGACTGGCAGAAAACCAAGACAGGTCAGGGATGGTGTGTGAATGGCACCTGCTTTTGGTAAATGACAAATCTGAACTTTTCCTCTCCTTGCCCTGTGTAACTACACCTCTCCCTCCTGCCAGTGTCTCCCTCCAATCCTGTGTAACTTTCCCTGCATCTCACTTCACAGCTGAACCGTCCCACCTTCACGTTTTCCTCACATCCCTGGGTAACCGGCTCCTCTCTTGGTCATTTCACGTTTCATTTATGGCCTCTCACCTCGAGCATCCATCAAAGGCCCTCTAGGTTCTCCCATCAGTGGCCTGGGTTCTCCCATTGGTCCTCCCCTCATTTCATGTGGGGGTGGACCACGATTGTCATGGCCGGGCATATGGTGCATGGGTGGACCTTGGTGTGGTGGCCCAAGGTAACCTCTGTAGAGAGAGGGGAAAAACAGAGCAGAAGGAGAAAGGTGAGAGTGTGAATCAGACACAAGCTTGGCACCGAGCAGGTGCAGTATTTTGACCACAGCACAAAGCCGGGTGCACAGAAAGTGGTGGAGTTTGGTACATAGGAATGGATGCTAATGTTTCTACCTCGCCCAGTCTGAGTGGCCACAAATACCATCTTCCCTTCCCGTTGCACAGCTGTGTGTACCTGGATCACCAGCACACATCACTCTGAGAAGCCAGCATGGGACTCAGCAGTTCACCCGGCAGGTAGTACCACTTAACCATCACTCTGACCACAAGAGGCAGGGAGTCAGAGCCTCAAAGGCTCAGACTGGACCAGAGGATGAATTACTACCACTCACCTGGGCTCCACTTCTCCAGTGACTGAGAGCAGGGTCCCTCCACGTGGGTCATTTGGAGCATCTCCCAGAAGGCCCCGGGGAGGTGGGCCGCTAGCAGGTAATGGTCCACGCTGCATAGGGGCCCTCGGGTCTGGCATGGGCACTGCCAGGGAGGCAAGCAAGGGAAATTACTGAGGTCAAGCACTGGCAAGAACAATCACACCAAAGTCCTCCTGTGAGACAGCACCACTCCTGTTGCCCCTGGCAGTGAGATGCAACTGAACCCCATCCTCAGTGCTCCCTGTAGCTCACAGACACACTGGCTTTGGACAGAGTCCACACTGCTGTCCATGATATGGCTGGAAGTGATGCACCACAAACAGGAAGGAAGTCTTCCCACAGACAACACCGCAGCTCACAGAAGCGGGTGCCCTCAGTGCTAAGTTCAGCCCTTCCTGTCCCCCACAGCGACTGCTGTGGCTTGTTGACAAAAGTCGAGAACCAAGATCACAATAACTACCAACAAGTCTGGTCACATCCAGCGTGAGTCACAAGGTCAGCTGTGAGCCTAAACAGCCCAGATCAAACCCAGTCATCCCACTTCCATAAGGTCCAAAAGCCGAGCACGAGCCTCCTCTCTCCCGTCTGTTTCCTCATGTACTGGGTTAATCTCCTACCCCTCTATGCAGAACTCTAGGCTAGTCTCTCCTCCTACACCAGGGGGCAGCTCTGCCTTTGACAAGTGCTCACTTCCACACTGGGCAGACTACACAGAGCAGTCCCACGGCCCCAAGTGAAGGGAACCCTAGTGCTGAAGTCCAGGCTTTTTCCATGCATTCCACACTGAGCCCCGTGACAAAGGGAGCTGGCAGCTGTCATGGATACCTTGAACTCGCTCGATAGATGCAGGCCTGGCAGGTCCCACGGGCGAGAGCTGCAGGTTTCCTGGGTGAGCAGCAGGAAAAGAGGGAAAAGAGCAGACACATAAATAGCGCGCGCCCGCGCACACACAGACTCACAGACAGGCCTGCCTATACCACAGACCCACCGGTGCTGCACAAACTCCTTTCCCTCAATGGAGTGAGCTCATTCCTCATAAGGCAGGCTCCCACAGAATCAGACTGCATATTTTAAAGAGATGCTACCAATCTTTCAGGCCTGGCTTTATCAGATCTTCCCAATAATGATACTGGACGGAGACCATCCAATGCCAGTCCTGTGACGAGGATGGCCTCTTCTGCATGGCTTGAAAAATCCACTCCCCTAGGCACTATTTTGCCTGGTCACTGTGTGTGGGTGGGGGTGTGGGGCGGCACACAGGGGACAGGGACCTACACCATCAAGTTCTGTTGCATTTACACTTTAATTTAAAATATATTAAATTTGTGGGCCTTACAGTTTCAGAATAACCTTCTGTAAGTGGGTGGCAGCACGAGGAGGTCAGATTGTGCCTGAGTGCACAGAGACAGCTCCACTGTTTCTGCTCAGAGCTTCCCCAAGCAGACACAGAAATTAACAAAAATCTGGTTCAGTTTCATCACTGCTATTCAAAGCCCTGCAGACAGCAGGGAAGCTGCTAAGAATTGTATCTATTTCATGTGGCTGCTTCTTGGCAAAGCTCTGAGCAACAGGGAGGCACTGGGGCTGTTCATGGGGGAGGAGGATCCAAAGGTGAAATCACAAGCCTCTCTCAGATTCAGCTGCTTTTAAGGTATGTAAAAATATGAGATCCCAAAAGGAATTTACCATGTTCTGCTAGAAGATTGAGGGAGGATATTTACTTCCCTCACATCCCACAATATGAAAGAACAGGGATCCCTTTGTTGTGATAAACTGGGGCCACTGGACAATAAGATGCCCCAACTTTAACTGTCTAACTGCATTAAATATCATTCCAAGACATTGGTGTACAACCTTCCACATATGGAGGGAGGACTACGCAAAACATCTCCATAGAAACACTCTCTGCTTTGATCACCACTCTACACACATCACTATTCTGTGCAAAAGAAAAGCTATTGCTCCCTCTCCTGGACAAACAAAAGAAAGCACAGGAGACTCAACAGTAACCAACAGCAGGCAACAGGCTGGCTCGCCCACACCTGGACATGCTAAGTACCAGAAAGAGAGTTACTGGAGAAGGCCTCACTCTCCCTGCTCACTATACACACACTCAGACAGAAGGACAGGTGCACAAAGACTCTCAGACAGGCTGAGAAAACTTTTACACATTCAGTTAGCTTGGGGGGGGATTCCCTGATCTGTCAACAACTCCCCTAGCACGTGGCCTTGAACGTCTCAACGTCCTGGCCTGGAAGTAGGGATCCCTATGACACGTTGCATCAAACATAGATTAACTGACATCTGGTTTACCTTGTCCACGTTCCAAGGGCACTGGTCCACCTCCCGGCATCCCGACCTGAGGCTGCATTCCACCTGGGAGGGAAGAGCAGAGAACTCACAACCCCTCTTTCATATTATCTGTTCCCACAGCCCTCACTATTCTGCTCCTATAAAGATGCCCCACCTTGCCACTGACAGACAGATTTCCACCTGGCCTAACAGGCTGTAGAGACAGAGTGACCCCGTCCAGTTGGCTAACCCAAGAGTTACTCCCTAGGCTTCAAATCTTCCATATGTGCAACTGCCCCTCTTAAAAACCTGCAAGAACCCCGCACTCATGGGGTATGTTGTCCCTGCAGAAGCTCTGGGCAGTTTTACAGTTTGCAGTTCAGACATGCTCAAAGAGCTCACCTCCAGGAGCCAAGGGGCCGGGGCCTGGGCCGGCTACGGAGGCTGGCATCTGTCCTGGGGCTGGCACTCCACCCTGCATAGGAGGCTGCATCAGAGGAGGAGCTCCATTTACATGCATGCCACCCTGTAGAGGGAAGAAATCGCAGTGAGAACCCTCCTCACCAACAGACACAAGCATTGTCCCCCGCACCAGGGTTGCAGGCGGAGAATCCCTTCTCATCAACATGTACACACAACACTCCCCCACACACCAGGATTTCACACTGAGAGCCCTTCTCAACAACACACACCTACATCCTCCACACGGAGATGTCACACCCTTAATGTCCATCTCAATAATGTGGGTTGAACAAACAAATTCTTACTATGGGCTGTGGCTGGGACGATGGGGGATTCTGCTGGTTCATCTGTGCATTAGGACCTGGACCAGGCCCGGGCCCGGGCCCAGGTCCAGGCCCAGGAACTGGCTGTGGGTTGCCTGGAATCAGAGGTGGAACACTGGTCTGACGATGCAGAATTTTCTAAGGGCAGAAGCAGAAGGAGAGAGAAGTTGTGCATGCACCAACTAGAAACAGCCATTCCTAGAATCCACCCACAGCCCCAACTCTCCAGACAAGTGCCCCCGTCGATCCCAGACTGAGGAGCGGGATCATACATACCAGAGCAATCTCTGGATCGACGATCCTCATCACCACTTGGGCCTGCAGCAGGGCATATGCCAGCTGAGGGTTCTGGAGCAGCATGTTCCGTGCCTCCTGAGGGCTGTTCTGCACACACAACTAAAGAGCAACACACTGATCAGAGCTCTCAATGGGCCTCGCTGCTGCTGCGCAGTATTAAGACCTTCACTGATAACTGTTGCTGCAATCCCATGGGGGCAGCGATGTTCCTGGAAATGCAGGAATGGCAACATCTCAAAGGGCAGGAGCGTTTTGCTTCGTTTGCCTGGTACGTTACACAGTGCTGGCATGGTTAATAAAACAACCAATAATGCACCTGAGAAACCCATAATGTGGACTGTCTGAAACACAGGGCAGCTAATAATGAAATCACAGAGCTCAGGCTGCTCATAAAAATGTGTCTGATCCGCATCCTATTGTCCATGATCATCTCCTCTTCTCCAGGGTCCACAGTATTAGCCAAACCACAGGAGTGCTAACAGGGCAGTAGGACACAAATAACCCACCTCCCCGCCCCAGAGCAGCTGTGGTTCCCCCAAAGTCCCTGCCTGCTTTTCACTGTCCACAACAGCGAGTCCTGCTGTTAGACCGGCTCACGTCCTCGTCCAACTTGCTTATATTCCTCATGGCAGCACCCAAGATACTGATTAACCCTCCGGACCATTCTACCCTGCAGCAGCAGTGGCACATACGAGGCATTAACAGGAGAGACAATGTCACAGAGTTGTGAGTGAGGAACTGCTGCTGCCCGGTTGCTCGTGTGATGGGGGTGTGGTTATTCTGCACTGTACAACCACGGTTGCAAGCTTGTGACTTGGTCCAGCCACTTCGCTCCCACTCACCTTCATCTGCTTCATCAGCTCAAACATCTGCTCAGGTGGCAGGCTGGCAACTGCCCTGCTGATAGACTCAGGGGCGTCTTCAGGATTTATAGGGTCTCCATATGGTGACTCTATGATAGGGGCACCTGTGCCCAGGCCTGGCAGGGATAGAGACGGGAAGATAAAGAGGAAAGGTTAAACACACAAGTGTCCTGGGAACCCTAAGCTGCTGGTCTCGGTCTCGTTTCACATCACAGGAATCGCCAGCACAATTGCTGGTGCTTTCTCACACTGACCCCTTCAGCTGAAAGGCCAGTAAGTCAAGGATGATGTAGTCACAGCTGCATCTTTACAAGCAGGAGGGAGGGAAATGTACTTTTGAAACACAGATTCAGGAGCACCATTCTGCAGTTGGAGAGTATATGGGTCAGACTAAAAGTCTGGGCTCCAAACATGCCCAGAATTCCTACTAAGTCAATTAGGAGTTGAGGGCTGTGCCATTAGAAAGATTGTTTCACACAGATCTGTAATACAGTCTCCTACATGAGCTAGGACCATACATGTCACAATAATGTGGCCATTCTTCATACACCTCTTTGTCAAATGTGGAGCTTCACTAGTCACAAAAAACAGGTAAGGGTAGGGGTTTGTCTGGTCAAGGAAATTACAATCCCCCTGAAAACTTCTACTTGCTATCTTACCTGCAGCACATCACCTATCTGTGAGCTTTTCACTGTCAACCTCACCCCGATTCGGGTGGGGGTACAGTAACTCCTCACTTAAAGTCATCCCGGTTAACGTTGTTTCGTTGCTGATCAATTAGGGAACATGGTCATTTAAAGTAACGCAATGCTCCCTTATAACATTGTTTGGCAGCTGCCTGCTTTGTCCACTGCTTGCAGAAAGAGGAGCCCTTTGCAGCTAGATGGTGGGGGCTTGGAACCAAGGTGGACTGGCAGCCCCCCCATCAGCTCCCTGCTCCCCTTACTTCCCTGTGCGGCAGCGGCCCAGCAGGCTATCAACTGCCCGCAATTCAGCTGTCCCTCCCCCCACTGCCATGTGCTGCTCCTGCCCTCTGCCTTGGAGCTGCTCCCAGGAGCCTCCTGCTTGCGTGTGTGGGGGGGGTGGGGGACGGGGGATGCTAATATCAGGGTGTCCCCCTCCCCCCTGTTCCTGCCACCCGCTTACCCTATCTCCATAGAGCAGGGGGTGGGACATGACAGGGCTCAGGATGGAGGGAACTTGCAGGCAGAAGCTGGGTCCTGATCTGGGTCAGTGTACTTAAAGAGGCAGTGCATTTGTCTCTCTCTCTCTCTCTCACACACACACAGTGTGGGCCTCTGTCTGCCATGCTGTCTTCCCTCCCTCTATTCATGCTGCCTTGAAGAGTATAAGGCTACATTAACAACAATGTGTTAACCCTTGAGGGCTCAGCTGAGTGCTAGTTCCTCATTCAGCAGTACGGCATTCTCTGGGAAATATCCCACCCTCTGACGCCACCGCCTCAACCAAGCTTCACAATCATCATTGCTGTGTACAGTATTAAATTGTTTGTTTAAAACTTATATTGTGTATACATATATATAATATAGTCTTTTGTCTGGTGAAAAAAATTTCCCTGGAACCTAACCCCCTCCCTCACCCACCCCATTTACATTAATTCTTATGGGGAAATTGGATTCGCTTAACATTGTTTCGCTCAAAGTCGCGTTTTTCAGGAACAGAACTACAACGTTAAGCAAGGAGTTACTGTACTAGATTTTGTGCCTTGGCTAGTAGATTTTTGTTACAGATTTGTAAGGCTTGTGTAGGCCAAACATTATAGTAGCATTAATCCCCTCAACCCAAAGTTCAGACTCACTCTTCAGCTCCTCCTTATTCTTCTCACTGGCTGCGTTGTCCACACGCAACGCCCTCCCGCTGAACTCACGCCCATTCAGGTTCCGCATGGCGCTGAGCGCTGTCTCCTGGTCTTGGTATTCACAAAAGCCATATCCCTTTGGTTTGCCTGTCTCCCTGTCATACACCAACCTGGATAGCAGAGCAGAAAGAATCACAGGCATTAGACGCAGTACGGAACACAGGGAGAGTATTACACAATACCACAGCATTTCCAGACTGGTAACACCATCTCCACACCCTCCGTTCCGTCTCTAACAGGAAGAAGGACCACCTCATTCAAAGCTTGTGTCTGCCAAGTATGCCTGAGACCCATCTGCTCGTGGCTAGAGTGCTGATGAGTGCAGAATCGACTACAGCTGAGATCACCTGTCTTTTTATGGGAGATGTCAAAAAGAGAAACAGTTCTCACCTGAAACTGACAACAGGTCCGACCTCTGAGAAAATGTCCTTTAGCTGCTCCTCTGTGGCTTCGTATGGAATATTCCCCACTATGGGTGAGGGGAGCAACGTATTAGTACAGACATCGAGTATCAGGAAAAACACAGGCATGAACATTTTTCCATGGAAAGACAGGAAAGAACAAAAATGAACCCAGGGATGGCAAAACCCAGAGATGGCTGTGTGAACACACACACACACAGACAAGTTTCTGGGAATCCGCTGCAGGGCTGCAGACTTTTGTGTATATACCATTCCTCCTGATACTCATGTTGGTGCAGTGTCCCATTGCTGGTACGGAATCCACGCTGGGGCACATTTTAGGACTCTGGTAATGTGCCTCAACCCAGGTACAGGTCAGGAATTGCAGGAAAGTGGGCAGTTATAATAAAGTCAATGTTTGTTAAAATAATGGTTCCCTATTACGGGCTGGATACCACCACTTATGTTTCAGGATTTTATGGATTATTCCACCAGGCTCTTCCCCACCCCAAGCTTAATAATAAGCCTCTAGTCTCCAGAATGCCAAAGCTGCCTGCCTCCCTTTCAGTTGCGCTGCCCTAACCCACCATGGAGCGTAAAGTGCTCATGAGAGTTGGATTAGGAGCAGTCCAAGAGCTCCATGAGTGTTTAGACTGTGCATAATCCAATGGGAGATAGCAGGCATTGGCTAGTACAGCTGAAGTCCAAACAGGAAGAGCTGCCTGAAAAGGTTAGAAATCACCATGTGAAAAGATCTGACCTTATTTGTCAGATGAGTGGGTCACATACGGGGTCAGTGAACCACAGAATAGTGGAGCAATACTGGCTCAAGTTCCTGCTTTCTCCCCACTTTTACTACCATGCTGGTATCAATCAGTGCAGGACATAGGTATGTACAATACAGGAACTACAGCGAGCCTGGGACACCTTCCTAACCCTTTATTAGAGGGATGGCAGGTCTCATTTCATGTTTTTTCTGCCACTCTTTTCCTATCTGTTTTAGTGAAAATATTGGTGGAATATTTGGTTTAATCAGGTTTGGTGGCTCCTTAACTCCATTTCCATTGCCTGAGGAGTATGAAGGGCCCATGCTGAGGAAGGTGAAAGGGACAGTGCCATGATTTCCCACAGCACACCAACGTGCCTCTGCATCCAGGGCCCAATCCAAAATCTACTGATGTCTATTGACTTTGGCCCGGGCCCTTAAACAGTGCAGAATAGTCATAAATGGTGTGTATACTTTTTAACTCCACTCATCACATCAATGTCCAAAGAATGTAAACGCAGAAAGGCTCTGAGGAGGATGACATGGCAGAGGCTCAGAGACAGCCTGCACCCCCCGTGAGTAGAAAAATTGGATTTCTCATAGAGGAGCAGATCACTGGTCCATCAGTTCCACTATCACTGGCCAGTACTTGACGCTTCGGAGGAATGCAACTCCTGAACCCTGTTATACACCAGACTGATTGCACACTTCTACACATCACTTGGAGGGAGGGAAGGGGGAATCCTACAGGTAGTTATTCTGTGACCTGAAGTATGTGATGCGATTACTTCATCTCAGCCTGTATAACAACCAATATCTCTTACAATTATCCAGCCCCTTTTAAAACCCCTCTACATTGTGACTCTATGACACTCCAGAGCAGCAAATCTTAGAGGCTGACTCTGTGCACCAGAAAGACATTTTCTTTAGTTTGTTCCAAGAGTACCTGCTACGACTTTGAGTGACCCATTCTTTTACATTGGGAAAGACAAAGGAGGTACTGTAATTTTCACTAACCCCTTCTAGTCATGTCTAATTCTTCCTTGTCCCGATTAAATAATCATAGCTTTTAAAAGCTTTCCATATGCATAAGCCGCTTATACAATACCAATTTATCAACATCCTTGCCTCTCTTTGGTCCATACAAACTGGATACACTACACCAAATAAAAACACACCACTGTTTGATATAATACCCACAGACAGTCTGTACCAACCCCACAATAGAGGGATGCTTATGACACATCACCATGCAGGTGACATGCATAAGTATAGAGCTGTCTGGAATATGGAAATTCCATCCCACAAAAAACTTAAGTTTCCAAGTTTTTTTCATTCCAATTCAAAACAAAAAGTCAAAATCTTGAAGTTTTTCACAAGAACTGAAATTCCCCAAAAATGGTTTTGGAAACAATGAAACATTCCCACTGCCAAGCTTCCTGCCTTGCAGATGGGCTGACTTCCCAGCTCCCTAGGATCGCTGGCTGTCTGGTGTGCCTAACTGGCAGGCTGCTAGGTTGCCTGGCTTTTAGGGGATCCCAAATTCCCTGCCAGGCAGACAACTTGGAAACTGAATAAGAAGGTTATCATTTTTCATCGTAAAATTTTTACCAGCTGTACACAAGAGGTAGTACAGCAGAAAAAAGCATCATAGACACTTGAGCGTCTTTATGCACTTGCAACACTTTAGTCACCACTTGCTCAGGGTAAGTAAAGCATCTCTAGCTTTCTAAGTCAGCTTTACAGAAAGGAACAGGTGAGTTTTAGTCTCTGAGCTGGTAGACTTTCAGGTCTGTTTTGCAAGGCTGCACTCTGTGCTTAATTTCCCTTTTACTGCCTGCCCTAGGTTTTCATGTGATGCCCAAGGCAATGTTCTCTTATGTGCTACTCCCACCTACTGCAACAGTCCCCAGGGAAGGCTTTGGGGCAGGAGATCACATTGCTATGGGCATTATCTCTCTCCAGCCTGTATTTGGTGAGTCACGGATAGCACAAACATAGGTTTGAGAAGTGTTTTATTGAGAACTCATTCTGCTCAGAAATAGGTATTGTTTATTTCTGGGGGTCCATTTCTGACACCAGCATTGTGACATCACCATGATCACTGCAGCAAGCTGCTGTGATGTCACAGAGAAAGAGAGTGTGGGCCTCTGTGGAAGCGTCCCTGGTTGTGGGGAAGGGGCAGAGAAGGGGATCTCTGCACCCAGCAGAGTAGGAGGGCTACTCTATAGGCCTCTGTCGAGGGAAAGCCCGGTGTGTGTGTGTGTGGGGGGGCGGGTCTCTGTTCCAGAGCAGTGGGTCTTAGCTGGGGTGGGAGGGCACCAGGGAAGGGGGGAACCTGGCAGAGGGAGGCTCCGGGGGGATTCCGTGCTCGGGAGAGTTGGGATGGGGGCGGATCTCGGGCGGGAGGTCCGGGAAGCCGATATAAGAGCGCGGGTGAGGCGAGGGGTCCCAGGAGCCGGGCAGGGGAGGGAGGGAGCCGGTGTGGCGGTCCCGGGCGCTGCCCCCTCCCCCCCGTGACATATCTGGGTGAGGGAGTATTGGGGTCTCTGTCCCGGGGGCGGGGGGTTTCTCTCCCCGGCTCCTCCTCACCGAACACGGAGCGCAGCGAGCGATCCACCGCGGGGTCCCGCACCGCCAGCCCCGCCATCCTTCACCCACCGCCGCTGCAGCGCTTCCAGTCCCCCCCCCGCTTCCGGCACCCTCGTGCTCCGGCTGGAAACAAGCACAGCCACTTCCGTTCCGCTCGAGCCCCGCCAAGGCTCCAGGGTGTTTCCGGACAGCGGACAGAGTCTAGCGGCGTTGGCAGGAGCGAGCTCTGCCGCCGTAACCAGGCGACCGGTCCACAGAAAAGATGGCGGCGGCAAGCACCGACCAGCAACAACGACTCCGTTCCGGTGGGAAACACTAACCCCGCGCCTGTAGTTCCGCGCACGTCTGTGCCTCGGAGTCTCCCTCGCGGGGCAGGGAGCCGCGTCCAGCCCAGAGCCAAGGGCCGGGGCAGCCAAGCAGTGAGGGGGCGGGGGGCGCGTGGCAGTGGGGTAAGGGGGAGGAGGAAGGGGGCGCGTGGCCGTGGGGTAGGAGGGTGGGCGGCAGGGGGCACCTGGCGGTGGGGCGCAGGGGCGGGAGCCAGGGGCTGGTGGCGGTGGGGAGGGTAGGAGACTGTGCTGGGGCGGATGCGAAGGATGTTGTGCGGTGGTTGGAGCAGAGGGTGATGAATTCACTGTGATTGGTAAATAAATGGCGTGGCTGCTCCTGCTTAATCCTGCTGGCACTGCTACTCTCCGTGCCCTCGAGGGAGGCAGGAAATGCGCCTCGGGGGTTGCCACTTCTCCTGGGATTCTGCAGATTGTCCCACTTGTAACAGGGTGGCCAGTCGCTGGCCCGCGAAGCACTTCCAGGGCCATGAAGCATCCTCACGTTGCCCTTCAAGCACACTCACAGAGGTGGCAGCCTCACCGGCCACACATCCATCAAAGCCCAGTCCGGTTACCACATGGGCTGTGAAATCCAGCTCAAGAGGTGCTGTAGTGCTAACAGGCAGCATTTCTCTCTGCCACCTCCCATTTTCCAAAGGGAGACTTCTGGGCATTTCTGGCGTAGGTCATGTTAATAAAGCTGCGCCCACAGCCCTGATTGGGTTGCTGGTGTGTGGTGCTCTCCTGCGACGCAGCTTTGAGGTGCACACCTAGAGCATACA
Organism: Lepidochelys kempii; assembly: GCF_965140285.1. Lineage (NCBI taxonomy): Eukaryota > Metazoa > Chordata > Testudines > Cheloniidae > Lepidochelys > Lepidochelys kempii. Next base: position 65,140,580 of record NC_136388.1, read on the forward strand.
GTGCTATGCAGGGCGTTGATAATGGGGATATGGAGACTTCTGCCTCCATAAAGGCAAAAATCCAGCCCATGTCAATAGTAATCAAAAGTCACCAGGATCTAATGGCTATTTGGTAGCCTGTGTGAAATGAGTTCGTTGCTCTTGATCTATCTCCTAGTATATAAGTGTCCACATCACACTCTGGTCCTGTTGTTGGCATCCTTAGCAGAGAGATCGGGGCTATAGGTTGCAGCAGTTTGCATCTTCAGTGTCTCTTTTGGGGAGAAGTTTTTGGATGCTGAGAGACATTCAGGCTGCAGCTCCCTGGAATTGCCAACCATGGGTTGAGTAGCTTTGCCTACTGCCAAGCCAGACAACTGGGTGGTGATGTTTTCTTCTCTTTTAGGTTCTGGCAAGATGGATGCAAAGAATTTGAATTCTGGTCCCATCTCTGTACTTATTACTAAGTCACAGTTTGCCCAGCGGTTCAGGTGCAGTATGGACATGCAGATTGGAGGGAGAAAGCTGAAAGACATTGTTGTACCTGTATTGAGCTGAACATGTGGTCATTAACATGGCAAAATAGAGTAAAAAAAACTTATCCTGTGGATCTGGGCTCACTTGAGTGGGAGCAGAACTCATAGTTCCAGACTAGTGCCTCACTACTAGTAATAATTTGCTTATATCAACACACAGCCCCAGCTTCAGAGCATTAGGGGCTGCAGTGGAATTCTCACTTTCACAAATGATGGACCATTTGGTTGATCTCAGCCCAATCCTTAATGGGCATTGATCTACTTCCCAAAACTAGCACATACTATAAATTGGAATGATTGCCGGTACCCATTCATAGTCAGGCCAGGGTGATGAGAGGTCAGAAATGAGATACAGAGCTTGCACAGCTGGCACTTGCCTGTACTATGGTTGCTCAAGTCAGCAATGACATCTCAAAGCCTTTACAAAGGTGGGTAGATATCATCCCCATTTTACAGAGGGGACACTGAGGCACCGAGGGATGCAGTGACTTGCCAGAGGTCACTCAGTGAGTCGTTCACAGAGCTGGGAATAAATTCAGGTCTCCTGACACTAGACCATGCAGTTTGTTACTCCAGGAGATGGTGATTTAATCAGACCAGGACTGAACAATGTGTATAGAGTATTGCTCTGCTCAGGCTTACATGAGAGGGTTGCAGAAAACCTAGAGGCCATAATGTCAGATGAATAAATACCTGAATACATCCTTGGACTTGCAGGGGGTATTTGGAGAAAGAGAGGATTCTGGATGTCTGCCATCGTGTGCAAAAGCTCCTGGATGGCACAGTGGCATTGCCTGTGCTGGGAGAGAAACTCACTGAGCAGCACCTGCAGGAGCTGCGGGAGAGCCTGCCCCCTGAGACGACATGCACACTGACGTGCATCCAGGTCAGTAAAGCACTGGCTTCCACAGTAGAATCAGGGGTAGGATTTACCGTGCCGGGCTCTTGTGCCCCATATCCCGTCTCTGCGAATGGCTGCATCCTCAGGGGTCATTGGCATGCCAACCCCTCCCATAATGCACAGTAGCCATTTGTACAATACATCACTTGAAGACAGTGAAATTCTTTCCTGACCCCTTCTGCCATCAGCTTAAGGGGAATTTGACTGAAATTCCCTGGGACTATCTTAGCCTTGCCTGGCGCTGGCAGGGAGCTCTGGAGGGCGTGGAGGCTAGGTAGAAGAGAAAGCAAGTTTCACTTTATAGTTTGATTCAGTTCCTATGTGTTTTATTTAGAGCCCAGTCCTGCCAGCTGCAGAGTGTGCTCCATTCCTGTGGAAATCAGTGAGAGATGAGGCTGTTCAGCAGCTTGCAGGAAGCACCTGGAACCTCAGGATCAGATCCCTTTTTCCTGTGAGGTTGGGAGCATGTGCTGGGATTGTCTGAGTTCAGCAATCCTGAGTTCTACTCCTCCCTAGCAGGGTTTGATTGAATTCCTAAGTCTCAATTGCGGGTCTCCTTGGCAGGGACCTCATGTGTCACTGATGGAGCAAAGACTTTCACTCTAGTGCTGTGGGAGATGGGATTGCAGGGAGCAGTAATATTCCATTTTAGCTGCTTTCCCGTGTCTGTTTGCACAGGGCTTACTAGGTGCTTCCCCCACAGCCGGCTCGGAAAACACCCAGCACCAAAAGGAATAAATTCCTGCGGCATTAAACAAGCAGACAAATTTCTCTGCTTTAAAAGGAGGAGATTGTGCCCTCCTTGCAGGGTTCCCAGGCCCATCACAGTCTCCAGGAGCTGCCAGGGCAATGGGTAACTCATTGCCTTTATTTAGAGAACAGTAGCTGCTCCAGCCTGAGGGACTTTATCTGGAGATGGTGGATGTGGCCATGGGTCCTGAAGCCCCTTCAGTCTGTTGTGGGTTAGTGCAGCCAGTACGGTGGAAGAATCACACCCGGCAAGCTGGACTTTCCAGTCCCTGGGGGAGGTAAAGGGAAATGATCCAGCACAGCAGCTGTGGTAGGGAGATTCCTCCCACACATATCCTGTCACAGGCTCTCTCCCTCCCTGCGCTATCTCAGCATCAGTTTTTTCCTTTGTGTTTCTTTCCGAGAACCCCCTTCCCTCGAAGGCAGCACGAGTCCAGTCGCCCGCCCGGAAGCTGTGCAGGGAGCTGCAGCGTTTAGTGTCAGACTCTGGGGGCAGGTGGTCAGATGAGCTGGAGGACGATCTCCCTCGTTCCTGGCAGCAGCATGGAGACCTCGTCCTGCTGAGCAAGGACAGCTTCAGGGCTGCATTGTGGAAGGAACTGGGTAAGAGAGACCTGTGGCTCTGTCTTCCAAGATGCACTGAACCAGCCTCCGCTAATCCACCTGCTTGGGGCTCTCTTCCAGGACTGGAGCTCTGGGAAACAGTTGCTTCTGCTCTGGGTGCCCGACGCATAGCCAAACAAGGGCGAATATCACCAGATGGGGTACGATCCCCCACAGTGACCCTGTTGCTGGGGCAGGATGGCTGGGTGGAGCATGTGGACAATGGAATCAGGTAGAAGGGGGGGATGGGGTAGGGGCGGAAGAAGCAGGAAGGGGCTGTCGAGCCAAGATGCCCCTAGGAAGGGGTCACTGGCCAGCCCCATGTTGGTGGCTCTCACTGGCCCTATGGTGTTTTCCCAGATACACGTTCGATGTGACCAGGTGCATGTTCTCTCCTGGAAACATCACAGAGAAGTTGCGGGTGGCGTCGCTGCCATGTGCCGGGGAAGTGCTAGTGGATCTCTATGCAGGTAACTGTCTCTGGGGTCATGGGAAAGGGCCGGCTTCCTCCTCTGAGTCTTGGGAATCATGCTCCTCTCTGTCATTCTGAGGAGTTTGCTGGGGCTCTGACCGCAGAGCCTGTGGGCCGTGGATTACTGCTCCCCATCCTCCTGTCTGGAACCACCCCCGGCCCCAGATAACATAGACTGCCCTGTAGATCACAAGAATTCAGTTCATCCCAATGTTCATTATTTGCTCAGCACTATCCATCCAGTGGCATCCTCCACCCCATGCTTGCTGTAGTATCTGTCCAGTAGCCAGAGCTGTGTGCTTAACAGCAGCTTCAGCCCCTGGCACCTTCTCCCTCTCCCCCTACGCTCTGCCAACAGCCTCAATCCAGTCGTTCTCTACTGCTGAGAATGAGGCCTTAACCCTGAGCATTTTGTTCCCGCACTGTGGATGCCTCGGGACTGTGCTGCCAGCGATGTCTGTCTCCTGTGCCCTCAGGGATTGGCTATTTCACAGTGCCATATCTGGTTCACGCCGGTGCTGCCTTTGTCCATGCCTGTGAGTGGAATCCCCATGCTGTGGAGGCCCTGAGAAAGAATCTTGAGCTGAATGGCGTGCAGGATCGATGTCAGATCCACCAAGGGGATAACAGGCAGGTGAGCAGAGAGCAACCCTTCTGCAGCTGAGGGGGCACAATGGAGTCTTAGGGAGGGGAATTCCAAGGGTACAGCCCATGCTGCTGAGACCCCCCTAAAGGGGGTGATGTGCCTCTGAACTCTAAGCCGGCTCTAGATGTCAGAGGAATTCCTTTCCCAGGAAACTGCTCTTCTCCCCCCATCCTCTCCTCTTTCTGATGTGGCAGAGTTTCTTCCCCATGGTACAAGAGATGGGAGCAAAGGTCCAAAGGGTCTGTGTGGGAGAGGTGGGCTCTGTTATGTTTGCACACTGTAGGAGACAGGGACCTGGTGCACTGAGGTCTGGTCAGACTGACTCGGTAGTTCTAGAGCTCAGAGACGAGAAGGACCTAATAGGTCTCATCTCCTGGAGGGCTTGGAGTGTGTGTTCCAGGGCGGTGTTCAGTGCCCCAAGCAATGGGACTGCACACCCTTCCCTTAGGAAACTGTAGATCTGTCTTCCTGTCAGGACTCCTGTCTGGTTAGCCAGCAGGCCCAGCTCATCCTGTTGCTCTCAGAGACATCCCCATGTGCGTCCTAAATAACTCTCACATGTCAGACACTTGCTTCTGGTTATCAGACCCCGCTACATCCTTACTAGTTGTTCTGGCCACGTCAGGCCTGACACTCAACTTCGTTATTATTATTTATGTTACCTTAGTACCTAGCAGCCCTAGCCAGGGACTGGGGCCCCCACGTGCTACTGCTGCACAAACACAGATGGTCCCTGAAACAAGGAGCCTTCAATCCATCTTGATGCCTTTCTCTGTCTGTCCGTAACACAATAACTTTTGAATGCTGCAGCCAAGCAGTTCAAATTTCAGGGAATATTCTCAGCCTCAATGTAATTGTCTGTGGATCAAAGAGCCATTTGATGGCAGCCAGTATCCTCAGCTCACCTCTGTGCAGCCTTTCAATACAGTTTAAAATGTGTCAGAATGACACAACAAAATGAGAATGGTGGGGAGAAGGAGGGCATGTGGGGGCACTTAGCCCCACGCATGGGAGACCTGGGAATGGGGGAGAAGGATGGCATGGGGGGTACCAAGTCCCTGGCATGGGGAGAATGGGAGACCCGGGAATAGGGGAGAAGGAGGGCCTGGGGGGCACACCGAGCCCCTGGCATGGGGAGAATGGGAGACCCAGGAATGGGGGAAAAGAAGGACCTGGGAGGCACACCGAGCCCCCGGACTTGGGGGAGGAGATGGCGGTGGGTTGCAGGGAGTCCCTGAAATAGAGGGGAATGGGAAGGTGGCACACAGGGAGCTTGTAGAGGAAAATGGAGGGATGCAAGGAGCATGTGCAATGAGCTCAGCCTACAGAAGCAATGATGCTAGTTAATTCTCAGGTAGGACAGGGGCTGGAGGTGGCTCTGAGGAGGTACAAGGGCAGTGGTGGAGCTTCATGGTTCTGGTGAAAACTTTATATATTACTCTCAACTCACAGTAAGAGCATGAGAGCAGTGCCCACTTTCACCCACCCCCTTCCTATGGTAGATGGCAAGAGACAGCTGTGGCAACCTTTATATACTGTTATATTCCCCTGAGGGAAAGAGAAACTTTCCATGGTCTGCAGTGCCTTGCTTGGTGTATTTTCCCCTCCCTGACATGGGGCCCTCTGTGGTGTATGTCCTTTCACCATGCCATCCTCCTCACCTCCCCGTGTCATTTCCAGCTAGAGCTGCAGGACGTGGCCAACAGGGTGAATCTGGGGCTGCTCCCCAGCTCAGAGGAGGGCTGGCCTATCGCCTGCCAGCTTTTGCGGAAGGGCACAGGGGGCATTCTCCACATCCACCAGAACGTGGAGTCCTTCCCAGCGAAGGCTCATTTGCACAGTGGCCACTTGGAGGAGCAGCAGCTGCAGCAATGTCCAGAGCAAGCTGTATCCAACAGGCAGGAGGACAGAATGGGCCAAAGGAACCGCAGGAGCCCAAAGAATGCTGACATCATGGATTCTGGGAGGGAGACCCAGGCAGCTGCGACCAGAGCTGAGTGGCAGAGGTGGGCAGAGACCACAGGAGCGCAAATCAGGGTTCTGCTTCAGCAGCTGCATGGGAAGCCTTGGAGGACAAACATTCTGCACATTGAGCCAGTGAAATCCTACGCACCCCATGTGTATCACATAGTCCTGGATCTGGAGTGCCGCCCCCTCTCTTAGTTCACAGGGGGAGAGTGGAGTGCACCCTTGAGATCCCCAGGAATGTCGCCCTCTCTGATAGCAAACACTCAGGGGGAACTCTGGGCCCAAGCCTGAGAAGTGCACAAAGCCTACACAGAGTTGAGTGCTCCCAGCTGGCACCCTGTGAACTGGTTCAGTCTGACATTGGTTTTTGCCTTTGCTCTCCTGGAACCCCTCATCTCTCCAGACTGGCGTGTAAGAGCTTGACCTGACCATCATGGTGCTCCCTGCAGCTGGTGCATTCCCTACTCTTTGTGATCTTCACTCTATTTCCATTGCCTGCAACCAGGTAAAACATTTGTTGTAAGTTTTATCTGCATGGGTCATGTCTTGCTGTTTTTCCCAGCGGGATGGCAGAGTTCTCCAGCACTCAGCTCCAAACTCTGTTCTCGCCACTGATTCCAGCAAGAGACCTGGGCATATAAACTTAGCAGAATGTCTGAGTTCAGATTCACCAGCTGAGCCAGAGAGCATCTAGTCCTGCACAGAGACTGCCACTGGTGCCAGACTGTGGGCAAATTGTGGCTCTGTGACCACTAGGGCCTAGGCTGAGCCCTTGTGATCTAATCAGAAAACGCTGAGAGCTTTTCTCGTGGTATTCATTTGTTGTGGACATGTGAAGAGCTCCAGGACGTAGTGCAGTCCCTGTGAGCTGACCTTGCTCCCTCCACTGCTGTCCTGGTCTATTCCTAATTACCACACTACAGTCCTGATCTTGCAGTGAGCCCCCGTACAGGCAGATCCCCACTGATGTAAGTGGGGCTCAGTGTGGAGCCAGTTGTGGGATCGGGCCCTATGTACTTTATCACAACAGATATGAACTTTCCCGTTTCTTAGCATCTAAGCGGGCTTGTTCATGCTTTTGTTCCAAGCCTGGATCTGAAGTTGCTATGATGTTTGCCCACAAGTTTCAGGAAGCCCAGGCAAGCAGTTCCTCTGCTACTTCCTGGGATTTTTGGCCTGTCTCTGTTTAAAATAGTGAGAAATGAATGCATGTAGTGCTACTGAAAGGTGCCAAACTGAGATCCCTGGAGACCAGAGCCTCTCCCCACAGAACAGGTGCAGAGTCGGTGCAAGATTTCCCCACCCAGCAATTCTGCCTCACTCCTGCCCTGGATGGAACATAGGAACTGCCAAACTGGGTCACGCCAGTGGTGTATTGTAGTCTCCCATCTCTAACAGTGGCCAGTGCAAGCTGCTTCGGAGGAGGGTGCAAGAAACCCTGCAGAAACCAGTTATGAAATATCCTGCCCACAATAATAATTGCTTCCTAATCCCTGTATGTTAGAGGCTGGTTTGTGCCCTGAAGCAGGAGGTCTTAAATCACTTCCAAACCTCTGCATTATTTGTAACCTTCACCATTCTAACTTGTGATGCCAATCCTTGCTGAGGTCAGTGAGATCTTGTGGCGGTGAGTTCCACAGGTGAATTGTGTAAGGTGTGGAAAAAGTATTTCCTTTTTATCAGTTTTTAATTCACCACCTTTTGCTTTCATTTTGTGTCCCCTTGTTCTTCTACAGTGAGAGAGGGTGAAGAAAAGCTCCTGACCTGCCTTCTCAATACCATTCATTGCCACCTCCTCTCCAGTGATTAATGCTAAGAGGGTAGCTGCCCATTTAATCCTTGGCCTTGATATAGAAACTGCCAAATAGGAAGCTATTTGGGATGTTGGGCTTTTCAAAGGGGCCACCTGTTCACTAGGAACTGAACTGGAACCACCACATTGATTTCACATAACCTACTGCTCAGCAGCCATGCAGTCGCAATGACTTCCAGTTACTGCTGATGGAGGCTGCAGTCAGGCTTGTGACTAAGAGGAGAAAGGCTCCGGATTTCTCTTCCAGTTGCTACTGACCTAGGCTGCAGTCAGGCCTGTGACTGAGAGGTGAAAGGCTCTGGATTAGGGCTGTTGATTAATCGCAGTTAACTCACACGATTAACGAAAAAAATTAATCGCGATTAAAAAAATTAATCACGATTAATCGCAGGTTTAGTTGCACTTAAACAATAGAATACCAATTGAAATTTATTAAATATTTTGAATGTTTTTCTACATTTTCATATATATTGTATTCTGTGTTGTAATTGGAATCAAAGTGTTTATTTTTTATTACAAATATTTGCACTGTAAAAATGATAAACAAAAGAAATAGTATTTTTCAATTCACCTTATACAAGTTCTGTAGTACAATCTCTTTGTCGTGAAAGTGCAATTTACAAATGTAGATTTTTTTTTGTTACATAACTACACTCAAAAACAAAACAATGTAAAACTTCAGAGCCTACAAGTCCACTCAGTCCTACTTCTTGTTCAGCCAATCTCTCAGACAAACAAGTTTGTTTACATTTACAGGAGATAATGCTGCTCTCTTCTTATTTACAGTGTCACCAGAAAGTGAGAACAGGCGTTCGCATGGCACTTTTGTAGCCGGTATTGCAAGGTATTTATGTGCCAGATATGCTAAACATTTGTCTGCCCCTTCGTGCTTCAGCCACCATTCCAGAAGACGTGTCCATGCTGATGATGCTTGTTAAAAAAAATAATGCGTTAATTAAATTTGTGACTGAACTCCTTGGGGAAGAATTGTATGTCCCCTGCCATATATTTCATGTTATAGCAGTCTCGGATGATGACCCAGCACAGTTCATTTTAAGAACACTTTCACTGCAGATTTTACAAAAGGGAAAGAAGGTACCAATGTGAGATTTCTAAACATAGCTACAGCACTCAACCCAAGGTTTAAGAATCTGAAGTGCCTTCCAAAATCTGAGAGGAATGGGAGTATGGAGCATGCTTTCAGAAGTCTTAAAACAGCAACACTCCAATGCAGAAACTACAGAACCCAAACCACCAAGAAAGAAAACCAACCTTCTGCTGGTGGCATCTGATTCAGATAATGAAAATGAACATGTATTGGGTCTGCTCTGCTTTGGATAGTTATTGAGCAGAACCCATCATCAGCATGGAAGCATGTCTCCGGGAATGGTGGTTGAAGCATGAAGGGACATATGAATCTTATTTACATGCCAGATGTGCTAATCTTCTGACACCGGCTACAACAGTGCCATGGGAACTCCTGTTCTCACTTTCAGGTGACATTGTAAACAAGAAGGGGGCAGCATTATCTCCTGTAAATGTAACCAAACTTGTGTGTCTGAGCGAGTGGTTGAATAAGAAGTATGACTGAGTGGCTTTTTCCTTTCCCGATTCATCTGAGTTACCTGCCCAAATCAAAGATGGTCGCTGTGTGCGCTGAGCCCTGGCACTGGGGGAGAGTGGCAGCAAGAATCAGCTACCTTAGCTGCTCCAGGTCAGCTCTGTGTTTTCCTCCAAATGTCATTTGCTGTTCCTTTGTGGAGTTCTTATGCATGAAGGGGCTGCTCCCTCTACACCTCGGGATCTTGTTGGCCAGGCACATAGTTTTGGGAAGGCAAGCTGATGGGGGAGCCCAATGGTGTCACACAAGCCGCTGTGTCACCATAGGAGGTAGACAGTCAGGAGTGGGAAAAAAATTACGGCCACGCCCTTGAGATGAGCGAGACAGCTGTTGCCCTTCTTTGTTAGGTAGTTTCTAGTTGGTACCCACAGAAAATGCATGGAATTGAGAGATCACATGTTACTGCTCATTCTCATCTGCTCCTCTTCCCTTGCCTACTACTTATTTGTGACTGGCAGTATACCAAGATCACAGGTACTCTGTGTAGAGGTTGGCCCTTGCGCAGGAAACAGAGCAGTTGGTTGGTGTATTTGGCTTTGAATTCTGATTGCAGACCCGAAGCTGTATTGCACACCTTCATGTCCCTGGTCACGAGAACCATGCCATCCAAATGGCAGAGCCTTTCATTTCAAGGAGATGCAGGCAAACAAAGGAAATGATGAAACAGATCCCTGATATGCAACTTATTCAATAACAAAAGTTTCTCCCACAGTGAACAATCAATGAACAACCCCAACTGGACGGGGAAGTGGTTGAAACGTGTACAACTGCAGGAACTATTTGGAGCTTAGAGCATTACATTCACATGGGCCAAATAATCCAGCCCAACAGGTCACACCCGGCAGCTAGATGCCTTCTTGCCTGTCTGTGAGTTGCTGCCTGGGAGATAGTATAATAGCTGCTGCAGTCTCCTCCTCTGTGTGTACCCATGCTGCGCCGTGATCGGGGTTGCCCAGGTGTTACATACACACCCACCCACCCACCAACCACTGCCAGCCTCCAAAGCTTTTCACTGTCCTCTTTGAAATGTGGCGATCTCTCTCTCTAAAAATAACTGGAGTAGTTATTCATGCTTTGTGAGTGAGGGGCTGATAGCACTGACTACAACCAATTCTGTTATGTAGGACAGATGGGTGTGACGCCTGCTGCACAGTGCACCTGAATTCTGGCCTCAGAGCATCCCTATAACCACAGTCTTGGGCCCCAAATAGTTCTGCTAACAAAGCTTGATCCTGAGATGCAGCAGTGCATGTATCAGTAAACTGCTGCCAGTGCAAATTCAATTCTGGCCTACAGCACTTTGGGCTATTTCTGTCTTGGGAATGCACCTTGTACTTCTGTTATTCCTGTCTTAGGTCCTCACAGATCTCCCCGGTCCTGCTGTACTGTCCCTGTAACTCCAGCTCATGTCCCATTCACACTACCCTTACTTGATGTTCTTGTCAACTGCTGGAAATGGCCCACCTTGATTATCACTACAAAAGGTTTCCCCCCTCCCTCCCTCCCTCCCCCCGCTTTCCTGCTGGTAATAGCTCACGTTACCTGATCCCTCTCCTTACAGTGTGTATGGTAACACCCATTGTTTCATGTTCTCTATGTATATAAATCTCCCCACTGTATTTTCCATTGAATGCATCCGATGAAGTGAGCTGTAGCTCACAAAAGCTTATGCTCAGATAAATTGGTTAGTCTCTAAGGTGCCACAAGTCCTCCTGTTCTTTTTGCGAATACAGACTAACACGGCTGCTACTCTGAAAACTACCCTTACTGTGCATCTGTGCTGGGGTGACCCTACAGCCCTGAGATCTGGTTGAGGGAGAAAGAGAGTGTGTGGAAAGAAGTCTCTCGTTGTGCTTTTAATTCTGGCTCGTTCCAGATACAGCATTGCCTTTATGTGCTTCCCTCTGCCTCTGATCCCTGAAGGACAATAGCAGAGAGGCTGAGAACTCCCAAGAGGGTGGTTTTATGTGCACACCTAGAGCTCTCCTTTATAACACAGAGATAGAGCGGAGTGTAAATGATGGTGACTCATGTGTATTCTATGAGCCACCTCCCCACAGCACAGGATGTCACTGAATCTAGAGCAGTGCCTTTAGAGTAGCAATTGGATTCATTTTAGGGAGCTCTGGGGAGCAGCAGAGGGGGCCAGTCAGGGTGAGGGAAGGAATTTACCCAGGTGATGCTGGCATGGTTTTTGAGGGTTCAGTCAAGAAGTTCTGCATGTTCCTGTTGTTTCCCTCTGCAGAGGGAGAGCTTTGCAAACTAGTCAGACCCCACCCAGATTAATTTCTACTGTAGCAGTTTCTGTGTGTGTGCTCTCTGGGCGGAGCTGGCTTCCCCAGCTCTCATGCTGCAGGAGCCTTCATGCAAATAAACCACAAGCTCTACTACAGCAAAACACACTTGGGTGACCATGGCAAAGCACAGAGTGACCTAAGCCAAACCTTTGGGTCTAACTGCCCCCACACTTTGCGGGGAAGGAGACTGGACCTGAACAGGATCTGTAACTTAGTTTCACACCAGGTCCCTGTTTCTGTAATGGGCTGAACCAACATCCTGGACTCAAACAACCCCAACTATTGAGGATTCCAAAAGCCAGAAATGTATTGCGCTGCTCAGGCCCTTTTCCAGTGCAAAACAACCTCCAAATCTAGCATGCAGGGCCCTTCTAGAAACCAATCCTGGGAATCCAAGATAAAGAACTTATGGGGCAGATTTGAGTAGTTCAGAGAAAGGGGAAGGGGCCCAGTCAGCTCTGCATGTTCAGGAAATGCTGGTGACTGATGCAGATGTGTTCAGACAGGGGGGGATGGAGTCTCCTTGCCCTTTTCATTCCCACGCTTTAAGGGCAGCCTCTGAAGAGCCTTCCCATGAGCTTCTGAGCACTGGGAAGCAACACAAACAAATGGGATTTTATTCTCCTCCTAAATAAAAAAAAGGAGTGGTTGGTTCTTCTAAGACTGTCTGCTGTGGTGCTATAGCCTGAATTACTTTAGCCAGTAGCGTGGCCTGTAATCACAGCAAGCAAGATTAGTAACCACCACCTGTCAAAACTATATCAAGGGGTTGTATTATATCCTTAACATATGTCACCTGTTATAATCAAAGCCTCAGCTTGTTTTATATCCTGTGCTCAAAATGAGTCTGTGTGGCTAAGGCATTGTGACACGCCTGCAAAAGGACATGCTACTCAGAAGAGTTTGAAAGAGAAAAACAGATCCCGTGTGTCCTTGGGTTGAAAAGCAACCTGCAAATGCAGATGATCAAAGAGGTGTTTAACTTGGCTACAGTATAAGAGGCAAAAGACATTCTTAAATGCTTTGATGAGGTGTTCAGTGGGCTGAGGTACATTAAGGACATAATACAACTCCTGGATATAGATCTTGGCATGCTGCCAAAAATACACATCACAGAATGACCAATGGGCATGGATAAAGTAAAATCTGAAATTGACTGGAGGGTAAAATTGGATCTTATTGAGCAAATAGAGATGCCAGCTGACTGGGTTAACAGTGTGGTCACTGGAATCATAACAAACAAGGAGTTGTATAGTTCCCTGCCCTTTGTACTGGGCGGAAGTATAACAAAGTCTTAATGTGAGCAGTAGCTTAATATCATGTTTTGTGTTTCTTCCCTACATCCTAGGGACTGATTCTATTAAGGTTTGTCTTCTGTTTCTTTTCCCCTTGTGTTGCTTGGTGTTTTGATCTTTATTTACTGGCTGTGATCATTTTGTTGTTAAATTTTACTAGTAAAAGAAGCAGCAGCAGAATTCATTAGCAATTTGGGGCAGTGGCTGAGAGCCAGTTTCATCTCTGCACATCTCACTTGCACGCACCATGTAAAAATCACAGAATCTGCAAGCCAAGACCTAACCTGCAAACTGATTGCTAATTCATTTGCACATGCAACTATTATCTGGCTCGCACAGGGTTGCTCCTCTGAGCTGAACCAAATCCAGGAGTTCTGTCCCTTCCCTCCCATAGATTTTAGGGTCAGAAGGGATCAGTATGATCATCTAGTCTGACCTCCTGTACAGAGAATTTCACCCAGTAATTCTTCCATCTGGCTAAATAACTTGTGGTGCAAGTAGAACAGAGAATCTACCACATCCTTTGGGTAAACTGTTCCAGTGGCTAATTATCCTCTGTGTTAAAAATATCTGCCTTGTTTCTAGACTGAATATTTCTAACGTCAGTATTCAGCGATTAGATCTTGTTATGCCTTTGTCTGCTACATTAAAGAGCCATCTAATATTGTCTGTCTTCTTCCTTTGTGAGTAATTCTAAGACCATGGGCAAGTATCTCAACCTTCTCTTTGATAAACCAAATAAAATGAGCTTCTTAAGTGTCTCATTGAAAGGATGGTTTTCCAGACCATGAATTATTCTTGTAGCTCTTTCTAGGCCTTTTCAAATGTTTCAACATCCTTTCCAAAGGGTGGTGATCAGACTTGAATACAGTATCATCTCCCTACTCCTACTTGATAATCCCCCAGTCAAGGATTGCATTAGTCCTCTTACCCATAACATCACTTGGGGAGCTTTGGTTCTCTGCCATGATCCCTAAGTCCTTTAGTGTTCCCCTTTCACACCGACTGCACATTTACAAGCACTAGCCAAGGGGCTGCAGAGCAGAATTCAGGTGTGTGAGATTGCAGGGGACACTGGTTTGCGCATGCAGACGCTTGTGTATGTAGGTGTCAACACGGGACTCTCTGGGCTGCTGCATGTCAGAAGTAAGATGTGCCAGCAGAGCTTTGTGTAGGCCCAGGCCTGCAACTGCAGTGATGCTGTGAGAGCAGTATTCAAGTGCATTGTCAGAGGCATGCAGCTTGCATGGTCACCCACCTATACTGTGTACTGTAACTGGCTGTAGTGACTGGTAGCAGCCACTGACTTCATGAGCCTATGATTTTTCAAAGAGAGAGAGAGTGAAACGTTTCAGAGAAGATAGTGCAAAGCTTGAGGGCTGGGCGGTGATGTTGCGACTTGCGTGTTATGTGGAGGTGGCACAGAGAGAAACAAGGCCAGTGTGGGATTGATTAGTGCAGCCATTGTGCTGACTCTCAGGCAGCAGTCCCCAGATAAAGGAGCAGGCAGCTACCTACAGGGTGTGACCTGTTAGGCTGCAGTGGTTGGGCCCATGTAGATATAATGCTCTGAATACTAGAAATGTCTCCTCGGTTAAACTTCTGCTTGTTTCAGCCACTTACTGTGTCTTGTTTAGGTTGCACACTGGCTGTGCACTAACCTGAACTTCCTTTATGGAATAAACTGCGTGTCCTTTCCTAAAAGGAAAAGTCCTAAATTTTCAAGATAGGACATTAGTAAATGTATTGGGTCAGCATACTACCTTTTTACCTCCCAGGGTTAGAATTCACTATGAGGATCACCCATGCATTGAGTTTGATGTTCTCAGACTAGGATGGTGGAAGCATTTGCTCACTTCACAACATGGAAAAATGTATCACTGCTAGCAGTATTGGCTTGTGTTTTTTACATTGGATTACCCAACTGTGGCTCGAGGTGGGAGCATGCCGCAGGTCAGGATTAAGATGGTGTGAGAGAGCTGTGGGCGGCCCCCAGTACTGGATTAACAGTGTGATTGGAGATCAGCAGCGAGGTGCATTGGCAATGCTGTGTGTGTGTGTGTGTCAGAACTGACACCTGACTGGCCTGATTTATGTCTGACTCCAGACAAGTCCTGCCTGTCAAGCTCCTTCAACATCACAAAGCCCTATAGCTCATCAGAGCCAACCTCATGCAAGGCTGTTCGGGCAGCTGCATCACAGCAGGGTGGGTGTTCAGGGGAACAGATGTGAGAGGGAAGTTCTGCTGTGTCACCTTAGCAAACATTTACTGAGCAGCCATGTTAGGGCCTGCTCCCAAGAAGTGCTGGGTACCTCCAAACCCCAGCAGATGCAGGTGCTCAGCACCTCTCAAGATTGGGTCCTCAGCACAGTCCTTTTCATTACTGCTAGAATGGGGGAACATCCCGACAGGGACTCAACATTCAAGTCTTTCTCAGTGTGACTGAGTTAGTTTCAGGTTGTGTAGTGTGTTAATGTGGCAGCTCTTCACCTCTGGAGACGGGGGTCCAGCTCTGGCTCAGGTCAGACCATGAAGAAAAATTAGTTGCATGGTTCCTTGCATGTGCTTAGAAACATTTTTGCTTAGAAACATTGCAGAAATCACCACACACAACCGTGGACAGTGCCAGACTGGGGTCTGGATCGTCCAGTGCCTATCACCAACACTGGCCTTACCAGCTTCTTCAGGGCAAGGTGCAAGAAGCCCCAGAGTGGACAATTCTGGAATAGCCTTCCCAGAGGGGAAGTTTTTCACCAACAAACTGGGTTAATTGTTGGTTTATGTCTTCAGTTATATCCCTTAACTTATTTAATCCTTTCATCTAATTGGATACTCTCCTTTTCCACATCCATATCTAGTCCTTTTTTAGCCCTAAGCTCTTTACTATCTTATAGCAGTGAGTTCCACAGATTATTATGCATCATGTAAAAATATATTTCCTTTCATCAGTTTTAAATTTGCTGCTTTTCAATTTCATTGACTGCCCCCTTGTTCTTGCATTGGGGGTGTACAGGGCACCTGAATGGTCACCTCTTCATGTAAAGCCATGCCAAGTTGATGTCTGATGCCAAGCGATGTCACCCCTGAAACTCTCAGGGGATGCTGCATAGTCATGGCCGGATGCACTGGCCGAGTTGGAGGTGGGACTGGAACAGCAGGGGTTGGCTCAGGAGGATGGGGGGGCTGGAACAGGGCAGGTGCTGGCCCAGGATGGGGGGCCATTACCAGGGCGGAGGGGGGGCTGGAACAGGGCAGGCATTGGCTCAGGAGGGGGGTTACTAGGGCTGGGGGGATGGAACAGGGCCGTTGGTGGCTCAGGATGGGGGGCCATTACCAGGGCGGAGGGGGGGCTGGAACAGGGCAGGCATTGGCTCAGGAGGGGGGTTACCAGGGCGGGGGGGGCTGGAACAGGGCAGGCATTGGCTCAGGAGGGGGGTTACCAGGGTGGGGTGGGGGGGGCTGGAACAGGGCAGGCATTGGCTCAGGAGGGGGGTTACCAGGGCTGGGGGGATGGAACAGGGCAGGCATTGGCTCAGGAGGGGGGTTACCGGGGGGGGGGGGCTGGAACAGGGCAGGCATTGGCTCAGGAGGGGGGTTACCAGGGCGGGGGGGGCTGGAACAGGGCAGGCATTGGCTCAGGAGGGGGGTTACCAGGGCGGGGGGCTGGAACAGGGCAGGCATTGGCTCAGGAGGGGGAGGCCCCTGGGGGGGGGTGTCCTGTCCCCCTCCCCGATGCTAGGGGCCCCATGCGCTCCCCGGCTCCTCCCCGGCTGGGCACGGTCCCTTTCAGGGCGGGAGCAGGTGCGAGGGGGCGCGGCCCCTTTAAGGAGCCGGCCCCGCCCACTCGCGGCGAAAGTTTCAGCCTGGTGCAGCCGGGGGGCCGGGAGACGCTGCAGGTATCGCTCCGGGCTCCGCCCAGCCCCCTTCCCTGCGGCTGCTGGGAGTGGGTGGTGCCGGCCGGCGGGTGCCGCTTGCGGAGCCGGGAGCAGCGGCGCATCGGGGCGGGGTCCGCAGGCAGGTCCTTGCGGGCGGGCCTGGGGCCGGGGCTACGGGACGGTGAAGCCCGAGGAGCTGCGCTGCCGGGCAGGGGGCGGCCTGGACACTCCTGTCTCCGGCCCCAGCACCCGGTCCTGGCGCTGCCCGGCCCTGGGGGGCAGCGGGGACACGTGGGTGCCGGCAGGTCCCTGTGCCGGAGCGGGGGCATCCCCCAGCCCGGGGGGCGGACGGCGTGACCGGGGAATTGCTGGGGCGCTGGTGTTCAGGGGCTGCGGGAAAGGGGCTGCTGCTTTGGCCGTGGCCTGACTCTCTCCTTGCCTTGCCAGGGGCTTTCCAGGGCTGAGCGATCGCTGACCTTGTGGCGGAGCCCGGACATCGCCGAGCTGTGTGTTGTTTGGGGTGCTGGCCCCAGGCCCGCTCGCTGGGACGGGCTGCTGGTTGTGATCCTGACTTCCTGGCATTCCTGGAGAGGTTTGTCTTTCGGATAGCAGAGCCTGGCGTATTACAGACGTGTTTCCTATCCAGCGGCACAGCTGGGACAGCCCAGGCAGAGTGTAGATGCCAGTTCTGGAGCGTGTGGGGTAAGCAAGCTCTGGGGTTGCTGTGTGGTGGTGGGTAGATTGCGGGGTGTGCCGCATAGTAGTGCATGGTTGGGGTTTGTCATGTGGCGGGCATGAGGGGTTCGGTGTCTGGGTCAAGCTGACTCTGTGGCAGTTCACTGCTTAAGCTGGGCAGGAATCTGCTCCCACTCCTGAGCCTTCAGTCTCCAGCTCTCAGGTCAGTGAGGACGGGAGAGGAAGGATTGCGGCTTGTGTTGGGTGGGGAGGGAGAGTTTGTTTCCAGATCTGCTCAAGAGCCTTCTAGTACCTTGCACAGCAGTCCCAGGCTTCCTGCTACAGGAAAGGGCCATGACTCTGATAACTCGGTTCCCTGCTTCATCTGGGTGGTGGGAGGATGCAGTCGTTTGCTTCTGTGAGGTGCACATGCTGTCCCTGTCATGAAGGAAGGGGACTTATAAGTACCTAGGCAGAGGCCGTATTTCTCTTATACGCTTGGACGTTGCTTGGTGTTCATGTGGAATAATAGCTATGGGACTGTTGTGTTGACACCTTCTCCGCTTGTTAGATCCTGCTAACCTTCCTCTGTGAGTCACATTCCTAATTAAAGCCTTTATCCACTTGCAAATACTTTCTCTCCCATTTACAGAGGTGCTCCTGTGTGCGTGGAACGCTGGAGACAGGCCAATTTCAGACTGTGTAAGAAAATGCAATGTGGATTTGTTAACATGTACAGATGTGAGAGAGAGCGTGGTTGGTGTAACTGTGTGGCGAGAAGGTCTAAATTAGAGCAGGCGGTGGTAGCTTCGGTTCACACCCTGCAGTTGCTTTCTGTGCTAACTCCTTTCTTCTGACCTTTGGCATGGCCGCTTTAATTTGGGGGTCCAATCCAGAGATAGTGGGGGTGGGGGGCGAAGGTGGAGGATGGAACCGCTTCCATGTGAGGAGAGAGTAAGAAGACTGGGACAACTAAGCAGGGATGTGAGAGAGATCTATAAAATTATGACTGGGGTGGGGAAAGTAAATAAGGAAGTGTTATTTATCCCTTCACATCACCCATGGACCAGGTGTCACCCAATGATATTAATAGGCAGCAGGTTTAAAACAAAAGGAAGTACTGTGGAAGTCAACCTGTGGAACTCCTTGCCAGGGGATGTTGTGAAGGCCAAAAGTATAACTGGGTTCAAAAATGAAAGGTCCATCAATGGCTATTAGCCAAGACGGTCAGGGGCACAACCCAATGCTCTGGGTGGCCCTAAACCTCTGATTGCTAGAAGCTGGGACTGGATGATGGGATGGATCACTTGATTGCCTTATTTTTTTCATTCCCTCTGAGGCATCTGGCATTGGCTGCTGTTGGAAGACAGGATTGTGGGCTACATGGCCATACTGGGTCAGAGCAATGGTCTATTCTTATGTTCTTAGGGATATGGGTTACATGTTGGGAAATGAGACTGCGTTACACTAGCTGGACTCTAAGAGCGGGTTAGCAGAAGGTGTGATCTAAAGAGGTATGCACTCCCTCTGTTTTAACTAGAGTTGGTCCAGAGCTTATGCACTTCTTAGATATAGGTAGGTGATAGCTAGGTGAGGAAGGGTTCTTGCAGGGTGCCTGTTGGCAGCCTTTCCTATGCAGTTACACATACAGGAAAGCCTGACAGTCCCAGACCTTGAGGAAGTCAGGCACTGCCTCATACTTGGTTAGCTTCCTCCTGGGTTGGAGGGAAGCCAGCATGTAGCCCTAGGGCTGTTTCTCTACAAGAGAATAAAAAGCAGTGGCCTTCCCAGTCTGGCCTGGGATTGCAGGGCTCTTGGCTCTTTGGAGGTGGAAGTGAGTGGGTACTTATGGGTCTGAGTCTTGCTCTGGCACTGTCCTGGAGGGTGCAGTGTTCCTGGGGAAGGATTGGCTCCCTTGTGCTCAGCCCCTCCCCACTTCACTAAAGGAGCAAAGCCGGGGTGGGGGGTGGGGAGTTGGAAGTGTAGTGATCAGAGAAAACATGGCAAGGTGAGGCTCCCTTGGGAGGCCAGTTCACTCTGTCAGAAACAAGAGCTTACTCAACCTGTTCAGCTTCATTCTTTCTTTTCATGGTCACTTGGGTGCAAGAGGACATTGCACAGGGAGAAGCAAAGTGGAGCTGATCTCTTTGCATGTAGTTCCTGGGCTAATATTTCTTGCATCTGCAAACAGCCTCCACTGTCCTGGGTCCTTCCCCTAGACTGAGTGTGGACACTCCATCTTCAAGTGGTGACCCTTCCCTGCTCTAACCCCTGGGTTGTAGAGGCTCGCAAAATGAGTGTACTGGAGTGGCTGCTTTCAGGTGGCACCTACAGGAACAAAAGCCCCTTCAGGAGTGGCTGCACTAAAGAGAGAGCTTGTCGAACTTCTCAGAAGAAATGTCTCAACATTAATCTGTCTGGATGCATGACTGAGAACTTAAAAGTTAGTCTGAGAAAAGACCTGTCCAGTCCCTCTAAGTATTGAGTCCAAAATGGATACTCCTGAATGCAGAACTAAAAGGGAAGATGCTTGTCCCTCTGCAGACCTGCCTTATGATGCCTAAGCATTCATTTGGCTGGCAATTTAGAAAAGCCAATTCTAAACAAACAGAATCTTAGCAACTTCCATTCTTCTCTCAGCCCGATTGGTGCTCCAACTACCTTAGAAGCTGCTCACTGCTGATTTTCTTCTTCAGGCCTAGAACTCCAGATACCCATCTAAACAGATCCCATTTGTGAGGAAAAGTGCTACAGTGGAGTTAAAAGGGGAGAGAATAAATGAGGGCATCACCAAAGCCTACTGACGGTGGAATAGTTGAGGATATTGTCTCTTCCAGATGTTCACCCAGTCCTAGTGAGCCCTTCTTCCACAAAACATTATGCTACAGAAAATGTGGAAGTGGCCAATACAGATGTGATTCTAGAGAGGTCTCAAATCTGCATCCTGCTTCTTAGCTAAAATCCCTGCAGCTGATAAAGATTCCGTGGAATGTGTCAGGAGCATGGAGCTCCAGGAATGGGGAGAGCTAGGAATAGAAAGCTATTTCTATGGCTAAGAGTCTGAGGAAGATATTCTGGGTAGGGCTTGATAATGGTGACAGAGTAGGAAGTGAATTGGCATAGATAAGCATGTTAACTGGGTGCTGGCAGAGAGACTCTGTCATTACTTTGCTTGCTCCTGGATGGTCTTTCTAAGTGCCAATTACTGTGGTATCCAGACAAGACTTGTAACCAGCTTACAGCAAGTCATGAAGTAAGAAATGCATCTCACTCCTTGACATGGGGCTGAGGAACTGTTTCAGACAGGATCTGAATAAAGTACTGGAAGTGATTTCAATCAGCCTACTAATATTCCCCATTGCTTTTGTTCTTATTGCTACTCTTTTTTCCATTTCTTTGGAATCCAGATTCTACCTTCTTGCATGTTTGTAGAACAAGACCATTTAAAGGAACATGGGCAGTTTAAAATTCATATGTTACCTTTCTTAACAATCTAAATAAAGGACGTCTTGGGTTACTAAAAATCTAATATTAACGGTTTTACATGTCATTCTGATTGAACAATGATCTGCTGATTAGTTTCATTTTCCAGTTCTTACATGGATTAGCACAGTACTTTAAACCAGAGGGTGATGCTTTTTCAACATTCCAGGTGGTATTTCTAGTCATCTCAGAATCTTGTGAAAATACTTTTTTTTTTTTATGAAGAAACAAAGCATTGGGGCCAAATCCCTTGGCCTTTTTGTCTTTAACACTTCACCCATCACAATGGGAATGGTGTGCCTTTTTTAAAAACACAAAATCTTGTTTAAATAGACTGATAATGGGACTAAGGAACCAGCAAAGATGAGTTGCTTAGTAGAAGTGGCTCTTTCACTAAAGGTCGAACAAAACCTGGAACCTAAGTATCCTAAAGAGGCGGTTTACAAGATGAGATTATTTATGCGGAGTTGATCTTTGGTGCAGGTTTTTTCTCTATATAAACAAGTTTTAGAAGTTTGTCACACTGGGTACAGTAAATTCCAATAGTGCAACTTATTTTTGCTTAGTGTCTTCAGTTTGAAGATAGCACAGGGGTTAATATATTGCTCTGTCTTGATCTGTGCTCTCTTGAGTTCATTCATAGGCAAATCCTAAGGCCCGGGTTGGCTTTCTTTTGTATTTTTAAAAAAAAAAACCCCGAACACATTTGAGCTAGAACTCAATGAGACTCTCGACCTCCTTCTGGGAGTCCTGGCCTCCTGCTCCTAGGGAATCCCTGATTCCCACTGTTCTGGGAAGTAACAGCACATCTGTAGCCATAACAATGGAGTGTGATGTCATCTAGGAGATAGGATGGTCATTCAGGGGCAGCATCGCGGGAGTGTGAACTTCCTGCCGGCGGTAGGGGAAAATGCATCCCTGGAGAAAGCCGCGGTCCAGACTAGGAAATGAACTTGCAAGGCTCTGGGTGAACAAGGCTAGGGCAGTGCTGCTCTTGATAGCAGCGTATGTTTGCTGTTCTGTGCTTCAGAGCCCTGAGGAGCCTGTTCCTGAGATGGGGAGGGACACTTGGCACTCTTTTTGTGGTGTGCCTTTCCCCAATAGGCTGAGCTGGGACAGGAAGTGACTTAGATATGGGCCAAGCTCTATAGAAATACTACAAGCAGCTGCTCATGGCAGCTTACTGATGGGCCTAATCTTTTTGCTCTCCTCTCTCTTCTGGGCTCTGAGGGAGCCTCGTAGGCCAGATCCTATACCCTGTGCTCCCAAGGTTCTTGCAGTAGCCCTGCTTCCTTGGGGTTGGGGAGGTCTGCAGCTCAGAAGGCCATTGCTGTGCTTGGACACTTGGGCCTGTGTCAGCAGCGGAGGCACAGTGCTGTAACTCGGAACTCCAATCCATCCTTTTGTTCTCTTCACCACCACCTCTTTCCAGGCTGGGTCTGTCTGCAAGTGCTGGATGCAGGCAGGAAACTCCGAGCGTGTTGATGGAATGACTCAGCCACTGGATGTTCCCATGGAGGCTCATTAAGGCCACGTGCAGGCCAGGGAGCCAAGAGCTTCCAAACATTGAACTCTCTCTAAACAGGGTGTGTAATGAGTGCAGCAGAGGCAGCATGCTCTTAAGCCGGGCGCAGGGATGAAGCTGATCATGCTTTAGTGACTAATGCAGGGACTCCCCACAGCCTTTCTGTGAGGTGGGACCAACAAAGTACAGTGAGGCACAGAGTAGATACAGGGGCAATTGATGGCCACCTGGAGGATCAATGAGTTATTGCTTCATGCAAATGCACAGGGGCTTAGAAAAACCCAAGAGCGTTGCACTTGACTGTACTAACTTGCTAACTTGCCTCCGGCTCTGAGGAATCCAGCTGCTTTCAGGAAAAAGCAGGCAATTCCTGGGATAAACCATGTCGGAGGCTATGGACCTGTCTTTCCTGTCAGAGGCGGAGAGGGATATGATCCTGCAAGTCCTGCAGCGAGATGAAGAGCTCCGCAAGGCTGAGGAGAGAAGGGTCAGGTGAGAGCCTTGGTGGGGGAGAGATTTTTTTCCTTCAAAGTTTTCCACTGCAATCTGCTTCCTTGATGGCCGGTAGGGTTTTGCCTGTAAATGGCAGGGTGGGGATGGACATGGGTCTTGTAGTTAGCTGCCTTGCTGGAATTGTGCTCTGTTCCTCCCTGATGGGGAGGTAAATGGTGGTGGCTGCCCAGGCATCACTGCCCTGTCCTGACTTGCTCTAAGAGGCAGCATCAACTCAGGGCTTGGTGTGGGTTTTCACTGCTCATGGGTTTTGCATCTGAACAGGCGACTGAAGAATGAGCTGCTGGAGATCCGGCGCAAAGGGGCCAAGCGCGGCAGCCAGCGCTACAGCGAGAGGACGTGTGCCCGGTGCCAGCAGAGCTTGGGCCGGGTGAGCCCCAAGGCCAACACCTGCCGTGGCTGCAACCACCTGGTGTGTCGGGACTGCCGCTCCTACAGCATCAACAGCACCTGGCGCTGCAAAGTCTGCACCAAGGAAGCGTGAGTGTTTCCCTGAGGAGAGTTCAGGCTGAGTGTCTCTCTCTGCACAGACCATGGCTGCCTTCCTCATCCTCCCTGTCACCAGGCTTGCAATCTGGATGCCATCCTGCTCTGCTCTTCTCTTCTCTGCTCCCACACACAGTAAGGCTCTTGCAAAGACCTCACAGCTTCCTCTGGCATCTCTAAAACCCATCCGTCCTTCTCCATTGCTGCTGGTGGTTGTCCTGGTTATCTCCTGCTGCAGCTGTTCCACTCTCCACTTACCTTGGAGTCCAGCCTTTCTTCTTTCCTCCCAGTCTGTTCCAAGCACTTCTGCTATGAGTCTTCACCTCCAACGCCCCTCGTCCCGTTCTCTCTGCGCACCAAACTGGCAGTATGCAAGCTTTCGGTGGTGAAAAAACAGACCCCTCTCTCCTCTCCTGCCTTACATGTGTCCCTTGTCCCTCTCCCACTTGTAGCTTCGCAGCGTCTCTCCTGCTGCTGCTCACACCGGGAGAGCTTCCTGCTGCCTGTGCACCAGGCATCCTATGTCTGTTCCTTGCTGACAGTGTATGCAGGCCTTCTTGAGACTGCATGCCCAGGGCTAGCCTGTCAGCTCTTTAGGGCTGGGATCTTGTCTTCCTATGCATCTGCGTCCTAAAATTGCCATGCTCATCTACATTGCTCCAACAGTGTTTCCTCCTGCAGGGTGGTAGAGTAAAGGAAGCAGAGAGCACTGACCTTACACAGGGTGAGAATGGCCTCTCACTGCCTCTTTCCCCTGCAGAGAGTTGAAGAAGACAACCGGTGACTGGTTCTATGACCAAAGAGTCAATCGCTTTGCAAACAAGCTGGGAATCGACATAGTGAGAATGTCCCTTCGGCGCAAACCTCAAGGTAGGACCAGCCAAGCTCTGGGTGGGAGGGGCCCTATCGCAGAAAACCACCTCTGGGACGCAGCCTAGTTGGCAGCCTCCATGCGGAGAGGCCATGGACACAGGGCCCAATTCACCCCTAGGGGGGCCTCCAGGTCAGATGGAGGCACTTGTTTTCTTGCTCATGGAGATGCCAGAGTTAGCACTTGGATGGGGAAATAAGATGCCTGAGGTCTCTGCAGGCTGCCCCTGCTGGGCTGCTCTCCTGCCATCTTGGTTGCCTTAGCATTATTTTTTATTTTCTTTCAGCCAACAAAAGGGAAACAGTGGGGCAAACCCTTCTCCAGCAGGCACAGCCGAACGATCCAAAAGACTCACCCGTGGCAAAGCAGAAGAGTCTCCAGGAGCGACAGAAGGAGCCTAGGTGAGCCTTAAGTCCATTCTGCAGGTGTCCTCTGTTGGAGCCTCCGCAGCGAGAGGGAACTAGATCCCACCTTCCCTGCATTCTCCTCAGATCTCTCAGGGAAGCAATGACCTGAAATCCATGTGCATTGGGCAGAGCAATGGGCTTTGAGAAGATATGCCCTCTTATGGGAAGAGGGCTGATAGTTGCGGAGAGCATAGACCAGTGTTTCTCAAATGCAGCCATGACAGCCTCCAAACCATGGGTGGAGATTGGGGTGGGGGCAAAGCAGTGACCCCTCCCTGCAGTGCCCAGCTGTTGCTCCTGAATAGGTGGCACCAGGGGCAATTAGATGCGCTGCCTTGGTGTATGCGCTGGTGCCACCAGCAGGGATCAGCGCCCTGCACCGCGTAACTTCCTTGGGGGGCTCTGGGCAGCACATCTGGAGACGCATGAGGTCAGTGCGCATGGTGCTGGAGGTGGCTGCGGCGTTTGGTCCCTGGGGCACTCCCTTAGGCAGCTCCTCTGCTCCTACCAGGCTGGGGCATGGGGAGCCTGGAACTCTGCAGGCAGCTGGTGAGTTCCCGACCCACCTTCCCCGGGGTGGGCTCTCACTGAAGGGCTGTGGAAGGCAGGGACAGAGAAACAGGTTTGTCAGAGTGGCCACCAGCAAGAATTGGTGGCTGCACTCTGAGGACCTCAAAAAAATTGTTGAGAACCCCTGGCACAGACTGAGTCTTGCTGTCGGATGCTACAGCAGATGACTGTGGCTCTCTAGGCCTTGGCAAATAAATTGGGGAAGATCCCTTCCTCACTTAAAACTTGATGACTTGAGTTGCCCTCCTTGCCCTGGGGCAGAGGACCAGGACTGTCTGTAGCTTCCAATTTTTCTCACACAGACTTGGTCAGATACTATGCCTGATGGGCATATTAGAAAATCACTTCAAGATGTGATGTAAGAATGGCCAAGAGCCATGAATTGCAGAAGGGCTAAACCGGTGCTGTCGCTGCTGCCCCGTTCCTTCAGCCAGAAGGCCCCCAGCATGATCTCCTCCCCTTGTTGGTGGGATGCTTTGGTGCTTGTCACTGGCACTTGATCAGCTGGCTGTGCTTGTGTCCCATGGGCTTTGTGTGATATTCTGCCTCTTGTATCATTTCATACGGTCAACAATGTCCTCCTGCAGTGGGAATGATACCATCCCTTGGCCACGGGGTGCTGAGCCGGAATCTCTTGTCCCAAAAGAGGAACCATGGGAGATGGGTGTTAACCCAACCCATTATGCTTTCTGGCACCAAAACGACTGATATCTGGCACCAGAATGGCTCATGTGGGTGATGGCATGAAAATGTAAATTATGGTGGCTGTCTGGTAATGCCACTCTGGCTTATAGAGACCAAGTACAGCTAAAATAGATCAGGCCATTTTAAAGCTCCCTCAGCTTGTTGATGCTCCTTTCCAGGCCCCTTCCTGATGCTGTTAGATAAGGAGGATTTTCCATTGTGTAACCCAACCCTCCAGTGGAGTTTTCCAGAGAGCTTCAATAGGTTTCCCAGCCAATCCAGCTCTCCCATGATCAATGTGGAGGTGTTCTGATGCAGGTCTAATCTGATCAAACTCTTCTTTTATTGACCTACAAATCCACCATGTGGCTCTGCTTATCTTAAACCCATCTCCTGCCCTTGTAAATAAAACAGCTGCGTTCAGGGGCTGGTATCTTCCTCTAGGCCCTCTGCGGCAAAAATCAAAGTGCTGCCCGTTGCCCCAAAGGCCCATATTGCCATACAGCAGAGTGGCTGACACCCTGGTTCTCCCGGTCTGTCAGGAGGGGTCGGGCCTCCTGCACTGCAGTCTGGAACTGCCCTTCCTACCATAGGGACAGATCTATTTCTTTTCCCAGAATGCCTCCTGAAGCCTTGGACCCCCGAGATGGGAAGAGTGATACCGAGTCCATGGAGAACATGAGTCTGGATGGGTACAGACCCAACGCCACTGGCACAGGTGTCAGCTCCAGGTTAGGGACTGATTCCTGTGCCCCAAAACAGTCAACAGGAGCGGTCAGATACTTGGCTCTTCCCGCTTCCTGTGTTGCTGTCTTCTCCCTGCCTCTCCCTCTCCCCCTGCCTTAAGTAAACGGTTCAAAAGGCAGGTGGGAGGGTCCTTTAAAGATTTGGAGTAGGAGGAAAAGGGCACGATTTAGGGATGCTTCCAAAGGTGAGCTGGGACCCCGTCTCCACTTCCCAGGAATGCTTAACTGAGACACCAATGGGGAGATGGCGCCCTAACCTGCTCCAGATGCTGCTCCCCTCTCCTTCCAACAGCTACAGCTGTCTCCCAAGCCCTGGCCCCTTTTGAGCCCATGGCTGCTCCGATCCATGTGCTGAACAGGCTGGTGCCCAGCTGCCTGTACAGTCCTGATACACACAGGAGGCCTGGAGCCATGAGAAGAACTGGGAGCAGTGCTGATGCAGCCTAAACAGTAGGTAACTCCGAGCTGGCTGTGATGCAGAGGACAGGCAGAGTAGCAACTGCATAAGAATGCAGTATTTGGGGGAAAAGGTTTTTTTACTGTCTTTAAATCTTACACTGGGTAGGCAGGATTCCCCCCTGTCTTCCCCTGCTCATTCCTTTAGCACATGGTGCTGGTAGACTGTGACACTCTAATCTCACTCAGAAGGCTGTTTCGGTGCTTGTTGAGAGAGTCAAGATATTGGCTGTCAGATAAGCTAACTCAGGGAGACTGCCTAGCAACCACCTGCCCGGCCCCCCCAATCAAAGAGCTCTCATACTGGAGGGATACAGAGCAAGTCTGACTTTTTCCTCTACTGTCTGCAGGAGAAATTCCCTGGATAAAACTGTCACTTTTCAAGAGGGGAAGCGAAGGCATGGTCCCGTGGGCTCCAATGTATCAACCCTCCCCATCCCCACCCACTCTGGAGACACTACTCCCTCCAGCTCAGAAAGTGTATGTATCCACTACCACCGCTGCAGTGATCGGGTTCTCCTGCCGTGTGGGCTCTGGGGTTGGGGGTTACACAGTCTAGTTCCCCCTCTCTGAACGGTCTGCTTTCCCTTCAAAGGAGGCTCGTGTGGGGAGCCACGGTGCAGTGTCCGCAGATGAGAATGAAACCATATTCAAGAAGAATCCCCGGAGGACCCTGAGGCCTGCAGGTGAGTCGCCCTCTGGGGACCCTGGCAGCTGTGCTCTGGGAAACAAAGCGCAGGGCTGAGTCTGGATACCTTGGTTCTGTTCCTGCCTCTGCTGCTGACCTGTTGGGCAACCTTGGGCAAGTCACTTCACCCCACCTCAGTTCCTCCACCCTCAAAAGGGGAATAGCGATGTTTACCCACTTCCGTAACACACCTTGACCAGTGGATGAGTGAGAGCTAGATACACCCGTAACAGCTTGCTAGCACTGCAGTAACGGCTGGGATTGGAGGCATCTCACCTTCCTGTCTCTGACACAGACTACACAAAGTCAGTGATTGATCTGCGCCCGGAGGAGCTAGGAAGTGAAAGCGGCTCCATGGGAGACAGAAGCAAGTCGGTTCCAGGTCTCAACACTGAAGTGGTGAGAGCCTATCGAGCTGCATTGAATCAACTTGTTTGCTTAACATAGGGATGCTTCTCCTTCACCCCGCCTTTCTCTGAGGCCCATGGGATTGAAGGGGAGTTGCTCCCCACCCAGCCTCCTTCCATTTCAGTTCAGCTGCAGGCTACCATGCTGTTAGCTAAACTCCCAAGGAAGCGCAGACCCCATTGCACATTTTGCGGGTCTCCAGCGATAGCCTCTCATCTTGTCTGAATGAGCTCTCCGTGGCTCTGGGGGAGGAACTTAGTCAGGTCACTGCTCTCCTCTGTGCTGGCCTGCCTGCTCAGGGCATCTTCCCCCAGTCCAAGGCGAGTACACCTGAAGGGAGCGGGTGTTGGGCAAGGAGCCTTCGGGTATGTCTTCACAGAAAATCACCCCCCGCAGCAGCAAATCTCAGAGCCTTGGTTAACTGACTTGGGCTTGCACTGTGGGGCTACAGATGGCCATGTAGATGTTGGGGGTTGGTCCAGAGCCTGGGTGCTCAGACCCTCCTCACTTGCTGGGTTTCACCAGACTGAGCCCAAATGTCTACATGGCTATCTTTAGCCCTGCAATGGGAGCCTGAGTCAATTGACCCAGGCTCCGGGACTCACTGCTGTGTAGGTGTACCAGAAGTGGCTGGGGCTGCTTCCCTGGCAGGGTTGCTGCCAGAGCGTCTAGCTGCCTTGGTTTTCTGGCCTGTATGGATGGCTATATCCCTCGTTGCAGGATGAGGAGGAGGAAGACATTGACAACCTGGTGGAGATCCATCGCCGGAGGACAGCCAGAAGCAGCATGTACAGCGGGACCTCTTCGGTGAGTCATAGAATATCAGGGTTGGAAGAGACCTCAGGAGGTCATCTCGTCCAACCCCCTGCTCAAAGCAGGACCAACACCAACTAATTCATCCCAGCCAGGGCTTTGTCAAGCCGGGCCTTAAAAACCTTTAAGGATGGAGATTTCACCACCTCCCTAGGTAACCCATCTCAGTGCTTCACTACCCTCCTAGTGAAATAGTGTTTCCTAATATCCAACCTAGACCTCCCGCACTGCAACTTGAGACTATTGCTCCTTGTTCTGTCATCTGCCACCACTAAGAACAGCCGAGCTCCACCCTCTTTGGAACCCCCCTTCAGGTAGTTGAAGGCTGCTATCAGATCCCCCCTCTGGCTCTGCTGCTACTCACACCACCACCACCCCCGCCCTTGGGCCTGCAGGAAGAAATGCTTGAGTGAGGATTGGGGTTAGGAAGCAGGAAGGCAGCACAGGGTTAGCAGAGCTAGATACTGTGCCGAGCTCTGTCTTGGACTTGCAGCTTGAGCTTCTCTCTCTGATAGATCTCGTAAGGGGGTGTGAGGCTTTTGGGTCCTTGGGTGAAAGGTGCTGAGTACTTACCACGGCAAACTGGTTCGGGAAAGGGGACTCCAGTCCAGTGGTCAGGAGGGAAGATATGGGGGGAGGAAGTGGAGATATGCTAGTTCTCTGTGCACAATTGGGGCATAAATCTTACCAGGACCGTGTGTTTCAGAGCACACTGGGGAGCATGGTCAGCATTTACAGCGAGGCTGGTGACTTCGGCAGCGTCTTTGTCACGGGAGAGATCGCCTTCTCTCTGAGCTACGAGCACAAGACTCAGACCCTGTTCATCCACGTGAAGGAGTGTCGCCAGCTGGCCTATGCCGATGAGGCCAAGAAGCGCTCCAACCCGTGAGTGCCGAGCAAGTTGTCTCTGGCATGGGATATTGGCATGGGGCTGGGCGAATGGGGGGCTGCCTGCCACGGGTGCTGACCTTACTGAGGGGGGGCTGGACTTGTCCTGTGCTAGGTGCTGGCATACTGATTAGGAAAGCTCCTGTGCTAGGAGTCTGAGATGGGCAGCTACCATCCAGGAACGGAGGTGTGGTGGGGGACGGAGCAGAGAGCAGGAGTCTGTGCTCGGTCTGGGGAGACGCTTGTGAAATGAGTGACGCTGCCTGCTTGCCTCCTCCAGATATGTGAAGACCTACCTCCTGCCTGATAAATCTCGGCAAGGCAAACGCAAGACAACCATCAAACGCAACAGTGTCAACCCGCTGTACAATGAGCTGCTGAAGGTGACCCATGAGGCAGGGGTTATTGGCCATCTCCAGCCCACCCCAGAGAGAGCTCTGTCACAAGCTCAGTTGGGGAGGCAGATGCTTGACCCAAATCATAAGACCTAGGGCAGGGAGGCTTCACCACCAGACGCCCCCTTCCGTCATCCTTATGCTTCACTGGTGGAGTGAAAACAGCCCCTTCCTCCTTGCACCTTGGCTGGGGCTGCCGGGAGGGAGAGGGACGCTGATCTCCCCTGTAGACCAGAGTCAGAGCTCTGAAAATCCTGCAGGCGGGTGCAGTGCCTCCCGGAGGCTCCAGGCACTGGGACAGGGGCCAGGATAACTGACAGCGTCTCTGTGCAGGGCTGTCTTGCTGATGTCACTGCATTTTTTTTTTTTGCAGCCCTGTTGCCATGGTGACTGGGCCAGGCATAGCTAAAGCCCTGAACTGTGTCTCGGGATGCCATGACCTCCCTGCAGACACATCGCTCTCCTGCTCTGCTTGCTTCGCCTAGCATCCTGCTGCCATCACCGGAGGGTGGGCGTTGCCCTGTTCAGAGCGCAGCGTTGCTTTCTGTGGCCCCTCCTGGCCACAGCGATGTCAACAGAAGGCAGTACAGTCACTCGAGCAGGGAGCCAGCTAAATCCAAGCCGTATGGATCCAGCAGGGGGAATGCTGCCGGATGCATGCTTCACTTACTGGCTTCCGCTGCAGAGTTCATGCTGCGGCCATATGAGTAAATCCCGGGGGCAGCGCCCCTCCCCTGTTGTAAAAGCAGGGAGCATAAAGGACGGAGGGTGGCAATTAAAGCTTTGGAATCCAGAATGCTCCAGTGGTTTCTGAACCCTCCTGTTTCAGTAACCTTCATCCCCAAATCTGTGAGCAATTCCACTGTGCCTGCCTGAGGCCAGGCCTGTGCTCAGAGACAGACTGAGCAGAGCTCTTTGCTCTCCAGCTTCCAGAGCTCTACCCTGAAGGTGCTTCCCACTTCCCCAGGAGGCCAGGGCTGCCCAGTGCAGAGAGTTCCTAGAATGGGTGTGTGCAGACCCAGCTCCTCCGTGGGTCTTAGATTGGTCACACAGCAATTGTACATACCTGAAGCTGCCTGGGCAAAGCAGGTAGTGAGATATCCAGCCCACTTGCATGTGTGCACGTACCTTAGTCCTACATATTGGAGACTTACTGAAAACTTGAGCCTCGGTATAAAAATCCTCTAAGCTCCTATGGCTGCTTCCCAGAATCTGCCCTCCCTTTTCTATGGGCAGCTTTTGGAGTCCCTGCTGTGGACCCAGAGTACATGCCTCCTCTGTGTGGCTAGACTTCTGGAGTGCAGCTGGGCAGCCATTGCCTGGTACCTTCCTCACAGTGGGTGAAACCCTGAAGAGACAAGGAGTATGTGACAATAGTCAAACACACCAGTTAGGCTCTCAGGAGAAGGTGGGAAGACTTCAGTCTTCCTAGGAGTGCCGAGGGGCATCACCTCCTCACAGTGAAAGCTTCAGATATGGTCCTAGCTGCTCTGGGAAGCCACCACTGACTTATCTGGCTCTGTGGTCCTGTCTCTTCACAGTACGAGATCAGCAAGTCCCTCCTGCTCACAAGAACCTTGCAGTTCTCAGTCTGGCACCACGATCGCTTTGGCCGAAACACCTTCTTGGGGGAGGTGGAGATCCCGATGGATTCCTGGAATTTTGAGAGCCAACTGGAAGAGCGTGTCCCCCTGCATGGCAAGGTATGGTCCCTGTAGCTCTTGCAACTGACTTACCCCAGGAATCTACCACAGCTCCTCCCAGTAAGGAAAGTGGCTCTGGAGCAGATGTGAAGTTCCCCCGACCAGTGCCTTTTATTGTGGGAGATGCTCTCTTTCCTCTAACATAATGACACAGATCCTTCACTGGGGGTGGTGTCCAGCTTGCATAGATGTACATGTGCTAGTTCCACTCGAGAGAGCGCTCGAGAAAAAGCAGTGTAGCTGGAGTGACACAGACAGCCGTATGAGCTAGCCGTCCGACTACGTACTTAGGGGATCTTAGCACCCTGGGCCATCAGTCTGTATACAGACGTGAATGTTAGCAGGCAGTCTGCTTCCTATGAGGGTGATGGACACCCTGGTTATTTTATAAAGTGAGACACTTGCCACATAAACCTTCAGAGATCTGGACTTATTGAACAAGTCAGTCAGTATGTCCATAGTCATATAAAATCCTTCTGACTGAGTCTGGCTTTTTGGGTCTGCGTAGTACACCTGTCTTATGTGACAACAGGGGAGTCCACGAACGTTCAGAAGGTGGTGTGGATTCCTGCCACTGCAGGGTGCCAACACTCTGGCGTCCTCTCTCCTGCTGGGAAGCTCTGAGACTGATGTTTTCTCCCATGGACCTCTGAGGACCCGATCCAAATCCTGTTGCAGGCCAGTGAGTGCCATTAGTAAGGCACTGTGCAACAGCTGTCGTCATGGCAAACTCATGATTGCACAAGCAGCAGAGGGGTCTGAGCTTCCAGCTGTCTGGGATTCTGCACAAGTCTGATTCTCCTTGATCTCTGGGATCTTTGGGAGAGCCCCACCCTGAGAATGTTTGTCTGAGTGGCAACACCTTCAGTAAGGCCTTGTCTACACACCAGCTTGCACTGGTTATCGTTATAAGGAACCTATCTATAGTTAAACAAAAGAAGTGTCTCTGTGGGGTTTGCACCGGCTAGATGTCTGTCTTTATGATCAATCTGGTAAAAATCATATTGAGTCCACACACATCTGCGCTGGTTTAACTAAACTGGTTTTTAAAAGAACAGACTCTTTGAACTGTGGCATGTTCATGTATAGACAAGACTGCAGTGGTAATAATTTAAGATTTACTAGGTAAGTGTGGCTTTAAAAATCTGATACCCAATTTCAGGCTGATGCTGACTCTGCGGGCTCCCAGCAGTACAGAGGAGAGTTGGTGGTTTCCATGAAGTACATCCCATCTTCCAAACACCCAGGGGCGGGTAATGGGAAAAAGGGTGAGTGTCTGAGCTGCTGCAGAACCTCAGCTCATAAGGTAATATGTGAAAACCGACCCAGATGCTAACCCACACTGGCGCCCAGTATGTAATCCCAGTCTCCAAACATCCAGAGCTCATCCGGGAACAGGAACTGCTTGTCATGTTTTCGGGAGGAAGCTAATCCATTAATGGACCAAGCAGCTGTAATATTTTAACCTTCAGCTCTGAAATGTGGCTCTGATCCATGGTTATTTCAACAGTGCTACTAGCTGCTCTTTTCTTCTATGCAGATTCAGCTTGAATGGGAATGGGCTTCTATTGCAGTAAAGCTTTGAGGCAAGCTAGAGCAGTGTTCCTGGAACTCTTCCAAGCAGAGAGCTGCATTGGCAATCTGCATCCAGTTTGCTTCTGGAGCAGATCAGCTGCCCTTGTCTTATGTTGTGGGACAGTTCTCTCAAGATCCAGAACCCAGCATGGATCGGGCCAGGCAATTCAGAACACAGCGTGATAGGGCAAATAGAACACAGCATGCTGGGACCTGTAGCTCTAAAGATGAGGATGTCTGTGGGCCAGCCTCTCTGAGATTCAGTGAGCCAACAGTTCTTTTTATTTGTATTACCTTGGTGCCTAGAAGCCCCAGTTGTGGACCAGGCCTGCATTGTGCTAGGTGCTGTACAAATGCACAACACAAACCCTCCCTGCCCCAAGGAGTTGACAATGTAAGTATAAGACAAAGGACAATAGATGGATACAGGTAGCTGGAGTACAAGGAGTCCACATAATAGCCAGTGGTCCTTGCACACTAGTAGCCTAAATAGTGTCAGGTTTTCTGTAGGCATCACAGCAAAGGAAAGTTTTAAGATAGGTTTTGAAGGAGGACAATGAAGTAGCTTTACAGATGTTTAGAGAGCACCTCCCAAGCAGGAGGGGCAGCGTGGGAGAATGCACTTAAGGGCTTGTCTGCAGATTTAACAAGTGGGCGATGGAAGCTGGGAGCATGGGCCAGCTGCAGGTGAGGACTGATGGCTCGATAGCGAATGAAAGCTTGATGGTGAAGCCTTGCAAGCGAAGACAAGTGGCTTATGTTTGATGCCAGTGGAGGGATGCAAAGAGGGGTCGCATCCCATGATTGGAGAAAAGCTGTGGCTGAAAATGTGTATGATTCAGACTTTCTCTTCCAGGCAAACGGGAGGAAGGAGGCGAACTCCAGGTCTGGATCAAAGAGGCCAAGAACCTCATAGCTGCCAAATCTGGAGGGACCTCTGACAGCTTTGTCAAGGGGTGAGTGTGTCGGAACATGCCAGTTTCAGGGGAGATGGATGGCACCTACAGAACAGCCCTCCCCACTACAATGGCCCTGGATAATGCTTTGCAGTGGAGTGACCCAGGGGCCTGGGAATGAATGGGCCTCTCTGTCCCCAACCCTCTCCCAGCTGCCTGTTGTTGAGATGGGCGTTGGGGGTGGTGTGTTTATGCTGATGAGCTTGTGCTCCTGTTGTGGTGAAAGATCTTAAATGCTGATGGGAGGGGTCTGGAGCAGCTCAGCCCTACGTGCTTCAGAAGTGCTGAGCATCCACAACTCAGCTGAAATCTGGTTTGTCGCCAAGAGAAGCACAGCATGGTCCACAAGCTGCCTCCCAGTGCCTGGACACAGAGGGGTCCTCTAGAAGAGGCAGCGGCGAGTTCCAGCTCATGGGCTTGGATGGAAGTCACAAGCCAATATAACCACACAGACTTCTCAAGGGGGAGGGAGGAGCTATTAATGGGGATTCTCCATATGTAGTAAAGAGGAGAGGATGGAAGTTGATGAAATGCAGGCAGGAACTGAAGAGAGACAGTCCCATTCAATTACATCACGTGCAGGCAGACAACTAAAAACTGACAAATTCTATAAGTGCTAGAAGTCTCAGTGCTAAGATGGGTGAACTGGCGCGCGCCTGGTATTTAAATGAAGCTATTGATATAATATCACAATCTTGGTGGAATGATGACAATCACTGGGACTCTAATACCAGCGTACAAAATATATAGAAATGACAGAATGTTGTGCTGGTTGGGGAGTAGCACAATGTGCAAAAGAAAGTGTAGAGTCAAATACAGCAGAATCCTGTTGATCTGATCTAATTGGGACTGAGGCCAGTTCGGATGATCGAAAATTTGGATAATGCAGAGAATAGGAAAGTGCAAGGCTGCTGCACCATCTAGCAGCCACAGAAGAGATCGCCTGCTTTTGGATCTGTGTGTTGGTGGTTCATTTAAAACAGAGGCAGATAATGGAGCGTTGAATAAATGGGGTTCTGCTGCATAGTAAAATTCTTAAGTGAGTCAAACTGTGTATCATAGAATGTCTAGCGATAGAAATTCCATGCTTGAATAAGAATATAATAGTAGGAATATACTACCGACCCCTTGACCAGAATGTGAAATGCTTAGGGAGATTAGAGACTAAAAATAAATAGCTTAATAATAATGGGGGATTTCAGCTATCCCCCTATTGATTGGGAACATGTCACCTGAGGAGGGGATGCAGTGATAAAGTGTCTAGCCACCATTAATGACTGCTTCTTGGAGCAGCTAGTTCTGGAAGTCACAAGGGGAGAGGCAATTCTTGATTTAGTCCTCAGTGGAGCACAGGATCTGGTCCAAGAGGTGAATATAGTGGAACAATATAAATTTAACATCCGTGTATGTGGTGGGGGGAAATACCATAAAGCCCATCACATTAGCATTTAATTTAAGAAAGGGGAACTACACAGAAATCAGGAAGCTCGTTAAACAGCAATTAAAAGCAACAGTCAAAAGAGTGAAATACCTGCATGGAAACTTTTAAAAACACCAAAATAGAGGCTCTAATTAAATGTATACCGCAAACTAAAAAGAATAGTAAAAGTACCAAAAAAAGAAGCTGACAGAGGCAAAGGCATCCTTTAAAAATTGGAAGTCCAATCCTACTGAGGAAAATAAGTGTAAAAGTATAATTAGTCAGGCCACTAAAAAATTTGAAGAGTCTCAAAAAATAAGTTCATGAGAAGCAGGAAGCCTGCCACACAATCAGTGGGGCCACTGGACACTCAAGGAAGACAAGGTCATTGCGGGGAAGCAAAATGAATTCTTTCCATTGATCTTCACTGAAGAGGACATGAGGGATATTCCCACACCTGACCATTCTTTTTAGGTGACAAATCTGAGGAACTGTCCCACATCAAGGGGTTAATAGAAGAGGTTTTGGAACAAATTGATATGTTAAACAGCAATAAGTCACTATGACCAGATGGTATTCACCCCAGAGTTCTGAAGGAACTCAAATATGAAATTGCAGAGCTACTAAAAGTGTGGTATGTAACCAATCACTTAAATCAGTTCTGCACTAGGTGACTGGAGTATAGCTTATGTGACACCAGTTTTTAAAAAAGGCTCCAGAGTTGATTAGGGGTGCTGGAACAATTTTTCTAGTGGGGGGGAACCAGGTAGAGGGTGCAGCAGTACCCCTAGCTCCAGCACCACTGGAAGTCATCCTAGCAATTACAGACCGGTAAGCCGCACTTCAGTATTGGGCAAATCGGTTGAAAACGTAGTAAAGAACAGACTTACTAGATACATAAATGAACACAATTTGTTGGGAAAGAGTCAACACGGTAAAATCTATTAGCAATAGATTTGTGCCACTCTATTAGCATTCTTTGAGGGGGGTCAACAAGCATCTGTACAAGGGTGATCGAGTGGACCCAGTGTACTTGGACTTTCAGAAAGCCTTTGACAAGATCCCTCACCAAAGGCTCTTAAGCAAAGTAAGCTATTATGGGATAAGAGGGAAGGTCCTCTCATGGACTAGTAACTGGTTAAAATACAGGAAACAAAGAGTAGGAATAAATGGTCAGTTTTCAGAATGGAAAGAGGTAAATAGCTGGGTCCTCCAGGGATCTGTCCTTGGGCCAGTGCTGGAAAAAGGGGTAAACAGTGAGATGGCAAAGTTTGCAAACCATACAAAATTATTCAAGTTAGTTTAGTCCAAAGCAGACTGTGAAGAGTTACAAATAGATCTCGCAAAACTGGGTGAATAGGTAAGAGAATGGTAGGTGAAATTCACTGTTGATAAAGACAAAGTAATGTATGTCAGAAAACATCCCAACTATATATACAAAATGATGGTACCAGCTAATTTCAAGACCACTCAAGAAAGTGAGGTTGGAGTCATTCTGGATAGTTCTCTGAAAACATCGGCTCAATGTGCAGTGGCAGTCAAAAAAAAAAAAAAAAAAAAAAAAAAAAGCTAACAATATTAGGAACAATAGGAAAGGGATAGGTAAGACCAAATATAATGCTCCTACCTGAAATACTGCATGCAGTTCTGGTCAGCCCATCTCTAAAAAGATACATTAGAAATGGAAAAGGTACAGAGATGGGCAACAAAAATGATTGGGGTATGGAACAGCTACCATGTGAGGGAAGAGTAAAAAGACGGACTGTTCAGTTTGGAAAAGAGGTGACTAAGGGGCGGGATATGATTGAGGTCTATGAAATCATGAATGATGTGGAGAAAGTGAATAAGGAAGTGTTGTTTACGCTTTTTCATAACACGAGAACCCAGGGTCACCCAATGAAATTAATAGATAGCAGGTTTAAAACATGAGGAAGCACTTCTTCACCGAACGAAGTTAACCTGTGGAACTTGTTGCCAGGAGATGTGAAGGCCAAAAGTATAACTGGATTCAAACAGAGAATTGGATAAATTCATAGAAGAGAGGTCCATCAATGGCTCTTAGCCAAGATGGTTAGGTCTCTGACTGCTAGATGCTGGGACTGGACCCCAGTGGCTGGATCACTTGATGATTGCCCTGTTCTGTTCATTCCCTTGGGGGACCTGACATTGGCTGCTGTTGGAAGACAGGATACGGTACTACATGGACCATTGGTCTGATCCATTATGGCTGTTCTTATGTTCACACTCCAGAACTGACTCCCATGTGTTGGAGCTGCACTGAAATCACACAGCCTCTTCCCTAGGGTCACTGAACGACTGGATGCAAATTACTTAGACAAATCCAAAGCTGACCCTTTGGCACTGGGTGTATTTACTGTAGTCTGGGACCCCAACCCCAATTGGGACCAGTTGTTTGGGTCCTCTACAGCTCTAGAGAAGAGCTGATCCCTGCCTTGGTGGGCCCACTGTCTGAGATCCCCTAGCCTATTCCCAGTCTCTTGAGCCATCACAGTCTCTCCTCTGCTCAGGTCAGAGGGGGGCACTGTGAGGGGGAGTTGCTAACAAGGGCCTCTCCCACAGCTACCTGCTGCCGCTCCGAAACAAGGCCACCAAGAGGAAGACTCCTGTGATGAAGAAGACCCTGAATCCTCACTACAATCACACCTTTGTCTACAATGGCATCAGCCCAGAGGACCTGCAGCACATCTGTCTGGAGCTGACTGTCTGGGACCGTGAACCATTGTCCAGCAATGACTTCCTGGGAGGAGTCAGGCTGGGAGTTGGGAATGGTGAGGTGCTCCCTGGTCTCAGTTGTTGGGTGGGGCTGCCCCTGCTCTCCTGGGGGGTGTAGCAGAGTGTAATGGGTGGGCTGGGTCACCCAAGTTCTCTCCCCGCCCCATCCCATCCCAGCTTTGCCTGGAGTACCCTATTCCCCATCCAGTGAAGCTGGATGCCTAATAGGAAGGATGAAATCCCTTGGGCACCATGCTCCCCGTCACATCCAGCAGTCCCCATCATTACCTACCGCTGCTCCATTTCCCAGCACCCTTCTGTGTGGCTGGAAGCTGCTTTTGTGTGCCCAGGGCTTGGGAACAGGGCTGTGCACTGCAGAAACTCACTTCTGTTGCCCCACTTCCCTCAGGTATGAGTAAGGACCAGGTGGTTGACTGGATGGACTCCACAGGAGAGGAGGTGAGCCTGTGGCAGAAGATGCGCCAGTTCCCGGGCTCCTGGGCAGAAGGAACACTACAGCTCCGCTCCACCATGGCCAAGCCAAGAGCATAGCCATAGCCTGGGCGCTGGGCCTGAAACCAGCTTTAGCAAGACAGCACCAGGCGGAGGCAACCGAACCAAAACCACGGCACCAACAAGGGCCGCATGTAGGATCTACTGGAGTGGGAGCAGGCTCTGGCTTTCGCCTGTGTAGTAATAAAGCTAATTGTGTCTTCAGCAGGCTCAGCCTAACAGCCTGTTCTTGGCAGCAGCTTATTTTATGTATAGGGTTTTTGTCTCTTAACTTGGCTGGAATTGAATTCCATAGGGTCTCCCCCCTTGTAGGGGCTAAGTGCTTTTAAAACTTGTTTTTCTTAGTGTTTTCACCTCTCCCTCTCCCATGTAGTTTGTTTGATTGCCCTGCCTACAGCTTCCACTCTTGTCTCCCCTTCCCTCTGTCCTCCTGGGATGGTGCAGATAGAATAAGACACTACAAACTAGAGGCTGCATGGGCATAAGCAATCAATATTTGGTATGTAGAATGTGAGAATACCCAGTGCTGTTGAGACGTGGGCTGGTGGGGGAAGGAAGAAACAAGCCCATGCCTGTTACTGTGCCCTGATTAGGGAAAGGTGTTTGTCACTGGCAGAGGGGAAAGCAGCTAGGAGAGCTCTGTGCCGATCTCAGCTGGGGGAAGTGGCTTTGAAACAAACATCCACATGCTGTCTCCTCTTACAAGCAGGCTAGCTGGGTATCAGTCATGCCAGAGCTGCAGGACTTCTCTGGTGGGGTGGTGGTCTGTTTTCCCCTTATGCTGGGGGTGGTTCAGAATTTGTGGTGGAGATAGTAGTCCTTACTGTTGCAGCTTCCCCTCCCACCTGCCAAGCCCTCCCAACTTCCCAGCACTCCTGCTCCAGCTCTCTTACACAGATTTATTCATTTAAAATACAAAATATTGTGGGGGTCAAAATAGTGGCCAACAAGAGGGCAACAGCCCCTCTTGGAGGAAAGGAAAAGCAAATTCTACGGCATGAGTTAAAATCCACATCAAACAACTGTCTGGGAGGGCAGTCTTTGTACTGGCAGATGCACTGTGATTCCTGCTCGGTTACTGTGTCAAGGCTCACCACAAGGGACTATCTGTTTTAATAAAGGTTTTCTTGCTGTTGCTGGTGGTATCAGGACTGTAGTCATTCACAGGGGCTGTTGGGACTGGGGGGGGGGGGGGCGACTTATCCCTGTCTCTGGGAGGGAGTTCCTGGAGTTTGGTGTGAAGGGCAGGGAGCTGCATACAGAGACAAGGGAAAAGCTGCTGCCCCTAACTGTGATGAGAATAGAATCTCGTCTGCCCTGGCCGGCTGCCTTCCACTGCAGGTGGTTGTCTGCTCCGCTTGTGGTCGGGCTATGTCTTAGCACTGCTTTGTGGCAGCATGGCCTGGAGCTGTGTGTCCCCAAGGGGCTGCTCCAGGGAAGAGGTAGACTTTGAAACTTGCAGTTAGATGTTTGCTGAGCTAAGGGGCCCATCTCTGCCACTGGCTGAGCGGCACAGTAGAGGCAGGCTCTGTCAACCCTTCACTGCTACCTGCACTCTGCCCTGTGTGCTGTCCTTGTTTTACCTCACTACCCATCCCCATGTTCCTTGGAGAAGGGGAATGATGGATGGGGCAAGAGACACTATGGTTACAAACCTGTCCTCTATACTAGTGGCCTTTCTCCAGTAGGTAAGGGTTAGTGGAGTCCTGTACTGAGGCAGGAGAATAAGCTGTGGCCCTAAGACTGTTGGCCAGGCCCTAGTGTGCAGGGAAGCTGGGGGCTCTGGGCTGCTGGGGCAGTTTTGCTCTTA
Organism: Lepidochelys kempii; assembly: GCF_965140285.1. Taxonomy (NCBI): domain Eukaryota; kingdom Metazoa; phylum Chordata; order Testudines; family Cheloniidae; genus Lepidochelys; species Lepidochelys kempii. The sequence goes on from NC_136388.1 coordinate 65,181,655, forward strand.
ATGAACCAAGCGCTTCCCCACCTGTTTTTAAAATAGGAAAGAAACTTCCTGGGTGGCCAGATCCTGTTGTCTCAGGAAAGTTACAAGGAGTGGCCTTCACCAGCTTCAGGCCCTATCTGAGACAGGTTGCCTAGAACCCTGTGTAGTTGCACTGGGCCTGCTCCCTGGGTGGCTTGTTTTGTACTCCGCGACTCTTACCTCATGCCTGCTTGGGTCTAAACAAAGTCCAGCCTTTGTAGTTGAGTGTGTCGTTCAAACATCTTCTGTTCCTGCTCTGGCATTCAGAGAAGCCATCTTCCCCGGAGAATTGTGTCAGGCGCTTGGTGATGGTGGGCTGCAGCCAGCCTAACCCTCTTCCAGCTCTTGGGAACAAGCCTAATGCAGCAGGGATTCATAGACTGCTCTGGGCAGCTCCTGTCATCCTTTGCCAGAGCATCACAGCTCCACCTCCGGTGGCTACGCAAACGTGCTTGATGTGTTTGGCATGATCTGTATGGTGTGCGGGGGAAGAGTGCTATTGCTAGAGGCATGAGTCCTCTGCCAGTGGGCTAGTGCAGACCGGGCAGGGCATGCTGGGCTAGTGCAGACCGGGCAGGGCATGCTGGGCTAGCACTGCATGGGAAACCTGGCCTGGGGGAGTGCGGGGCATACTGCATGGTTGAGAACCCTACTGATGTTAGAAGATACTTGTTTCTTACAAGAGAGGAGAATGAAATAACAAGGCGGGTGACCTAAGTTCGGACGCTGCTGGGCTTGTGCTCCATCCTTCCTGACCTGCAGCCACCCCTTGCTGGTCTGTTAGTGACTTTTTGGGCCTGGGCAGAGGCTGAGGGTGGGGGGAAGGTGGGGAAAAAGATAATGCCCCCAAACTCCTCTTTTCTCCTAACCTCGCTGCTGGCCTGGTGCAGTGAAAGGCTGGTGTGACATCGGCTTGGCCCAGCTGGCTCCACCGGAAAGTCTGTGACCTTTGACAGTGTTTCCTCCCTCGCAGCTGGCCCAAGACTATGCGGAAAGGGAATTCTCTGTTCTCTGAGGCTGTGGAGTTCTGAATTTAAAGGGGTGGGAGCATTGGCTCCTGGGCTGCAGGGATCTGCCCCCACCCGTGCAGCAGTCGCTCATTCGCACATGTCCCTGCTTTGTGCTCGCTGGGTGACCTCCTGGCTGCTCAGCAAGTAGGTGTCAATGAAGATGAAGAGTTCCTCAGGGGTGACGGGTTCAATGTAGCGCTCACGGTCCACGCCCTGCTTGTCAATCAGCACCATGTTAAAAGTGGAGCGGGTGATGTGCAGGAATTGCCTGTGGAAGCAATGAGTGGGTAGTTGAGAGCCTGCTATGCCTGCAGAGACTGGCAGCAGCTGGGCCCACCTTGCTGAATGCCCCTTTACAGACCCTGTCACACCTACTCCTGCACTGGCTGCCTCCTTAGGCTTGTGCACACCATTCCCAAGTTGAGTGAGCAGCTCTGGGAGGGGGGACTCTCTCATGCTACTGGCATTGCGCCTCTGTTCTCTAATATGGAAGCTGCCTCGTCATTTACATGCATACAGCCCAGCTCCCAGCTGGTGCAGAAGTCACGGCCCCAGCCTGCCCCTACCCCACTGCACCTAACCCCTGAGAGCTGGGTTACTGACTGCTGGATTTTGTGGGACTCTCTGGCTTATCCACAGGCCTGTACAAGATAATTTAGGCGTCCCAGTAGATTTTGGCTTGCTTTGTGCATGGCAGCAACATGGACACCACCCTGCTGCTCTGTGGGGATGGCTCCGTGTCCGCTGCAGGTAGGTGGCAGGGCTGGCATTCACTTTGCACAGGCAGTAGGGTTTGTCGTTTGCCCCTGTGACAGGATTCAAGCCGCCAGCACTCAGGAGAATGGGTGCCTTTCCTGTGAGCAGGTGTCTCCAATGACTCCGTAGCTGACCTGCAGTTGGGACACTTAGCCCCAAAAACACAAGCCTCCCCACTACATGAGCTAGAGCAGCAGCTACAGGATCTCTAAGGAGCAGGCTCTTACACTTGCTAGGAGCTGCCCCAAGAGGGAGACAGCAGTGTCCTGTCCCTAGCAGTGTATTGCACCCACAGGTTGATCTGGGGGTCATGATCCCGCTTGCTGTGAACTAGTGTGGCTGTCCACTGCCCCGATACCTGAGCTCCTCGATGATGTCAGCCGAGAGCCGGTGTTCACGGATGCGGCCCACCTCATGGGGGGGCTGGCCCACCAGCTCGAGGATGGTGACGTGCCGCAGGTCCAGCCCGCAGGTGGCTTGCTGCAGACAGGAGAAGAGCAGGTCAGATGCTGTTGGCTGGGATTGGGGCTGGAGGAGGCACAGGGGAGGGGCTCACCTGCAGCATGGTGATCTGCATCTTGTAGTAGCGAGTGGAGGGGTCGGGAGCAGAGACGATCAGGAGCCGACGTTTCTCATAGAACTGATCCAGGAGGCCAGCGGCCGAGTTCACGTCCACGTTGATCTGCATGGCTGAGGTGGGAAGGTGAGCTTGTGAGCACAAACAGGGAGGTGGCTGGTGGGGGCTTCTGACCCCTAGTCTGTCTGCAGGATCCTAGTGTGGCCTACCCCAGAAGTCAGCTGCCTCTCCCCTTCTCCCAGCAAGCTGATATGTCTCGCCTGGATTGGGGCTCTCTGTTGTCCATCAGCAGGAACCATTTCACCAGCTTCTCCAGCAGAGGGCAGCAAACATGCCAGGGGAGCCACACCCCAGTGTCACATAAACCAGGGAGTCTGCGCCTCACCCAGCTGAAAGTGGCCAGGAGCCCATTGCTTGTATCTCATCAGCCTGAGAGAGACAATGCCCCAGGCCACACAGATCAAGGAGGGACCCAGTGCCTCAGCAGACCAGACCTCCATCTCAGCATTGAACATGGTTGGGGACTTCACAGTGGCAGCCTAGCCAGCTATGTTGCATTACTGCTCTAGGAGTGGTCAGCAGGAGATGGGGACTAACCAGGGGATATAACCTAAGGATGGTGTTTGTGACTGTTTTAATGAATGGCTGAAAACAGGACAGCTTTGAGTCTCTTCCCCATTCCCCGGCTTATGCTGGGGAACTCCAATGGCTTCTGTGACGCTACCTCTGATTTGCCCTGGGATGAGAGGAGCGGTAAATCTTGGGCTTTATAAACAATGGTATGCGCAAGATGAAGGGGGTGCTGCAGGGGAGCCTTTGCCTAGCCCAGTCTAAGGAGGGCAGCAGATTCAGGGTTCAGTTCCTGTACCATGCCCATGGCCATGGGTCTCCTGGCTTTTAAATTGTACTTATGAAGAGGAGAGGGGGATTTTCTCTAGGCAGCGCAGGTGCTGGGATTCCAGTGCAACCTGACATGGGCCTACACCACGAGGCTCAGATCTGGATCCAATCCACCCTGGAAGTGGGTGGTGTTCAGAGCCAGGGGTTGGTTTGGCACACGGCGCTGAGAGGGGTCAGCTGCGAAGTCTTGATCTGGATTCCAACTTCCCCAAAGGGCAAGGGGGTTGGGGTGGGGGTTAGGTTCAGGCCCATGTGTGTATCTGAGACAAGGGCAGTAAGAATAGCATCATCCCCAGCTCTGCCACCAGGCAGGCTCCCTGACAACCAGTACCAAAGTGATCTCAGGGACAGGGCTGGGTGATATCAACAAAGAGAGAAAGAAAATGAGAGTGAACTCAAGGTGAGGGGCTGCTGGGAAAATCCAGCTCTGACGGAGGAGGTGTGAGGGATGCTAGAGACAGCTACACTGTACTCCTTCCTTTCTCTTATCTAATTCATCTGAACATCCAACCAGCCCCTAAAGGCAGCATATGCTACACTGAGGGGAGGTGATGCACAGAGAGTGTAATGGCCTAGGGGGCGTCCCCTCCATGTTCCTGACTAGCGCGGTAGAACCACCAGAGAAGAGGACCTTTCGGAAGATCCCATCCCAGGTTTGTCAGCAAGTGTGGGGTGGGCTGGGACAGGGCTCGGGGAGTTTGCTCGGACTGAGGCAAGCTGCTCAACCTGCCACTGCCCATATGGGGAAGACACGTGTGACAGCTGCCATCTTGGCTGAACACCTCCAGAGCTAAAAGCACAAGCAGCTACAGCTTGAGCTCAAGCTCTGAGGTAATCACAGACTCATCCCCTCTGTGAATCAGGCCCAGAGTGGGACTCAGAGTCACATGCTCAGCAGTAGGTGAGACCGGCTGGGCCAGAGACCCAAGAAGACCATTGTGGGATGCCATCCCTGTCTGCCAATGGCTCCCAAGTCTCGGCACTGCCATTTCTTGTTTCCACCATAAGTGATTTTCCATCATAGAAGGGAGGAGGCTCCACATCTGGATGGAGGGGGATGTCTCTCGCTGGGAGGCTGGCTGGGGAATGCTCAGGCAGTGCAGATGCTGCCAGGAAAGCCCTATGCTCACCGAAGAATATCAGGGCCTTGATTTGATGAGCTCCTGGGAACTGGAGACACAACAGACCCAGTTCAGCACAAGGAGTTGTTTCCAGGCTATAGCCTCAGCCTGCATGCATGCAACCTCGCCAGTGACTCTCCCCGTAACACTTACGCACACAAATGGGCTGGGATCCCGACCAGTGGCGGCTGGACTGGCAGACGCGCGAGGGGATCCCTTGGCGTTCATAGCCCCCGTCACATAAGTACTCGCATGTGGCACCGTAGTTATTGCCCTCCGAGGTGCAGCTGAGGTAGCCGTGCTGCGGCGGCTTCAGAACAGGGCAGCGTCTCACTGCAAAAGGGAGAGCAGATGTCAAGGACAAGGGACGCCTAGATCTAGCACTGGCTGTAGTGCTGGAGGAGTGTGGAGTGGGCTAGCCAAGGTGCCTGGAGGCCCTAGGGGGAGTCGGGCCAGGAATGGCCCGAGTGCCCATAGCTCCAATGTCCAAGAGAGCCAGGGATGCAGGATTGGGGAGGTGGCACCCTGTGTCCTGGTATGGCCAGAGGTCATGAGATGGTTAGGGAGAGTGGGAGAAAGTGCCAGGTGTCCTGGAGTGGCTTGGGTTTAGCAGGGTTCTGGTGGTGGCAGAAGCACAGGACCTATAGGTGACACTGATCACATGGGAGACAATGTGCAGGAACCAAAACTTGTTCCCACACATCCTTGGTGTGAGTGCAGCTCCTGAGCCCACACAGGGGAAGAATCGGCTCCTCCAGCCAAGGTGTGAGGGAGCTGGGGTCCCAGGTGCAGCAGGCAACCTGTCCCTTACCTTGGACTCGGACGACGAATTTGCAGCTGGCTCGGTTGTAGGACTGGTCGTAGGCGATATAACGGATAACGTGCTCCCCCTCTGAAAACTCAGATCCAGGTTCTGGGCCCCGCAGTGTCACTCTGGACCCAAAAGACAGAGTTGCTTCAGTGTGAAGTGCATTTCTCCCAGCTGGGCCTTTGGTTTGATCCCTACGAAGTGACTTCAGGGCGACGAAGCCATCGGACCCTGTTTGGGATGGGGGTCCTGCAGCTCTCAGCACTCACCGTTTGATGATGCCATCAGCAGAGTCCTTCACATGGGGTGGGTCCCAGTACACAGTGGCCGTCAGCTTCTCTGGCTCCGCCATCCTCTCTCGTGTCTCCGGGCAACGGATCTTGGGGGGCTCAATATCTGCCCAAGCAAAGCAGAGAGAAACTCCAGGGGAACCACGTGGGGTAGGGCCACAGTACAGGGAGGGTGAGGTTCAGCAATAAACCCTGGGAGGAGCCAGTAAAACCCACGGGGGCAAGGAACTAGGAGAAAGCACAGAGACATGCAATAGTTCCCTCCCTAGGGAAGCTAGCCAGGGTGAACCATACAGACAGCAATGCCCCCTGGGGCAGGGACCCAGAATAACCCACTGAGATGCCATGCCCAGTGTGAGGGAACTAGGACAAAGCATAGGGATATGAGTCGTTCCTTCCATGAGCCAAGCAATCACCTTAAACCAAGGGGAATACAATGCCCCTCTGTGGGGGGATGTAAGCAGGGTAAACCATGGGAAGTAATCTTAGTACAGCAGTCCCTAGTGGAAGGTATTCAGGATTAGCTGGGGTTTGCAATCCCCGGGGGTGAGGGGAGCAGGGATAAATCATGAGGGCAGTAATATCCTCACAGAGCAGGCACTGAGGAGAAACTCTGGGCAATCCTAGTCTCTAGGGCATGTGTGCAGGATGAGCCAGGCTGGCAGTAAGGACAGCAGGGTGAGAATTTACCTACACAGATTGGCTCGCTGCCGCTCCACCGCCCATCCTCCATGCACATCCGGCTGCGGTCACCCTCCAGGTGGTACCCAGGGAGGCAGGAGTAATCACAGTGAGAGTCCAGCAGCACCCCAGCTGAACACTGGTAGGAGCCGCTCATCACTGCCGGCAGCACATGACACCGGACCTCTGTAACAGAACGAGCAGATCCGCTCAGCAGACACAGGAGTGTGGAAATCCCTCTGGCAGGGTAGCACACGCTTCAGGACTGCAGCACCAGGACTGGGGAGGGTTTGGAATGACACAGAACCAGCCAGGGTGGCGTTGAGCTCAGCTGCTCTGGTGTTGGATCATATTAAGGAAGTTCTGTATTAAAATCACAAATGAGTTTGATTCCCCAGAGTTTAAATTCCAGGGTATTACTAATTAAGAGGTCTCTTGGTTTTTGGTACTGTTTCTCTCCCTCTATGTGTGAAACTTGCAAGCTGCTAACTGCGTTAGTACATTCTAAGACAGAGTCTGTTCTCAAAGCAATTCACAGAGAGAGAGACTCAAAGCAATACTCTAACAACAGAAACAGCACCCAGAGACTCCCCGCCCTTTTGTTGTATTAACAATGGTGATTAAAATAGAGATAGAGGATGTATGTGGATGGATGCTTGGTGTGGATAATAACTGAATGATCAGGGAGGTGCCAGCCTAAGAATCCAGTGTCCATCGGCTGAAGAAGGCGTCAAGTGGAAATAACCAGAGGACCCCCGGAGGGCAGACTGGAATCCACCCAACAGCCTCAAGAATGGGAGAACCAAAGAACAAGATAACATCTGGCGGCACGGAGCCGTCAGGAATGTGCCATCTGCTGATAGATTCAGCAACAGCATGATGAAGCAATTCCCATAGACTGGCCTAGGAAGAAATTCCTATAAAAATAGACTCTAAAAAGTGAGAACTTTGGGGTCTGATTCTGCAAACCAACTTCCAGAAGCATCAGATGAGCATCTGACAAGGCCCTGCTCCCTCCTCATGTCCAGGCCACCTGGCCAGTGGCTTGGCATGAGCAACTCTAAGGCTGGTAACTATGATAACAACCTTGCAGAACCTGTGTGTGTGTGTTTGTATGAATGAATGTGTGAATAAATATAAATATGAGATTGAATGGAATGTTATAGCTATAACTAACTGCTTACTATGATTCTTTCTGTATACACAATAAATGTGGTATTTTGCCTTTTTCCCTTTAATAAGATCCTGCTGGTTTTTATTTTATTGGTATAACACTGGGCCCTGGGGTGGCTTGGCTTATAGGGCTCCTGAGTTTTTCTTTCATTCCAGCCCTCATGCAACTTTGTTAACGTGGGGCAATAAACCCCAGGAGAAAGCTGCAGGAGGGGGAGCAGGTCATGGAAATGAAGGGCCTTCCATCCAGGCACTCAGACATTAGTGATGGTTGTAGGACTTAGGCAGGGTGATCTTGAAAGAGCCTGTAATGGCATGTCTATCCCCACACTGGCAAAGAAAGAGTTAACTGGAGCCAGAGAGCAATTAGTGCTCCAGTTGTATCTGGCCCAGCTGAGAGCAGCTGGGTAATAAAGAAAGAAAGGAGCTTAAGGCAGGAGACCATGGAAAGAACAGGTAGTGGGGTCCTTTCTGCAGAGGGGAGCCTAGCCGAGGGTTAGGAGAGACAGTGGGAAGCCACAGGAGAGGAGCAAGCTCCTGGAGTGATCCTGGACAAAATGGGGGAGGGATAGCTCAGTGGTTTGAGCATTGTGCTAAACCCAGGGTTGTGAGTTCAATCCTTAAGGGGGCCATTTAGGGATCTGGGACAAAAATTGGGGATTGGTCCTGCTTTGAGCAGGGGGTTGGACTAGATGATCTCCTGAGGTCCCTTCCCACCCTGATATTCCATGATTCTGTGACCCAGGAACCCCTCCATCCCAGGTAGCAAGGGGGGGGTACAGGAATCTCCTGATTCTGGTATGTACCTTCTGCCAGGTCAGGTCTTAAATGATAGCCAGAGCCATGATGGCCATTAAGTTTGTTGTGAAATATCTTTTATAGGCTGAAAATACATTCTCAAAGTCTGTATCAAGGCAGAGTTGGCAAACAGCCTTTCTGTTAGACATGTGAATTAAACACTGTCAGCCACCACAGCGGAAGCGCTATTTACATACAAAGTCAAGGGGCGGGGGCAGGAGGGGGATGTGAAATCAACAGGGAGGTAGTATATGGGAGAACAAGCCACTGGGATTATCCTGGTTCTAGCACAGACAATGAACTTTGGGGATATAAGGAGAAGGCAAGGAAGACACTCCTTGATCCTGTACCTAGGAAGTAATGGGCAGCATGATGACATTTGTGAAAACTGGATCCAAACCCAAGTTCGCTGAAAGGCTGCAAAGAACATTCAGGGTGAGATAACACACTAATCTTCTGTCTAAAGAAGTTTAAGTTAAATTTAGTCTCTAGAAATCGAGTTAAGATTTTGTTTTATATGTAATCCTTTTGTTTCCACTATTCTCACTCACTATCTCTTGGCTCTTGAATCTGTGATGGTAAACTTATCATTGTTTGCACTGTCAATATATCTTAGTGCTGGGGTATTGCTCAAGTAGCTGATCCTGAGCCGAATCATTCAAGCTCGTGTGTGCACTGTTCCCTTGGGGCAGCAGATCTGGTATTTCTGTGAGCATTTGGTGGAGGAAGAGCTGGACACCACAAGGGAATGCTTCAAAGGGGCTCAAGGACTGGGGTACACCTATTGTTAGCCTGCCAGGCAAAGTAAGGGCTGGTATAGCCTGGAGAAGAGTGCTTGGATGGCTGACAGGCTGGTGGTAACAGGAAGCTGGCACCTAGTTAAGCCCAAGCACATCTCCCTCCCAGTGCAGGCAGGGGGAGTAAAAAGGTGATTCCCAGTCCTGGGCACCCTGAGAACCATCACAGACCCAAGGAGGTAGGACCTGGGGTCAGGTTTCTGGTGGAAAGAGACCCGGACACAGAGAGCCTAGGGAGAGGCAGGTGGGAGCTGGGGGTCCAGGGAGAAAGAACTCTCCAGAGCCCAGGAAGGTGTGGGGACAGGGCCCAGACCCAAACCAAGGTAGGAAGTTCCAGGGAGGCAACAAGGATGCTGAGGAAGCAAAGCTTAGCTGCCAGCTTCAGGATCCCTGTGCTGGAACCCAGAGTAGAGGAAGGGTCTAGGTTCCCCTACCAGCCACCAAGGAAGGTGGGTTGAAAGCCCCTGAGGTAAGGGGTGGAAAGACTGAGCCCAGAGTCAGGGCGGAAGGCCTGCTGTAAGGTCACTGGACTATTGTCACTGACTCTGTTACCCAGAACAGGACCTGGGGGAGGCTAAGCCACAAGAAGAAGCCGAGCACCACAGGAGTGCTAAAGGAGAGACTGCTAGGCCGTACCCAGCCAGGAGTGGGTGCACTGGCCAGTAAGTCACTGTTCTACAGAGCCCAAAGCGCTTTACAAGCTGCGCACTGCAGTGGTTCTCAGCGTATGGTCCAGGGTGTTGCTTGGAGCCTTTCTGGGTGCCTGGTAGAGGGGCTGCTGCCCCAGCAGGTGCCATCTGTCAGTCTCCAATGCGGTATCGCCACCCCAAGCATTCAGAAACGAGTCTGGCTTAGAAATCATGAGAGCTTTTAAAAGAATAATAGCTACTGGTTCCTGAGCCCTAAGGGTGTGCCTGGGTCACGTTCTGCCGCTTTTCTCCCCAACCAGGAGGGCTGGGACCCTATGTTTTTAATGAAAGCTGAGAGTGTCTCCTAATCACACGAGTCCCGGAGCTGCGGCTTTAAGACAAACATCAAATATCAGGAGACTTGTGATAAAATCATGAGAGTCAGCGACATTGTCACTGTAGTTTCCTGTTGAGGACAGCTCAGGTCAGGACTCCTTTAGGGCTTCCAGGCTTTGGTTTTGACCAATGCAATTTTAAAAAGCCCTACTTCACCCTGCCCCCTGCGCAGATGCTTCATGTCTCGCTTCAGCAGGCTCTTCCTTTGATGTAAAATGAAATGCGATTGCAACTGATGCAACACCAGAGCCCCGGGCTGGGCAGCAAATAAGCAAGAGACTAGAGCAGGCAGCGAGCAGAGATCAGGTCCTAATGGACATGAAGTGCTGCACCCAGCACAGACACCAAACAGTCTCTCCCGGTTGCCTCTGTCGTGTAGCCCAGCACTAGTCACCATCAGGACAGCATGCTCACACACACTGGAACATTCATGCACGCCCCTTCCCATGCAGGACTTACGTCTGCAGTAGGCGGTGCCAGACCAGCGCCGGCTCGGCAAGCACTGCACTGACCTCCGTCCTATTAGCCGGAAGCCTCGATCGCATGAGAGTTCGCAGCGCGTCCCCAGGCTGCTGCGGTAATTCCCTCCCCTGGGGGAGTAGCAGGTCGCCTCTCCGTGGTGGACATTTAATGGATAGCACCACTGGGGAACTAAGGAGAGACCGAGAAAGGAGGGGAGATGTTGGTGCTAAATATTCAGATGGGCTAGTCTAGCTGGGCAAACTGTGCCTCACTTTCAGGGTCTTGAGGTAGCATGAGGCCCAGATGAGGGGCAGCCCAGCATCAGTCCCGGTGGCCAGGGGCACCCTTCTATGGGCATCTAGGGAGCCATGGGGAAAGCTTGGGATGACTTCCCCTGGCCTGGTGGAAAGTCAGTGTGCAACTGTTACCTCGATAGTCCAGGGCAGGAGCTTGGGGAGCCTCTTCCACGTACACTTCATTGTTGTACCTCTCAGTAGCATGGTAGCCAGAACCTAGTGGGAGGAGAAAATGGTGAGGTGGGGTCTCAACCTGAGTGTCGTGCTTCTGCATCCCACCCCTGACTCTCCCTCAGAGTAGCATATGAGGTGCTGGGGTTCTGCAGAGAAATGGTGATAGGAGCTGCATTGATGTTGGGCTCTAGGGAATTATCCCTCTCTGGAACTCCTGGAAAGAGACTTGCTCCCTGGGCAACATCTGCTTCCTACAGCAATGCCTGCCAGTGTGGGGCCTCCCTCAGGGGAAACATCTATGGACCCTGGCTTCCCGCTCAGCATTCACAGCCCTTGTTAAGTTACTGTCTCCATCCCCCTGGCAACTTGAAATGCCCATCTCCTCTCAGGTTCCTTGGTACCCGAGAATGGTGTGCTGAGGCAGACACTAGACTGAGAGGAGGAGCAGGAAGGCCTGTATTGCCACAGCCTGGGGAGGTAAAATACAGCCATTCAGAGCTGGTAGCACTTCACACCCACTCTGCACTGGTGTGAACAACTGCCTGAGGTGCAGGGCCAGGGACAATCAGGTCTGAGGGGTGCGCAGCCATGGGTGCTATCAGATGACAGTGGTCATGTATTACATCCACCGTGCATGGGTAAACCGCTGCATCAGCAGCAGGCCTAGAGTCCTGCATGGATTGGCTGCTGGAGCAGTTTGGGGGTTGTGCTCCTTTCTTGTTGACACTTGATTATCTCGCTCTGTCCCAGTCCCTATCCCAGCTCCTCCACAGACAGGGCCCCAGCTAAACGCTGAGGAGGGAGAAAGCTCTGCCCTCAGCTGGCAGTGACGTGGTTTGTGCGGCTGGCACTGTTCAGCAGACTAAACAGCCTGGTGTGCCAGGCTCATTAATGACAGGAAGTGGGTGTCGGAGCAGAGCACAGCTGAACAGGGGACAACTCAGTCCTTTCATGAACAAAATTCCAGGAAGTCCCTCCCATCGCTTCCCTCTCACGTCCCCTGCCACGGAGTTATAAGGCAAGTGGTGGGAAGAACAGGATTGGGCCCCCACTCCTGTGCGACTCAGCAAAGGGCGCCCCCACCATGCCAGGGCTGGGGCGCATGCAGACATCCAGAGCTGAATGAACACAGAGACCGAACTTCCCTCTTAGCCATGGCCAGTAGTGGATGCATTTGAGCCCCAATGAATGAAATGGGCTGACTAGTGGCATTCTTGAGCTGTGAGCTCACCTTTCAGCTGGATTTCCTCTCATTCCTGACTCTCTCTTTCCCTCTCCACTCCAGTGACTGCATGTGAGCGTGCTCGATTTTGCTCCTATTTTTAGTGCCTGTGCCCCATGCATCATTTCTGTATTAGCCTCAAAACCAAATGTCTGTGCTAAGCAGGATCCCACATGTTTCTCTACAAGTTTGGCATGCAGGCTCCCTTGAGGAAGGAGCGGGGAAAGGAAACTCCAGCTCAGAGTGACCAGGGAGAGTGCATTGTCTTGGCCTCCAGGAGAGGAGCTCTACAGGCTCTAGGGGAGCAGGGTAAGTCTTACTGAGATCCGCTCATACCCTCCACTGACCCACACTCAATCCAGAGACTTGCCTTCTCTTTTGCTCTCCCTCCCCTGCTGCAGTGCTGATGGGTGGGGGATGAAAGGAGAGGGGTTGTCACCTCAGCGCACTCCATCCACCAGCCCCTCTGAAGAGCCTCCATGTTGGGGGAAACTTTATGAACCATAATAATACAACTCCCCCTACCCCTTTCTGATCCCCAATTAAACTGCCCTGTTTCTCTGACCCACTCATTTCTACAGAGCCCTTCACCCACTTCATACATGCAGTGCTACTGAACCGCACCCACCTCTGGGCACCCACCCAGCATGCAGGGAGCCTCCGTAGGGGAAGACAGTGGCTAGAACATTGAGACAAACCACCTACTATGCTGCAAAGTGCTGTGAGATCTTTGACATCCACCCTATGCAGCCAGTACCTCAGTTTTTAAGGCTCACACACAGCAAAGCGCGTGGAACTCAATATATCTACCTCATAGGAAGGATGGGCTGACTTAGCCCTGCTGGGATCTGAATGTGTGGTTTCAGGGAGTCTTGTTATTATAAACCTGATGCTGAGGCCACAGACCCATCCCCTCAAGGAGAGAGTGACGCATCCTCAGTCTGTATTTATTCAGTGATATCATGGCTCAGTATGAATCAGGCAGAGAGCAGAGGCTGAGACAACAAAACAGGGAGGATCTATCGGTGCAAGGATGAGCCGGGGTGGGAACTGAGACCAGTCTAATGCATTTGGGGGGGTCAAAGTTCTCCAGGGGGCTGCAGAGGCCTTTACGGTGTTGGGGAGGAGGTCTGGGCTCTTGAGAGCCCCTCCCATGCTAACCTGGCAATGGTTTGTAGCTGGGATGCTGGGAGAGAGAGTTTGGTTTCTATAGCAAACAAGTTGAGGGGTTGTAAGTGGGCAGGTTAGCCAAGGATGGGAAGAAGCTTGGGTTTTGGTCTGTGCAGCTGTTCCAGACAAACAATCACCTGCCAAAGGCTCCCGAAGGAGCTGAAGGCATGTGGAAAAGTTCAGTTCCTGCCACCGTGGCTGGAATGGGGGAAGTTTGTTATTTACTCCTCTCTGGATGTTTTCCTAACCCCAGCGCTGGGTCTGTCTCTTCCCTTCCCCACCTCCTGCAGAGAGACGCCAGGGCCCTCTCTGAGCAATCATGTCAACCTCCCAGGGTAGGTTTGTCTTTTGTTATCCAGCTCCTCCCTCGTCTCCTAACCCAAACCTGCTCCCTGGCACTCAGCAAACCGCTGCCCTCAGGGCAGGTCCACGTTAAGTGATGCTTTAGTTGACTCTCCCTGCCACCCTCACAAGGAGAGAGAGCGCACCTTGCTGAGGTTCCTCTGGCCTGCATCAGTAGGCCTTTAACCTGTTCTAAACTGGGTCACCTTTCCCAGGGTGCCTAGAGGAAAAGGGGTCCTGGGATTTGGCTGCCAGGCTGAACTCAATCCTTTATTCCAGCAAACTCAGAGCTTCCCACCATGCTCCTTTCCCCCTTCCTCCTTCACCAAACTCCCCTAGTGTTCCCAGCTATGAACTGCACCTGCTTCCCTCTGCTCTACTCATTTACTCATAGCCCCCACAAAGAAGAAAAGCAGCTTCTCCTGTGCCCTGAGAGAGGCCTGCTCGCCCCTGTTGATTCCTCACTTCCTTGTAGCACCAGCTGCTGTTGACTAACTCCCCTGTGCTGGGTGGACACTGACCTTCATACCATGTTGATGACACCAGCCTGGTGAGGAAGAGCAGCAGGAGTGGTGCTTCTCCTTGTGCCATTCTAGCATGTGGAGTGGGCCTGGGCCACGGGAGCTAGCACCTTGCCTGGTAGTGCACTCTGATGTTAGCAGGCAGGCTGCAGCCCGGAGAGCCCAGCAGGCAGCACTGTAGACTGGTACCTAGAATAAAGGGAAGTGGGTTTAAAACAGAACAACCCCTGGCCATTGGTGTGTTATTGACCCACACATTCTTGTATTCTCCCCTAGCTTTGTTCTCCAGTCCATGCTGGTCAGATCCAGATTTTTCCCTAGTATTGTCCATCCTAAGCATGCAAAAATCCTGAGTCAGATCCCTTGCAAGCATGAGTCGCTTAAAAATCATGAGATTTTGAAAAATAAATTCTGGGCCCTTTTTATGTGCCTTCTGGGCTTTGTGAGCCTCCAGGGAGTCATGTTTTCAAGCTTTTCTCTGCAACCAGGAGGGCTAGAAACTTCCTTTTAAAAAAATGAAAGGGAAAGTCCCCCAAGCTTTCAGAAATGCCCCCAGAACCATGAGACTCGTGTTAAAATCATGAGCGTTAGCAACACTGTTTTCCACTGAGTCAAGGGCTATTTAACGTGGAGGAAATTCATGCTGAAATTAGAAAGGAGTAAAACTTGTTGCTAACTCCCAAGTGAGTAGTTTGAGACCAGGCCCCAGGGTTCTGATAAGTGACTCTAATCTGAGCCCATTTCTAGCTGAAATTCACCAAAATCTAGAGCACATGCAGATGTTATTTATTGGAATCAAAGGACCCAATTCACCATTGCCCTACAGCTTGTGCGATCATTTGCACCATTGCAGTGAGTGGAAAGGCAACTGGATCAGAGTGTGAGTGTTTAACATCCATCCGCTTGGTGCTAGTGTGAAGGACTGCACCAGGCAAAGGGGGATCAGGCCCCATATGAACAGACAGAAAAATGTGGGGTATGGGAGGGGGGAGGATAAACCTTCAAGAGAAGAGGCCAGCTAAATATACTGATTAGTAACACATCGGTCCAGAGCACGAAAGAAGGGATTTTCTGGAGAAGGGCCTTGCTCTAGACAGCATGGGGAGAGTTTCTTTGTGACTGACTCTCCAGGTTTGTTTGCTGTCTGAGTTAGAGGTACCACAAGTCCTCCTTTTCTTTTTAGGATTCAGTCAGTGCAAAGCCTGAAGGCAGATCCGGTGAGTGAGGGCAGGTGTTAGGGCCAAGACAGAGGAGCAAACGTTATTTACAGACGGCTTGACTGGAACAGGCGTGGGGGAAAAAAAATGTGTTCACTATTTACTGTGGCTTCAGGTCAGTGCTATTGCAACAGAATAAGTGCAAGGGAAATGCATGAGGGAGGGAAAACTGGGGTATAGGACAGAGGGAGGGGAAGGAGGGCAGACAATGAAAGAGAATGAGATGGGGGAGAGACACATAGACAGACTGATTGGTTACCAGGAGATCTTTACTCAGAAACTGGGGGTTGGCTGGGTGAGGAACCTCTAACAAACACAGAGAAGTAGCCAGGCAGACTGAGCAGCAGATTGACAAGCAGCTTTTGAGTAGAAAAACAAAACAAGATAGAAATTCCTGCTCCCTGTTGGTGATGCTGATCTGTATACTCCCCACCCCCACATTTCTATTGTTCCAAGTCCTCCCTCTAGCTCATATCGCTCTAGGGTTTTCCACCATGCTCATCACCATAATACCTGACCCCTCTGGAGCCTTCTCTATATAAAGGAGCCTGTCCTGTCACTGGCAACAGTTCAATGTCCCCTAAGTCTTTACCTGCTATATTAGTGAGTCTTACAGCCAACTGCTGGGATCCTTTCCCTGCCTCTGCTGGAGGAAGGTGCCTGGAGGGAGGCTTGTCACACAGCATGCAGGAACATCTGTCTATCCTCAGCTCCAGGGGAAGACTGATAGGCGGTGTAGCTTAGTTGAAAAGCTTTCTGTGTCCACGCTCCCTGGGTCCCTTTCCCTTGTGGATAGAAGTCAAATGGCTGGTTAAAGCAGATCTTACCTGCCTCACTGCTGCTCCCTCTCCTTGCCTTCTCTCTCCTCTCAGCCTGTTCAGGAAACTTGTGCTTTAACTTTCCCAAAGTGTGTGGTTTGTTCCTGCATCCTCCAAGACTCAGCTAACACTGCCCAGATGTTCTGCTGTCTGCATCTGCCAGACGTTTCCTTAAAGCTGTACTGTCCCCCAGAGAGGAGGGGAAGAAAAGAGAGAAGGCTAGGGAGGAGGCCCCGAACCGTGGCTGAAGGGCTGTCACCCTATGCAGAGATCTAAGCAGCTAATCTACCCACTGAAGACCAAATGTGGGCAGGATGGTGCCTCTCTCCTTGGCCTGCAGCCCATAGAGCAATTGCTACTGTAGCTAAGCCTGAGTCTAGGATGTGGAATACTAAAGGTTGCAGATTTCATGACTCAGCATGAGCAGGCTCTGCAATCCAGGGTACAGCAGAGCAACACTTCATAGGCTCCACAGAGGGAAAGCCACATGGGAGCCACTTTACTTCTGGCTGCACCCTTCTCAAATCCACGCCTAAAGCCAAGGATCAGGGTGGAAGGAGCACAGGCTTCCAAAGCATGCAGTGTCTGATATTGGGTTGGGCGATCTAACCCATTTCATGTAATCATTTGGGCTGCGGCTTACCTTTTGTACACTAGGGGCCAAATTCTTTGCAGGTGTAAATTGATGCCAGTTTACACAAGCAGAAAAGCTGGCCCCAAGACTTTTTTTCATTGGAGCCATTTAAAGATTTAGCAGCTTCGAAACACTTCCCACATGCCCTTCCAAGGTAGGTTACTTTGATCATCTTTATTCCCATTTATACAGATGGACAAACCTCAGAGAGTTGCCCAAAGCCATGGAGGACATGAGCATCAGTGGAATTCAGAAGCTCCCAGCTGTCCTGTGCTCCGATCACTAGACTGTGCTGAATACATCTGATCAATCTGGTTCTTATAAATCCAGGGCATAGGGCAGACGCTCTGACAGGATGCTACAAATGTCTACTAGTCACCATTAATATGATGGCCCCTGAACTACTGTCAGAGGGGCATGACACTGCTGCAAATTAAGAGAGAGAAGAGGAGACTAGAGGGCTGCTGGCAGATATCTAGAAATGAATCTAGTCACCTACAGCATAAGTAGTTTCTATACTATTATTTCATAGCCATGGTCAGTAAGATGTTCTTCTCCTCTGCAAATCCTAACCAATGGAACTCCTCCACGTAGAAGTCTGCTGACTAGCTCAGAGTGCCTCCAGCTGGCTCTGGAGGTAACAGTTTCTAGCTGTGAGTAAAAAGAAAAGGAGTACTTGTGGCACCTTAGAGACTAACCAATTTATTTGAGCATAAGCTTTCGTGAGCTACAGCTCACTTCATCGGATGCATACTGTGGAAACTGCAGAAGACATTATATACACAGAGACCATGAAACAATACCTCCTCCCACCCCACTCTTCTGCTGGTAATAGCTTATCTAAAGTGATCACTCTCCTTACAATGTGTATGATAATCAAGTTGGGCCATTTCCAGCACAAATCCAGGTTTTCTCCCCCCCCACCCCCATACACACACAAACTCACTCTCCTGCTGGTAATAGTTCATAAATTGGTTAGTCTCTAAGGTACCACAAGTACTCCTTTTCTTAGTTCATCCAAAGTGACCACTCTCCTTACAATGTGCATGATAATCAAGGTGGGCCATTTCCAGCACAAATCCAGGTTATCATGCACATTGTCGGGAGAGTGGTCACTTTGGATGAACTATTACCAGCAGGAGAGTGAGTTTGTGTGTGTATGGGGGTGGGGGGGTGAGAAAACCTGGATTTGTGCTGGAAATGGCCCACCTTGATTTTCATGCACATTGTAAGGAGAGTGGTCACTTTGGATAAGCTATTACCAGCAGGAGAGTGAGTTTGTGTGTGTGGTTTTTGGAAAAAGGGGGGGGGGGTGAGAAAACCTGGATTTGTGCTGGAAATGGCCCAACTTGATTATCATACACATTGTAAAGAAAGTGGTCACTTTGGATGGGCTATTACCAGCAGGAGAGTGGGGTGGGAGGAGGTATTGTTTCATGGTCTCTGTGTATATAATGTCTTCTGCAGTTTCCACAGTATGCATCCGATGAAGTGAGCTGTAGCTCACGAAAGCTTATGCTCAAATAAATTGGTTAGTCTCTAAGGTGCCACAAGTCCTCCTTTTCTTTTTGCGAATACAGACTAACAGGGCTGTTACTCTGATAGCTGTGAGTAGTTTGCAGTCTTCACAGAGTAGGCTGATTGAATTTGGAGGGTGACAGAGTCAAAGTGGCTGCCTTTCAAACAATGTCCCAGTCAGATGTTTGTGGTGCTGCAAGTGGTATGTAATCAGGCCCTGTGCTCATCCTATGTGGTGAAAGGCTGCAGGAAATGTATGGGTACTTTACTGAAAGTACTCATTAATGTCCCTCTCCGAGAAAGCAAGCTGCCAGCAACATTCAAACAAGCTACAGTTTAGATGTGCTCTAGAAAACAACTGTGAGCACACTAGTATACTAAATGGCTGTTATCCAGTCTCTGACCTCCCTTGCTGGGAAAATTCACTGAGAAGGTTGCCCTAGGCCAACTGAAACAATATTTGAAATCCCCAGGATCCTTAGAGCCTATCTAATTCAGTTTAGGAGTGGGCCACAGCCCAGAAATGGTGCTCAGATTCCACCATGATGAGTGTGGTATAAACAAACACATAGACAAAATAGGGGAAATTGCTGTGGTTGATGATCTCCTCAGGGCAGTGGTCAAAAGCCAGGTCTTTTATGACATGGCGTGATTTTTTTCAGTGCTCTTGGATCATCGGGTATTGCTAACATGGCTGAATGATCTGGCAGGGTGGAAAGGAGTCCCTGCAGAGTGGTTCCACTCAATGCTTTCCAAAGGATCCCAGAGGGGAAGTGATGGGTGACTGCTTCTCCTCTCTGAAGGCTCCCAACTCTGGGGACCCACAGGTTACAAACCTGTCACCTCTCCTTTCCAACGTCTACATAAAGCTAGTGGTTGGGACTGTGGGAAAGTGCTGGTGTCAGTGTCATCCTATGCTGGTGATAATTCTCACTTCTAGGTCTCCTTTTCATGATGATCATTGATAGACTTATCCAATGCCTGACAGAAACTAGGATGTACAGAAAAGCCAGCTGGCTGCAGTTTAAACCAGACAAGATACAGCTGATGCTGATTAGCAGAGGCAAGTATTTAGAGGACCTACCAAAGCCTATAGGTACTCCAACACCTGGGATGGTCTGTGGTCCAATGCTGTTGCTAGAGCCTTCATTGCTCTTAGCTTCTCCATGATTGCACTGGCCACCAGAACAGCAGTCTCGCTGAGAGCCAGCAAAGACACTGTGCCCCCTCCTCTCAAATGCAGATCTCACCTCAATCATCCATGCCACTGTGACCTCTCAGCTGAACTATAACAACAGGCTTAAACATGAAAGTCCCCTGGAAACTTCAGCTCGTCCCGAGGGGCTCTCCCCCTCATCTGAAGGAGGTAGGCTGATGTGCACGCATTTTAGCTGTGCTCTGTGTGCGCTGCACTCGCTGCCATTTGCTTACCAGATGAAATAGAGAGAGCTCTAAATAGACTAGTCCAAGTTAATGGTGGCCTCTTCATCTCCAGCTCCCCATGAGACACTGGAATTCCCTGTCCCACTGGTGATGCTTAGGGAAGCTGCCTCACCGTGTTCTCACTAGCAGGGCATAGTACTGTGACCCAGGAACCTGTAGGTGCCAACTGCTTCGTCTGCAGCCTCTCTGCCTCCTCCTCTGGTGTCTGTGCCCCAGCTGGAAACTGTTATAATTGATTAAGTGATGGTCTGCTCTACAACAGCTAGTCAAGTTGAGTTATTTTCTGGACCTGGGGGGCGGAAGGGGAGTTCACCACAGGCTAAAGTTGAAATAAACCAAGCTGAACTCACACCACAGCTGACATTTTAGCCCATAAAGAAAAGGAGGACTTGTGGCACCTTAGAGACTAACCAATTTATTTGAGCATAAGCTTTCGTGAGCTACAGCTCACTGCATCGGATGCATTCATTCCTTTTCTTTTTGTGAATACAGACTAACAGGGCTGCTACTCTGAAACCTGTTTTTAGCCCATAGTGAGGGCTGCATCCAGCCATCCTCTGCCACAATAAATAACCCCTCTTTTCAACCGCCTCTAACTTGGTTATGAAGCTGGCTGCCTTTGACGTGAGAGATGGCACTGGCAGGGCCTAGTTCCCTAAGGCGCGGGGTGGGGGTGCAAACGCAGGTCCAAGGGCCCCCGGGGCGGGGGCTCACCCGGGCACACAGGGGGAGCCTTGCAGGAGCGCAGCTTGCGGGGGGGGGGTGCAAACCTCTGGGGATGTCTGTGAAATCGGGAGTTGTGTGATTCGACAAGCCCGCAAGGAGGGGAGGGGAGGGGAGGGGGACCCAGCGGAGCCACGGGAGCTTTGCCTAGTCTCGGGGGCACGGGTGGGAGGGGCGGCGGGCCGGGCCGGGGAAGGGACGTGCGAGGAGGCTCAGGCCTCGGTAGTTCTCGGCCGTTTCCGGCTCGGCTCGGCCCGTCCCAGCGCTTTCCGGCCAGGCTCGGCCGGGGCCGCCCGGGGGCGGGGCTGGCGGCGGAGATCGGAGCGTGGCCCGGCCGCCATGGCGCCCCCGTCGCGCAGGCTGCAGACGAAGCCGGTGATCACCTGCCTCAAGAGCGTCCTGCTCACCTACAGCTTCGTGTTCTGGGTGAGGCGGCGGGCCCGGGGGTGGGGGCCCTGGCGGGTAATGGGGACCTGGGGGAGGGGCCCCGGGGATTGTTGGGGGCCCCGGGGCAGGGGCCTGGGGAGAAGTGGGGACCCCTGGCGGGTAATGGGGTCCCCAGGGGGGCGGGGCCCCGAGGATAGTGGGGGCCGAGGCGAGAGGACCTCGGGGGGCTGGGCTGGACCCCTCCAGGGGTGGGAGCGGGGGCAGGGCCCAGGCTCCAGAGGGGTTCCTCTGTCGCCTGTCCGGCCTGTAGGGACCCTCTGGCCAGGTGCCCCCCCCCCCGGCAGTCTGTGCCCATCCCGGGGCTCCCCTCACCCCGTGTCATGGCCCTGCATGTAGCACGTCCACACGCGTGTGTGACCCGAGGGGCACCTGTGTGGCTGGTGACGTGCCCGTCCATGCCCAGTATTGGTATGGCAGCCTCGGGGGAACAGCAGTGCTGGGTGGGGTGCACCCCGTAATCTTGTCCCTTTCCTTTCACTGCTCCCCAGGCTACTGTGGCAGGTGAGTGTGTCCGATCCATTAGCGCTGGGCCAGCCCGTCTGCCCCCCATTTACTTCTCTGTACCTCTCTTCCCTCTGCGTGTGCGCGCGCGTGCATGACGGGGTCTGGAATGTGGCACCCATGGGCATGTTTGTAACAGAGCAAATTATTTCTACCTGGGGAAATTTAATTCCCAAAGGCAGATTCATCTGAGTTCCTGTTTATACAATGCCCAAGGGACTGAAGTTCAGAGATGAAATGCTCTGATTATACAAGTGCTTCCTAGATTCCCAGCACTGCCTTTCTGAAAAATGATTTCACATCAATGATTTTAATGCCCACTTTCAAGGACTTCTGCCAGGCAGTCTTTCCTGGAACCCCTCTGCTCATGCTGCCCTCCCATCCCCAGTTTATCTGTCCTTAGCCTCCCATTTCTCTCCTATGGGATCCCTGTGTTTTTGCATACTTCCAGAGTATCTTGTGTCTCCTAGTCTCTCAGTGTGTGGGTTTAAGTGACTATGGCTAAGTAAAGTGCTTTGAAGTGACAAGTGGAGTCACGATGATTGAGTCTCAATTCTGATTTCTCCAGATCTCTGGCATTATCCTCCTGGCAGTTGGCATCTGGGGCAAAGTGGGCCTAGAGGTGTATTTCTCCCTGTTAAATGAAAAGGCCACCAATGTCCCCTACGTACTCATTGGCACAGGTACTGTTGTCATCCTTCTGGGCACTTTTGGCTGTTTCGCCACCTGCCGTGGAAGCACATGGATGTTAAAACTGGTAAGTGGTCGTTGACTACCAGAAGGCTCACAAATCAAATACCTGCTTCTACAACCCAGGACTTCACCAGCTGTCTGCATGTGCTCCTCCTTTGTGCTGTGCTGTGTATGTGTGTCTGCCTCGAGAAACACTCTCTCCCCTCTTTGTACAGTGCTAAATACTGAACCATATATTCGTTGACTTTCTCACGTAGCCACAAATCCCAGCACCTCAACTCTGCCAAAGAGGTTGACTCCAGGGTGTGTCCTAATAGATTCTTTTCCTGCAGCCTTCTTTTCTGTGTACCTGTGTTAGCCCTGGAATGTATTTTGGTTGCATTGACTCTCTCTTCTTTTCTGTCCACAGTATGCCATGTTCTTGTCCCTCATCTTCTTGATTGTGCTGGTGGCTGCTGTTGTAGGATTTGTGTTCAGACATGAGGTGAGTCCAGGTGTGACCTATCTCTCTGGTACTTTAACCCCTTCCCTCCTCTTCCTGAGGCAGCCTGAGGCCAGGACTTGGATGCAGCACCTGCTCAGGACAGAGTTCTCACTTGCATGTTGTTTCCTCTTACTTTGTGTAATCCCATAGTTGCTGCATACTGAGGGCCAAATTCTGCTCCTTTTTATTCAGGTATAAATCTGGAGTAATCCTTTTGACTTCAGTGAAGTAGTCTGGATTTACAATGTTCTTGCTGAGAACAGAATTTGGCTCAGTTTCTGATTCCAAATGTTCAATAAGCACAAAAAAGCTGAATAAGAAAAATCTTTGTCATATAAAGATGTAAAAACTGCTTAAAAAAAAGAAAGTCACATCAGAAAAGTTTAATTAGTTGAACAGGCAAGTTAAATGAGAGAAATTTAGGGCCAACATTGGGGGACCCACATGTTGGGGTTCTGAACTGGGAGTGGGGACTAAATCCATGTTTTCTTTTGGATACAATCTTTAAATAACTAGCTTTACTCCCTTTGCCAGCATGATTGTTTTTTCACAAATCTCATACCATAACTAATCATAGCTGGCCTCTTTCTAACTTTTGTTTGCATGTGACATGTTTGGGATGGACATATTTGAATCACAAGAATTAATTTGTAGTTGTACTGCTGATGATTAATCAAAATATTAGCAAAGATAAAATTAAAGTTAAACTTGAACTCAGTACTTGTGAAATACAACTGTAACACTATCTACCAAGTTAACCAGTATTTAACATCAATGGGGATTTAGAGAGACTATATGTAGAGTGCCTAGAAATAATCATAATGGGTGCATTATACTGCCCAAGAGAAATTTTAGTCATTAATCCCTTAAAGTGCCTTAAATCGTGTAGAAAAGTATTTCAGTGATTTGAAATAACCTGACTGTAATGAGGTGGGGGAGATGTTCAAAGGCATAAATGGCTATTAGACACCTACCTCCCATTTGTGCCTTTGAACATCTCCCTCAAGGACTGGAAAGTGGAAACCAAGACCATTCCCTAGTTCCTACTAAGCTTGACAGATATGCACATTTTTATAAAAAACAGACTTTTTAATTTGTGAGTTTGATTCTTCATCTGAAACGTGCCAGTCAGATTGATTTTGCAAGTGTCTTTGGCCATAAATATGGCCCACACAAACCATGATTTTATTGTGATGTCACAGTGATTAGGTCTGCCTGTAAATGCAAGAATTAAGTTCCAGTGCTTGGTGCAGTGCTCCCTTCCCTAATCCCCAGTTCATCTTCATAGCTAGTCTCACATCTGGATAGTAACAGGAATGACTTTCTAACGTGGTTTAAGCCATTCCTGGTTCTCTTTCTGATGGAGCTGTGTTTTTTAAGGCAAAGAAGTTCTTGTGACAGGGAACTCTTTGGGACCTGTAGCCTTCGGAGGCTTAGCTTATGAAAATGTTTCCCTTCTCTGCAGATTAAGAACAACTTTCAGAGCAACTATAGTCTTGCTCTGAGGAACTACAATGCAACAATAGATCCCCACAGCGACGCGGTGGATACTATCCAGAGAACTGTGAGTGCTCATATTTGGTTCCTTCTAAAGAAACTGGTGGGGAAGCCTGTATTCTCCAGATGCATGGCCGAGGACTCCCCGATACTTGTGTTGTGCAGCAGCTGAGGCTGGGACTCCCATGCACGGGCAAAGTACAACGCAAGGAAGGCCCTCTTTTACCAGGAGGCATTAAACATTAGATGCCTTCTCTGCTACTGCCAGAGCTGTTCCTCAGAAGGAGAGTGTGCTGCAGCCTCCCCTTGCCTCATTCCCCATGCGATTGGCTCAGAATACTGGGGGAGCAGTATTGCCTTAATGTTCCCAGTTCTCAGGCATGTGAGGGACGGCCGTTATGATGGACAGCATAGAGGGCGGCTGTGTGCACGCAGGCGGCCTTACAGGGTATGTGCTATGCAGATCTTATCTGAGTGCGTAGAGTGTGCTTGTCCCTGTACAGACACTGTCCTTGTCCTGCATATATCTGTATCCCTGAGACTGTCTGAAAGCATTTGCATTTGAAGAAAAATAGCTGCTATGCGCTGTTCAGAGGAGGTGAGAGGTAAAGGGCAGGAGGTGGGGGAAGGTGTCTACACAGGGCTGTTGGGTTGCAGTGAGGAGGGACATAGGGGGAGGCCAAGGGGGGAAAATTTGGGGAGCTTGCAGTGATTGGTGTAGCCTTGGAGATGTGGTACTTTGGGGTTCATGCACTACTCCTTACTGTTCTAAAACTTGATTTCCCCAGTTACACTGCTGTGGAGTCCAGAACTATTTTGACTGGGTGAACACTACCTACTTTGCACAGAAGGGAATCCCTCTGAGCTGCTGCAAGTTCCAAAACTGCACAGAAAGTGATCTGAAGGAGCTGGATAAAGCCAAGGCTATGGTGTATGGCAATGTAAGTGAATCTCAGAGACTATCCCTCGATGTGTCCTGGAAGCAGGCGTGGGGAGGGGAGAGCTGGGATACTTGGATCTTCTTTCTCTGGTAGAGAGTCAAGTCCTGTAGGTGAGAAGGAACTTAGCTCCAGAAAGAGGGTTATTGAGCCACAGGAAACTTGTATGCAGTAATGGGGGTGAAGGCCGTGTTGCTGCTGATAGGGGAAAGATGTGTAGAGAAACTGTCTCCAGTGTTTTTTCTCAAGTTCTCTGGAAGTCTCAGCTATTCCCTATTGGTGGGAAAGGATCTGTGTCTGCATCTTGCCTGCAGTGTATCACTTGCCCTGTGTGTGAGATACTGTTGTACAATGCTTTATGTTCCTGTAACACTTAATCCTCACAGCTCCCTTGTGAAGAAAGTATACAGGGGAATGAATAGAAATGTAGAGGCAGATAGTGTTACCTAGTGGCTAAGCCGGGACTAGGAAGTCTGAGTTCCGCTCCTGGCTCGGACACTGTCGTGCTTGTGACCTTTAGTGAATCATGCTGCCTTTCTGTACCTATACATCCCCATTCATAAAACAAGGCTAATGCTCACCTTGGCAAAGTGCCCAGGATGAAAGGTGCAAAGTACAAAGCTTTAAATGACTCGCCCAAGATCAAACAGCAAGTCAAATGGCTGAATTCAGCACACAGCCCAGGACGTTTTGACTCCCAGGCCTTTACTTGGATTCCTTCCTGAGCTTGTTCACCCCTCTAGCTGCCTGTGTGGTGTCTGTGGGTTGGAAGGATGTACACTTGGTGTCTGGTGGCCAGGAATTGTCCATGCTCTACTCTCATGCTAATTATTTTTTTCTGTAGGGTTGTTTCAGTCTGGTAACAACAGTTATGGAGTCCAAAATGGGCATTGTGGCTGGTATCTCCTTTGGCATCGCTTGCTTCCAGGTAAACTCTCCCTTGCTGTTCTTCTATGGTCCTTGAGGAGCTCTGAGTTTAGTTTTTGTGTTCGTAATTGTATTTAATGTCTTTTAATGTTTTCTTACATATGTAAAGGCACAGCATATTTCAGAGAGGAGGAAATGGTCGACCGTTCTGCAGATTCCCCTGCCATTTTGCTTAAGTGCCACCCAGTCACCCATCTCCAAAACTGGGGATGAAAATGCCAGCTTCCTCCCAGCAAGCCTGCGTATGGCTTGAGAACAGCTCACTCTGGAAAGAGCCAACTTCTAAGAGATGCCAGTACAACCAAACCTCTCCTGTTCTGATGCAGTGTTAGCTGTCTGAATTACTTCTTCCAGCGCACAAACTGTCACCCTTGCTTCAGCTGCCCTTTCAGGATGATAGTTTAACTAACTTAAAGTGCTTGTAGGTGACCTAAAACATCCTGAAATGCCTCTCTCAAATTCAGACCCAGTTAACACAATGACACCATCTTCTGTTAGCCACACTGCAGAACAGCGTGCATAATATTACAGACTCCCTCTTCTCCCCTTGCTATTTCTTCCTCTCCCTCTGATTCTTCAACCTGAGGTTTTATCCTGGTGGTGAAGAAGCATCATGTCTCAAGCAGTGACAGAACTAGTGTCTCCTAATCTGACCAACCTTGTCTCAGTAGGAAGCAAGAGGCCTCTGGCCTGAGCTCCTTGTGTGCATGGGGAACATTTTGAAGTGGGCTTTCAGAAGAGCTCCCTACGTTGGGTGCATGTTGAGTGCTGAGCAGTTGTGAAAATGTGATCATAAGTGTCCCAGTGGGAGTTGCTTGGTGCTGAGAACTCTTGCATATCTGGCCTGTATTTAGTTGAGCTGCTTGGAAAATTTGACCTCAATTCTGGTTCCTGAGCACTTGAAAGCCTGCCTAGTGGGCTAAGGTTAGCAGGTTTTGCCTTCATATAGGGTCTCTCTGGCTGATGGAGCTTCCTGACACGTTTGGTCTCAGTCTCTGTCATCTGAGAAGGTGATCAAAATGGTGTCCCTTAGCATGTGTTTCTTTCATGGCTTTATCACATAGGCATGTGCTCTCACCATCTCTGTAGGGTCATCGTTCATTCTTGTGTGTGTCAGAGTATTATGTCTTAGGGAGAATTTAAAAGATAGCTGGTGCAGATCTTCCTTATCCACAGGCTCTCCCAGAATGCTGATATTGCGACAGCACATCAGTGTGTATTGGTATGTAACAGGCATATATCTGAACAAGTTTCTGTGTTGCATAGTATGTCAAGTAAGATCATCTGCTGTACTACCTAGGTCTTGCTGAGTGCCTCAGTTGTGGTCTGAGCCCTTAGTCTTTCTGCTGCAGCTGCTAGGTTTGCTGAAATCGCCTGTGTTCTGTGTTGTTTGGCTGTGATAGTTTCTAGGAATTCGAACACCTTGCAGTCGGCAAGGAAGGTGGCAACAGAGACAAAGACACAGATGAACTACGCCTCATTACTTGACTTGACTCTTGTTTCGGGGCGATTTCCATTCTTTCTGAAATTCTCGAACACAGAGTCACAGATCTCTGTATCAATTCCAAATGGCAGAACTCCTTATTTTCTTCAAAGCATGTTTGCTTTTGAGTAAAGAGTATGAAGAAACAGCAGCTTGAGATTGAGGCAAAGGAGTACACAGACCCAAAACCAGAGAAGAGACTGGCAGAGTGAGATTGTGTATTGATTGCTTGATTTATTTTAGCTTTAATTTACTCTTCATTGAAGGAAATTGCCTGAAAGCAGTCTGTGAGGTATACAGGCACATCTTTTCTGAGTCAAGGTTTAACATGTAATAGCACAAGCACAGAGAGAAGAATCTCGGCCAGCCTGTTTTATTCTGATATTCGTTTGTCACTGTGCTGTTCCCTGTAACAGACAGACACAGCAAGGACTGGGAGAGGTTGGAGCACAGACCTTTATCTTGCAGCTGGTACATTTGCAAACTGTCTTCATTGCATTTTGTTGTCAGTTTCCTAGGGCTGGAGCCAGTTGGTCTCTTTCAGCTGCTATCCATTTCCTCCCTCCTTCCTGGGATGTACATATCACACTCTACTTATTACAGCTTCCACATCTATATTCCAAACAGGACATCTGGAATTTGATGAATAAGTGGGTGGGCCCATGTGCCTTCGTCAGCTCTAGGCAGGTAACCGCATTGTAGCGATTGCAGTTATTGAGGAACGTGTCATTGTTTGGGGCTTAGAATCCTATAAACATTTCATGATTTATTCTCAGGTGAACTTTGTTGTGTCACGCAAGTGAAAGGCCCAATTCTGCAACTTTGCCTCCTGTGAGTACAGTTACATGCATGAGTGTTTTTAGGATCAGGTCCTAAATGCCTTTGGTACAGAAAACAGCTGCCTGGAGCCCCATAACAGTCATAACTGATGTGTGTCCTTCAGTGTTTTCACATCAGAAACACACCAACCTTGATTCCATCATTGTCCTTGCAGTGGGAAGAGGCAGTTGATATTTTCTACTGGTTGTGTAATGGGCTGTGATGCTCCTGAGAGCCATATAATCTCTGTGAAATTACCATAAAACAGTAGATGGTTCATAAAGCAAATTCTAACAAGAAGCAACGTTCTCTTTCTCTCACAGGGAGAGCCTTCTCACTGATGGCTGCCAGGATCCTCTGACTCTCAGCTTTATCCACGCTAAAGCAAAGGAGCCCAGATTTTGCTTTTACAAAACCAAAACAGTCTCCAGTGCTTCAGATCTCGGTTGCATTGTATCCAAATCATTGCAGTTTGGATGTCCAGTTTTGGGTGACCTATACTTAGTTTATTTTTTCACATTTCAGTTGGTTGGGATCTTTCTCGCCTGCTGCCTTTCCCGGTACATCACAAACAATCAGTACGAGATGGTGTAACAAGCCAGCCTTTGACCAAGGTATGTCTGTCCTGCAGTGCCGGGGAGTGTGTGTGTGTATTCATATACCTGTGCACTGAATGGTGTGCCTGTCTGCAGATCTAGGGATGAGGGAGATCTTTTGTAGGCTTGCGCTTTCATAAGGCTGTGTGCGTATGTGCACAGGAAGGTCTGAGCAGAGAAACATGCGCACCCATGTGCAGGTCCACCCACTCAGGGATGTGCGAGGGTCTGCTCAAATCTGTGTTTCTTCTATAAGCATCTAGCAGAGAGAAGAACCCACATTTTGTAGTAAGCAGTTCTTTGACATTTAAAGTGAAATAAAATCTTTATGGATCTACCTGTGTGCAAGAACAGAGCAGACAGGTGCTGTTGAATCTCCTACACGTGTGTGTTCATGCACCTTGGTTAGTTACCTAGACCTCCTTCCCATCACCCTAGACCACCTTTCCCATCACTCCCTCTATGGTACTAGTTCTGCTTCTTCCCAGCTCTTTTAGTGCACTACAGTTCTAGCTTGCAGTGCCCCCTGCTATTCTAGTACGGCCTCTCCTCCTCTTGTTCACCACACTGCTCTGCTTCTGCACCTCAATCTAACCCGCAGCCCCTCCGCTAATCCCATATTGGGCCTTTCAGAGCAGGGGTGAATATGTTGAATGCTGGTGCATTTCGCAGTGAGGACCAGTATCTGCTGTGGAGTAGCATGTGACCCACAAACTTGCTTCCACTGTGTGACTTCAGCTCTGTGGGAATCCTGATCTCTAGAGCTGGGAAACATGTTCATTAACCCTTTGCTTTCTGAATTTTAGGAAATTTCCTCTGATCTCCCTCCTCTGGAGAGCACTTCATGACTTCCAGTTTTCACCTGGTCCCAGCCTGCTGAAATCATGTTTGAACTGACTGATCCTCTTCAGAATCAGCGCACGGAATAGAGTGTACCAGCTGTTCTGTCGCAGTCAGGGAATTGTCAAAACACTACTCTTTTGTAACACTGAATGGGGTAATTAGTGTACCCAAGGTAGTTATAATAACTACATTCCTCCAGGCCCCCACCTCCTCAGTTTGATTGCACAATGAAGTAGCATGATATGACAGTACTCTTATGTCATTCTTATACTTTCTGCTAGTTATTTAACTGGAATGCACCATTAACTTTGGAGGTGTATAGTATGCATTACGAACGAAGCACTCATTGCTTTCTCTTCTGCCTTTGGCCATTTAAATTATATTATTCACTTCACACTCTGTCAGTGATCCATTGAAACACCTACTGTTGCAACTGGCTGGTCCTATCATGTTATGCAGACACATTGCCATGTCTATCTGAGGCTCTGTGTTCAATAGCATCTGTTTCCACGCTCTCTTCCCAATCAAGGGTTTTATATCACTTTTTTTATAATTGTATTTTTTAAAGGGCCTCGTTCCTCTCTCCTGATCAGGTTGTAGTGATTTTCATAAGTTGTAGCATGAGGTTCGGTGGTGTAGCTGTCTGTGTCGATAGCTTTGTAGGTATGCCTCCACCAAGTTGGGCATGATTTCATCATCAGTATTATGTTCTGCTTTAACTTGTTTTTTTGTATTAAATAGAAATCCTCTTGTCTTGAAACACAATAAATATTAAATATTTTACTCTAAAATATCAGCGCGGTTGGGTTTTGTCTCCAGGAAATTCCACCTTGATTTCAGTGCAGGAATCTACCGGAGGCATAGATTTGTTTGCCACTCATGTCCCCATTCTGGCCTGGCCCATAACCCTTGTAGCATAGCAGCACATATGCTCTCTAATCCATCAGTGTGTTGGCTCAATTTCAATTAGAGAAGTTTATTTGTATTCTCTTTCTAAAAATTGTCATGCAACATTGTTGATGGAGAACCCTCAACTGCTGGCATGGAATGCTGCAGGTGAAGTTCTGCTGAGTGAACCTTAGGCAGGACAGAGGTCATTCCTCCTGTAAGTTCATTCCTCCTCTGCTATCTTTGTTGCTGAATTTGGCCCGTTCTGCTTTGGGATCCTTCAGAGGAAAAGGTACTCTGTCACTGTAGGAAGGGGGATTTGTTCTTCTTGGTTTTCTGTGAACAAATCCATTGACAGGCCCCAACCGTTCTCCAATAACGGAGCACACGGAGGTGAGGCCCTCTATCCTGAAGACATAATAGCATCCTCCTCCTTCACCTGAGCTTGGTGCACGGTTTGGTTTGTCAGACGAGTGCTGTGCACTGGATTGGGAATTAATGCTCAGGAAAGTCGGAGAGGGGGATGAGGTACAGTTTGCCAAGCACTGTTTTAGTAATCACTGTATGAGCATGAAAAGAGGAGGGATTAGAAAGTGCTGGCTGAGCTACTGGACAATAACAAAGGGTCTCCACCCTGATGCAGAGAGTGCTTTTCACACCATTAACCTGCCCTTCCTGTCACCAAAACCAGTGCTGCTGAGAGGCAGCCTGCCCTGGCCCCAGAAGCCTGAATGGAGGAGCAGAACTACATCAGTGTTCCAGCAGAACATAATTGCCCTGTTCTGTACACCCCCTGAAGCTTTGTTACAGATCACTGCCAGAGACAGGATACCATGGTCTGACCCGGTATGGCAGCTCTTTAGTTCTTTTGTTAGCGGTAGCTGGCTTAAACTGGCTTCATTTCTGACTACAAAACTTAATATTCCATTTAGTGTCAGAGAATAAATCAAACTCTTGGATGTCAGTTCCCAGATGGTTTTGTTAAAAAGCCTCCAGGGTTTTCAAGGCAAGGCAAAGTGCATTAGCACTTTTGACCATTAACATAACAATATAGACGTTGTCCAATTACAGCTAACGACTGGACAGCCTGGATAAAAACATGCTAATGGAGGGACATGTCTAACTGAAACTGTTCATCGGAAAGCCTGTGCAAAGACATGAGCCTGCACATACTCCTTTTCGGCTGGCTTGTGTGCTGTGCCATATAGGCCAATAAGTGCAGCCCTAGTTTAATCTGGTTCAAAATCAACAGGGTTTGTCTAGATGAACAGTTGCACCCCATCTTTCTGCTTGTTAAATTGACAGTGCATTAGCCTGTTGCGCACTCACTATCCACGTGGACCCTGCTGTCATGCCTAAAATGTTCCCTGGTGCACTTTGGTCTGCTTCCATTTCAAAGTGGAGTGGATCAGAAGGCATCAGGGAAGTGTTAGTGTGCAGTAGCAGTGTCCACTAGCTAACGCGGGGCAGATTCACACTCCAACGTGCTGCGCCCTACCTATTCAGCGAGACAAGCCCTCAAGTGGTGGTTGTGCAAGTTATTTTGGTCCCTTTGGGGGCTGTATCTAAAGTCCTGCCACACATTGGATCCTATTTGGTGCTAATCACCTCATGCTATCCTTTGCTGTTAAAGTTTGTGCTGATTGACGTTCACTGTGATCTGACAGCTGGTTTGTGGCTTACCTCGATGATGATGTGGTTCTTAGATTTACTTAGGCCAGGTGGCCACATGATTAAACCACCACAGTTGGCACTAACCGGCCCTCTTGTTGGAAAGTCTCAGCAGAGACACTTAGGATTGCAGGAATGTGGAGTGTGACCTGCTATAAGCTTTAGAGGCCAGCATTAAGGTATGTTTTTACAGAGGTGTGTCTTTGTGCTACGTGTGTCACACCCCGTGTGGATTCTGGTACTTTCCAGAATACATCTCATGTTAAAAAATTGGCCCTGTTGAAGTTACTCCCCTGAGACCTTCCAGACCTCCTCCTTTTGGTGATAGGATCAATGTGACATACCCCTCTCGCCTGGCTCCGTGCCTGTGTTCACACTGGAAGAGCACAGGCAATGTCAGCTGCTGGGGTTCCAGCTCTGGAGCAGGCTCTGCGGACCCATCAGAACTGATCCCGCCATGCTGGACTCTTGCTTCTCCTCCTTCTGTTGGGATGCTGCTGGTGACCTGTCATAAATCAGCTGTTGCACAGTGGGTTTCAGCTGGCTCAGAAATCCTATTGATGAGTTTACAGTGCCAAGCACCTTTGGGGATGGGGGCATTAGAAATGTGCA
Organism: Lepidochelys kempii; assembly: GCF_965140285.1. Lineage (NCBI taxonomy): Eukaryota > Metazoa > Chordata > Testudines > Cheloniidae > Lepidochelys > Lepidochelys kempii. The sequence continues at coordinate 65,214,548 of NC_136388.1, forward strand.
CTGAGGTAAGTTGTGGAAGCTGTGATGCGACAAGGATGCTCCACATTCCTGCCTGTTCTAAAACCTTCTGTTGCGGGGTCCAAAGCAGGGAGCAGCAGGAGTTGAGTAGCAATCGAGGGCCGCTAGTGAGAAGCTGCTGTAACAGCTGTTGCAGGTGAGAGCGTATGCTAATGCTGCTTAGGTGAGTTAAAAAAGGAAGGAGCCCCTTATCTTGCTCCACGGTGGCTTTCACATGTTGTTCCTTTGTCCTGAATGTAGCTGCAATAAATAAGCCATGAGCACTCGCCCCTGACATTGCTGTCTTCTCTTACTCTGCATACTTGGTCTTTTGGCAACAGCTCTGACTTCAACTCCAGAGAGAGCCACCTGAGCATGAGTTCGTGCAAATCACAGGGCTAGTCTCCTGCACCCTGCCCCGGCTGACTTCTGAATTGCAGTCTTTCCTTTGCTCTCCTGTTATGGGGTGTAACTGATGGGGATGTAGGGTCTGTATATGCGGGTATGTTTTCCCATACAATATTTATATGTCAGGAAAGGTTTCTGAATTCAGTTTCTGAAATAGCTGTAGTTCCACCCCATGGCCAGCAGAGAGCAGCACCGAGAGAGCATATTGATTTCAGAGCCTGTCCATCTGGAATTCTCCCACTTTCCTTTCTGAATCCTCTCCAGAGGGGGAAACCCCAGCCACCCCTCCTCATTTTGTGGGTTTGCTAACGAGGGATGCTGTGCTCAGATGCCGGGCCAACAAGTGTGGTATAAATACCTAGACTAATCATTAAAATGTGTAATAGAAACATAGTGCATGAGAGCAGGATGGATGACTTGAATGCGGCAATTATTATTTATTCTTTGTATCATCATAGCTCCTAGGATCTCCAGGTGTGGAGCAGGACCCATCATGCCAGGTGCTGTACAAACACACATCACAAAGGTGGTCCCTGCCTCCAGGAGCTTAATAATCTAAGCAGGGGCCAATGTCGCTCAGATACTCAGAATGTGTTAAAGGCAACTTGTACCACAGCAGAAAGACTTTATTTTTGAATAGGTGTTGTTAACATACTAGATTTATGTGATGGAGGGTGGGGTTCAGGGAGAATGCAGGCACTTTATGCACCTGAAGAATAAGGAATATATTGTATTTTGTTCCTTCAAGGATCTCCAAGCACTTTGCAGAGGTGATGGGGATTCCATTTTCCAGATGAAGGAAAAGGTACAGAGAGGGGGTAAGGTCACACACTGAGCATGGAGCAGAGTTTCACAGTAGAAGCCTGGTCTCTGAAATGAGAGTTGGTTCATAAGTGCAGCCCTGGGAGGTCTGAAGGAGACGTGTTCTCTCTGCTCCCCTTACTCCCCATCAGTTTTTTGTTTTCCTGTTGATGCCCCTCAATACCTCTGCTAGCCTCATGCGTTTTCACTTAATTTACAGCTGAGCTCTGGCTTGGCCGCTCTGTTCAGGAATCCACCAGATTCTGAGTTGCTCATTCATCAATAAATAATTAGCGGGTAGATCCTCACTCTACTTCTGGCTGCTTTGTGCTGCATGGGCAATGCGAACTAGCTGGAAAGCAGCCCCAGTGGGACAGCTGAGATTCCTCATTGACGTAAGAGTCCCTTGGGGAGCCCACTACAAGCTGACATAAATTAGAGCACCCTTCATGCCGCTCTAATTTGATTGGCCCCTGGCTACCGCCAGGATTGTGGGAAGCTGGAGGGTGACTCAGAGTCACCTTTGTCACCTGCGCTGTGCCCAGGAGCGAGCTATGTCAATGAGCCCCAAAATTTTCAATAGGATTCAAGCGCAGTTTCATGTCTTACTTGAAGTCACGTTGGGAAGGCACTGGATTATTAACGTAAGTGCTCCAGCGAGGCCGTTTATCGTTGCTCGTCCCTCTTTGATGTGTGGCACCAGTGATGATGTTAACAAGCTGCTCTCTGGATTTAACGCTGTGATATTACTTTCCTTGAGATTTAGAGCAGTGAGCAGCATACCTTGGGTTTCCTTTGATGGAAACACTTGTCTGACAGCACCACACAGGCTTATAAATAGAATTTAAAGAAAAGAATAAAGAAATTCTGCTCTAGGGTACAGAAGGATCCCCATAGTCCCTGACATGAACCAAGTGACTGGAACAGAGACCACCCAGATACACCTCATTAAGATTTGCGCTTCAGATGGCAGGAGCCAAGGTAGCAGTTCTATGTCCATCCAGACCCTGGGTCTGACACATAGCTCTGGGATAGATTTTCTTTTGGGAGTTGCATAAATCAATGCAAAATAGCTCTGAGCAGCCCAGACAGAGAACAGCTTATTCTCTGAGAGCTAGAGACTGATCATTGCCATGACTCAGAATCTTACAAGGGGATTGTGAGTCCACAGTGATGATGATACAATGAAAGGGCTTTTTCTTTTTCTTTCATGCAAGGCAGGGGTGAAAAATCCAAGAGAGAAGCGCAGCCTGTCCTGGGAATGCAAGACAGAATCAGCCTGATGACAGAATTCCATGTCTTTGTTCATCTTGGCATGAGTTCCATGTCTTTGTTCATCTGAAAGAAATGCCTCCAAATGAGGCCTATGGATGGGTGAACCGGCTAAAAGTAATATAAACTGATTTAACTGTCTTTCAAACTTGAACTGAAACATTGTTGAGGCTTGGAAAAGTTTAGCAATTGTTTCCCTTTTGTTTGCACGTGCCTCTTCATTTCTGGTCCCCGACTAAATTAAGAAACAGATGAAACTCTGAAAGATCTCTGGCTATACTGTTTTTCAAAAATGCCCCTCTCTCTTACACTGTAAGTTCCTTGGGGTAGGGGGCATCTTTTTGTTCTGTTTGTACAGTGCCTGGCACAATGGTCCATAACTAGGTTTCCTAGGCATTAATGCAATACAAATGATAACAGTAATAGACACTGGTTCAGCTCCCCTGAGGTGGTTAATGTTGGGAGCCCTGCTGTGGAAGAGCTTCTGACTGCTGCCACTGCCAGCCTTTGAAGTACGCTTGATAAAATCTGCTGTGAACGAGCTGATGCTTAACATTCCTGCTGCTTGGCTACTGTAGGGCTTCCAACCTTGTTACCACTGATGGAGCTGCAATGTTTGAGCAATAGTGCAAGACATTTTTGTAAATGTCCCTAGTCTAGGCCAAGCCCATGGTGGAGGCCAGTCTCATGGAATTTCCGGTCCACCTGGGACCAGGAATTAGGTGCTTGGATGCCATGGAAATGAAAGTGGTATAAAACTCTAGTTCAGTGGAAATCTCTTGACACCTCCAGCCCAGTCTGTAAGCCAAGGAGATTTAGAGAAGCTTAAGAGATGTGGAGCTGAGGGTTTGGAGGCTCATTTGAATGGACCCACTAGACTTTTTAAGGTTTCTTAGCAGTAAGTGAGACTTTATGTTGTAGGAAATTCAGTAACTGTTATGAAAAAGAACAGTGGTAATGTAGTTTCAAGGTTTTATATAAAAAAAAAATGAAGCATGGGAGAGTGTATGCTAGTCTTTCCTACTTTATAAGGGTGTATTGCTCTATCCCCATTTGCCCATCCTCTACCATACCGGTCCTGTGGTCAAAACACTCCTCCTTTTACTAAAACAAGTGCTTTAAAGAGTGAAACAAAAAATCAAATGAAGAAAAAAAATAAGGGCTGTTAACTGTTAACCCATACCACTGCTACACGCTGAATGGATTTTGTATGTGATTAGTCCTGACAGCTTAAAAGTTGTATCTATTTCTTTGAAGTCAATGGGGACAGGGAGGAAGGTGGCCAAGGTACTTGGTTTTGTATCTATAGGGCCTTGTTCCTTTGAAGGAAGTAGAGGGGACATCCAAGTTGCTAGGCAATCTGCGTGTAGAGGAGAGATGATCCTATAGAAGCAGGGTGGTCAAGTGGATTGGGCCCTGGACTGCAGCTCAGGAGATGTGGTTCTGTTCCAACCAGCTGTCCCCTTTGGCAAGTCATATCACCTCTCTGTGCCTCAGTTTGCCCATCTGTAAAATGGGGATAATGATACTGACTTCCCTGGTAAACTACTTGGTGATCTCTGGGGTTATTTAAGAACTAGGTGGTATCATTGTGATTTAAAGCATTGGAGCAGGCAATACATCCCTGCCTCCCAGGGCTGGGAGGGTGAATTCCTTGATGTTTGTAAAGGGGATGAGCTCCTTGATGGGAGGTGCTATGTAGTACTGAGTATTATTCTTTGGTGACCTCTCTTTACATGGACAATGGGGCCCATGTATTGGCTTACCATGCCCTCATTTAGTGAGAGCTTCCTTGGAGTAGGTACTGCCCAACTTGCAGCCTCTGATGTGTGGAAGTTTGTCTGCCTCTTCCGTGATCCCCCATCCACAATCTGCTCAGGGTGGGACAGCAGTTTCAAATGGTTTTTCTTTACCTCTCAGCACTCAGGTTACCCCTCTTTGTAATTGCCCTGGCAGATGTAGATGCCCTATCGTTGTTCTGCAGATCTAACCTGCTGCTGATTGCTTAAAGCACTTAGTTGGTTGTGTCTGGCTTCCCTGTGCAGCGTGATTCCTCCTTGTGTACCTGCTTGTGGTTTAGTCCAGTGATATGGCTACTGTAGCATCTGTACCCTGCGCTCTTTCTAGGCCTCACAGCCACCTGGGCTGTGGAGGGAGGCAGTCATTCTGCACCAGCGATGCTGCACAACGTTTTTTAAGTAAGAATGTAGGAATTTACATCCTGGTCGGATCCATGGTCCATCTAGCCTTGTGACCTGTGGCAGGCAGCAGATGCTTTGGAGGAAAGTGTACAGCCCCCATAGTGGATAAATATGCAGTAACCTGAATGTAGGGGCAGTTTTTTCCTTAGGAATGGAAGTGAAGACTACTGTGTTCAGCTGGAAAGGCAGGGGGAATGTGAGAAGGCAGAATGCAATTGCATAAGCAGGAAACTGGCCAGGACTTGTGAGAAGTGTCATGGGCTATTTTAATGACTACAAATGGGATACCTGTTCCAGTATCTCAGCCAGATGAAGGCATCTACCACAGCCCCTAGCATCGCGCTGAGATGCTGACTTGGAGGGAAGAGTGCCAGCATGCGACCCCCCCAGCACCTGGATTTCTGATGAACTAAGTGCCTAGGGAGTCCTGGGAGGGTTTCTGTCTCTAGAGAGGTGCTGAGGGAATGGCCAGCTCGGTGTCGTCAATCTGTATGCGATCTCGCACAAACAGTGATATGGATACTGTGCTGTAACCCTCACTCGCCTTTGTATGACCGTAGCTAGCTGAGCCCAGCGAGGGACCTGCCACCTGAGCTCCACGTGTTAGCTGGCTCTGGAGCTGCACAGTGAGCTCCCTTGTCAGACCCACTAAGCAGCACAGACTGAGTCTAAATGACTTTCCTTTGCAATTGCTCATAGAAAACGTTTATTGTTTGGCTCCTTTCTTAGGACTAAACACAGATACAATCCTGTCCGTTCATCCTTTGCATGCTGTCCATGAACACTTCGCCGCAAGCAAGGGAACCTTAGGTCGCACCGGCTGTGCTCAGCAGGAGCTCAGATGCTGCAGGGACTGGCGCGGTATCGAACGGAATAGAACAGCAGGACAGGCGGGGCGCTCAGCCAGGAGTGGCTGGAGCACGCAGCAGGAATCAAGGAGTTAACAGCCTGCTTTTTACAGGCTTGTAATACAGGGAGGCTAGCTGAGCAGCAGCATACAATAGGGTCCCCTCTATACAGCCAGGGCATACATTGGTTATAGTTCCATTGCTTCAGCAGTTGTGTGGCCCTACACTCTCCCTAACATGCGTGCCACCCACCAGTTGCACGGCATGATGATTCTGCAGATAACCCTTCCTCCCTGGTAGCAGTAGGGATATGGGTAATAGCCCAGCAGAGGCTCGCACACCCGCTGGCAGTATCGGTTGGCGCGGCGACACTGAGCACAGCAGTAGCCTCGTTCATCCCACAAGGGGTGGAACTCAAGTCCGTTCTCCGTCTGGAAGAGAAAACAACCAGGAGAGGGTGGGAGGGAGAAAGTGTCGGGGGCAGAGCACAAACCTGGGGGCAGTTATGGGGAGCTGCTGCTGCGCCGCCGGGGTACTAGCCCCCACAAACGCTTGGGGGATGCTTATGCTGCCATAAATGCTGCCGTCAGATGAACCCAGCACCTATACCCCAGTCCAGTGGAGCACAGCCAGGCCCCAGGAGCAGCAGGGCTGGGAGGCCAAGCCAGATCTCTCCCAGCTCAGAGCTCAGCCCCTGGACACTCGTGATGGCATCTGACTAATCTGAACCCTGGAGCTCACTTTCTGCTTGTTGGCTGGTGGTTCATCCCAGCCTCCTCCCATCCCTTTCCTTTCCAGTCCTCTTGTTGCCAGCTTCATGCTCCCTATCCTCCAAGAGGGGGCCATGCTCCAAGAAGTGCTTCTGCCCCTTCTTTCCAATGGGCCTGCTGTGGGGAAGCAGCAGAGGGTACCAGGAGGGAGAGCAGAGAAGCAGCAGGCTGGGGAAAGCCACTAAGTCCCTGTGAGGAGAGGAGCAGAACCACTGGGAGCTTGGGAATGGGAAGAGAGGCAGAGCCATGAGGGACTGGGGAAGGGGGCAGAGTGTGGGTTGGGATGGTCATAGTATGTGAGTGACAAGGGGAAGAGGGCCCGTTCAGTAGTGCTTAAATTCAGGAGAGGGGCTTTGAATATTGGGAGACCCCTGAAATCTGACAGCATTTCTGAGCAGTCTGCTGGCTGGCAATGGAACGAGTGTTGGGTCAGAGGTTCGGGGCAGCACCCCAAAGTTCGGATGCTAGATCTGAGCTAACCGAACCCCTCTGGACTAAAGCACTCATGGATTCCAGTGCCTGGAGCACAGCAGGAACAGCTTTTCCCCGGTTCTCCAGGCAGGTGTGACCATGACAATCCGGGTTTTCTGAAGGTTCATTTTGGGCATGGTTCCAGGTTTGGATAGAGGTTTGAATCGGTTCTTATTTCATCTGGTTCTCTTTGGCCCTAGAAGGAACAGGACCCAAAGCAAGACGGTCAGCTTGTCTTAGAAATGCTGCTGCTTCAAAGTCTGAGCACAAGACTGAGAGCCAGGGATTTCTCAGGTGCAATCCTGTCTACGACTCGCTGGGCAAATCATTTAACTGTTCTGTGCCTCAGTTTCCCCAGCTGCAAAATGTGACTAATAATATTTCCCTCACTTATGGGGATGCAGTGAGGATTAATTAATTAATTAAACAGCACTTTGATACTATACATTGCTATATTGGTTTTGTTGTCCACACAAGATCCAGTGAGAATCTAGTAAAGTCACCCAGTGGTTACCTGAGTTATTCACCAGAACTGGGTAATTCTTGGGAAGAGGAGCAGGTGGTAATGCTGCTGCTGGGGGGATAGTCATAACATGGCTCCATAAAGGAGGGCATGAGCACATCACACAATTAACAGAGTCAATGTGAACATATGGAGGTGACTATTCTGGAATTTGAGTGGCTCACCAAGTCTTTGCATTGGTTGAAATTGCCGTTTGTAGTGCACCATTTTCTGTTGAGTTTGGTACTTCCTCAGCCCTCATCACTAATATCTGAGCACTCTGAAGTCACGAATGGGTTTTAGCCTCACGGCATCCCTGGGAGGTAAGGAAGCATATCCTCATTGTAGAGCCAGGAAACTGAGGCACAAGTTGGTTACTGAACTCCCCGAAGGTCACACAGCGAGTCTGTGGTTGAGCCAGGTCTTCTGAGTCCCAGGCCGGTGCCCTGCCCACTAGACCATGCTATCATAGATACTAAGGTCAGAAGGGACCATTAAGGTCGGACTAGATGATCATAATGGTCCCTTTTGACCTTACTATCTATGAATCTGCCCTAGTTCTCCATAGGCAGGTCAAATGTGACATTACAACCAAAGAACTGTGGCCTCTCCTATTATGAAGAAGGATTGCAGCTGTTATGCTGTGCTATGAGTTAACCATGTTTTGGGGACACTATGGGCATTAGCTCAAACAAACCCCCTAATTGGCATGACCATTTCACGCCATTCTAATGTCATCATCATTTATTGGGATTCTTGTTTTAATGCAGTGCTTTAATACCCTCTAAGGTGTTAAGAGTCACATGTCAGGGGCAGACAGAGGTCAGAAAAAGGTGATCACGTAGGCCAGATGATGTAGCTTGAGAGTGTTCCTACTGTTGAAGTTCAGCCTGAGAGTGAAATATTGACAGTTGCCCAATAATTATTCCCAAGGACTCACATAGTCATTTACGGGAAGATCCTCTTCAGTTAGCTGCCGGGCCCGGCGTTTGGTTCCTGGCCTTGCATCCTTATCTACATAGTGCTCATTCTGTCTTTCAGCCCCGTCTTGTTTGGTCACAAGGAACGGGACATCATCTTCCCCTCCATCTTCAAAGTCATGCAGCTCAGGAGCTAAGAGGAACAGTGGAAACAATCATTATAAACAACTATCCTGGAGAGATTGCAGGGACAAAAGTTGCAGGTGGCGTGCTCACCTCTAGCATAATATGGCACAAGGCCCCACTAAACCCAAAACAGCATTAAACCACGCCCAACATTGTAAGAACATTGGGTCAGAGCAATGGTCCATTGAGCCCAGTGTCCTGTCTTCTGACTGGTGCCTGATGCTTCAGAAGGAGTGGACAGAACAGGGCAACTTATCGAGTGATCCATCCACTGTTGTCCAGTCCCAGCATCTGGTAGTCGGAGGCCTAGAGACACCCAGGGCATGGAGTTGTGTTCCTGACCATCTTGGCTAATAGCCGTTGATGGACCTATCTTCTATGAATATATCTAATTCTTTTTTTTAACCCAGTTATACTTTTGACCTTCACAACATCCCCTGGCAATGAGTTCCACACGTTGACTGTGCATTGGGTGAAGAATTACTTCCTTATGTACATCCGCCTCTCTGTGCACAACACACGGACAGCTCCACGTTATACAAACTGGAAAGCTAGCAAAAAAAATGCCTGCAGTGTTGCTGTGAGAAGGAGCAGGGGGAGAACTTTGTCTCCAGCGAAAAGGGGTTCATTTCAGCTCACCTTCCCCCTTCCTTTGCACCAGTGTTTGGAAGAAGGGCTGTAAATTGACTCTCGTTATAGTGTGTATGGCAACACCCATTTTTTCATGTTCTCTGTGTGTGTGTATATATCTTCCTTCTGTATTTTCCACGGCATGCATCTGATGAAGTAGGTTTTAGGCCACGAAAGCTTATGCTCAAATAAATGTGTTAGTCTCTAAGGTGCCACAAGGACTCCTCGTTCTTTTAGGAAAGAGAGAGAGGCGAATGCTAAGGAAGAGAAGGCTCCACACCTGGGGTCACAGAACGTGCTGACTGCACCTGGGTGTTGTCTGCTGAGCCATCCCACTAGCTTACAGTTATTCTGGAGGATGCTGCAGGTATGTGCATGGAGAGAAGAGCGTTATACAGTCATGGGCCTTAATGGAATCAGACACTGGCCCATGGCACAGAGCGTCTGGTCTGCCAGCCCTTACAAACTGATATATTTTCAAAGCAAGTCACAGGAGATCCTGCCCATGGATGGGTTCTGTTGGGCACAAATGCAGATCTCTCTGATTTGACATTGTTCCTTCACAGTCCCACAATGGCACCAGCCTGTCTTGTGGGTGAGACCCACAAAAGGCTTAATCGTGCAGGGTGCCCCCTTGCAGAATGTTCAGCCAGTCAGAATTTGGTCAATGCTTTTATCGTAGCACTCTACATGCTGCAGGCAGCTGGCACGTGGGCAGAGGTAGTGGAAGCTGCTTTGACTGGGGCTGGGGAAGAGGAGAGTCAGGGGCAGCAGGAGGACATCGGGGTGGGCGTTCTGCATTGGGAGCAGAGGGAGGTGGGGGCAGCAGGGCAGAGGAAGGACAGTGGGGGTATCGGGATAGGAGGGGAGCAGGGTGGGGGAGAGGCAGTCGGGGTGTCAGGGATAGGAGTGGAGCACAGTGGATGGTTTGCATGGAGGAGGGGCAGTCAGGGTGTTGGGTAGGAGGGGAGTGGGAGAGGGAGTCTGCATGGGGGGAGGGGCAGTCCAGTGTCAGGGATAGGAGGGGAGCAGGGTGGGTGCTCTGCGTAGGGGGAGGGGCAGTCAGGGTGTTGGGTAGGATGGGATTGGGGTGGGTGGTTTGCATGGGGGGAGGGACAGTTGGGGTGTCAGGGATAGGAGGGGAGCGGGATGCGGGGTCTGCATAGGGGGAATTACTGAAACTTGGCCTGATCACCCTGCTTCCTACCTGCTCCCCAATGCCATGGCAGCCTCTCCAGCCCCAAGGGTCATGCTCTCGCCTCCTTCCCCAGCAGCCGCGGAGCCCAGCCTCGCCTGAGCACATCAAACAACTTGCTTGTGGCAGAGGCGGAAACGTAAATCATCCCCTCGAAGTTTCCATTGTGGGGGCCTTGTCCCCCCAAGCGCACTTTGGTTCCACCACCCCTGCCTGAGGGTGGAGTTCTGGTGAAAGCAGGAGACTCCAACTATCTGATCCTCCACTTTAACTGAGCTTCACAACAGAGCAGTTGTTTTTCTAACTGACCTCCACACTCTTGACAGTTATTACTCCGAACACAACAGTCACAGTTCTCTTTTCAATAATAGAACAGTATTTGCCGTTACTCTAGTACCTCTCATCACAGGCTCTCAACACTGCTTTAGAAAGGTAAGTGTTGTTATTATCACCACTTTACGGATGGGGAAAGAGACACCAAGTGGCTAAGTAACTTGCCTGAGGTCACGCAGTGAATCAGTGACAGAATTTAGTTGTCTTTGTTTCCATTCATCTGTTCTAGACACTGTTGACTTCCTTTCAGGTGCCAAAGAAATGTTTCTCTTTATTCCTGTGACAGAGGGTAGGCTGATTGAGGGCTGATAATGAAGGACAGATTGACTTTTTGCAGGGAAAAAGCCTAGCTAGTTATATTACATGGGTTGTTTTCTCATGGTGGTAGTAGTAAAGGATCTGTCCACATTCATTTCTCTGATTTATAACTCCACTTTGGAAACCTGTTCTGGGCCAGCTCGCAGCATACAAGATTTCAGAGAGAAAGATGGGAACTGTTCATTTGACTGCAAAGCTGTTCCTGGAGATGCGGGTTGGTTAACATATGACATCTCTTATGGGAGTCTGCAGGAGTGAGGGAAAAGGCAATTTTACCTGTGATCAGAGTTGGGTGGATCCAGTGTATGGTCACATTTTTGCAGATGTCAAAAATTTTGGAGCTCTTGAGGAATTCTTTGTTATCAATAGGTTTTTCCTCTGGAATCCAGACCATGGATTGCTCAAAGTAGGTTGTCATCACTTCATCTCCCTGAAAGAAGAATGAGGTGTCACCTTGGTGTGCTGGCATAGACCCTACCACCTTCCACGGCTTCTACCCCTCCTCAGATTCCTTTGCTAAAGACATGACTTGTTAAAACAGTGCAAAACATACACTCCCTGTTTTTAAAGCTCTATGGATTTTGCCTTACAGGTTTAGGGCCCCAGTTCTGACCTCTAGCCCTGGTGTACACTTAAAATTATGATCAAATGAGCTGAGTTGCTCAGGAGTGTGAAAAATTCACACCCCTGAGTGCCATAGTTAAACTGACCTAACCCCCAGCGTAGATGCTGGAAGAATTCTTCCATCAACCTACCTATTGCCGCTTGGGGTGGTGGATTACCTACATCGCCAGAAAACCCCCTTCCGTCAATGCAGGAAGCGTCTAACTACAGCTGCGTAGCTGTAGCATGTGTACTGTAGACATGGCCCCATGGAGTAAGCCCCATTGATTTTAATGGAGTTACTCTTGGTTTACACCTGTGGACGTGACAGCAGAATAATCAGGGACGTTGTCTCTTTCTATGCCTCCTGCAGTTCCTTTGCTTATCTGAGGGCTTGCCTATGCCACGAATGCTTTGCCAGCATAGCTCTGTCGGCTAGGGGATGTGGTTTTTTTCACGCTCCTAGCCAACAGAACTAAGCCTAACACTAGTTCTCCTTTCTCTCCAGTCACTTAGTGGGTATGTCTACGCTGCAGTCAGAGGTGAGACTGCAGCACATGTAGACATACCCGAGCTAGCCTGGAGGTAGCTTGCTCCAATAACACTAGCAGTATGGGTTAGCCACTCCGTGCCCAGGGTCCCAGATGGGCTCGTACAACCCATGCTGCCGCTTGTGTTGCTGCAGATCCACTGTTGTTGTTATTAGAACTTGGTAGATCAAAGCTGACTTGGGTATGTCTACGTGTGCTGCAGTCACATCACACCTCTGATTGCAGTGTAGACGTACCCAGTCTTGCTTCAAGAGCCTTCTCCACTGCAACTAATGCCATTTGGAACAGCCTTCTGTATTCCCTGATTCATCAATTCTCCAACTCCTTTCAAATCTCAGATTAAAACATCTCCTTTCTCCCTTGTTCATTCCTCTTAAATTCTCTCTCCTTCTGTTACTGATTTTGTGGTCAAGCACTTTCATTTATTCCTCACAAGATGCCTTTGCACAACTGTTTTCTGTCATTTATACCAGATGTGTCTCCTATTACATTATTCTGTACTGTATTTTGGCATGCAGATTTTATGAACGAGGCTATAGAACAGAGTATTGCATTGGATTGCACCAAGCTATTTACTAAATGCCCACATATATACAGAATGCTGGCATGCTATTTATTATTTACCATTGCTAAACTACACAAAAACCCATCACAACAGCCCTCAAAGGGGCTACGCTCCCCTTCAGATTTTGATCTGCTTTAACCACCATCTATTTATTATTGGGATATTGGGTGGAGGAGAGAAATGATTGCTGATCAGAGTATCCAAGTGTGTGTTTTTCTTAGCTATGCAGCCATGCACAGAAAGAAATTACTAGATCTTAAATTTTAGTTTATCACACTGGGTTTTCCCTTTCTCTTCTCTATCCTGGGAAATACTGTTTCGGTAAAGATTAAAAAATCATAGTTATTTGATGACCCAAAAGCTCTACTAGATTCTCACGAAATATCCAAAGAATCTGTGATTGAAAACTCAAAGGGAGAATGCCACCCAGAATTTAGGCCCTGATTCAGGAAAGCCCTTCTGCACATGTGTAATTTTAAGCACATGATTAAATTTGGTTGGCTACAATGGGATTTAAGTACATCCGTAAGTACTTTCCTGAATCAGGGCCTTACTGATTCACTGTTGCCTAAATGTGGCTGCTCTTGTTATTTAATGACCTTTGCATAATTCTCTCACAGAGCACTAGGCAGATCTTTCTGGGAGAACTCATTAGACTGACTGCTAGCGTCTGCTAATCCTGAGCTGCCGTGTGGCCTTTTAACTACAACAGGATTATTGTTCTTGATTCTTGGTATTGTACTGATTGGATTTTGTCTGTCTTCTGTCTGATCCTGTCTCTTTGAATTGTCGTTTTTACCAACAATCCTCTGAAACAGGATAATTTTATGAAACCATCGCAACGCTCATTCTTCCATAATAGCAAACTGCCAGTAAACGACGGAGCAGATGGAATTCCAATGAGAACATGCTCTGATTCCTAGATGAAACTAGCAAAGTCAGCTTCACATGGGGTGGTTTATGCAGATTTTTATTTTATTTTATTTTTTATTTACATACCTCAGGTTCCTGTATCTCAGCCTCCATAGTTTCAGGTATTACTTTAATCTGAGTTTTGATGAAGCATTTTTGAAGTCCTCCAAAAAAGATGCCGGTTATTCCCTAAAAGCAACAACAGCCAGGCAAGTGATATGTGAAAGTTTAAATAGCAGCACAAGGAGAATCTCACTGGATCACAGTTTAGTTATGTTTTTTGTTAGTTTTTGTGTAAACTCTCTTCAGCAATGGTGCTAAGATGTACTAAAAAGATCTCCTAAAGGGTTTGGAGAATGGTGCTATTTACAAATAGCTGAAGGAAGGGATTAATAAAACGCGGTCCTGATACCCATTTCTTTGTAACTATCACATGCTTTAGTCATCACAAATAAATGAATAAAGTATAATCTGGCCATTCTGAATATATGAATCTTCAGCCTTTAACTCTTGCTAGATGATTAGATGAAGATTTCAGGACATGTCACTGAACGGAGTATTTCCCTAGGAATTATAATTAGGTTTCATATTGATCTTATCTTGTCATGAGGTTTTAATGCTCTCCTGACAGACAAACATGCCATTTTTTTGTAGATTTACTACAGTCACATTCATCTGCAAGGATACATCCAATGACTAGATCTTGTTTTCATGGAACATCACCATCCCCATGGTGAAGACGCACCAGTATTAAATGCCCCTGAGAGTCAATGGGAGAATAGCATCTTTCCTTATGAAGGATCTCCAAAGTACGCTGTGGAGCGGCATCACTCACTCAGCCAATGAAATGGGGCTAACTTGAGCAGCATTACACAAAAGCTTTTAGGACTTGATCTCCCTGAGTCCTAATCCAACAAAGATCTTAATCACGTGCTTAATTTTAAGCACATTATTAGCTACAGTGAAGTCAAGCTTGCATAGGGTAAGTGAACACTAACTCTGCAATGGAACTGCAGAGGGAATTCAAAAAGGTGGAACAATAGGACTAAGAATTTGGATAGGGTGTGATAGTTAATATATGGGAGAGCATGGTCTAGTGGTTAAAGTACAGGCAGAAGTGGGAATCAGAAGACCTGGATTCTATTTCTGGCTTTGCCACTGATATGCGGGGCAGTGTTGGACAAGTCACTTAACCTGTCTATGCCTCAGTTTTCCTATTTGTCTAATGGGGGTAATTGTATTTACCTCTGGGGGTTATTATTCAGTTATTGCAAAATACTTGGAGATCCTCAGCAAAAATTCTCTAGCTCCCAACTCTTATTTGTGGAGGTGTCCTATCCAACTATTTGTCCAGTCTTATCCTTGCTTAACATAAGAGAACTGATTAGAGAAGAAAATACCCAGTGTGAAGTGGCTTCAGCATAGATAGCAGTAAGTTTCCCCCCTCCACACTGGGTGTCTTTGCTCTGACTATGAACAGTGGTGCCAGTTATGATATTGACACTTTCCTACAAGAAACTGGACTGAAACCGCAGGCCCCTGAAAACTCATCTGATGGTAATAATGCCCTTAAATCACTCCCTGAGGGCTTACAGATAAAACCGCCACTGTGTCTGGACCATCTGGTTGCCTCGTTGTAGAAGGTTTAGAAAAATGGGCATACTTACGTTTTTAAAGTCATGTATTTCTAAAATTTCCTCACTGCCATTTCCAGATCTGAATGTCTCTGTTCTGGTTAGAGGATCTATCTCCATCAGAATCTTCTTTTTCTCCCCATGGCTAAAGAATGTGTGCTCCAGATCATATATCTGGGAGGACAAGAAATATATGCAGAGGCAGTCAGGTCCATCCCAATGTTTTATTTTTTGTTGATTTAGCAATTAAAAAAACCCCTCTGTTGTGTTACACTGGTTTTGTACCATAGTTTCTGCAGATGGTTATAAAAGTTCGTAAGCACCAATGCCAAAGGGCCAGAGCTTTGGAGCAGGGGTTATCTCTGTTTTCAAGTATCTGCTGGTTGCTTTTACAGCTGCTCTGCTCACCTTGGGCTCAATCCTACACTCCACTCCCAGCAAAATACCTTAAACCTTCATGCTTGCATACAGTGGCGACAGATGTTACAGAAAAAACGAAGATAGATAGATGGCCTTTAACACAAGCCAGGAAGTCAGGATCAGACCCTCAGGCCATTCATGTATTAGTAATGGGTGTACTTCAAAAGTAATTATCCCACAAAGTGTTGACCCAGATTTTGGGGGTTTGGTTTGGCCCAATACACAGATAAAGCTTACTTGCAAAAACTGAATCCAGATCTGGATTTCAAGCTCTCCAAAGTTACTAGGAATTGCCAGAACTGACTAGTCTAGTGTCCTTTAAATCAAAATAGGCCAGAACCTGCTGCTTTGGAGAAAGGTGCAAATGGACAATTTAGAATAACTTATCCAGAGGGAAAGTTTCTCACTAACTCCCTTAGTTAGCAGTTGGCTCGTGTCTGATGGGTTTATATCTCTTACTTTGTAAATTTTATCTCATGTAAGAGTGGATGTTTTCATTCTTTGTATCAGTGTATGATTGTATTTTTAACCTGCTAAGCTCTTGGCTTCAGTAGGATCTTGTGGCAGTGAGTTTCACAGGTCAACTCTGCGCTGTTTGAGAGAGAAATTTAGTGTAGTAGTTTTAAATCTGCAGCCTTTTAATTTGATTGAATGTTACCCTGTTCTTGTATAATGAGAGGGGTGAAACAGGAGCTCACGAAATAGCCTTTTCATTCTGTCACGCACTTTCAGTCAGAGGCATCTGGCTCTAGAATGTACCTTTTTCCAACACAGCTGGAATCAGGTGACCTGCAGGCACCTGGCAAGGCCTAGTTATTCTCCTGGGCCTCTGAGAAGATGGGTAAGTCAGGTAAGTAGATTAATGGGAGGGGAATGATGAAGGTTAATGGGCTGCGTGGGTGAGGAAGGACTTGTTGATATTGGTTCTGTTTGCTGTTGCTGCACATGCATTTTATATAATGATGTTGTGTGACAGGCAGATTTTTTGTCTATAAAGTAATTCCAGGGTGTCCCCACTGGCTCCTGGTGTAATGCTAGATTCATTATTCACTCCAGTCCCCACTAGGGGACTCCCTACACCTTCTAGAACTCTGTTTCCACTAGCACAGGCCTGGTCTACACCAGAAAATAAAGTTGGCTTAACTATATCGTTCAGGGGTGTGAAAAATCCAGACCCCTGAGCAGCATAGGTAAGCTGACCTAACCCTCAGTGTAGACAGTGCTAGGTGGATGGACGGATTCTTCTGTTGACCTCGCTAGTGCCTCTCGTGGAGGTGGATTACCTACGCCAATAGGTGA
Organism: Lepidochelys kempii; assembly: GCF_965140285.1. Lineage (NCBI taxonomy): Eukaryota > Metazoa > Chordata > Testudines > Cheloniidae > Lepidochelys > Lepidochelys kempii. The sequence continues at coordinate 65,231,384 of NC_136388.1, forward strand.
ACCCCTCACGTGGGGGTAGGTCGTGTCTACACTGAAGCGCTACAGTGGTGTAGCACTTGCAATTTGAATGTAGACAAGCCTAACATCCTTTACCTGATGTTGACTGTTCAGGTGCTAGTGTAGACAAGTCTAACCCGTTCTCAACTCTATGCCAAGATAGCCTACTCCTGGCTGACAATGGGTGTGCTAATGTAGACAGGGTTTAGGAGCAGGGATAAAACCTCATCTTCCCACACACTTCAGTCCTCTCACTCTCAAGGCAGTGGTGGATTAAGGGATGATTTAGCAAACTGGCCAGTCCAGGTCCTGTGCTCCCAAGGGGACTCCATCCCCCCAGCACAACTGAGGTTGCACACAGAGAGAACCAGTGGCTCACCTGTGCCTCAAGTCCTGCATCATGCAGATTGAGTAAGACTTGCGACAGCTTCCTCCAGGGCCCATTGACACCAATGCTGTATCAGTCAGAGGGGGCACTGCCAATGCCAAGCAACAGGAGATGCTCCTCCCCAACCCTTGGGCTCAGCTCTGTGCTAGGAAGGTTCCCTGTGGTGTGGGCCCAGAAGCAGGAGTTCAGTAGCCTCTTCCCTCCCGACCAACTGTTAAAGCTGAGCCCTTCCACTGCAGACAGCAGACTGTTAAATAGCAGCAAATGCCTTGTGACCGGCCATGGAGGTAGGCAGGGACCCTTTCACTCTGGCTGGTGGTGGGACCACAGCTAAGGTGACCAGATGTCCCAATTTTGTAGGGACAGTCCCAATTTTGGGGGCTTTTTCTTATATAGGCACCTATTACCGCCCGCCCCCTGTCCCGATTTTTCACACTTGCTATCTGGTCACCCTAACCACAGCTGCCTGTCCTGAGTGTAGGGATTTGCAGAACAGCAGGGCTGGGCCAGATCATTTCATCCTCTCTCTCCACTTACCTCCCTCCCTTACCCACAGCATGCTGGGATGGAGGTTCAGCTACCCCTGAAAACGAGGGAGGTGCAGTGCTATATAGGAAGGACAGACTGGAGTGGGGGTGAGTCTGGGGGAAGGGGTCAGAGTAGAAAGATCTCTAGGAAGAAGGCCAGAGCTGAGACTCCTTCCTTCTCCTCAGAAGGTGCCTGAAGCTGGCTATACCTTAGCCCTTTGCCTTGGACTCGTCTATAGCCAGTCCCACCTTACCCCATTACTTTAGCTGAGGGAAACCCTGCTCTGTGTGTGCTTGGCCTTTATGGGGGTGGGGGTGTCCTTTTCATCTTGTTCCTTTTTAAATGGTGTGTAAGCTCCATCCAAGCCTGCAGAATCCTTGCCAGCTCCTGTTGTGTCTGTCTGTCCTCTGTCCAGCCGTAAGGAAGACGATGAAACACTGGCACTGTGGGAATGGAATCTTAGGCGGAGATGTCATGGTGGTGATCCCATAGCTAAGGGTGTGCACTAGATAATGGGGTACAAGAATCTTAATAAGTAGGGCCAATGACATGCATGAGGTTTGGAGGAATGGGCACTGTACTGTTGTCCCTTTGGTCAAGCAGTTAGCCAATACTGGGGCCTTGTGGGTTTGTTTCCGCCAGAAGGAGAAATGGATCATATGCGTCTGGTATGTTCTGTGGTGCAATCCTATTTATTTACAGAGCACATGCTCTCAGTCCTGTGGCCCTGAACATATCAGGAGCAAACTGCAGCAGGCAGTTGCCTTTCTCACAATTTCCAAGCCTGTCCTGTGCCCCAAGGAGCTCCGTCTCTGCTCTCTTTCTGAGCCATGCTCACCACTGCATCTCTGGCTGTGTCTGCTGGCTTCTTGCCTCTCACACAAAAGCAACCCCCTAGCCTTTGGGTTTGCAGTTAGTCCTGTGGAAACCCCACAGCCCACTTGGGCAGTCGTATCTATTGTCTCCAGTTATCACTCCATATAAAGGGGCTTAATTGCTCTTTCCTTTTAGCCTGAAAGAAGGGTGTAGAAAGGTCTGTGATGGTCTACAGAAGGCAGTTATGAACACCTTCCAGCATAACCGTATGTTACATGCCTTGTACCCTCCCTGTGCTGAAATGGGCGAACAGAGAGTTAATAAAAAGAAAAGGAGGACTTGTGGCACCTTAGAGACTAACAAATTTATTTGAGCATAAGCTTTCGTGAGCTACAGCTCACCGCATCGGACGTGTATCTCTGATACAATCTGTATTACTCTTCACAGGTACCTGCTTGCTGCTGTTGCCAGCTTTTGGCAGCCCTCTTGTCTCTGTTGTTGTGTGACTCTTAAGGGCTGAATAGTAGAAGATGCTATTTGAAGCATACAAATGATCCTCCTGGAGCAGTTAAAGCAGGTGAGTTGTCTTCGAGATTCTCCTTCAAGGATAAAACAGTGTCTCTCTAAAGAGAGTCCTCAAGCAAAGCACACAGAAACCCCTGAAGAGCCAAGAGGGGAAAAGACAGTACTCCCGGTGCCTGGACGCAATCTGTTCTCTAATTCAGCAGCAAGGTGGAGGGATGCATGGTTTGGGGAGGCAAACACTCCTCTTATCCCTGCAGAAAGCCCTTCTAGGGCAGGTCAGTGGCACAGGGGGTGTGGGGTAGAATCCGAGGAGCTTTCACTGCTGCCCCTGCGGAATGTCCTGTCTGGATAAAAGTAGCACTTGGGTCTCCAGGGCTGCTGTTACAGGTGCCTTTCTGGAGCTCTCTATCCTTTCTTATGAATGACCGAAAGCTGGCTCAGGGGTCTGGTAGGGGGCTGCACAGCTCCTCCCCCACAGACTGACAAGTTGCAGCCAGTCTTCACCACCCTGTGGCTGGTCAGTGGCCTGTACGAAGTAAGATTGGAGGGTCCCCATCCAATTCCCAGGAGAAACACGTCCACACACAGCTGGGAGGATCTGGCATCCTGTTGGCATTCTCAGCAGAGGCCAAAGACTGGGTGGGGATGATGGGAGCTTGCACTGGGTTGTACTCATTCTGTGGATAAACAGAAGCTTGTGTCTCCAGGGCTATCAAAGGAACAATCCTCATGGAGCCAAATCCTAAGCCCGGGCAGCCTGACTGTGCAGAGAGGCAGGAAAAGGGCTTTTATTAATAACAACACCTAATTCTTATATTGTGCTTTTTGTCTGTAGGGTCAAAGCCCTTTACAAAGGTAGTCAGTATCATTATTGCCATTTTACATATGGGGAAACTGAGGCACAAGGCAGTTAAAGTGACCTGCCCAAGGTCACACAGGCAACCAGTGGCAGAGCAGGGAATAGAACCCAGCTATCCTCAGTCCCAGTCCAATGCTCCAACCACACTGCCTCTCACTTTAAAAATTAAAATGCATTAAGAATATTCGGTGCCTCCCTGACAATCATAAGCATCTCTCGATAGCTAGATTCAGAATTTTTTAAAATATACCCGCTGTTAGATTTTAATGTATGGAAAAATTAGGTTAAAGGCTAGAAAATGTTGAAGTGCTGCCTGCTCAGAGAGACAAAATACGGGCTGTGCTTTAAATCATCCACGAAAGAATCTGAAACCATACTGTAGACTTACTTTAGAATCCCCTTCCGTTTCAGGGGAATGATTTTTCCTGTGAGTTTGGCCAAGTAACCCATTCGGAGGCTTGGCTTCGCTGCACATTTTTTGGAGAGTTGTGAAATTTTTAATTGGGCTCAAGAGATACTGATAGTTTTGAGAGTCATCTCAGAATTTGTATGCGGAACCAGCTCTCCGCACTGTTAATCATTTCGGTTTGTTGTCTTGTCATCTTTGTTTTGTCCATGTAATGCTACTAAATGGCAGGTTCAGGTTATTTCAGTGTTACTGTATGATGGTGGAGTGCATGGCTCCAAAGGAAAATTGCAAAGGGGAAAATTGGTTTGTTGCTACTTTTTTACTTCTTAAAGTCCCATGAAGAGACTCAGAAAGGCTTTTTTTTTTTTTCAGATGGGTTTTGTTACTCTTGATTTTTTTTTTTTTTTAACATTAGAAATTCAACCCTTGCATACCCTGATTTTCCAGGAAGACTTGATGGACTGCTGGAGAAAGAGTTGTCTCATGAGATCACTAGCGACTGGAATCAGAGCGGTTGAGAGGAGAAAGGATGTTTGGTCAGGCTGTTTAAATCTGCTTTGCTTTTGTTAACACACATGTTACTTCAACATCTACCAAATCATTGGGAAAAAAAATCTTTCTTTGCAAAAGATTAAAAAATGCATCCTCCTTCAATTGAGGACTGGTCTCAAGTCCTCCAGCAAACTCAAAATCAAGAGCTGATATTTCTAACATTAAAATAACCCAAACAAGTAGGAAACTCCCCCCAAACTTTTCTGGCTTTCATTTTACATTACAATGAAGCCCAAAGGGCACACACACAACATTCCTTTTCTTTGCTGGCCACTTCTGTTTTAATAATTAAAAGACCGGGGTCTTTTGTCTTTCCTGCTAGAAATGTTTTCTTTTTGACTCTCCACTGTAATGTTAAATGGCTCCTCCTGAGCACTTTGTAATTTCCTTATTTTTTATTATTTAGTCTCCTAGATGTTTGTAAGTAATATTTCCATCCCTAGCGGCTTGGCCCTTTATGCATTTGGGTAACATTGCGCCCTTACTTTTGCTTTACCCCTGCCTCTCTGTGCAGCGGTAGCTGTGAGATACAGTAGTGATGTTTATGTTGTGCAGTCCATCCCCCGTAAGCTTTCATTTAAGCGTGGTGAAGACCTTTCCTGAAAGGGTTAACAGCTTGTGCTCCCATTGTGTGGCTGGCAAGCTTTGTGTAACTAGAGGAACAGTAGAGACTCTGTGAGGTCCCAGCAGCAGCTTGGAGATGTGTGTGTGGCTTTTATTTCTTTTTGATGATAAGAAAATAAACTTTCAGGAAGTGGGACACTTCCTATCTGAATAGAACGATCACACTTGGGGCCTGGACTGTTTGACAGTTTAAAAGTGCATTGTGCTTTGAAAAAATGGTCTTCACACTGTAAAGCTAGGCGTGTTTAAAGGGGAGTCTCTTTCTTGACCAATGCCTTTTGGATCTGTGGAGAGACCAGGTGGGTGAGGTAATATCTTTTATTGGACCTGTGTCAGCCAGACCCATCCCCGTAGAGAGAGAGCTGCACTGGGCACGCATCTCCAGGGATGGGGCCTCTAGTACCACGACTCATAGAATCATAGAATATCTGGGTTGGAAGGGACCTCAGGAGATCATCTAGTCCAACCCCCTGCTCAAAGCAGGACCAATCCCCAATTTTTGCCCCAGATCCCTCAATGGTCCCCTCAAGGATTGAACTCACAACCCTGGGTTTAGCAGGCCAATGCTCAAACCACTGAGCTATCCCACATGTAGGTCTATTGTTCTCCAGGCCTTTACGAGATTAACGGAGTCCTTTCTGCACTTCACCAAACTGTCACATCTAAGCCACTGGAAATCAGTGTCAGGATGAGGTTAATCTATTGCTGCTGGGGCTTGACCTGGAGCTTCTTGCACTCCAAATCAGTTGCTATGTCAGGAACTTTGGTGAGTGACGTGCTTGAAGTCCTCATCCTCTCCTTCGTCTGCTAGACAAAGGGCCTGATTCTCTGTTGCCCTTGGGCCCCTCTGGGCCTAGGACAGGTGTAAGTTGGGTTGCCATCTTGCCGCAGCGCCGAGTGTGTGGGGTGGCTGTGACCAGGGTGGAGGCAAGTTGTGGGTAGGGCAGGAGAGGAAGGAGGTAGATTTGGTGGTGGGAGGGGACATGGCTGGGGAGGACTAGTACCCCGGTGATTATGCACCTCTGCAAAGCCCCACAAAGGCTCCTGAAATATGGGCACAAATTAGGACAATCCTCGGGGCAGCCCTAGCTTGCAGCAGGGAGTGGCCCCTGACTAAGGGTGGTATAACCTGCCCCCTCTATATCTCTGCTGGAGTCTGTGTCACAATGAGTTCATAGTGCTCTTTGCTACGGCAATTGTTGGCTGACTAGGCCAGGGCCCCTTTCACTGCCCACTGCTAGCTAGGTAGCTCCCTGGAGGTCAGCATAGCAGCCGAGGCTAGCTCTTCCCGAAGCTCAGAGAATTCGATGGCGTTCGAGGTATGATCCACATGTCCCCAGGCAGGAGCTCTGTGCCCAAACAAATGCTGTCATAGCAGGACTCTCAGCCGTACTCAGTTACAAACCTACTGCTTGGCAATGGGCTTATGGCCGCAGATGATTGGAATGAAAATATCTCTACCAGATGTCGGCTCTGAATCACAGCAGCTTATTTTAAACAGATGTAGTCAAGTAAAGTAACAGAGGCAAGACCAGGCTTCCAGGCAGCCCCAGAGCTGACACAAGCATTGCAAATGCCCACACATGCAGCACCAGAGCCAGCTCACAAGAGTTCCTCCCATCAAGCCCCTTGCATCCCCCCGACTGAACCTCCTCTCACCACCCCTTACTGCGCAGAGTGAAATTCAGCCCTGCACAGTGGGTGCGAGGCCTGTGTAGGTACCACTGCAATCCCCCTTCAGCCCTGGGGCAAGGACTGAAGGGCGGCTCAAGCAGTGCCTAGGTCTTGCACAGGCCCTCTGTGCTGAGGTGAGTCTTGCCCACAGGGTGAGTCTGAGAGAGCTGGGCTTCTAGCCCATGACCCAGGTTTCCCACATTGTGCTCAAGACAGCAGCTCCTGATAGCTGGTTCAGCGAGCTCCAACCCCAGGCTGTCTGTACTGGGACTTTATCTGCAAACAGAATCCTGGTGGGAGGGGGCAAAAGGACAGGGGAAGGCAAAGACCAGGCACAAAGCGGCTTGTTGGTGCCGAGGTCCATGTTCTTGCTTCAGGGTTTACATTCCCTGCTAGGTGTTTACGTGGGTTGTGATAAGTGGTGTCTTTTCAACATCTGAGGTCAGGACTTGTGCCTGGCAGACAGACCCCTCTCAGTGGGACACATGACACCCATCTGCTTGTGGTTCCAAGTATGAGTCCGGCTTTCGGCGTGAGTGAGCCCGGGGAGCAGTCTTGCAAGCTATGGTACCTATCCAATTTTGAGAGAATGCCTAATATAGAAACTCCTCCCCACAAGGGGGCAAGGATAAAGCACAAGCAGCTTGTTGGCTTAGAGGTTAGCAATCTTGCTTAAGATGTGAGAGGCCTGAATCGGGGCCATAGACTGGCTAAAATAAAAAGAAGGACTTCCCCTTACTGTAAATCTGAATGCCCATCAAACATGTTGCAATTCCCCTTCAAAGAGGTGTTTAATGCACACATATAATAACATTCCTGCCTCTAAAGTTTTGTATTTTGCATATTGTAAAACTAATAAAAGTATTATTAAAAAATTATAAGATCTGCAGTCTTTGTGCTTCAGGGTATGAACTGGTCACCAGCTGGGGTCCTCCTTGGAGCAGATCTTCATCTAAAGCACCTGGCATTGGCCACTGTTGTAGACAGGATAATGGACTCTATGGACCACAGAGACCTGTGATGGTGTGTTAGTTGTTATGCTCCTAACTGGTGGGGTAGGAAGATGGTGCAGGAGGAGGTTCAGGTTTGGAGGGGAAGGTAGCCAGCCTATCACATGTAGATTGGCTCCAAAATACATGCCTTTCTAATCGCTGCTATTTGAATATCTCATCAAACAGGAAATATGTGTCTAAGGATAATGATCCTATAAAAGTGGAATTCCCCCAAGGAACCAAGAAATATTGAGGTAGTGGAGTCAGCAGAGTTACACTTTGGCCCTTGATGTGGTTTTATTTCAATCTACTTTGTGCTACTCTAGATATGCACAATGGGGATAAGAGGACTACAGGCTGAGGAACTGAAAATAAATGAACACAATCCAGTTAGCAGAAACTCCTCTGAAAGCAAGTCTGTCTCATCGTCCCTTAACATTGCAAACACATTAAAGTAAGAAATATAAATCATGACAATCAATCATTCTGGATTCCAGCTTCCTCTCCTCTTTATGTGATGGCATAATGACTTTTCCACCAGTTTATGGTAAGATAATTGAAACAAAATGGAAAATAGTTTTGTACTTGTCATAAAATTTGCTGCTGGTGAAATAAAGTAATTTTAACTCTTTATAGCTGAGATCCCATCTGGTGCAATTATTAATTATGAAAATATTCCACTAAAAACACTAAAGACTAGATCTGAATAATGAAAAGAAAAAGGTCAGCATGAATATTCTGTAGTGTAAGAAATGTTTATCACAATATTGTATGGATTTTTAGAGTGAGCAGTTAGCAGTATTGATAGATATAATATTGTAGAAAGATTGCTTGATCTCACTGTGTAGAATTGACACACTAAAATACTGGATCAGTGAATATTTACTTACTTTTTTAGGTGACGAGTTCCAGAAATATTTGACACCAAAAAATATCAGAATAAGAAAAATCACCAGTACGCAGAAGAGCAATCCACAGATCTTGTATCTTTTGCAGATCTTCTTTCTTGTCTTAGATGCTTTTGCCTAATTAATTACAAAACAGCAATATCCAGTGGTCTGCTTATCATTCCAAAGAGTGTTGAATACACATATATATCAGACAGCTATTATGCTCTAGGTAATAAATATCACATGGGAAATTCTACAACGGTAAAGAAAATCATTAACTTACATCTAGAAAGTGACAGACCTCGGGGCTCTCCTGAGAATTCTTTTCCATGGTCTCGAAGTAAAATTTCCTTCTCTCTCTGTGTGTGTAGAGAGGTCGGAGAAACCACTGCTGAGGTGGAGTTACAAATGATCAGGACTGCACATGCCAGTGAGGAGAAACTCTGTGCTACAATGACTCCAATATGTCATGCTGAAGCCTGCTTTACTACAGGAGTCTATAATGCACCAGTCAAAGTGTGGATATGTGTGTGGTGCCTATTGCATCTGTGCTGGTGTTGAGGTGTACGGGGTGCAAGTGATTGCCCTGTGGGTTGGGAAAGTGACTGAGGGTGAGCTATAATACAACAGCTTTCACTCTGTACCTACAGAGGCAGTGGATAAGCATTTTATACGCTTACTAAAACTGGGCAGCCAAAGAGTTCTGCCCTATCACCCCCCCTCTTTCTCCCTTTGTTTCACCTTTCCAGCTGTGCCTCACATCAGCTTTTTCAGTAAATCTAATGTTGCCCCTCCCATCCCATTCTAACTCTCTCCCTCCTGACACCTGGGTCTTCTGTGAGCTGCTTAACTAGACCAGTCAGGGCCAGCCAGTGGAGTTCTGGATCAGAGCTGGCGGTGAGGTACCGTAGCCCTTGCTGCATGTGTGTTTATTAAGGGCACTTCAGAAGCAGCCCCTTGGTCCTTTCTGCGGCCGTGGAGCTGGGAGATGAAATGGGGGTGCCCTCGCTGATATCTGGCTGCCGGTTGCTTTGGAGCCCCCCAGTGGAATGACTACAGCATCTAGGACACTAGAGTAGCACTCTGCCCCTCCTGGATCCTTCGTCTGGAAGCACTAGGTCAAATTCAAGTCTGGTGTAAATAAACGGAGCTCCATTGACTTTAAATGGCATCTGCTTCGACTAGGCACTGAATGCTGAACTGTAATGCAAACATGAAAATGGAGGTAAGCCTGGCAAAATGCACCAATGGCCCCACTGCCCCCAAACCCCCCAGCTTCGGGGCATTCAGTATAGAAACAAGTTTTAACTACCTTTTTTTGAAGTCATATCTTCCTCTGTGAAATCTTCTTGACGCGTCCTGGTTCCCAGAATGTGGCCCAGCATGTGACCTCACGTACCCCACCAGACCTATTGAATCCGCGCTTGGTGTGATCTCACAGCAGGATGCATTCTGGGATATCATCAGTGAAGCAGGAGGTGCCAAGACGCTTCCGCAGGGAAGGAATAATTTTAAAAAGTTTATTAAAACACATGTCCGCTGTGCTTTTAACTCATTGTAGTGTTGTTGTTCACCTTTCTGCCCATGCAAGGGGTGTGAGTGGCTAATAATGCCTGACTGCAGAGGCTGGAGAGAGATCCATTGTGGAGACCACACCTGAGCTCCTGCAATGTCTCTCTTTATTCAGAAGCTACTTTGCAAAGGTCTGACTACAAAGCACTCAAGGCACAAACTAGTCTTACATATACCACAACACATACATAGTCTTCAGCAGGGCGGGAGCAGCCCCAAATACAGGCATATTTGTCACTTGCACTGTAGGAAATTCTTTTAGCTATGAGTAAGGCTAAGATTTTGTCACGGTTATTTTTAGTAAAAGTCACGGACAGGTCACGGGCAACAAACAAAAATTCACAGAGCCCGTGACTTTTACTAAAAATAACAATACAAGCCGTGGCAGAGTTGCATGGCCCCTGCTGCAGCCCCCACCGTGGGGAAGGGGTGCATGGCCCCGGCGGAAGCCGCAGGGCAAGGGTGCACGGCCAGCTGTGGCCCTCACCACGGGGCTATGTGGGGAGCATAGCTCCGGCTCCCACCCCTGCCACGACTCCAGCTGCTGACAGCTGAAGCTGAACAAGTCACAGAGGTCCAGTAAAGTCACAGAATCCATGACTTCTGTGACTGCTGTGACCTCTGTGACTAAATCGTAGCCTTAGCTTTGAGTAAGCAGTGGGCTATTCTAGTTCCTGGGATTGGCCACTAAGTGGAGACATGCTTGTTACAGAACTGGGACAAAGGTCAATTAATGTTACTTTGACTTTATTTCCCCCATTATTCTGGAGGGGACAGTGCCCCAGTGGGTGAACCGCTACTGTTCATGAGCACTGCAGGATCCTTTGTGTGTTAGCTGCAGCTCCTTTGGTACCAAATTTGCTTTCTGCACACTATGTTCAATCTGCCTTATAGAATCATAGAATCATAGAATATCAGGGTTGGAAGGGACCCCAGAAGGTCATCTAGTCCAACCCCCTGCTCGAAGCAGGACCAATTCCCAGTTAAATCATCCCAGCCAGGGCTTTGTCAAGCCTGACCTTAAAAACCTCTAAAGAAGGAGATTCTACCACCTCCCTAGGTAACGCATTCCAGTGTTTCACCACCCTCTTAGTGAAAAAGTTTTTCCTAATATCCAATCTAAACCTCCCCCACTGCAACTTGAGACCATTACTCCTCGTTCTGTCATCTGCTACCATTGAGAACAGTCTAGAGCCATCCTCTTTGGAACCCCCTTTCAGGTAGTTGAAAGCAGCTATCAAATCCCCCCTCATTCTTCTCTTCTGCAGGCTAAACAATCCCAGCTCCCTCAGCCTCTCCTCATAACTCATGTGTTCCAGTCCCCTAATCATTTTTGTTGCCCTTCGCTGGACTCTCTCCAATTTATCCACATCCTTCTTGAAGTGTGGGGCCCAAAACTGGACACAGTACTCCAGATGAGGCCTCACCAATGTCGAATAGAGGGGAATGATCACGTCCCTCGAACTGCTCGCTATGCCCCTACTTATACATCCCAAAATGCCATTGGCCTTCTTGGCAACAAGGGCACACTGCTGACTCATATCCAGCTTCTCGTCCACTGTCACCCCTAGGTCCTTTTCTGCAGAACTGCTGCCTAGCCATTCGGTCCCTAGTCTGTAGCTGTGCATTGGGTTCTTCCGTCCTAAGTGCAGGACCCTGCACTTATCCTTATTGAACCTCATCAGATTCCTTTTGGCCCAATCTTCCAATTGGTCTAGGTCCTTCTGTATCCTATCCCTCCCCTCCAGCGTATCTACCACTCCTCCCAGTTTAGTATCATCCGCAAATTTGCTGAGAGTGCAATCCACACCATCCTCCAGATCATTTATGAAGATATTGAACAAAACCGGCCCCAGGACCGACCCTTGGGGCACTCCACTTGATACCGGCTGCCAACTAGACATGGAGCCATTGATCACTACCCGTTGAGCCCGACAATTTAGCCAGCTTTCTACCCACCTTATAGTGCATTCATCCAGCCCATACTTCCTTAACTTGCTGACAAGAATACTATGGGAGACCGTGTCAAAAGCTTTGCTAAAGTCAAGAAACAATACATCCACTGCTTTCCCTTCATCCACAGAACCAGTAATCTCATCATAAAAGGCGATTAGATTAGTCAGGCATGACCTTCCCTTGGTGAATCCATGCTGGCTGTTCCTGATCACTTTCCTCTCATGCAAGTGCTTCAGGATTGATTCTTTGAGGACCATATATACTTACCTGGCTCCATTACCATAGAATCTGAGTGCCTCACACTCTTTAATGTATTTATTCTCACAACTCCCCCGTGAGGTAGGGAAGGGCTGTTATCCCCATTGTACAGGTGTAGAAGGGAGGCAAAGAGACTGGCACTTCCCAAGGTTAGCCAGGTAGTCTTTGGTGGAGGAGGGAATTGGTGGGATCTCCCAAGATCTTGGCTACTGCTCTAACCTTTGGACCCCAACATAGATGAGTGTGTCAGCTTCAAGATCCCTGTCCCTGTAGCCATGGCTGTTATTGCTCTGGGTTCTGGGATTGTTCACCCCATGTGCCAGGACCACGCCTGCCTTTGACAGTTCCTCTGTTTTGGCTCAATGTGCAGAAAAAGAGCCTTCCTAGGGCTCTGATCCAAAGCTATGGATCTCTCTCCTCCAGCAGCTAAGAACCACCTCCAGCCCCTCCATTTTCTTTCCCAAGAGCACTTTTCCAACCTGCTTTTACTAATAAAACCCTATAGTGCATTGTACATTAATTAAAGTTGCCTTAAAAAATCCACACGCAGTCTGAGCACCGGGGACGGGGAGAGAAAAGGAGAAAGAACTGCAGGTGATGGGCCATGGAAGGGTCAGGAGAACTAGGACCCAAGTCTGCAGGGCTTCAGCTGCAGAATACTTCCATGCTGCCACCTGACAGCCACAGCAGAGCTGCAATCCATGCACTATAAGTCCCAGGGCACTGGGCACCACAGGAAGTGCCACTCACAGATGACCCTATTGGCAATAACCCCCATGACCTCTGATTGGTCCAGGTGCAATACTCATGAACGGAGGGACTTCCAGGACGCTATCTGTGTAAGCTGGCAGTACCTTGACTGTTGCTACAACAGACCCTGTGCTTGTTCCCTGCTTTGGACTCCGGCTCTGTTCTCTGGCTCTGATCCTTGGCTTGACCCCTCAATCCCTGACTCTGGCTCTGATGCCTGGCTCCGACTCCTGCTCCAGTCACCAGGCCCTACTCTTGATCTGACCACTAGGCCTGACTCCTGGTCCTACCTGCAAGGCCAGACCGCTCGCGTCCTGGTTGAGACAGGTTACTTGGCTTACCACACCGCTGGAAGGCAATCAGATACCATGGTGATGAGTCTGGTATAGGAGCCTGACTAGGCTAGGGAAGCTATTCAATGGTTCTGTGGTGTTTCTGTATGTGGGTGTGCCCACCTCTCTCCCTAGGCTTCAGAGCCTGAGTTCCAGCCTGAAGCCACAGTTTCAAAGTACTGTCTACATGGCTATTTTCAGAGCGCTAGCATGAGCCATGATAGCCCAAATCTGGTGACCCGGGCTGGGAGGCTCACTTCTGCAGGCTGTGTAGACATATCCTCCATGCCTGCTGCCATACCTCACCTGGGAAGGAGAAGAGAGTCTGCTTCTTTCTTCCCTATCCTTTGCCAGGGGAGCACGAATTTACTCACTTCCAGAAAAAACAATGTCCTGTTTCTTTACGTCCCCTTCCTCACCACTGACCCATGTCCTGCTGTCCCCTTCGCCAGCCCCCTCCTCCACTCTAGCTGACTCTTTAGCTGAGAGCTTTGTTCCTGCTCCCAGTGGGCAATGAAGTACCCATAATGCCACTGGGCTGTTCTCTCCTGCCGGAGCAGTGCCTCACTGAAGACACAGGAGGTGGGAAGGGCAGTGTGTGTTGGCAGTGTGTAGCTGGGCATCCAAGAGGTATAGCACAAAAGTCACAGCCGAGGGAGAGGGGGCTATGGAGGCTTTAAACCACCTTTGTGCCTTCCCATATCTGGGCTGCTCTGGGGAGCTGCAGTGGTTCCTGGCGTAACACAGCCCTGGGGGCCTGTGCAAGTAACCACAGCATCTCAGACCAGGGCCACCCTACAGGTGGCAGCATTTCCCAAAATCTCTGCACCATTAGGTGCTGTGGGCCAGCCCTGCCCACACATCTTCCTTCCATGCACAGCCTGTGTGCAGGGCTTGTGAAGGGGTTTTGGAGGACAGCTAGCAGCCATCTTCTGCAGTGCTTGTCCTGAGGAATTCTTCCCGGCTGGATATGGGGCTTGTAAAGCCCCTTTATGCTGCTCCAACTCCTTTCTTTGGTATAGAGGGGCTGGAGGGGGGCTGTGAATCTCATCCAAAATGTTTAAAGTCCATTTAGTTAGTAGCCTAACTCATAAGTGCAACCTCTCAGTGGGGTTAGACGGGGAACGTCTGAACCATTCTCTTGTGTGCTCCCCCTCAATGTAGCTTCAGGGCCTCATTCATGGGTTCTCTCGGTCCTATCCCCCTCCCTACAATGTTTTGAATGTGGTTGCATCCTAATAATTTTATTATCCTTCCCCTCTTTATTTCTTCCAGAACTGTAAAATCATCTCAATATGGTATTGAGAGCATGACAGCACCCTGAAGATAAATCAGAACAGAGTGGTTGTCTTGTAATATACCAGAGAGAGTGAGTGTTTATGTGGGCGTGAGTATTAGCATATACAAGCTGATAGGAGGCTATTTATTGTAACAACTTGGCTCTATATTTTTAAGTGAAGATCTAGGAATAGGGCTTACTGGCTGGAGGTGGGCTTCACCATATATACACTTAACCATCGGCTGTGCAGCCTAGTATAGAAACTGTGTTCCTTAAATTTCAAGGGCTGTCAGTTCAGGGCCTAGTAGGCTTGGTTTTTTTATCTGAAAAGAGTGGCCAGCACCCAAAGGAGATGATGTTAACCAGTTAAACTGGTCAGTACCACTTATTTTTGAGGGAACATTGGGGAAAACATTAATTTACTAGGGAAAAAACATTTTTAGTAAAAAAACACACATTTTTTGGCTTTCAAAAATGCTTTTTGGTAAAAATGTTCACTTTTCAATAACCAGTGGATTTTTTTAAACCAAAAACTGAATCAAAACGTTAAATATTGTGCCGAAAATTGAAGATGTGTACTCCCCAAATTTTGTTTTTTTCTGTTTTTCATTGAATAACTGAAAAATTTCAATCAAAATGAAATTTTTTGCACAAATGTTTGTTTTGGACAAAAAGCCATTTTGTCCCCTTGTCAAATATAATGTTTCAGTGAAAAACTTTGGAGAGGCTCTATTAAAAGGGCACTTTGATTTGGTAGGGAGGTATAGTGGGTGCCATTGAACAAGCTGTCATTGCTTTACTCTGATTAATGAACAGCAAATAGCATCCATAAAGGGAATTAAGCGTTATTATTTTATTATGGTTACAAGGTAAATGTCATTTATTTTCATGGCAACCACTGTAGCTCCAGCATGAGTTGAGCATCAGAACTAGCACCAAGAGGTGAGTGATTCACAAGCATCGAAGTTAATGAAGCATAATAAATGGACTCAGTTTCTGTCAGTTCTTGGTGAGGTTTAGGGCGAGGTGCTAGCCCTTGGGTATAAACTGGGTGGTGATCGGGAGGTCAGTGAAGGTGGAAAGCGGGCAGCATCTGAGTCAGGGTGATGGGACCCAGCTGATTGCACAGAGCGCAAAATGTATGACCACTTGCCATGTGAACACGTAGGAACAGGTAAGCAGTAGGAGTCTCACACAGCTTATATTCAGCTCTCCAGAGACTGAGACAGGGCCAGATCCTCAGCTGAGGTAAATCAGCAGAGCCCCATGTGTGTAAATGGAGCAATGCTGATTTACACCAGCTGAGGATCTGGGCCACAGGGTCAGTGACATAAGTGAGCAGGGCCCCTTCAGAACTGCCATCATGGTGGAGAAACAGGGACTGGGGAGTGTCAACAGATGGTTCCCTGGGGAAGTCTCTTTTTACTACTCAAATGGCAGTGTCCAAAAACACCCTTTGGAAAGAAATCTGTATGACTGTTGGCATGAGGTTTAAACTGATTTGTGAGAGTCAAACCAGCTGGGAGGTCAAAGAGATCTCAGGCAGGATGTCTTGTGTTCTGATTTATGCTGGCTGAGAAATAAATGCTGAGCTTGTGGACTTCAGGAACAATTCCTAACCCCATGAGCCCAGCTCAGGACTTTGAACTCCCCTGACTAAGGAACACTTGCTGTTTGGAATAAACAATCTATTTTGAAACCCAGAGCTCAGAGATAGCCACTAAAATGACTCCCTCCAGTAAGAGACTTCCCGAGTAAACAGCAAGTTGGAGGCTTTTTAATAGCTAGTCCTGAACTATGAGTTTCTATGAACAAAAAACCCCCTGTGTGGCCAGAAAATGTATTTATGTCAACAGCTGTGTGCATGGAAATTGTGCTGTGTGTCAACTGGAAAATTAACGCAGAGAAAGAGAGACACCTGGGGGCAGGGAAGGATGAAGAAATTCTGAAAAATGTTTTATTTTCTTGTGGAAAATTTCAATTTTTTGTTGAAAATTGAAATACCCACCATTTTGGCGGGAAACAAACAAACAAGGACCATGAAATGTCATCTGGTGCCTCATGGGAGTTGTAGTTTGTGCACCTTGTCCTTCCATTCTCTTCTTTAGGCCGGGCTCTCTGGTTGGACATGGTGCACGGTGGTCTCCCCCTTGAAAATGGGAGAAGGAACATTATGGGAGTCCCTGGCTGGGATGCACCAGGATAGATGTAGTCCATGCACTATAAATCCTAGGGCACTGAGCACCACAGGAAGTGCCACCCACAGACAACCCTACTGGCAGCAACCCCCAAGGGACCCTAGATCATAGAGGAGAATGGGGACATGAGGCAAATGAACTACAGCTCCCATGAGGCACTGCCGTTGCATATTCAGATTGAAATATTTCCGTTTTCAGCACTTAGGCTTTTGACAAAACAATTGAAATATTCTGCAAAAAGCTGACAGTTTTCATGACAAAATGTGTTCTGCTGAAAATCCAATTTTCCATTAAAAAATGGTTTAGATGGAAAAATTTCAACCAGCCCTGCTGAAGAAGCAATAAACACTGGAAATAGAAAATGAGTCAAATTATCCTAGAAGCCAATGAGGATGAACCCATATAACAGAGGAGACTTTAGTCTGGTCTGAACTAAAGAAAAGATGCAATTCTGAGATTAATGTGTGACTAATCCGTACCTGGAAGAACATCACATGTGGTCAAAGGGCTTTTGATTTTCATATAGGACAATAAGAGACTCATCTTATTGCCGTTGGTTGGTGCTTCCAAAGTTTTTCTGTGCCTCTTGCGCCATAAAAGGCCAACTCTAATCTTCCCTGGAAAACCTATCACATCCATAATCTAGACAGCTGCTGCAACCCATTCTCTGAGTCCAGTAATAAATCTGATGGGAGTTGTGTAAAATCTGTGTGTCTGGAAACTTTAACCAACAAATTCAATCCAGGCCCTCGCTAGGCTCTGTATAAAAAGTAGCTCCCCCAAAGCAGTAGGGCAGTCTGGGCAGCAACCTACAGCAGAAAGAAAAGGAGTACTTGTGGCACCTTAGAGACTAACCAATTTATTTGAGCATAAGCTTTCGTGAGCTACAGCTCACTTCATTGGATGAATACTGTGGAAAATACAGAAGATGTTTTTATACACACAGACCATGAAAAATGGGTGTTTATCACTACAAAAGGTTTTCTCTCCACCCACCCCACTCTCCTGCTGGTAATAGCTTATCTAAAGTGATCACTCTCCTTACAATGTGTATGATAATCAAGGTGGGCCATTTCCAGCACAAATCCAGGTTTTCTCCCCTCCCCCCCCCAAAAAAAACAGCCCCCACTCTCCTGTTGGTAATAGCTTATCTAAAGTGATCACTCTCCTTACAATGTGTATGATAATCAAGGTGGACCATTTCCAGCACAAATCCAGGTTCCCCCCCCCCGCCCCCCTCCCCCCCAAAAAACCCACCCCACTCTCTTGTTGGTAATAGCTTATCTAAAGTGATCACTTTTTTTGGGGGGGTGGGGTGGGGAGAAAACCTGGATTTGTGCTGGAAATGGCCCACCTTGATTATCAGACACATTGTAAGGAGAGTGATCACTTTAGATAAGCTATTACCAGCAGGAGAGTGGGGTGAGGGGAGAGAAAACCTTTTGTAGTGATAAACACCCATTTTTTCATGGTCTGTGTGTATAAAAACATCTTCTGTATTTTCCACAGTATGCATCCAATGAAGTGTAGCTCACGAAAGCTTATGCTCAAATAAATTGGTTAGTCTCTAAGGTGCCACAAGTCCTCCTTTTCTTTTTGTGAATACAGACTAACATGGCTGCTACTCTGAAACCTACAGCAGAAAGTGAGTCGTTCTGAATGTGTTGCTCTTTGTTCTGATGAAAAACCCATTACGGTCAGCGGCAGCATCTCTGAGCGGCACGAAATTAGAACAACGGAGGCAGTAAAGTTAAAAATGAGCTGTAATGTTAATGTGGCTAGTACATTGACTGGGTGCTTCCACAGACAGTAACTAAATCACCCCGCTTACCATGGAACGCTGCAGCCTGTCGACTTTTATCATGGGCTTTAAAATCTAGCAAACAGCCCCCAAGCCCCCCTTTGCTCTTTAACAAGGGCGGGAGTAGCCAATGCAAAGCAATAGGAGATTGGTAACTAAGGGCCCAGTCGTGGTGTCCTCACTCAGGCAAACTCCCATTGTCTTCATGCTGCCAGAATAAGAGCCAGCGCAGTAAGGGACTGAGCTGTAAGGCCCCAGTGCTCTGCTCCATGGCAAAACTGTGCCAGGAGGTGGAGCTCTGGGAGGCTGACAGATACCAAGGTCTAGTATGAAAAGCTTGAACACTGGCAGTATGATCTTTGCGGAGACAGGGGTCAGTAAGGCAGATATTAATAGGCCCTCAGGGTGGCTTCCCATTACTAGAAGGATGCAATTTTGGGAGAAAGCCTTTGTTAAGGAGATTGCATCCAATGAAAGTGAGCTTGCTCCCTTATCTCTGGGTGACTGCAGTGTGATGAATGTCACTGGAGGAGGGTGAGGCTCAGGAGGTACCTGGTTCAGCACGGCACCAGGGGCTCAGCCAGGCAAGCCGAGCCCAGGCTGCTGGCCGGTAACACTGGCCACTCTGCATGCTCAGTACAGATCTCTGACTTGGCATAGCAGCAGCAGATTATGGCATGATTGAACGGATCAGCTTGTCTGGGCTCCAGGTAGGGTTGATGGTGCCCCCTCCAATATTTCCTAGCAGCCTCTTCTTTTGTGAGATTGGTCTGGGCTGCCTCTGGTCTTGCCCCGTCCCTGGGGACAGCAGATAGGAAGCAGCTCAGGGTATTTGCTTCTCTGGCAGGGGCAGGTCCTGCAGACTTTTCTGGCCTCCTCCGTCTGGTGGTTTCTGCAGCCATTCTAAGTCGTTCTCAGAGCTCATCAGGTGGGACATCTGCTTGATCCTCTTTCTCAAGCTAACACTTCACTACCCAGCCATTGATTTCTGCTTAGAGAGGGGCCTGAGCTATGAAATTTGGATCTAGAGCCTGCTTTCCCAAAGGCTTGGGGTAATGGGTGGCTCTGGAGTTTCACCTCCCATCCATCTCTAGTTTCACTAAATTGAAGCTACATCAATCAAACTTCCCTGTTCTTCCCCCCATTGCCCCACATGCTCTTCTGCTTAATCCGTTGTGTCTCTAGGTTATTGAGGTATCATGCTGGCCTCTTTCTGAGGCATAGCCGGGGATGCTCTGAGAGCAGCATCCACTGAGCAAAGATCGGGTGATATTCCTGAGTGCCAACAGGTGTGGTCTGAGATCACACACTTGGGAGAAAGAACTCTGAGTGATGATTCCAGTTTGGTACATAGCCGAGGGCAAATCACTTCACCACTTTGCCTCATTTTCCCTGTGTGTAAGTGGGAATAACAATCTATTCTCTTACCCATCTCCCAAGGGGTGATGAGGATTAATTAGTAAAGTGATTTGAGATGAAAAGTACCAAGGATTGTCGTCGTTCCTGTCCCACCCCCAGACCAACGTTCAGAGGTTATTTCCTGCAGATCTCCATGTTGCCCTACATAAGGAAGAGCTGTGACTTCGTGATTTCACTGTGACAGACATAGCTTCTGAGTTGTTCTTTTTACGATGTTTAGCAAAATGATGATGGGGTCTGAAGCTGTCCTCTACTGTAGTGGGAGATTTCAGAGTAGTAGTCGTGTTAGTCTGTATCCGTAAAAAGAAAAGGAGGACTTGTGGCACCTTAGAGACGAACAAATTTATTAGAGCATAAGCTTTCTTATGCTCTAATAAATTTGTTCGTCTCTAAGGTGCCACAAGTCCTCCTTTTTTGTAGTGGGAGAAACAAGGACCCTGACAGGTGCAATGCTGCCATCTAGTGGTCTTTCATGAGACACATGCAAGTGTAATAATAATGTGTTGGGTTCTTGGGAATATTCTAAAAAGGGCCTGGAGAATTTGGAGGAGTGTTTTTAGGTTTCATGAACCCTTTTGAGCTTTGAGAAAAACAAAAGTTGTTTAAAAAAAAAACCTGTCTCTGTTCCAATTTGCACAAAATGTTGGAAAGCTCTGGAGGAATATGAATAATTGTAAAACTTGTTGACCTAAATTTTCAGAAGTGTCGACTTATTAAGGGTGCCTCTCTTTTGGGATGCTCAGTGTGCGACCTCCAGAACCTGGTTCGTCTGAGATGCTGAGCACTGTTACTCCAGCTGAGCTCTGCAGGAGCTGCGGTTGCTCAGCATCTCTGGAAATCAGGTCCAACAGGTCTCAATTTGAGCACCCCAAAATGGGGTGCCCCACATTAACAGATACATTAAGAAAAATGAAGGCCATTGTGTTGTGGGCTCTCCCAATTCCAGTCAGGTGGGAGGGCAAGTTATACATGGGTCTTGCTGCAACACTGCAGCCAACCGGGCCTTTTACTTGGGTGATGCTCCTAAGCCTCCTTCTGCCCAAATACAAAACCCTATGACCCAAATTTAGTGTTGCTTTCAACCCAGGCTAGTTAGCCAGACTGGAGCTCTAGGCTAGCATCTGAGGCAGGGTTTCACTCGGGCTGGTAACCCACCCGTTCGGCATTGTGGACACAGGCTAATCACATTAACTGCTGATCGTTCTTTGTTGCCTTCCCACAATTCCCCCTGGCCATATTTTCCTTCCCTCTGTCTGCTCCCTCCTGCATCAGAAGTCACCTACCAGTTTCTATATACTGGCCTGGCATTTAAACCTCTGCTATGTTTCTGCTGCACAGCACCTGAAAAGAGATGGCATCTGGTAAATCATCCCCCCCAGCATGCTTCCAGCTGGCCAGAGGCTGACACCAGAGCCTGTTCTACAAGGAAATGGATGGGGTGCCCCAAACCCTCCCCTGGCCCTGAGCACTCTCACGCCCCGAGTATGGCGCCTGCTTTCATGCTGGTTGGGCTTTTGACTCTGGATGGTGTTAGTACTCAACTGGGGGCAGAGGGGATGAGAGGACTTGGAGCAGCCACTGGGAGCACTGGAACTGGAGAGCATGGAGCACAGCCAGGATGACCTTAGGCTGGAGTCCCAGCACCTCTTCGGGGAGAAGACAGGGGGGAAAGGACCAGGGAGGAACCAGCATTGCAGCAGCTGGGTAAGATGCAAGCCTCCATCTTTGTCACTGTTATGGAGGATATTGCAACATAAGGCTTAGCCAGTCTCATTACTGTGATGGGGGCTGTTATGTGTGTGGGTGAGGCTTTTCCTGCAAAGTTTCAACTGAGAGTGGAAGAACCTCCATTCTGTCTCTTTCCCCCTGTCCCCCCAGCACATGCAATCCAAGTTAGAGGCTAAACTGGGGGAAACAATGATAAACATTTCTTGTGGCAACCACTTCTGCATGTGTACTAAGCAGGGGCTGTTAGTACGGCCAAACAATGCCTGCAAACGCACGCACATGGGTGACATTATCTATCTATCTATCTATCTACACTGGCATTAGCATTAGAGCATTTTCAGAGGTAGTCTATATATTAAGTTTCAGAGTAGCAGCATGTTAGTCTATATCCGCAAAAAGAAAAGGAGGACTTGTGGCACCTTAGAGACTAACAAATTTATTTGAGCATAAGCTTTCGTGAGCTATGGCTCACTTCATCGGATGCATTCAGTGGAAAATACAGTGGGGAGATTTATATACATAGAGAACATGAAACAATGGGTGTTACCATACACACTGTAACAAGAGAGTGATCACTTATGGTGAGCTATTACCAGCAGGAGAGTGCGGGGGCGGGGGACCTTTTGTAGTGATAATCAAGGTGGGCCATTTCCAGCAGTTGACAAAAATGTCTG
The DNA here is from genome assembly GCF_965140285.1 of Lepidochelys kempii. NCBI lineage: Eukaryota > Metazoa > Chordata > Testudines > Cheloniidae > Lepidochelys > Lepidochelys kempii. The sequence continues at coordinate 65,253,605 of NC_136388.1, forward strand.
AGGAACAGTGCGGGGTGGAGGTGGGGGAATAAACATGGGGAAATAATTTTACTTTGTGTAATGACCCATCCACTCCCATTCTCTATTCAAGCCTAAGTTAATTGTATCCAGTTTGCAAATTAATTCCAATTCAGCAGTCTCTCATTGGAGTCTGTTTTTGAAGTTTTTTTGTTGAAGAATTGCAACTTTTAGGTCTGTAATTGAGTGACCAAAGAGATTGAAATGTTCTCCGACTGGTTTTTGAATGTTATAATTCTTGATATCTGATTTGTGTCCATTTATTCTTTTATGTAGAGATTGTCCAGTTTGACCAATGTACATGGCAGAGGGGCATTGCTGGCACACGATGGCATATATCACATTGATAGATGTGCAGGTGAACGAGTCTCATAGTGCGGCTGATGTGATTAGGCCCTATGATGGTGTCCCCTGAATAGATACGTGGACACAGTTGACAACGGGCTTTGTTGCAAGGATAGGTTCCTGGGTTAGTGGTTCTGTTGTGTGGTGTGTGATTGCTGGTGAGTATTTGCTTCAGGTTGGGGGGCTGTCTATAAGCAAGGACTGGCCTGTCTCCCAAGATCTGTGAGAGTGATGGCTCGTCCTTCAGGATAGGTTGTAGATCCTTGATGATGCATTGGAGAGGTTTTAGTTGGGGGCTGAAGGTGATGGCTTGTGGCGTTCTGTTATTTTCTTTGTTGGGCCTGTCCTGTAGTAGGTGACTTCTGGGTACTCTTCTGGCTCTGTCAATCTGTTTCTTAACTTCAGCAGGTGGGTATTGTAGTTGTAAGAATGCTTGATAGAGATCTTGTAGGTGTTTGTCTCTGTCTGAGGGGTTGGAGCAAATGCGGTTGTGTCGTAGAGCTTGGCTGTAGACGATGAATCATGTGGTGTGGTCTGGGTGAAAGCTGGAGGCATGTAGGTTGGCATAGCGGTCAGTAGGTTTCCGGTATAGTGTGGTGTTTATGTGACCATCGCTTATTAGCACCGTAGTGTCCAGTAAGTGGATCTCTTGTGTGGACTGGTCCAGGCTGAGGTTGATGGTGGGATGGAAATTGTTGAAATCATGGTGGAATTCCTCAAGGGCTTCTTTGCCATGGGTCCAGATGATGAAGATGTCATCAGTGTAGCGCAAGTAGGGTAGGGGCATTAGGGGACGAGAGCTGAGGAAGCGTTGTTCTAAGTCAGCCATAAAAATGTTGGCATACTGTGGGGCCATGCGGGTACCCATAGCAGTGCCACTGATTTGAAGGTATACATTGTCCCCAAATGTGAAATAGTTATGGGTGAGGACAAAGTCACAAAGCTCAGCCACCAGGTTTGCTGTGACATTATCAGGGATACTGTTCCTGATGGCTTGTAGTCCATCTTTGTGTGGAATGTTGGTGTAGAGGGCTTCTGCATCCACAGTGGCCAGGATGGTGTTGTCAGGAAGATCACCGATGGATTGTAGTTTCCTCAGGAAGTCAGTGGTGTCTCGAAGATAGCTGGGAGTGCTGGTAGCGTAGGGCCTGAGGAGGGAGTCTGGATTTGTGCTGGAAATGGCCCACCTTGATTATCATGCACATTGTAGGGAGAGTGGTCACTTTGGATGAGCTATTACCAGCAGGAGAGTGAGTTTGTGTGTGTGTTTTTTGGAGGGGGGTGAAGGGGTGAGAGAACCTGGATTTGTGCAGGAAATGGCCCAACTTGATTATCACGCACATTGTGTAGAGAGTTGTCACTTTGGATGGGCTATTACCAGTAGGAGAGTGAGTTTGTGTGTGGGGGAGTGGAGGGTGAGAAAACCTGGATTTTTGCTGGAAATGGCCCAACTTGATGATCACTTTAGATAACCTATTACCAGCAGGACAGTGGGGTGGGAGGAGCTATTGTTTCATGTTCTCTGTGTGTATATAAAGTCTGCTGCAGCTTCCACGGTATGCATCCGATGAAGTGAGCTGTAGCTCACGAAAGCTTATGCTCAAATAAATTGGTTAGTCTCTAAGGTGCCACAAGTCCTCCTTTTCTTTTTGCGAATACAGACTAACAGGGCTGTTACTCTGAAACCTGCATAGCCAGACAATCCTGCTGTCAGGGTGCCAATGCCTGAGATGATGGGGCGTCCAGGATTTCCAGGTTTATGGATCTTGGGTAGCAGATAGAATACCCCAGGTCGGGCTTCCAGGGGTGTGATTGTGCGGATTTGTTCTTGTGCTTTTTCAGGGAGTTTCTTGAGCAAATGGTGTAGTTTCTTTTGGTAACCCTCAGTGGGATCAGAGGGTAATGGCTTGTAGAAAGTGGTGTTGGAGAGCTGCCTAGCAGCCTCTTCTTCATATTCCGACCTATTCATGATGACAACAGCACCTCCTTTGTCAGCCTTTTTGATTATGATGTCAGAGTTGTTTCTGAGGCTGTGGATGGCATTGTGTTCTGCACGGCTGAGGTTATGGGGCAAGTGATGCTGCTTTTCCACAATTTCAGCCTGAAAATTCGAAACAACAGATTGGACTTCTACATAGAGTGCTTCCGCCAACATGCACCTTAAGTGATCACTCTCTTGTTACAAAAAGAGAAGGAGGACTTGTGGCACCTTAGAGACTAACAAATTTATTTGAGCACAAGCTTTCATGAGCTACAGCTCACTTCATCGGATGTTTTTCCACTGAATGCATCCGGTGAAGTGAGCTGGAGCTCACGAAAGCTTATGCTCAAATAAATTTGTTAATCTCTAAGGTGCCACAGTACTCCTTTTCTTTTTACATATTAAGTGTACTACAAAGTGGAAATAAGGTGGGGAACAAAGTGGGGGAAGTGATATCTTTTACTGGACCAACTTCTATTGGTGAGAGAGACAAGCTTTTGAGTTTACACAGAGGTCTGGGAAAGGTACTCCAAGTGTCACAGCTAAATACAATGTGGAACAGATTGTTCAGCAAAGGTAGTTAACACATATTTCAAGGAACCGTTCAAGGTGAAGTGGCTTGTTAACACCTCTCCAGTCATGGAAGGACGGAAAACTGGGGGAGGGGGAGGGATTAGTGGGTTATAGATTACTGTACAAGCCAGGTTTCAGAGTAACAGCCGTGTTAGTCTGTATTCGCAAAAAGAAAAGGAGTACTTGTGGCACCTTAGAGACTAACCAATTTATTTGAGCATAAGCTTTCGTGAGCTACAGCTCACTTCATCAGATGCATACTGTGGAAAGTGTAGAAGATCTTATTATATACACACAAAAAGCATGACAAAATACCTCCTCCCACTCCACTCTCCTGCTGGTAATAGCTTATCTAAAGGAAAAAACAAGGGGAAATAGGCTACCTTGCTACCTTCCTACCCCACTCTCCCCCACAGACATTCTTGTTAAACCCTGGATTTGTGCTGGAAATGGCCCACCTTGATTATCATACACAATGTAAGGAGAGTGGTCACTTTGGATAAGCTATTACCAGCAGGAGAGTGAGTTTGTGTGTGTGTGGGGAAAGTGGGGGGGTGAGAAAACCTGGATTTGTGCTGGAAATGGCCCACCTTGATTATCATACACATGGTAAGGAGAGTGGTCACTTTAGATAAGCTATTACCAGCAGGAGAGTGAATTTGTGTGTGTGTGGAGGGGGGTGTGTGAGAAAACCTGGATTTGTGCTGGAAATGGCCCAACTTGATTATCATACACATTGTAAGGAGAGTGATCACTTTAGATAAGCTATTACCAGCAGGAGAGTGGGGTGGGAGGAGGTATTTTTTCATGCTTTTTGTGTGTATATAATAAGATCTTCTACACTTTCCACAGTATGCATCCGATGAAGTGAGCTGTAGCTCACGAAAGCTTATGCTCAAATAAATTGGTTAGTCTCTAAGGTGCCACAAGTCCTCCTTTTCTTTTTGTAACAAGCCATACATCTAGTGTCTCTATTCAGTCCATGATTTTAAGTGTCTAGCAAAGTTTTATGAACCTACGCTTCCAGGCGTGTCTTTTGAAAGGCGATCACTGTATATCTGACCTCTCAGTCCTCATCCTCAATGGAAACCTGTACCTTCCATGGGTGGAGTGGGAGGTGTTGCAAAGGCACATCTGGTGGTGGTGCTGATGATCGTATGCTGCCACATCCTCATTCAGTATCTTGTTTATATTGGCTTGAACTTCAGTTCACTCCTGGGTAATGATGCAGAAGAATGTCTCATGAAGCAGGAACTCTAAACAGTCTGTCAGGTTTCTAGGCAGAGCAAACTCCCCCCTCCCCTTCTCTGTGTAGCTCACTAGTCCCCTCTAGTTACTAATCTGCCCATCAGACACCCGGTGATGAAAGAGCTGCATGGCACAGATGGATAGTTTTCTAATAGAGGCCTGGAATAGCTGTTCTCTGTTCCGTTCTGAGATCTGAAGCAAGTTTCCATCTTCCAGTGCCATCACAGCTTGAAATAATGTCGAGACCATCATTGGTAAAAGGTCCCTGACCTGTCCTCTCCACACATTCGAGCGCACAAAAGCCAATTTTAAATTTTTTTAATAATTAATATAAAACACTTCCCATTGTCTTGGTGTGGAGAAATGGGGAAGTAGCTGCATCAGAGCAGAGCAGGGCAGAGATGGCGGAGAACATAGGCCTGGGAGAGAAAAGGTACAACTTTTCCCTTGCTTGAGGCAGAAAGTCAAAGAGAAGAAACTTTACTTTGTTCCCCCCTGGACAGAAGTATAATGAAATGTTTCATTCATCTACTCCAGTGCAGGTGAGGCAACTGCCCAGGAGGGCACTGACTGTTAGCCAGAGGGTCTGAACTCTGGGGGAGAAGAAAGAAGGCCAGGGATGACCTGCTGTGGGTCATGCAGAAGAGCTTTGCTAGCCAGTCAGACTAGCGCCCGGAACAGCTGAGGCAGATGTTGGAGCAGGATCACCTGATCTGGGCTGCAGCCCAGACCACGCTGAAGATGGAGAAAAGGATGATGATGGACTGCAACCAGGTGATGCAGCTGCAATGTGAAGAATGGCAGCAATAAAAGGAGCTGTTCAGGTGGCTGCCTGACATAATGTCCAGCAAAACATGCCAGCCCAGCCCCAAGTCCTGTTCCAGCCTGCTACAATGGCTTCCCCTCCATACAACCATGTCCTGCAGCACATGTGAGCAGATGTGCCCAGTAGTGCACTCCACCCTGTGCAATCCCATTCCATGGCACATTACACTGATTGGCTTCATGTCCTGTTTTCTTTGCACTTTGGTTATGCCTGCACTTTCTTGAGTTTGTGGCAGCTGGCCTGCCTGTGTTGTTGACTTTGCTGTCCAACCCCTGCGTGTCTGAGAGGTTGGGAAACAAGGACGAGAGGCAGGAAGTTCAAAGTAAAGTTTCAGATTAACAATACATTATTCTCTCTCACTGGTAAATTGATACAGTGCACTCATGTGGTACTCACTTTATGTGTGATCATGGTCACATTATTACATCTCCCCCTCCAAAGCAAGGATGTGGGCACACCAGGCCTCCCTGACTTCCCTGGCTCTCCTGAACCCTGCCCCAGCTATCAGAGACAAGCTGTCTGTTTTGAGCCTGTAAAGCAACACAAGCATTGGCCTACTTCTGGCCCAGCTACTCTCCTTCCCTTCACCTATGCTGTGCAGAATACAGTCCACCCCAGTCTCATGAATTAGTGGCATCATACATGCTGCAGTTCCAATGGATTTGTTGGCCGCACCATCATGCCTAATGCCCATTCCACCACCATGCTGCTCTTGCTCATTATATTCTTCAACTTCCTTCTGACGGATACTCTCACACCAGGGTTGGGCTTCCTAAGCTAGGGCAGTACGGGATAGGATGGGTCTCCCAAAATAATACCCCATTGACATCCATATCACTGGGTGGGAAGAAAGTCCCAACTTATCCAAATTTGAAATGGCTGGACCTCTTGGAATGCCCTGCTGTTGTGCACCCTGCTGGTGCATCCCGTGTTGGTGCCTATGAACCTTGCTCTGAAGGCGCTCAAGATTGATGGAGTCCTATCTGGTTGATATGTGCATCTTGTGTAGGAGGGTGGGGGGCAGACCATGGGCTCATGTGCCACCGATGGCTCCAGCTCAGCTCTGGAACCCCATTCACACAAGGCCTGCAATCATTTGGGGACATAAGTGGAATAATAACCTGCTTCAGGACTGGTACAGATTCCCTCATCTGAGGGCCCTGGTGCTGAAGGGCCTGGACAAGCTCCTCAGCAGCTCCAGGAAGGTGGCTTTCCTCATGTGGAAGTTCTGGACCCACTGCTGGTCGACCCATGTCTGCATGAGTATGTGGTCCCACAAGTTCCCAGAACCACCTGTTACCAGAGAGGGATTCTCTGGCCTTTAAACCTGTGTCTGCTATCTCCATGACTGCATGCAGCCAACATGATCCCCTGAGCAAGGTAGGTCATTGCCTTCTCAGAGCAACAAGCTGCTGCCAAATGGCCCTCCACCATGTCTCATGCCCTCTGATACAGGTTGTGGAAATGGGCATGGCATTAATGCCAACAGCTGGAAGCAGTCATTGTCTTGAGCTGGATCCATGCCTTGGAATGATGGCCAGAGACAGAAGTATAGAGCATGCCAAGCTGGAAGTGGTTTAGCAGTGGGGCGAAGAGAACTTCTGCACAGGGGCCCAGAATGCCAGACAGTTCTCCCACCATACACTGTGAAAGTATTCATAGCATGGTGCAGTTTAGTGCAGTGCTAACAACCAGGAGATATACACCTAGAGGTCCTACCACCTCACACAGGTAAGTGCCGGATGCAGCAACACAAGTGTGGCTGCTCAGAGCCAGGTGCTGATCACGCAGCTAACTCTGCAGTGAAGACACACCAGAAGGAACATTGCATTGGGCCCCACTGAGTGCGGTGAATACACATGGTTGTTTGAATTCTTGAGTTCAGCTTGTCCTGAGACAGCTGCTGTTTTGCGGCCATCAGGATAATTCTGAATGGTCTTCCATCAGCATAGAGAAAGAGATGGGGATCTTATATGACAATTCAATGTGGGTCCTTTGGTTTAGATGTTACCCCCATGAATGACTTCCTATCCTCTCATTATGTCTCTCAGATGTGTCTTCACTGCAGATGTAGCCCAGGTGATCTGGGTTTGAGCACCTGGGTTAGCTTAACACTGGTGTGAGCATCCCCCCTGCAAAGCTCACTGTTTCTGCACTTGCTTGTGCATGTCTGGAGGCATATCCCATGGTTCTTAGTGCTGAGACACTCTCGGATCCTTTCCCAGTCAAGTGTGTCAATTGCAGGAGAACGTGTCTGGCCTTTGGGGGAATTGTGGGAAGGCATTGAAGCATTTCAGGCTCTTGAGTATTTAGCCTGCGTCCTCACTGCAAAGTGGGTAGGTTCCAGGCTGAGTTAAAGCAAAGCCCAGGCTCTACACTATAAGGGGCGGCGAGTTATATGGGCCTGTAGTGCCAGTGCTCCAGCAATATTCAGGGCCCGGGGGCCCAGCTCCACCAATGTTCGGGGCTGGGTCTCACCTACCACCCCCGCGTGCCTCCCCCAGAGCGTCCCTGACTGCGCCCTGAGCAGCGGGCGACTGCCCTGCTACTCTGCGCTGCACTCCCTTGCCGGCTGCTGCCGCGGCTGGCTACAAAAGGGAGCGTGCCGGCGGCAGGCTGAGGCATTTGGGTGGTGGTTCAGAGGAGTGAGTGAGTGGCTGCGGCAGCTCAGGGATCCCCAGGTGGCTGCTCAGCCTGCTTTGGGCTTTTTCTTTCCCTTCCTCTCCTCCGCTTTCTTTTCTTTTGCTAGTTTCCCTTCTTTGTGGCTGTAGCCAGGGCACTCTGCCCCCCCCCCCCCGCTTCCTCCTCCCCATCTCCACTTGAGGGCGAGAAACTTGGGCTGTTTTCCTGTCTCCTCACTGCAAACAACTTCACCGCTTCTCCTCCTCCCTCCTCCCATTAAGCCAGCTTCTTTCCCCTCTGTCTGCCTGGGTGCAATGTGCCTCCTGCTGCCCCATGGCCAGCAGGACTTCTCGCTGCACCTCCTGCATGTGAGCAGCTCCTTTGAGGGTGGGGAAAAGTTTGTTGATTGTCAGTTTTCCCTCTGTACTCTTGTCGCTCTTGTTTTTGGATGAGGATTTCTTACTCCAGGGAAATGGAACCCCCTGGACCTGAGAGGGGCCCTAGGAGCACATGCAGTGACAGTGGTGCGGGGTGAGTGTGCGGAGCTCGCTGCTGATGGCGGGGAGAGGGCTGGGGGGAGTCCTCCTCTCTGGCACCAACCCTGTGGCAGCCTGCCTGCACCCCAAACTCCTCATCCCCAGCCCCACCCCAGAGCCCGCACCACCTGCCAGAGCCCTCACTCCACACCTGCATCCTAACCCTCTGCCCCAGCCCTGAGCCTCCTCCTGAACCCCTCATCCTGGCCCCATCCTGCAGCCCTCACCCCTGCACCCAAACCCTCTGCCCTAGCCCTGAGCTCCTCCCACACCCCAAACCTCTCATCTCCAGCCCCACCCCAGAGCCCTCACCCCCAGCCAGAGCCCTCACCCCCCACACCCTAACCCTCTGTCCTAGTCCTGAGCCCCTCCCACACCCCAACCCCTAATCCCCAGCCCCACCCCAGAGCCCTCACCCCCAGCCAGAGCCCTCATCCCCCCCACCCCCACACTGTGCAATCTAAGGAAACTGTTAAATGCTTACTGTAGCTAGTCCATTTTTACATTATTTTAAAAAAAACATATATCATCTTACAAGGCAAGTGTGTGTATGGGGGGGACTTGGACCCGTACTGGGCACCACGAAAAATTATACAAACCTGCCGCCCCTTACCTGAGCCAGGTAAGCAGGCCCAGGTTTAAAGCCCTCCAGACTCAGGTCAGGGGTTTTTGTGTGTAGATGGGAGCTCAAATGCAGGCAGGAGCCTGGGTTAACTGTGTGGTGAAGACATCCCTTTAGGAGTTCTTTAACTGGGTTCCCTTGTGGGCCATGCTGCCAAGCTGGAGCCCAGCATGTAGGTTGAGTCGTTCTGATTCCTCTTCTTCCACATGTCGGGGTCATCGCTGCTCATCTCCTTCTCCGCTTTGACTCGGTGAGTCTTTGCCTTTCGTATTGTGTTTATATACTTCCGCCATGTGTCACTCTGCCCCAGCCCGGCTGCCTTCACCTCCTCTCCCAAGCTATCTGCCAAGTGGGATATTTATCTGCTGCTTCCCCTATGAGCCACATCTCTGCTCTCAACTGGATTTCATCTCCTTGCTGAAGTGTGGATTGAGCAGCATTCAAAAACACTAAATTCACTGTAGAGCAAACAAAACTGCCACCTTAATAAGTGGAGAGCCTGGATTGGGTGCTGGGGTCAGCATCTGTTTGTATTCCCTGGGAGACTAGAAATGACATAGTTTAACCCTCTGGATGCTGAGTGCGAGCCTCTCTTGGAGAACTGCACTGGAGAGGTGAAGAGAACCTGTAAAGGAATCTGCTTCTGTCCTTGGGTTTGTGTTTCCAGGGCTTTGGACGACCTCTCCGGGAGACATTTGTGTGGCGTCAGTAAGTGGAGAGCTGCGTTGCTGTGTGCCATTGCTCTTGTCCAGGAGCTAGATACTGGGAGGAGCTCGAGTGATGTTTGGCCCCATCAGTTGGCCACCTGTGGTGAAAAACAGAAGCACAGGCACCATGATATTTGGCCTTACTCAGGTTCTTCTGTACTCCAGCTCCTCCATCCTCCCCCTTGCAAGAGCCATGTCTTCCTCCTCCTCCCCTCAAAACAGGAGATCTCTCCCAGTTACCTAGCCTGTTCCTAGCTGGTCCCCCAGCCCTGCCCAACCCCCTGTCTCCCCTCCCCCAGCTATAGGACACCCTGCTCCTCCTGCAACATTTAACAGGCACTCAGGAGAGCAGGCCAACATTTTTATTAATGGCACGAGCTCTGGGCTCAGCCTGAGTCTACTCAGGCTTCTTGAAGCCCTAATTCTAACTGGGCATGCTAAGAGACTGAAGACAGGAACTAGCATAGTCATGCCCATGCTAGTAACCTGATGTCTATCCTCATGTGTCCCATGGGCTAATGGCCTCAGGTTCGCCCTCTTCCCTCCCTGCATGGAGTTGCTCTGCTGGTTCTGCCTCAAGCTGCCTGAGCTTCTCATGTGACCTGCCTCCCATGTGGCCCCCCAGCCTAGAGAAGGACCTGCAAGCAGCAGAAGGGGAAGAAGGTCACATGTGTGTGTGGGGTGGGGAGGAAGGGTTCCAAGTATGTGTGTCTCAGGCAGGAGGGTTGTGACTTGACCCATCCTACGGCCTGTTTTTTACCCCCCAATGGAGAGGAAACCCTTTCCCCTAGCGGTCCCAAAACCTTTAGGCAGTGATCCCAGATGTTCCTGGCTCAGCGACTCCTAAGGGTAAATGTGCTGTTTGTTGTTTTCTCCACTGTAGTCTCTCAGAAGCATTCTGACCAGCCTGAAGCCTCATTCCAAACCTGCAGAGCGCCCCATTCCGGTGCTGAGATGCTGGGGTAAAAGGTGCTATGTGAGTTCAGCGGCTTTTATTTTTGTCGTCTCTCCATTGCCTCTTTTGTTCGTTGGTAGAGATGAACTTGACAATGTTGTTTGCTAGGCCTAATCCATGTCTTTCCTTTGTCCTTTCTGACAAACAGCTTTGCCGCTTAAGCAGCCTTTGGCCCAAATAAAGGAGAGGAGGCGAGTCAGAAAGCATTGGCATTAGCCCGTCTATTAAGAACATAAGAACATAAGACCAAAGGTCCATCCAGCCCAGTATCCTGTCTACTGACAGTGGCCAATGCCAGGTGCCCCAGAGGGAGTGAACCTAACAGGTAATGATCTAGTGATCTCTCTCCTGCCATCCATCTTCTCCTCTGACAAATAGGCTAGGGACACCATTCCTTACCCATCCTGGCTAATAGCCATTAATGGACTTAACCTCCATGAATTTATCCAGTTCTCTTTTAAATCCTGTTATAGTCCGAGCCTTCACAACCTCCTCAGGCAAGGAGTTTTGTAGGATTCATACAGGGTTCATGCGCTTGGCAACATTCAGGGCACACCCTGAGTGTTGTGTAGGAGCAGTGCACACACAGCTCCTCTCAAGGGCATGAACATTGGAAACTCGCTCAGATGACATGAACCGTGAGAAGCCTCCCAGGACTGGGCTCAAGGCCCGAAAGCAAGGAATGTGGTAGATAGAAATTGGTAAATAAGAATATTAAACAAAGCCAGTGTATTCCTTTTATCTGTTGGAGTATGTAATGTGCAGGAGGAGGGAGAGAAATAAAAGAGAGGGTGGAAAGCTGACAGGCAGACCAGCCCGTCGGCAGACCAGCCTGCTTGCTTGCTTAAAGCCTTGTTCTGTCTTGTATTTGAACCGCAACAATGTTCCACAGGTTGACTGTGCGCTGAGTGAAGAAGAACTTCCTTTTGTTTTGAACCTGCTACCCATTAATTTCATTTGATGGCCCCTAGTTATTATATTATGGGAACAAGTAAATAACTTTTCCTTATTCACTTTCTCCACACCACTCATGATTCTATATACCTCTATCATATCCCCTCTTAGTCCCCTCTTTTCCAAGCTGAAAAGTCCTAGCCTCTTTAATCTCTTCTCACATAGGACTCGTTCCAAACCCCTAATCATTTTAGTTGCCCTTTTCTGAACCTTTTCTAATGCCAGTATATCTTTTTTGAGATGAGGGGACCACATCTGTACACAGTATTCAAGATGTGGGCGTACCATGGATTTATATAAGGGCAATAAGATATTATCTGTCTTATTCTCTATCCCTTTTTTGATGATGATTCCTAACATCCCATTTGCTTTTTTGACTGCTGCTGCACACTGCGTGGACGTCTTCAGAGAACTATCCACGATGACTCCAAGATCTTTCTCCTGATTAGTTGTAGCTAAATTAGCCCCCATCATATTGTATGTATAATTGGGGTTATCTTTTCCAATGTGCATTACTTTACATTTATTCACATTAAATTTCATTTGCCATTTTGTTGCCCAGTCACTTAGTTTTGTGAGATCTTTTCGAAATTCTTCACAGTCTGCTTTGGTCTTAACTATCTTGAGCAGTTTAGTATCATCTGCAAACTTTGCCACCTTGCTGTTTACCCCTTTTTCCAGATCATTTATGAGTAGGTTGAATATCATTGGTCCTAGGACTGACCCTTGGGGAACACCACTAGTTACCCCTCTCCATTCTGAAAATTTACCATTTATTCCTACCCTTTGTTCCCTGTCTTTTAACCAGTTCTCAATCCATGAAAGGATCTTCCCTCTTATCCCATGACAACTTAATTTACATAGGAACCTTTGGTGAGGGACCTTGTCAAAGGCTTTCTGGAAATTTATGTCCACTGGATCCCCCTTGTCCACATGTTTGTTTGACCCCCTCAAAGACCTCTAAGTGATTAGTAAGACATGATCTCCCTTTACAGAAACCATGTTGACTTTTGGGCAACAATTTATGTTCTTCTATGTGTCTGACAATTTTATTCTTTACTATTGTTTCAACTAATTTGCCTGGTACTGACGTTAGATTTACCGGTCTGTAATTGCCAGGATCACCTCTAGAGCCCTTCTTAAATATTGGCGTTACATTAGCTATCTTCCAGTCATTGGGTACAGTAGCTGATTTCAAGGACAGGTTATAAACCATAGTTAATAGTTCCTCAATTTCACATTTGAGTTCTTTCTGAACTCTTGGGTGAATGCCATCTGGTCCCGGTGACTTGTTAATGTTAAGTTTCTCAATTAATTCCAAAACCTCCTCTACTGTCACTTTAATCTGTGACAATTCCTCAGATTTGTCACCTACAAAAGACGTCTCAGGTTGGGAAATCTCCCTAACATCCTCAGCCATGAAGACTGAAGCAAAGAATTCATTTAGTTTCTCTGCGATGACTTTATCGTCTTCAAGTGCTCCTTTTGTATCTTGATCGTCCAGGGGCCCCACTGGTTTAGCAGGCTTCCTGCTGCTGATGTACTTAAAAAACATTTTGTTATTACCTTTTGAGTTTTTGGCTAGCTGTTCTTCAAACTCCTTTTTGGCTTTTCTTATTAAGTTTTTACATTTAATTTGGCACTGTTTATGCTCCTTTCTATTTACCTCACTAGGATTTGACTTCCACTTTTTAAAAGATGCCTTTTTATCTTTCACTGCTTCTTTTACATGGTTTTTAAGCCACGGAGGCTCTTTTTTAGCTCTTTTACTGTGTTTTTTAATTTGGGGTATACATTTAAGTTGAGCCTCTATTATGGTGTCTTTGAAAAGTGTCCATGCAGCTTGCAGGGATTTCACTCTAGTCACTGTACCTTTTAATTTCTGTTTAACTAACCTCCTCATTTTTGCATAGTTCCCCTTTCTGAAATTAAATGCCACAGTGTTGGGCTGTTGAGGTGTTCTTCCCGCCACAGGAATGTTAAATGTTGTTATATTATGGTCACTATTTCCAAGTGGTCCTGTTATAGTTACCTCTTGGACCAGTTCCTGCGCTTCACTCGGGACTAGATCGATAGTTGCTTCTCCCTTTGTGGGTTCCTGTACCAGCTGCTCCAAGAAGCAGTCATTTAAACTATCAAGAAATTTTGTCTCTGCATTTCATCCTGAAGTGACATGTATCCATCCATCAATATGGGGATAATTGAAATCCCCCGCTATTATTGAGTTTTTTATTTTGATAGCCTTTCTAATCTCCCTTAGCATTTCATCGTCACTATCACTGTCCTGGTCAGGTGGTCAGTAATAGATCCCTATTCTTATATTATATTCTTATATTATATTTATATTCTTATTAGAGCCTGGGATTACTATCCATAGAGACTCTGTGGAACACGTGGATTCGTTTAAGATTTTTATTTCATTTGATTCTACATTTTCTTTCACATATAGTGCCACTCCCTGACCCCAGCCACCCGCACAACCTGTTTTGTCCTTCCGATATATTTTGTACCCCGGAATGATTGTGTCCCATTGATTATCCCCACTCCACCAGGTTTCTGTGATGCCTATTATATCAATCTCCTCCTTTAACACAAGGCACTCTGGTTCACCCGTCTTATTATTTAGACTTCTAGCATTTGTGTACAAGCACTTTAAAAACTTGTCACTGTTTATTTGTCTGTCCATTTCTGATATGTCAGATTCTTTATGTGAATGTTTCTTGTCTGATCTGGCCCATACTTTGTCCTCTTTCATCCTCTCCTTCTGACTAAACCCTAGAGAATCTCTATCAATAGACTCTCCTCTAAGAGAAGTCTCCCTCTGATCCACGTGCACCTCTGCAGCAATCGACTTTCCCCCATCTCTTAGTTTAAAAACTGCTCTGCAACCTTTTTAAATGTTAACTGCCAGCTGTCTGGATCCACTTTGGTTTAGATGGAGCCCATCCTTCCTGTATAGGTTTCCCCTATCCCCAAAGATTCCCCAGTTCCTAATGAATCTAAACCCCTCCTCTCTACACCATCGTCTCATCCACGCATTGAGACTCTGAAGCTCTGCCTGCCTACCTGGCCCTGCGCGTGTAACTGGAACCATTTCTGAGAATGCCACCAGAGAGGTCCTGGATTTCAGTCTCTTTCCTAGCAGCCTAAATTTGGCCTCCAGGATGTCTCTCCTACCCTTCCCTACGTCATTGGTACCTATTGATACATCGTACTGTGTGAATCAGGCTTCTCAGCTTGCAGAGCGTTTAGGACATGCTGTAAGGTCCTCTCAAAGACGCCCCATGAGAAGGTCTTGGATCAAATTCACTCTCCCTTCATTGTAGATGTTCACAGCCTGCAAGTGTGACCAGCATGGCCAATTCAGCAGCTACTGTGTCCAGCTGAGCGCTGTTCGACTGGATCTGGCAAGGAGAGGGCATAGAACATCCGCTGACCAGGTGGTTACATGAATATACAGGATTTCTTCCTCCTTTGTCTATTTGACAGAACGAGAAGGGAATTAAAATTGTGCAGGGCCAGTGGGGTGAGGGTGGGATGGAGAGGTAGCCTGACAAGAGGACTGGATGTAGGGCTAACTCTCAGGAGCTCCTGAGTTTGGCTCTGCCATTAACTTGCTGTGTAGTTTTGGGAAAGTCACTTCCCCTCTCTCTTTGTCTCTGTTTTTCCATTTGTAAAATGGGGACAATGATACTCACCCATCTAACTAGCACTAAGCACCAAATATTAATTAAAGAGACTAAGGTGAATCAGTTGTTGGCCCAGTGATGCCATCTAGTGGGATCTTGTTAAAGATCTCACCCTGCACAGAACTGGCTGTGGGTTTGTACCTGTTACTATGGCATGCAAGTCACTCCAAGGTGATGCTTTGCCAGGAGCAAAGACAAAATAAGAAAAAGGAACGTGCTTATTCCAGACAAAAGTTACACCCCACAGGGGTATGTCAAAAGCATGCTACCATTGCTGCAGCAATAGGCACTATAGATACCTTTAGAGAGCCATGTATTATGCAACATACAGCGATTATAAAAACAGATTAACATCTTTTCCCTCTGTTTAGGGGTGTGATTATACAGAACTGCAGTGCTGGATTTCAGCACACTTGAACTATAGAGGTGTTTGAAACCCAAACTCAGCTCCGCAGCCAAATTCTGCAAATGGCTCCTCCCTTTACAGCACCATAGCCTTGGATCCAGAGAGCCCTGAACACAGACAAGGTTTGAAACCTGAACCTGGAGCCAAGTGTCAGCCATTGAACCCCTATCTACGGAGTATACACAACAGGGAGATGTTGGCTACTATTCCTCTGGAGCCAAGCCTTGTCCAGTGTGCTCCTTAGGAGATCCTCCAACAGCTCTGTCAAGGTTCCTTCCCCACTCTGAACTCTAGGGTACAGATGTGGGAACCTGCATGAAAGACCCCCCAAGCTTATTCTTCAGCTTAGCTTAAACGCTGCCACCACCAAAGTGTTACACATAGAACAGGGGAAGTGCCCACTTGGAAACATCTCCCCGCCAAAATGTCCTCCCAAGCACTTCCCTTTCCTGGGGAAGGCTTGATAAAAATCAATTTGCATAGGTGAACAAAGTCCCAAACCCTTGGATCTTAAGAACAATGAAAGAGAATTTAAAGAAAAAGTAAAAGAATCACCTCTGTAAAATCAGGATGGTAAATACCTTACAGGGTAATTAGATTCAAAATATAGAGAATCCCTCTAGGCAAAACCTTAAGTTACAAAAAGGCACACAGACAGGAATATCCATTCTGTCCAGCACAACTTAATTTCTCAGCCATTTAAACAAAACAGAATCTAACGCATATCTAGCTAGATTAGTTACTAAGTTCTAAGACTCCATTCCTGTTCTGTCCCCGGCAAAAGCATCACACAGACAGACACAGACCCTTTGTTTTTCTCCCTCCTCTCAGCTTTTGAAAGTATCTTGTCTCCTCATTGGTCATTTTGGTCAGGTGCCAGTGAGGTTATCCTAGCTTCTTAACCCTTTACAGGTGAAAGGGTTTTTCCTCTGGCCAGGAGGGATTTAAAGGTATTTACCCTGCCCTTTATATTTATGACGCCTCCCTTTCGCTCTGCCTTCCCAAGAGCTTGGCTCAGAGGGTCTACCTTTGAGATTTCCTTTCTCAGCAGGCTCCTAGAATCCCCTCTCCTGCAGAGTTCCCGAGCCAGGTGAGACCTTGCTACACTGATAGTGGCATGACTCTCACCACCACATCCAGATATGTATCTTTGTGTATTTGTAGACATGCATTATGTTCCAGATCTGCAGCTGATATCACTTGACTAAAGTCAGTGGAGCTATGCTGGTTTGCCTGTGTCTCAAAACATCTAGATACTGTAGAATCTCCCTTTTCTACATACTCAGTATGTGCATATGCATGTGTACATAGAATGTATAAGAACATAAGAATGGCCATACTCGGTCAGAGCAAAGGTCCATCTAGCCCAATATCCTGTGTTCCAATAGAGGCCAATGCCAGATGCCCCAGAGGGAATGAATGGAACAGGTAATAATCAAGTGATCCATTCCCTGTCGCCTATTCTCCGCTTCTGGTAAACAGAGGCTTGGGACACCATCCCTGCCCATCCTGGCTAATAGCCATTGCTGGACCTATCCTCCATGAACTTATCTAATTCTTTTTTGAACCCTGTTATAGTCTTGGCCTTCACAACATCCCCTGGCAAAGAGTTCCACAGGTTGACTGTGCGTTGTGTGAAGAAATACTTCCTTTTGTTTGTTTTAAACCTGCTGCCTGTTAATTTCATTTGGTGACCCCTAGTTCTTGTGTTATGAGAAGGAATAAATAACACTTCCTTACTTACCTTCTCCACTGCAGTCATGATTTTATAGACCTCTATCATATCCCCTCTTAGTCATCTCTTTTCCAAGCTGAAAAGTCCCAGTCTTATTAATCTCTCCTCATATGGAAGCTGTTTCATACCTCTAATAATTTTTGTTGCCCTTTTCTGAACGTTTTTGAATTCCAATATATCTTTTTTGAGATGAGGCGATCACATCTGCATGCAGTATTCAATATGTGGGCATACCATGGATTTATATAGAGTTCAAGGTGTGTGCATTATTCCTTTCTTAATGATTCCCAGCATTCTGTTTGCTTTTTTGACTGCTGCTGCACATTGAGTGGATGTTTTCAGAGCACTGTCCACAATGACTCCAAGATCTCTTTCTTGAGTGAAAAGAAAAGGAGTACTTGTGGCACCTTAGAGACTAACCAATTTATTTGAGCATAAGCTTTTGTGAGCTACAGCTCACTTCATAGTTCACGAAAGCTTATGCTCAAATAAATTGGTTAGTCTCTAAGGTGCCACAAGTACTCCTTTTCTTTTTGCGAATACAGACTAACACGGCTGTTACTCTGAAACCTTTCTTGAGTGGTAACAGCTAATTTAGACCCCATCATTTTATATATATAGTTGAGATTATTATTTTCCAATGTGCATTACTATGTTTATAATGCATTTGTGTAAACAAACCATTTTGTATGTACTTTTAGTCTTTTTGTAAAACTTTGGCCTGAAACTCTCTGTTTCTCTTGCTTCTATTTCTCGTCCCCATTCCATTCTACCACTTAGCTTTCTTCCTTCTTTTGTATATTGCAGGATCTTTGCTCCATCTTCTTCAGTGTTTCCCCTAGTTTGACTTTCTATCCTTCTCTCTTGTTCCCTTGCTTTCCCTGTTGCTTCTCCCCTTCTTTCCCCCGTGTCCTCTTGATTTCTCCTTCCTCTCACTGTTTTTCCTTCTCTCTGCCATCTTCCTTGTTCTCTTATTCCTTCTGTCTCTCATTCCTAATTCCCAGCCAGTCTCTCTTGTAACTTCTCCCCACACTCTTCCTTCCTTCTGTCCATTTCTCATCCTTTCACTCTCCCTCGCTCCATCCCTCATTCCTGCACCCTCACCCACCATTATTTCTTGGCATCACCCATTGTTCTCAAGCTACGTTTAGCTCAGCCATCACTCTATCTCTCTCTGCTTCCCCTGTCTATCTAATCTCCCATGCATTTTAATGTTCACAGCATGCTAGCATTCACAGCAGTGAGAACTTGTAATAGATCAGCTTTGTCCTCCCCTACTGTCAGAGAGAAGGCTACCTTAGGAACCCACAGGACCACTTTGACCATCATGCTACTGTGCTTTGTGTTGTTTGGCTCCTGGATTTTTCTTCCAGGCCTGTCTCTATTTTTGAGGGGTCAAGTGAAAGCTCCCAAGAAAAACTGCTTAATTTTGTCATAAACTAAGATGATTGGTTTCTGCATATTCTTTTCTTTCTTTTTTTCCATGAGAAAATGTTCAATAAAGAAACCCCATTCTTCCTACTTACTGGGCACTCATTTGTCATTTTTATAAATCAGTGTTTATTGGTCTAATTATTATAAATGCAGAGTCCAATAAAGGTGACTGCAATTGCAATAGCTGATAATGAATTTTGTAACAAACCTGCTGAGCCTGGAAGCCACCAGTGGAAAAGAAATTATGTCAGATTAATGACAGAGAGGAGAAATCATCCTTGCTAATCTCCTCTTTTCCCAAAGCATGAGGGATCTCTTTCCAAACTCTGCTGCTCATACAGGCTCTCTGCAGCAGAGGACCTCTGAGTCTCCATTATACCTAGACCTCTGTATTTTGCTCTGGTCTGAAAGGGGGCAGAAAAGGTCCCTAAGAATGCCCCTCAGCTTCCCTGGCTCTGCTGTAGGGGGCAGGTTGTAGATGTTTTCGGGGTGTTGCCAGAACACACTGCACTATATGGCTATTCTTTGCTTCCCAGGGCTCATGGGGGGCCATGGGAAGGCGAGTACAGGTTAACACAACCTTAGGGCTGTTCTATCTTACACCATCACCTCTGAATTCAGGGAATGCAAAGGTGGTTTAAAGCAGCCTTGTCACTCCCACCCCTCTCTGTCCTTCCCCCAAGGGCTTGGGCCGAGTAGCTGTTTGAAAGTGGCTCTAACTCTTCACCCTAAAGGACTCTGGGAGGGAGACAACCAGGAATGCACTAGAAAGCTCTCTGGAATAATTCCCAGAATACCTCCCATGGCACAGCATAATTGCGCTACCGGAATAGTGCTGTTAATCACAAGGAAGCTAAACCAACGTATCTGAAACTTTTCTGCTGGACAAATTGCAAACCCTGAGAAGTCAAAAATCATAAACCGGGACCCTCAAAATCATCAAAGTGACAGCACAGTCATGAGATTTAAAAAATAATAAACGGGTTCTTTTTATGTGCTGTCTGGCTTTTGACCCTTTTGGGCTCATGGTTTCAAGTGTTTCTCTGCAACCGCCAGGACTAGAAAGGTCTAAATCAGGGGTTTCAAACTCAGTTTACCTTAGGGCCAGTGCCAGTCCTCAAATCCTCCCAGCGGGCCAATAATGTCACTCATGCTGCCCAGAACCCGCCCCCCCAAAACTCCACCCCCCCAAAACTCTGAGACAAACAGGGGGTGAGAGGTTGGGCTCTGGGAGGGAGTTTGGGTCGGGGAGGGGGTCTGGAGTGCAGGCTCTGGGCTGGGGCAGGGGGTGGGGGTGCAGGAGGAGGGAGTGGGGTTGCAGACTCTGGGAGGGAGAAGGGGGGAGGGGTGCAGGCTCTAGTGTCACAGTCACAGTAAAATTGCCCCATGGGAATGTCCTAGTCACAGTAAAATTGCCCCCCATGGGGTCCCCTGGGTAAGCACTAGCATTGTATATCTCTAACGCCTATATATGCATATGCACGGGAAAGGATTTTGGGAGGGGTTGAAGGCGTGAGTATGGAGGGAAAGATTCCTTTGCAGGTTGCGAGAGGCCGAAGGGGGAGGAAGGGAGAAAGGAATGGGTTAACTCAGTGATCCAACAGCTTACTCCAGTTGCCCAAGGCCAATGCACACAAGTAGACTCTC
Organism: Lepidochelys kempii; assembly: GCF_965140285.1. Classification (NCBI taxonomy): domain Eukaryota; kingdom Metazoa; phylum Chordata; order Testudines; family Cheloniidae; genus Lepidochelys; species Lepidochelys kempii. The sequence goes on from NC_136388.1 coordinate 65,273,903, forward strand.
TGATGCCAAGAAAGACAGAAGCCTGGATTCCAACCCCGACCAGCCGTAAAAAAGGACAATTAAACTGAACAGAACTGCAGGGGCTGTAAAAACTAGTGAGACTGTGAAGGTGAGCGAGTGGGAAAACAACAGTCTTGCGTCCCTGAAGCTGGTGTGTTTTGGGAAAGCTGAGGAAGCCACAGAAAGCCGGTTTGGACTGGTACAAAGAGCACAGGGGACAAAGGTCCCTAATAAAAAGCCCCCAGAAGAACCCAGGGCTTAAAAATCCTCTCAAGAGCCAAGCAAGTCGGAAATCAACAGTGGACCCTGGACGGCCTGTGCACAGGACAGAACTCTCGTCTACCCTTCCCCTTCTTCTTCTTACATTACACCTGGGCTTGGCCAGCCTTGGGTTGTGCATGTGTGAGTATGAAAGTGGGTGAGGGCTTGGGCACGAACGCTTTCTTCCTTCCTCTGAGTGACGTGGGCACTCACCGCTGTTATTTTATTAATAAAACTTTAAAACTTAGTCACTTGGTGTGCTTCTTCATCTTCTCCCCTAAAAATCCTGTGGCCTCAGCCTAATCACCTAACGCCCCAGGCAAATTGGTAACATAAATCTGTCACACTGGGAGGGAGTTTGGGGCTGGGAGGGGGTGTGTGGGAAGGGGAAAGGGTGCAGCCTCTGGGAGGGGGGGGGTGTGAGGTGGGAGGGGGCGTGTGGGGAGGGGGTGGGGGTGCAGGCTCTGGGAGGGGGTTGGGAGGTGCGGTGCATACCTGGGGCTCCAAGGCGGGGCGGGCCAGGGGGCCTCTGTGCGCTGCTGCCCCCAGGCATTGCCCCCGCAGCTTCTCATTGGCCGCTGGGGCGCTCAGGGCGGGGGCAGCCCGCGGAGGCACAGCCCTGCCCCAGGCCCGCAGGGAGGGGCCGGCAGACATGTGGAGCGAGCAGGCAGACGCTGCTCAGCATTGCTGCGCTGCCAGGGCCCCAGGCCTTTGTAAATTGCCTGGGGAGCACCTGGGGGTGGCAGGTGGAGCGAAGGGAGAGACTCAGCCCCAAAACTACTGGAGCCCCACAGGCCACATTGGGGAGGTTCACGGGCTGCAGATGGCTTGCGGGCTGCAACTTTGAGACTCCTGGTCTAAATGACAGCTGAGATTCTCCCATAATCGCCTCTTTCCGGGAACTGGGGATTTAAGGAAAACACCAAATACTGCAAGACTCACAGTAAAATTGCAAGAATTGGGAACACTGAACTGGGGTTTGGATCCCAGTCACTCTGATCACTGGCTGTGCTGTGCCCTGATTAGATATAGCTGGATGAGAGGAGGTTAGAGGCCAGGTTACAGCTAATTTCAGTGGCTCCCTCTGCCTCTTGGACAGATGGGGAGAGAGGCTTTTTCAGATTTGAAGCTTTTACGCTCTTTAAAGACTTTCCTTAAGAGCTGGCATGGTGGTGACTAGCCCCTGGCAGGCAGCATGGCTCTGCTGGCTTCAGGCTCTGCTATGGTTGTGCAGAGCTTCTAAACGTCTGTCGGGGTGAAACAGGGGGGCTTGTCTCTCTCTTCCCGCTCCCCATGTTTTCTCTGTGTCACTTGACCTAGTTACACTGGTGCAAATGTCTAATATAAATACAGTTAAATCAGTTTTAAATTGCACTCAAAGTGATTTAGCTTAAGCTGGGGTAACTAGAGTGATTTAAAAATTGATTGAACTACCCAGGTGTGAGTTTTTGAATAGAGAAACACCTTAAGTGGCAAGCCGTACCAGGCCTGCTGTGTGGGTCTCTCCTCCATCTCGCCATGTTTGGTGTGAGCATCTTCTCCCTTGTAGCTCCAGCCCTCTGAAACAGCCTTCATTTCCCCTCTCCAGCCCGTCTGCCCAGAACACATCCCTGCTCTCCTCTGCCTGCACCTCTTAATCTCTCTGCCAGGTGCTTTGGGTGATGGTTTGTGTGAAAAAACATTGTACAGAAAAAAGCCAGATCCTTGCCGGCTTGTAAGAAGTGTCAGGTTTCCTCTGCTCCAACCCCTCTGCTGGGAGGGGTATAACAACCCCAACCGGGAACAAAGGGCATGGCTGTCCAACCTCACAGATATCCCACGATCTCTGGGAAGTGAGCTGTAGATCACGAAAGCTTATGCTCAAATAAATTGGTTAGTCTCTAAGGTGCCACAAGTCCTTCTTTTCTTTTTACAGGTCCTGTGGTCTCCTTTGTGGAGGGCCTGGGCCTTGTTGCAGAGGGACAGGCCTATACTGGAACACCCTGTTCCCCATTGTAGTGTGGATCTATGCTGCTTTTTTCATCTTTGTACAGGCCTGGCCATAAGAAATCCCTCTGACAGGGTTCAAAGGCACAAATGGAGGCTCCCAGGATGCTCTTGTGGTTCAGACACTGGACTGGTACTGAGATGATCTGGGTTCAAATCCTCTGCCACAGGCTCCGTGGGTGACCTTGCGTGAGTCATTTAAACTTTCTATGCTTCCATTCCCCAGCTGTAAAATGGGGATAATAATTTTTCTAATGTTGCTGAGTTAGGCTGCATTGGGGCTGCAGTGATCATGACTTTTCTCTTTTGGGTCCTTCTCAACCACAGGATTGAATCCTGCACTGACTTACCACCTGAATATTCCTGTTAAAGTCAGTGAGGTCACACAGGACATAGGGCAGCACAGAACTGGCCCATAATATTGCTTGTATGCCTGTAGAATTTCCTTTGTCTCCCAGATAAGACAGAAATTGGCTTGAGCCATGGAGTTTGGATCCCGATCTGCAAGTTAAGAGTGCTCAGCTCTGGGGCCTTGATTCAGCACATTACAGACACATGGGTCAGCTGAGTCCGGATCTGAACTCCTCCAAAGTCCTGGGGTGTTTGCATGGGCGGCATGTGAACTGCCCGTTTGGGGAGGCGAGCCCCTAGCTCCACCCCTTCTGCTTAGGCCCCCGCCTCTCCCTCACCCCTTCCATCCCCTCCCGTGCCAAAGCCCTGAGTTCTGCCCCTTGTCTCCTCTATTTGGATGGTGAGCCCTTTGAGGGTTTGTTTCTTACTCTGTGTTCAGACAGGGTCTAGCACAATGGGGCTCTGAGCCAAATAAGAAACACCCACAGGGTCAGCATGACTCCCAGGGCTTGGAGCCCTTCCAATCCCAGCTGGCTTTTGTTCACCCCCATCCAAAACCTGGTGGACCAGCCATGCAGATGATCTTCCCCAGAGCTGCAGGGAGGGGCCATGATGCTTCTTAAGAGCTGGGCCCCTCCCTCGATAGACCTGTGGGCATTCAAGCAGGTTTCCTGATCCTTTCATCCCCTCACCTGAAAGAAATGGGGGGGTGAACTTTCTAACAGCAAGCTGCAGTGGCAGTATAATAATGTTGCTGTGGGATACTCGCTGTTCCCCTTGGCATATTTATCCTGTGCCACTTTCCTGATTTTTATTAAGTGAACCTTTTAAGGTGAGGAATTGTTTGCTGGGGAAATGGATGTTGTTCTTGAAAGGTGCTCAAGTTGTGATTGTTGGCGGGAGATGCATTTGGCTCTGTTAGCAGCGCATTTACTCAATGCTGAGAGGAGTTGTAATTATTGAAAGTGATGGTGTGTGTTGATGGGCCATCAGCGGAGTTGTCACCTACACTTTAGTGCCACTTATGGACCAGCCCACATTGATACTTGACAGAAAGGAGAATGCTATAAGGAACTCAGATTGTCCTAGATCCACAATATGAAAGGTAAAGTCACGTAAAAGGGGAGATAGTGCTGTGCATAGGCGATTGCAGCATTCTGACCTTCCTTTTATATGAATTAAGCTAATTTAGTTGTCAGCAATGGTGCCGGTTGGACAGCCCTGAGACTGATTACTTCAGTCTACCCGGAGAATGGGTAGAGCATGAGCGATGGTAATTGAACCTTCTCCACACCATTCAGTCAATGGGCCCCATAGAACCAGCTCTAGGGTTAGAGCCCATTCAGTCCCTGCACCCTGACCCGGTGTTTGGCGTAGAATGGGCCAGGGAGGAGAGCTAGCTGGGTCTGAGGTTTTGGGACTATTTGGTTAAAACCCTGGTTTACTCTGAATATGGTGAGAAGAACTGTGACTGGCTGGCTGGGGGGTCAAGTCACAAGGCGAAGGGGACCACCAGCGGACCTTGCTAACGGGGTGGCAGGACCCTGCGATGCCAGAGCCACAAGCTGGAATGTCACTTTGCCACAGCCACCATCGGGGAGTTTGGTCACTTTCTGCTGGGACAGGTTTGCAATGAATACACACCAATCTTGGTGAGCAGCCACAGTGTCAATTCTTTTCCTAGTTAGTCCACTAAACTGGTTTCACTTAATCCAGTTTGTTCACACATTCTATAGTGTCAAACGTAGCTGCTGCCAATGAACAAATGTACAAAAAAACCAGCCCAGCCCACCTGATGGCAGTTTGATGCAGAATGTTTTGCAAGGGGCAGGCATCTAGTTCCCATAGCACTGTGGGCACCTGTACAGAGGGCAAACAATTCCTTTAATCTCCTGAGAGACACATATGGTGTGTGTTTTGCAAGTGTTAGCAAGAGGGGTTAAATAGTTTTTGAATAGTCTCCTCCTCCAGTACTTGTTGACTATCGGTCTCATGCCAGTATTTAGCCTTAGATGGAGTTTACCACCAGCTTTGGGCTGCATTCCCAAGCAACTCGACTCCAAGAAGACCCGGTCCCAGCGCGCCAGGGGCCGCTACCGGCCTCACACCGTCCACACAGTGTTTCTCTGCCTTATTTAAGAGGAAGTGTCTCTCTTTAGTCCTTCATTTTCTTCCTTTTGTTTCGCAGATTCCTGCTGGAGACTGATCTAAATCAAACCCTTCAATCTAAACACCTTCAAACTCTGAGGCTCTTTGAAATCAAAACCTGGTTCTGATCCAGATTTAGCAAGCTGTCTGATCAATACAATGAATGAAACCAAACCCTGAAGTACAAACACCCATGGGCAGCGGGTATCTCTTAGCCTCCCCTGGCCTACCTCCCCAAAAAACCAGGTATGGCCCTGCCCATGGTCCACCTCAAGGTCCCTTCCTGTCTCCTGCTCTTTCCCTGTGGCCCCAGCCCAGGCTGTTCCTCTTCCCCGAAACATGCAGGGTCTGGGTCTGGGGGGGCCAGCTGGCAGCCCAGGACTTGGAGCAGCTGGGGACACCCGGCGCCCTGGGCCTGGGGTCACCTGGCACTCAAGCTACCCAGCGCTCCAGGGCTGGGGGCGCTGGGGCTGCCTAGGGCTGGGGGGTGCTCCGGCTGGCCAGCATGGGGATCGGGGGCACTCTGGCTGGCCAGCCCAGGGCTGGTGGTGGCTGGAGAGGGTGGAAGGGGTGAGGGAGAGGTGGGGGCCTAAGCAGAAGGGGTGGAGCTAGGGGCTCGCCTCCCCAAACGGGCAGTTCACATGCCGCCCATGCAAACACCCCAGGACTTTGGAGGAGTTCAGATCTGGACTCAGCTGGCCCACGTGTCTGTAATGTGCTGAATCAAAGCCCCAGAGCTGAGCACTCTTAACTTGCAGATCGGGATCCAAACTCCATGGCTCAGGCCAATTTCTGTCTTATCTGGGAGACAAAGGAAGTTCTACAGGCATACAAGCAATATTATGGGCCAGTTCTGTGCTGCCCTATGTCCTGTGTGACCTCACTGACTTTAACAGGAATATTCAGGTGGTAAGTCAGTGCAGGATTCAATCCTGTGGTTGAGAAGGACCCAAAAGAGAAAAGTCATGATCACTGCAGCCCCAATGCAGCCTCACACATCAGAGGGTATAGAAATTAATCTCAAATTCAGAATTAAAATATTATCTGTACACAAAGGTATGAGCTGAGGTCTCCACACAAGCCATAACTGAATATCTTCTTGTCATGTGTGTATTGAAAATTTCAGCCATAATTTTCCTCTTTTTCAGATGGGCTAAGTGAATCAGACAGGCAAAGTGACTTGTCCAAGGATGCAGAGGAAAACCAGGTCAGAGCTGGAATTAGAATACCAGAGTCCCTGCTCCTAGTCCTGGGCTCAGAACCCTCCCAGAGCACTGGCAGGTCAGTATCCTGTCCTGCTTATTGACTACACCAGGGGTAGCCAGTTATTTTCGTTGGTCAAGGTCCAGTCAAGGTCCAGACTCCAGAGAAAATAAGAATAAAAATAACAACATTAATGATAAAAAGTAAATAAAAGTCTGTTCAAAAGTGTCTGGCAGTCTGAATTTGACCCATGGACTGCTTATTGACTACCCAGGCACTACACTGTACCATTGCTAAAGGGGTTAGCATGCTTCCATTTGCTTCATGTAACCTCCTTATTTGCTAATATTATACAGTGTCTATATTACAGCAGGTTTCAGAGTAGCAGCCGTGTTAGTCTGTATTCGCAAAAAGAAAAGGAGTACTTGTGGCACCTTAGAGACTAACCAATTTATTTGAGCATAAGTTTTCGTGATGAAGTGAGCTGTAGCTCATGAAAGCTTATGCTCAGATAAATTGGTTAGTCTCTAAGGTGCCACAAGTCCTCCTTTTCTTTTTATATTACAGCAATAATTTTTCACATGCCACAAATCCCTAAGGAGGAGCAAACTTCAGACAGCATGAGAGAGCTCTCCCATAGCCTTCCTGCTTACAGCGGACTGAGATCCCTAAAGCCACCAGAAGGTTGACTAAATCTTTGATTCTTCCTAGCACTTACAGTGAGGAATGCATAAAAAGCAGCTCACACAAAACCAATCAGTAATTATTATCATCAGACCCTTCAGAATCCCAGGAAAGTTTAGCAAGGTCTAGATAAAGAAGCCACGTCCCCCATACCAGACACCAAAATGTCACATTGCATTGGCCGATTCTTACAGAAGTTGTCAAGCAAGTGGCATCACGAGTCATTTCTAATTCTCTTTGTATACCAAGAGCCTTTGGATGATGTGCTTTCTTCTCTCCTGCTTTACAAAACAGACTGCATGCTGTTCCCTCCGTTTCCACCATCTGAACCGCTCTGGTCTAACTAGGAGAGTTTGAAGGTTGTGAACTGTGTTGCTGGCCCCTCTGGCACTGTTCCATATGTGCACATTCATCTGGTTACTAGGGAAGGTCTCTGCTTTTGTTGTGATGATTTGTGGAGTCTCATTATCAGCAGACAAATGAAGAGTTGGGTGAATTCTTACTCCAGTTCTTAAAACTTTGTTTTGATGTTTAATACATGTCCGGGGGTATAGCTATTTTTATTTTAATGCTGGTGGAGCATGCGGTAGAATTTTAAATACATTATTATAGGAAACAATAAATATATCATGTGAATGACATGTCTGATGAACACACTGAACACAAAAGAGCTGACATCTCCACTCATTTATGCTGGGGCAGCCCCCTTTAGCTGAATGCAGAATTTTTCTCCCTAACATACAGTGACAAGTTATAAAATCATTACTGAGATTGATACAGATGCTAATCTTGTTTGTCCCAGTGTAAATCCAGAGATTGATAAAGATTTTAGTCTTGTTTACCTAGGTGTAATAGATCCATCCAGCTTCTAATCTCATTTATCTTGATGTAAATCCAGAAATTGATCCAGATTCTAATCTCATTTACCCTGGTATAGATCCAGGGTAACTGTACTGACTTAAGTGGTTTTACTCCAGATTCTCACCACTGTAAGTGAGATCAGCATCTAGCCCCTAATGTAGAATTAGTATGAGTACCCATCTGTCTAATTCATTTTGGTTAACATCCTGTATCTCTCCCTCTAGCTTTGTGAAGCCCTGATCTTCCTGTGGAGAAGCAAGATTTTGATTTTTAGCAGTGACTTATTATTTAGTTAAATTCTGTTCAAGGATTGCTATGATGAGTCCAGTTACTCATCTTGGTGTTTGTGCCCTTTCATTTGGGTTGCGAAAACCCTTCAGCAAGATCAAAGAAGGGCATGTTTAGTAGAGCCGCAAACGTCTGCTCTGGTCAGCAAAAGCTCAGCCAACCTGAGTGAATGCAGTTTGTGCAGATTAGGGCCCAGATCCGCAAAAGTATTTAGGTGATTTCAATGGGAGGCAGGCACCTAACTACCTTAGGCTGTCTGGGTCTAGGCTCCTGATTCCCACATAGAACTCCCCATCTCCTCTCCAACTTCCCCTCTCCTCAGGCCCCAGGGTTCTCCTTACTCAACAGTCATATCTTTGGTTGGGAGAAGAGCAGGGGTGACATGACCTTGCTACGTCCTGAGCTCTCCAGTGTCTTCAGAAAGGGCAGCCAGGGCACTGGGGTGCTAGCTATCCCGGAGGTGTGATGATGCAGAGGAATTACCCAGGCCATTTCCTGACATTGCTGGAGATTTAGGGAGCAGCAGTGACCCCACAGGGAAGCCCATAAAGATGGGGGAGCGGCAAGCTGGCAGGTCCTGAACACTCTAGAGCAGAGGCCCAATAGCTCCAGAAGGCAGCAATGAGGAACGAAGTCAAGCTACTCACCCTGCCCAAGGTATCATGGGTAAGTAGGTGTCCCCTGGGCGTGGGAAGCTGGCTGTGTACAGTTGACACATGGAGAAGAGAACTGAGAGTGATTTCAGGGAAACTTAGCTGCATAGCAAACAAGCACAGCCCCCAACAAGCAGTCCTCCAACCATGAAGGTCATGTAACCTGCATGATTCAAACCCCCCTGTTTGTGCAGCCATAGGTTTTCCGTACATTTCCCCATATGATAGTGTCGCACTTCCAAGAAGGCACTTTTGTTTAAAAACCTCTCTTGGCAGGTGCTATTAACTTTTAAAGAAACAGTTTAAGCTCTTCTGGTGCGGCACGTCTCCAGCCTTTTCTCGACCTATGGGGACATTTGTTAGGAACGTGTGGTACAGTTTTATTCAGCTGTTTGAGTTATCCCAGCAGGGGGAAATGGCATTTTCCACAGCTTCATGTTTTTCTGATGCCCTTTTGAGCTCTCAGCTTTAAAAAACCAACCCCCCCAAAATCTCATTTAAAAACTTCAAACTTGCCCTCAGCTTAATTCAGTGGGGACTAGTGCTTCTGCTCATGCATCTCGGAGAAGAGAGGCCCTGTGCTATTAATACGTCTGAAGAAACTGGATTTAGACATATCAAAGTCCCAAGTCTTTAAAGAACTGCACGCTGTGGCTGTGCACTACACAATTTCCTCCCAGCTTTCAACAAACGGTGCAGTGCTCCAGGGCCTGACTATACATGTGATCTCACTGTTTGGCTCTGATTCAGCAAGGGACATCAGCACAGGCCTAACTTTAAGCACGTGAGTAGTCTCATTGACTCTAATGTGCTTAAAATTAGGCACAGGCAGGGACAGCTCTAGGATTTTTGCTGCCCCAAGCAAAAAATTTTTTGGCCACCCCTATTTTTTTTCATGCCTCCCGTGGCTCCGCCCCAACTCCGCCCCTTCCCAACCCCTTTCCCAAATCCCCGGCTCCGCCTCCTCCCCCGGGTGTGCCACATTCCCCGCCATTGCTTCCTGCGGCTCCCCTGCACCTGCCCACTCTAGCTCACCTCCGCTCAGGGGTGAAAGTAAGTTAGAGGATTTACTGGTATGCCGGAGTCCTGAGCAGGGGGCGTGGCCTCAACCGAAAGAGGCGTGGCCTTAATCTTGATTTAAAGGGCACGGGGCTCCAGCTGTGGTAGTGGTGGCTGGGAGCCGGGGCCCTTTAAATCACCCCAGCTACCAGCTGCAGAGGTGGCTGGGAGCCCCAGGGCTCGGGGGCGATTTAAAGGGCCCCGGGCTCCAGCTGCCGCTACCGCAGCGGAGCCCCGGGCCCTTTAAATCACTGAGGAGCCCTGGGGGCTCCCGTCTGCCACCACTACCCCAGGGCTCTGGTAGAGCTTTAAAGGGCCTGGAGTTCTGCTGTGGTAGCGGCTGCTGGAGCCCTGAGCCCTTTAAATTGCCCCCGAGCCCTGCTGCCTGAGCCCTGGGGTAGCGGCAGCGGGGCTCTGGAGGGGATTTAAAGGGCCCCAGGGCTCCAGCCAGGGCTCCGGCGGGGATTTAAAGGGCCCCAGGGCGGTAGCAGGGGCTGGAGCTCCAGGGCCCTTTAAATCCCCGCCAGAGCCCCGCCGCTGATACCCCAGGGCTTTAAATTGCCGCCTGGGAAAGCCGGTCCCGGTATGGCGTACCGTACCAAGGCGTACCGGCTTACTTTCACCTCTGCCTCAGCTCCGCCTACTCCCCTGAACACGCCGCCGCTCCGCTTCTCCCCCCTCCCTCTCAGGCGAGGGAGCAGAAGCGCGTTCAGGGGAGCAGGCGGAGTGGAGGTGAGCGAGGTGGGGGGGAGCGCAGGAAGTAACGGGGTGGGGTAGAGGAACCTCTCCCCGCCCCGGATCACCTCCGCTCCACCACCGCCCCCTCCCCCGAGCGCCACCGCTTGGCTTCTCGTCCCTCCCTCCCGGGCTTGATGCTCCAAACAGCTGTTTTACGTGTGGCGAGCCTGGGAGGGAAGGAGGGAGGAGAAGCGGAGTGGCTGCGGCATGCACAGGGGAGCAGGTGGAGGCGGAGTGGAGGCGAGCTGGGGGCACATTTCTAGGGGAGGCATGGCTGGCGCTGGAATGCTGCCCCTAGAAATGTGCCACCCCAAGCACCTGCTTGTTTTGCTGGTGCCTAGAGCTGGCCCTGGGCACAGGCACTTGCTGACTTGGGACCTTAAATAGCTGCTGCCTTCCATCTTAAGGGGTAGAATTTTGACATCCTTACTCCCATTGAGTTGCACCTTATTATGCCACAGGCAGTTGGTTGCATTTAAGTGCTGGGTGAAGTGTATGTAATAGGGGCCTTATCTTGTAGTCTTCATGTAAGCAGACACCTCATTGAATTTGATGGGAGTTGTACATGGATAGGAATTCTGTATTGGATGGTCTGATGGGGTGCTTATCTAACACCGGAAAGGAAGGGATTAAAAGCAACCTGTGGAGGTTGCACAGGGAGCAGCCAATGGGAGAGTGGCTGCACAGAGCAGCCAATTGGGGCCCAGTGGACTTACATAAAAGAAACTGTCCAGAGACAGTCAGTGGCTGCAGAGAGCTCAAGGAGAGAGGACTGTGTTCCTAGCGAGTTGCCGAAAGGTAGCACCTTGGACAGTGCAGTTGCTGGCAGGGACCAGGGGAGTAAGAGAGAGCCCCTAACTAACTGCTAGGACTTGTGGACTGGAAGCCCTGAGCAGAGGGCGAAGAAGGTCTAGGGGCCCAGGGAAGAGAAGCAGCATGGAGCGGCGTTAAAGAGATGCAACAGGAGGTTGCTACCTACAGGGTCCCTGAGTTGGGACCCAGAGTAGAGGGAGGGCCTGGGTCCCCCCCACTCACCATTGAGGAATTGACTGAACTATAGAACTGGGAGATTCTTAACTTCCTTTCCCTCCACCCCGGAAGGGTGAAGGCATGGATGGGGGTACGGCCAGAAGGCCGAATCATGAAAAGGACACTGTGGTTCCTGGCCTGAGACAGCTCTGCAGGTGGAGAAGGCTGTGGGAAATTTTTTTTTCCTTTATTGGAAAATTATTCAGATTTTAGCCAAATATGTTTTTCTAATTAAGCAGACTGTTTTGCATTTCTATTTGCATATGGAAAAAACCCTCATCACAAATACAACAAATCTCCTTCTCGACATAGTGTGTGCGAGATGGATCTCTGTGCTGGATCCATCTTTGTTTGTTCCTGGGCTTTAGCAAGGGAATCTCCCCACTGCAGCTGGGTGCTTTACTTCCACACACTTCAGTGCTACCATACAAGTAACAAGATGAGAACTCAGGAGTAGCCCTAGGTTTCTACAGCAAAGCATATACAGCAGCCACCTTCATTATCTTTCATACTTGATCTGTAGAAATTGGTTTTGTCAATTTTAATTTCAGCCAAGCCCAGTTGGATAAACAAAGGGAAGTACAAGAGACACAGCTGGTCTGTCGAAGAGTGCCAGGCAATCAGGAGGTATGTGCATTTCTTTATGGCCTGTAATGGTCTTGCCTTCCTGCCTGTCTCGATGTAAACCCTGAAATGAATTGGGCTTGTGCAATGTCTTTGAAATAAAAGAAATCTCTTACAATGAGTCTGGAATATTCAGTGTGCAGAAGTTGCTGGGATTGTTGCTGGAATATTAGAGCAGAGGACCAAAGAATTTTAAACCCTGCTAAACATTGAGGGCAGAGTTTTCTTCTCAGATCCACAGTGTTGATGTTAACACCAATATTCTTCTCTCCCTTCAGATACATAATTCCCACTAGCATCATATGTCTCAGCATACTTCTCCCGTCTTATCATGTCAGCCAAGACCTTTTAAAACTTACCATTTGCCAGAGGAAGCCATACTCCTGGTAGAGTGTTGGGTGGAAGAAGCAGGGAAGGGAGACGTATCTCAGGGCCCTAGTCCTGCAGGGAGCTGCTGGTTGGTGAACTCCTGTGTGCACATCTTCCCAATCTATGCAATACTTGGTAGGAATGTGCGGGAGTTTTCCTTTAAGCTTTCTCCAAAGGCTTTGTGAAATCAGTGATTTCCATAATGAGCTCTAATACTATTGAGCTGCTGTGCTAAAATTCACACACTGCATTTTAGTTGCTGGGACCCTCGTGGCCCCATGTATCCTTGGCTAATTTGAACAAATGTCCCTTGTCATGCTGATAGATGTGCACAGACCCCCACATAACTCCAGTCCACCCTGACTCCACTTGTGAGCACCAAGGAGCACATGGGCTCCATCTGAAATTCCTTTCATGTACTCCCAGGAAATATTTTCACAACTGAAGTTTTGTTTATAGGAATGCTGATAGAAAGAGAGAGGGCCGTGAAAACTTATCTAGATATGGATTCACAAGTATTCAAGCTGGAAGTGTTCAGGGGCCATTGAAGGTAACTTATGGTTTAAGAATCATCCAATCAAGGCTCAGAAACAGTACCATGTTGCTTGAGTGATCAAATCACACGTTGCTAATATTGATTTGCAAATACAGTACTTGAATAGTTTGCAAACAATCCAGAGTCTGAAAGGTATTCCAGTAAAACTATACACCTGTAAAAATCCAAGCATGTTTGAATATAATTAACTGAAAAAGGTGCTAAATTTGCCCAATAAATATTTTGCTATAAACACTCTGCTAGTGCTGTCCATTCTCACTCTGATCTCTGGTATCCCGTAAATCACTCAAGCGCTCATGTACTAATGGTAATTGCCAGGTCACTTAAATGGAATAGGTTACTGTCGATGGCTATGCTTTATTTTATATTTTTAGTGGAAGGATATAGTTTTTCTGAACATGAGGGAGTGGGGCTTTCTATGCACACAAATGAGTATCTGCATCTGGAAGTAGAGAGAGTGGTGGGGAGACAATGAAGATGTGCTGCTGGTCTTAGATAGGGGCTAGTCAAAGAGAGCAGCGATGCAGCCAGAACCATAGACTCATAAGAAAACAAAGTTCAAAGAGGCCTGCGTGAGCAGTGCTCCCAGGGGACGAAACAGCAGGCATGAGAGAAGAAAGCCCCCAGTGGCATGTGTGCATTGCAAGATACCTATTTATTATTGATTTCATTTTATTTTGTTGTTTACAGCAGGCTGAGCAGCGGCATGGCCAGAACCCATTTAGATAAAGCAGGAGATTTTAGCCAGGGTTTGCTTTGTGCTGGCCTGAGGAGAAAGTGTGAGCTGACAGAGGCTCAGGGAGTGCTTCCCTTCTCTGATACTAGGGTACAATTCATTAGCTAAGGCAGGTGCTTTACAAAGGGGAGCCCTGGGCCTAAATTCCAAGCTGCCCGGCAAGGGCCCGGAGATTAAGATTGAAGCCCGCTAAAGTCTTTGTTTGTTTGTGGAGGAATGTGGAATTTCAGCTAGCTTCATTTCCATTAGTCAGTGCCTGAAATGTGATCTCTAATCACACCTCCGGGTTGAATAGGCTTTCCACTGGATGGCTTCAGAAGGAAAGCATTAACCCCTCTGCCAAGATCAGCATCTCCAGAAGTGCTCTCTGCTATGGCTAACGTAGTTTGCATCGTCCCAGCACATCAGAAACCCCCCAGACTTGCAGCCCCACAAGGTTAAATATGGACACGGTGTGGGGATAGTGCTCATTTCACAGCACTGGAGACTGAATAGATGTAGAATGGGCAGTGGAAATGGGCTTCCCTGCCAACAGGCCTCAACCCTGCCTCTAGGGGTGAGAGGAGAGTTTGGGCTCTCCACAGCACAGGCCGATTTTTGTCCCCCGGGCTGATGAGACTTCTAATTGTGCAAATTGTGATGATATGCTCAGTTTTTTTTAATCCCTACTAGGAAATGGAACTACTGAGTCCCATCCTCCACTTTTCATATGGCGCATCAAACAGCTCCCCCAGTGGCCTAGTCTGGAACATAGCCTGAGTATTCTGTCCACAGGGAAAGTTAAAGTGGGAGGTAAACTTTGTTTTAAACTTCTTGTTACTATTACTTGCATTGTGGTAGCACCCAGCGGCCCCAAATGTGGCCCAAGGCCCACCTGTGTTAAGTGCTGTACAGATGCATAACACCAAGACAGTCCCTGCCCTCAGGACCTTATGATGGGAGGCGGGTGGGGTAATGTTTGCTGTTATAACATGGTGTGGAAAAGGCTGAGAACCACTGTTCTAGAATGGGAATAGAAGTGATCTCTAAGTTGCAAAAACACAGCCTTGTCCAGAAAAGAAGGTGGAAATATATGGGATGTGTGTTAAGAATGAAGCCAGAGCATCTGCCAGGGGCAGGCAGGCCTTTGGGCAGCTGGATGAACATGTAAAAGAGGCCATCTGGAAGAATACCTCTGTCAAACAGTACACTGAGTGGGACTTAGCAACTTGGGGTACAGCTGCCCTTTGCAGGTAAACAGAATTGCACTGGCTCGAGCCGAGCTAGTGCGCAAAAAATAACAGTGTGGACATTGCAGAATGGATGATTGATCAGGTTAACCACCTTGAGCTTGGTCACAGGAGACCAGGTGGCCTCGGACTCAAGCAGCTAGTCCAAGCTACCACCGTTGCAACAACGTCCACACGGCTATTTTAGTGTGCTCGCTCTGCTTGAGCCTGTGTGAGCCTGTCTACACATGCTGGGACTCAGACCTTCCAGCTGCAGTGTAGACATACCTGTAGAGGACATGTAAAGAAACCCAGGATAGACAAGGACAGAGGAGCTTTGTTCATGCCCTAAGTGATATTTCATGGCACGAGGAGGATTCTAATTCAGATTCTCTCTCCAGCGCAGACAGAGTACGATATAGCGCAGTATTGCTATGGAACGGCTTTTGGCACAGTCTCTGTAACAGATGTTTTTTAACTTCCCACCCCAACCCCTGAGTTCTTGTTTGCAACCTGATCTACTCTGATGTACCTTGAGGTCTCCTAGACCACAGCCCTAGATGCTTCTGACTCATGAATCTTCTCCCCAGCTTAGGGGACCCCATGTGTGCAATCAGTTCAGATGGCCCTGAAGCTAGAATTTCGCTGATTCAAGGCTTTTCCAGGTCTGTCTCCGATCATCCTGGCTGCACCTTCAGTCTTTGGTCAGGGTCTGCAAACAGGAACTCAGGCCTTCTGTTGCAGTCTTGGTTCTCATACTCAGCTCTGCGCATCCTATCATTGTCTCCCCCCTGCTGCTGTTTCTGAAGCTCAGACACTGTATCTGATCTTTGCAGTTCACTGCTCAGAAGCTTTTAGCTGGAGTATTGGCAGTGGCATGTCCTGTCATTAGGAAAGCTGGTGACAAACTCGATGGGGCATGCTTTGCTGCTCTGGAATGCACAACAGTCTGGAGCAGGTCTTGCTTGAAAGGCATCTCTCGTGTCACAGATGATCCAGTATCTCTCTGGAGGCCTTTTCCAGCCTCTCCACTGTGGAGAACCCGCAATACTGTAGCTACAGCGAATGTCCTAGCTGCCCGGAAAAGTGTGAAATTCCATGGTCCAGAAAAGGGGTCTGTTATCTGGGCTCTCTCCAGTGGGAAAACAAGCCCAGCAGGATCAGCCAGTCAGTAACAGTTTGGAGCCAGGGAACAGATACAGCTGTTGCTGTTTAAAACCTTAAATTACAGATGACCTCTAAACAGCAGTAGATGGGGCAGATCTACTGGTGGTGTACGTTGTCATATCTCCCTTGCTTCCCACTGAGCGATGACAGTTTACACCTGTTGAGGAGCTACCCTCCTAAGTGGTGTGACCCTTTAAAGATCCCCAGCTGGAGCTGGCATGGCAGGCATGGTAAATGTGATTCATTTGGGATAGCAGGTTTGATGGATTGAGCTGAGGTGAAGGGAAAGTCAGGGAGGTCGCTGTGCGGATGGATGGATGGATGAAAGGACCCTACAGATGACCTGTCATACTTTTTCCAGTTCTTAAAAATGGTGCTTCTGTCAGAGTGAAGCTCTTTGATTCTCTGCCCCGACTGCATATAAGAAAGAACTTGGTCGGCCCCCCGGAGAGTAAAGTTTGCAGCATTGGCAGTAACGCAGTGCAATTCAGGAATGAATCTTTGAACAGGGTTATGAGTTATTTTACTGACCACAGCTATCCATTATGGTTAATAAAACACTGAATTAGTAATCCCTGTCTGCCTCAACCTAGGAAATGATGAATCTTGTGGCCCAGCTTGTTCTTAACCCCCTGTTGGAAATCTATAGAGGCTGAGATGTTTGTGATTGATCAGGTAGGTAGCCAATATCAATGGCTGCTGCATCCCAAGAGAGTTGGGACATGAATATTTGATGTTGTCAATACCACTGGAGCTACATCCCCTTTCAGTGTCCTCATCTTCAGGACATTGTTTCTAGCATCCTGTCTGGAATGGAATAATATATTGGCTCAAGTATGGTGTGATCCATACATGCAGGAAAACCCGCTCTGCACCAGGAGACAGATGTCTGTCCTTGGTTAAACACCTCAAATGGTCCACTGATTTGGGTGCTCAGTGGAGTGGCTGGTGGTGAGCCATGGGCTCTGTAAGGTTCAAACTTCATGTCTTCTCCTTCCTGACAGACTGCCGCATACCACTGATGCAGGTTGAACGCCAGTGGGATTAAAGTCTGTGGTGCCAGCATTGATGGGTCTGTTGAAGGAGAAAAGAAATTGGCTTTTGCCATAGGAGGGAGATCTTGCCCCTGAAACTTCTGACTCTGTTAGAAGTGATATGCAACTTTAAATTCCACGTCTCACAATTTGACTTGAAGATAGAATTGATAAATGGGGGGCACCAACTTGACCTTTTCCTTGCTGTGCTGTATAATCCTCTACTTCAGAAAGAGGGAGGCCAAGAATTAAATGGGCTTTGAGCCTCCGCAGACCTCCCATCCATCCTCCAGGTTAGGTTTGAGGCATATTTTGCAGGGAGCTGCATGGAAGCTTGTAACATCCACCAACTCTAGGGGTCCTCTTGCCCTTGGACCCTGGCAGGTGACTGCCCCTTCCAGCATGCACGTACCCACACAAATAAGGGCTAAAGACTGTGCTGCCCTAGAACACCTGTTCTGCCTGCAAGGCCCAGCCAGCTCTGGCATCATCCATTGCCAATACCTGAGCTGTCCTGGTTCTGTGGTAACTGGAGGAATTCTGTCTCCAGTGCTGTCCATCTGGCATCTCTCAGAGATGCTACATTCAGGGATGCCAAAATAAATCCTAACAGACAATTCATCATTGGCTTGGAACAAGATCCACCTTCGGTTCAGTCATCCTAAGCTATGCCAGCTCTTCCCCCCTGCTCTGTGTCTGACATCATGTAGCCATTTGAAGAGGCTATAATTACAGCCATTGTTGAGCATTTTTCTAACCCTTTCTCTCCTCTCTTGTAGGTAATGTTTTGTGACAAATTGGTTTCCCCTGACACTCCGGTCTCTCAGAATGCGCTGCCCAAGCACACCAATAGGCAGCCCGTGCTATTGTTTGGGAACACTGGGTCTGTAACAGATGGGGTTCAGTAAAGTGTGAAACTCAGTTTGATGGGTGAGAACGATCCACACACACAGAGGGAGGGTACAGAGCTGGGTTTCTAATGTGTATACATACCGTGCGCTGTGGTTTTCACACATCTGTAATTGCAGAAATAGCAAGGGGGGAGGGGAGAAGGAGCGACAAATGTGCTGGAGCTGGAATTGGCATTGAGGGTTTTGGGATCCAGGTGGACAGTGTTTGAATCATAACATCCTGTGGGTACGCCTCGCTGACTGTTAAATCCAGAGAGACCGTGACACTTTGATGGCAGAGTATCATGGTGGCCTGCACCTTTTAGGGCCAGGAGGTCTGGGGCTAGTCAGCCCAGTTCAATCAGCCCCACCTGTGGCATAGTTAGCTGCCTCTTCCCCAGAGGAGGCTGGACTGATTGGGATCAGGTGAGAGTTTCTGCTGACAACAGTATAGTCACTTCCTCTTGTTGTGACTGTGTGGTCTGCAACACACCCTCCAGTCTGCTAGAATAAAAGGGGTTCTTGGGGAACGAGGGGGAATATACATTAAGTGACTTGGTTAGTGTTACATTTAGATGCCAGTGACACATTTCCAGTGGTGTAATGGCTGCTTCTCTAGCTGATCTGCAACATTCACTAACCTCCTTGTCTTAACTGTCACGTGGATAATACCAGAGCAGTTGCCCTGGATTGTTTCTCGGAATCACTGGACAAAGCCCAGATGCTCTCCAGGTTTCTCCACTATCAGTGCAGATCTCCCAGGTCCCTGCTTGCTGAACACCTCTATAATTTTTCCATTGGAGAGACTGAAGAGGAAAAGGCATCCTTTATGCAGGGAGAGTGGGTAGGGTACAGTGATTCCTTCACGACCTAGGATAACCTTGGCCAGCAGGTGGATCTCCTGCAGTGAGTAGTATGGTTTCCTCTTAATTCATCTATAGTGTTGCTGACTTGCAAACCCTGGGGCCGTCTGTTCTTTGCCTGTGCTTGTAACTGTTCACACAGTTTGTAAATCCAGGCTGGCATCCAATATGTGATCCTGAAATCCAAACACACAATTGTGCACTGAACTGCACTGCGGTAGTTCTCTGTCCTGACATTGCGGTTGCACCTACACAAATATCACTGACTACATTTTCATTGCTGTTAGTCCTTTACTGTCTCACTATCTCTATATTTGCTAGAGTTGTGGTGCGTGCAGTTGCAGTGCTGTTAGCATATCTTGCTGTGTGTTTGGGGCTTGTGTTAACCACAGAGCTCAGTGTCTGGCATAGATAATATTAAGCACTCTTATATGCTGTGATTTTTGGTTGGAGGGTTCTCCTGTTTGAGAAGTATGCATAGTGGGTTTCCTTAAATGGAAAATTTCTGGCCAACACTTCTAATATTCCTCGCAGATGTGGCTTTGCTTCTTTTCAGCCTCTTCCTTTGACCCACTGATGTAACCGTTGAGTGCTCCATGGTCAATCTCTGTTGAGGATATTTGGCTCTAATGCTCAAGTAAGAATGGCATTTTCTTGGCCTCTATTTTTTAAAGCTGTATTTTGAGCCATACCGCTCTGGATATGCAGCAGCCGTTTATCGACATTTCAGTCTGGCTTGCACTGCATTCGTTTTCTTTTCACCATCTTTAAATTCACAGTCCTTTTCTCTTAGATTGCCATATGTCACAGGGTTCTCTACTCACTCCTGGGGCACCTCCTTGTGACTCATCTGGGGATTAGCTCTCCATCGATTGCGTGCCCCCTCCTTCGCCCTGTGGTGTCTCTCTCCCTGGACACGGTTGCTCCCTCTTCGTGGCGTGGCCCTCTGGCCAGGTCACCATAGTTTTCCTCTTCCAGGATATCAGACTCCCTCTGGACAAATTGTCCCAGGCTGTTTTCCGATCCTCTGCCCAAACTTTGTCACTTCCCCAGTGGCTGGAAGGGGAACCCGGGCCCATGTGTTACCCCAGGTTCCAGCCCAGGAACCCTGTGCCCCAGCAACCACGGTCGGTCCAATCTCAGACCCTGTCACTGTTTCCCTGGGCTCTTTCCCACCTTTCTTTATCTGTTTTCTGGCCCATGCCTGGGTTACCAGTGGAGCCTCCTCTGGTCCCTGTGGCTATTTCGCCCTCTCTTGGGTTCTTGTCAGAGTCTGTATTCCCAGGCAGGATCCCAGGGCCTATTCCGCTGTTGGACTCCTTGTTTCTTACCAACTCCCCTCCTCTCTAGTGAGTGACTACAGAGTTCCTTCTTGCAGCCCCCTTTTTACTTTCCACCTCCTGCTTTTATACCAGCTCAGCCTGCCCCGCCCAGCTGGGCTTCGTCGTCATTAGACCTTATCGGCCTTGACTCTCCTCCAGGTGCAGCCTGTCATGAAGTTAATTGGCTCCTTTTCCCTACTCAGGCCTCATCTGGAGCGGACACCCCATCTCAGCATACTAGATCAGACTAATGTTCCTTCATAGTACAGTGTCTTATCTCCATTGTAGCTGGTATCTGTTCTTTCACAGGAAGCAGAGCTCCTTCCTCTATTACATTATTTACATTTGTATTTTCGTAGCGCCCAATAGTGATCAGGGCGCCATTGTGCTAAGTGCTGTACAAACACATCATAAGAGATAGTCGGTGCCCAAAGAGCCTCCAATCTCTGCTTCTGCAGTACATTTAGCCAGTTGCCCAATGCCGTCCCTAGGATGGAAATTATTTTGGGGCCTTTAAGTGGCCAGTTCTGCTTCTCTCCTGAGATTTGATCACACTTCTATCATTATCTCAACTTTTGTTGTTATGTAGGTTAAGTGGTCATAAAACTTTCTATCTTGATGTTAATGTTGCAGCAGTGAGTTCCACAGGTTGGCTATAAGTTTAATGTAATAATATGAGGTGAAATCTTGGCCCCGCTGAACTCAATGGGAGTTTTGCTATTGACTTCAGTAGGGCCAGGATTTTGCCCACGTTCTTTTATTAGTTATCCATTTACTGGCCTTTAATTTCATTGAGTGGCCCCTAATTCTCATATGATGGGAGCAGATCAAACAAGGGAGGGGCTAATAGGTTTTCACAGGATAGATTTAGTCAAATCTTTTCCAACTCTGCCCGTGTCCTGGTTTGATAATTACAGACTTTGCATTGATACATTTGCCCCCAGTTATTTGTATGTGGTCTGAGGCCAGGACATATGTCTGGATAATGTTCTGTGGCTTCACATGGTTTTTCCATTGTGTGTGTATGGCTTGTGTTAGGTCATGGATTGACAGTCATGATGACGGGAGACTTGAGGATCCACAGACCAGGCAGTGCAGACTTCCTACCCTGCCTCCTTTCTAACTGGGTCCTTTCAAGGGTCTGAAGGGACATTCAGACTCCATGGCCCATTCAGTCCTTAACCTTTTTGCTGAGAAGCCCAATTGAGATGCCAATTATAGTAGGAGCTTTTTGTAATGTATCCCCTGGGACCTGGCCCAAGAACAAACATGCTCATTTTACAAAGGCCATCAAGTAGCCATCAGATAATAAATACTTGCTACCAACCTGGGCTGGATTTAAGCCATAAGCCCAGAGGTGAAAGGCTGCATATCCCATTACTACTCCCCTGAATTGTGTAGCACTTATGCTCTGTGTCTTAACAGAATGTACTGTAAGCATAGTGGGCAATCAAGCTTGCTTCCATTTGCATGAATATTGCCCAATGTGCCCTTGGTTAGAGCGGATGAGGAATTAACAGACATTCGCTGTCTGGGCTGTGCAGGCTTCCCTGCATCATCCTTTGTTCATACAGAATGCAGCTGCCTCGTTCGTTAGGTAGCTTGAAAAAATATGATCCTGTGTGCTCCCATGTGAGCATTCCTGGCTGACTCCCCCCTTCACAAGGCATTGATTTGAGGAGTTTACTATTTACCTTTGATGCTTTGGCTGGAATTGAACTGAAGGTGCTGGTAGATCCAATTTCAAGCTATCATGCTGCCCTTTCTCTTCTTTCCTTCTCCTAGAACCAATTGAATGTTCCCCATATTAAATTCACTTCTGTGGGCAGCTAGTTTTTCTCCTTGTATGCTGCCACACCACAGAGCACACACTGAGTTCCCTCGGACCTCCTGCAGTGCAGATGCATCCATCTGAGATTTGTATCTAATCCAAGGGGCTATATTTTGCTGGTGTAAATCTGGAGTAATTCCACTGGAGTGGCTGTGGATTGATGCTGGTGTGAATGAGGAGAATTAGCCCTAACCCCCTGTCATTTGTGTATATAGGCCTTAAATCTGAGTACATCTGCCTGTCTGGCTTCATATGTTTCCTGATTATTCAGCATTCTGTTATCTTTGATGAACGTTGCTGCATTAGTAAAATTGAATTGTAAACTTTTGAGTGATACAGAGTTTACCTAATTCCATAGAGCTAAGATATGTGTTCTCTGCTACCCCTAGCCCCTACTGGAATAGAGAGGGGCCAGATTCTGCCCTTGGTTACATCTATTCAATGCCACTGACTGTTTATATTCATGCAGCTACACCAATGTTAGGGTTTGGACCGCAGAGACACTGTTTATAGTCTTAAGTCAGATTGACACAGTTGACTCCTGCCTCCTTCCTACGTGCTAAGAGCTGGCACAGTTTTTTACCGACAAATATTCTCAAATCAGTTAGCCATCTAAGTACCTGATTGTGTTGCCAAAGAAGGTACAGTACTTAGATAGTTAAGTGATCCAAACGGAGCTAGCTGAAACGTTCTGACTAAATGGGACTGTAAAATAAGGTGCAGGACTTCCCTGCCGGCTTGATGTTCTGTCACTACTGTCACCTCCGCTGTCTGTGCCCTCACTGTACTGCTCTCTCTGCCTTCTTTTCAGAGTTTACTGTTTCAGCCTAATTCCAGTTGCCCTGGCAATGCTGTGGGTTGTGCTGCCGGCCTAGCCAGCATGCCTTTGGCATCTAAATACTTAGTGCTAGCCCAGATAATATAATTCCAGTTGACAAGTAGCCATTTCTTCATGGCCATCGGGTTCTTGTAAGTGCCAGCACAATCAGAATGGCAGTCTGGTAAAAATCACATTAGGAGGTTCCCCATTTTAGATGTGATTCTGCTTTTAAGGCATCTCGAGGGGGGGCACCCAAAATCAGTGGTCTTAACCTCCCTGCTCCACTCTTGAGTCCTTTCCTGATAAGAGGCTTTGGGTTGCCAGGGGTCTGGTTTTCAACCGGAACGCCTGGTCAAAAAGGGACCCTCCCCAGCCCGGTGAAAATTAGTGAGTGAGTGAGGGTGGGAGAGAGTGAGTGACAGAGGGAGGGGGGGATGGAGTGAGTGGGCATGGCCTAGGAGAAGGGGCGGGGCAAGGGTGTTTGGTTTTGTTTGGTTGGGCTTTGGCTCGAGCCCTTTGTGAAGACTGAGCAGTTAATGTTTGTAAAGCTCTAGTTCGTATCACCGCTATTACTCTGCCATTGCTCATTAGTGTACCGCAGCTCGGGGACCTTTCATGATGGTCTTGGATAATGTTTTGATGGGCAGAACCAGACAGGGAAGTACAAATAGGACTGCTGCATGGGGTTCCCCCTTTCCTGAGCCACCACCCAACGCCTGGACTCTGCAATGCGCCCCAGTGAAATGAGGGACAAGACACCTTGAAATGAGAGATGTCACATTTTTTCTTGAACACACTGTTTTATGAAATATAGCTTTGTGTACAAGCCTGCAAATAGCCTGGAACTTTTAATTAAACTAAACAATGAGAACTCAAAGCATACTTAAGGTGAAAACTCTGCAAGCTCTCGTCAGTTTAGAGACAAGCACTCGGCTGTAGCTGTTTACCTTCACTGATGGATGTTACAGGTTTTGCAAGAGCAAAGACGTTAGGGGTATTTTTAAAATTGTGCAATAAAATAATAAATGAATAGTAATGTGAGGATTAAGCTCTAAACTGTGGAGTTAGGTGACCAGAGCCAGAGGGGTGCACAGGCAGTGTTAATGCCGCACCAGCTTCCATGATCCAGTTTGCAGCCCATAGAAAAGCAGGGTGCGTGGCTCAGTGCAGCAGCCCCTCGGTCTCCTA
The DNA here is from genome assembly GCF_965140285.1 of Lepidochelys kempii. NCBI lineage: Eukaryota > Metazoa > Chordata > Testudines > Cheloniidae > Lepidochelys > Lepidochelys kempii. Next base: position 65,297,772 of record NC_136388.1, read on the forward strand.
GGGATGTGAACAGGAGGGGACTCGCCTCCCTTTTGGGGTGGATCTCCCTGAGCACGGCCTCCTTGCAGCTCTGGATGGACTTCCTGGAGCTGGGCTGGAAATACGCCTCTACCCAGGTGAGCCTGTAGTACAAGCAGCTGGAGAAGCCCAGCCAGTCCAGTTCCTGCATGGGGAAATAGGTGAGCGAGGGGAGCAGTCCAATAGGGCACTGAACAGTTGCCTGGCTGCTCCTTCCTTGGCCCCGTGGATGACACGGTTGCCTGGAGGATGCCTTGGATCTTGGGCTCCAAGAGGAAGCAGGGCTCCTTTTCCTGGTGCAGGAAAGCCTGGAAAGAATCCTGGCTCACACAATCAGTTCCTCCAGAACCTGCTGCTGTGCCTCAGGATCAGTTGAGCTTGGCTCCCTAGGGGGCCAACATCACATGGTCTCTGGCCTGTGCAATGGCAATGCAGCTTTAAAACTGGGGCCAGGTGTGGGATGCCCACACCTTAGGGGCCGGCTGAGAGGTCTGGGAGCAGAGGCGGAAAAGTAAAGAAGGAAATGGGAGGCACAAGAGCATCTCATGGGGAGTCAATGCGTGGAAGGAGCCTTCTAATTAGGGCACGAGAGAAGAGGGATTGAAGAAACTGGTTCTGTTCCCCCATGACAGGCCCAACGGCAGCTCCACAGATGCCCACTCAACTGCCTGAGCAGGTTGCTAGGGAACCAGATGCTACTGCTGGAAAGTGGTTGCTGGGAGTTTGGCATCTGTCAGCTGTGACTGAAATCCAAGCAGGATGAGGAAGAGCAAAGGAGGTATTGCCCCCCCCCCCCTCCATTCCCCAAAGCAGGCTAGGCTAAAAAGACCTAATGATGAGTAAAGTATCAGGTACAATGTGATTCGTATTGGGCTTTGGCAAAGCTACTTGTGTTGCAATGAGCAGGGATGGAGGCCCTTAAATTTCAAAGCCCACATGTGGCATCATTAATGTGCATGCTTTAGTTCATAGATTTCATGAGGACCATGGATTATTGTGATCATTGAGTCTGACCCTCCTGTATAACACAGGCCATAGAACTTCCCCAAAATAATTCCTAGAGCAGATCGTATAGCAAAACAGCCAATCTTGATAAAAATTGCGAGTGATGGAAAATCCACCACAATCCTTGATAAATTGTTCCATGGTTAATTATGCTCACTGTTAAAAATGTATGCCTTGTTTCCAATCTGAATTTGTCTAGCGTCAACTTCCAGCCATTCAATCACGTTTTACCTTTCTATGCTAGATTGAAAAGCCCATTATTAAATATTTGGGATGTGGTGTGTTCTCCTCCCCTTGTTTATCTGAACTGATAATAGGATTATGAATCCATTTTGCTGAGAGCACTTTCTGACTTCCACTGAGACAGGAGATGTAATGGGTGGGGATTTGAATTGACTCCACTAAATCTGCTTTGGGAAGTAAAGTGTTTTTAGTGCTAAAGGATCCAGCCAATACCTCTAGTAAATAAAATGTTGGACCCAAAATTAGAGATGGGAGTGTAAAATAATAACCTTGCTGAATGCCATGAATATTTGTGCTATTTGTCTGACTGAATGTTACCGTATGATTCTCTGCTCACCCACGGGGCTGAATAGTGCTTCTCTGTCTCAGACCGGACAAATTATGGATGACAAAGATGGTCCTGCCAGTGATAGCAGAAATTTGGAGAGGCCATGTGGCCCAGGGACTAGGTCAGTGGCCTAGGACTCAGGGCACCAGTAGCTCTGCAACTGACCTGCTCTGTGACCTTGGGCCAGTCACTTTACCTCCCTCTTACCCCATCTCCCTTTGTGTGGTCCATTTAGAATATAAACTCTCAGTGCAGGGGCTGTCTCTCGCTGTGTGTCTGTACCGTGCCTACCTCTATGGGGCCCTGATCTGAGTTGGAGCCTTTAGGTGCTATTGTAATATACATAATAATTGATATCACTCTTTATAATTATGCTCATTTCAATGAAGAAATGTTTAACAAGCAAAAGAGTTAGTGTTAGGTGCCATCCAGTCCCTCTCCCTGCCAATGCACTGACCCTGTTTGTACGTTTGGTAGGGATTTGTCCCCTTGGTTTTATATATCCCAAGCAACTGACCTTCCACCCCTTCCCTAAGAAGACCTCTCCACAGCCTCAGAGCTCTCCCCGGCAAGAGGGTTCTGCTAGAGAGTCAACCTACATTTTCCATTTCTCAGTTGAATGTCATTACTTCTAGTTATGCCCGCTTGTACTGGACTAAATAGTTCCCCTCCCTTCTCAGTAGTTCCTCCCATTATCTGGTTACGAGTGTAATTTCATTTCTTCATAGAGAGCTCCTAGCTCAGTGCTCTCTCCATATATATTTAACTCTTTTAATCTTTTTTCATAAGCCAGTCTCTCCAGCCCTTTGATCATTTTTATTGCTTCTCTCTGAACACTCTCCAATTTATCTGTCCCTTACTGGTACTGAGGGGCCCCAAACGGAACATAATATTTCAGGTGTGGTCACATCTGAGCCACATACAGACTATGGCCTCATTGCACTATGAGGTGATGCATTTTGAGATACAGCCCTAAACTGCAGTGGCTTGTTTGTTTCTTTGCTGCTTTAATGCATGGCAGACTCGTGTGTTTAATCTACACTCCATTATTGGATTTAAGGGCCTGATCCTCCTAAATGTTCTTGCACAGTGCTCTAGCTGGCTTCAATGGGAGTTCTGTAGGAGCGTTCCCTAACTCTCACTCAACAGTTATCCTTCCCAGCTTTCTCCCTCCCATTGAATAGCTGTGCTGGAGATTTTGCCCTAGCTTGCATTTGTCCAAGATGCATCTCGTTTTATTATTTCCTGCCCATGTTTCTAATCTCTGTAGGCCCTTTTGTGTTAATGCCCTGTACTCTCTGATGCTCACAACACCTCCCAGTTTAGTATCGTCTGCCAAATTCATTAACGTGCTGTTTACTCCCTCTTCCAGGTCATTAATGAAGGTATTAAATGAGAGGAGATCTAACCCAGATCCCAGCAGTACCCCATAAACACCTCCCCCTGTTTCTAATTACCCTTTGTTTATGGTCCTTCAGCCAGTTTTCAATCCACATGACACTGTTCAAGTGATCAGAATTAATTTTCAAGTAAGATTGTGTGAGACACAGTATTAAATGCTTTACTGATTGCAGAGATATTCTATCTGCCTTCTCTGACTCCTCTCTCTCTGGCCTCAATGATAACTCACAGCTCTTCTTCCTGAAGACCAGGTTAGGGGGAACAAAGATCTCGTCCTTTGAGGCTGGGGAAGAGGTAGCAAAAGAGGACCTCCTTCCACCACTCTCCCCCTGGCCTTCCTTAAGTGAAGATTCCACTCTGTCCCTATCCCCACAGGCCGGGCTTCCACTCCCTTGGCCTCATGGGGAAGGGAAGAAAATAATCCAGTGAATTTCCAAGCAATCACTGGGCTCCCCTCCACCATTTACTCTGAGCCATCTTCAGGGCTGGGGATGTCCCGCTGATATTAATTTTATAGCTGGCCAATCCTTGGGAAGGAGAGATTTGCTAGAACATCTTTTGGGAGCTGGGTAGTCTTCCTCTCCCCATTTCACAAGCCTGGGATATGTCTTGGGGTCCTGTTGCTGTAGGATGGGAGTGCAGGCAGGATGGAGACCCTCAAAGCACCTGGTTGGCTTGGGAAAGGCAGACTTATCTGCTCCCTCTTCTGAATACAGGAAATGGGAGAGGGGGCTGACTGCCTCTGAAGACACTTGGAGAAGAAGGGCCGAAAGACCACCAGGCGTCCCTGCTGAAGGGGACTCAAAGTCAGTGGATGATGCTTATGTGGAGAGAGTTGGAGTGGAGTTGAGATGAACAGAGCAGGCGTGAGGGCTGAGTCAGGCTAATAGTTGGGTGTATAGGTCTCCATACCACAGACACGTTCAGACGTCCAAAGGCAGCCGGCTTTCCCATTTGTAAACCTGCTTTTGCTGAATGGAGGTAAAGGTTCCTGTTGGAAAAGAACATTCTCATGCTCATTCTTATCTAGAAACAACATGGCTAATTCATTTATTAGGAATAGAAAGGGGACCAAAAACATGCATTAAGAGATGGTAATCCAGCAAGTTAATGAGCTGCTGAAATATGTAAAACCAAAACACCTCCTCCCCCCAGATTATCCTAACTGATTTGATGGAATGATGGGGGAGGGGAGCAGAGGTGTTGCTGCATTATGCAGCATGGGTCCTGGGGGAATATAGGTCCTTAAAAAATGTATGTCACTAATTCCGAATGAAAGTCCTCTGAGCTCTCTCACTTATCGGTTTCCCATCTCTCTGTGTGCTTTCCCCCCCATAATGCTGGGCCATTACTTAAAACGGTTCCAACAGGTTCCTTATCAATCCCAGTGAAGTGAAAGGAATGTCACAGGCTTAATGGAACGCTTTGCCAATCAGCACTATTTTAGTGGCATGTCTGGCATTTTAAAGACAAAAATCTCTTTTCCAATATCCCCTACAAGCAGCATGGAGGAGTTGCTTCAGAGAAAGGCAACATGCCATGAGCCACAAAATGCTGCAGCCCTTACTGAAAGTGACTGGAGTGTTTAAGCTGGTGGTGGAATAAGGAAAATACCACCAATGGTCACTAGATGTCCCTCTTGTGTCTTAAAAGAAACATGCATCCACTTCCCCTCCCTCTGGGATCAAAGTAAATGGAAGACGCGATAAAGAAAGAGGGCTTTATTTGTGGTGTTGTGCCTTAAATGCATAATGGGTTTTAGTCAGTTAGACAAATTCCAGCTCTAAGGAAGTGTTTTCAATGACCATTTTGTCAATATAATTATTAATTAAATGATGATTTTTAAATGTCCATATTAACAAACAGATCAGAAGAACCGATAGGATTGTAATTACCAGCAGACACAGGGAAGCTGCTTTAGCAACTGCAGCTTCATGTTGGGGAACAAAGCAGTGACATGATGACCCTAATTTCCTTCCTTGCTTGTTATTTAGTGGCTGGAAGTTTGTTTTGGTGTCCTCTCCCCCTTCCCAATATGTGTCACAAAAGATTGGGATCATGGGGATTTTTAAAAATAAAAGCCGTTGGTATTGTAAACCTTGTCAGATCTCCTTAACAAAGGAGATCCAATGCAGAGCATGTCTTAGGAATGTGATTGCAATTACAAAGGTAATGACATTGTACATGAATTGCATTCCCCTCTTTAGCTTTAAAAAGACAGCAGAGTATACACATTCTATTAAGTCTCCCTGAGGTAGCAGGTCTGCTGCCTGCTTATCTTGTTGTGAGCATCTTTTTAAATGCCACTGCAATGTTAATAATTTTACCTGAGTAATTCTTCCATTTCTCATTACCTGGGGGATTGTTAATGGCTGAGAAGCCTATTCAGACTTTCTCCAGCTCAATCAGATCTTGAAGGCGCCAGTTTACTTTTATTGATCAGTAGGTTCCTGACAAGGTTTGCCACAAGGAAGCATCATCATCATCCTTTTTTTTTTTTTTAACTCAAAAGGGAACAGCTTGTTTTAAAGTTTACAGCTAAAAGCTTCTAAGCATATCTTAAAAACATCTGAGCACGATGCTAATTGTTCTTTTAAAATGTCCAGGCAATATTTTAGAAGGCTGCCAAATACACAAATAACATCCTGTGTTTGAGATATAAAACCTTCTTAATGCCCTTTTTAGGCCTTTTTAATTATACCTAAATGCATTTTATTGCCACACACTGAGATCAAAGATAAATAACAATGTAAGTACAATAGAGGTTTTGTTTTGTTTTATTTTTGAAAGACATAGGATGTTGCCATGTTACCTTCCTCAGTATTTATCCTCTGCATTTCTGAGATATGTTTACAAAATTAACACCCAGCATAAAATGTTGTCAACTGTATAGTCAGGTTGCATACCTTTTTTTCCTATGTTGGAAGTCCTTGACAACTAAAATATTAATAGAGCCTCATCCAATGCCCTAAAGTCAATGAAAAGACCCCTATTGACTTCAGTTGGGATGATTTAGGCCCTCAGCATTATGCTATCCTACAGCTTTTCCAAGTTTACTGTCCTACTGATATTCTTTGCCTTAATTTTATATACAGTAAGTTTCAATGTGAACCCCTTAGTATATTATTCAAATAAAAGGTGTCCAACCCAATAAAAATCTGACAAGTGCTTTTGGCATACATAATATTTTTTAAGTATACCTTAAGAAGGGCACTGGATCGGGCCCTACATGTTAGAAGTAGACGGTAATGGTTGTAGCAAATATTATGAATCCATTTCACTTTCATTAATCTCAGTGAAAGTGTAATCATCAACATTATGACTCTATCAATATTGTCACAGTGGCTAATTATTAGTTTACTCACCTGCTCTGAATTTACAAGTACAGGAGCTCATGGTATGAGTCCCTTTAAACTTTTATCACTGATACCTTTTACAAGATATTCATTGCTCCCATAAACAGTTCATTTTAAATAGTTGACAGGGAACCTTTAGACAAAGATGTGCTGAACTCCCCCACCTGTGCTTACCACATTGAGGCTAAATCCAGACCTTTCATTCAATGTGGAACATTCCTGCAGGAAGGGGCTGATGAAATCAGTAATTAAGGGGCCTACTCTTGCTGTTTCAAAATTCCCTTTTGACTTTTTCTTGAATACAGACTGCATGCTTGGACTTTAAATATAAACATAAAACCAATACATTGGCTGGGTTTTGGTAGGTTCAATCAACCAACCAAAAAAAAAAAAAAAAATAGAAACACAGACAGATTCTTGTTCTCTGACTCAACTCCCAGCCTACACTATTTAATTTACAAGCCTACTTGTCAGTTTCATTGATTAAAGATTCAGTCTGTTGGAAAGCTAGTCATGGAAGAGTTTAAACACCCCTCCTTTCCATTCATCAGTGACCCTAATTGTGAGGCAGAGACAATGCAAGAAAAGGCCTTCTCCTGACAGTGTAACATTCATTATGGCTAGTTGATCTCAATTCCATGCACATTCCCATGTTTTTGGATTAAAGCAGATTTTTTTCTTGTTGTGCAAGACAATATTTGATGTGTTGATGTGATGAATGATGCGTCAAAGCCAATGGCAACACAAGAGATCTTGTATCATATGTTAAGTTATATTTGTATTCACCACTTTTAGCCTTTTTTGGGTGACTTTTTTTTTAAATGAAAAGGTAATGTGTTCCAGTAATATCAACGAGAAACAAACGATGGGGCAAACATGATTTTCCCCCTTCAAAAGTTAAAATGCATGATTGCAGCCAATATCCTAGATGAGCAAAGCCAGAGCTCAAACACTGCGGGTGGCTCCGCTATTTAAAGAGGAAAAAGCCTTGCTGTGTTTTGCCTCCAGCTTGTTGCCAAACGCCTCATAATATTAAAGGTGCATTTCAAAGTCGGGGGCTGCAGGGGGAAGAGAAGGAACCGTCCCATCATTTAAATCCATTGGCAACCAGACAAAACACATATTGACAGATAAAGCCCTGGTCGTTTTCATGAAAGGGACTGAAAGCGACAAGGAAACAGCCGGATCCTCTCTGCATCCCTGGCCCCGAAGGAAGCTGCGAAGGTCTCCAACTGCCCTGCTCGCTCTTTGGTACCACTCTGTAAGTTTCTCCAGCGGGCTCCCTCCCCTTGCTCCGCTTTGGCCCCGCCCCTGGGCCAGGAACGCGGTTCCACGGCCGCTGATTGGCTGCAGCCCGGCGTAGCTCAGGTCCGGAGCCGCGCTCTCTCTCCAGACGGTGTGGTGGCCAGGAGTTTGCAGCAGCAGCAGCCGCAGCGGCGGCGAGCGAGGTGGAGACGGGGCAGTGGGGAAGCCAAGCCGCCCAGCGCTCGGGCACACGCGTGGCACCGCTGGGGTGGGCTTGCACCAGCACCCCCGCCGCCAGCCCTGCAGCAGCTGCGGCTCCTGAGGATTTGGGAGGCTCGGATTTGCTGAAGAATTTAAATATAAAAAAGCTCCTCACTCGTCCACGGCGTCATTTCTGCCGGCTGGGCACACGCGCGCAGCCAGCCAAGCCCGGCGCCCGCCTCGCGCTGTTTCCCCGGCGCGTGTCCAGCCACGATTCAGGGACTATGAGCCTGGAAGTGAAACTTTCCTGGAGCGAGCTTTATTTCCCCTGCCCATTCGCAAACCCGATGAATGCGAGATAATAATGGAGAGGAAAAAGGCGAAGGCTGTCTCCGAGCTCAGCACGCCAGCGCTCTGATTCACCGCGGAGCAGCCCGCCCCTGCTGTGAGCGCCTCGGGCTTTGCCTAGCCAACCTATTGCTCCTACTTTCCCCGGGCGAGCCGAAGGAAGAGGAGGAGAGGTGGGGCTGCTGTGCAAACTGCTGTAAGAACTTGCGTGGCGGATACGGTGTAACTGACTAGCTCGGGTTTCCAAAGGCGAGCGTGACTTTCCACTGCTAACTGTATGACTCTCCGAGATGACACAGCCTTCCCCATCTCCAGCCCAGGGAAGTGGCTCCGCGGTAGGGCCCTGAGGAACCCCCCAAAACCCGACCCCCCAGTAGCATCTTATTTTGCAGACGTTCCCCTCCCCCGTCTTTCCAGTCTGTGACTTATGATCGGATAAGGCTTCCCCCACCCCTGCTCGTTTGCAGCCGCACTTTCACACCAGCCGCTGTTTCGGTGTCTGGTTGCTTTTTTTTTTTTTAAATAGGGTTTTATTTTTAATGCAGTAACCACGAGGATGTGTTTAAAGTGTGCCTGGTCTCTGCAGTGAGGTCTGTGCTATTTTTTTTTTCGGGAGGGGGGAGATATTGCGCATGCCAGGTGCAAATAAATCCAGATCCCCTCATATATTGACTGCTCTGTGATTTTTTTTTTAATCTCTCTATAAAATACAATTTTTCTATAACTTTTAACCTGCATGCACCTCGATGGGCGGAAAGCGCAGCTGATTTTACTGGGATGGTCGATGCTAACTTTGATAAAGAGGTGACTGCCGGGGCAAGCAGACGAGCTGATCGTCTCTAGGCTCGAGACGATTTCTGCCTCTGATTTTACCCTATTTTAAAACACAACACACCCCACCCCGGTTCCCCCAGACAGCCAAGCACCAAAAGACCCCCGCCCCCGCCGGGCGATCAACAGGCAGCCAGGAGGGGAGAGGGGCGCCAGGTGTGCGGAACCGGGAGATGGATATTCTCCCCGTCCTGCTCGCCTTGCTGTGGTCCGGGGCAGGAGCCCTGATCAACCTGAAGTACTCGGTGGACGAGGAGCAGCGCGCCGGCACGGTGATCGCGAACATCGGCAAGGACGCCCGGGAGGCCGGCTTCGTGCTGGACCCCCGCCAGCCCGCCGCCTTCCGGGTGGTCTCCAACTCGGCCCCGCACCTGGTGGACATCAGCCCGGGCTCGGGCTTGCTGGTGACCAAGCAGAAGATCGACCGGGACCTGCTGTGCCGCCAGAGCCCCAAGTGCGTGATCTCGCTGGAGGTGATGTCCAGCTCCATGGAGATCTGCGTGATCAAGCTGGAGATCAAGGACCTGAACGACAACGCGCCCAGCTTCCCCACCGACCAGATCGAGCTGGAGATCTCGGAGACGGCCAGCCCGGGCACGCGGGTGCCGCTGGAGAGCGCCTACGACCCGGACTCGGGCAGCTTCGGGGTGCAGAGCTACGAGCTCACCCCCAACGACCTCTTCGGGCTGGAGACCAAGACGCGCGGCGACGGCTCCCGCTTCGCCGAGCTGGTGGTGGGGCGCAGCCTGGACCGCGAGACGCAGTCCCACTACAGCTACCTGCTCACGGCGCTGGACGGCGGCCACCCGCCCAACTTCGGCACGGTGGAGCTCAGCGTCCGGGTCATCGACTCCAACGACAACAACCCGCTCTTCGAGGAGCCGGCCTACGCTGTCAGCGTGGCCGAGAACGCGCCGCCCGGCACGCCCCTGCTCCGCCTCAACGCCTCCGACCCCGACGAGGGCACCAACGGGCAGGTGCTCTACTCCTTCCACAGCTACGTGTCCGAGCGGGCCCGCCAGCTCTTCCACCTGGACCCGCAGAGCGGCCTGCTCAGCGTCAGCGGCCCCCTGGACTACGAGGAGGGCCACAGCTACGAGCTGGACGTGCAGGCCAAGGACCTGGGGCCCAACTCCATCCCGGCCCACTGCAAGGTGACGGTCAGCGTGCAGGACGCCAACGACAACCCGCCCCTCATCAACCTGCTCTCGGTCAACAGCGAGCTGGTGGAGGTGAGCGAGAGCGCGCCGCCCGGCTACGTCATCGCCCTGGTGCGGGTCTCCGACCGCGACTCCGGGGCCAACGGGCGGGTGCAATGCAAGCTGCTGGGCAGCGTGCCCTTCCGCCTGCAGGAGTACGAGAGCTTCTCCACCATCCTGGTGGATGGGCGGCTGGACCGGGAGCAGAGGGACCAGTACAACCTCACCATCCAGGCCCGGGACAACGGGGTGCCCTCTCTGCAGGCCACCAAGTCCTTCACCGTCAAGATCACCGACGAGAACGACAACCATCCCCACTTCTCCAAGCCCTACTACCAGGTCATCGTGCAGGAGAACAACACCCCTGGGGCCTACCTCCTCTCCGTCTCCGCCAGGGACCCTGACCTGGGCCTAAATGGCAGCGTCTCCTATCAGATCGTGCCCTCCCAAGTCAGGGACATGCCCGTCTTCACCTACGTCTCCATCAACCCCAACTCTGGGGACATCTATGCCTTGAGGTCCTTCAATCACGAGCAGACCAAGGCTTTCGAGTTCAAGGTCTTGGCCAAAGATGGGGGCAACCCGTCCCTGCAGAGCAATGCCACCGTCAGAGTGATCGTCCTGGATGTCAACGACAACACCCCTGTGATAACTGCCCCACCTCTGGTCAATGGGACTGCAGAAGTGTACATTCCTAGGAACGCTGGGGTTGGTTACTTAGTGACAGTGATCAAGGCAGATGACTATGATGAGGGGGAGAATGGAAGACTATCCTATGAAATGGCAGATGGGGATAGAGGGTTTTTTGAAATAGATCAGCTCAATGGAGAGATAAGGACCACCAGAGCATTCGGGGAGAATGCAAAGACTACTTACGAGCTGATCGTGGTGGCGCATGATCATGGAAAAACATCGCTCTCAGCTTCTGCCTTGATTTTGATATACCTATCTCCAGCTCTCGATGCCCAGGAATCCATAGGATCTGTTAACTTGTCACTGATTTTCATTATTGCCCTGGGTTCTATTGCTGCCATTCTTTTTGTCACCATGATCTTTGTGGCAGTCAAGTGTAAAAGGGATAACAAGGAAATAAGGACCTACAACTGCAGGTAACGTGAACTTGTTTCTTTGTACCATGCAATATGTGCTTTGATTTGTCAATCTAAATTACTTTTCCATTTGTTTTAAACCCACAGGTGTATTGCACACTTTTTAGGAGCAAAAATGAGGGTTCATGATATTATGTTGCTTTTAAGAAAATTTCCATAAACTTTTTTTTTTAAATTACTCTGGGAGAAGTGGTTTTGAAAAGAATATTCCAGTCTGAATAAGTGTGTTTTGACAATCTGTCCTAATATACATTTTCTTATGCATTCTGTAGCAGAACAAACCAATCTGTCTTAAATCAGCATAGCTATTTCCTGTGTGCTCAGGGGGAAAAATCAGATCGAATTGTTACCAAAAGAGGAGAGAGCCCCTGATTTTAGATTTCAGGAGAGAACTATGTTTTATATAGTTGCACTCACTCCTGGGTGAGCAGTACCATCCTGGTTGTAAAGCAAGGTTGGATTTTTGAAGCATTGAACAGCTGAAAAGGAACAAGCCTAACGTGGGGAGAGTTGTAGGTGCTCACAGCACTGAGTCCACACATAGGATAGCAAGTCCATGCCTACAGTAGTAGTTGGTATTGGTGGGCTTTGCTTTAAGGTTCATCTGCATGATGTTTGGATCCTGTCCCCACCAGAGGATGTCACTATGGGCATTTTTTATGTGTTGGTTTTCTCCAGGAGTGGTGGATATAAAAAAAGTGGAAGCTGGGAGAACACACTATGAAAGAAATCAGGGTTCAGCTAGAATTCACGAAGTGGAGCAATGCCCTTAAAGCCCTTTCTTTCCATATAAAAGAACTATTGTGCATGGGTGTTGCAGGATGCAGCTCTTACAAGCAAAAATAAATCCAAAAGAATAGGGGGGAAAAGAGTCATTTCCTTGAATAAACCCAATTCCTTGTGAAAATATAACGGTTGATTTAGTTCTTATCAGTTGTTTTAATGATCATATTTACAACTCTGCATGATTTTGCAATGCATGATCACAAGTCCAAAATGGGGAATGGTAGGTCATCTCTGCATCTGAAACCTTAGCTGCTATGAAAGCCTAATATCTGAAATTGTGTTCCCTGAATATGTAACAGCCAAGCGATTATTGTTTCTTTTACTATTCTCTGTGTTACACAAGTTAGTAGACAAATGCTAACCACACATGAATATCAATCAGATGCCATAAAGGAGCAGCTGCAATGCCTCATAAATGGTTTAATCCTGTTACTAGTGCACTAGCCATGACTTCTTCTTTCCTTCAGCACTGAATCTTTCAGATGGAAGGAATGGAAATTAATTTTGATCTACCTTTGTAACATAATGATTGCCTGTGGCAATTTTATAGTGCAGAAGAATGTGCAGTCTTTAAAGTTTTATTTACAGAGATATAATAACGGAGAGTTCAGTTTTTATATCCCATTTTCACAACATAAAGCATGTTTATAAGCCCTTTTGCTGGATGGGGAAAAATCATCTACAAATAAAGCACTGTATGTGCTATATTATGGGATGCCTAGCTTTAAATGAGAGCTAATATACCAGATTTCTTGCCAGTTTGGTCCATTAAACAAGAATAGGATCTGACTGTCTAAAATCAAATCGTGGTGAAGCCTCTAACAACTTCAAACAAAGAACCAGGAGGCTTAATGTGTGTTAGGGATTAATGAAGTGCAGTTTAATTAAATAATTGGTCAATAGAGAAAGGACATCAGAATGAATGCTGTGAGAATTGGACTCTGGCATTGCCAAACTTAAACATTGAGGTAAACAAAACAATTAAAGCTCTGTCAAGTGTTGTTAGACTAGCCTGCATGCCTACAGATCTTTTGCGCAACAAAAATCTCCTGAATTCCTTTATTTTATTGACAAGCACAATGGAATGATCATTCTATTAGCAGCGTAAATCTGATCAAGTGAAGTCAGCTGCAGAGGCGCAAAGAAGTACTGTATAGGCTTAGATGTGGTTTTGATCATCATGTGTCCCATATGTGCATTTTGTATGTCTGTTTAGATTTGTCTTTTCTTTTCTTATTTTTTCAAGGTGCCTATCAACATCTGCAGGAGGTTTTTCATAAAATTAGTTCATTTATGAGGCGTATGAGAGAGCTAGCTGTTTTGATGGGTTTTTTTTCCGGCTCAGGCAATTAGCTTTGTAGAGCAAGAATGCTTGTACAATATTTACCTTTCTAGATAAACCTGTGTTTCTTATTCTTGCTGTTATCTCCTTAATTGCAATTATTGGATTCAAAAAAACCCACCTTTATCATAATTTGAAAAGTAACAAACTCCATACTTTTGAATGTATATTTCTGGCTATGGTAATAGTTTAACATAATTCCTTTGAGAAGTATTGTTATGTCTGGCATCTTGTATGCATATCTATATCTATCTGTGTGGCATTGATAATGATACACGGTCCTCTGGGTCAAAAAAGAACCACAGTTACTTCAATCTAAATGTACAGGGATAATGCCGAGTGCAATTATGTTTTTAATTATTTTTTCCAGTAGCTTAATGGTAACTTTCTTCCTTTGGTATTTTTTAAGAGAGAAAGACACACATCCTGCATCAGTTCGTTCTTTCAGCAGGTACGAAGCAAAGGGGAAAGACAGGCATAGAAAAACAAGCTGATGTAAGAAAAGGTCAGAAGAATAGTTTCTCTTTGAAAACATCATTTTTGCTCTTCAGTTTCTAGAAGAAAAACATTTCCAAGGAAGTGGGGAGGGGTATTGGGGGGAGGGGAGAAGAAAGGTTCCAGAGAAGATTTAAAGTTATCAAATGGTACCATGAAAGAGCTGAAATAAAAGCAACCTGGAAACATTTTGTTATGCAAACAGCCTTTGGAGTATGGTGGGATAAGTGTGCAAGATAAGAATATTGTGGAATTTGCTGTATTTACTGCTAGGGGAGAAGATCTGGAGAAAAACCTCTGGTCATGCTGATTTTTGATTTACATGAACTAAACACTTTAAAAATCCTTATTACACATGGAAATTAATTCAGGTACTCTTTTCAGTTCATGGACCTTAACATCTCCATTTTTTCTTTTCTGCAGGCTGAACTTTATTCCTGGTAACTAAATATCAGCAATTATAAACACCAAACAAAACACGGAGGAAATGTTCCCTTCCCTTTCTTTTTGTGTGTTACTTGTAAACTTTATACATATGAAAATAAGCTAAAGATCATATATTGCCTCAGGATTCAAAACATGACATAAGGTGCATGAATAAGAAGTCTGTGTTGAGATGGGGCTAAGCCCTCTGGGTTTCTTAATAATTATTGAGCCGGGCACAGTTCAGGATTCTATTAGATACTCATTTTGCTTCTTCTGTCCCACAGAATTGCAGAGTACTCTTATGGGCATCAAAAGAAATCAAGCAAGAAGAAAAAAATCAGCAAGAATGATATCCGTCTGGTACCACGGGATGTAGAGGAGACAGATAAAATGAATGTGGTGAGCTGCTCCTCCCTTACTTCATCTCTCAACTATTTTGACTATCATCAGCAGACCTTGCCACTGGGCTGCCGCAGATCTGAAAGTACCTTCCTCAATGTGGAGAATCAGAATACTAGAAACACAGGCTCCAACCACGTTTATCATCACACCTTCACCGGGCAGAGTCCCCAGCAACCGGATCTGATCATCAATGGAATGCCATTGCCAGAGGTGAGTGTGGCCAGAACTTTTACAGAGTTTGTGAGGCTGAATCTAAACAGTTTGAGAACCTCCCTAGCAGCAAATGAAAGTTTGGTGTATAGAACTTAGTGTGTCAAGGCAATGTGTCTTGTTGCAAGTCATGCCTCCAGACTTTATAGTATCTGCTTCCAGAAGGAGGCAGATATTCATGTAAATATATGTACATATAATGCATTTTAATTTTTGCAGGTATTATACTCCACGCATCTGTTGGTGTTGTCATTGTCGTCTCTGGGCTTTAAGCACTGCGAAAGCCACTGCTTGAACACAGAGATCAACAGTATTTAATGCATGCTCTACATGGATGCTCAGATACCATGATGATGAGCATAGTATAAATACCTAGCAGTTAAGTTAAGAGTTGGATGTAAAAGTCTGAAGTCACTTAAATCTTTCTAATGGAAGAATCGGCCACTGTAATAATCACTGACTTCAAATATGGGCACAATCCTGCAACTCTTACTTCTGTGAGTAATTCTTACTCACCACATGTCGTCCCAGTTAAGTCAGCAGGGCTGCTAATGCAAGTAATGACGGCAGGGTCAAGCCCATGCTGTACTAATAGTGTTGGTGGAGTGGTCCCCCCCCCCCCATGCTAATTTCATACATTTTAGCTTTAATGGGATGACTCTTGAGGAAACATCAGTTAGGTCAATAGTTAAATTCTTAAGTTGGTCTTTGAAGGTTTTTTAAATTTTTATTTGTGGCCATTGATATGATAGTAGGAATACACAGTGCTTCAGGGTTTTCACTTTAAATTAGGCAGCTGAAGTTCTAACATCTCCCATATTGTCGCCTCACTATTTGGTGTGAGTGAGTGGTGATCATTGAAATAGGTGATGGATGGTGTCTTCCTAAATATGAAGAAATGAGGTGGAGTGTCTGTGGCCCTGGTCGCACTCACTGACTTCCTCTAATTCCATCAGGTGTTTTCTGTACATCATGGGCATTGTTTACTGTTGCTTGTTTGTTTCTCTTTGAATTGTTATTTGGTATTAAACAAAACAATCAAAGGTTTGTCATGTTTCCTACTTTAAACAGAATAACAAAGCTGAAAAAGTAGCTAAAATATTTATGGCCTACTTTAATCTGCTCTCAGTACACCAGTGTAAATGCAAAATGAGTCCACTGAAGACAGTGGAGGTGCTCCAGATTTATACCTTTTTGTCTACCCAGTGATTAAACACCCAGGCCTGGCATGCGTCAGCTGACTTGGGATCACAGGACGCGAACTACAAGGCCGTAAAATTGCGGTGTGGCTGTTTAGGCTTGGGCTGGAGCCTGGGTGCTGGGACTCTCCACCCTCATGGGGTCCTAGAGTTCAGGCTCCAGCCCAAGCCCGAACAACTACACTGCAATTTTTACAGCCCGATGAGCCCAAGTCATCTGACCTGGGCCAGCCGCAGGCGTCTAATTGCTGTGTAGATACACACTAAGAGTACAGTTTTGCCCTTAGTGTCTGGTTGCAGGCCTGTTTTAAAGCAGTTGGTGTCTGTGGGCCTGATCTTGCAGTCCTTATGTTGTCAAAATTCCCACTGAATTCACTGTTTGTAGTGTCATTAGACACTGTGTTGGTCCCAGGATATTAGAAAAACAAGGTGGATGAGGTAATATCTTTTGTTGGAGCACCTTCCGTCGGTGAGAGAGACAAGCTTTCGAGCCACACACAGTTCAAGGTTTGGGAAAGGTATTCAAAAGTGTATCGCCTAAATACAAGGTGGAACAGGTTATTTAGCATAAGTAGTGAAAGCACATTTTAAGGGTCCATTCAAAGTGAAGTGGCCCATTAGTACTTCTGCAGTCACAGGACAAAAAAGGTGGGGTTAGTGAGTTAGATGGTTGTATTTAAGCCATAAATCCAGTTTCTCTATTAAGACCATGATATTTAGTGTCTAGCAAGTTATGAACTTAAGCTCCCCAGCTTGTCTTTTGAAAGTGTTGTGCAGCTTTCTTTTGAAGACGAGGACTGAGAGGTCAGATGTGGAATGAATGTGTTTTGAAAAATGTTTACCCTCAGGTTATATGGTGTTCTTGTCTTTTATTATTTTTCTGTGTGAGTTCATTCGAGAGCACAGTGATTGTCTGGTTTCACTCCCAGGGTTGCTATGGAGGCATTTAGTGCATTGGATGAGGTACACCACACCTTGTGATAGGTATGTGTAGAACCTATGGCTCTTGAAAGATATGTTGTGTGGGGTATTGATCATTGTGGCAGTGGAGCTATGTCTGTAGGTTTTGCATGGGAGGGTCTGGTGCTGCTTTCAGTTGTTGGGTCCTGGTCTGCTGGGAGCTTGCTTCTGTTGAGCTAGGTGAGGTTTGAGGGTTGTTTGAAGACCAGAAGAATTCACTAGTATTTTAGCCTCCATAAGTACTGCATAATTAGGTCCTTTAAAGGGTAATTTTTGGTGGTCCCTGAATAGGGATATAAGCCTTTGTTCTTGAATTGTTATGGCGTCCCTAGGTAAAATCCAGGGGTAGAGTTTTAAAGGAGGGATTTAGTTTGTAATTAAAAGGTGACTCTCTTAGTTTCTAGGTCTTTGAGATATCATCTGCTTTTACCCCCCTTGCATTTCACATCTGTCCTGCCATAGCAGCTCCAGACTTTTACATGTCATCTTACAGTTTTGCCTTTTTCAAGGTTACCCACTTAGATGCACTGAGACAACTTCTGCATCAGTGCACAAGCACACGGAGCCAGTACTGAATATAAACAGCCTGTAGCTGCCAGGAGTGAGAGAGTGTCTAAATGCAATTAGGAGGGCATGGCTGAAGTAATAGAGCACTGTTACAGAGAATGAAAGTTCAGCTTAACCTCTGGTATAAAAGCTGTAATCAGGCGTCTTGGCTGTACCTGAATATTGACCTGTATATAATAACTTGTATAATTTACTGTATAGGCCAGGTCTACACTAGGAAATTAGGTTTGTATAGCTGTGTTGCTCAGGGGTGTGGCTTTTTCACACCCATGGGTGATGCAGTTAAACAGACCTAACCCGCAGTGTAGAAAGTGCTGAGTTGACCGGAGAATCTCCCATTGGCCTAGCTGCCACCTCTCGCGGAGTCGAAGTACCTACGCTGCTGGCAGAAGCTCTCCCATGGACCTAGGTAGCATCTTCACTGAAGCGCTACAGTGGCACAGTTGTAGCTGCTGCATCAATTTAAGTGTAGATCTGCCTAGATACAGACCTGAGGCAGAACCCCTGATCCAAATGCCCTCATACTTGAGGAGAGTTTGGATCAGTATCTAGATCTGAATTCTTTGGCTCAGGCCTTTCTTTAATTAATTACATATGCTAGGGAAATTGATCATGCAGCCATCTTTGAACCCTAAACTCAGGTGGGCTTGAGAAAAGGTGAAGAATTCCAGAATTTGTTAATATTAGGGTCCCATCAAGATTCAGGCTCATCTGAGCACTGCATAGAATAATATTTGAGGGGTGGAGTGTTCCGAGAGTTCAGATCACACTTTCTTTCAAGATTGTGGGTAAGCAAAGGCTTTTTGTGTTCTGGGGGCAGTGTCCTATGAATAATTCCTGCCTTTATGGGTGGGAAAATGGTATCATTTGGAGGAGGGTCTCAGAAGTGTTATTGGCGGCTGCTGCTGCTGCCTATCAAAAGGCATTGGTATTCCAGAGCACTGTAGGAGCCTCCTATGCAGTTTCTACATATAGGGCAGTTGAGCAACATTGTGAGTGCTCTGAGGTCATGATTCAGTATTACAGACTAAATTCAATCATAAAATCCATCACACATTGGTATTAACTAGAATTGTCTGTGGGTAGCTGGAGGTCTGCAGTATTGGGGAAGAGGAAAAGATCAGGGGAGACATCATAGCACAGCTGATAAAGTTAGTAGACATACTCAGCCAGAATACATTTATGTTCAAATTTCTCCCTGGTGCAGCTGCATTACAGTTAAGCTTTGGATCCAGCTGGGTGTGAATCTCCCTGAAGAAGCCTCAACTCTATTAACTCTGTTTTTTTTCTATTAGGGAGGCAGGACACTGGCACAAGGGAAAGGCATTTCCCTACATTTCTCGTCTTTAACTTGAGTCCCTCTGTCACTTCTTATAAGCTTAATATATTAGAAGGCACTGAAACATGGAGTGTTGAAATGAATTTATTGTATTAACAAATTAAATGTTTCTCTACCCCACTTCAGTGTCAGCTTAAAATGTAGTATGCCAGCAGTTAAACTAGAACTGCACAAGGGGCAGTTACAAGATTTTCACAGTTTTATTAAGAGTACAAGCAGTTCTCTCACTGGGTGAGTTCAGAAAGTCTCATCCAAAGCCTGTTGAAATAAATGGGAGACTTTCCATTGACTTCACTGGTTTTTGTGTCAGGCCTTGCACAAATCCAGCTCTGAGAATGTCTCTCCACCAAGGCGTTGTCTGTTTTGTTTGTGTCCTAATTTATATCCCTTGAGGAGAGGAATTGGACGAACACTCCTTGCACCTCAGTTGCAATGCTGGAGGTGTTGAATGTTCTCTCCACTGCATGCCATGCCTTCGTATGAAATGAAGGATTAGGAGTGTTCAGCCCCTGAGAGATCTGGCTGGGATCTCTAAGGGCTTTTAAAATCCCTTCAGAATGCTAGATCCAAATGATCCCCCTGCCACGTGATGCTGAGGGGAGCAAGACCAGAGAAAACCCACAGAAATATTGTCATCCACTAAGAAGGGCAAGTGGATATGTGGTAGCATCCCTGTAGCATGTATCCTCCCCCTTACAAGAATTGTGTGTAAACTGGTCTCTGTGAGTGGGAGGCTGAAGCCAGCCAAGATGGGAGTAGAGTTGGAGAGCAGCTGTGCTACATGATATGCTCCCAAGAGAATGCGGACTAATATGTGGCAGACTGCTGGCTTAATGCTGATACTGTTTGCATTAATTCCCTCCCTCTGCTCTGCTCCTTGGGAGTAGTGGAGGGCCAGGAGAACATAGTGGGTGGAAGCACCACCATGTAAAGTCAGGCTGCCAGTTATTTACAGATGGGAAGAGGGTAGCACAGTGTAAAGGGAAATTGAGTCAGTGCATCTAATTGAGGAATCATGAATTTGGGCCATGGATCCCTGGCCTTCTGGCCTTTGATGGGCACATTCCCTGTCTTGGTCACACTGCTGTTGATTGCAAAATCTGTGGAGGGAGGATCATAGACGTGAGAGATGGAAAAGACCTTTTCAGTCATCTAAGTCATCTCTCTGCCAGTGCAGGATGCCTCAGACTTGGCAGCTACATCAGAACTGCAGGGATCTTTGATTTGTTCCCCTCTTCATATTTTCACACAGGAGTACAGCCCCGGGGCCTTCCTGGGCAAGGAGAACCAGTTCAGGTGAAAAAAGAGCTTACCAAGGATACTCTGTACACTACTCCATACTGATCCTTAAATGAAATCTACTTTGAAGCTTGAACAAAGTAGGAAACTGGGTTTAAGAACCATAACGTTCTTTTTCAAAATAGTACCAACCAGGCTGTTGTTATGGGGAGGCTGTTGTGCTATTTCTGACCCAGCTGGCACCAGGAATTACTTTAAATCTGGAAGACCCAAGAGTTTCAGCTGAAAATCCAAACTTTTGGGTGCTTGTGCAAATGGAGCCTCCAAACATTGGGAGCTCATCCATCACTAGCGCCCAGATTGCACAGTGATGAGCTCTTTACAAATGCCCAACATAGAGAGAAGTTGCACAAAAGGATATTCCAGAACTGTTCAGAGTCTGTGGAGAAGCAACCTGTTACCAGATCCCAGCTTTCTCTTACTACTTAATCTGAGTCCATGCTCTTCTCTCCCCTTCAAGATCTGTGCTTCTAAAAGATAAATAGGTCATTGACCCTGGCCCGAGCTTCTGTCCCCCTGCCCAGTCCAAAACATGGTGGTTGACTTCCAGGGTGCTTCCAGCCTGGGTCTGCTAGGAAGATGACTGCAGGTCTCACTGCAGCAGTCTCCATGTAACTGCAATGGAACAGTTGCTGTTCCTCAGTGTCAGACTGTATTACATTAATAGGAGTTACAGTGCATTAGCAATTACGTGTTTACAAAGCATATTATTATAACACTTCCCGTTGCAGACCGTTTAGTAATTACGATTCTTACCCAGCCACCTAGATTTCAGACAACTGAATTGTAGCTGCTAGAGAAGGGCAAAACCTGCTATCCCATCCAGTCCATCTCCCAGTCAGTGCGGGATTGTTCCCTGCAGTATATTTACCAGGACTTTGTCCAGTTTAGTTTAAAATGTCTCAAGTGATGTGGTCTCTGCCATTTCCCTTGGGAGACTGTTACACAGTCTATTAGATTTTGGTGTCAGGGAGATTTTACTAATGTTTAGCCTACCTGTTACTTTCCATTTTTGTGCTGATGGGAAAGCACAACATCGGTTGACACAGGATACAATACAGAGGTAAACAAAGTAGCTTTATATGCCAGCTAGCATGAGATGTTTGCATCTGAAAAGTGACTGTCTCTAAAAACAACCATTTCCCTAGCAGAGGATGGGTTTGGATTGGCTTGATATATAGCTGGTCTTTAATGTGAGGCTCATTTACTTTAACAGTTAAGAACCTTGAAATAAAAGTCCCTGAGGACGAGTTGTTTGTGGAGACAAATGCTCTTCAGGAGACGCTTCATCTTTCTCTGCAGCATCGTTCAAATGGTGGCAGGTATCTGGGCTGCATACACAGTGTCTTGTTGCTTATAATTGAACTCACTTGTGCTCCCACCTTTTGTCCAATTGGTTTGGAGGGGATGAAGCATGTGTGTCTGCAGGGATTAGAATAAAGAACAGGAGTACTTGTGGCACCTTAGAGACTAACCAATTTATTTGAGCATAAGCTTTTGTGAGCTACAGCTCATTTCATCAGATGCATAAATTGGTTAGTCTCTAAGGTGCCACAAGTACTCCTTTTCTTTTCGCAAATACAGGCTAACACGGCTGCTACTCTGAAACCAGGGATTAGAATGTGTTTCTGAGAAAAAATATTAGAGACTGCTAGCCTAGAAAGGCTTTTTCTTTATTCTTTGGGCCAAATTGTTACTTCAGTCTGTGTCTGCCAGTAAAATTATTGTTAGAGGATCTGTGGGGTGGAATTCTTCCACTGTGACTTTTGACCCTAGTCTATTCCTGCCAACCCATCACTTCGCAGGCCCTCTTTTGTGGGGTTGAGGCAAGAGGGGACCTCAACCCCAGCCAGCACTGCTGTCAAGCACATTGATGGGGTGATTCCTCTGGGCTAGGGCCCGGCAACAGGTTCACATTTGTCCCCACGGGGTTAGACACCATTCCCCTATCTCATAAGGAAGTGCCTAATGTGTTACCTTTTTGGATCTGGTGTTTGAATCAGCAAGTTCCTGTGCTGGGCATCTGCTAAAAGTTGTGACAACTAAACAACCCTCATGTAGGTCCAAACTATGACACCTGGGAGGGGGTGAATTCCAGCCATCTGGTTGCTCAAAACCTAACCCTGAAGTTTTGCTGCAAGGAAGATGGAAAAATCCCAACCAGCCTCAGCCAATCTGGTGGTTTGGGGGAAAAATTCCTTTCCAATCCCAAAGGGCTGACTTGCGCATCCCACAGCGACCTAGATAAGGGAAGAAGGGTAGACCGACTTTTAGAAACCAGCAAACAGGAAGTGGCTTCAAGCACATGACTTGAAATCTCATGCCAAATCCTGCGAGATGTTATGGCACCAGATCCCGGGCCTGATCCCATGATACTTCAAGCCTATCTTGGAAGTCCTGTGGTGGCTGGAAATCTTGTGGGACCTGTCCTGTCCTTTTGCCCTCTCCCATCATGGGAGCCATCAAAACACTGCCCTCTCTAGGATCAGGGCCCTCTTCTGGTCACAAGCAGAGTTTGAAATAATTGTGAATTGGTGCCAATATCAAGGGTGAGTGAAAAGAGTCAGAGTTTGGCCCTTTATATTGAATTATTTACATTTGTTTTGCAGCAGGGGCACATGGGGTATTCTTTGGAAAAGATGTTTTCCAGCCAAAGGAAAACTACACCCATTTTGTGCCTCAGTTTCCTAAAGCTCACTGGGGATAAGTGGCCTTCTCCTTGGGGAACCTGGGGAAAAGTGAGCTGTCAAGGTTCCTTCCCCACTCTGAACTCTAGGGTACAGATGTGGGAACCTGCATGAAAACCTCCTAAGCTTACTTTTACCAGCTTAAGTTAAAACTTCCTTAAGGTACAAACTATTTTACCCTTTGCCCTTGGACTTCCACTGCCACCACCAAACGTTTATCTGGGTTTATTTATTAGGAAAACATTGTTTGGAAACGTCTTTCCCCCTCAAAATCTTCCCAACCCTTGCACCCCACTTCCTGGGGAAGGTTTGGTAAAAAGCCTCACCAATTTGCATAGGTGACCACAGACACAAAACCCTTGGATCCTAAGAACACTTAAAAAAAAAACATTCAGTTCTTACAAAAGAAGAATTTTAATAGGAGAAATAGTAAAAGAAAAAAACCTCTGTAAAATCAGGATGGTAAATACCTTACAGGGTAATTAGATTCAAAAGACAGAGAATCCCTCTAGGCAAAACCTTTAAGTTACAAAAAGGCACACAGATAGGAATATCCATTCTATTCAGCACAACTTAATTTCTCAGCCATTTAAACAAAACAAAATCTAACACATATCTAGCTAGATTACTTACTGAGTTCTAAGACTCCATTCCTGTTCTGTCCCCGGCAAAAGCATCACACAGACAGACCCTTTGTTTTTCTCCCTCCTCCCAGCTTTTGAAAGTATCTTGTCTCCTCATTGGTCATTTTGGTCAGGTGCCAGTGAGGTTATCCTAGCTTCTTAACCCTTTACAGGTGAAAGGGTTTTTCCTCTGGCCAGGAGGGATTTTAAAGGTGTTTACCCTTCCCTTTATATTTATGACATAAGCCTTAAAATTAAAAGGGCCATATCCAGCCATCATGTTTTGTATGATGCTTCTAAAGAACTTTTTCTGGGAGTTGTGCTTATGGATCAATGGCAAATTGGAATGCGTCTTCCTGTGTCTTGTGCTGGTGGCAGTTACTTGCTAGAGAGTGACAGTATGTTGGAAGTGGTATGGAAGCCAGCATGTGGGAGTGTAAATGCATTGGGATGAAGGTGGTATATACATGTGAAACATTATGTATTATTAAGAGCTTGTGAATCAACTTCTGTCTTGCTTTGATGCTGTCTTATTATCAGCCCATTCAAAAAGGCTGTGCGCAGAGTGCTCCTAGGACTTCAGAATCTGCCCTCAGACACTCCTCTTTTCTGTTAAGCTTTTGGGGCCAGGTTTTCAGACCAGAGCTGCACATGCATAGCCTATTTTACAGGAGCAATGCATGCCCACACAGCTACCCAGGCGCTTGTGCAAATCTGATATGCGGATGCAAGGGGGTAGTGTGCATGTTTGTGCCAACAGTGCACTAAAATCACAGTCTCATAATTTGTCTCCCAGTGTTAACTAAGTACTTCTGTTGTTAAACTAGGATTAAAGTACAAGGGATGCTAGTTTGCAGTCTAAACAGTCCGGAATGCCGTGCTGCTGGTATCACAAACGAGGCCACTTTTTACTGAGATGGTGGACTCCAGCAATAGGCTCAGAAATGACCATCACATGAATAATTCTTATTCATATTGACTTCATTAGGACCATTCACATGGTGAGAAAGGTTGTAGGATCAGGCCTCATTGCTTTTACATATCTTTTTGCCAGGTAGTGCTTTTCTGACCACAGGAAATGGTTTTCCTAGCAAAAGACGCAATTTTCTTTTGGGTAACCCAGGCAGCTTTTGTTTAGAATATCTCTCTGTATTAACTACCATAAATTTTTAGAGTTAGCAAAGAATTTTATTTTGTAAGACATGAAATCCGTATGGGTCTTTCTCTGTCATTTCTCTACTTGTCAATTCTTTTTTCCTCTCCAGCTTCTCCTTTTTTGTGCTAGCCTTAAAAAGCCCCCAAAGTGTCTGTTATAATCACATTTTGTTTGTTACAACCAGAATGAATGCCCTCACATTAGTATGCCTGGTTTGAGAAAATCAGTTTCTGTCTGGTGTAACAGACAATTTGTGAAAAACCATGTCATTTATATGTGGGGTTCTACTAGGGAAACATCTGCATATATAATTGGAGAGGTTTTTAGTTCAAATTGTGAATAATGCTGTTTATAGAACTAAAATAAAAGTTTTCAGCACTCAGATGTGCCGTGCTGTTGAAATGCAGCTTATTTAACGAGGCGATCATCATTAAAGTATTATTGGCAGTATTGTTCAGCTTGTCGGAAGATTGACTTCACATGCAAAGTTGCCAGCCTTGTTTTTTCCTTGGGAGGTCACTGTTACTCAGCACTTTTCTTTAAGTTTTGTACACAAAGGTCACTTCTCTAATTAATGCATCTTCATTTTTGAGAGTGTGCACCTTTGTGTCATGTAGTATATTAACGGAAATTTTTCTTCTTTAAAAGCTTGGCAAAGACATGTGATGTTTTTAGTATTAATGACCCTCCCCGCCACCCTGTGGTTTATAAAAATAACCGATAGGTGTTTTGATTTTTAACTCTGAAGCGATTAAAAAAATGCTGGCTTTTAGGAAATCACATATAATGCCTGGATACGAAACAAACATTTGGCTGATTTATGGGATTGCTAATGGGATATGTAGCCTTACACCTGTAGGTCATCTCTTAGTCTCTGGCACAGGTTGATGGCAACTGAGAGTCATTATCTGATTTGCTGTTTTGAGGGTTTTGTGTAATGAATTGGAAATCTTAGCCTTGTTCCTAGCGGATAGGCAATCATTTCACAAGATCCGCTGGCACAGTTGATACCACTGTTGGCAGCCTATGTAGAGAGGTCAAGGGCAGAAAGAGCAAGGAGACTGAAACTTGCCCTTGGGGATAATCTCTCCAGGTCAAGATTGAAGCATGTTAGTAGGGTAGCATGAACGAAACTCCTGCTGCTGGTGCATGTTTATATTTATCTTGTGGATAATTAAAATTTTTAATTTCCACTACTGGAAATCCAGAACCTCTCAAGAACACTCAACAGTCACTTAAAATATATACATATGTAAATAGCCACATAATTGCAAGTCACTGAGAACCTCTCAGCTTAACTATTCCTGAACTGTTTTGTATATCATGATACATTCTCTGACCTTTTATAATGTTGGAGGTCAACATTATGGAAATAAGCAGCTTTTTATTCCATTTTAAGGTCAATCTAACCAAATTATGCATCTTCTAATGCAGTCGCTTCAAGCTCTCAGTTTTGAAAATTTCATTTTAATATCTTGCAACAGAGATAAATACTGTAGCTCATATTCATGTTGAACAATTTATTGCACTGACCATCATTCTCACTGCATGGTTTCTTGGGCCAGGGTCTTGTTTAACATTGCTTTGTTTGTTCTCTCTTTATACTGATGATGAAGGGCTCCGATCCCACCCCAAAACACTTGTGGGGTCCATGTTGCAGAGGTTTCAGAGCTCTGCACCTCCTCCTGTTGAAGCTAATGGGAGTTTTAGCACTGATTTCAATGGAAGTAGGATTGATTTCAGTATCCATTTATGACCTTGCATGGAAGCGGGGTCTGACATGGATTTGTTTTGTGCTTTTGAAGTGTACTGGTTTGGGAGAATAAATTTGAATCAATAAAAATGGACATTGCAGGCTTGATTCTCCGCTGCCTTGTATATTGTGTAATCATTTATAGCTGTGTAAAGTGAGTGTGAAATGCTCCTGTTGTGGCATTGCACCCACTTTGCATTCACTCTGCACTGGCATAAAGGACTGCACAAGGTGCAAGGGAGTGGAGGATCAAGTCTGGTGTGAGAAGATCGTGTGTTCAGCAGTTGGGTCCAGGTGATGGTGGTCCTTCATTAAACTCCTCAGGGCTCTGCAAGGGCACAGGGATCCAGGTTCAGGGCCCAAATGTGTTGAGAGACTGCCAATATCATACTGTGACTAAATGGATTTTTTTTTGGTAATAGTTTTATGAAATGTGTGTGCGCCTCAGTTTTTATGCTGATTTGTTCCCTAGTGGATGGAAAAGGGCTGTTTGCTCTTGGGATAGGGTAAGACACAAGTGTGAATGGCTCCTAGTTGTCTGGGCCTTTGGCCCCATATCAGTGGAGCATCTGAGAAGACAATGCCTGGATGTTGACACCTAGCAACCTACGACCCAGAGGGATATGAATTCCCCCCTCTCCTTCAGAAGGCCAGACAGCATTTTTCCAGCTTGAGAACTAAGGACTGGGAAGGTGTGAGGTGGGGATAAGAGTTGGCTGCTGGAAGGGGAGTTGGGTCTTTCATTGAGAGTCTGGTCTGATGAAGGAGGTCAGAGAGAGAGATGCCATGAACTAGGGGGTTCACTGCAGCTTGGCTGGCCTCTGGGCTAACCAGAATGAGCTATGCTTTAACCTTCATTTCTCTAGACTACCCTAAGAACTTCTTATGCTGTGTTCCAGTTAACAAATAAGCCCTACTCTTTTGTCAATTGTGTGAGTGTCACGGCAAATGGTTGCTGAGGTGCATTAATCACTGAAGAGTGTACAAGTCTCTATTGGACCTGCTGGGACTTGCTGAATGAAGCTCAGGGTGTGAAGCAGGAGTGCTGCAGGACCAGAAGTCCAGTCTAAGGAGGTGGTGAAGCACCCTGGCTTACCCTGGAGGAAGAGTGAGACCCCAAGAGGGTCTTGCACACTGAAGGGGGTCCTCCTAGTGACCATTCCAAAGCTGGGGCCATAGAGTTTCAATCTTGTAAACATTGCATTAGCTTTTTCCCATTTATGCTGTTTCTGTATATTTTACATTTCAGTTTGGACTCTAAAAGTAGACTGGCTAGTTTCATTTTGTTCTTGGCCGGTTTGACTTTCTGGTTCTCGTGCCTGTGGTTGTGTGTTGGGCTTGGGGTTAAAGACGACACTGCAAGTAAGTACTTTAAAAAATAACTTTATTAAATATTCATAGTGGGTTTTTTCTTGTTGTCCTTAAACTATCAGACATTGTCCTTTTTAAAATAACTTCCAAACTAGTTGTTTGCAGTAGCTAGCTATTATGAATCCTGTGATTTGTGTATAAAGCTAGTATTTACATACTGCATAAAGGCTGCATTAATTACAAGGCCAAATTCTGGTATCAGATGGTATAGCTACTTTTCAAAACTCTACAACCAGTGCTTTGGTTTTCAGAAGTACATTTTCTAGAGGCCGTATCCTGAAATCCTTACTTAAGGTTTACTCAGTCTGTGCTCAGACAAAACTCTCAGTCAGGTGCCCATCCAGACTAACCTACACTGATTTGAACAGTCATTTCTGATTATCTGATAATGTAACATGAAGTAAGATCATTCCAGAGGAAAGTTAACAGTAATGGGGTGTTTTTTCCTTTTCTTTCTCTCCCTTTTGCTGTAATCTGTGGCAAAGGCTGTGGTTTAAAAGGCTGTGGTTTAAAGTAATCTCAAAACAGTATGGATTGTGAGCCTACAATTTAAACATGTATTTTGCTTGGCACAGTCTACTGGAGATGTTCAGTATGCAGTTATGGGCCAGCTGGCAAGCAGAACCTGAAATGTGTGTGTTAGGTACACAAAACAAGGACTAAGATGAAATCCTGGCTCTGTTGAAGTCAGTGGGAGTTTTGCCATTGACTTCATTGGAACCAGGGTTTCACCCTAGAGCTATACAGTTTCCAGTGGTCCCCCTGGCCTCTCAATCCAAATTTCTAACTCCAAGTGGTCATTGACATCAGTACTCAAAGTCCCTGAGATGTTTTGACAGGGTCAGCTTGTGGCATTGCCTACTTTACCCCAGCCCTTCTGTCATCCTTGGAACCAGTGGGCCTTCATTGTGTCTAGATTGTATCACTCCTCTCATCAATCACATTGGTGATTCCGTCCTCTCACCAATCTCATCTCGTTATGCTCCTGAGTCCCACTGGAATTCTGCTCCCAAAACAACTCATGCCATTCTGCTTTGGTAGCCTCACAAAGGGCTGCTGTTTGGCTCAGCCATAACTCATCTGGTTGAAATGCATGGTTAGCAGTTTTCTCCTAACAGTTTGTTGAATCTGGGAATTGCTTGCCTGAGATGCACTGGAAACGTTTCCGTAAGCAAAACTAGCAGGCTTGAGAACTCCATCTTTCTCCCAAAGTTTATTCAAATATCTTCTTTCATATTGAAATTGCTCTGCTTTGAAGTTAACAGCTCTCAGCCCCTTTCCTTTACATACTAGGCCAGATCCACAGCTGCTGTAAAACAGCATGGCTCCATTAAAATAAATGGAGCTACTCCAGTTTACATCAGTTGTGGAGTTGGCCAACTGTTGTCTCTGTCAGACCACACCCAGATCCCTCTGCTAGTTTTGTTTGCATGTTCAGCAACTAATTCTCAGTCAAATTCCTTTGCCAGTTGCTAGCAGTCTCCAGCAGAGTTCTGTTACTGCATTTTATTTCAGTCCATGTAATCCCAGTCATCCATCAAAGGGGCAATGGCAAAAATGTTATGATTTCCCTTTAGGGGTGGGTTTTCTCCCATGTTTCTGCAAATAGCTGTGCTTGCCGGTGAAAAAGGCCAGGACTTGCCTTGATGATGTACTGAAGAAAATTGCCATTTTTCCTAAAATCATTCAAGCTAGAAATAGCAAAGAACTTGCTAGACCATTCCATCCAATACATCCTCCTGGCTGTGCACAACTTTCCTGTGAACTGTGCCTTCAGGTGTTTCCTATAGTATAATTTAAATATCTCAATTGATAAGACATCTACTACTTCCCAGAGATTACTCCACAGCCTCACATCACTGTATCCAGTGACATTTTTTTCCTCCTTCCCTCCAATCTTGTATTCAGCCTAAATTTTCCATTTCTGGAATTCATTCTACCCTACTAGTTATACTCTCTCATACCAACCTAAATAAACCTTCCACTTGTATCATGTCCTCCCTGATTGTTGTTATAAATGTGAAGCAAGGAATAAAATCACATTATCTTTGAAAAGTCATGGAAGATGGGAGACATTCCAGAAGACTGGAAAAGGGCAAATATAGTGCCCATCTATAAAAAAGGAAATAAGGACAACCTGGGGAATTACAGACCAGTCAGTTTAACTTCTGTACCCAGAAAGATAATGGAGCAAATAATTAAGAAATCAGTTTGCAAACACCTAGAAGATGAGGTGATAAGTAACAGTCAGCATGGATTAGTGAAGAACAAATCATGTCAGACCAACCTGATAGCTTTCTTTGACAGGGTAACAAGCCTTGTGGATAGGGGGGAAGCAGTAGATGTGGTATATTTTGACTTTAGTAAGCTTTTTGATACTGTCTCACATGACCTTCTCATAAACAAACTAGGGAAATACAACCTAGATGGAGCTCCTGTAAGGTGGGTGCATAACTGGTTGGAAAATCATTCCCAGAGAGTAGTTATCAGTGATTCACAGATATGCTGTAAGGGCATAACGAGTGGGGTCCTGCAGGGATCGGTCCTGGGTATGGTTCTATTCAATATCTTCACCAATGATTTAGATAATGGCATAGAGAGTACTTATAAAGTTTGCAGATGATACCAAGATGGGAGCAGTTGCAAGTGCTTTGGAGGACAGGATTAAAATTCAAAATGATCTGGACAAACTGGAGAAATGGTCTGAAGTAAATAGGATGAAATTCAATAAGGACAAATGCAGAGTACTCCACTTAGGAAGGAACAATCAGTTGCAGACATACAAAATGGGAAATGACTGCATAGGAAGGAGACTGCGGAAAAAGATCTGGGGGGTCATAATGGATCACGAGCTAAATATGAGTCAACAGTGTATCGCTGTTCAAAAAAAGCAAACATCATTCTGGGATGTATTAGCAGGAGTATTGTAAGCAAGACATGAGACATATTTCTTCTGCTCTACTCCAGGCTGATTAGCCTCAACTGGAGTATTTTGTCCAATTCTGGGCGCCACATTTCAGGAAAGATGTGGACAAATTGGAGAAAGTCCAGAGAAGAGCAACAAAAATGATTAAAGGTCTAGAAAACACAACCTATTAAGGAAAATTGAAAAGATTGGGTGTGTTTAGTCTGGAGAAGAGAAGACTGAGAAGGGACATGATAACCGTTTTCCAGTACATAAAAGGTTGTTACAAGGAGGAGGGGAAAAAAATTGTTCTTCTTAACCTCTGGGGATAGGACAAGAAACAATGGGCTTAAGTAGTAGCAAGAGAGATTTAGGTTGGACATCAGGAAAAACTTCCTAACGGTCAGAGTGGTTAAGCACTGAAATAAATTGCCTAGAGAGGTTGTGGAATCTCCATCATTGGAGATTTTTAAGAGCAGGTTGGACAAACACTTGTCCGGCATAGTCTAGATAATACTTAGTCCTGCCTTGAGTGAAGGGGACTGGGCTAGATGACCTCTCGAGGTCCTTTCCAGTTCTGTAATTGTGTGCTTATTTTTCTACCTTTAGAAGTTCATTTTTCCCTCTACTGGGAGATGAGGTGATGCAGCACCATCGATCCCTGTACTGTAACGCTCCAATTTGCCAATTGTCTTTTTGGGAAGTAGGTGCCCAGAACAGAATGCAGTGTCCTGTATGCAGTATACAGAAATACTGTTCCCTCCCTAATTTTGTAATGAGATGCCTGTACATATTCAGTCAAAAGACTGCATTGGCCATTCCTTTATTCATGCAGCCAGACTGTATTTCAAACTCCTGTCTAACTTGCTGTCCACTATCACCCTAGCTCTCTCGTGGCATGTGAACGCTTGTCGAATAGAACTTGGTAGCTGTGCATGCTTTCTGCTCCCCAGCCAGGTTGCATGGATTTGCTTTAAAAAACGATGAGATATTGTTCCATGTAGAGGCCATAGTTAAGTGCCAATTACTTTTTACTAATTAAAATACATGATGGTCTTATTTGTAGCATAAATAGTTCTAACCTTTTAATTAAAATGTAAATTACAGTGTGCTCTGAATTTATAGAGTTGTGTGCTCTTGTGAAAATGCTTCTTTTTTAGGGCTCAATCCTTCTTTATCCCAAATTCCTAATGACATTAGGAGGAGTTTTGTGTGTGAAGTAATACAGAATCAGGTTGATAATTGGCAAAGTGGCGTTATGGGCCTGATTCCACAGTTCCTACTTAGGCAAAGCTGCCTGTTGAAGTCAATGGGCAGATTTACCAGTGAAAAGACTGCAGTGTTGGTACTGCAGCATTTTAAATTAGGACAAAGTAATAGCTTATGTCAGCTGGACAAGTGATTATTACTTTGTGTGTTTAACACAGAATCTCAGTTAGTTCTTGTCTCTTTGTCAGGGTAGCTAAGGTTAGCGTAATGATTTTTAATGATGCCCTAAAAATGTGTATTACATTTATTGTGCTACATCTCCTCCTCAATGGCTTATCCAATATCTTCTGATGGAACTGCTCAGTACACTGCAAGTAAAAAAATCTCATAGGGAACAAACCCCTCATTAAATCAAATAAATACTATATGAAAATTGGAGTTGATTTCTGTATCTTTGAGCTGCATAAGAAGGTCTCTGCTCTTCTGCATTCTATTGGCTCAAGAGATCTGGACATGAATCCTTTACCATCCTCTCGGGGGTCTTGAGCTTGTCGGATTATACCATCTTTTGTAATGGCAGGTGTATGCCACAGGGCAGGTTTTAAAATTCCTATGTTGGTGGATTGCATTAACCCATACTAAGTCAGGTATGTAAAATTCCATTAAGCTAAAACCCTCTGGCACTTTCTCACCAATGCTGGAGATCTGCAGGCTATGCTAATGTAGTAGGTTTGCTCATCTATTAGTAGGATGATGGTTTTAAAATAATAACATTTATCTTTGGCTGTGGACTGACATACTGCCTGCTGAGTACAATTTTTTGAAAGGCTTTGCAGATGTTGCTTCAGTCAATCTGGGTCAAAAAAAGATTGCTTAGAATCATAAAGGTTAGAAGGAGATCAAATCATTCTGCCTTTTTATTGCTTGAATAATGTGCTTGGAAAATATAATTCACTATTATTAGACTAAATGAGTTGGGATAACATAGGACTCAATATTAATTTTTCCATGTTCGCTGATTTTTGCCTGTTTTATAATGCAGCTAAATTTTGTGTTATTGATTATATCCTTGATTAGTGGCTTGCAAAACTAAATGTATGTATTAGTGTAAGCACATAGGAGTTTAATGTGTTGCATTAGAAACAACAATTAAAGAATTACTCTTCTGTTTTACAGAAGCGTTTGACAATAGGAAAGACCCAATTAAAGCAGCTGAATGTTGCGTTTAAAAGTTATTTCTCTGTTTCCTATGGTAGGGGTAGTATTAAGTGATTTGCCTAGACAGTATGGGGCATCTGAATGCAAATTTTGATATATTAAGCAGTCTGATGGGAAATGATCAGTTTGCTATTTCAACAAATGTCTGCTATTCTTCTGAACAAGGATTGCTTAACAAATATAAAGATCTTCTTTTAAAACATAGTTTTTATGTTTCTTCTTTTCTGGGTATGGAAACTTTTATTTATATATAAAACTTTAGAACCTACAAGTCTACTCAGTCCTACTTCAGCCAATCGCTCAGACAAACAAGTTTGGTTACAGTTTGCAGGATATAATGCTTCCCATGTCTTGTTTACAATGTCACTTGAAAGTGAGAATAGGCGTTCACATGGCACTGTAGCCAGCATCATAAGATATATACGTGCCAGACGTGCTAAAGATTCATATGTCCCCTCATGCTTCAACCACCGTTCCAGAATATATGCGTCCATGCTGATGACGGGTTCTGCTCAATAACAATCCAAAGTAGAACTGACTGACACATGTTCATTTTCATCATCTGTGTCAGATTCCACCAGCAGAGGGTTGATTTTCTTTTTTGGTGGTTCGGGTTCTGTAGTTTCCTCATCGGAGTGTTGCTCTTTTAAGATATCTGAAAGCATGCTCCACACCTCATCCCTCTCAAATTTTGGAGGGCACTTCAGATTCTTAAATCTTGGGTTGAGCGCTGTATCTATCCTTAGAAATCTCATATTGGTACCTGTTGTGTTTTGTCAAATCTCCTGTGACTGTGTTCTTAAAACGAATATGGTGGGTCATCATCTGAGACTGCTAGAACATGAAATATTAGGTAGAATGTGGGTAAAACAGAACAGGAGACCTACAGTTCTCCCCCAAGGAGTTCAGTCACGTATTTAATTAACGCATTTTATTTTTAACGAGCATCATCAGCATGGAAGCATATCCTCCGGAATGGTGGCCGAAGCATGAAGGGCGATATGAATGTTTAGCATATACGGCACATAAATACCTTGCAACGCTGGCTACAAAAGTGCCTGTTCCCACTTTCAGCTGACATTGTAAATAAGAAGCAGTCAGCAGTATCTCCCTTAAATATAAACAAACTTGTTTGTCTTAGCAATTGGCTGAACAAGAAGTAGGACTGAGTGGACTTGTAGGCTCTAAAGTTTTACATTGTTTTGTTTTTGAGTGCAGTTATGTAACAAAAAAAATTCTACATTTGTAAGTTACACTTTCATGATGAAGAGATTGCACTACAGTACTTATCTGAGGTGAACTGAAAACTATTTCTTTTGTTTACCATTTTTTCAAATGCAAATATTTGTAATAAAAATTATATAAGTGAGCACTGTACACTTTGTATTCTGTGTTGTAATATAAATCAATATATTTGAAAATGTAGAAAAATATCCAAAAATAATTAATACATTTAAATTGGTATTCTATTGTTTGACAGTGCAATTAATTGTGATTAATTTTTTTTTTGAGTTAATCGTGTGAGATAACTGGGATTAATCAATAGCCCTAATATAAATATAAAACTCTGTTAATTACTGCATCTATAGCTATGTATGGACTGTATTTTACTATTTTAATATAACTGTAGAGAAACTGTAAGAATAACTTTCAACAGCTTCTGCCACTCTTACTCACATCAAGTAGTACCTTCCTTCACATGTATTCTCATTTAAATGAGAATTGAACTGCTCAAAGTGCCACTGTTACAGTAAGTAGTATCTTACAAAGTCCGCCCTGCGTCACTAACATCATCATTAACATTACTGATGTACTAAAAACATAAGAACTCAACTTCTACATATATTTAGAGATGAGCCTAGGGCAAATCAAATGCCCCTGAAATCTGGGGAAGTTCTGATCCAAACTTGGTTCCTGGTTCTTGTCTTTTTTTTATTGAACTTGGCAAATTCAGTTTCATGCTGGCTTGTGTCCATTTTCCCTGACATTTAATAATGTATTCATGACAAATGCAATTTTTAACTACACAGGGCAACTGACTTATTGTAACTTGCTAAAGCTTGAAGATATCCTGTCCACTCCCTTTCTGGCACACTGCTTTTGAGCCACTGTTTGGAAAAATGGTGTGTGCTGGCCATAGTCCTGATTGTTTACTTCCTTAGGTATGAGCTGACCGTAGTCGTGATGTTGGCGAAGGAGATTTAATTAGTGGCATATATGCCCTTCCCCTTCACAACTCCCCTCTGTAGAGGATTCTGTACAGAGTCTGTCAAAAGAGCTTGTTTGATTTGACTGTTGCTGCAGAACCAGCAGAGGGAGCACAGAAGCACAAAACATTGTTATATAACTTTTCTGGTTACAGTAGCTACGGGCTCTTTGTGTGCACGCTCTGTGACCAGAGATGAATTACTTTTTAAAAATAAAAATATTTAGGAGTAGGCTCTTTCTTTGATTTTCACTGTTAAGTATCATTAGGATTAGTGGGTGTTAACTCTCACTCACACTCACACACGGAGAAGGACTATATCTTCTAGAATTTTGGGGACATTCCTCATTAGACTCTAACAAATTGTACCAAGCTACTGACTCCACATGAGAAAACTCTGGAAAAGATTATCCCTTTTCTACTCTGCACTGTATTTTCTTTAGTTTCTTCTCTGCACTGTATTTTCTTTAGTTTCTTCCAATTGATCTGATAAAATCATCCTTCTTTTTAAAGAGCGGTTCTGGACAGAACAGGGAACCAATAAAAAAACAAAAGTGACACACTGGGTTTCTGTATTTCCTCTGTCTCAATGACATCCATATCAAATTAGCTTCAGAAGATGATTTCTCTAACTGTCAGCATTGGTGACACCAGCTGGAATCTGAAAATCAAGGGTTATCTCTTCCATCGTCCTAGTAATACAGATTCTCTAATCAAGATTTATAGAATCCATTTTGTTGATACACATGGAAGAATAGAATCCACTCTCCCCTCCTATAGCTGTACTGACTCTGCAGTGCTATCAGGAATAAATACTTGTTTGTCCCTAACATAAGCAAATGGGACTCAAATCCCACAGAGAATAGATCTGTTGAGTTACATAGTTACTTTTCACACTAAGATGACACTGTAAGCGTTCATCTGCCCTTGCTGCCTCCAGTCTGAAGCCGTAACCTGCCATGTGTGAACATGACAATTGCTTGCTGTGATAATGCTGCTCTGTTGTTGTTTGCTATATTGTATGGCAGCCTGAGGCATGTGATGGTTGCTGTTTTAAAGTCAATCAGTAATAATTATTTTTACTTCAGGTGGGGGATAAGGAAATAGAGTGCAGTAGCAGACAAATTCTTAAATACAAAGACAATGTTTGCATACAAATGTCCTTGGTGATAAAGAATAGGGATGGAATGTATATGTATTTCATGAAAATTGCTTCTAAGGACAATTGTTTTCACAGATTTACATGAAGCTGATGGCTGTTCTTTGTATAGTAAAAACTAAATATCATACCCCCAATATCCCCTGCCCCAAAATCATTTTGGGGATCTTCAGAAGCGGGGATGGTAGATTTGCCTACCTCTCTCCTCCCACCCTCTATTTATACAGGGCAAGAAAGTCATCCTGATGCAGTCTGAGATAATTATATATAGCTCAATTTTCACATACCAATTCCAACAAAGAAAAATTGGATGTGACAATCCTGGATTTATTGTTATGAGGAAAATTTCTTATTCCTATGACAGCCACTGAAGCACTAATCTTGGGTAACACACATTCCACCCAGTACATCTTTGTGAAGTAGCACTCA
Source organism: Lepidochelys kempii (assembly GCF_965140285.1). Taxonomy (NCBI): domain Eukaryota; kingdom Metazoa; phylum Chordata; order Testudines; family Cheloniidae; genus Lepidochelys; species Lepidochelys kempii. The sequence goes on from NC_136388.1 coordinate 65,334,797, forward strand.
GTGGAAGATGTAAAACTCTTATATGACTGAAAAACTCCTCTTTTTCAATATCTGCTCTTTGCTCCTTTGTGGTTCTTTTTCACAGTCCTTTCTTACTTTGTCTGGATGTTTCAAATTAATGAGGTTTTGAAGTATGTGTTCAGTCAGTGTCAATTTGGAACTTGTAAAATCTCTGTGGGCCAAATCCAGCATCCTTGAATCTGCTCAGACGCAATACGGGTAAGCATAATAGAAACATCTAGATAAAGAGAGTGTGATTATTCGGGCAACGTTCTCCTCATAGGGAAAAGAAATACTCTTCCAGCTCTTTTTTTGGAATCGGAATAACTTCCAGTGGCCAATCTGGTTAATAATCAAAGATGCTTATTCCCTGTACCCCTCATCAAGTACTGCATTGAGTTTCCTACTATCTGAGCTCATTAGATTCCCAATCACATCAGACCCTATTAAGCTGTCTTCCATTCATAGCTGCTTAAGTTTCCTTATTACCTCACTGCTTGTCAGGATTTTCCTATCTACATTGTAAACTGTTAGGTTTGTGACACAGCATATGCTCATTGTTTTGTTCTGTCCTGCAAAATAGTTTCTCTAATTTTGTGTTATCTATTGGATACCCCCTCCCATTCACAATGGTGCAGATCATGTCCCCTCCTGGTCATAGTCACATAATATCCCTGTGGCTCCTACAGCAATTGCTTATACAGAAAAGTAATATTAGGAGAATATTTAATGTAACTGAGCAGCTGGAAATAAGGGAGAGGAGCCAGCACCATATGATCGGCCAGCTTTCCATGGACCATGAGCTAGTGTATTCGATGGATTGAGACCCTGTTCTGTAGATTATATGCATCAGAATGCACTGAGTTTACAGATGCTTCCTTGCAGTTTTGTTTAATCATTCTTTGCCCCATACATACATTGCAATGCAATCTTTTGTATTTACAACAAAGGGCATCTTTGTCACAAACTTTAATTGGTGTTATGTGTGCATCTCAAAGAGAGACTACATCTCTTATAGTACCATATATGAGCCAAATTGAGCACCTGCATGTTCCCATTGCCTGAAATCATATAATACTTAGGAGAAGTTAATTTCATATTTGCAGGTTGGGAAATGGTGGTTTAAAATGTCTGAGACCTGGCTATGCTAGCAGCTTTGCTCTGGTGCAGCTGCTGTATTGTTGACTATGGCTGTAATACAGATACTGCTTTCAGTGTAGACTCACCTGGTTGTGAAGAAAATCTAATCTGAATGTAAACTGTTGCAGTTTTGGCTGTTTAAATCTGCACAGGCAGACTAAACTAGTGGGCTTGAGTTTCAGAGATGTTGAGCACCTGCAGGTCCTATTGAGCTGGAGATCAGCATTGCTAAAAACCATACCCAGCAGCTTTGAGAGAGGTACTAATTGTCCCTTCAAGCTCAGCAAAGTGTTAACCCTGAAGCCCAATGGTGATAACAATCCTAAAGCAAATTGTGATGCAAACCCATATTATTACTACTACAGTAATAATAAAAATCATCATCATCATCCATTTCCCTACCTGTGAAACATGGATGAAGAGAGGTGAAGTGAGTTGTCCAAAATGTCATGTCAGAGCAGGGATTAAAACTCAGGAATTTCTGGGCTTCTACTGCTATGCTCAGTAGAAATAGAGTATAATTTTCTGGCCATAGAACCAAGTCTGTTTGTTAATGGTATATGTTTTTCATTTGGTGGTGACGTTACTTTTAGCATTACGACAACAACAAAAACCAAGTAACTGTAAATGACAAAAGTATGATTTTGCTAGAGAAACATTTTAGAAAATGACTTTGCTTGTGAAGTAGTTCCTTGAGGTGCTGGGTGAATTTCAGATCATTGTTGTGTTTTTTTGTTGTTTAATAATTGCAAATATTTTTTTTGCCATTGAAGCAAATGGGCTTTGATATCACAACTCCAGACAGCTGAACCAAAGTTGTTCAGAACTGCAAGCAATTGATATGGCTGAGACTTGTGAAATTCACTTAGAGCTCTCTAACTGTTCTCATGATATATGCAGTGTAGCATTAAACTCAAGTAGTCAGTAGCGACTCCCAGCACAGTTTAATCCAATTGCATGGTAAAGGGGATTTGCTGGCACAGAAAAACGAAGGAAGAATTTTATAACCCACTTTTTAAGGATATTCAACTGCTCCGTGATACCGGATGTAACTTTAGTAAAAATATGGATAGAAATCACTCCTTTAGTCAAGTGACAAAATTAGGTCATATTTGCCCCCAAATTTAAGTTTTATGAAAACAAGTTTTACAAAACTTCACATAGTGACTGCCATCATGGGTCAGCATTGAGTTTGAACCTGGAACCTCCAGTACTGAAAGCATGAGGCTCTACTGCTTGAAGTAAAGGAGACCTCTGCTAGCAGAAGGGGTTGCAGAAAAGGGTCACACTAACATCAATAAGAAAGTGTCCCAGAGTTTAAAAAAAAAAAATACAAAATAATTTTAAAAAAAAGCGCTACTGAAATTTTTTAAAGTACAAGCATTTTGTCAGGGTGTTTCCAGCTGTAGCATTGCAGCATTATACTTGTGCACAACAGCCAGAAAGTGAAGTTGGGCCCAAGTGCTCCAGGTGTAGAACTCCTATAGAACTGAACAGAGAGCTTACAGAATGAACCCTTGGACCAGAAAGGGACCCCATATGAAAGGGAAACTGGCTGGTCTATTTTCATTCTCCCAAATGGAGAGAAAGCCAGCAAGTAAATGAGCAACATAAATAATGGAAATAAAATGGATCTTTTAATTTTTTTCATGTATTAATAGTAACACAGAGGAGGATTTTAAAAAGGTGTTTTGTTTTACCCAGTAATAGACACAAATCCTATTGACTTCAATGGGAGCAGGTTCTGTGGCTTTAACTATAGCCAGGTGTACTTTACAAACTTTCTGGATTGTGATGTGGGGTATCTTGTGTCTGTGGGAAAAGCCCCCCATGTATATGCAGTTCTTATGTTCTTATGTTATACCAGCAAAACTATGCTTGTTGCACGTGAAGGGCAGGAATAACTATGTGGGCGAAAGCACAGTTCTGCTGGTAAAAGCTGCATCCGCACTATGAGCCCTTTGCTGGTATAGTACAGCTACTCTGGCAAAGTGCTCCTAGTATAGACTTGGCCTATATTACAACCAACAATCAAAGCTTTCCCACATCTTTTTCTCGCACTTTCTTTTCACATCTCCCATCCATTTGACACTCCTAATAATCCCCTTTAATTCTGTGCAGGAATCCCTTGTAAGCCATGCTGTAGAATTAAGCCATGTTGAGCGGTGGTTGGCTGTCATGCACCCAAGTTTTTATTGGCTCACTTTTGTTTCTCATTTAATATTAATGATTTTTTTCCCTCCAACCTGCCGTTTCATCTCCGACAAAGGGAACTATAAGGAATTTCTTAGCAAGGTAGGCTCTAATCATCTTCCATCATGTTACAGATGTAATTGTGTACATTCTGTACATTCCGTGGGACTCACATAATCGCCATGCAGAATGCATCATTCATAAATTGTTCAGGGCGACCTTTTGTACAGTAGCACTAATTATTATTATCACAGAAGCCCAGTAAACGAGACTGGTAATTATTAGGGATTTATTTGAATGGACAGCGAAGCTATTCTTGGCAAGTTAGTCAAAGCAGTTGTCATGACAGCCACACAAATGTGTCTTATGAATTGGGTTAATTAGGGTAATTAATAACTGTTGTTTTGCCCTTTAACAAGGGATTGCCTAGGTGTTATCAAAAGGGGAATCGTCCCTAGCGCATTTCTTATTTTTTTCCTGGCACAACAACTTTCAAATCTTAAACCTGAAGTAGTAAGTACCTACAGGACTGCCGTTATATATGCAAATGTGGCATTCTTTTTTTCTTGCGCAAAGCAGGGTATGTTTTAATCTTACTACTGAACTGCTACTACTTGCCAGTGTTACATAGCGAAGGACTCATCATCGTCATGAATAGTATTATTGTAGCACCTAGGAGTTCTAGTCACAGACCAGGCCCCATTGTGCTAGGTGCTGTACAGTGGTCATGATCCTATTCTTGCCAATGGGAGTTTTGTCACTGAGGGCATTGAGTGTAGGATCAGGCCCTGTACACACACGAACTTTTGAACTCATTTTAAAGCCTGGATTTTAGATCATCATTTATTTGTGCCTACAAGCCAGAGCCCTATTTTGCTAGGTGGTTGTACAGACGTATAACAGAGAGACTGTCTCTTTCTTAAAGAGCTTACATGACCGAGAGAATCAAAGTCCATCTATCAGAATTACTAAATTGAATTGTCTCTCTTTTATGGTATGGATGGCCAGTTGGAGCTGATCCTGACATCCTTGCTCAGGTAAAGCACACCTTTATTTCAGTACTTTTTGCATTTGCCTGAGACCTTGGGACTTAGTCACTATTGTAATAATTATCATTAATGTTTATAATGTGTGGGGTCTAGGAGACCTAGTCGTGGATCAGTGCCCCTTTATGTTAAGCATCATGCAGACAGAACAAGAGGACCCTGTCCTGGAGAGCTCACTGTCCATGTAATTTGATCTAAGGTTTGGAACTTGGAAGCCTCATAGTCCCACTTTGCTTTACATTAAGTTACTGCTGTTGTGATTTCTCCGTTACTGCCAGCGTGTGATCTGTGAGTCAGAAGACCTATAGTGGAGACAGTTCCTGCTTTGAAGAACAGTGTAAATCTGACAAAGGACTTCAGGATTTAGCCGCTGATTATTAAAAATGAACCAAGATAAAAGGTTTGACTCAGGCATATTAAAATAAGCTTTGTATAGAAATGAACTGAAAACATGACTGGAGACAGCGACTAGCTTTTCAGCTGCAAAAGCCATGTTTATTTTTTTTATCATCTGGGTTTTTGAAGGCCCCTTTAAAAATAAAGTTTATGTGATAACACACATCTTTTAAAAAGAAAATAATGGGGGTAGAGAACCCTGCAGGGAGGCAACAATATTAATGAAGAAATACTTTACATCATTCTCTTACAACCTTAGGTCTAATAGCCTGGAACTGGTACTTTGGCTCCTTTAAAAAGCCCAACAAGGCAATGCAATTATGGACTCTGAAACATTTTTATTTTTAGTTTCTTGTAAAAGCAATTCATCCTCTGCCATGGTACATTAACTGGAGGGAACAAGAAGAAGTGAGGTTTTGGCACCTTTTGTTATAACTAGCTGGCTGTATTTACCAGATTGTTGTTAATGTAGAGGGAGTATTTTTTTCTCCTTCTTATAAGGGGAGATGGAAGGAAGTTAATGGAGTAAAAGAAGGAGAATGCAGTACAATCCATACCTTAATAAAGACCTACTAAGTTGGAAAGCAGTTTTTCTCCCTTTCCTACAGTTTATCCTCTGAATAGACCACAATTTGGTTGTTTCTGCTGAATTTTTCCTCTCTGGCTAGTTGAGAGATACCTGTCTGGGAATCAGAGTAGCAGCCATGTTAGTCTGTATCCGCAAAAAGAAAAGGAATACTTGTGGCACCTTAGAGACTAACAAATTTATTTGAGCATTTATTTGAGCATAAGCTTTTGTGAGCTACAGCTCACTTCATCGTTGCAACAAAGCCCGTTGCCAACTGTGCCCACATATCTATTCAGGGGACACCATCATAGGGCCTAATCTCATCAGCCACACTATCAGAGGCTCGTTCACCTGTAGATCTACCAATGTGATCTATGCCATCAGTGCCAGCAATATCCTTCTGCCATGTACATTGGACAGTCCCTACGTAAAAGAATAAATGGACACAAATCAGACGTCAGGAATTATAACATTCAAAAACCAGTTGGAGAACACTTCAATCTGTCTGGTCACTCGATTACAGACCTAAAAGTTGCAATTCTTCAAGAAAAAAACTTCAAAAACAGACTCCAACGAGAGACTGCTGAATTGGAATTAATTTGCAAACTGGATACCATTAAATTAGGCTTGAATAAAGACTGGGAGTGGATGTGATCTTACACAAAGTAAAACTATTTCCCCATGTTTATTTCTCCCCCTGCTGTTCCTCAGACATTCTTGTCAACTGCTGGAAATGGCCCACCTTGATTATCACTACAAAAGGTGTGTGTGTGTTTTTTTTTTTTTTTTTCCCTTCCCTCTCCTGCTGGTAATAGCTCACCTTACCTGATCACTCTGGTTACAGTGTGTCTGGTAACACCCATTGTTTCATGTTTTCTGTGTATATAAAATCTCCCCACTGTATTTTCCACTGCATGCATCTGATGAAGTGAGCAGTAGCTCACTAAAGCTTATGCTTAAATAAATTTGTTAGTCTCTCTAAGGTGCCACAAGTCCTCCTTTTCTGTCTGGGAATGGTCCCCTGACCAGTGTGTACTAATATTGCTCTGTATCAGTTTGCTGTCTTCCCCCAGTGGAGGTTGGGCCAGCAAATATAGTTTGTTTTCTGTGCTCTCTCCAATCAGGAGAGGACAAATATGAGCTATGGGTGTGAAGTCCCCTCTGAAGGAATTTCCTGGTGCACATAGCACTGAGCTATGGGTGGGGAGTACTGTGTGGAGAAACTTCCTGCTTTGTACAGCACTGCGTCATCCACTAGCTTCATTATGGTTTTGTTCTTAAAAAAAAAGCCATCCTCTGATGCATGAAATATTGGCCAGAGGTAGAATATTAGACTTGATAGAACAGTGGTTTAACCTGATACTGAAAATCCTCTATTCCTTTGACATTGGATAAAATAATTCTGGATGTGTGTGTTAAGAGAGTAATATGTTGGGCTAAACTCATCCTGGTCTAATTCCCTTACTTTCAGGGGAGTTACATCAGTGACTAATTTGGCCCAGAGTAGCCCTCTACTAATAATTCTCAGTACAGGAAACACCATTTGGAGCTTGCTGCTCAGAATCCTTTGCAGAAAGCTGGGTGTGGAATAAAGATAAAGCATGATGGAATTTTGGCAGCATACCTCAAAGTCTCCATCTCTCCTTAGCAAACAAAGCCCCACCCACAGATGTACAATACTCCTCTATAGTATTTTTTGTTGTGTCCCTCAGTATGAGCTCCGTGTCCCCATTTTAAAATCCAGTGTCTCATGTTAGGCCCAGTACTGTATGTGTGAGTCACAGCAAGAACACACAATCCGAGGGTGTCTAGAACAGCGTTAAGGCTCATCAAGAGTCATCAGACTGAGCGGCAGTGGGTAATATCCGCATGTTGGGCAAAGGACGGCAGGACAACTACTTACATTTTCACTTTCTATGAAAAGAATTAAAACCAAACTGTTCCTTTCAAGGCTGGGCCTTGGTCCAGGCTAGCAGATGTCTTGGTGCTTTATGAAAGTGAGGCTCCGGACGTTTTAGACAGGGTGACTTGATTTAAATCACCAAGTGAAAAGCCTCTATTTAAATAATCAATTTTAATCAACTTTTCCATTTGTACTTTACTTATTTTCTGAAGAAGGGTGCATTCTCATTGGTTGATATAAACAATTAAAACATGTTGATTTACAACTAAATGGAGCCTTACATTAGATTTGGTACATTTTTTTTTTCCTATGTAGGAGGGTATACTATAACTGCATACATTTATTAAAGCAATTCTATAACTTAATTTCAGAGTCTTTATTAATTGCACATTTTTAGTATGTTAGAAAATGGTAAATGATATTTCTTATTTACTAAATAATTAACTGTTCATTATTTGTGTCAAGCTGCATTAGGATGGTAACTGGAATTTAAACACACAAAACAGCATATTTTAATTAAATGTTTTAAGAGATTATAAGTTTAGGGCTTAGCATATTTTGTATTAAATTCAGATATCACTTTTAACAGGTTTATTTTTAAAAAGAAAAACGTACAATTTAAATAGCATAAAAAATACAATTAAAAATTTTAAAAATTATATTTTTCCACCCTGGTCTCGGAGGAAAATCATCTGAAGGACTGTGTCTTTGGGAAGAATTTCAGTCTGCGTCTTTGGCCTGGCACTGGGGTGTCACAAGAAGGTGATAGGCTCAACCTCTGGGCTGAGGGAAGAGATTGACTTGTCTGTGTCCCCTTTCCCTTCTTTCCCTTTTCCAAGGTGGGTTAAAAAAGTAGTTTCTGTGGCCATGGTCTTAAGTTTTGTGCATCGCATTGTGCAACTTGTGCAGATCACATGGAAGGGCGTCAATGTTTACAAGATGAAAGAGGAGTATGAAAATATAAACTCCAGAGGATGGATTTTACTCTTGGACCCGCCAGTTTCATTAGTTACCCTTTACAAACGTGTGTCTCATCTTTGGCATTATGTCGGTGTGAAATTTCTGGTGCCACTGCTGTTGTCGAAGGGAGGAAAGAGATTCTCTGCTATACATTGACTGATTCCACCCACCCACTTCCCATCCCATCTCATGCAGCCTGCAAAGCATAGCCAGAGCTGTGCTGCTTTGGGTTGACTGATGCACATGGATCCCCCTGTAGCCTGGATTAAAATGCCTACTTCAGCCTGACTTTTCCATAGTTTGATGATGATTCCCCTCCCTTTCTCATTTCAGAGTTCCTTTGTCAACTTCCCTACACTGGTGCAGCCTGGAGAAAGGCACAGTACCTTTCAGCCTTGCAGTCAGTCTCTCTCATGACTGCAGGGTATTTCTGTGGTTTGGAGAGCTGTGAGAAAAATTTTACCCATGCAGCAAAAATGGGAAAAATTTCCTTTTTGATAAATAATTTCATTGTGAGTTAAATACCCTTGAGACTTACAGTGGTAGCTGCCAGAAGATATTTTGATTGCAGTTCATCCCTAGAAATTATAGATAAACAGTTTAAATGATAACAAAACAAGTACTCAGGGCATTATTTCACAGGGTTTGATCATCCTCCATTGTTGTGGGATTTTATCTCAAGACAGCTTGAGCCTGCTGGAGCCAAGGCCTGACTTTAAAAAATGCACGGGCACAATTATGTACCTAATGTGTGCACACACAACTACTTCGGTTGCATGCACAAATGGTTATTTGTGGGTCTAGCCAGCTATGTGTGTGTGTAAATACTCAATTTGCTCATGCAAATTTTAAAAATCAGGCCTTCAGTCTTTGGCTTTGCCCCTTTAGTATGGCCAGGTTAATTTCATTTTGAAAAAAATATAGTGGGGGGAAAAAAAAACTCAAAAGGGTGATGTAGATTGCAAATGCAGAGTTTGATAGAGATCTTTTCCCCTTAGGGAGAAATTTCCCTCTCATTCCTTGTGCATAGTTACAATAAATGGGCTTGTATTTGGGAACTGAATTGGAATTGGGGAGATTGGATCCATCCCCCAAACTGTATCGCCCTGGATGATGATATCCTATGCTATGCTGGCACTCAGATGTGGCACAGACTCAAGCCCTGCCAGATGTGGTGGCCATCAAGTTCTTTGCTCGCTCACTCTGCAGCAGCCGTCTCTCCATGCGGTGGAATTGCAGTACCTCTGGTTTGTTCAGAGCCTTTGATTACCCCTATACTGCTGAGGAGCTTTGACCTTCAGAGAGAGAACACCTTCAACACTGTTACTTGAGGAGAGAATGTGCCAATATTTTGTCTTGCAACTGCATTGCTCCTCTTGAAGGATTTGTCTTGTCTGTGTTTTCTCTCACTGGTGAAATATACATGAGTAATACTACTACTCAGTAATCATAGAGCCCCTTTCATTCGTGATACTCAAAGTGCTTCACAAAGGTTGGGAAGCATCATTATCCCCATTACACACATGAAGAAACAGGAACATTGGAGGTTAAGTGACTTGCTCATGATCCCAAAAGTGAGTCAGATGCAAAATCAGTTACAGAATCCAGGCATCCTGGCTCCCAGTCCCCTGTTTTCATCAATCTTTCCCTTGATGCCTTGGCCTGGAATTATGCAATGGAGGCAGGGGCACTGCTTCGGCACATAAGCTGACCTCCTAGAACTTCCTTTTGATTGAAATGAAAAGGCATTGGCATGACCTCATGACTTCATTATTCCCAACACAATTGCAAAGACTTTGGGCATTTTTTATCATGAGAAATCTGAGATCGCTCCTCTGTCCCCAAAATGTATCACTTTTGACCTGGAGCTCCAGAGAGCGAATGACAATGAGTTTTATTTAACCCTGGAGATAGAAACTTTTTTTTTTAAAAAAAAGAGAATCTATTACATTAGGTTTTATTCATAACAGAAGGAGACATGGAAAGGACAACTTTTAAAGGTTTTTAAAAGGTCTCCAAGTCATGCCCCATTAGTCAAAGATCTCTGATTAAATCCAGATTGTTTCAGGGCCAACAGCCTTGCAGTGCTTAGGGTGTTAAAAGAAATTGCACATCAGAAAATCCTAGACATGGTGCTAGGAAAGACCTGTTATTACGTTGTCTTGGCCTTTATCCTCAGGGGTCAATTCACAAATTTTCCTTAGAATGTATTCACACTTGCATACGTTTTACTTACCCCCCCCGCATGCTTGTGTTGTTCGTGTGTGTGGAAAGTGACCATGCAAGAGGTCCTATGCACTCCCTGAACACAGGAGGTAGACTCTGTGTCAGCTTCAAATAGACTGGTATGGAAGGAAACGCTGATGTGGGGTGGAGGAGGAGCCACATGATCTAAACGTAGGTGGCTCCAGTGGCTCTGAACGGAGATGCAATGGGTGTGATTAAGGGGCAATGACTGCTGTTGCAGCCCATAGGCTGGGGCAGTGGCTGTGGAAGGGACTGTGCTGCAGCCCCAGGTTGGAGAGTGTGTATTTAATTTCCCTGATTCCCTGCACAGGACACCCATACAAAGCTCAGTTACTCAAGCTTTATGTGAGCTTCCTGAATTCCATCGACTTTCATTAGGCTTCTGTTAAAAAATTACTAATTAATGTACGGTTTCAGAGTAGCAGCCATGTTAGTCTGTGTTCGCAAAAAGAAAAGGAGTACTAGTGGCACCTTAGAGACTAACCAATTTATTTGAGCATAAGCTTTTGTGAGCTACAGCTCACTTCGTCGGCTGCATTCAGTGGAAAATACAGTGGGGAGATTTATATACACACAGAACATGAAAAAATGGGTGTTATCATACACACTGTAAGGAGAGTGATCACTTAGGATGAGCTATTACCAGCAGGAGAGCGGGGGGTCGCGGGGGGGCAAACCTTTTGTAGTGATAATCAAGGTGGGCCATTTCCAGCAGTTAACAGGAACGTCCGAGGAGTGGGGGGGAGGGGGAATAAACATGGGGAAATAGTTTTTTACGTGGTGTAATGACACATCCATTCCCAGTCTCTATTCAAGCCTAAGTTAATTGTATCCAGTTTGCAAATTAATTCCAATTCAGCAGTCTCTCGTTGGAGTCTGTTTTTGAAGTCTTTTTGTTTTAATATTGCGACCTTTAGGTCTGAGATTGAGTGACCAGTTGAAGTGTTCTCCGACTGGTTTATGAATATTATAATTCTTGACATCTGATTTGTGTCCATTTATTCTTTTATACAGAGACTGTCCAGTGTGACCAATGTACATGGCAGAGGGGCATTGCTGGCACATGATGGCATATATCACATTGGTAGATGTGCAGGTGAAGGAGCCTCTGATAGTGTGGCTGATGTGATTAGGCCCTATGATGGTGTCCCCTGAATAGATATGTGGACACAATTGACAACGGGCTTTGTTGCAAGGATAGGTTCCTGGGTTAGTGGTTCTGTTGTGTGGCGTGTGGTTGCTGGTGAGTATTTGCTTCAGGTTGGGGGGCTGTCTTTAGGCAAGGACTGGCCTGTCTCCCAAGATTTGTGAGAGTGATGGATCTTCCTTCAGGATAGGTTGTAGATCCTTGATGATGCGTTGGAGAGGTTTTAGTTGGGGGCTGAAGGTGATGGCTTGTGGCGTTTTGTTATTTTCTTTGTTGGGCCTGTCCTGTAGTAGGTGACTTCTGGGTACTCTTCTGGCTCTGTCAATTTGTTTTTTCACTTCCGCAGGTGGGTATTGTAGTTGTAAGAATGGTTGATGGAGATCTTGTAGGTGTTTGTCTCTGTCTGAGGGGTTGGAGCAAATGCGGTTGTGTTGTAGAGCTTGGCTGTAGACGATGAATCATGTGGTGTGGTCTGGGTGAAAGCTGGAGACATGTAGGTAGGAATAGCGGTCAGTAGGTTTCTGGTATAGGGTGATGTTTATGTGACCATCGCTTATTAGCACCATAGTGTCAAGGAAGTGGATCTCTTGTGTGGACTGGTCCAGGCTGAGGTTGATGGTGGGATGGAAATTGTTGAAATCGTGGTGGAATTCCTCAAGGGCTTCTTTGCCATGGGTCCAGATGATGAAGATGTCATCAATGTAGTGCAAGTAGAGTAGGGGCATTAGGGGACGAGAGCTGAGGAAGTGTTGTTCTAAGTCAGCCATAAAAATGTTGGCATACTGTGGGGCCATGCGGGTACCCATAGCAGTGCCGCTGATTTGAAGGTATACATTGTCCCCAAATGTAAAATAGTTATGGGTTAGGACAAAGTTCAGCCACCATGTTTGCCGTGACGTTATCGGGGATACTGTTCCTGATGGCTTGTAGTCCATCTTTGTGTGGAATGTTGGTGTAGAGGTCTTCTACATCCATAGTGGCCAGGATGGGGTTTTCAGGAAGATCACCGATGGATTGTAGTTTCCTCAGGAAGTCAGTGGTGTCTCGAAGATAGCTGGGAGTTCTGGTAGCGTAGTGCCTGAGGAGGGAGTCTACATAGCCAGACAATCCTGCTGTCAGGGTGCCAATGCCTGAGATGATGGGGCGTCCAGGATTTCCAGGTTTATGGATCTTGGGTAGCAGATAGAATGCCGCAGGTCGGGGTTCCAGAGGCGTGTCTGTGCGGATTTGTTCTTGTGCTTTTTCAGGGAGTTTCTTGAGCAAATGCTGTAGTTTCTAATAAGCGATGGTCACATAAACACCACCCTATACCAGAAACCTACTGACCGCTATTCCTACCTCCATGCCTCCGGCTTTCAACCAGACCACACCACACGATCCATCGTCTACAGCCAAGCTCTACGACACAACCGCATTTGCTCCAATCCCTCAGACAGAGACAAACACCTACAAGATCTCCATCAACCATTCTTACAACTACAATACCCACCTGCGGAAGTGAAAAAACAAATTGACAGAGCCAGAAGAGTACCCAGAAGTCACCTACTACAGGACAGGCCCAACAAAGATAATAACAGAACGCCACTAGCCATCACCTTCAGCCCCCAACTAAAACCTCTCCAACGCATCATCAAGGATCTACAACCTATCCTGAAGGAAGATCCATCACTGTCACAAATCTTGGGAGACAGGCCAGTCCTTGCCTAAAGACAGCCCCCCAACCTGAAGCAAATACTCACCAGCAACCACACGCCACACAACAGAACCACTAACCCAGGAACCTATCCTTGCAACAAAGCCCGTTGTCAATTGTGTCCACATATCTATTCAGGGGACACCATCATAGGGCCTAATCACATCAGCCACACTATCAGAGGCTCCTTCACCTGCACATCTACCAATGTGATATATGCCATCATGTGCCAGCAATGCCCCTCTGTCATGTACATTGGTCAAACTGGACAGTCTCTATGTAAAAGAATAAATGGACACAAATCAGATGTCAAGAATTATAACATTCATAAACCAGTCAGAGAACACTTCAACTGGTCACTCAATCTCAGACCTAAAGGTCGCAATATTAAAACAAAAAGACTTCAAAAACAGACTCCAACGAGAGACTGCTGAATTGGAATTAATTTGCAAACTGGATACAATTAACTTTAGGCTTGAATAGAGACTGAGAATGGATGTGTCATTACACAAAGTAAAACTATTTCCCCATGTTTATCCCCCCCCCCCCAGCTGCTCCTTGGACATTCCTGTTAACTGCTGGAAATGGCCCACCTCGATTATCACTACAAAAGGTTTTCTCTCCCCCTCCCTCCCCCCCCCCCCCAGCTCTCCTGCTGCTAATAGCTCATCTTAAGTGATCACTCTCCTTATAGTGTGTACGATAACACACCCATTTTTTCATGTTCTGTGTGTATATAAATCTCCCCACTGTATTTTCCACTGAATGCATCCGATGAAGTGAGCTGTAGCTCATGAAAGCTTTTGCTCAAATTGGTTAGTCTCTAAGGTGCCACTAGTACTCCTTTTCTTTTTACTAATTAATGTAGGATATTAACACCCCTTTGGAGACAGGGAACAGAAGATTCAGAGTTCTATGGGTCTGCCCTTGGTTATCAACCTGAACTTACCTTCAGGATGTTTTAAGCTGATAGTCCACATCATCAACCCCGGAGCTGCTGAAAGGAGCTGGAAGAAAGAAGGGAAGTTAAAGGATTTTATAGGCAGCAGCAGTGGCCTCAGTAGCAAATTCAGAGAGAGGTTCCCAAGGCTTTAATGTAGAAGGTAGTGTTTAAATGGGGTCTAGACTGGAGGAAGGGGAGGAGAGGCAGATAGGTTGGTAGGAGTGGGGGAGCGAGAGAGAGATGATAGGACAGAAAAAAGCATGGAGCTGACATCTTTCAAACGCAATCTGAGAGTTTCTTGGCAGTCATGCTTAGAAGCTTCTCTGCCATAGCTGCTGGGAGGCGAGTGTCTCCGTTCTTTCTTCCTAAACCTGCTCCCTGAAGGAAATTGTTTGGGTTGTGTTTGCCAGCTGCACACTTTTGCTTTTTATAGAGGCATGCCTCTGATTCCCCACATACTGCTCCCACCCAGCCAGCCCTAATTCCCTCCTTCTATCGATGTAGGATGCTATACCCCATTAGTTATATACTGAAATACGCTCTTCTTCTTGGTGAGATGTGAACGTGAGGCCCTGATCAGTTGTTAAAGCTCGCCTAGCCCTCTGGATGGGTATTGGCCTTAACATCAGAACATCTCAACTCCCTGGAACCAGCAGGGCCTACTTTGCGCTCTATCTGATCAAGGTACATAGCTTTGTGCCATTTACTGTGTGTAGGATCTTTCACCTGGGGCCTTAAATACTGAGGTCCTGTCTGCTCTGCATGGGCATTAAAGGTCCCAGATTACCTTTTGTGAAAGAAGGAGGTTGCCTTTGTGTCTTTGGGCACAATTTCTCCTCCGCCTGGTGGGTGCTGCCCTCCACCCCAGGGGTGACTGCTTCTCAGTGACATAGGCAAATAAAGCCAAGTCCAGTATCCCAGCCCAAGGCAAAAATGGACCCTGCAGAAACTGTATGACTCCACTGTGAATGGACAGGCAGGGCTGGATTTGGTAACCACTATGTCCCAGTATGCAAGGTGTTAATGGACAGAGCTGGTGGGTCTGTGACCAAGCAGATAATTATGGTTATTCTCCCCTAGGGAGAGGCACACTGGTGGTAGTATGGCTAAGTCAGGGGTAGGCAACCTTTCAAAGAAGAAGAGCCATTTTTTTTGTTTTTTGTCTTTGACCAAAATATTTTGAGAGCCACATCACGCGCAAAGCTACTTCTAGAGTTAGAATTTATCAACTAATAATAATTGAACATATTAAAGTTATTACTACTCACCAATACTTTTAATGCGACTTCTGCCATTTGAATTTGAATATAAACAGGAGGGGGCTCCAGGCTGGGGCAGGGGATTGGTGTGCAGGAGGAGGTGTGGGGTCTGGGAGGGGGTTGGGGTGCGAGGTGCAGGCTCTGGCCGGGAGGCGCTTACCACAGGCAGCTCTTGGCTGGTGGCACAGCAGGGCTCTGGCCCCACACCACTCCTGGAAGCGGCTGGCTGCTGGCACGTCTCTGCATGCCCCTGGCGGGAGGGAGGCAGCTCCGTGTGCTGCCCCCGCCCCCAGCACTGTCCTCACACTGCGGGGGCAGTGCTTGCAGGAGTGGGCAGTGTACAGAGACCCGCTGCCCCCTTCCCCCCCAAGGGGTGCTCAGAGATGCGCTTCCAGGAGCAGCATGGGGCCAGAGCCATGCTGCGCTGCTGGCTGGGAGTTGCCTGTGGTAAGAGCCTCCCGACCAGAGCTTGCACCTCACACCCCCTCAAAAAAAGACTGTTAGCAAGGGGGCAGCCAAAGAGCTTCATATGGCTCCAGAGCCAGAGGTTGCTGACCCCTGGGCTAGATGGTTCTGCTGCTAGGTGGCTTGGGATGGAAGGTCTCTTCTTCCACTCCTCACAGACCTCTCCGGCCACAGCCTGGTCATTCTGGATGCATGCTGGGATCAAGGATTTGTCCTGCTATTTGTAAAAGCCTTTGGGACGAAAGGCAAGGCAGGAATAAGCTACTTGCATAGCCCCCATTTTTGTTTGATACAGGGTGAGCATTAGTCCTGTTTTCCTGGTCAAATTCCAACTTGGGCATCCTTGTGCTGTCCTCCTAAAGAAAATGCCCCCTCTAGGTTCAGTGTTCTTTGCTTCCCCTTCTCTTTTTATAGTGCTGGTTCAAAATGACTGCCCCATTTTATAGCCCTGAGTGTCTGCACTGAAAATGGTTGGGGCAGCAATCCTTGTGTATAACAGCCTGTAAAGAGCTTTTGGATTATAGGTGCCATTATGAATGTAAGGTGGCTTTCTTATTATTACATTTGTGTGCTTCATAATGACACTGCAGATTTCTGATAACGCTATCAAATTCAAACTGGTGATATTATTAGCCACTTCCAAGCTAATTATGGCTTCATTGCTGCTGGTTTCAGGGCTGAATCTAGGTTTCTAATGCAATCCCCCTTTTAAAAATCAAGTCACAACAACAACTTTCCTCCTGCTTTCCATCCATTTTCAGTTTTAAAATGAGAAAAAGGCTATTTATTTGGAGAGGGGACAGGAATTCAGAATGGATTAGTAACTATGTCTGTGCCTTAATATAATCTGTTTTGATACTTTTTCTCATTATGGTGCACAGAGTGATGCTAAAGGATAAACTCTTTGCTTCTCCCAGTGATTTTGCTGCAATGCTTTTCATTTTATCAGGAGAAAATGGAGGCCAGAGTCATTCAGTTCCTTAAATGACTAATAATTTCCAACAGAACTAAATGCCCTTTATTTAAGCTGCAGTAATAATTAGAGGGTTGCTAGTGTTAAGCAACCATGTAGTCTGGCTCTGAGGAATGTTCATTGTGCCTCATTAAATTTGGAATTAGTACTTAAAAGGTCAGAAATAAATATTCTGTTTATATTTCTGAGACAGTAAATCTAAATGGATGCGATGTTTGCACATCCTCATCTCTGCTCATTGCTGCTGAACTGAGGCTCCACTCCATTTGGTTAGCAGCAACCAGAATGTCTGGGGTCGGGGGGAGGAGGGAGAACATGGTTTCATTGATCAAGAGCAGGAAAATGACCTGCAGTATTACATCTAATTATAAAACATCAATAGCAGAAGCTAAATGCACTTACTGTTTCAGAGACACTAAATTGCTAGTTTTCAGTTTGCAATCTCATGTATTATAGGCTTGAGCAATAAACTTGGGATGTAGGGAAAACTCCTTTAAAGGGAGATACCAGAGGTCAGATCCTTTTAACCTTTTTTGAACTCCTTCAGGTGACTGGGGCCTAAATGCTATTTAATAATAGATAGTTGAATTGCCTCACATTTTTCTGTAGTCTTGTTTCAGGATGTTGACTTAATGAGTGCACAGCACTGCCCTTCCTCTGTCTGAAAAGATTTGGGAAGTTTGTGGTTATGTAGATCCATTCACCTCAAGGTTCATATCCAGCTGAGTTTGGCACTGATGGAATGTTCTCCCCATCTGATTGTTGTTGCAGTGTCCTATGTGAAATCGGTTGGTATTCTCCATCCGGTTCCTGGCATGTAGGACTGTGCATCACAAAATCGACCATGACTGGCACTAATTAGCTCTGTTGCTGGCAGTCTCAGCAGAAAGGCCAAGGACCGAATGGGCTACTCAATCTGAACTCCCCCCTCATCCTTCTGGTCAGGGTTGAGGCACATTGGAGAAGTTTGCATTGCTGCTGCCTGTTGTGTGGATAATTAGAGGTCGTCATTGTCTAGGGCTGTCAATCCTGCACCTTTTCCCAGCATTAAATTCACACAAAAAATGAACAAAAGGTTAGGGAAGTTTGATGATAACCTGAGTCAGTGTCCAGCAGCTCAAAAGGCTTATTCTGTAGAAGCACTCATGTCTCTGCGGCACTTCTGAGCCAAAGCACAAATCGTTTGTCTATCAAAGAGAGTTATTGGGCTGTTGAATAGTGATGTGGGCTTTGCTCCTTGCAGTCTCTCCAACAGCACATACCGATGATTCCCCTGCTCTTACACCTTTTCCAAAACCTACACTGGGGTCACCATCAATGCCCTTGATGGCACTTCAGGCTGCAAAACAACCCCCTTCACCGCCCCATTGTACAGTTGGCCAATTACATAATGTTGTCCATTCCTTCCTGGCCTCTTTGGTGATCTATGTACAGCCTGGAGTGTGAGATTGGATTCCCATTATTTTAGAATGTAAAGCAATCAGTCATGTTGCGGGTCATAAAATTATGCATGCCTGTCTTCACCTGACTGTGATGCATACCTATCGGAGATACTAATAAAACTTGATGTGAGGCTGGTATGTTTGTGTCTGAGTGAGAGGTAATAGAGTTTTCCTCTACTTAGATTAGAATGGTCCATCTCATCCAGTTTTCACTTGAGTTTGAAGTCACTCTGGCATTGCACATAAAAATAATAGTGATCTCATCTGTTTATAAGGAAATTAATTTGTAACTGTGTCCCATCAAGTAACTGGATCAGAAATGTGGTTTGGAGTAAAGACCTCTTTTCTTAAAATGCATTAAGATCTTTTCCCTAAATACCCTAGGATCAGACTCTGAACCAGTTACTGACATTGATGAGCAGTAACTCACACTAATAGTTCCACTGCAGTTAATGAGTCAGTGAGATTACTCATGTGCCTGGTCATTGGTGTTAATGATCCTGCCCTTAATTTTTAAATTAACAAGGTGTTTTCTTTATGAACTTCAGGATTTCTGTGCCATCCAACGAGAATTGTCGTCTGTGCATTGTACAGTAACTTCTGGTTCCTAAACACTATGTACAAGGTGTGTGAGAATATCCTCTACAAAGCTGGAGTTTGGATTGCTGCAGGAAATTGTGTGACATTCAGGCACACACCTTTATTCCTTCAAAGCAGAAGGTTCATAGTATAGCTCTTATTCATAATGCAGAACTTTCACCAAACCAAAGATTAATTCAAAGACAAATGCTCTCTGCGAGTTCAGGACATGCCCAGCGACCGAACTCTCTTGGGAGTCTAACCATGTAACGTCCCTGGAGAAATTTCAGGGCTGCCAGTGAACCAGCTCACAAAGGGGCACGTTTTCAAAGGGATGTGCTACGTTTTAGCTGTGTGACTCCATTGATCCGTAGAGAACTGAAAATGAGTTGAGTCATCTTTAGTGCCCTTGAGTGAAGGACCGAAGATGAATCAATTTGTTTCCAGCCCCCTCCTTCATCTCCCCATTCTCTAGGAGCCCTGCTTTTCTCACCTTCCTCTCCTCTCCTGCCATGCAATGAAACAAGGGTCTTCCTGACTCCCTAGCCCTTCCCCCTCTTTCCGCAGGTGTATTAGCACAGGATTTCCCAGCACAGGCTAGGCCATGAAGTACTAACTGGCATGGGGGGAAGGTGCAGAATATGTATGATTAAGATGGGTAGGCTATTAACAGCACATGGTAAGATCAAAGGAGATGAGATTGGTTTCATTTTCCTGAAAGAGGGCTTAGATTCCAAGGGTATGTCTACCCAGTACCTAGACCCCCACAGCTGGGCCATACCAGCTGACTTGGGCTTGGGCTGCAGGGCTGTGTAGACTTCTGGGCTTGGGCTGGAGCCTGCGCTCTGGGGCCCTCCCACTTTGCAGGGTCCTAGAGCCTGGGCTCCAGCATGAGCCCGGAAGACTACACAACAGTGAAACAGTCCCGCATCCGAGCCTGAATCGGCTGGCATGGCCAGCCACGGGTATCTAGTTGCTGTGTAAACATACCAGCAGAATACACTAGAATGCTCCCTCTCTCATGGTGAGCTAAAGCCTAACATTACCCACTCCTCCATGGTGCTGCCAGCCAGCTCCCTTCTCTCCTCCACTGCTAAGTCCATACCAGTATTTCTTCATGCCCAGTTTGACCTGTGGATATTATTCACATCTCTATGCCCATTCCTGGTCACACTGGGTGCTCAGGCCCAGACAGGAAGAGGTTTTCCAGCAAGGGGAAGTAGATAGGGACACATTTTTCTTCCCAAGAGTCCCAATCCACCTCCCTCTTCTTAGACACGGCACACGAGGTGTATATTTGAACTCCTAGAAAATAGCAAATCAAGTAAGTGCCTGCCCTGGGTAAAGTCATGGGGGTAACACTGCTAAAACCTGACATGAGCCTTTGAAAATTTGCTCCACATTTGTGAACCAGGTGGTAATGCAGGAGAACATATCCCTTCCCTGGGTTTCATAGATTGTTGCCTTTTACCTAAGGTGTGTTTAGAATTGAGTAAAGGACACATCACTAAGTTACCCTGGGCTGGACTGTTTGTTGTTTAAAAAAAGCATCCGTCTCTCTCTCTCTCTCTCTCTGTCCTTTTTTATTTTTTATTTTTGTTTGAAGAAAAGAAACACACACACACACACACACAAAAACAAGCTCAGATATTAATTTTTTCCCTAACATTTTTTAAAGTGAATTTAGTGCTGTTGAAAGATGCTGAACTAGCAGCCCTGGAGAGTTGGTGTCTCTGGTTAGCCATAGAGGAGTACAGCATGGATAGGGACAATGCATGGCTCCTCAGCCCAGAGCTGCAGGGACAACTGAAAATGGGGAGTTCAATCCTCATGGCCCTTTTCTTTCTTGGCTTCTCTGCTGATGCTGCCAAGGTAGATGCCAGTTGTCATTCTGTATTTGTACTGTGGTGGTTGCCCACTGAAAATTGATCTCAGGCCACCAACTTATTTCCCATGGGACAACAAACAGTCCATTGGATGGTAATGTTTTTAGCCATTGCTGGCCTAGGCATGATTTGACCTACACCATGTTCTGAAATTAACCATGTTTTACTGATATGACAACAGATGCTTTATTTAACTTGCATGTATGTCCTATTACACGTAATGTAGCTCAGATCATAACAGTTAAGTATTGGCATGTTTATCTAATAGTGAGCGGTTGATGTATTTCAGAATCTGCAGGTTTTTGATGGATTGTCCCATGGAGAACAAGGCTGAGAAGTAAGTGGGAGTGAGAAGTGATATTGCAAGCCTTGCTTTTTCCACCAGAGAGGCCATGTGCATTTTTATGAATGAGTTGACATTTTTGTGATCTCTGAATACACCTGCAGCGCTGACGTAAGGTCAGAACACCTGCTCTTTTGATGACTACATTAATCTTAATCTTTGTTGTGCTGGTTGGGATTGAGGAATTATCGTATTGGGAGGACGGATTTTATTAAAACCAAACCAAGAGATTGACACACCAGCTCTGAATAAAGGTCTAAGTAATTTTTTAATTATAAAGAGTGACATGCAAGTTTCATTATTGAGGCATGGAAAAAAGGCTGAGAGAGAACTCTCAAAAAGTGGTACTAAAATGTCATTGCCCAGTAGCTCATTTAGTGAAGGGTTTATGCATGTGTTAGCAGGAGGTTGCAGCAGGTTTACAATTATTTGAAGAAAGACAAAAACGTTTTCCTCTTCCTGTGAAAGGGCCGTAAGAAAAAGAACAAAAAGGGATGGTATGTTTTATATTTATATTCCAAGTCTGAGGTTTTTATAGGGATGGATACATGTCAATAGGATCAGGGTAGGTAGGAACCCAGCTCTGAACACCCCTGGACTTTGCAGGGGGTTTGAAGTCCAACGTTGTGCAAAGAGTCCCTATCTCTACAATGAGCCAAACCAGAGATCTTTGGACCCACAAACTTTAGGGGTGTTCAGAATCCAGATCCAAGTGTAGTGGTTTAACTCCATCTCTAGTTTAGGGGTTCGGTTTTGATAAATGTGCAGAATATCTAAATTTGATCCAAGTTCTCCAAACTTCTTGGGTCTGCAAAACTCGAGTTGAATTCTTTGGCCTTCTCAGGAGATCGCTGTTTCCAGTCAAGTTGCTTTTGCAGCATTACTTCCCCCTCTCATGGTATTTTAGCACTCCAGTTCCAAGGGATGGCAGAAACAGTGGAAAGAATAAAAAGTAATGGGGGGAATGTCAATTGAACTTTTCTGAATCTCAGGCCAGTTTGGTACGATTTTAGGTGAATGCTGAGGGAGGAGGAGGTTATCTTGTTTCATACTCTCCATTTTCCTCATCCCAAACCATTGTAGGGTCAAATCCTTGACGCTTGCACAAAGCCAGGGGATACTGGCCTATCACATGAATGCAAATTAATGTACTTTGAATAAAAGGTAACCAAATATAGAAGTACCTGTTTGCCCCTTGTCTATTTTGTGGGGCATATAATTGATGTGTTACTTTTTTCCAGAGTAACAGCCGCGTTAGTCTGTATTCGCAAAAAGAAAAGGAGTACTTGTGGCACCTTTTCTTTTTACTTTTTTCCATATTTTATTGAGCCCTTCTCTCTACAGCTGGATAAACCTACTTTTTAAAATTAAACATTGGTAAGCTGCATGCAGTGCTGGGGCTTTCTCATTGATGGAATTGACGTTAAAATACCATATGTGAAAATCAAATCCCAAGTATATAGGACAGTATAATTTTTGGCATCCCCTGTAAGAGAAGCGGAGTCTGA
This sequence comes from Lepidochelys kempii, assembly GCF_965140285.1. Lineage (NCBI taxonomy): Eukaryota > Metazoa > Chordata > Testudines > Cheloniidae > Lepidochelys > Lepidochelys kempii. The sequence continues at coordinate 65,357,488 of NC_136388.1, forward strand.
AATCTTCCAGTGCTTTAGTTTGGAAACCAGAAGATTTATTCTGGAAGAAGAGATTCAGTGCTTCCTGATAATCTGACTATATAGTGTATTTTCAGGATACTGGTTATGGGCCTGATCGTGAGAAGTGCTGAGCATCCTTCACGCTTGTTGAAATCAATGAGCGTTCTCAGCACCACTTTGGTGAGTGAACCCTGCAAAGTGTAATCATTTACAAACAGAGGGCTGAAGTGGAATTAGGTCAAATGAACTTTGATTAAATAATGCAAACCATAACCCAGTGCTTCTCTAGGAAAAAACCTCATTTCTTTTTTAGTTTTCTATTTTGATCCCATAGCCTGCCCTGAGATAACCCTGACAGATAATCTGGCAGCCCAGGAGCAGTTTCATAAACTGCCAGGCTGCCTCATAAACTACGTTGTGTGTACCACTTTAGATCTTGCCACCAGCCCTTGCTGAAGGCTGCAAGCCACCAATGGATGGAATCAAGTTTTGTTTCTCCAGGGCAACCTCATTGCTCCTTGCCGTATCTGAAGTCTGGAAGTAATTTGCATTAATAGCACTGATTTCTATAGCATGCTAGAGTTCAAACCTGGAAACAGATAGTGTATGAAGCTCAAATCCCAATAGAAACCAAATCTATCCGACGTAGGATTGTGGTGTCTTCTTAGTTAGTAAAACGAAGTACAGCAGAAAGTGCAGAGAGTGTGAGCTGTGTGTTTCTGAACGTATGTGTGGGAGGAACTAGCCAGCCAAATCTGAATCACAGGGATCTTTCTCTGCAGAAAAGTGTTTGTTTTGTTTTTGACAAAAAGGGCTAAATTCTGGTCCCACGGAAGTCAGTGGCAAAACACCCAATGACATGGATAAGACCAGGATTTAACCCTAAATGATCTCCTGGTTAGAAACAGAGAGAACTGGGTGGGGCAATGATGATATAGGATGGCCTCACCTGATCCTAATGGATGATCCTTGCTCTGTGCTTTGGGGAAGGAGAACTCATCACCCAAGGTCTGTGGACAATATCGTTATAAGGAGACATTCCGTTTAATATGTGGTACATCTTCTACAGGAGGACACTGTTCGGCTCCAGCATGGACTTGATTATCTAATAGGTCTTTTTTCCATCTCTTATTATTAGGGGCCTACTTAATTCATGATTTTGCAGATTTCACAGAAATTATGGGATTGTTCATGAAACTAACCTTCAAAATAAAAATATGTATTATTGATAAAATATGCTGCAACACTTCTGTGATTACCACAATGCAAAAACAGTTGACCATAATCCTGTAATATCATTCCAGTCATCAAAGTGAATAGTAAGAGTGTCTGTCAAGTTGCATGATGTAGACTAAAGTGAGCATGGCAGTCATTATAGTAGATTGTTGATTGAGAGTGTGTCAACATTTATGATAAGTGAGCAGGACAGTCATCAGGTTGAGTGAAAGGATTGTTGTTGCATGTAAAGATGGCTGACAATAAATAAAAAAGGCAAAAAATGTCAGCTTTGGATCATGTGAAGAATACCTGGTAGGAACCTTACATGCAGATGGTAGTAAATTGTTTTGTTCATCTTGCAACATGACTCTGGATTTGTTCAGAAAAAAAACATGATCAATCGCCATTTTGAGTCCGAATCGCATATTAAATGACAAGCATGTGCAGAGGCTACAGTCAGAACAAAAACAGGCGACAGGGTCCATGATGTTCAAAAGAACAACTGAAAGTATTTTAGCAAAAAGAGAAGCTACAATGGAGATAGTGGAGGCCTTTATTGCTGTCAACATACATGTAGAAAAAATGAATAATCCAATACTAAGAGAGTACTTTAGAAAGCATGTACCAAATCCTGGCAGTTTCCCGTGTGCAAACAAACTTCACATTATCTAACAGAAGTAATTGTGAAGCACATTCAATCTACAAAATCTGCACTGGCGAAATACGATTCCATTTCAGTTGTAGCTGATGAAGCAACAGATGCACAGGATAAGTACATACTCCACATTTTTATTTGTACCTGGCAGCTGGAAAGGCCATCATATGCCCCTTTTCCTAACAGAGCCTGTTCAGCTCAAGGCATTAAATTTTTTTCAACTGTATCGCAAGCTGTAGCAAAGGCTATTGTAAACTACAGCTTAGATTTCAACAAGGTCTTTGCATTTCCCTCTAATAATGTGATGTACGTGTGCAAAGCTTTCTCTGCTGTACTGCAAGGAATGATGCCCAGTGCAATTCACATTACCTGTTAATGCACACATTCTTTCAATGGACAGTGATATCTGGCGCACATGTTTCCCTGATGTGGATGTGCTTGTTTCTTCTTTTAAAAAAATATCCAAGCATTGTCCAAGTTGTGAAATATGATTCAAGGAGTCTGTGGCCAGTCAAAGTGGTAGCCAAGCAGTGTCGCTTCCACTTGAACCAGTGATTACAAGGTGGAATTTGTGGTTACATGAAAAGATTATTAAATACTACCAGCAATTTGTGTGTGAGGAGCTTGAAATCACACCAAGCATCCCATGAAGTGAGCTGTAGCTCACGAAAGCTTATGCTCAAATTGGTTAGTCTCTAAGGTGCCACAAGTACTCCTTTTCTTTTTACCAAGCATACAGTCTTTGCTTAAAGTCTCTGATCTGTTAAAACAGAGCAACATTGAAGACCGGGTGAAGTTGGTGGCTGAGAATACAATCCAGTTCATGCAGCTTCTAACATGGTTTGAAAGTCGGCAGGTTTTGATTCACAAAGCATACAACAAATTGATAGATCTGATCAGCTGGACCGAAGATGTGGCATCTCAAGAACCTTCAGACTGCCAAACTGAAAATAGCCACAGACAAGAAGTGTTCCAGTCAATAGCAGAAAAGTTAAACCAATACTACAGGTACGACCAGCCATTGCAACCTCCGTTTAAACAACCAGTTGTCTGCTTTTTCGGTGTTTGCATTTTTGACCCAAATCAGGTGCCTTTTCTGTGTTTTGACCCTGAGCTAATTCAAGCAATTCCTGGATGGGAGAAAGATCATGACAACAAACGTGTTGCTTACCTGACCTTTGTCAAAGAATGCCAGATGCCAGTAAAAGTAACTGAGTTTTGGGGTCCTATTTCTAATTTGGTTTCCAAAGCTCTACAAGTTGGCAAAACACTGCCTTACAATTCCTACCAATTCTGTGGATGCAGAATGTGCAGTTTCAATGTATGGACAGAACATGTGCTGCGTGCTATCTTTAACAAATAACATTGTTTTATTTAGGTAAGTATAAATGTGTATTTCTAAGTTTGAGTATTATACTTTATTTATTATTATTTTATTATTAATTAATTAGTTTAGCAGGCTCCCTTATCCAGGGTGACTTATGAAGGTAACAGTAGTACAGTACAATACTTGTTACATATATACTGTATGAACACATCTGCAAAATTTGCTATTTATGCTGTGACCAACCCTTGAAAAATGTGTGATTTCTCTGTGATTTAAGTAGACCCCTAGTCGTTACCATAATCCTGACTAATTGCATTTATATTCAGCGATAAGATCTGTGTCCAGGTGTAACTGTTCTGTCGCATATTGATATGTAACATGGATTCTGCCACCTATTTGGATGGAAGTCAAAGTGCAGAGTGTGGCATTCTCATATGGGGCACACAGCAGCAGCTCTTCACCAGGGATGCTGTATAGGTTGGGTGAACTTCAGAATCTGCTGAACCAGCAGTTTTTGGAGGTCATAACTGAGCTGCTCGAGCATTTTGCTAACTCAGCCTTTTCCCACTTTGGTGCATGCTGCCCTTCTGAATGTTCCTGAGAACACCAAAAGGGGTTGCTGCTCTCAAGCCTTGTCTGCACTGAATTTCTTAAATTATCTCCCTTTCACCAGAGCAGCTCCGCTGCTTCCAGCAGTGGTTGTCACACTAGTACTGACCAGCTACCAGCAATTTTACTAGTGTTGTCTAGAACTTGGGAGCCAGTAAGTACTGTTTTCTAGCAGTGGTCTCCCCAGTGTGATGTCCAAATGTGGTGGCACCAGAGGAGATGTTGTACTGGCAAGTAACACAAGGGATTTGTGAGATATTGATGGGTAGTTGGACAGGATGGGCATTTGGGAGCCAAAGTTGTCTGCGTGTATCTAGCAGTATCAGTAAAAATACACGTTGGGATTCAGTACAACATAGCCCTGTCTCCTTTTGTAGAACAATACAGTGTTATGCAAACAATGCTGCTGACCCTGCAGCCACAGGGGCCACTGGCTCATGCAGGCTCAACCCCACTAGCAATAGGTTGACATGTTAGTGTGGTATTTACTGCTCATGCCATAATCCTGCCTGGATGGGATATGAGTTGGCAAAGCTCTGTGGGGATCATGACATCTCCCTATTTATCGTGGCCTTAGCTGGGGTACGTCACAGTTTCTTCCCTCCTGTTTAGCAGGAAACCTCCATCTGTTATTCCCTTAGCTTCTTGCACAAACACATACAGACGCTTCCCGACTTATGCAATTGTTCTGTTTCGGAAAGCCTTGTGTAACTTGAATTTTGCGTAAATTGGAAACGTATACCCGAATGTTACGCAAATTCGCACTTATGGAAAAAGTTCCATAAGCTAGAAATAAGAGGGTTTTGGGGGTTTTTTGCGTAAGTCGGGTCTCGTGTAACCTGGGGAGCATCTGTAGTAGCTTTGGATATGTTCCGTACTCCACCCACCTTTCCCCTTCCTTCCTTTCATAATGGGACTGAACTATACACACAGCTGGCACGTTAAAGGAATTTAGGCAGGTGGGCGTAGAAGGTCATATGCTGGCGATGGGGCATTGCAGCTGAGTTGAGGAGGTGGGGAGAAGGCCAGCTGAGTAGCTCCCGATTTGCTTGAGCCAGCCCTGCATCTGACCGCATAAGATGACATAATGCACTCCCATCAGAACAGTGATTGCTTTAAAGCTGCCTCTGATTCCTCCTGTCCTCCATTGCTCAGCTCCTGTCATAGCTTGTTTACAAACTACACCATTCTCTATAACAAATACATTCCTGATTTCCCCCTCCCCCCACAAGCCCTCAAAAGTTTGTGGAAGATAATACCACAGAGATCTCTGTGGATGGGTCCGATCGCTCCTCCACAGGTGGAAGCATCAGGACTGATGGATAAACACTGTGTCAGAAATCTTATGCAGTGTAAATCTTCTCTGTGTGTTTTAAAAATACATGTGTGTCTTTCCTACAGAGACACTAAGCACTTTAACAATCACAATCATATTGCAAGAACAAGGATGCAAGAACTGCAGGGACTAGTAGTTTGTGCAGTAAATCTCCTGCGTGACTCTACAGTAGTAATTACTATGTGAAAGTAATAACTGAGCTGTGCTGAGTGCTAGGCCAACTCCCCCAGCTCTCCGCCGAGAGCATGTTTCTCCTGGGGAGGCTCCTGTTCGTTACATTAGATATAGTGTTGTATTTCAGAAAAGGTCACATTTAACCAATGCTGCTTCTGCTTTATCTTGGTACAACAGTGTAACCGCCACTGGCGCACGATTCGGTTTCCTATCCAACCCTGCTTCAGCTGCCTGATTCTGTGCATCCTGCCAGTATGAGTATGTTGGCAGCAGGCTCTGTGTTCCTTTATTTATTGCAACATTAAAGATGCATACATTTATTTTTACTGTGTTCATAATTGCCATAAGAGCAGGAAATCGTGTTCCAAAGAAGCACTTACAAAGAGGATAGAGGGGAAGGGTTCATGCTACAGCTGAACATCCCAAATTTTGAGGAAATTTGGACCTGGGTGGGTTCTTTGTGATGCAAGCTGTTTTTCCCTTTTATTCCAGGCTATTTTTATTATTAATATGTGTATTATGGTAGTGCCTAGAGACTCTAATCAGGATCAGGGAGAATAGGAAAGGGTGGGGTTCAACATGGCTGTGAAAAAGGGAGGAATTGGGCTGCCTTCTGTTTGTTAACTAAATAATCTAGCTCCAATATCTGCCTTGGGATGGGCCCATGGATCTCCTGTAGGGAGATGCGAATTGAAAGCCAATTGTGGCTTTTTCAGGGCTGCTGTCTGCTTGCTAGTGTCCGCTCATGTCTCCCTAAGCCGACTGTAGCACAGAGCTCTCTTGGTAATGTCTAATCCTGCCTATATTGTTGTGCTGCCATGTGGGTAGTGCATATGGCAGGGAGGGAGCACTGACCAATGCCAGAGCCTGATCGTATGGAACCACAGGAATATTGGGGTGGGGAGGGGAGATAAAGGGAAAGTCTGTGCTACTGGGTCCCAGGTGCTACTAAAAGATGGTGGTGTTTTGTTCTATTTAGTGGAGTTAGGAAGGACAAAGGAGGGGAAAGAGAGACATGGTTGGAGCAAAGAGACTCAAGTCTGTTCAATGTAGCTATAGCCCAGGACTGAATGATGACTCCAGGATGTGCTAATACCTGATTATTAACAGAATCGTAGAGTTACAAAGCAGGAATAACTATCAGGCAATGCTGCCCATCCCCTATCCTGGCCAGTTCACACTTATCCCTATAGTATATTCTGTAGTGCTTTGCCCACCTGTGTTTTGAACAACTCAAGCGATGCAGCTTCCATCACTTCCCTTGGGAGACTATTCCACAGCCTAATCGACTGTGACACTGAACCTTTCTTTCCTTCTTTCTTTCTTTTTTTTCCTTCTTTCCTTCTTGTTATTCAATACCTGTTCTTATGAAAATGGGGTACAGTGAGATTTTTAATACAAGTTTAAACTATGTTGTTTTATGTACAGACTTTGTTGGGGGGAGGGGTTTGCTTGCAAACAATATAATTGCAAGCACTGATTTTTGTCCCTCTCTCTTGTCCCATCCCAGTTTTAAGCATACCCGTCATTTTTTGCTTTTGTAATAGTAATAAAACTCAGATATGTCCTCATACCAGTGTTTAACAAAAAGATTTAAAATAGGGCTATCAAGCGATTTAAAAAGTTAATTGCGATTAATTGTGTGATTAAAAAAAATCACAATTAATTGCACTGTTAATAAGATACCATTTATTTAAATATTTTTGGATGTTTGCTACATTTTCAAATATATTGATTTCAATTACAACACAGAATACAAAGTGTAAAGTGCTCACTTTATATTTATTTTTGATTACAAGTATTTGCAGTGTAAAAAACCAAAAGAAATAGTATTTTTGAATTCATCTAATACAAGTACTTTAGTGCAATCTCTTTATCTTGAAAATTTAACTTACAAATATAGAAGTATGTATAAAAAACCTGCATTCAAAAATAAAACAATGTAAAATTTTAGAGCCTACAAATCCACTCAGTCCTACTTCTTGTTCAGCTAATCACTCAGACAAACAAGTTTGTTTACATTTGCAGGAGATAATGCTGTCCGCTTCTTGTTTACAGTGTCACCTGAAAGTGAGAACAGGCATTCTCGTGGCACTGTTGTAGCCGGCATCGCAAGGTACTTATGTGCCAGATGCGCTAAAGATTCACATGTCCCTTTATGCTTCAACCACCATTCCAGAAGACATGCATCCATGCTGATGATAGGTTCTGCTCGATAACAATCCAAAGCAGTGTGGATTGACACACGTCCATTTTCATTTTCTGAGTCAGATGCTACCAGCAGAAGGTTGATTTTTTTGTGGTGGTGGTGGTGGTGGTTTGGGTTCTGTAGTTTCCACATTGGAGTGTTGCTCTCTTAAGACTTCTGAAAGTATGCTCCACACCTCGTGCCTCTCAGATTTTGGAAGGCACTTCAGATTCTTAAACCTTGGGTTGAGTGCTGTAGCTATCTTTTGAAATCTCACATTGATACCTTCTTTGTGTTTTGTCAAATCTGCAGTGAAAGTGTTCTTAAAATGAACAACATGTGCTATGTCATCATTCGAGATTGCTATAACATGAAATATATGGCAGAATGTGGGTAAAACAGAGCAGGGGGACATAATTCTTCCCCAAAGAGTTCAGTCACAAATTTAATTAACGCTTATTTTTTTAATGAGCGTCATCAGCTTCGAAGCATGTCCTCTGGAATGGTGGCTGAAGCATGGAGGGGCATACAAATGTTTAGCATATTTGGCACGTAAATATCTTGCAATGCTGGCTACAAAAGTGCCATGCAAATGTCTGTTCTCACTTTCTGGTGACATTGTAAATAAGAAGAGGGCAGCATTATCTCCCTTAAATATAAACAAACTTGTTCGTCTTAGCGATTGGCTGAACAAGAAGTAGGACTAAGTGGACTTATAGGCTCTGAAATTTTACATTGTTTTGTTTTTGAGTGCAATCATGTAACAAAAAAACCCCTATATTTGTAAATTGCACTTTTACGACAAAGAGATTGCACTATGGTACTTGTATGAGGTGAATTGAAAAATACTATTTCTTTTGTTTATCATTTTTACAATGCAAATGTTTGTAAGCAAAAATAATATACTCTTTGATTTCAGTTACAACACAGAATACAATATATATGAAATTGTAGAAAAACATCCACAATATTTAATAAATTTCAATTGGTATTCTATTATTTAACAGCGCAATTAAAACTGTGATTAATCACGATTAACTTTTTAAATCCCGATTAATTTTTTGAGTTAATTGTGTGAGTTAACTGCGATTAATTGACAGCTCTAATTTAAAATAAAGCGCCCACTTTAAATTCTCCAGCAGGAGATTACCTTGCTGGTATTTACATATCTATGCAATAAATATTTTAACATGTTAATTATACACTAATAAGAAAAATACCTTTTGAACTTTCTGCCAAATTGCCACACGCAGAACTGGATCCATCAGGGAATTAAAAGCAATTAGTTTTGTAACAGTGTGTGGTCACATCGTTTCTTCTCTGCAAATTGTTCTGTGGTCACCAGTCAGCCTTTTTCTGTCAAGTGTTTATATAAAGACTGGCAGGGCTTGGAGACTTCAGCTGCCTACAAAAAAATAATAGTGTAGGATATTTAAGGTATTCATTTTTCATCAGATGTATTTCTTGCTCTCTAAGGGACAAATTCAACCTTCACACACAAATATAGCTCTCATTGATGTCAATAGGAATTTTGCCAGGGTAAGGCCAGAGGGCTCTATCATGCAGCTGTACACCATGTGGAACTCCCACTCTGTTTACCTCATATGATGCTGTATAAACTCCTAATAGCTCCCTCTCTGAGGTAGGGCACTATCATTATCCCCATTTTACAGATGAGGCATGGAAATGGGAAGGTCAACATTTACAAAAATGTCCATTAATTTTGTGTGCATCTATTTTGGGGGGCTCAGATTGGTTCTCTGAACGCAGCAGCTACTCCACATTTCTGAAAATCAGATGTCCTACACTGGGCCACTCAGAAATTGAGGTATCCCAAATTAGAGGCTGCTTTCATAAAGTTGGGCGTTACCAGCTTTTTCAAGCAGGTCAGTGTTGGAGCCAGAACTAGAACTCAGCTCTCCCAATTCCATAGCCAGTTCCTAGCTCACTAGACCACACTGTCACTCCTGTGATGGGTATATTCAGAACTATAGAATCTGGGTGCCATTAAATAAATTGGGAATGCCTCATGCAGGCTCATATTTTGAGTAACGACTGGGTCCAAAGGGGGTTGCCCATGTAGATCTGAAGGCAGACATTATCCTAATTAAAGCGTCCCATTCTACACTCCCCATATGGTTAAACTCCCAGTGGGCATTGTACCTGAGTAAGGATAAGCAGGCCTGGGCCCAGATCGGTGCAGGATGATTTACCAGTTAATTGCCTTTGTCCTTAATGCAATGAACCTTGCAAACCTGAGGTTCTGGGTAGGTGAATCACATTTATAACTATCTCTCTTTTCTTTTCCTCCTTTCAGACTGAAAACTACTCTTTTGATTCCAACTATGTGAACAGCAGAGCCCATTTAATAAAGAGGTATGTGGGTTTGCTTGAAAATGCTTCGGTTTGCATAGCCAAATCCAGATTGTTTAGCACTCTTTTTTAAAACAGTATTTACTTCCTATTAAATCCCATTGCTTGTGGTTTTTAATAAAGGGAAATCTTTTTTGTTATGTTTGCCTCCTCACTGGGAACTAGCAATGACTTAGGCAAAATGCTGTTACCCTGTCAACTTTAAAATTCATAGACTTTATTCCATTTAAAAGCACAGGAATAAAATGATAGATCTGGATGGTGAGAGCTCCCTGCCATGTAAGGAGGGAAAAGAAACTTATTTGGGGCCAGGTAATTGGGTTTTGATATTTGTTCACTGTTTTAGTTGGAATACTAAAGCAAAATATAATTTTGTTGGGATTTTTTTCACATTAGTACTAAATCCTCATCCCATTTTCACCCCAGCAGTTACCCCTTGGGTGAATTTGGCCTACTGGGTAAAATTCTGCTCTCAATAGTATCCTAAGTCTTCATCAATAGGAGAAGAAATGAGCTCAGTAGTTGGCTAACATTTCTGTTACACCACCTTAACCCCATTGACTTCAACTGGGTTGTATCTTAACTAACCAAGAGATGAATTTAGTTTGTGGGGGAAGTCTAAAAACTTTCAGTTCCCCCATTCCACTTTCCAGACGGTAGAAGACCCTGACGCAGCAAAATGGCTTCTAATCAGGAGGCCACAATTCAGTGCAGGAGATCCTTATCCCATGTAAGTCATAGAGCTCTGCTCTGGGAGGGTTTACTGCACTCCAGTTTTCAGGGTGGGACTAGACAGGCCAGGAGAGGTGGAGGAACAGAACTACTCATCCAACAGCTCTCTCCCCCACTCAGGATTCCCTCCCATCCCTGACTCTGGGTCTAGGAGGCAACTCCTGGACCAAATTCTGCACAGTTTTATCTGTGAAGTTTTATTCATTAAGACAGTGGAGCAGCAAAGGTGTAACAGAGCAGAGCTGGGCCCTGAACTGTTTAAATCTTCTTCCAATAGTAGAAAAAATCCAATTACTTTACTGGCTAAAATCCCATGTATTTACATCTTAAAAATATAACAAGGGGAATTACAAGTGCATTGTCTGAACAGCTTCAGTTCAGCCAATGAAGGGCAGGTATATTTGTTCGCATTGTTCATGATGTTTAACAATGATTATGTGATTGCTGGAGAGAAATGGGCTGCCTGCAACGTATCACTCCTCACAATATAGTCAGGATTCATTCTTCTGAAAAACAAATCTATTAATCTTTTCTTTTTTACACCTAACATAAAAGCAAGCAGCATTCCTGACTCCCACAGCAAGGTTTACTCCGAGCCTGTATTGTTCTGGGATTCCTGCAGCTGCTGATACTCAGAAACCTGCCTTTCCTTTAGAAAAGTGGCAGTGGTGGAAACATGTTGTGTGTGAGACTGTTGCATTATGGCCTGTCTCACTGCAGGAAATGCATTGTCATGCAGATTGCCTGCACATTCTGAATGGCAACTCTATGTTCAATATCTCCCCCACCCACCTTTACTTGTCTTGCACTTGAAGTCTAATGAATGTCATCAATGTGAGGCAGACATTTGAGAATTGAAATGTCATCTATTAAACACTGGAATAATTTTAATTTAGCAAAATCTTTGTTTATATGGAAATGTTGTAGTTGCTTTACCTTTGGTATGTGAATCTCCCAAAATCTGTGAGTTTAATTAATCCGTTTATACCCTTTTTTTATTTGTTTCTCTCTCTCACATACACACACACACACACAAAAATTAATTCTGGATTTGAAAGACTTTCTTAATTTAAAATTCTCTGATGTTGCCTGGCTTCAACATGTTCAGTGGCTTCAACATGGACATCTTTATTTAAAAGGTAGTGTTTGAAGGTTTATCAATTTAAATGTATTTTCACAGCTCCCTCCCTTTGTGGTTCTGCAGAGCAGGAAATGGTAGGTGGTCCACTTGGTTTCCGTGGAGACACAAAGGGGCTTTGCAAAGTAATGAAAATGTCTATTTCTTCAGAGCTTTTGAAGCACAGATTGCTCCCAAGACTAAATGATTTTAGTCAAAGCCAACTAGCTGGAAAGTTTGGGCCAGATCCTTAGTTGGTGTAAAGTGGTCCAGTGAAATCAATGCTTATTTACACCTGCTGAGGATATGACCCGTTTGTCCTTTTTTGGTAAAAGTAATGTTGAAAGACATTGTGAAAGAGAGCTCCTGGGTAGTTAGCCCTGATGCTGACATTTGAATTGCCTGCCTAGATAGATTGTAAGCTATTTGGGGCAGGGACCTTCACTTACTCTGTTTGTACAGTGCCTAAGCGCAGTGGGGCCCTGATCTTGGTTCATTCCTGTACCTCAAAAAGAAGCAATTAAATTAAATGGAGAGGGGACAATCTCCGCCTCATCTTGGTCAAAGTGCTGTCAGCACTGAAGTAGGAGGAGCAGTGCTTAATTTGTGCCAGGGCTTGCTAGGGCTGAGCCCTGACACCTCTAGGCTTGGCAGTTCATAGCTCCGGCACCTCTGGGCTTGCCATATCAGTTATGAAAGTAAAAAAATTGCTTGAGCCCTGGCATCTCTTTCATTACAAATTAAGCACTGGGGAGGAGAGGGCTTAAATGAGCCCTCTGTTCCTTGTTATCCACCTGCTCGTTTAGATTTTGCTTCTTCTGTTCCTTCTCAGGCATTCTCCTTTACAGACCTTCTTTTCTAGAGTGCCTCTGTCTCTATGTGGATGGGCAGCCTGTATATTTCACCAACTTCTCCCCAGCAGTAACCAATTGATTTTACAATGCTGCAGTATCAGCTTGTCCTCTTTGCTTCCCTGGGGGTTCCTTGTGAGCCAGCTACATTTCAAAATGGACTATGTCTGATTTTAGCCTGATGTCTTAAAGCTTTACCTTGTACACCAGTTTGCATGGCTGCCAAGAGTTTCTAGGGTTGGTTGCTTCCCATTTTGCATCCATCCTCAAACCAGAGAAGAGAATTTCCGGGTCCTCAGCTCTTTGGGCTCTGAGCATCTACCGCAAAAACTTCACCCTTAGCTGTTGTTGGGAGCTCTCTATGTTACTGGCTTGCTCTTGCAACACTTTTTGTAATCAGTGCTGTGCTGCTGTCTCTCTCCATATCACATGGAAGGCAATGAAGCACCATTTATAAGGGGTGCTAGAGGAGTAGACCTGAAAGTGAAATAAAATGGAGCTTTTAAGCAGATGCTGTTTCCACCTTGCAATATAACAAGTCTATGGGCACTGTCAAGTGGGGGCAGCTTTAGTTTAGGTAGTTGAGAGCTCACCAGTTCTAGCAGTATCCATTATCGTAAGTACATGGCCATGACTAGTGATTCTAGATGCCCAACTTGAGATACCTTAAAGAGGCCTGATTTTCAAAAAGTGCTGAGCATGCGCCTTTGGAAAATCAGGTCCCTTTGAATTGTCAAAAACAGAGGCACCAAAAATCACAGTCACTCTTGAAAATCTAAGCCACAGGGGAACCTTCTCAAACCAGTAATATCTTTACCTGTAAAACTAAACTTTGTTACATCAGTCACTGTATAAGGTCAAACCAAATGCAGATGATGTTTTCCTCCCCCAAGCCTTGCTCTGTGTAGGATTTCCTGCAGGAGCTCCCTGTCTCTGCCTTTGATTCCCTCAGAGTCGCACCCACCTCTTTGTATACCTTGGTAGCATTAATAACCTGCTCCTGCCACAACGACCAGAATTTACTCTGCAGTTTTATGCTAGGTTCTAACTCTTGCTAATCTGAGATGTCAAGAGCAAAGTCCAGAGTTCATATATGAGACTGTAGATTCTGCCATGCTTAGGCCCTGGTCCTGTGAGGATTGGCCCCCAAGCAAAAGTACCCAGTACTGGAGAAAGGTGTTGAGCAGGGCAGCCAGAAGCTTTCACTGTAGTGCCTCTTAAGATAAGCTCTGTGGGGCAGGGACTGTCTTTTTGTTCAGTGTTTGTGCAGTGGCTTGCACAATGGGGTCCTGCCTGTGACTGGGGCTCCTAGGTGCTTCTACAATACAAATAAATAATAACAGTGATGATAATAATTGAAACAAAACAAGCCAGTTTCCTCAAAAGAAGTCTGAGGCCTTTTAAAGTCACATGGACCTTGGAATTATGCTCATCTGCTTCTTCTGGCTCTTGGTTACCTGGTCTCTGCCCAATAAAAGGCTCTCCCTGGCCTGTGTTCTGTAGCCACTCTCTTCCAGGTGTCAGTGAAGTTGGCTCCAGCCTCATAAAGCGCAGGTGGCAGAATGTGCTGAACATCTTCATTTCCTAATGGTGATGGTAGTCAGGGTGTGCTGCTCTGCAGGTATGTTCTCTACATACAGGCCAATGTGCCTTACCCAACACCTCGTGCAGTTCTTGCCATGGCCTCTTAAAGGTAATCTCAGAAGTTTGTACTGTGCATTGCTTTGTCTTTTGCTACTGGGCTTGTTACCACCGTAAGAACTGACATATCCGATCAAACCAAGGGTCTGTCCTGTTCCAGTATCTTGTCTCTAACGGTGGGCAGAGACAGCTGCTTCAGAAGAAGGTGCAAGAAACTTCATAATGGACAATATATGGAATAGCTTTCTTCACAGGGAATTTTTTTTTCCGAATGCCAGGCTGCAATAGAGGTTGGTTTATGCCCTAAAGCTTATAAGGGGTTATCCTAGCTAATGTAATTTTGAATGTTCTTATTTATATAAATGTTTAATCCTTTTTAGAATCCTATGAAGCTCTTGACCTCAATAATATATTGTTGCATTGAGTTCCACAGTGTATAAAAAGAATAACTCTGCAGACCAATGTAAGTTGGATTTTCTGTTTTGCAGGATGCATGGATGTGGTGAGACAGTGCTACTCCTGTAGGGCTCCTTTTTCAGCAATACATTAGTCCTTGTCCTGACTGCCATTTTCTTTGTACCTTCTGTACTCAGCAGCACAGCCAGGAAGTTCTACCAGGCTGTACCTGGCACATTCAGCAATAGTTTGTCCATATTCACAGGAGACCTTCATTTCTTTTCTGTTAGAATGGTTCAGAGCTGTATGTGACGTGCCAAGTTGAATAGGTTGAACTGCTGTTGTACTTTGTCTCTTCCTATTCTTCTCAGGTATAAGGTGATCCTCTGTTCCTGATCTTGCCTCCAGTCTGCTTCAG
Source organism: Lepidochelys kempii (assembly GCF_965140285.1). Classification (NCBI taxonomy): domain Eukaryota; kingdom Metazoa; phylum Chordata; order Testudines; family Cheloniidae; genus Lepidochelys; species Lepidochelys kempii. The sequence continues at coordinate 65,372,523 of NC_136388.1, forward strand.
CTGTGCGCCACTTCAACTTTTCATCTCTTTGGCTTATTCCACAATGAGCAGCAGCACTTTGCTTGTGTGATAAATGAGCAAGATCTTTCTGTAATTCTCACAAACCTGTAGGCAGTTCCTGTTTCAGGCTTGCAGCTAGTTCTAGTTGCCTACTGGAACGTGCATAAAGATCAGTGAATAGAATTGTTAGTGTGTCATACTGGGAACACTCTTTTGTGGTTCTGTATTGTGACTACCTATGAAAGAGAGATTTTTTCCCCCCTAGATAATACAGCCGGTATAAGTCTTGCTTCAGGGTTATGACATCATCCTGGCTAAGAGAGACTTTATCTGATCAGACTTGACATGACAGTAAATCATTGTTCTTTCTTAAACCCAGCAGTTCAACTTTCAAGGACTTAGAGGGGAATAGTCTCAAGGATAGTGGGCATGAGGAGAGTGACCAGACTGACAGTGAACATGATGTCCAACGGGGCCTGTACTGTGACACTGCCGTCAACGATGTGCTGAACACCAGTGTTACTTCCATGGGGTCTCAGATGCCTGAACAAGGTAGGTTGTGTCAGTGCAAAATATTGTATGTTAAGAGAGCGATCTGTGGAGCTTTCTGACTGTAGTAATGTTAGATAGCTGGACGCTGATGGCTAGAATATATTTTTGCATGGGTGTGTGATAAGGATGCTTAGCACTTACTGCATATAGTGCTTTTCATCTTCCAAGTGCTGTATTGATATAAATTAATCTTCACTACCCCCCTCCCCCATCAAGTAAGTAAACAATGGGGATTATCCTGCATTTCACAGATGGAGAAACTGAGACCGCCCCCTGCGTTTTTATGTGAAAGCTATTCAAGTGGCAGAGTTAGAATTAGAGCAGGAGTTACTTGTTTCTGGTCAGATGCTTGCTGCACTAGACCTCACTTTCTTAATCAAAGATCACATGCCCTATTTTTGACACGGTGTAGCAGGATTTCAGGAGATTGTGAGCAGACATCATCCACACAACATTTTGAAAAGGTCAGCTGAGCATATATACACGTTATTCACACATTCCACAGGAGATTAGCTCAGTCAGGTGGGCGAGGTATTTGTGTCTTTCCCGCCCCATTAAACTGCAGTTTCACCTATTACACATACCCATATGCAGAGTTGGAAAATCAAGCTATGATCTAAACCCAAATGAGTGTTAGCTGGAGGAAAATAGTCAGAAGAGTTCAGCTGAGCCCATTCCTTCATATGTACTTGGGCACGAATGTCGCTTTTAATGTCTTACTGATGCAGACATCCTCTGCAAACATCCTGTCATTTTCAATTAAGATGTATGAATGCAGTTTGGTGCTCAAGCTCAGGGATGCCTTAGGGATGTTTGGATATCTCTTGAGAGAGGCTGTAGCTGAGGCTCAACTGGGAGCCCCACTGCTAAAAGACTTAAGGTTGTGAAAACAAAGTGCTGTGATTTGAACTGGGCTTCAGCTGTTGAATTCCATTCATGGTAAACATCATTAAAAGCCTTTGTTTTGATTTAATAAAATTAGAGTTCTCACCATCCGTGTCATTAAAATATTTCCTCTAAAAGATGATCACTACATTAATTCCTGAGGGATGCTGTTAAATGGCCACAGTTAACCCTGGAAAACTGTGCAAGTTGGAGTACATAGAGGTCACCTACCAATTCTATACTGTCAGCCACATTAACTGGAGAGCGGTGACATCTACAATGATAATGTATTTTCCAGACAACCATACTGTGGCTAAAGATGGAAAAAATTAAACATTTATATAACTATACAGTGGCAATTTAATTCTCCAAGGACTAGCACTGTGTCAGAGAATGCCGGCTGATAGGTATCATTTATTATTCTTATATTACAAAGAAATGTTTTTTCATTTCAATCAGGAAAAGGTTTCCTAAGATGCTCCTTGCAGTAAGAGATGGCTCTGGGAGTGAAAATGCTCATAATTGATTCCTGTCCTGTTGGAATGGTCTGAACAACATCTGTTAATTTTTTTTGTCACATTTTTTAGCAAAAAACAATCTTGAGGGAGTGCCAGATAGGATTTGACAGAGATTACATTTCTGACAAGGTTGTGCACTGCCTGCAGTGTGCATGAGGTAACAATGAGAATGAATTGAGAAGAATGGGCTGGAGTCAGACCTGGTCAGTAAAGTGACACTGGTGATAAATTTGGTTCAATATATTGGAACCAAATCTCCATCCGGTATGAACTGTTGGTGAAGAAAATTAGGTGGGAGAGATACAAAAGCACATATTGGAGTCAGGTGCCCAAATCCCATTGACCTTTAATGGGAATTGGGTGCTTATCACAGACTGTGCCTTTGCAGATCTCCCTCTTGGCTATTTCTTTGAGGGAAACTCAGTTTATTGTAACTTCCGGCTCTTGTTCATTAATATTTGTCACATATGGGAGTATCCTCATATTTATGCCATGCCAGGATTGTTCGCCATGCCCTGATTTGCAGAGCATTTAAACACATCTTAACTTTAAGCACATTAATAGTCCCATTGATTTCAGTGGGGCTACTCACATAGTTGGAGCTAAGCAGGGCCTAAGGGCTTGTCTACACTTAAAATGCACAGCTGCACTGCTTCAGTCTAGACACTACCTACGTACGCTAATGGAGGGATTCTCCCTTTGGTGTATATAATCCACCTCCCCAACAGGTGGTAGAATTCTTCCATTGAGCTTGTGCTGTTTACACAGGGACCTAGGCCAGCTATGCTATTCAGGGGTGTGGATTTTTCACATCCCTGAAAGATACAGTTATTCCAACCTAATTTTCTTGTGTGGACCAGGCCTAAGTGCTTTACTGGGTTGAGGTCTGCCCTCCCAAAACTTGTGGCTTGGTATTGCCATCTAGCTGGGTTTGAGTAAACACTCTCATGTGAGCAGGGGTTTTTAAATGGGAGGGAGGAAGCCCTCCTCTGTGGATCCTGTGATGGGGAGCAGAAGACCTAGCTATGTGCTCTGAGCCATATGCATTTACATGGTTACAGCCTGCGTCAAAATTTTGATCTGGATACTACATGGCTGAAGTATCCCTACACAGCCTGCTCCTTCTAAAACTGCTTATTCTGGTGTCTGGGATGCTGCTTCTCTACATCCTTTTCTGCTGATGGCATTTCACATATACTTAGAGAACTAACACACTGAGGGAGGGCCGTATTTAGATCTGGTGTAAGATAGGTACAGTTCCATTGGAGTCACCACTTACATCAGGTCTGACTTTGGTCCTGAATCCTTACTAACACTGGTGTAGTGGCTATTTTTAGAAGTGGGAGTACTCTAGACCAAGCATAGGACATTATTAGTAGTATTTATGTTGATATTATGCTAGCATTCCTGGGCTTGATGTGGGGCCATGGGCTGCTTCCACCGTCAGCTGCGTGTTTCAGAACATGGTTGGGCAAGTATTGTGGCTGTTCTAACTTTCTCCTGACGCCTGTCTCCTCTGGCATTCACAGCTTCCAAAAACTAGGCACCTGTGTGCGTGTGTTGCTGCTTCCAATTATAAAAAGGTGGGTACATGCTGTATAGTAACACATACCTGAGGCCCCATCTACTCTGCAGCTAAATGGACCTAAGTTCTGTTGTAAGGCCCCTGGATTCTGTGACATTCTGATGCAGTATGCTGGAAATTTTGCGGTGCTCTGTTTGGGGCTCTGAATCAACTATGAAAACGAATAACAGAACAGTCAGTGCTCAGTGCTCCTTGTGTTGTTGATTTTGAAATTCTCTTCCATTTATTCTGTGTTCTCTCCTTGGTATCAGTTTTCAGTGTGCCACAGAGTGACAACACGACTGCTTCAGGGGAGATCATAAGGGGAAAATTGGAGGCTTTGGCAGTTGGGCAGGGAACAATTGGGCTTTTGGCTCCTGCTGAGACACGTGGTCCATCTGGGAAGGTACCACTCAACATGAGTGTGGGTGGCAGAATCTGGCTCTCTGTTATGTGCCTACAGACACAATTTTGGTGCAGTTTTCAGAGTTCTCTATGTTTCCAATAATAATACAGAAAGATCAAAAATCTGAATTGGATACACTGGTTTTAGAATACTGTGACTCCCTTCACTACAATGGAGTAACTTGTGATTTCTGTGTGGTTAAATGAAATCAGAACCAGGCCCCAAGTATCTGGAATATAAACCTAGTCATCAGTTTAGTGGGAACTCTCCTGAACCAGTAAACAATTTAGGATTGGTGATCTAGGCAAGAAGCTGAATTTTACATAAGTATTCTAGAGCTATAAGCAGTCTGCCTTACTATTTCCATTTCTGGCAGCTGCACAAACAATACCTCTTCATCAGGCAGGGAAGTGGCCTAGCTAAACATGGATGGAGAAACCATCTAGGTAATCAAGGAATCCCTTTTCCTGGTCAAAAGGGCTTTGGAACATGTCCTGCCCTAGGGCAGACTGAGGTGGACATAAAGGCAGACTGACCGATCAGAAGTCTGTTTTCCCAGAGGAATGAATGGAATCTTGCCTGGAAAGTCGTCAGCGTGGTTGTAGAATAGCAGCAACAAGAGTTCAGGCACAAAATTATTAATTTTTGTAGCAGATACTAAAAAAGAAGGTAAGGGTGAGGAAAGTTGTCAGAAGCTCACTCATTCATCAGGGGCTGTACCTTGTCCTGATACTTAGGCTGCAGAAAATGATCAAGAAAATCAAGGTAATTAGACTACAATAATAATAGTCGTTCTCACAGGGTTCGTGAGACATCCAAAGGGTTCAGGAGTCTTCCTTATCCACTCTGGGTAACTCTTGATCTGCTGATATGAGATCCTGGTTGGCATAAGCCCCTATGGCCTATGAAACATCTTGATATCAAGGATGCTTCTGAAAATTAGGAGCTTCTAACAAGATACCGGTTGCTATCCTGTAGGCCTAATGAACTTTAACCTTTAAAATACTCTACTGGGTTTAGGATTGTTTCTTTTTCTGGGGTTTTGATGAGAGATGGGGATTAGTGGGGTCTTGTTTAAGCACACCTTGATCCTTGAGATTTTAGATTTCCTGCAGGAAGGTGTAAACAAAATTTGATCCAAGCTTCTACCTATAGTGTTCTCGGAGAGGCAAACTTCTGAACTCTCTCACTCAGCATTCTTAAGCCTGGGCAAAAGCTTACAGCCTGATCATTAAAGTCACTAGCAAAACTCTCATTGAAATCAGTGGGGACAGAATTAAGACCTTTGTTAATAAATTCTGTCCTTACCAAGCAGTTCTGTGCTGGCACAACGTGTCCATAACCTGAAAAGCTGTCTTCGCAGCTGTAGATGAAACCCTCTACCACGGAACACCTGTTGGCACTCTTAGCAGGTGGAAGGCATGGGCTGGTTGGCCGTTCTGGGTCGGGAAGGACTTTGCATCCCCATGCTGGTAGGTAGCTGACCTCCATGCTGGCTGTGAATATGTTAGCGTGATTAGGTGTATTGGGTAAGGACACAGGATCCACACTAAAGGGTCCATTGGCTGGGAACCTGCTGCTGAGGGACAAAGACCTTCTACTCCAGCTCACAAGTAGGAGTAGTGACTGCGGAGGGCTAAGGATCCAGTTGCCTGCCTGTAACTTGGGGGGAAATTTCATCACTCTCTTCCAGTCCCTGTGCAAAATAGCTTCATAAAGCCCAGTTGCTCTAGCTTTAGATAGAATTCAGGAGTGCCATCACATAGGCCAAATACAATTGTGGGAGGCATGGGGTGTGCAAAGTGCAGCCCTCTGTGTCTATGGGGGAAGCTGCACTCAGGAGGGATTAATCCCTGGATGACATGCATGCAGTGCAATGACACCACTGTGTCCCCCTCCCTCCTTGGGAGTTTTGTGTGTGTGGAGAAAGGGGGGGTGGGAGGTCACCTTTTAGTTCTGGCGGGGCTCTGTAGGAAGGTTGCTGCTGAGAGGTGCTGAATCAGAACATTTGCTAGTTATCCTGGCCCTGCCCTGCTTTGTACTCTTAATCCTCAGCTGATGCAAGGGAGTCAGGTCCATGATATTATTAAACTCCTCCTGGTTTGTTTGTTTGTTAAAATGAAATGTGTTACCTGAATTACCTGACAGTGTCCCTTTATTTGTGTGGCTTTGGGCCCTGAAGAGTTGAGAGGTGCTGAGCATGCACTACTCTGCTAGAAGGCAGTGCCTTTCCCCCTTTCCTTTCTTTGGAAATCATGTAGGTGTCCCACAGAGAAGCATCACCTCTAAAATGGCAGATCCTAGTGTCAAAGGTAGCAGCATGTGGTCAGAAATATTATCCTGAGCTCTGCTGCTTGGCATATTTTAGAAGTCGGAAGCATGCCCAGTCCCTCTTTACCTCATGATCTTAATTATTGATTATAAATTCATCAGTTGAAAAGACTGCTTTAATTGCTGTAATATGCACCCAATTTGGAGTTCATTACTACACTGAATTGTTTTCCTTTTCCTCCTAATTGATACCAAATGGAACATACAGGAACACACACACTACCGTTTCTTTGCCTTTCATGACTGAATTTACCTACTGCAGTTTAATCATTTGTTTATTTCTGGAGATGCAGGGCTTTACAATTAGTTTACTCAACATATTTATTTATCAGTTCTTTCATCAATTGAACTTGCACGTAGCAGATTTGTTTGGGAAAACAAGGTTTTGAAGAAACTGATTCCTTTTACACCTAACTGCTATTGCACCTTTGATATAACAATGTGCTGTAGAATGCAAGCCATACATATTCTGGACCTAATTCACCATTGCATCACTCCAGTTTTATTCCAGGGTACTGGTGTAAACCTCTAATGAAGGTGCACATCAGCTACATCGATGTGTCAACTCAGTATATGAAGCGCTGGTGGAAATCACAATTTCCACTGGTGGTGTAAACTTCTAATAGAGTTTGTGTGGAAATTGTGATTTCCACCAATGCTTCATATACTGAGTTTGAAATATCAGGGTAGCTACTGGTGCAAAAAGCCCAGTCGAGAAAAGGCCTCAATCAAACAATGGCAGGTTAGAATGCTAGTGGCAGAATGTTTTTTTTTTAAATTTTGAAACTTCTTAACTTGCATTCCTCCCAGCCTCTCAGCAAAGCGGGAAATTCTTGGTGTGGAATATCTTCTGACATTTCAAGGCAGTGTGGTGCTCTGTTCCATAAATGGTAGCATGGACCAGATGTTCATAGAGTAATTGAAAATTCCATTTTATCAGAATAGCATTTGCTGTCAAAAAGTTTTATCTTTACTTCAACAAAGAGGTTGATTAGATCCCGAAGGACCTGAATTAGCATCTTTGAGGCTAGATATACTGTTTTGCAATTCATGTAGTTATTTCTCCCCTGGTTTTGCTCATTCAGAGTCTTTTTTTTTTTTTTTTTAATGCCTTCGTCCTCTTGCAAACATATTGGTTGCAAAAGTGTGTGTGTATAGAGAGAAATATTTAGATCTCTTCAGTTACTTTTTCCTCACCTTTTTGTGAGCCAGAAGTATACATGTATTTTAAAAACGTAAGCCGTAGAAACACTTGCTTATCTAGAAACAAAAGTGTAACTGACTACTTCAAATATTTATTTATGTTCGCCAGCAACAGAGACTTCAAACTTATCTGAATTCCCATTCGTGGTCAATATTTTTAACATCTGTTGTACGAAACAATGCCTTCCCTAAAGAAGCAATGATTCATTGTTTATCATAAAAATAGAATCTGAGGAGAAAATTAGAATAATCGCACACACATCATAAAAAGCTCGTGGTAGAAATAACAATAGCAATAATAGAAAAGCTTTAAAAATCAAGGTGAAGGGGTTTTGATAAACTGCTTTGTGTCACTCATGTATCTTCAGAGAACTGATTCTAAAAGCAACACTTTTATTTTACTAGTACCAAATCAGCAGCAAAGATTGGCAGAAAATATCATCTTTAAGGGCCTGATCCTGCAGGCATGTATGTGTGGGTAGTTAATTGGGTCTGATTTTCATTTACACTGGGAGCGTCAAGGGATCTTTGAGTGGGAATTAATTAAATTTTTATTCTCAATTTAAGGCCCCCTTTCCACTGCCAAAGCATTGTAAAGGGGCATTAGTGTAGATAAGTTACTCACATGCATAAGTATTTGCAGGATTAGATCCTATTCTGTTCTATACACGTTCTTATACTGTGCTCATTTCCATAGTATCTCAGAGCACCTTCCAGTAGTGCATTAAGCAACTTGACTAACATTTATAATTGGAAATATATATATAGCTGACATAACTTGTTGATTCTGGTCCTTGTTTCAAACAGACGTTTTTTACCAGGGAGTCCTTTTTGTACTGCAAAACGCCAGTTAATGTCATCTGTTTTTGTACCCGTATGAAGATTCGAGTGATATAGTCTAGGACTTTGGATGTAGAGGCACTGCTGCATTAAAAAAACAAAAACAAAAAAAATCCCACCTGTTTAAAAAATCTACTCTCTATATTCATATATGCTGTATAAGAAATGAAATCTAAGACTCCTGGTTCAATGGCAGTATATCCCTTATGATGGATAACAGCTGGAAGATCTCTTTACCGTGTAGTATCAATTATTATAGTGGTTCTGATTTATGTATTATTACATTGATCATTTAGTAAAAGAGCTTAAATACAAGCTCAGTGGTATAGCGACAATGCATTTAGGCTAGCTTGGAAGGAGCAGTCCATCTTGTGAATGAATTATTAAACCCAGGAAGAAGTGATTGTGTAACGTGGTCACACTGAGTTTTAGAATAAGAAGGGGAGTTGGTTGTTGTTTTTGCACCTTTTAAATTATTGCCTATTGAGCATCCAAAAGTACAGTGTTAGTGAAAGCCTTCAGCATGCCTCACTGGAGTAATGCTGAAGGGAGCTAGCATGTATTGTGAATGGCTGATGTGACGATGCTGGTTTTGTAGTTAGTGGAAAATTGTGTGTACGTTTCTCCCAACTGCCTACTATCCTTTTGTGAAAAAGGCTAATGTTGCGTCCACATCCTGCAGGCTTCGGATACAGGGAACCAAACTGGAAACTCAGATTGTTAAAGGACTGCAACTCCTCACTTGATAACCTGAAAAGATAGAGCTGGGCAGCAGGATCAGGTCATCCCCAGTTGTTGGGCTGTAAAGTATTTAACTTCTGCTGCAACAGGCCAGGGTGGCAGTCATTTGGGGTGGCATTCATTTAATGTGCCAGTGATCTGTGCACAAGGCGCATGGGCAGTATCTGAGGCTTACCAGCAGTTGATCTCAAAGGTAGTGGAAGAATTAGTAGACACTAGAGAATCCTGCGGGCGGTAGAGTTGTTTGCAGGCATTAGTGGATCCTCTGTGTTACTACTTTCTTAGCTTTGTAGATTTAGTAGCTTTTAAATTTCCACATGTACAGTTTGATTAAACCCTGCACTGAAACATGGTGTCAAATGAAGAAAAGGAGATACTGAAATATCTATAGAAAGATATAAAAACAAATCAGATTTTAAAGCAACATAGTAAACAATAAACAGGTTTGTATCCCACTTTCTTTGCATAACAAGCCATATCTTATGTTCTGGGCTTTCTGGAAGGCTTTCCTCAGTTTTCAACCTTATGAATATCTCTTTCACTAAAATCAATCAATCCAAGGTCATAGAAGTTAGATCTTGTAGATAATTGAGCCCATTTTCCTATATGTGCAGGAAATAGTCCTCCAGATGTGAACATACTGGTGATTTTTTCCGTCTGTTAAAGGTCACTTGCAAAGGAAAATTGAAACTTGGGTTTGTGCCTTTTTTTTTGTTCCTTAGTGATGTATGTGAAAGTTTGTGTGGTTTCTTAGTTAACATTTTTCTCCCTTTTGTTTTTTTAAATAAAAATGTAGGTGTTGTCCAACTTATTTTTTAGAATGATTCTCTGGAGAGCTCTGAATTGGAGAGAGAGAAAGGGAGCAAAACTTAAATGAGAGGGGTAGTGATTTTTGTTCAAATGGTTTAAACCCATTTGTTTTGTGTTTGTTTTAGTTAATATCTATTTAACTCAAGTTCCTATGTAGAGTTTGAAGAAAAGATCTCTCTGTTACAGTCCAGTTAACCTTTTCTCTGGGTCCTCCAAGTCATCCTTTTGCAAAAATCATGAAGATAAGACTTGGTATTTCTAAGATAAGCAAACAACTTGTGGCTTCGTTCTCAATCATAAACAAGCCAGAAAGTGCACATACCCATTTTTTCCCCTTTCCCAGTCACCTAGAAGGAAAATATTAACTCATTCAATCTATCACAACAATGAGGTGTGGTAATGGTTAAAGTAATCTGTTTCATATTTAGCAGTAGGGTAGGTGTATGAATAAAAACTAACCTTCTGCTAGCACAGCAAGTGAGCACTTCCTGATCTTAGACTGTAATCAATCTACATAGCTAATGAGTTTGAAAACAGACTGAACTGCTGGGGCTGGCACGAGGAAACTTACATTACAAACCAACCATCTCTTATTAACCTTTTGTGTTTCCTTCATGACACTAATTAGAACCAAATAAAACTACCACGTGTGGATCGCTATGTTAAAATACAATTTTCAAAGGAAATATGATCAACTCCAGAGCTCCCAATTGCAAGGCCTTTCCCTTTAATTATGATTGAGGGTGGCTATGCTGCTGTTTAACGGAGGCTCATATGATGAATGCTGTAATGTTGCTGTAATTAAAATGGGAGAGAAAAAATGTCATTGGAACCTGTATAATTTACAGATGTCTCTACATTCCAGTGGTGCAGCAGCACAAAGTGTTGCATTTGAGGGATTAAAATTTATTCTAATTAAAATCGCCAGATTGACTAGGCAACAGGTGACTTACGGAACCCGGGCAGCATGCTCTTTGGGTGAGAAATCACTCTGAAATCAGTGAACTTTACAAAGCTGTTTGTTATGCTACTAAACAAGAGAATGTGTACTTACCATGGCAACCTGCATCAATTTTGCTGCCGCAGTAAAATACAGAACGCTTTATTAAAGGAATAATCACTATAGATGGTGGGACTGAGCTGCAGCCGCTCCTGATGTTCAGTACATAATATCACAGTGCTGGTAGTTAAAGACCAGAGTTCTGTCCGCCAACCAGTCACTATCAAGTTAAACCACTTTCTGGCTTATGTAATACTGCGCTGCAGTGGGGTGAAACTCCATCATGGTCTGGAAAAGGATTAAGAGTCTATTAATTATGGCACAGGTACAATAGATGTACCTAAATTAATTGCTTCTCAGGCAGAGAGGTGGGAGTGGGAGGCATCAGGTGATAACTTAATGGAGTCCTGGGCCTCATAAAAGGCGAGAGAGTTCATTTTGAAGGGAGGAACCACAGGGAGCAGAGAGACACTATGAAGTGGCCTGAGCCAGCAGCTGCAAGAGAGCAGAGACCTCAGAGAGGCTCATTCTGATGGGCCAGCGCTCAAGGCTGGAGCTGTGGGAGAAGACTCTGGAGTAGCTGAAGGAGGAGGTTGAAGGAGGAGCTCAGAGAAGGGTAGATTTGTTGAGAGATTCTTATTACTGCTTTGAGCTATTAGGTGCCTCTCAGCAGGACTGAATTATGTGCAGAGATACATGACCTGCAGGTGGTGCTAGAGATGCAGAATCCTGCAACATCATGCCTTGAAGAGTGATGGTGAGTGTGCTCCATAACATGTACCCACAAAGTCTGCTGATAATGTTGATGCAACTCTGTACAGACATCTCAGTATGAGAATAACATCACGTTCCGCAGTGTTCCATCTGTGAGTTACATCACACTCCACTCTAAGGTGCCACAAGTACTCCTTCTCTTTTTACTCCACTGAGGGGCACTGAATGTTCTCTTGGTCATACACATAGAAAACTGATGCATCCAATGAAGTGAGCTGTAGCTCACGAAAGCTTATGCTCAAATAAATTGGTTAGTCTCTAAGGTGCCACAAGTACTCCTTTTCTTTTTATAGAAAACTCTATCACCTTCATTATGGGTCTGTGTAGAGATCAGGCCATAGATATTCAATACAAATAAGTATCCTTATGTCCTCAGTTGTGGGAGAATGCCCCACATCACCCTTACCCTGGATCAGGTCTCCAAAGACTTATGGCTTTGACCAATATGATTAAAAACACTTTCAGCTGTCAGCCACCATAGTCCCATAACCACAAGAGCTAACATACTGTCCACACGGACAATAGAAAGTTGGATGCCCAAGAGCTAAATACTGTCTGATCAGAACAGCCATCAACAGCTGAAGTGACGCCATGGCCAGTAACAGCCTTTCATTCCACAAGGCTTTATTTTTGTCATGGTCACTTGGGTGTAAATCTGATGTTTGGTTTTATTCCCCATGGCAAAACTGGTACAGTAAGCAAGTGTAGCAGAGAAAAATCATGGACTCTGCCTGGTTCAGGGTTCTTTAAAGTTAAAATATTTCCATTATAAACAAATTTGTAGAGAAGAACAAATGCACCTTCATTGGATAAATAAACAAGAATCTGCAATATTCTGAAATAATATATGTCAAAAATGTTGCGATTTACAATGGGGTTACTGCTGAGGGGAACTGTACCGCTGAGCTCGTATTTAAGTTTAGAGCCCTGCACATCCAAAATTTGTAGCCACATCCAATCTGCAAAAATGGTCCATAGATATAAAGTGGATATCTGTGGATTTGCAAGGCTCTACTTAAGCTGTTTTACTAAATGATCTATGTAACAATATAAAAATCAGAACTGCTGTAATTGACACTACACAGTAAAGAGAGTGTCCAGCTTTTATCCATCTTAAAGGATATGCTGCCACTCAAGTGGGAGTCTTAGATTTATTTCTTATACAGCATATATGAATATAAGATAGATGGTTTTAAACAGGTCACAGAATTATGAAAAACATGTGAAGCCTTTAGTCACTGTGTATTCAGCAGGGTGGATTTGATTTAAATCCAATTGATTTAAATCACTAGTCAGGAAAGCTCGATTTAATCATGGATTTCTACATAAAAGTGCATTCTTGTTGCTTGTTATAACCTTAATACCGGTACATATTCTTCACAGGTAGAGGAACTTCATTAAAATATTTTCAAACTGGGTCTCTCTTACGGCCTGCTGCCATTATAGTTTTTCCCTTCTACTGAGAGAATGGTATGGTGGATCTCAAATCAAAGAAGGCTACACTCAGAGCTCAAGACTTCTGGAATATGCTGCTCAAACAGTTTCACTTTTGTTCCTACTGCCTGTCCTTCCCTTCTCACATTTATCTCCAGACTTCTTCTCCTTGTCCAGATCTGTTCCGCCCCAACAATCTTCTATTCATTGAACTTTTTGAAACTTTGCACTTTTAGAGAGAGGTAAGGGATTGACTCTGTGTACACAAATCTGCAAAGGGACAATAAGGTTGAGGTCTGTTATTTCTCACCTCTATCTATCTATTTATTTATTTAAAAACATTTTTGCTGTTAACAAGCATGTTGTCTCTGGAGACACAAATCCACAGTCTGAGAACTGCAAAACTAAGCATCTCTGATGGTATCTTCTAGACTGAGCACTAAGTCCCGTTGGGTAGATAGAAAGATTAACTAAATAATCTATACAGAAGCCCCTGGAACCGTATAAGTTTGGGTCCCTAATCCATGAACTATTGGAACTCATTTACAAAACTTTTCTTAAACATTACATGAATATATTGTCTCCTACTATAGAATTAGAATTTATAATCCCTATTCCATGATGAAATATCTTTGAGCTATAATGTATCTTAATTAAAACTATCTTTAAATAGGTTTTTTCCTCAAAAAGCATTTTATCAAAAAAATCTGATTTAAATTAAAAAAAAAAAAATCCAATTTATTTATTTATTTATAAATAATTGATTTTTATCCACCCTGGTTTTCAGGCAAATCTCTCGTTGAATTCAATGACAGAAGTTTACCTGAGTAAGGGCTCTAGGATCTGGAGTTCTTAAATCAGTGGATACAACACTGCCTGGGAATCAGAAGGCCTGGATTCTATTTGTGTTCTGTCACTGATTTGCTATGTTACATTGGCCATGACATTTCACTGCTCAGTGCCTCTGTTTCCATTCTCACCATTTGTCTATTTAGATTATGAATTCTTTTGAATAGGGACTCTCTCTCATTAGGTATTGGTAGAGTGGGTAGCATAAGGGGCCCCTGATTTTGGTTGGGGCTTGGAAGGCCATAGTACAAATAACAGTGCTCTAGGACTTCGGTACTTCCTGTACATTTCCCCGCTTTTAAGCCCAAGCATCTTCCTGTGTTTATTTTTAGGGTGAATATCCTCTGTACATTTTTCCTTACCTGTTTTTTTTTACCTTCTGCCTTTATACAGTAGCAGTTGCTGCTTGCAGAATGACTGAACTGCTTAACGAGCTTCTTAAGCCAATGCCATGTTTTGGTGTTTCAACCTCGGCTATAGAAGGCTGCAAGTGGCAGGCAGTGACTTGAATTCACCACTCTGCAGCTTCACCTTTAGTCTGGTCTGAATACATAAAACTGGAATTACACAGTGATGCATCAAGCTCTAGATCTCTGCCAAATACCTCACCAAATATGGAAATTGCCAAGTGTGTGGTTTTGCATTTTGTGCAAGTGGAGCAACGTTGTGGAAAAATCTCTCCTCGCTTGTGTGAATTCCCATTGGAAAAGTAGAGAAGTGAATGGAAAAAAATGACACAAATAATCTCTTCAATTTAAACAGTAGGAGACGAAAATTGCTTGGATACGCTGTAACAGGAGAAAAATTGTTCTACCGGCCTTGTTTGGCGCTCTTTGTCTTATAAGAGCATAACTCACGTTTGGCTGCGGATCATTTAGCTAGGCCATCAAGTGCACAATCTGTCTGGCGCTCTGCTGTTTCCAATTCTAAACCCTTGGTCTCAAATCATCTTGTGATAATTTGTCTTTTGAGGTTTCAAAATTCAGATAGGACTAAGGAAAGAGGCTACAGATTTCCCTGCAATGCAGTTGGCGGGGCACTTCCCAAGGTGTGCTGGGGATGAGTGTTAAGGTGCAAGGTATAGAGAATGAGATCCATTGTCTGATTCTGCGAGGTACTGAGCATCCTCAGCCCCCAGTTAATGGGAGCTGAGGGTGCAGAGCACTTTGCAAGATGAAGCTCTCTCTTTAAGGAAGATTGTATTGTTGGGATACATTGGCTAAACAGAAGAGTGCCTTAGTGTGGCTTAGGTTTTTCAGTTGTATATTAAAAGGAAACGTTGTTTTAGTTGAAATTAAGTGACTTATCACAGAGCAATAAAGGATCTAGATTGTTGTTTTCTCGAGGAGTTTAAGGGAATTAGATGCCCTAATCCCATTGAAATATGAGAGGTGGGTACTTACTCTGGTTCCTTTGAATATTCCAGTCTCATTGAAGAGCCTATAGATGTCTGTCAAAATGCACCATGCTGCATGCTTCCCCTGTTGACTGCAGCACATAATGTTACGGTATTGCATACATTATATGATCGGCAGCAACTCATGCCTTAAAATTCTTCTCTCTCCTTTGTTCCTGTTTTAATGATCTGCTTGGATTTCACTGCTTTTGACATGTATGGATACAAGAGAGTGAACACCCCCTGTGTGAGTGGAGTGGAAGGTACTGCCCTCACTTGCTTGCTCACCTCTGTTCCCTCCAATTAGCTGCTTTAGTACTGAAACCAATTCTGATCCAGTGGAGGAGCCCTGTGATTTGTTATAGAAAAAAAAATCTTTCTCAATTCAAATCAGCTGCTTCTGGGTCAGAGGATACAGCTCTGTGAGAAGCTATAAAAGAGGTATCTCATGTTTGGAAGAGGAGAATTTGGCTAGAAGACTGAAGCTGAAACCTAATACAACAGTAAATCAGAAAAGGCCATGGAGCCACAAGCACTACTGTGAGTGCTAGGTAAATTACTAAACTGTATAAATAGCTTTGTATAAATAGCTATAGTATTGGATGCTATATATGTATTGGACTTTCATTTATTTGCTATTTTTCACTATTTGAGTTTGCCTGCTGAGTTATTTGTGTCACTGACAGTTGTGCTCACCAGAACACTTCAATTGAATCACAGCGTGGGTTTTGATACTTCATTCTGCCTAGCTTTTTTGGTTTCCTTAAACTAAGTTCAGAAACCATGTTAAGGGGACTAAAGGCTGTACAGACTCTACCTTGCAACTCCCTCAAGTTTGGTTTTCATGTTCTGCATTTGTTCTGCCGTGTGCTGCTTCTGAAATGATTCTCTGTTTAATTTTGGTTCTGCAGACTTATTGATTTATAGACCTTATTTACTTTGCAATAGAGCTCGTCTCTGTGGAATTCTATGAGCCACATGTTAACCCAGCAGTCTAAACTATTCGACACAAATTGAATTTGTCTGTCTTGTTTCAAAGTTTTGTTGCCCTCCAGTGTTGCTGTTAACACATGTAACCATGCCCATATCAAACTCATTTATGTGCAAGGGAAACACAAATGGTCCTGGTACCAGCCTTTTGTTGTAGTTCATTTGTGACATCATTCCGCCTTGAGCTATTTCATTTCATGGACAGTTTCATGTCTCATAAGAAATGTTTAACTCCTGTCATCAACTCCCCATTCAGCACACTACTGTACTTTAGTAAACCATTCTGTCTTGTGGTGGAAAGCAGTATCAAATGCTCTCTTGAAATCGAGTGGAAATCCTGTCCTTATTTCACCCTCCCTCTCTGTCTCTTTAATTGGGAATATATTTATGCAGGTATTTATATGCAACAGTCATCACTGTAGCATCTGGGAACTTCACGTTAATTAAAAATATGCAATTAAAATGAAAAATTCCACCCATACAGGGTAGTCAAATGACCTCTGCCACTTTAGTCCAAACTCTCCGCTCACTGCTTGGTAGATCTCTCTACGTTATGATTAGAAAATTTCTTCAGAAGCCCTCGCTGAATAGATATACCTTGCACTGGTTCCTGAAGGCTGTCATTCAGTAACTCGGGCAAACAATCAGAAAATGAAAGTTTCATAAGTGAAGGTCCCCTACTGAAAACACCTTGCAACCATTCCTAGACCATTCTACCCCAGGAACTGACAGCAGCAGAAGCTTCTGGGTGTGATTACAGTTGGTGGCTTTGCTCTGTAAAACACTATATGGTTTGTCTTGTAGCTGCTTTACTTAGGATCTGATTGAAAGCCCACTGAAATCAAAGGCAGTGTTTCCATTGACATAATTGGATTTGTATTAGGCCCTTAGAAGCCACTAATACATTTCTTCTCCCTATGTACCATCTTAACATTGCTATCAGTCAGAGGGCCCCAGCTGACAATCTTCTAAACTACTGGAGCAGATTTCTGAGGAGTTTGATAAATTCTCCATCACTTAGAGGCTTTAAGTCAAGTTTGGATGTAATTCTAAAAAATATGCCTAGTTCCACCATAAACTATTGAGTGTGGTTCAATGGCCTGTGTTACGCTGAGGGTCAAGCTAGGTGATCTTATTTATCCCTTCTGGGCTTACATACCATCAGTCTATAAAATGGTTGATTATTCAGGATACTGTGTAAGGTAGAGTAGTTTGTAAAGGAAGAATGTAGCTCAGGCAATGTTAATCGCCATGGTGGGACTTGCACAGGATGAGCAATTTTTCCAGTAACTCTGTCCCAGACCACCTAGAAATGCACTTCCCCCATCCAAATCTGCTCTTCCTTTCTGAACTCACAAAGGCTGTCTCTCACTGAATTGTACATGCCTGAATGTTGAGCAATCTTTTCCATTATTAGAGTTTCCAGTCCCCCTCATCTACAACTGAGGAGGACGTTTTTAAAGGCCTCTAATTTCCTGGAGCTTCCCTTTTTTAGCTTTATTTCAAAATGGCAAGTAAACCCTCTAGTCAGTTGTTCCTACCCCTGTGCTCAGGGAGCTACCAGACATTGTTGCCAAAGGCTTTCCTATTTGCTATGCTCCAGCCTTCAGGATTCTGGGGTGTAATTTGTCTGGGCCTGGTGCTTTCAACTTTCAACAGTTCTAATTGCTTGATTATCTGTGCTGATGTAGTTGTTAAGCCTGTTATAACTTTGTCCCTCCAAACATGGGAAATGTATCTCTGTCTTCAGAGATGCTATTTTTGTGACTACCGAGGATAAGGATGAGAAGGTGCTGTATGCTTTTAGTCCTGCAATATTATTAACCTCATTTGTTGTAACTTTTCAGCTCCCGTCTCCAGGTCCTTGTTGCCTTTGTGCCTTTATGTATCTGTATTTAAAGAACTTACTGCTTCCAGTCCTTTGTTCTTTCATTTTATTTACCCCTCCAGCCTTCATTATCCTTTTTGATTCATTTAATTGCCTGCATTTCTTTTTATCACCCTCTTCCTTTTCATTTTAGGTGCCCAACTGGCTGCTACCATTCTCCACAATCACTCAAAGCCTCATTCATCCACGGAGGTCTCTTGCATTCCTTGTGCATTTCTTCCTAAATGACACACAAAACATTAGTGCATTAGCATCCTGATTCCAAGAACAGTCTCCATCCTCTCTTCTCTCGTTTCCCCCCTTGTGGCTCATCCAATTTAATTAATTATACTTAGTATATTACACATCCTGTCAAAATTTTTCCTTTCCAAGGTTTAATGGTTTTTTAATTCTAATGTATGCTGCATGTGTAAGTGTTTTTGAAATGAAGAGAGTGCACAATGGCAGCGACAGCCTTGCATCTGTGCGCCACAGACAGGGAGGAGGCATGAGGTAGGTTCCCTGAAGAGATTCTTAAGCAGAATTTCCACAGGACCATGTTTGCTGCTTTGGAAGTGGCAGCCCTATCACTAAACACAAAGGGAAAATCAGGCTGGCATCACACACAGGAACATGTGCAAACTTAAAATATTCACCAGCAGTAAAGGTAAACTCCTTCCCAGCGAGGGTTGTATTCCTGCCTCTCCTGGAGTGTGGTAGATAGCATTAAAATGCCTGCTGATTCACTTGGAGCCTTGCCTGCATGGGGAATGCAGGATAAGGGGCTGTGGTGAGCTTGAATATAATGAAGCTTACACTTGGTTAAAGGAGGAGTGTAATTGAAAGTCTCAAATTACACCAGTTTACTTCAGTGCTGTTTCATTCCTTTACAGCAGTGCTGCAATCTGGATATGATGGAAGCCAGCCTAAGTAACTAGCAGTGTTTAGGACTTGCATTAGGACTCTGGCTTGCTGGTCTTCGGTCTCCGGTGGTGCTTAAAGGGTTTGGTCAGAAAGGTGACTCAGTCTGAATAACTTTGTGGGGTTCCATATTTATTAACTCTGTAATTCCAGATCAAATCTGTTCAGTGCAAAAGATGTTTTTCTAGCTTTCAGTGTTGCATATTGCTTGGAATCTGAAAGTTGAGCTGGATTCTGTCTGCCTCTTACACCTTCACCAGAAATAACGATGCTGTCCTTGGAACTTATCTGATGTTTCTGTGAAGTATGTGCAAGGCCAAATAGAGTCTATCTTGCCCTCCCATAGCTGGATTGGTGCTCCATGGTTAAACTTATCAGCAATAACTTGAATTCACACTGGGAGGTGAGATATTGAGTGAGAAGATCACCTTGCTGACCATAACCCATTTTAATCCTGGATGTTGGAGGTCATTAACATCTACCCTCTTTTCTCCCCATTGCTATTGAAATTGAAGGAAGGCACTTGTGTGGCAGATCCCAAGCAGTGCTGTGCTGACTGAGCAGGCAAGAGCTTGTGTGCTGGTCCTAAAATCTGAAGCACAGTAAGAAGAAGTCAGGAACCCATATTTTGGTGTTAGAGAAAATTCTGCTAGTAGTAGAATTAAAGGTTCCTCTGTGTGTGTGTTTGTGTGTGAGAGGAGGATTGGAATTAGGCATGGGGGGTGTGATGGGTTGGATCACAGACTTGGGACTGCCACCTGATGTGCCAAGAGTACTTCTGCTCCTGCTTTTCTGCCCTGTCAGCTTAGGACTTCAGTGCCCTGTCTGGTTTGAGCCAGACCTGCTAGCCTCCTGCAAACCCGGACCTAGATCTGAACCACATCCCATATTAGCTGTAGGCTTAACTGAAAGCAGCTTACAGAAGTGTGCCTGTCTTAAACACTCAGATGCCCAATTCCCAATGGGGTCCAAACCTCAAATAAATCAGTTTTACCCTGTATAAACTCATAAATTGTTTGCCCTCTATAACACTGATAGAGAGAGATGCACAGCTGTTTGCCCCCCCAGGTATTAATACATACTCTGGGTTAATTAATAAGTAGAGTGATTTTATTAAATACAGAAAGTAGGATTTAAGTGGTTCCAAGTAGTAACAGACCGAACAAGGTGAATTACCAAGCAAAATAAAACAAAACACAACACACAAGTCTATGTCTAATCAAACTGAATTCAGATAAAAACCTCACCAGTTCCAGTAAGCACTCTTTTACAGACTAGCTTCCTTCTAGTCTGGGTCCAGCAAGCACTCACATCCCCTGTAGTTACTGTCCTTTGTTCCAGTTTTTTTCAGGTATCCTTGGGGGTTGAGAAGCTATCTTCTTAACCAGCTGAAGAGAAAATGGAGGGGTCTCCCATGGGCTTAAATAGACTTTCTCTTGTGGATGGAGACCCCCTTCTTTCTCCTATGCAAAGTCCAGCTCCAAGATGGAGTTCTGGAGTCACCTTGGCAAGTCACATGTCCATGCATGGCTCATAGTTTTTACAGGCAGAAGCCATTGCCCTGTATGGTATCTTGAATGTCTCCAGGAAGACTTCTTATGTGGATTGGAGCAGTCCAAGATGCATTGTTCCTTACGTGCTTCTTGATGGGCACTTAACTTTGCGAATTCCTTTCTCCAGGAACTCACCAAATGCTCGGCTAAGATTATTTAGAAATCAAGCCAGTACACGGCCAGTATTCATAACGTTGAATACAAAAATGGTACATGCATACAAATAGGATTAATAGATTCAGTAGATCATAACCTTTACAGAGATATGTTACATGGCATATGTAGCATAGAACATATTCCAATTATGTCATATATATCCATAAGCATATTTCCATAAAGCCTTATGAGGGGCATCATCGCAGGGGGAACCAGCGGAGATCTAGATTCGAGACAGTCTTCTCTCCTTACTTAGGCTGGTCTTCCTCTACCCAGGAGATGGCATCTATTACAAATGTTTTTGGACCTCGGTAGTTGAAGGGAGATGGACTTTGGGATTGGTTAGTTTTTGTTCTGATAAAGGAGAACTGAGAGTCCAAGAAAGGAGGAAAAACGAAAAATTGAACTTTGAGGGCCAGACTCTCAAATGGTGTCAATTGGTGTAGTTCTGTTGACTTCAGTAGGGCTATGTCAGTTGACACCAGCTGAGGATCTAGTCAGAGAAATAAGCAAGACCTAGTACAGTGTGGTGACCAGGAAGACTTGAATCTGCAATACCCCCTTACTGCTGTTGCAATCAAAGGTCAGCACATATATTGTTTTCTTCTTCATGGATTTAAAAAAGTAGCACCACCTTAGGTTTGATCTCAGTCCAGTAGTGCTGCGCATTTCGGACATCAGAACGATAGTACAGTATATAGTTTCCGAATGACAGGTTCCTTGTGGGAAACTTTCACCATCTGGGTGTTGGGGAGCTACAAAAGTCACTGTGGAGCCAACTGTTTTCCTCAGAATATTTACACAAATTATGAAAATGTGATTGTTTTTCATTTCTTTTGTTCAGTCATTTCCCCATACCTCTCTGGTTTACAGCATGAAACCGATTAGTTAATTTAGCTCTTCTGAATGTATGATCAGCAGAGAGGGATTGCACCAAGGCTACTGGGAGATGAGCTTGTGACATCGGTAAAGTAATTTCCCCTGGATTTGTATTAAGGTCTCAGGTTTGACCTATGACGACATACTGCTTTATATGTATATTTAGATGATATGATGGCATACTATTCATTTACGAGGATAAGCTCAATTGCTAGAACTAATCGTCTGCTGAATTTAATGGGCCAGCTTCCCAGTCCTTTCAGTGTCCTTTGCACTGCTCTGGAGACAGAATACATCTGCACTGAAAAAAAACGCCAAACCTGTGGCAGCAAGTCTGGGATTCCTCTTCCTGGACTTCAGAGCCCGAGCTCCAGCCCAAGCCAGAATGTCTACAGGGCTGTTTTCAGTGCTGTAGTGTGAGCCTGAGTCTGAAGACCTGGGCTCTGAGACTTGCTGCCATGTGTGTGTGGTAGTGGTGTTGATTTTTTATTTTTTTGCAATGTAGATATACCCAAAGAGGCCATAAAGCCAGCCAAACCAGCCAGCTGAGGATTTTCACTGGCATAGGGGTATCCCTAGGGGCAGACAGAGCTTGCATCCCTCTTTTTAGCCCCCAGAGTAAAAGATGTGGCTGGGGAAAGAGGGCATGCCAGAATGCCCTTGTGCTCTAGTGATTCCCAATGCCAGTACGGACCCTGGGGCCTGCTGGAAGTGGGCACAGTTTAGAGCAGCTTATGTCAAACTGGCCCCAGAATCAGAAAGCTGCAAATTTTTTTTGTGCCACCTCCCTTCAGCTGCATGTAGGGCTTACGGGATGCAGCTGAGAATCTGGGAAAGTGTATTTACGCTCAATATTCCCCTTCAATTTTCCACTAGTGTGAAAAATAGAGACTGTATTAGTCACAAAACAAAGGGGTTAAAGCAAAAGAATAGGAAAGGAATAGTACAAAACCAACACAATCACCTTGTCTGGAGTAGTGTAGGGCTAGGGTAATGGCAGGGAAAAGCAGGGCCTAACAGTTTCAGTAACAGAGGATTCCCCCAGTACTGCTCAAGAGTGGGAAATTCCCCATTATGCTGGGAGCCCTGCCAGCTTTCTTTGGAGTTCAGAGCTGTGTGTTTCTAACAAGTACAAAGAGCTTCTCATAATGTTTTGCCTCGTGGGTACGTATATGATTAATTCCATGCAAGCATTACTGGTGCACTAATAGTTCTGGAGGTCCTAAAACTGAAAAAGGAAACACATTTGGCTCATACTTCATACACAATCACTTACACTTAAGCTATTGATAGCTGATTGGGATCTGTAGACTGTTGGGTTGGTGCCACTGGGTTTCTAAGCATATTCAGTGGCTGGAACAGACAGCTAGGCTGTAGGTTTTGGCAAGCTGTGGGTCTCGTTAGTCAGGCTGACAGTATCTGACACTAGAGATTCCCATCCACTAGGATGAAGCTCACTTCCCTAGGCTTTGGCTGATGTCCCAACTATATTTACATGAAGGACAACAGAGGACCAGTGTTAGATAAAAACTAAGTTTCCAGTAGGCAGGCCGTTGAATGTTCTATTGAATACTGTTTTTTGATTATTTGGATAATAATGAAGTTTAATAATGTCCTTGAAAAATGTGAGGAACGGTTGTTATTTTATACTAAGTATGCAAAGCTGTGTTTCATCTTTGGTGTGGGAGTAATTTATTTGTATTGTGGCATCACCAAAAGGCCCCAGTCGGGATCAGGGC
Organism: Lepidochelys kempii; assembly: GCF_965140285.1. Lineage (NCBI taxonomy): Eukaryota > Metazoa > Chordata > Testudines > Cheloniidae > Lepidochelys > Lepidochelys kempii. The sequence continues at coordinate 65,395,931 of NC_136388.1, forward strand.
CACCTTGGGCTAAGTGCTGGGCATACATAGTCTGTGCTGTAAGGAGCTTGTCGTCTAAAAAGTTCTGGCTAAGCAAATAGATTGTTAGTTCCAGGATTTTGTTCTGATTATATGAACTCTTCCCAGCTGCCTTCCCACTAGCACTTTCAAGTTCAGTCCTTCCTTCTTCAGGGCTGGCTTCATTTTCAGCAGGTCACAAGGATTGGACTGGGATGAAAAATATGCCAGTACTACCCTAAATTTCACTCACAATTTAAGCTCCACCTACTCATGGTATCAGAGTAAAGTGCTATTTACATTTGATTGCTTGCATGCTTTCATCGAGAGTTCACAATATAGATATTCTAGTTATCGCCATTAGTCTTCCGGGGTAACTCTCCATTAAGATGAATAGGGGCTGTTCACACCACTCAGAGCTATTGATCCAGGGAGTCTGCAGACTCAGACATTCTGGCATCAGCGTATACCCAGTTCACATGCTGCAGGTGTTACTTTTGCACCAATAAGGGCTAGAGACATAATTGGTATTTTTTAAAATGGAGTCCCAACGGTCCCCACCACAAAAAGATACTGTCTTGCTGAGTTGGGATGGGCCAACCCAATTCAGTCCCCTAGAGAGGGTGCAGCTGGCTTTGTTAAAAAACATACTATATTCTCCTCCAATTCCTCCACCATCCAAACCATCTAACTTCACTCCACATGGCAAACCTAGATTCACTCCCAGTGTTCTTATATCACCCCAAAATAGCTGACCCCTTTCACATAAATGAATCTTTCTCTGCTGAAGTCAAAGGCTGGCTGGAAGGCCCCGGGGCTGCAAAGTTACCGTGCTGCAGCTCCAACAGGAGCTAGAGCCTGTCTTGCCTCCTGAGACTTAAGCTCCACTTCCAAAATGGAGAACACTAGGTGGGCCAAGTGCTCGGTGGGGGGGATGATTTCTCCAAGGATGTGGCTAGGGGTTCGCACAGTAGCAAACATGCTTAAGACTCCCTCCCTGCTTTTAAAGCTGGCTATCTCTGCTTTTCCTATCACTCTTGAAAGCATAAAGTGTTTTAAATGATGTTTACAATGAGATCGTAGAAACTTGAACCTTACATTTCTATAGCAACTTCTATCCTAAAGGAACTTGAAGCATCTTACACACTTTACACGTACAAGAACAGTTACACTACCACTTAAATGCAGCCACATCTGGGGTAGGTCACAACACCTGTTTAATAGTGAACAACAGCATATGTAACTGAAATTCCATGGCTCAGTTAGGGCAGCAGAATGTAATGACCCAAAGTGGAATGTGTCCTGGATGCCAGTACACTGAACAAAGAACCCTGGATCTTTACAGATCACATCTGGGCATGAGGTCCTAGGTTTTGCCTCTCATCTGAAATTAACAAGCACTTTCATTACAATAACAGTAACAGCATCTTCTGAGCTAGCTTTACAAGAAGGGGGTATGAGGATAAATGGTTTTGTTTCACTTTCATTAGGATAAGGATAAGATAAAGCTAAAATGAAAATCCTGAAGACCTTGCCCTTTGTTAGTCAGATCAAATCAACTTGGAATCTCTTCGTATCTTTCCCAGCTATAATTTCTGTTTTGTTGGATTTTTACCAGAATAGTCCAAGTAACAATTTTCTGATTGACACAATTTTCCATGGGATATGGTGGTAATTTGATTCATTGCTGTAGTTTCAGTTTGAACGTGGGGTTTGCATTGAGTTACATGACACGGAATACTTGAATTTGTCTGCTTAAGATTTGACAATAGGATAGAAAAGTCACCTTTGGATTAATTTGCTTTGTCTGCTAAAGTCCCATTAAACTGAAGACAGCTGGTGTCAAAGGCATAAAGGGAGACAAAGTTTTGCTCCCAATTGTGGGAAATGTGTTTAAACAGGCTAGAAATGTTTCCTGCTCTGCAGGGTATAATACACTTAAATGGTTACATTAACATGAAAATATATAACAAAGAGTGTATTTAGGGCAATCCCTTTGTATCCTGTGCTAATGAATTTGAATTTCAGTAATGAAGTCAAAGGGTTGTATTCTTCTCTTGATGCATGCAGTATAGTAACTCCCATTAGCATTAATGGGAGCTGCACAGATGAATCAGAGGATCATAATAGTTAGAGATGGAAAAGACCTATCAGAATATTGAGTTTATTCCTCTCTTAGGGACAAATCCTTCTCATTGCGCTCTTGTAAGCAGCCCTATTGGCTCAGTTCTTATGGAGATGAGCGCCATGTAAAATATCCCAATAGATTTGCAGGGAGCAGAATTTCAGGGGTGAAATTCTCCCCATGCAGGAGGCCAGCACAAGCTCTATGGATCACTTATGTTCTCCAAAAAAAAAAAAAAAAAAAAAGTGGGCTTGGGGGGCTTAATTGGTGTTTAAATGGTGTACTATGCTGGTGCACAGGAGTGAATTTCACCTCGTGACTAAGGCATGATTTGATCCACAGTCCCCAGATAAGGGGGAACAGCCAACATTAATCCTGTGCTACACTAAATCTTAGCCAATACTTTAAGGGGTTGGCTCTGTTGTACTGCAAAGTGTGTCCAAAATTCAACATTCCTTTGGGAGATCTACTTCCTTCCCACGACATCCCAGTTTCCAGAAAGCTGCTTAGATTGTCAAAAAAACCTGGTTTTATGGCAGAAGTTGTTCCTTCCCCCTGCACTAAATCTGTTCGTATCCACCTAGTTTACAGTTTAAAGGATACCTTAGATGTAAAAGGGTGTGTCAGTTTTCGTATTCTGTACAAGTAAGTTAACTGGAAGAAAAGGAAATTATTAATTGTAACATAGGTCAGGGAAAAACAAGGATATTGGGCCAGATCCCCAGGTGGTATAAATTGGCATAGCTCCATTGCACTTCATTGGAGCTATTCTGATTTACATCAGCCAGGCTCATTATGCCTAGTCTGTTGAACACTGCAAAAATTCTTTACAGAAGCTGCATGCGGACCTTGGTCTCTATCAAAAGCTGAATACTAAATTAACATAGTTCAGATCCCTTGTTTCATTAAAATCATTCCTTGTGAGCAATTGCTTTGTCCAACCACTGTTGACCTCCTGAATTGGAATGGGCAACATGGGTTAAAAGCATAAACATTTTCAAATCACAAACCCCAACCAGGGAAGTTTAAAAAAAAAAAATCCTCAATGCAGTAAAAAGCATTTGTCACTGTCCTCTTCTATTAGTATCCTCTAAACATTTTAAAAGAGAAGCTGTGGCAGGATTACATTTCTGCCTGGGCTGGAGGTTTCTTATTAGTAAAGGCAGAGGGCTCTGTAAAAGCCCATAGGTTAAACATATAATCTGGTATTCCCCCGTTCTTGTTTCCTGATGTTAAGCCATTAGGGTAGATAAGGGAGAGGTGCAGAGTCTTCATTTATAAGCAAATGATGATCTGTGGTTGGGGACTGTTTGCAATTGCTAGAGCTTATTATTTTATCTTGAACTTAATACAGTGGATCACTGTTCACTAACCAATACCAGCAAATCCCCAACCATTCTGCAAAAATAGACCAAGGGCCGGAGCCTCAGCTGGTGTAGGTTAGTGTAGCTCCTTGAAGTCAGTAGAATTGTATTGATTTACACTAGCCATCTAGCCTGGAATCTGGGTTAAGGGAGGATGGTGTTGCATAATATAATATCCTTATGGGGCTGGGATATTGCTCTATTAAAAGTATTATGGGAGTCCTGGGCAGTAGGGGCCATCGTGGCTGTATCATCTCTGCAGGGTTGACATTGTACAGGACCCTTTCCCATATCCGTTCTGGGAATCCTTCTCCAGGATGGGCATTGCTGCTAGTGGGCAAAAACTGCTGTTATCAGAGATAAGCAAATGCTACATTTTTTTTGAAGTGAAGGCTGATGTGTGGTTTGTTCTGTTTTGTAATAAGAGCAACTCCTCAGTTAACTTTAAATTAGTTTCCTGCACCATAGCAATTATTTCTTTATTTTACAGCAAAACATTTGGGGGTATATTTTGTGAAAGTGAGGGACAGACAGCTCTCAGTGAAGTTGATACTGGTACACGGGTATGTTTTTTAGCAGCTGGCCTCCCTTTTGCACACACAGCACTAGATCACCACTTTGAACTCTCCCCTGATGAGGGGCAGCCCACAGGTGCACTGTCCCAGGAGTTGTGCAGGAACCAAATTGGGAATCAGAGGCTCCACCCACTCACCTGTGCAGGATGGGAAGTAGCAGCTGGATGGCAACTACTCCCTTGTCATCCCCCCCAGCCAGGGCAACGTGGGTAGTTTGTAGGTTGGAGTGGGTAGGCTGGCTCACAACTGAGCCCATAGTTTGCATATTGCAAAAGTTGGGCATGTATTTTTGCACCTTTTTCATGTGTGATCTTAAACTGGGAGGGAAAAGAGGCAGGAAGAGTGTTTTAAAAGGACAAGTCCAGGATAGCTCTTCACCCACACTCTCCTCGAATTTCTGCAATTGCCTGATGCAAAGGATTGTATTTGGGGAAGGGGGCTGGCCTTCTGCAGAAAAAACAGCCAGGGTCTACATGACACAGAGGACTCTGTAAATTTCCTGCTTTTGGTCAGAACCCTGTATGTACACTGAGAGCATGGGTAATGCCTTGTATTGAGTATGTTTTAATGAAAATAAATATGTCAGATGGAAAAAAATCTTAAAGAAAAGTGTAAAATACTACAGTTGTCCGTGAAAGATGGCTAACCACAAGTAAACATCAATGGCAGTGTTTGATCCCTTCATGTTTACTATTTATTCATATTTATTATTCATAAATTCCAGCACAAATGTTAGGCCTGCACCCCAGTGACACATTTGCATTTTACTTTAAGTTTGATTTCTCTCTCCCCCTGCCCCCTCCAGTTTTTCAAACAGGGATTTAATGATTTAGCATCCCATATAGTTTCTCTTGTGTACTCTCTAGCTCTTCTCAGCTCTTCCCCTTCTTGTTTCAGGAAAAGATTTTTAACATGGAAAAGTGATATTTGAATACATTCCCCTAAGGCAATCAATTTACTTTTAATTTGTCTGGAACTAAGCTTTTCTTTGTTGCAATGAGAAAGGATTGAAACTGCTGTAAAATGTATTAGCTTCCAGGAAGATTTTGAAATGAATTTTTTAATGATCGTGCTGTTTGCTGTACCCAGCAGCAGTGTCATCATGATTACAGTATAACCATACAGTTGCTGCGAAAACACTGAAACATCAAGATAATGCCATACTTTCATATGAGGGTACTTATGGTAATAGGTAGCGAAAATTAGATATACTAATAAATATTAACACTTATATGGCCCCTTGCACAGACTTTCCTATAAACCATCTTCATGTGGCTCAAAAACATGATCAATGGTGTGGAAAAAACAGCCACTACTCTGTTTACTTCGTATTTCAGACAAATATTCAGGGCTCAGCTCAAAAAGAAGCTGTATGCTTCCTGTGCTGCAAAATGTTTGGAGAATTTCTGGAGTTCCCTATCTCCAGATGTCTGTCTCACACACATGCATGCGTGTTTCCGCACAATATCCCTTTCCCCCTTTCGGTATGCAGCCACAATCATTCAAAACATCACAGTTAGGATATTAGCACCTTTGCTTCCTCAGCCTACTACTTGCTTGCCTTAGCTCTAATCAGTCCATAGCAAGCTGCTTTAATTCTTAACTGGATCCTGAGCCATCAGGAATCATGTGCAGCCTGTACTTCACCCAGGCATTCCCTCTGTAGATGCCCGCACAATCCACTGAAACACCTGATGCCGTTTGAAGTCCAGCACTTTGTCACGTACTTTTCCTCCATCGTACAGGCCAAAATACACATGCTGAAGCCCAGTCAGTCTTGGAGTGTCCTTTTCACCTTTTCTTTCTTATTTTCCATTTTCATGTGGCTCCCTGTTTCTTTCCCTTGCTCCCCATGCGTAGCACAAATGAGTCCTACTTATTTGCCTCTCCAAATGTCCTCTGACTTGGATTTCTGAACTGATTTTCTGTTCAAAAATGGAAACTCCAGGGACTATTGTGATTGCCCAAATTGCACTGTAGATGGTATAACAGCACATGTCATCCCACCATTTATCAGAAATATTAAATCCCCTAGCACTTGTGCCTTGGTATGTTTTAACTTTGCCTCTGGCCAGCACTAGAGATCCAACTGAAGATAATACAGTTGCTCAGGGAGCTGAATGGGCTATCTCTTCAATCCGTTTTCAAGTTGTACAGGACTAGAGTGAACTCAGGTGAATAGGAGAATGACTGTGAATAGGAGAGTAAAAATACGGGTAGTGCAGAAGCTTCAGTTAACACTTAACTGCCACAGGCACTACAAATACAGATGATTTGGGGCACAGCCCTTCACATACCTCCCCAAACAAAACTGTACACGTGTACCTGCTTGATGGTGAGATTAAAAAGCCATTTTGGGGTTTGTTTCTTCACAGGGCTCGTGCTGTGACTCACATCTGTGAAGCAACACCTTATGCCAGGCAGCAGGTGGCATGTAAAGCTGCTGGGGAAAGGGGGAGTCTTCCATGGCATAGAACCTTGTAAAGTAGTCACAAGGTTGCGAGACTTATGAGGCCAGAACCTCAGTCACACTACAGCTGCTTTGTGCTGTTTTGTTGGCACAAAGCAGTCTGAGAGCTGGCTGACCTGGCCAGTGGAGAATTCCTCCAATGTGAGTGACTCTTGGGTTGGTCTAGAGCAGTGATCCCCAAACTTTTATGTCACTCCCCGCCCCTTACCCATAATGTAATCTTCCCATGCCCGCTCAAGGGACTTCCCTTTTCCCAATTCATTTGCAAATTGGATACTATTAATTTAGGCTTAAATAGAGACTGGGAGTGGCTAAGTCATTATGCAAGGTAGCCTGTTTCCTCTTGTTTTTTCCTACCCCCCCCCCCAGATGTTCTGGTTTAACTTGGATTTAAACCTGGAGAATGGTCAGTTTAGATGAGCTATTACCAGCAGGAGAGTGAGTTTGTGTGTGTATGGGGGTGGGGGGGATGTGAGAAAACCTTGATCTATGCAGGAAATAGCCCGACTTGATTATGTAAAGAGTTGTCACTTTGGATGGGCTAGCACCAGCAGGAGAGTGAATTTGTGTGGGGGGGTGGAGGGTGAGAAAACCTGGATTTGTGCTGGAAATGGCCCACCTGTTGATCACTTTAGATAAGCTATTACCAGCAGGACAGTGGGGTGGGAGGAGGTATTGTTTCATGATTTCTGTGTGTATATAAAGTCTGCTGCAGTTTCCACGGTAAACATCTGATGAAGTGAGCTGTAGCTCACGAAAGCTCATGCTCAAATAAATTGGTTAGTCTCTAAGGTGCCACAAGTCCTCCTTTTCTTTTTGCGAATACAGACTAACACGGCTGTTCCTCTGTAACCTCAAAAGGAGTCCCACAAACAGCCCTGCAACAGTAGGTAGAGATGGGCCCTGGGTGTTAAGGCCTTGAGATGACATGCTCCCTTCTCTTTCCTGCAAAGGGAGATCATGAGGGAAGATCATGAGGGGCTGGGAGTGGAGTCGCTGCTGGAGCCAGGAGCCACAGCTGGGAATGGGGCCAGAAGCGGGAGCTGCGGCCAACGCTGGGGCCGGGTCACAGTTGGGGCCAAGAGCCGGGGCGGGGGCTGGAGCAGAGCTGTCGGCAGAGCAGAGCTGGGTGGCACTTGCTCCCCTGCATCCCCCAGGCCTGGCCCGGCCCCACTTTGCCCCCTGAATGTTCCTACAAGTCCCCCTAGGTGGGCGCGCCCCCACAGTTTTGGGACCACTGGTCTAGAGCCATGTGATATCACTTACACCACTCCCCTGCCAGCTCCAGTGGTATGGCAGGGAGAAGGGGCATGGCTCTGGTTTCTTTATGCCCGACTAACCCTAGCTTCAGGAATGGTGTTTGCGGGTGGTCTAACTTATACCCAGGAACTGCCCTGGGATCCAAGGATATAAAGGTTGTGTCAAACACTCCCTCCTCTCTCTCTCGCCCCCCCCCCCCTCCCCCACACACACCCCTTTGGGCTGTACTGAGGACTCCTCAGCCACATCCCAGGACTGGGGCCACAGCAGTCTCTTTCTCACCTCCCCCAACCTTCTCCCCAAATACAGTGAAAGTAAAAAAGAGGAAAAGAGAAAAGACCAGAAGGGGTGAATGGAGAGAGCAGGGTGGAGCATGCGTCCCATATCTGGTATTTGATTGTAGACTGTTTGAATCCTGTCATACTGTGGAGGCTGCAGTATATCACTGGTGTCATGAATTCATGAGTCTGTAGAAATGCCCGAGCACCATAACAAGCCCTGATATTTTCCTAACTACTTTGTGGCTGCAACAGCTTCCCTTTCCCCCAGCCCCTTGTGTTCTAGAGTTCAGTGAAAGCTGCTCCTTGCACCAATGGACAAGGAGTGTTCTGTTGGTCCATAATATTACACATCAGGCTATCTCCAGGTCATTGCTTCTTTGCAGCCATGTCAGCCCGTCTGTCTCCGCTGCTGTAGCCCTTGTCCATGCTTGCTCATCTCTCAACTTGACTGTTACTGTCTCCTCTCCAGCCTTTTCACTTCCTCCCATTGACCCCTCCAGCCAATCCAAAAGGTTGCGATTCTCCCCTTTCCTCCTCATCGTCCTCTGCCTTGTTCACTCTCCCACCCCACCATTGATATGCTGTTTTCTATGGCGTGGCAGTCAAGATCCTCACCTCCAAAGCCCTACACACTCTAGTCCCCCTCTGCTGAGCACATCTTTACTCTTGGTTCTTTCCACTGCCTCTTGCTCTTGTCACCGCTCCAGAACCTCCTCACTGTTCCCTTCATCTCCTTTCCCCATGCCTGGCTTTGTTCCATCATTCACATGGTCCTCTACATTTGGAACATTTTGTCTCCCTGTCTCCTTGTTCAGATCACTCACTGCTTCCAGGAATTCTCCCTACCTTGTTCTCTCAGAGAATCTTTTCACATCTCACCTCACTGTCCTCATGTCTTTTCTTGTTCACCTTGTCTAAGAGCCTGAAAGGAAGTCCACAGAAGTCCATAAGTAGGGCTCTACCAAATTCACGGTCCATTTTGGCCAATTTCACAGTCATAGGATTTTAAAAATAATAAGTTTCATGATTTCAGATATTTTAATCTGAAATTTCATAATGGTGTAATTGTAGGGGTCGTAGCCCAAAAAGAAGTTTGCAGGGGGCAGGGTTGCAAGGTTATTGTAGGAAGGCTAGTGGTACCGCTACACACACTTCTGTGCTGCTGCTGGCGACAGGGTTGTCTTCAGAGCTGGGCAGCTGGAGAGTGGCAGCTGCTGGCCGGGAGCCCAGCTCTGAAGGCAGAGCCGCTGCCAGCAGCAGCACGGAAGTAGGATGGAATGGTATTACCATCCTTAATTCTGCGTTCCTGCCTGCAGAGCTGGCCAATCAGCAGCCGCCTCTCTCTGGCCACTCAGCTCTGAAGGCAGCAGTGCAGAAGTAAAGGTGGCATGGTATAGTATTGCCACCCTTACTTCTGCACTGCTGCTGGCGGGCCACTGCCTTCAGAGCTGGGCACACAGCCAACAGCCACCACTCTCCAGCTGCCTAGCTCTGAAGGCAGCACAGAAGTAAGGGTGGCAATACCATGACCCTCCCTAAAATAACCTTGCAACTCCCATGCAACTCCCTTTTGGGTCAGGACCCCCAATTTGAGAAACGCGAGTGTCCCCTGTAAAATCTGTGTAGTATAGGGTAAAAGCACACAAAAGACCAGATTTGATGGGGGGGAGGGGGAGGAGACCAGATTTCACGGTTCATGACACATTTTTCATGGCTGTGAATTTGATAGGGCCTATCAATAAGGAATCATGGGGATCAGCCCCTCAGGTGTCAGCTGCTCAGGTCAAGGAACACTGTATTAGTGTAATCATAGTGATTTTTACCTTTCCGGGGACCAATATCCTGGTCTGATTTTTAATTAACAGACGTTTTTTACCCTTTCTCTTATGACTTGTATGTGAAGCTGGTGAAGTATTTCTACAATAGATTTTTGTAAAAAAATTGCTGAGATGCTAAGCAAGCTGCAGTTGTGAGGTAGTCCTGCTTTGTACATGCTGTGGGTCTAACTGGCACGGTTCTGACACAATTTCATTCCTGCAGTGCCAGTTTGTTGCTTTAGATCAATGCTGTTCCAGTCTCTTCCCTGGCTCCGATTTCCCCCTCCCTTCTCCCCCTCCCACCCACAACCCCGTTAGCAATATGGGCTATACCTTTTTTATGCAGATGAAACAGGTTTGTTTCTCTCCTCCACCAGACCTTTCTGAAGCAATTTCATTCCTCGCCAGCCTCTCTGTCTGTAGACTGCATGGCTCAGGCCTTTAAAATCAATACAGACACAACATGTGTGTGGTTGGGGCTCATTGTAAATTGCCTTTGTGCTAGTCCCCTGAGGTGGGAACAGAGGTGGTTTGAAATCTGGAGCTCAACGTGGGCTTTACTTTACTCTTTGAGAAGTCTATTTATTCCAGAGCTGGTTGGGTTGGTTGGTTATTTATCTTTCTATGTTTGGGATTATGCTCAGCTCTGACTGTTTTTTCCCGTTGTGGGTGTGCATAGATTTAGGTTGGACTTAAAAGCAGTAGCCCACTGTCTTTCTGATTAGACTTCAGAAGTGCTGTAGTATCTTAGATCACTGAGGCCATTACACTAGCATTGTAGGAATCAATATTAAGGTGAAATGCTAACAGCTTCATTGAAAACATCCATCTGGAGGTGTGCATAGAACTGACCAAATGCTCCCCAGTATCATGTCCCAGCAGACACTTGGTCTTGTGTAAAACCTGGGATGGAGTGACTCTGTTTGGGTTGTTCCAAAGCCTTGAGTAGGAACATGCAAGGAGATCTTTCCAGGAGATCATATGCTGCGCTTGCACACCTTCCTGATAAGGAAGGGTGGTGGCTCCAGTCAGGCTCCAATGGCAGCACTTTTTGCCCACGCGGAAGTAATTCCTCCCGTTTGTGTGAGAGGGACCCTGTGTGGAGATGCAGAGCTTTCTGCTGTATCTGCCAGGCCAAGTGCATTTCATTAGTTCCAGCTCAGCAAGATAAAAGGCAGAGGCAGTCGAGAGAAGGGAAGTGTTCTCGGGGTGGCTGTTTTAGGAAAGTGTTAGGGGTTAAGCATTATGTTGAATTGTTTTAAGTATAAGCCATGATGTTTTGTTCTGGGTTAATTTCTGAATATAATCCAGGATCAGGGAGATTTAGGGAAAAACCTACTTTGTGCACGTGCTGCCTTTTATTAGAGGGTTCAGAACCTGCCCCTTCACACTTCTCGCATGGAAGGCTGCAGAATCATAGCCTTTTTTTACAGCATTTGCCTTGCTGAGCTGATGCTGCTTGTTCAGTGATCCCTACCTACAGCACTGTCCTACCAAGTGTGGTCCTCTACGGCTGATTTTCAGCAGAACTAGGACCTTAACATCAAACACACTCAGCTTCCAGCATGCTGAGCTCTCTGGAAAATCTGACCCCTATATTGAGACTTTTTTTAAAGCCTGAGGTTGTGGTCCGAATTCCATGCTGCCAGAACAGTTTTAGCTGCTTATTCCTCCCAGTTTTCCCCAGGCCAGTGCACTTGGGTTCAGGGAATACCATCATTCAGTCACACGCATGCGGCCCTATTTGGGTTCAGGTGCTTGCTCCATGGCTCGGGCTCTCCCATGTAGTGGAGCAGAGAGGAAATGGAGGCAGCAGAGCTGTCAATTGTCTGCCTTGCTGCAGGAAGGAAAGCTATTACCTCTTTACTGTTCCCAGCCACTCCTTTGTTCTCTCCTCCCTTTACTTCCTGTTGGTGCCTCCGTGGCGTATCAGTGACACCACCCGCCCCGCCCCATCCACTCTGTCAGCTTGCTTGCTCCCACCTTGCTCATTCAAGGATCCAGGCAATCTTCCTGCCCAGTTCCAGGAAGTCCCCTACTGCCAGCTGCCTCCCTGTTGTTTCTGCATTGTGTGCACTGCACTGTGTGATTATTACCTGTGCTTTGCTCCTCACATTAGGAATGTTTTTAGTACAGACCGCAACAATTGTATTGACTCAGGCAGGTCTAGAGCTGTAAAGAATTTCCTGTCTTCTTATTTCGGATAGTTTAAAAATATTGCTTTAAAGGACCAGCACATGAATGTGAATAACTATTGTGGGTGCTGTGATGGCTGGGTGAACTGGAGCTATGCTAAGGAGACCAGCACTGCGCAGAGGTGTTGTGCCTGCGTGGTACAGGAGCATACAGAATGCATCAGGGGAGCGAGAGGGAGCCTGCACATGTGTGGCAGTTATTACACCTGTTCTACAGGTATTCCTCCCTTGGGTTCAGGCTGCTCCACAGTGGCCGCAGGCTAGTGCATAGATGGGTTGGAGCTGTGGTCACGTACGTTAACGTCATCTTTCTGGGATCAGTGCTTAGCCCTGCTGGAGCACTAGAAACTCAGTTATGTTTGCCTCTTGCATAGGTGCACTGGAAGAGGAAAGGAAATTCCTGTGCTTACCTCTAGCACACCTGCCCTTGGCATCTATAATGGAGAATATTACTTCAGATTATAATATTATAAAATATTAATATTAAAATATATTAAAATTAAATTATAATATTATACTATATAATATATAATATATATAATATAATATTATAATATATAAAATTAAAATATAATCTTATAAAATATTACTTCAGATTAAGTCCTGGTCATCCATGCCATGCTGATCAGCATGGTATCTGAGAGCCCAAGCCATCTGAAGGGAGCCCAAGCCATCTGAAGGGAGCCAAAGTTGTTGTTGTCTGCCATTTTGTGGCTTTTGCAAAAGGAATTGACTCCCTCAGGGAACTGATGGGCAAGATCCCCTGGGAGAATAACATGAGGGGGAAAGGAGTCCAGGAGAGCTGGCTGTATTTTAAAGAATCCTTATTGAGATTACAGGGACAAACCATCCCGATGTGTAGAAAGAATAGTAAATATGGCAGGCGACCAACTTGGCTTAACAGTGAAATCCTTGCTGCTCTTAAATACAAAAAAGAAGCTCACAAGAAGTGGAAGATTGGACAAATGACCAGGGATGAGTATAAAAATATTGCTCGGGCTTGCAGGAGTGAAATCAGGAAGGCCAAATCACAGCTGGAGTTGCAGCTAGCAAGAGATGTTAAGAGTAACAAGAAGGGTTTCTTCAGGTATGTTAGCAACAAGAAGAAACTCAAGGAAAGTGTGGGCCCCTTACTGAATGAGGGAGGCAACCTAGTGACAGAGGATGTGGAAAAAGCTAATGTACTCAATGCTTTTTTTGCCTCTGTCTTCACGAACAAGGTCAGCTCCCAGCCTACTGCACTGGGCAGCACAGCATAGGGAGAAGGTAACCAGCCCTCTGTGGAGAAAGAAGTGGTTCGGGACTATTTAGAAAGGCTGGAAGAGCACAAAGTCCCTGGGGCCGGATGCTTTGCATCTGAGAGTGCTAAAGGAGTTGGCGGATGTGATTGCAGAGCCATTGGCTGTTATCTTTGAAAACTCCATGGCGATTGGGAGAGATCCCAGATGACTGGAAAAAGGCTAATGTAGTGCCCATCTTTTAAAAAGGGAAGAGGGAAGATCCTGGGAACTACAGGCCAGTCAGCCTCACCTCAGTCCCTGGAAAAATCATGGAGCAGGTCCTCAAGGAATCAATTCTGAAGCACTTAGAGGAGAGGAAAGTGATCAGGAACAGTCAGCATGGATTCACCAAGGGCAAGTCATGCCTGACTAATCTAATTGCCTTCTATGACGAGATAACTGGCTCTGTGGATGAAGGGAAAGCAGTGGACATGTTGTTCCTTGACTTTAGCAAAGCTTTTGACACTGTCTCCCACAGTATTCTTGTCAGCAAGTTAAAGAAGTATGGGCTGGATGAATGGACTATAAGGTGGATAGAAAGCTGGCTAGATTGTCGGGCTCAACGGGTAGTGATCAATGGCTCCATGTCTAGTTGGCAGCCGGTATCAAGTGGAGTGCCCCAGGGGTCGGTCCTGGGGCCGGTTTTGTTCAATATCTTCATAAATGATCTGGAGGATGGTGTGGATTGCACCCTCAGCAAGTTTGCAGATGACACTAAACTGGGAGGAGTGGTAGATACGCTGGAGGGTAGGGATAGGATACAGAGGGACCTAGACAAATTGGAGGATTGGGCCAAAAGAAATCTGATGAGGTTCAACAAGGACAAGTGCAGAGTCCTGCACTTAGGACAGAAGAATCCAATGCACTGCTACAGACTAGGGACCGAATGGCTTGGCAGCAGTTCTGCAGAAAAGGACCTAGGGGTTACAGTGGATGAGAAGTTGGATATGAGTCAACAGTGTGCCCTTGTTGCCAAGAAGGCCAATGGCATTTTGGGATTTATAAGTAGGGGTATCGCCAGCAGATCGAGGGACGTGATTGTTCCCCTCTATTCGACATTGGTGAGGCCTCATCTGGAGTACTGTGTCCAGTTTTGGGCCCCACACTACAAGAAGGATGTGGAAAAATTGGAAAGAGTCCAGCGGAGGGCAACAAAAATGATTAGGGGACTGGAACACATGACTTATGAGGAGAGGCTGAGGGAACTGGGGATGTTTAGTCTTCAGAAGAGAAGAATGAGGGGGGATTTGATAGCTGCTTTCAACCACCTGAAAGGCGGTTCCAAAGAGGATGGGTCTAGACTGTTCTCAATGGTAGCAGATGACAAAACAAGGAGTAATGGTTCAAGTTGCAGTGGGGGAGATTTAGGTTGGATATTAAGAAAAACTTCTTCACTATGAGGGTGGTGAAACACTGGAATGCGTTACCTAGGGAGGTGGTGGAATCTCCTTCTCTAGAAGTTTTTAAGGTCAGGCTTGACAAAGCCCTGGCTGGGATGATTTAGTCAGGGATCGGTCCTGCTTTGAGCAAGGGGTTGGACTAGATGACCTCCTGAGGTCCCTTCCAACCCTGATATTCTGTGATTCTATGATTCTATGAATTAGCTTGTGTCAGTGCAGTTCCTTGTGGACATCTGAAACCTGCTACCAGAGCTAACAATCTCTGTAGTGAGTCCAGCAAGTTACGTGGCACAGAGATGAAGCCGCCATCTTACTTTTTGAGATGGTCTCCAGAACAAAGTTGAGGCATATTGTGGGGGATAGGAACAACCTGGCAAAGCTAGCTGTTATGCTACCTGCACTGTACCAGTTTCTGGGAATAAACAGGGAGTCAGTCCTGCATCTTTCACAATCAGTAATTTTCTTCTTAAAAGAAATCAAACAATGTCCATAAATTTAACATTCCCCAGCTCTTCCCAACCCCTGCTATTCATGGATTCCAATCAGTTCTGCTATGCAGGCTATAGATGACTTTCTGAAAACAAATACCTAACCATTTGTCAATAACAAGCCAAAGGAGGGAACCATTCACCTCCCAGACAGAGCAGTAACTGAAAGTAACAAAATCAAAGTATAACAGCATTTAGGCAGCTCCTAATGGAGGTTGTTCTACATGTAAAGCTGAGCACATCATTCTCTGAAAACACTGTAGAGAAGGCTACTGAAATCCAGACCTCCTGCACAGCCAGTCAACATTGCCTTTTGTACAATGGGGTAGCTGCTGTGATGTAGAGAAATTGCTAACATTTTAGACATAGATTTTCAATGAATTGGTTTTTCTCTCTTTTTTCTAGGTTTGCTTTTTACTAGCTGATTCTCTGTAAGTGTTAAGCTGCTCATATTTTGGTGCATTGTGCTATGTGCTGAGAATTTTTATCAGCCGCCCTTGTGCTAGAATGTGGTAGAAATACAAATGTATCTGAAAAGCTGAGGTGATGTGCACAGAAGTACAAAGCATCAAAACGAACTGTTTTCAGGTGGACAGGAAGCAAACCAAAGCTGAGTCTGCACCTCTGTGGATTTCAGTATTTCAAACTGGCAAGGACTGAATGCATTATTGTATTATTATTAACATTAACTCTTGACCACACTGGGTAGTTAGTTTATTTGTGTACAAGTTACAATAAGAATATGCTACATAACAGTGGTTCTCAAACTTTTTTTTTTCATGGACCACTTGAAAATTGCTGATGGTCTCGGCAGACCACTTAATGATCTTTCCAAATGTTGTTTGTACCGTTAGCTAACTATTGTAAAGCGCTTTGGATAAAAGTGCTATATAAAAAACCCTTAATAATAATTAATGTTTTTTTGTTCTACAAATAAAAGCACACAACTCATATTTTAATATCAGTAGTCTTACCTTTCTAATGCGATGGATGTGCCCTCGCAGCCCCCGAGCTGGGGCTGGAAGGGAGTGGGCGTCTCTCCCCTGCAGCGGCAGCCCCCGAGCTGGGGCTGGGAAGGAGTGGGGGTCTCTCCCTGGCAGCCGCAGCCCTGGAGCTAGGGAAAGTCACCTCTTTCTCTGGCCGCTGCAGCCCTGCACATCCCATATTCCCCCCACCCCCTCTTCCCACCCCATTGCCCCCTCCCATCTGCATCTCACCTTACATGTGCATCTTCTCTGGGGTCCGGGCACCTAATTAGTGGAGCCATGCCTGCGCAGCTCCACTAATTAGGTGGGTGGCCCTTCATTCTTTTGTGTGTGGTCGCCCAGGCGTGCACCTTAGAAGGAACTATCCATGGACCTCCTGAATGGAGCTTGTGGACCACTGGTGGTCTGCAGACCACAGTTTGAGAACCTTTGCTACGTAATTTTGAATGAAATGTGTGTGCTTTGCAAAGGTTTACTGAGTTGTCTTCAGCTACAAGTTCTGATCAAATGAAGAAAACACTAGAGTCAAAAGCAAATACTGGAAAAACCTGGGATGTTATCTGTATTAAATGGTCTAGTTCTTAGGACAAGGCAGTGAGAGTCAAGACTTCTGGATTCTATTCCCAGCTCTGCCACAGATTCACATTAGCACTTCAGACAAGTCACTGAACTTCTGTGTGTCTTATTTGACCATTTATAGAAGGGGGATAATATTTTCCAAGTTCACAAAAGAACTGTGTGATGTACAAGGGGAAAATGTGTTCCCTTGCTTGAATGTGGGAGTCCTGAAAAAGGTGCAGAACCACAGAATTTCTTCTTCACAGGGAGGACTGGCCACAAAGTGGTTGCGTAGGGGAACTCCACACCCTGTGTGTGCCATGGATGTGGCCAGTGGGTTCACAAACTATGCAGATTCACTGACCAAAACCCCAGCATAATGAGCTCTGGCCACTATTGGAGGAATAGATTCCCCCTGTGACAATCCTACCTGATATGATTTTGAGCAGAGATTGAAAATGTGATCCTTAGTTTTTGTAAAATGCTTTGAGATAAAAGGTGCTGTAGAAGTGCAAAATATTATCCCGCATATCAACAATGGAAATGCTGCTAGTTGCAGCCTTAGGTTCTGGAACAGACAGCAGGGAGAGAATCTTTATTATTCCCATACGAATGGAGATCAAGTGCTGGGAGTGACAAATTTAATCTTCAGTGGAAGGAGATGGTGCTGGTTATTTACAAAGCCTCTGCAATTGTGTGGGAGGCCAACAGGGAATTAAGCAAAATGTAAAAATCAACAAAAATACAAACAAATGGCAATCCCAGATGTAGAATTTATGCTCAGATTTTTCATGTTGAACAAAGTTAAAGCAGAGTGCCTTTTAGCATTGGTTACTGAAAACAGAAATGCTGACTCTAAGCAGCTTGACACATGAGACAAACCCGTTTTAATTTATTTCCTATCGTAAGTTGTTTCCCTTTAGGTTTTAGTTCTGGTAGCAGCAAAAAGCAAATGACACACAACCTGTTGGAAATTGAACTTCAGCCCGTTAAAATAATAAGAATAATAAAAAATGCAATAAAATGCCCCTTTAAAATGTCACTTTTTAAAAATGTCTGCTGTTTGTTTGAAAGTAACTAACATTTACGTAGGCATAATAGAAAGGGTCTGATCCTGCAAACTTCCTGAGAATCCCCTGGAAGCCAGTATCCATGTCCTAGCACATCCTACTCTGGTGATGAATACTTAGATTGTCTGCGTGTGTGTGAGTATATAAGTATTTACACCATGATATCTGATGGGACTTTGGAGTTAGTTTCTATGTACCACATGTGTGAGTAAGGATTGCAGGATCAGCTTCCAGAAAGAAAGAATCCTCAATTTCATAAGCCATTGTATTTTCTTCACACAGATCAAACTGATGGATTTCATTGTAGGGAAGAGTGTCGGATCCTTGGTCACTCAGATAGATGCTGGATGCCCCGGAACTCTGTCCCCAGTCGTGCAAAATCCCCCGAGCATGGAAGGAATGTCATGGCACTCTCTATAGAAGCTACCACTGTGGATACAGAGTCTTATGAAGACTGTAGTACAAAAAGAACTTTTGCAACGTTTGGCAAAGATGGGAGTGAACCCCTGGCCGACGAGCGTATCGTCAACCTGAAAGGCAAAAGAACAGTGGATCTGCCCATCTGCAGCCCAAAGGTAAATGGTGCAGTCCGTGAAGCGGGGAACGGCTGCGAAGCTGTGAGCCCGATCACGTCACCCCTTCATCTGAAGAGTCCCCTGTCTAGCAAACCTTCAGTCTCATACAACATAATGCACTGCCCGGTAAATCGCGACCTGGAGCAATTTGTAAACAATGGCCCTTCTCGGCCCACCGAAGCAGAGCCTAGAGGGGCAGACAGTGAAAATATAATGCATGAAATTAACCCACTTCTGCAAGAATGTAGAGAAAAAGACTCACCAGGAGTGAAGAGACTAAAAGACATAGTGCTCTAAATGGCACCATATAAAAAAGGAGAACCAACACTACTACAAGTGCATATTGTTTTTAATTGCTTACCAGTGGTTCACAAATTGCTGTATTTAAGAGCTTTCCCTAAATGTATTGTTTATAAATGAAGCTATCGTTAATGTGACAATCCCACTTGTTTCAGCAACCAGCAGGGGTGTTCAGTTGAAGCAAATTAGCTTGTTTTTCTTTTGTCACGGGGTGGGGGTGAAGGTGAGACCAGTTCAGTTATAAAGAAGTATTATGTATGGAGTATTTTCAATTTATATATTTTTATATATCAAAACTCTCTATAATAAATTGCCATTCTTTGTAATGAATTGAATTGAAAACTCCTTATCCGGCCATCTTTAATAATCACCCTGATGTTTTTGTAGTCAATACAATTTAATGGCCATTTCTTGTGTACCACTGTTAAAAGAACAATTCAATGAGTTTTAATATTTGCCTAACACAAGGCTGTTTGTACTTTAAAATGTTGCTATTTTGCTGTGGACACCCCTGCATTAAGAATCCTTTTGCTATCACATGCCTATCTGTACTGTTACCGTATTTGATATTGCAAATTATTGTCTGTCTAGTGATGGCAAAAGGCTTTCAAGTTTAAAAAAACACAGATATATTTAAAACTTGGGGAAACTGCTACTTTTAAAGCCAATGTTAGGAGTGTTTTCCCCCCATCTTATCCTCCAGCACCCCATACATCCTATACTTGTTTTCACAGTGCTATAATAGATCATTGTGGAAAGTCATTTGGGGGATATTCTGCTGCCTAATTTGCAGTTGTCAGATGCAGCGGGCTGAACGTTTTGAGATCTTTTTTTTTTTTTGTGTGTAATGTCAAGGCACTGCATGGAAAAGCTTCTCCGTAAGTTATTAGTTCCCAGGTTTAGATCTTCCCTGTTTCTAATCATCTCAAAGCGAGGGAATTGTATAACAGATCTAAATTAGCATCTTGGTTAGACACACACTTCCTGATTCAACATTCCCCCAGTCATGATTACACTAAGTACCTGCGTGAGTGTGTGTATCTCATCATGGGAGGGATTTTAGAGTGGTATTATTTCTGTTTATCCTGCATCATAAATAGGTATAGAGTAAGCAATAGAAGGATATATGTGTAGGGACAGACAGGTGAAATGTAACACCACTACTAATCAAATTAATGTGCCTTCCATATGGAGAAGAAAAAAGAGACATTATTTTTTCTCATAATTTTATGTGGTTACAAATTTGCACATATAAAATTGATTTTTAAAAGAAAAAAGACCATTTTAGCTACTTGAACAGCCATTTTGTAGAAAGGAGGGGAGCTGTAAAGATTTTCACAGCATTGTATATTCTCTGCTCTCCTGCACTACATAATAGTTCAGATTAGTTTTGAGTGGGGTGGGGTGGGGTGGAGGATGATGGTTTGTGAATTAGTAACCCTTTATTTGACAGACTTTTCTACCAAAAAGAATATTCATTAGAGCGTAACAGTTCATTATGAGGGAGGGAAAAATACAGATATTGCTAACATTTGCTCTGCCAATGAACTGAAAACAATGGTTTCTAGAGAAACAGACTTCCCAGTACTAATGTATCTTGATAACATTCTCATTACTTTGATTTATTTAAATTAAAAATGTCATCAGGAAAAGAGCCTCCAATTGTTATTGTCCTAGAAATCGAATAAGCTCCAGTCATTTCTTTTCTTTAGAGAAGGTGGATAAAATGGATATGATTGAGTTTTTAACTACTCCAATTGGTACATTACCAGTATGTCTTCTGGATCCAGGAGTTTGAAAATAATTTATCAAAAGGAACTTCTGATGAAATCACTAAAGTTTTCTTTATTGGTGTTGATTGCTACCTCATGCAGATGGAATCCCCTTAGTAGATGTGACTGCATCTGTCCCTCTAAAACTGAGCCATATTTCTTTTTTTCCTTTAATTTTGAAGTTTGATTCATTTTTAAATGGTATGTTCTTTTTATTCTAGTTTTTCATATCTGGGGTGCTGTTCTGCTGTCATTAAAATATATATTTTTTGCAAGTGGATGTATTATATGAGCAATAGAAGAAACAGGTTGGTTTTGGGGGAGTTTAAGTTACTGGACTGCCTGTAATATTAAGATGAGTGTTTGTTCATTATGATGTTACTGTATTTGTTAACTTCTGAGAGCTTTATTCAGTGAAAATTCATGTCCCTACTTACTGAGCCACAGAAGCTTGTTAGATATCTTTTTGTTAACTGCAGAAATTAATCCTCATCGATGGCAGAAAATTGTTTATAGAAGGATTTTGTGTGTGTGTGTGTGTGTGTGAGCAGTAACTCAGAATTAGTCTATAGTACTGTTCCCCCACCCTCCAACACATATATTCTTCACGCTCATATGGATAACCGATGGCAATCATGAAACTTTTGATATCAGGGGCCTCTACTTAGGATGCTCAAAGACTCTGGTTGCCTTAGGCTAGCTGACAAAATGAGTTGAAGTTTATATGAACCTTTTGCTGTCTCTTGGAGATCCCGCAAAAAAGTCTTGGGTTTCTTCAAACTCCTGAGTTTTACTGCTTGGATTTTGTTACAAAATCCAGGAAGCTCATTAGTTTTGTACCAAGTTCAGTGAAACTCTCCTTCCAAGAGTTACCTTGAGATTTTGAATTTTCACACCCCCAAATGTAAACAAACCCAGGTGGGGATGTGTGTGTTGCAAATGGGGTGAACTGAACTTATCCGATTGCTTGATGCAACCTCTTCTGACTTGAAACGGGTGGGTGTCATGCTGCATTAATGGCAGGTCATTTCCCTGAAATGAGCCATTCAAGTAACTTCACAAAAGGGAGCTGATGAGGAATAGCCAAAAGGCTTCCCTGAAGAGAGCCGAAGGCGTGACCCCTCACTGTGATAGGAGAGAGCCCCATTCCCCACCCCACAACTCCATGTCTGCAACAAGTAGGAAACTATTTAGCCAAAAAGGTCATGTTCAGATCAAGGTCATAGATCCACCTTCTCTCCCCAAACATACGCACATAAGTATGACCCTACTTTAATGTAATCTGACTCTGTGGCTGAGCTCTGGCTAAATTCCAGCACTGACTAACATCATGATTCCTGCCTTGGGTTATCTTGATCCAGCTCCACTGAAGTCTCCCATTGGTTTTCCTGGGAGGTTGGATTGGGACTTAACTCCCCAAGCCAAATAATTTTCCCCAGAAGTGCTTGCACGTTATCTTCTATGGAACTGAGAGCAACAATCCATCAGGCAACACGGGAGAGGAGAGGATAGCCGATCAGTGTGGATTCTCCTCCATCCACTACACTGTGCTGTGAAAATTGGACTGTCCTGTTCCTTTCCCACAGCCCTCCTTCTCCCCATCCAAGGAATGACTAGGCGAGGGTCCCCTCTCACCTGACCTGGTGAATATAAAATGGACAGAAGAGTCCAGCTGTTGATTTCTACTGAACATGGGCCTCTGACTATTGAGCTGCCAGCACCAGCCTGGCACTGGGAGGAAAATAGATGCTAACTGAAAAGAAAAATAAAATATTTCTCTGATTTACCCATTAGAAACATTCCTTGCCACTAGAAATAAAAGCACAGCCCAGAAAATATGTGAAATATTTCTTTATTAAAAGGGAGTTTTAAGAGGTCAGTAAGCCCTACTGCCTCTAAGCAAACCATTTAAACAACAGTCTTTCCCATCCTGGCCTGTGCTGAAGCTTGGGATCTTGAGTGCCTAAGGCACCTCCATGACATATTGCTATCTCATGAGAAGAAGAACCAGGAGAGGGACTGGAAAAGGTTCATCGCCCACAGAGTTCTCTTCCAAATATTTCCTATTCCTACTTGCTTTCCCTCTCTCATTTGAAATCAGTTCAGAGCTTCTGGCTGAGCTGTAATATAATTTTTAAAGTAGCTAAATTAACCACATCAAAATGTGAATGACCCAGGATGGTTTTTTTGGACAAGATGTAATGAAGCTCTCTTTAGAATGTATATTGTTACCAAATTCGGCACAGGAGAATCGTTTGAATGTGATGTTCCCCCCCCCCCCCAAATCTTTCGTTCAGGCAAACTTGCTCTGCCTACCTATTTACACAGGAAAGTAAGAATGGTGTAGTAGTTTATACCACATTTAACAAGAGCCTGATTTCCAGAGGTGCCAATCATCCACAACCCAAAATGAAACCAATACTGCATTGTGCATGCAGCACCTCTGGATTTCAGACCCCAAAGATACAGTCCATGAGTAAATTCATGACATGCTCTGCTCAAAGTGTAATATTTACCTACTTGATAGAATCTCTTTAGAAAATCCTTTCACAAGTGGAATTTTCTTTTCCTTACATTGAAATCTTGCAGCACTGGTTTTATTTTTATGCTGATATATACAAGGGGGAATGTGGGAGGGAAGGGTTACGGGAGGGTGGATTGATGGTTTAAAAAATAATCCATAAGCACTTAATGCATTGTCCTGATGAAGTTGTTGCGGTTATCCCTGTTTTATTGTGAAGCTGGAGATGGCCTGTGGATCACATATTGTGCAGAAGTGAATTACTTTTTTTTCAAATAGGAAACAAGTTGCTTTTGTGAAGAACACACTGTCTGATTAATATGTTGAAATTACTCTGGGGGAAAAAAAAACTAATGACGAATAGAAACACATTTGTCTGTCATTGGGGGAAATGGATGATCTTGTTGCTACAGCTGCTTTTGCCGCTACAGATAATCTTTTATCCAACTTACGAGGTGCATTTAACCTTACCAGAAGAACCCAGCTAACTCTGTTGCAAGCCTTGGTGAAATGGATTCTTTACTGGCATCAGCTGATGTTCAGCTGATATGAGCTGGGATATAATCTTTAGTGACAAGAGCTGACCGAGTGCAAGCTAGTTTTCAGCAACAAATACCTCCTTGCACTATTCAAATGCTAAGGTATTGGTTGCAGAAGATCTTAAGTCTTAGAGCTACAAGCTTCTGTAGCCTGCTGACCAGCCTGATGACACCATAATTGCCCGCGAAAGCAAGGCGGATTTCAGTGGGACTTAAGTACAGTACGATTCATCAAGGTGTCTCTGTTGCTGATTATATGAAGAATAAATAGTTGTATATGCTGATATGTATGTTATGTACATTTTCACAGTGATGGAATCATTGTAAACAAAAATATGGAAAAAAAATCACCATTCTGTCTATTTTATGAAGATGATAAAGCAGCTTTATTAAATTATTACAGTTCTGTTTCAAAATGGTGTACCTGCCACATTGTTTCTCTCATCTGATGAGACCTTTGTTTTCCACTTCAATGTGATTTCTCCCCTCCCCCCCATTTTAGTATTAAAGGCAATTATTGAATAAAATGGAAAATAAGTGTTTGGTTAAATATGACTAAGAGGGTTTGCTTGTGATTACCTCAGCTTGTTGGCCTGGCAGAAACCAATGCAGACAGAGCTATTCACATGGTCTTTTCTTAACCCTGTAGAATTTCAGCTGGTGCTAAAATGGATACTGTAATATCCAGAGGCAACTGCCCAGTTTTAACATAGCAGCCTTATTTTGAAATGTTTTAAATCTCAGATCTATAATAGGTTCACGGGAGGGTGAAATTCACTGTAAATGCATTGGGACCACTTAAGCCCCTCTCTTCCATTTAAATTCCACTTACAGCCCATGTGGAGGGCTTAAACGTGAACTGCAAAGGAAGGGAAAAAAGTGGGTGTTCGCCCCCTTTCCTTCTTCATTGTTTGTAAAGAAGGCCTATAAAATGTTTCATCCACGTGCTTTCTACCACAGGAATATGAGGGAAAGCACGTCTTGCCTTTCCAGGTGTTGCAGGAGGTCTCTTTGGAGGACCTAGAGAATTGGTTAGGGAACTTTCTCTGCCCTTAATTGATTATCCTTCTGCAGTTCTTGCACTGGGGTGAATTTCACCCATAAGGGGGTGTTATATTAGTCTTCTTCCATTAACTGGATCTTTACTCATTTTAGCTAAAACACATGATCTCGAAGTTTTGATGAAAGACTAAACAAACCTAAATATCCTGCAGAAAAATAATTATCCAGTGGGGTCTGTTTGGGGAGTTCCTTTTAGAAACAGGTAAAGAAATGGAGTGGCTGATGGTGATGATGGGAATAATAGTTTAAAAACAGATTTATGTTTGCTGTCTTTATCTTTAAAGCAATGGTGAAGATTACAGCAGTATGATACAATATTGAAGGTTCCTCTAGGATTATCCGTTAAAAACTGCCAGATTCTGAGATTTAACACTGGAGCGATGTAACAGCCTATACTGGCCCTTTAACAATAGAGGGGGCCAGACGACCTCGTTCCAGGAAGATGGAATGAACAAAGGCTCAGAGGATGGCCTTGTAGCAGAAGATAGGAAGTAGTGCCAGAGAATTAGTAGTTGGATGGGGAAAAAATCCAGGACGCTGTCCGTTTAAGGCCCAGATCAGGAGCCCTGGAATGTAAGGTGGGGTCAGACCACTTGAGAGGTGCACTCTGGAGGAAGGTAGTTTACAGATAATCACTTCCCTTGGAACAGGAGAAGTGCCAGTAGCAGAAAGAAGCTAGAGCCAGAAGGCTGAGCTAGAAATGGCTAGGAGTGGGGAGCCTGCGAAGAACAGATGCTGGCAGGAGAAGAACTCCATGTGAGTGGACGAAGAACCAGAGATAAATGTGAGCTCTGGCGTTGCAATGCGGAACTTTATTTTTGAGACCTTAAGGATTATGTGGGACTGATTGTGGTCATGAAACCAGCCTTGAGCGGAGTGTGGTTCTACTCATAAGAGAGACTATGTAGAGCTCATTAGGGGACCTGAAGAGGGAGAAGAGAGGCAGGGTGCTGCACGGGGATCTCTGGCCATGAAGGGGCACTCAGTAAGTGGCAGCCCTGTTACAAGCCAGAGGAGAAAATCCCTCTACACTGCAATGTACGGAAGAAAAAAAATCTGTGCTTCGCTGCAGATCCTGTATTCCTTGAACACTCAGTACTCCCATGTCCTTTTAGAGAGCTGTGAGTGAGCAAAGGATGCAGGGTTGAGCCCTTGGTGGGTTTTTAGTTCTGAAGATCCATTGTGGCTGAATTCACTGTACTGTGGAGGACCTGCACAAAATTGTTTGCACCACTTTAACCCCACATTAAGTACTTCCGTGGTGGGTCAGGCTTGGCATGGCTCTTTGTACGGAGGTAAGGGTCTGCATTTGTGTAATAACCTTTTACCATGAGGATAGATTGTAGCAGATTAATTTTTAGCATTGTGTTCTGCAGGCTATTCATTTCCATTAGAAATCTGCTAAGGAGAGTAATGGCAAAAGAAAAGCATCTTTGGTTCAGCCTGTAGCACAGGGCTCTGGGGGCCAGATTTTCAAAGAGCTCAGTGTGTTGGATGCACATTGGTGCCGAAACCTTGAAAATCTGACCATAAGAATCACAATAGGAGCAGCTGGGGCCGAGCACTTTTATCTATTTCTTATTATTATTTGAACTAGGGGAGTGCTTAGGAGCCCCAATTGGGGATCAAGTCCCCATTGTGCCAAGCACTGTACAGACAAGTAACAAAGAAGACAGCCTCTGCTCCAGTCTAGCCGTCAGGCAGGGCCCAGTGAGTGGATAAAAGAGAGACAAACAGGAGGGCGGGAGGAAGAGGAAATGTGAACATGAGCAGAGCAATGGAAGTGACAGGTATTGAAAATCTGACCCATTTTTAGGGGCCTACAGGGAAGCCAGGCTCCTCTGAAAATCTCACCTCATCTGTAGGGGCTGAGCATATGGAAACTTGGCCCCACAGAGTTGTGTTGATCTGTGCTAAGCCTAAGCAGAGTTGGACTGATAGAGTGAAATTTGCCCTAGTACAGAGGGTCCATAGGAGGCATCCCATAAAGCCCTGGGCCCTTAGAATTAAATTCATGCCAGCATAGGGAACCATGCACCATACAGCCAAATATTATCTTTAATGTGTGACTTAAGTGGTGTGGAGGTGGTTGTGTGAATCCCTTGCAGTGTGCTTTAACTCCCCATACTGGCTGGTGGTAGCCATAGTGGGAGCATGGGTGTAGGCAAGGCACAGGATTTGTCCTGCAGCGTGGTCTGTCTCTGCTCAGAACGGGTCTAAACACAGTGGTAAGAATGCAAGTGGTGTGCACGCCCTGATTATACTAGTGCTCCCAGTGTTGCTATCACCAGTGGGGCTGCACCGGTGATGGTGTGACTGTGGGAAATTTCCCAGGAAAGGCGGGTGCAGATGAGGCCACAGAGGCTTTCAAGTCATGGGCGTGATTCTTTTGCTCACAGATTTTCATGTAAATGGGTGATAAAAACATGCGTATTAAAGTGAGTACATTGCTCTCCGGACAAGCAACTCCAGTGTGATTCACCAAACCAGCAATGCCTCATCCTTCGTTGGGCCACCCGAGGTGGGAATGATGCAGAGGTGGCTCTCACCATGGGGGATGGGAGAGGGGAGGGGAGCATCTCAGGATGATTTTAGGAGAAGCATTGATCAGGCCTATAGGAAGATCTCACCAGCTCTCCACAGGTAGTGGGTCTGGATGGCAGCCTGCAAACAGGCAGCTTCTTGGGGCTTTGGGAGAAATTAGGAGAGCCAGGAACAATGACTCTTAACTAGCAGTAGTTTAAATGGGAGGGGACTGGCAGCAACCTCCTTGCTGCAGCCCTGGGGAGCCTGCTATAGGGGCTGTGGAGCAGCTGGGTCCTCACTGATTAGTGTCACTTGCCAGGGCACTCTGCTGCTTCATGCTGCAGGCTACCTAGTGCAGGAATTGGCTACTGCTTGGTGGCTCATCTTCCCAAGACGCATGCCAGCGCACGTCCCTTCAGAGGGCAGAGCAGAGCTAAGAATGGCTTAAACCTTCCTTTGTTTTTTGGAGCGCTGTTCCTGAGGGTAGGTGATTTCATGGGATTGCTTTAGCAAATTCTTTCCAGTGTTTGCCTTCTCTGCAAAACCAGTGGGAAAAACGCCTTCTGCAATCTCATGGTGGGAAACACACATCCTGTGGGAGTGTATTTGAGCTTAACCCATTCAGTGCTACTGACCTTTCCAGATATGTCCAGCTAGAACAAACCTGCTGAGCTGTGAATGTCCCAGGTATGTTTCTATATAACCCAAGTGCACTGATAATTGGTGGTGGTTATCATTCACTTAGCTTGCTGATGGCCAGGTTTCAACAGAGCTCCCAGTTGGGTCCCTGAAACCTGGCTCTAGTTGTGGGTCATTGGCAAATTGCATGAGAGTGAAATTCACATCGCGCAGAGCGCCAACACAAGAGTGAAGGTCTTGTGTTGATCCTCTACTTAGGGATGAATTTCACTCTATGGTCCCAGTCCAATTGCCATTGGATTCCATGCAAGGACTTACATTGACTTCAGTGGGAATTGGATCAGGGCATGATTTAATAAAACTGTCCTAACCCGTCAGTGCATTTCACATGCTGCAAGGCTCCTGGTTACAGCCAGCTGAGAGCCATTTGAAATGTCAGTGCTATGATATCTCCCCCTCCTGCTGTGCTAGACAGCTGTCAGTATACTGTGTCTCCTCCGGCATACCCCAAAGAACTGAGCATCTTAAGGCCACTGCGTGTTTAGACAATAAATGTTTGTATTGAAGTTTGCATAAATAACAGACCCAGAAAAGGGCTTTGGCTGATGGAGGCGAGAGAGGATGATTTATAGCAGCCCACCGATAAGGAAGGGATTTCTTTTCAGAAATTATGCTGTCCCTGAATAATGCACTAAATTCTATTCTTCTCAAGGCCTCCTTCCATATTAACAGTGAGGGCCAGATCCTCAGCTGATGTGAAACCACTGAAGTCGGAGAAGCTATGCCAATCTTCACTAGGTGGGGATCTAGCTCACAGCTTTTAATGGGGCCATGATCTACGCTATGTGTATGGAACACAGCTGTGACTTACTGGTCCGCAAGCAGACACATTTGATATTTACTGTAAGTTCTTTATATTTCTTTCATATTTTCAATTACAGTTCCAAATATATCAGAATTATACAGAGCATCTTGTCACTGGTAAAACTACAAAGGGGACTGCTAATGGGATGGCACCTTTCACCTTGGCTTGCCCAGGCTGCTGCTGACTTGAAGCTGCTGCTATCTGAGGGCTGTATAGTGGCTTATGTGAAACGAGATGGTGCGCTTCAGCTTGTTTCCCAGGAAGCAGCTGTGCGCGTCAGCAAACCACCCTCACATCTGGCCCCTTCATTCACAGTCTAAGTGGAGGCCAAGGATAGAATGGGCTGTGGAGACTGCCTCCCTCTAGGCCATATTGGAGGCATGCTGATGGGGCAGTGCATGAATCTTGCAGCGTCACTGGTTGCCCTGGAGGCAGTGCGCTCATGTGCTGTGCCCACTTTGCTCAGTCTGTGCAGGTGCCAAGAGACACCATGGGCTCCCTCAGGGAAATCCCCTGCCCTAGGCGGTCCCCTAGGCTTGCACAACAGGGGCCAGAGGAGGGAGGAGGCTTAGCCAGGGTGTTCCCCTGCACAACACCCCTATGGAAGGGGCCACAAGTTAGGGCACTCTTCAGACTGCTCTAACCTCCTTCCAGGGCTGGCCCAGTCCCTGCAAACCCCACCGTTAGGGGAAGGTGAAAGCTTCTCTTTGTCCCTGCCACAGTTCACAGGGTTCACAGAGAACACTCATTTCTGTTTCTTCTGAATATTATTTTTTATGTTATGTGTCTTCCATTTGAAGTTAAACTGGAATATCTAAATGCAGCCAAATTGGATTAGCAGGCAATGAATTATCATATACGTTGACTATTAAATTCACAAAGAGAAGAACAAACAACCTGGAGGGATCAAAGGCCTGAAAGTATAATGTAAAAAAAACCCTGTCTGGTTGAAACACTGTCTCTCCACACACGGAGACAGAATCACAGGAAGAGAAGAGGGGTGGGAGATGGGAATGACAAGGGACCCAATCCTGCATTCCTGGCAGCCCATTGACATCTTTGGTTTCCCTGCTGGGATTTGGGTGTTTTGGGAGGACTGGGAATCCAGCATTGGGCTCCAAGCATGACTTCTTATCTGCCATTTGTCTGTAATGGTGGGGTAGATGTGCTTAGCTCTCACACAATAAATAGACAGTCTTTGCACTCAGAGGATATTCCCTCACTGAAATTGTCCTCCCCATAATCCCATCAAGGCAGTGAGGGGTTGTCACCATCCCCACTCCCTAGGAGACCTGCTCACAGGAAGCCATGGCCCTCTAGGTGGAGGGTCTGTAACTCTGTATATGTGCCTTGGTTCCCTGGTAGTCTGATTCTCTTGGTTCAGTTGGTGTCCCAATATGTGCGGGGATGAGGGTCACAAACAAGGAAAGGAAACTCCCCATTTTCAGAAGGGGTTCACAAGCTTTGGGGGGTCAGCGTGGTCATCTTGTGGATGAATGGGAAGTGAGAAACTCAATTACAGGGGAGCAGCATGTCTTAACAACAAAAACTATAGGGCCAATCTTCTTTTCAGTCATACACACCTGCATAACTAGCCACCTCAGACACTTCTGGGACATTGCAAACTAACAAAGCAGTCTCAGGCTGATTGGGGAGCATCCAGCCAGCAAAGAAATTGAATTATTATCACAGGAGATACATTCTAAAATGGTTGGAGTGCACCGCATTCATTATGCACTGCGGGGGAACAGGGAGATAGCTAGAGACTAGGGTCATGAGTTATTAATCCACATTAGGGAGACTGTTGTTGGTATATTGCACGTATGTATGTGGTCAGAACTTTTGTTCATCCACACTGTTAACTCCATAGACTTGAGCCCCTAGTAATTTGTACAGTCAGTTCAGCCTTTGTGTCCAGGACTCCCCTCTGAAAGGCCACTCTCCACAGACTAGGTATGAGGTGAGTAGTAGCAGGACAACCTTGTCTGTGTGCCTGTATCCTGACACTACTTCATCAGCGTGCCCACAGATCTAACCTTACAGATGAGCAAGAGCTTCTGTCTCCACAGTTGTAACATTACTTTCTGCCTTATAATTCAGAACCATAACACAGAAGAACCCCAAAACAGAAAGAGAGTGAGAGCGGGCTGCTCCCTAAAAGGCATAATTAGAGGCATAACTCACCCCACCTCCCTAAAAGGCATAACTCACTCACCCCACCTTACTCTAGGCTGGCTGGCTGCAAACTGACTGACAGCATCTGTTTGCCGGCCAAGCCCAGATCACATGCTTCAATGTAGAGGCCCCCTAAGCTGCAAGCAGGAGCAGGAACTCCCCTGAAAATTAAAGTGACATTTTTAGTGTAATTTTTACACCATTTTCAATACACCATCCTCTGTACCTTATGCAGTATTTACACCTGTGCAAAGTGGGTGTTAAGCTAGCATCAGGTCCACTGCCAGGTGGTGGAGTTAACCTGGATCTGCACTGCTTTGCAGCCTATTCTGTACACAAAGTTGCAGCAGTTTAACTACTGATTTTCAGCTGATTTAGTTAAACCTGAAAAGAAAAGGAGTACTTGTGGCACCTTCAAGACTAACCAATTTATTTGAGCATAAGCTTTCGTGAGCTACAGCTCACTTCATCGGATGCTCACGAAAGCTTATGCTCAAATAAATTGGTTAGTCTCTAAGGTGCCAAGAGTCCTCCTTTTCTTTTTGCGAATACAGACTAACCCGGCTGCTACTCTGAAACTAGTTAAACCTGGTGCACCTTTGAGTGTGGAAATGCTACACTGATATAACCGTGGCATATGTTCGCGTAGCTTGCCACCCGAGCAGCAAACTAAGCCAATATAACCAGATTTAAACACAGGGGTTTCTGCTGGTTTAATTACATTGGTTTTGAAAGTGATGTAGTTAAATTGGTGCAACTTCTGTATGTTGGCAAGCCCTGACAGAGAGCAGAATTTGAATCTAATTTACTAGGAACTGGACTCAGACCCCCAATTCATTTTACGTGGGTTTCCAAATAGTCATCAGAGCGAGAAACACAGCCAACCACACAATTGTAGAACTCCCCCCTGCTACTTCACTTCACATTGCATGTGTTTCCCTATTTCATTTTAACCCTACAGTGGTAAGCGACAAAAAATGGGTTGGAGGAGAGGTGTGACTGGAGTGGGACATGTATGTACAGGTTGTATATATAGACTCTATGTACATGAGGTGACTGACTGGAGGCTGGGGCTCATTCTCCTAGAATACATTAAATGGTTAACGTTCCGAGGCTGCAGCATAATCAGTCATTGCAACCTGTATTTTTACAGCACAATTGTGAAAAATCCTCTCACAGTGCTTTACATTAATACAGATGAAAAATAGAGACATATGGCAAACAATATTAACCCCATCACCTATCAAGCTTAAAAGCTTTTCCTG
The DNA here is from genome assembly GCF_965140285.1 of Lepidochelys kempii. Taxonomy (NCBI): domain Eukaryota; kingdom Metazoa; phylum Chordata; order Testudines; family Cheloniidae; genus Lepidochelys; species Lepidochelys kempii. The sequence goes on from NC_136388.1 coordinate 65,428,036, forward strand.
AGAAAAATGTCTCAAGATTGCTGTTAAGTAATTGCAGAATGGGCTTAGATCTCTTAGGAAAGATCATTGCCCAGCGTTAACTGCAAAAAGCATGAGCTCCAGCATATTTTTTTGAATGCCCAACACTACTTCTAAACTCTCCTTTTGGCTCTCGAGGGGTGAGCTAAGACATATGGCATGAGAAGGTCAAAGTCGTGCACGAGACCAATTCCTCACAAAGTCTTAGAAGTCAACAGAAGAATTTTAAACTCAACCTGGCACTTTATGGGAAGCCGGCGCAGCCTCTGAAAGCTCAGGAGTGACACGATCCAAACAGCAGCCTTGGCAGGAGCCACTCTACATTGGCTGAAGGTGATGGATTGTCTTCCAAGGCCCAGATAAAAAAGAATTGCTATAATAAAGCCACAGAGAAACAAACAGAGGCACCAGGGTTTCCAAATTCCAGGGCGGTAGGGATGGGGGTTGCCTGGCAACCTGTCAGATACCGCAGAGCTCTGCCTTCCTTGGCAGCTGCTTGTCAGTCACAAAACTGAGGCCCATTCAGAAATGAAAAGTGAAGCCATCTGAAGCAGGGGTGTCCTTTGGCTTTCTGCTCCCAGCCCCTCTGGACCATGTGACCACTTCATTGGCCTTTCCTCCTTGTACGCTTCAGACCACTGCCCCTTCTGCAACTTAATGGCCACTGCTGTGCATTCACTATGGACTCACACCCCTGCCTCATACCATCCAATGGCTCCATCTCTGCCCCTTGCCCACTAACCATGCACAGCTCCCTCTACTGTCCACTCTGCCTGACCCCTTGGCCCTTTCCTCTCACTAGGACTATACACACATTCATCCAGCTCTGTGCCTTCCTGCTGGCTGGATAGATGCCCCTTCTCCCTCACTCTGGCTGCAAACTTGCCCTTTCCTCTTACTATGGCCAAGCCTTCAGCCACATCCCTTCACTCTTGCTGCCCCCCATCCTCTCCCACCTGGCAGTTGTCACTCCAGCCTTTCCCCCTTCACCATGTGTTGATCTGTTATTTTCCCCCGCTACCCAGAATGCACCGGTTCACAGACAGACTCCTGAGCTGAAGTAGTATGTCATTTATTCGCTGCTTTAGTGAGTCATCAGTCCACCGCAACAGGGTTAAATGCAAGCGCCCGCCCACATTCTGGTGCTCACTTTGAATACGGTGTTACAAAGTTATTCATTAGATATTGTATCACCCCTTTTCTGCCTAAGGCTACGATTAGTTTGCTAACTCAGTTATTTACCTGATTGGGCTGCTGACTCAGTTGTTCACCTGATCAGGTTGCTGGCTCAGCTTTTTACCTGGCTGTTCTCTTTCCTTGCCAGACAAGCAGTATCTTTTCACATGTCCCAACACCTACAATATACATCCTACATATTCCATCCTACACTATGACCTACACCACCTATCCCTGCCCTCCTGCCCTTTCCATGGCTCATCCAATCTGCCTCCGTCCCTTTCCCTCTTCACTGTGTTCACCCCCTGCTTGTTCCTCTTTTGTTATGGCTGCCCTGTTCCTCCCACTGTAGCTTCCCTATTGCTCCATGCAGCTGGCCCTGGCCCTGTTTTGCTTGTGGGCCCACTTAGCTGTATTGTTTGGTGTATTTTGTAATCTATTTTTTACTGGTGACAGGCTTTTCAAGCATATGTCCCCATCAAATTAGGCCCATTCAGCAGTTGCAACATTAGACACAGGTGCTGATGGTAGTGGCTGCAAACGAGCCAACAGGGCAGCTAGTCATACAGCACGCATGCAGCGTGGCGACCAGGCAAAGAGTTTGGGTCCATGAGGAGCTGGGTAGACAAGAGCAATTATACTGACCTTGTGGCAAAGAGCTTCTCCTCAGTGAAGTAAAACAGACAAGAGCAGCAGCACCCGATCTGCTTTCACTCAGGCTGGGGACTGGTTCTGCCACCTTGTACTAAGGAGTAAACATCCCTTCCCAGCTCCTTTCCACACTCTGCTCTCTGGGTTACATTCTGGGCAGCAGTAGTTATTAACCTGTCTTCATTCTGCTCCTTCTGTGTATACTATGAAGAGACCAGACAGACAGAGAGGGGAGCTGTTTTACCTGGCAAGACATTTCTGCATAGAAGAAAAAATAACAAATGACTTTATCCTGGTTCTTTTTCTACCAGTAGAGAGATTCTTACACACAAACACACACACGAAATACAAGGGCTGTTGTTCACCAACTTGATTCCCTGTAAAATTAATATTACCCAGTCCCTTCTGAGAAGTTTATTTGAACTCATAGGGTGAACAGTGGAAAACCTCCCACTGCTTTCAGTGAGGCCAGGGTTTCACCACAGAGCTCTTGATCCCACAGTTCCTGGAGGGGACCAATATGTATTTTATGGAGAACTTATTAAAGTGAGGACTTCTGAGTAGCGGGTCATTCTCTACTTCAGGGGTGGCCAACCTGTGGCTCCGGAGCCGCACGCGGCTCTTCAGAAGTTAGTATGCGGCTCCTTGCATAGGTGCTGACTCCGGGACTGGAGCTATAGGTGTCAACTTTCCACTGCTCAACCCAGGCCCTGCCCCCACTCCACCCCTTACCCCAAGGCTCCCGTCCCTTCCCACCTCCTCCCCTGAGCCTTCTGCACCCTTCTTCCTCCCTCCTCCACCCCAGAGCCTCCTGTACACTGTAAAGCAGCTGATCGCAGTGGGCAGGAGGCACAGGGAGGGAGGGGGAGGCACTGATCGGCAGGGCTGCCGGTGGGCAGGCAGTGCTGGGGGTGGGAGTGGGGGAGCTGATGGGGGCTGCTGACATATTACTTTTGTGGCTCTTTGGCAATGTACATTGGTAAATTTTGGCTCCTTCTCAGGCTCAGGTTGGCCACCCCTGCTCTAGTTCTCTGCTGTAGCACATGGTGTCAGCTGTCTCTCTGCGTACACACACATTTGCTTACCTGCAATTGTCCATTAATACAAGGTCTGGCATCTCCTAGTTTAAATTTAGGAGTCTCCCTGTCCAAGCTTCCAGTACTACCCAGATCTACCTCTAAATTTCCGCAACAAACATGTATGTTCATTCATCAGCCATAGCCACTATGATCCCCAAACTGTACCGTCCACAGATCAGCAGTGTATCACTTAATTGCTCAATGGCTAATCAACTGTGGTAATACAGTAATTCTATGTTTGCTTGGCTTGAAATGCTCCTGCTGAGATTTTCCTCCTCTCTTGCAGCTCTGACTGAATCTTCTTGCCTCCTGTAATTTCCACTCTCTATCTGCATGAAGTTCAAGCAGTTGTCTTTCCTTTCAAAGCAGGGCACAGCTTCACTTCTACCTGCATCTCATCTAAAACTCTTCATGAGGAGGTGACATGACTATGCTGCCTCCATCTGATGTCCAAGGTAGGTCCTCCAATTTTACAGCTGGATTTGACAGTATGCGTCTATCTCATATGCAAGTGGGATGAAGATAGAATGGGATGAAGGTCCCTTGGAATCCTTAACTGACTGTATAGAGTTCTGCTTACCAGTTGCACTGGAGTTAATATGAACCAGTGTTGTGGGGGTCTTCAGTATCAATATGGACAGTGATTCTTCTGAATTAGCTCAGTATTTCATAACCACAATAATAAGCCACAATTACCTTTGTCATGGAGCGACCACCACCTCCTGTTTTACAATGCACGTGTCCCACTGAGACACAAGATGTATTCAACTATCCTGCCATTAAAGACTAATAGAACCAGATGATTCTGTGCTTCCCACAGGGCACTGTACTGGTAGTCTGATAGGACAGAATAGCAGTCTTTCGACAATGACTATCAGGAGGGTCGGGGTGCTAACTGCCCTTTGCATATTCTCCATCCTTATGCATCTCCTTGGTATGAAAATGGCCTGCAACAGAGAAAATGGGAAGAAGACTAGAGCCTTGCCCCTCATGGGGTAGTTGAAATCACTGTAGGTGCTTTAGCTAACAGCCCCCTGACTTAAATCTGTGGGGGCTGAAATAGAGCATTTTCAGGGAGGGGTCCTCAGCTCTGGAACTTGCTTCTCCCATTGGTCCACATTTTCCCTGTTGCAGAATGCTGTGTCCATCTACATGCATAACAGTGAGTGATGGCTCCTGGTGAGCATCCTCTAGCTGGAATGCAACCCACTCATTATCACTAACTTACAAACACACTTTTTGGCTCTTCATAGGATTTTGTTTTTCCAGTGGGCCCCATGACCCCTGAGCTCCCCAGGCTTTGGGCCAGCTGCTTTGTAATGAATGGCACCTGACCAAGATGCCACCCTGTCATACAGGCCAACAGCTGAGTGGAATCCGATTATAAGAAACCGTTTGCCCTCTGCACTGTGACCCTCACCTTGAGAAAAAAGCCTGTTTGGGGCCAAAGCATTTTGCTGATGCACTGTTTGCTGAAGGAAAGAAACTCTCCAAAATGTACGTGCTCAACTGGAGTTTCTCTAATTCACATTTTCTGCTGTTTACTACACCAACGTTTTTTTCTGTGGGCTCAGATTCTAAGGCTGGAAGGGAATTTGCTACTTCCCTTCAGCCCCAGTAATAATTATAACAGTTAATGTAATACAGCCACTGACGCCCCTGTGGGGCTGACTCATTTGTGCCTGAGCGCTGCCCGACTCTCTCTGCATAGTCATGTGAAATTTATGATAATCCAGTCTCGCTTGCAACAGTGACTCCAGAACACCCCTTCCAGATCTTCTGTTTGAAGCATTGATTTTTGCCTCCAATTACCTTAGCAAAAAGAGCCCACCTCTTCAGAAAATAGCCAGTGGAGGTCAAAAAAGAGTCATCATTTGAGTGACTCAGAGTCCAGGGACCTTCCTGCTAGGGGATGGAGGAGAAGCAGCTGTGAAATTTGCGAGAGTTAGATGGGGCGCTCTAAGGGGCTAGAGAGCTCAGCCAGATCTCTCAGCTCATACTCTGTAAACTCCAGTCCCTGCTGCTGTTATTGGGGACCAAAGACTCTGTGAGGACTTTGAGGAAAAGGCCAGGCCAGAGACCAAGAGAGGAGAGACCCTTATGAGGTCAGAGAGACTGCTGGTCGTGCCCACCTCCGAAGGAGCTGGGTCCCTCCCCTCAGCCAAGAGGACAAGCTGTGAGTAGATGTGGGTAACCCTGCCATGGATTAGAGTAGGCTCATCCTTACAGAGACCCAGTGTTTCCAGAGAGATCTCCATCCTACCCCTGCTTGGTGCACCCTCTCCCCTTTGCCATCCTTGGGTTCCATCGCCCTTGGCAACAGGATCCGCCCTCTATAAGTTTGCCAGGATGTGCGCACTTCAGACTGATGGTTTAGCAGTCCAGTAATCATAGCTAACACCGAGCCAATGGTGGGGAGTTAGCCCTAGGAAAGGGGTGGAACCATTTCATGGCAGTGTTGGATGAGGAGAGGCTGGCTTTGTAACAGGAGCCACTAGAGTCAGTCAATACTGAACTTTTGTAGCCCTCACTCATGGCATGTCACTGGGACCACTGGCTAAAGATCACTGGCTTGCCTGGCACTCCTGTGTGTCACACACTTACCGCAGATTGTGGGCTTTTATTCTACTGGCTTATTTGACAGCCTTTTTACAGCTCTCTAAGTTTCAGTTTAAAGAAGGCCATTCAGGGCAGGTTGCCCCCCTTCTTTGCTGTACTGTCTGCCTGTGTGTTAGCTCTTCAGATGATCGGTGTTGCTCCCGTTAGTGTGAGTGGGTCCTGCTGGCTTCCCCAGGGGGACTGCAGTACCAGTGTGAAGACTGTTTCCCTGGTGGGGACACTGCACAGTGCTGAGGCATCCTCCTGCAGAATCCCCTTCTGCCCCCCAAGGTCCCAATAAATCTGCCTCTCCTGTTCAAAGCCTGAAGACTGCTGCCCAGAAATATGGAGGCGGAGTTCCCCAGGGGGAGGGGGGAAATCGTAAGCTGTAGCTTGATTGAAGGATACAAGTAGCACTCAGCTTTTGAAATCTCCAAAGAGAGTTGAGATATATCTTGATCTGCTCTTAAATAAGTCATTGCGACTGCTGTTAACTTACATTAACCACTGAAAGGCATCTTGATGTGCTGGGAATGAGGCACATACATCTCTGTGCATCAGGACAAGAAATATATCTACCCCAAAGGTGTCTGTGGAGATGTCATGGCAGCAGGAATTCTGCTTCTGTGCCTGGGTGTAGCCTCAGGAAGAGACTTGGGGGTATTAAATATTTGATTCACAAAGTTTATTTTAGCCTGATCCAGACTGGCATTGCTCTATTTCCAGAATTTAATTGGTTAGAAGAACAAACTCAAGTCCTTTACTGAGGCAGAGCCATTGTTGTGTTAGCAGAGTGACATAATAACAACAGACCAACATGTCAGAAGGAGCCAGCAAAGGTGTTTTAAGATTCAGGCCCATCTGCATTTACCAGTTTTACATAAAGTCGGCACAAGCTCAAATATCTTTTAAAGTACAATGGGCATGCTGCTATGCAGCTCCGTGAAATCAACAGTTTGGGTTCTATAACAAAGATGTGTCACATATCCATTTTAGAGATAATGCCAGTGCCTTAATGTAAATCCAGGTAATGGATATCTTTTTCATATTCACAATGCAAAATGCCTATGCAACATGGATCCTAATAGCATCCCCCTCCCCCTTCCCTGCGATCTACAGCCCTGCCTGGCAACAAAAAGGAAATGATGGGGCCAACTCTGTGGTTAGTGCTGTACTTTGTAGAATAGGGCCCCAGATTCAATTCGCTAGGCTAGCTGCTTTTTCTTCCAGAGCTGGCAGGACTCTCTCTCCTTTCTTTGTAACCGCCGCATCCTCAGAATAAACCCCACTCTCTCTCACTAGTCCGTTCCAAATGCCTCACTGCTCATTATTTTTGTTCCCCCAAAAGGTCTAGAATCACACTTAGTACTGGGCAATTTGTCTGCAGTGTGGCATGCACAGAGAAGTGCTAGCCTAGCCCAGTGGCCCAAAGGCACAGAAACTGGAAGAAGGGAGGGGTGGGCTGTGGTATTATTAGGCCAGCCCGCATGGCCTCTGCAGGCCTGCTGCACTTTGCTCTCAAATTATTCCTCTGACTCTTTTTCATGTATTACATAGATAGGCAGAATAGAGTGCGACTTCATCTAGAGGAGGGCAGCATGCTGTTTGGCCTGGTCTGCCACACAGGTCAGGGCTACAAAAGGCTGTCACCCCCGTGGTATGCAAAGGGTCAGTAGCCAATGAGACCAGCAGCTACTCTTACATTTGTCTCCTGATGTCCCTTCCTCCCCCTGCTCGGCTGCCATCTCCACTCCCATCTCTGGATTCTGACACTTCTCAGACAGACCCCAGTATGTTCTCAGGCATCAGGTCCAGCTCCTTGACCTGGTGATCTGCTTGGTCCGTGGAGCTGGTGTTCTCCTCTGCCCTCTCCTCACTGCCACTGTACAGGTAGCCTCTGTTCTGTCCGGTTGCAAATCAGGCTTCATAAGGGTGAGTGCTGGGCATTTAGCCTGCTCCCTCCATAAACTGGCAGGTTTTCCACCTTGCTCGAGACCTGCTATTATTGTCCTGGACTTTGTCCTAGCCATTGATCTTTCCCCAAAACTGTTTGCTGGACCAAGGGATGCACTGACCTGGCAAGGTGCTCACACACAAATCAGAGACCAGAGTGTTATGAATCATGTCAGGTTCAGCTATGATTGCGTTTCCCGTCATCCCGAATGTTCCTCAGTGACCAGACATTTGCTTCTGGCCAACTCACAGTATAGCCTCAGTGAGGCTTCTTTCTGAGACCTTTTGGCTAGGAATGGAGTTGATCACAAGAGCATGACATGGTGATGCTGGTCAAATAGCAAGCAAATGAGCCCCATGGGTACTGCTATTTGCACAGGTAAGTGGCTACTGGCAAATTTGGCCCTCTGTTCAGAAAGTAATCTAGTCAGCCACCTGAGCACTGTGGGGCTGTACTGGGAGGACATTGGGGGTCATTAGATCACGCTCATGCTGCACCAGTGAAAACTGGAGGGCCACATGGTGGTTAGCCTTGCTCCAGGCACATGTAAACCACATGATCTAAGTTCCTTTGAACCCTTGGGAGCATCTTCATCTCTGGATGTGAGGTGTTACATGTGCACTGGGGGGGACAAACTGTGGTTAGCCATGCCAAATTTCCTTAGTAGAGACAAGGACTCTGGGCAGCAGTAAACATTGCTGCTGATTGTTTCTGTACTTGATTCCCAACTGGAGGTGCAAGTTCTAGCTGTATGAGTGATTCCTCTTGGAATTGGCATTGATGAGAAGGATGTCGGTAAATTTGAAGTGCTCTGTTTGAACCAAAGCCTTTGTCATCACCTTTCCCAGTAAAGCCCCTTTGGGTTCATCATTCAGCCAACATGAAATGACAGTGGCAAAATGCTTGCATTGGGTATTTTTGTTTGTTGCCCTTTTCAAAGCTATTGAAAAAGGCAGATCCTGTTGCTTTGGCTTAAAAGTGCAAACGGTTATGGCTGGATGTCCCTAGTACCTATTTCCTTTCCTATGATTTGAAGGAGAAGTGAGTTCATGCTTTGTTCAGGATTGGAGCTGCAAGTTGCATCCTTAAGGTATTACATGTTAACAAACATGTAGATGGGTCAGACTGTGCTATTTTTTGCTTTTGTTTTTTCCCTTGTAATCTAGTACAGGCAGCAGCACCTTTCATGTTTATTTCATCAATGGTCTCTAAGCAAATCATTTCTCAAAATGTATTGCATCTTTGGGAATAGTAATTTTCAACTCCGCTTTCACATTACTCCATATTTGTTACTACTCGTCCACCAGGGGAGAAGCTGGTTGTTATTAGTTCCTTGCGTGATACAAAACATTTAATTTTAACACAAACCACCAGGAGAGAAAGACATATTGCTTTTCATATCCAAAGTGTCAACATCTTGACCAGACTGTAGCTAAAATAATGTTTACCATATGGTGGATTTTTTACCTTAACTTTGCATCTGCATTCCTGCTGCCTCTCTCTTCATTCAACAGACATGGTGTGGGCAATAAAAAGCACCGCATGCATGTTCTCCTTCAATGGGATCACAAAAGGGCTCCTCAACAAATAAGGAAATAAGCCATCCATACAATGGCTGTGACTTCCTGCTGGGTTTCTACTCAATGCATTTTTTTTTTTTTTTTTTTGTAGCAGGACAGAAAACGTAGGGCAGGAGCATATATTGGAGAAGTAAACCCATGTGAGGGCACAATTGCAGAGCATGTTGGGAATGGTAACTAGAGCCACAAAAAACTTTCATCAGGTGACCCCAAACAAACTGAAGCTGGTCTGGTTTTGAATTTCATTACAATCCCAGAAATTCAGGTCAGATTTGCTGAGGTTCTGCATCTCTAGTGAACCTGGGGCTGATTTATTGGTTTTGGTAGAAACTGTGTTAAACTCTGGGAAAGTTCTGTGTGTATGGTGAGTTTCACTTCTAGTTGGGAGGTTTGTTTGAACCTAAAGCAAGTAAAGAGGCTGGATCCTACCTTTCCACTCCAGCCAACAACGAAACATTTGCACAAGGCACCTATGGACTGATACTGCTAAGGGTCACACAGTTCTGATGGCAATGCATTATGTAGGATAATCCTGTTAAAGGCCAGAAAATTCAAAAGGCAAATTTAGCCCTTCAAATGGCCAACATTTCTTTGGGTTGGTCAGCTCTGGGTCAGAAGATAGTCTAGTCTGACGCACAACCCACCCACTCCTTTAACAAACCCCTAACCTATGCCTGAGCTATTGAAGTCCTCAAATCATTTAAAGACTTCAAGGTGCAGAGAATCCTCCAGCAAGTGACCCGTGCCCCACGCTGCGGAGGAAGGCAAAAAACCCCCAGGGCCTCTGCCAATCTGCCCTGGAGGAAAATTCCCTCCCGACCCCAAATATGGCTATCAGCTAAGCCCTGAGCATGTCGGCAAGACTCACCAACCAGATACCCAGGAAAGAATTCTCTGTCGTAACTCAGGTCCCACCCCATCTAACATCCCATCACAGGCCATTGGGCATATCTACCGCTAATAGCTGAAGATCAATTAATTGCCAAAATTAGTCTATCCCTTCCATATCATCCCTTCCATAAACTGATCAAGCTTAGTCTTGAAGCCGGATATGTCTTTTGCCCCCACTGCTTCCCTTGGAAGGCTGTTCCAGAACTTCACTCCTCTGATGGTTAGAAACCTTCGTCTAAACTTCCTGATGGCCAGTTTATATCCATTTATTCTTGTGTCCACATTGGTACTGAGCTTAAATAATTCTTCTCCCTCCGTGCTATTTATCCCTCTGATATATTTATAGAGAGCAATCATATCTCCTCTCAGCCTTCTTTTGGTTAGGCTAAACAAGCCATGCTCTTTGAGTCTCCTTTCATAAGACAGGCTTTCCATTCCTCGGATCATCCTAGTAGCACTTCTCTGTACCTGTTCCAGTTTGAATTCATCTTTCTTAAACATGGGAGACCAGAACTGCACACAGTATTCCAGATGAGGTCTCACCACTGCCTTGTATAACGGTACTAACACCTCCTTATCTCTACTGGAAATACCTCGCCTGATGCATCCCAAGACTTCATTACCTTTTTTCACGGCCATATCACATTGGCGGCTCATAGTCATCCTGTGATCAACCAATACTCTGAGTTCCTTCTCCTCCTCTGTTACTTCCACATGATGCGTCCCCAGTTTACAACTAAAATTCTTGTTATTAATCCCTAAATGCATGACCTTGCACTTTTCACTATTAAATTTCATCCTATTGCTATTACTCCAGTTTACAAGGTCATCCAGATCTTCCTGTATGATATCCCGGTCCTTCTCTGTATTGGCAATACCTCTCAGCTTTGTGTCATCCGCAAACTTTATTAGCACATTCCCGCTTTTTGTGCCAAGGTCAGTAATAAAAAGATTAAATAAGATTGGTCCCAAAACCAATCCCTGAGGAACTCCACTAGCAACCTCCTTCCAGCCTGACAGTTCACCTTTCAGTGTGACCCTTTGTAGTCTCCCCTTTAACCAGTTCCTTATCCACCTTTCATACTGATCCCCATTTTTTCCAATTTAGCTAATAATTCCCCATGTGGAACCGTATCAAATGCCCTACTGAAAACAAGGTAAATTAGATCCACTGCATTCCCTTTGTCTAAAAAATCTGTTACCTTCTCAAAGGAGATCAGGTTGGTTTGACATGATCTACCTTTTGTAAAACCATGTTTTATTTTGTCCCAATTACTATTGACCTCAATGTCCTTAACTACTTTCTCCTTCAAAATTTTTTCCAAGACCTTGCATGCTACAGATGTCAAACTAACAGGCCTGTAGTTAGTGTAGTGTAGTTCTTCTTCCTTTGTTTTTTTCTTATTTATATGGCTATAGAACCTTTTACTATGGGTTTTAATTCCCTTTGCAAGGCCCAAAGCCATGTGGCTTTTGGCCTTTCTCACTTTATCCATACACGTTCTGACCTCAATAAGATAGCTTTCCTTGCTGATCCCTCTCATCTTCCACTCCTTGTAGGCTTTCTGCTTTTTCTTAATCACCTCTCTAAGATGCTTGCTCATCCATCTTGGTCTACAACTCCTGCCTACAAACTTTTTCCCCTTTCTTGGCTTTGTAGGCTTCTGATAGTTTCTGCAACTTTGACTTGAAGTAATTCTAGGTCTCCTCCAGGAGTGATCCTTGTGGGGTGTCCTTTGCATGTTCCAGGTCCCTTCATCGTTTCTTTCCATCCCCACTTGACTTTCTGTGGTTCCTAAAGCAGGAACCTTACTGTGCAGAAAATGCTGACATTTTGTCCTTCTGCTCTGAGTTGAGTTTCTGGGACAGGTGCCCAAAAATCATGTATAAATGACCATTTTTATTTATATTCCATAAAGATGGTGGTTGGAATCACTATACCCAAGTTCAAGTATTAGCAACTACCCTGAATGCAGGCCTAGCTTCTACTGAGGAGCTCTGATCCTTGCAAAATCTGACCTGGTCCCTGCTTTTGAACCCCTGCCTCTCCCTCTCTTTCAGCCAATCTATCCTAGTCGTCCATTCCGTGATGTTGGTGGTTTTATTTATTTATTTTTTTAAACAAATCTGTGGCTTTTAATCCATCCCTTTTTGCCTTCTTCGGCCAGCAGGAAATAAGGAAGTGAGCCCCCTGCTTTGAGAAGCAGCACCTCCATCCCTCCTGGCTACCATGTAATCGCCATAGAGTAATCTTTCAACTCGGTGCTCGCATGCCCTATGTTGCCAAAGAAAGTGAGGGTAAATGGCACATTTTGGGGGAGCACTTAGTGATTGGAGGGCATGGGAAAAGACAGGTAATGGATGGCAGAGATAAGGAAAAGGGGGGTCAAAACTGAAAGGCATATTATGAATTGCATTAAGGCAGTGGTTTTCAACCTGTGGTCCACAGATCCCTGGGGTATACGCAGACTATGTCTAAGGGGTCAGCAAAAGATTGTCGTTACCATAGAACAGTGGTTTTCTACCTGGACAGCGGGTGGTGGTGTCTGCAGACTATGTCTAAGATTTCCAAAGGGGTCCACACCTCCATTTTAAAGTTGTAGGGGTCCACAAATGAAAAAAGGTAATACGGATGGGCCCTAACTGAGATCAGGGCACCCTGGTAGTAGGCATTGTACATACAGATACCAAGAGACAGTCTATCTCCAAAGAGATTACGTTCTAAATAGACAAGAGAGAGAAATGGTGAGAGAGAGGCAGAATTATTATCCCTATTTTACAGACAGGGAACCTGAAGCACAGAGAGATTAGGTCATAAAGAGAGTCTCTGGAGAAGCCGGAAATTCACTCCAGATCTCCTGACCCTCAGTCTAGTGCATTAATAATAAGACCATCCTTTCTCTCAAAATTGGTGAATATCTTGGGCACAGGTTCAGTCCAATGCCAAGAGAGTGAAAGGGATGACATTCCAAACGTAGTAGCTTCTCTTAGGACCTGGAGCCAAATTCCTTTTTCTCACCCTTGCAACTCCAATAAATTCACTGAGTTTGCAAAGGAGACTTTGGCCTAGTGGCTTGCCGTCACAATAGCCTCCGACCCCAACATTCTCAGTGCTGTGACAACGGGAATAAGGCATGGGTATATTATGTCCCTACTGTTGTTTGCACTGGTCATAGAGAAAGGCAATGAAGGAATTTTATGGATAAAGCAGAATTGGATGACCTCATTTTTGCTGATGACATTGTCTTGTTTGGTTTAACACATCACCTAATGGAAGAAAAGACCCAGTGTCTTGCAGACACAGCAAAACAGGCTGGGTTCTTTACGAATAAGGGGAAGGCAAAGTATATGGCTATAAATGTCCCAGAAGCAGCCAAAAGGGTACCTAGAGAAACACTAGAAGAAGTAAGTCATTTGACCTATCTAGGGAGTGAGAAGTGCAGTGGTGGGGATACCATGCGAGATGCCAAGCAATGAATAGAAAAAACAGCAACTTTTGTAAATATGAAAAGATTTGGGAAAAGTAGCGTGACTGGCATTGATTGAAACACCGGCATCATGTCTGTCCTCCTTTCTGGAGCAGAGTCATGAAAATCTATAACAGAAATTGTAAGAAGAGCAACTCATTCCAAAGTAAATGGCAGGAGAACGTAGCACTTTCCTGAGTCCATTGAAAAAAGTTTCTTGTAATGTCCGAAATTTCTAAGTAGAGCAAACCAACCTAAAGCGTCAAACACAGTAAGAAGACAATGATGGACATATTTAGAACATACTTTAAGGATGCCGCCATCCTGGCTTCCATGTCAAGTAAGTGATAATATGGATACCATCTGGGAAGAGAAAAAGAGGGTAACCTAGAAAAACATTACACAGAACCATAGTGAAAGAAGCCAAATCCATCAGCCTGAACAGAGCAGCATCAGACCAGAATAAATGGTGGAAACAGGTGGATGCCCTATGCACCCAAGGGTGCGGGAGGAGTTCAAAAGAAATAAGAAGATGGGGTTTTATTGTATTTCCTGCTGACTTTAATGGAGAGCCATGCAGCCAGCAGTCCCACACCTGACTTTGAAAAGGTAGTGGCTAGAAGACTCCTCAGATAATTCAGCACCTGCCTCTCTCAGTAAAATAGGATGTTAATACAATACAATGGAGAATTGCTCAAACAAATTTTATTTTTATACGAGTGCTTTCATGTCATACTGGAATAAGATTCGACTTTTAGATCTTTTTTAGCCATTGAGCACTGTAAGGACTTCATTATCTTGACAGAATGATTGAAGAAGAATAGATGCAGCACATAGAATTGGGAGGATAATGGTCTCTAGTAAGGGGAATTTTTGCAATGCTTTTCATTTAAAACTAGACTGGACAAAGTAGTAAAGACTATACTGTTGGGAACAATCCTGTATTAGCAGAGGGATGAACTAGGTGATCTTGTAAATCTGGTCACAGAATCATATAAGTCAGAAATGGAAAAGACTTCTTAAGTCACATTAAGTGCTTGTTCCAAGTCAATGCAAGATTATTTCTTAATGATAGATTTCCTAGTCGTTTGTCCCATGCAAATATGACGTCTCATTTCCCCTTGCAGGGAGACTAGCTCACACCCTACTGCTCTGACCTCTCAAAGACTTAAGCTTGTGCTTAAATTTATTCACTGTGACTAGTCCCACTGAAGATAATTCTTTGCGGGATTTAACAACTTCAGTGAAATTACTCAATGTGTAAAGATAAGCACATGCATAAGTCTTTGCAGGTTCAAGGCTTAACATTCAGCTTAAGTCATTAATGTGCTTCATTTCTTCCTATCACTGCTAGTTATATTCCTTCCCCTACCTGGATCCCTTTAAACAATCCCTTTCCCTTCTTGAGGCCTATCCCCTTCAATTACTTGTAGACAGTTATCACCTTTTCTTCTGTCTAACGTCAAGGATGCAGACAAAGCAAACCTCTCCACAGCAGATAAACTGTCATTTCTCAGGCACACAAAGGATTGAAAACAGCGTTAGTATTCCAGTAGCACATCTTCCAGTGCCAAATCTAAATTTGATGCTAATGTTCAATAGAACAATTTTTGTTGTTTTCTTGCTTTGGAAGGACCACTTTGCGGACCACACCGCAAAGATTCAAAATGGAATAATACTGTATTATCCAGCAAGCAATCTGGTAGCTGATTAACTTTGGTCTCCACTGCTTGGTGAATAGAGAAGAAGACACTTTCCTGAGTCCATCTGCTAACAGCCTTCTCAATTATGCACCCGCTCTCCACACTTAGAGCAGATGTTCACGCTGGAAACAGGCTTCTCCTCTAAAGCGGGAACCATCACATTACATTAGAAGCTGGCAGCCAGTCATATGCTTTGTTATACTTTTCTTGCTGACAGAGCGTGAGACACAAAACATTTTAAATGAAGATCTGTGCAATTGCAAACACATAGTGATAAATATTAATGTTAACTTGTTAAACGAGGAAGCAGCCATGTATATGATGGGCAGTGATGCTTTGCCGTAAGTGACACATCATTATTTGGTATCCATATCACATTTTTCATCCCGAGATCTCAAAGCACTTTACAAAGGTGGGGAAATTTTAATATTCTTATTTTACAGATGGGGGAGCTGAGACACAGAGAGGTTGAGTGACTTGGCCAAGGTCATACAGTGAGCTAGTGGCATGTGAGTCTTCATCTGTAAATTGTGTGCAACCATTTTGTTATGAGTATTTGAAATCTGAGCTATGGACTGAGCTGATTGGACTGAAATCTGAGCATCTAGTCCCAGCTTCTGGCAGTCAGAGGTTTAGGGCCACCCAGAGCATAATGGGGCATCCATGACCATCTTGGCTAATAGCCATTGATGGACCTGTCCTCCTTGAACTTATCTAGTTCTTTTTTGAACCCTGTTATAGTCTTGGCCTTCACAACATCCTCTGGCAAAGAGTTCCACAGGTTGATTCTGCATTGTGTGATGAAATACTTCCTTTTGTTTGTTTTAAGCCTGCTGTCTATTAATTTCATTTGGTGACCCCTAGTTCTTGTGTTATGAGAAAAAGTAAATAACGCTTCCTTATTTACTTTCTCCACACCCGTCATGATTTTATAGACCTCTATCATATCCCACCTTAGTTGTCTCTTTTCCAAGCTGAAAAGTCCCAGTCTTATTAATCTCTCCTCATATGGAAGCCGTTCCATACCCCTAATCATTTTTGTTGTCCTTTTCTGAACCTTTTCCAATTCCAATATATTTTTTTTTAAGATGGGATGACCACATCTGCATGCAGCATTCCAGATGTGGGCGTACCATGGATTTATATAGAGGCAATATGATAATATGGTATGTTTCTATACCCTGACTGAATAAGTGTATATCCTAGAATCAGATTTCTAGTGTGAACACTCATGGTAGAGTGCAGGGATTGCAATTTTGCCAGACTCCTGTGTAGGGCACCTTCTGCCAGCTGCTTTTCTTGTCTTGCCTGGCTGGCTGGATCTCTCTAGCTTATCTATCTACTGGTTTTATCCTACCACCCATAACTCTATTGTTTGATCACCTTCCCTGTAAAATCAATAGGAATAGTGACATCCCTAGTGGTTTTCATGTAGTCTCTGGCACTATTTACTCCTTAATTTCTGTCTGTCTTAGTTCGCTCATCTGGAAGAGAGATGTGACCAGGATTTACCCCACCTCTCTGGGGGATGCTAGGAATGAACGATGGTAGAACTGCCTTGAGATCATTTGATGAAAGGCACCTGAGAAGTGTAAAGTGTTGTTGTTAATTACCATATTACATTAATTGGACGGAGAGGACAGAGAGACTGATCAAAGCAAGAGCTCAGTTGTTTCGGTCTCCCCTGAGATTTTGGGGCCCAGTGAATAGAACTTGGCTGCACTCTACCCAGGTCCCAGTGAGCCTATTTCCTCCCAAACAATGCAGCATTGTCTGAGCAGGAGGTGGATTCTCAGCAGAGACGAAAGAGAGACATGTTTCTTATTTAGCTTTTAAGCTTGAGTTCATCCAGGGGAGGCAATTTGGTTCTCTTTGTTGTTTCCAGCATCATTCATCCTTTCTGTTTGTGCACTACAGAGGCTGAGGCTGGAATATGCTTTGAAAGAAGTTTCCCTTTCAGGATCTTTGATGTTAGGTTTGTTATCTATACATTTGAAAAGAATTTTACAGATGACAAAGCTTAGTGCTGGCTCTGTGCTGAGCGGGTGTGTGTGTGTGTGTGTGTGTGTGTGTGAGAGAGAGAGAGAGAGAACCTCACCACTGTGTGATGGTGATTAAAATCCAACGATGCCGTGCACTTTTTCAACTGAACAATTTGCAACATGGACGAGGCGGCAGCAGGTAATAATGGATCCTGGTTTGTGTTTGATTTTTCTAACCCTCTCCAGATTCTGGAGGTGATTGGATTTGGGCTACCAGTTCAGCAGCCCTGATAGTGGAATTCAAAATGTGACAGGTGACTAGGTTTTGACTCCTACAGTCACATTGTGAGGGTGCTTGGATTTGGGGTTCTGATCCAGATCCGTTATCAAGAGAGACTAATCACAACACCAAGATCCAGGGGTAAGTCTGCATTCCAGTGCCTTCCATTTCAGTGCCCCAGTGGAAGTCCAGCTAGGGAGAGCTGGACACAGTTGTCTCTGGAGTTCATCCCTTAGGCCAGCCTGAGAAAGTGACTAGGCAAGAGTGCATCCTTGGTACCAGAGATGGACAGCTTCTTGCCTGAGAATCAGTTGAGAATTTGAATTCTCGCTGGTCACCAGAACTGGGCAGGAAAGATTTTCCAATCCCGTGACCATTGCTGAGATTTAAATTTTTTTTCCTGTCCTGAATTGAGACAAAAAGTCCAAAGCTTAAACATTTTCATGAACAAAATTCACATTGGGTCAGTCAAAACGTTTCACTTGGATAATTTAGAAATGTTTTGTTTCAATTTTGACCCATTTTAATTTTTTTAACCTCCCTGCCTTTCTTTTTTAGTATAATTAAGTCTCATTTCAAACCGAAAAGTGGTTTCAAACTGGGAAAGGAAACTTATCATTTGGAAACATTGAAACTTTTTTTTACAAAATGTTTTCAAATTGTGAGAGTCCTTGAATCTGACCCTTTCACCTGGACAGGTTTGGTCATGATGAACTGGCATTTTCAAACAAAAAATCATTTCCTTGCAATATTCCCAATGAGCTCCACTGGTGACTACACTGATGTGAATTTTCATTGTTCACCTTAACCATGACACTGCTACGCTCCCCAGCGCTGCTCAAACATTGACTCCTCGGTCGGGATATATAAGGCACATAGAGCAGCAGTTGAGAAGATGCTATTTTTAAGGTCAGGCTTGACAAACCCCTGGCTGGGATGATTTAGTTGGGGATTGGTCCTGCTTTGAGCAGGGGGTTGGACTAGATGACCTCCTGAGGTCCCTTCCAACCCTGATATTCTATGAAATGCTCTGTCCCAGGGTTAGCCAGCCCATATTTGTGCTAGATGGCGCTGAAGTGGTTAAGTAAGAAAGACGCTATGTAAATAAAATCCAAATCTGTTACGTTTGCTGCTAATTGGCTTACAAGTGCCGTTTGTTTGAATTTTGGAACTTTCCCAGAAATGGGTGACCTTTTGACAGTGCTAATGTTTCCTGTGAAATCCCACAAGCTCCATACGGTCCCTCAGTTTTGCTATGAAAACCTTGCAAGCGTAATTGCTCCACTCTTCTCCATGCCTTTCAACTCCATAGGCTGAAATCGTTTCCCATGGCATATCTCAGGGAAGTTTCCTTGTCACTGTGGATTAATTAGTGTGCAGCAAAAGTTCTGTGCTCCAAAATGTAAGCGATAATTGAAATGAGGACAATACAAAGGGAGCAAATGGGCTAAAGCTTTTCGATGGTGCATTTCTGCTCTCTGTTGATTTTGGGCTCTGAGATTGTTTAGAAATAGGCTTGTATCCACTGCCGCCACTTCTTCTGTTGCTCCTTCTCTGTCTGTTCTTATTAGGCGTTCCTGGTGTGCTGTGTAAATCCCACATCATCCCAGAAATGGTTAAAGGGAGCCTGAGAACTCTGTTACCTCAGCTGCTACACCTGGGGAGCGTGTAGCCAGGTAGAAGGAGGAACTCAAATGAAAGCATGCAGGAAGGTCAGAGGGAGTGGCTCAGGAGAGAAGAGGTAAGGAAGTCTTCTCCTGGGAGGTAAGGCTGGTTAAGGACCCAGTCAAGGAGGGAAAGAAAATAGGCATAGCTAGAAGAGACAGGACTATCTCCCGCAAAGTGCCCTGCAAAGGGAGCAGCCTTTCAGGGTCAACATCTTGAGAAAAGGACCAAGAGACAGTGAGAAGAGGAGGAGAGACTGAAACCTCAGAATCAGTAGGGATGAAAGAGCTCCAGCCGTATTTTTAGTTGGGACTCTATTTTCTGGAGAGATTGGGATTGAAGGGAAGGAGCAGAAGACCTTTTGGGACTTGGTGTCTTTGCATTAATTCTGGGGGATAATATTATTTGGAACTTGAAGGACATTATTGCCTCAGAAGGAGCAGGTCTTCAGAGCAATGTGGCTGGAGTAGCCGGTGATGAATATAGGAGACTATCAGAAAAAGTCACAAGGGGATGCCCCTGGATGGTAAGGGTGCTACAGGGTTCTGCTCATCTAAGGATGAGAGTAGCAGCTGTTCACTGTCATTGAGATCTCCTATTGTTACCCTCCCTACATAGCAAGGGGTACTTTACA
Source organism: Lepidochelys kempii (assembly GCF_965140285.1). NCBI lineage: Eukaryota > Metazoa > Chordata > Testudines > Cheloniidae > Lepidochelys > Lepidochelys kempii. The sequence goes on from NC_136388.1 coordinate 65,447,714, forward strand.
CATGTCCCATGGTGGTTGCAATGCCACTACCTCCATCACCTGGTTTGCGTAAAGCTTTTCCTGGCAGGGTGAAGCTTCCTGGTAACTCTCTGTTTTAATGTAGTGTGATTCCAGGCTGGACCCGGTTAGGACACTTACCTCCTTCGCCCACAAGAAATGCTCTGACAGTGTTACTTGTGAATTCATGGACGGGCAAGAGCAACAGTCCTTATAAAATAGCTATGTTAAAAGAGAAGCAGGGTTGCAAAGTTAAATGCTCAGAGGTCAGGAAGGCCCAGATTCTCAAAGGTATATAGGGACCTCGCTCCTATTGAAATCAGTGGGAATTACGCGCCTAAATATCTTTAAGCCAAACTGACAAAGTTAAAGTTGCATTTGGAACCTTAACATTTCCCCCTTGTGCATAATCATTATGGGATAGTCTTCAGTGACATGATGACATTTTTTCCCCACTAGATCCCTCATTCAAGGCCTGATCCAAATCCCATTGAAGTCACCCTTGCTGTAAGAAATGTATGCCTTCATTCAAATGAGAACTTAGGCACACATTTTTAAGAGTGCGGGTGATTCACCAATTAAACAAATTCCCAAGGGAAGTGGTGAATTCTCCATCTCTTGATGTCTTCTGATCAAGACAGGGTAACTGGGTGAAATTCTACAGCCTGTTTAATGCAGTAGGTCGGACTCGATGATCTAATAGCCCCTACCGGCCTTAAAATCTATACAGTTATGAAAACTCAATTGAAATGCACCCATTAACTTCAGTGGACTTTGGGTCAAGCCCTCGGTGCATTAAATAGCTGGCACTCAGTGAACAAGGAAAATGCTCTTGGTTGCCATTATTCTTCCTCTCGTTTGCTGCACAACATCCCAGCCCTGCTCTGAGTCAGGAGTTCTTTCTTTCGAGCTGTGCCGGTGGCGCCCACCTGAGCAGCCCGCAAATCTTAATGCATTGTGTGTTATTTTTCTGGTATAATGATGAATAATTTGTTCCCCATTAGTCACCGAGGTCTAATTACAATTATAATGAGAGACGATGATTATCATTACTATTATTTATATTGATTAATTAATGTCTGTTTGAACATGAGCAACTCTGTCTGTGAAATGTCTGAGGCTGGTTCTTTCATTTATTGTCCCCAGCCTTCCCCCAGAATCTCTAGCAAATACAGAACTCTAACACCTGTAATGCCTGGATACGCACAGCTGTATGCCACCAATTACCAATCCCATCTGCAGGGCAGCCCGTTTGACTTGGGATGGGTTTGGGGCAGAGGCAGTGTGTAAGACGGTGTGTAAGGGTTCACAGCCCTCGTGAAGAGCTTTTTGCAGCTCTTTCTGTGTCTGTGATGTGTTTTCCTCTCTCACTGCCTGGTGGGGAATGCTAATGAAACTCTTCTTTGTGTCCTGCTGGCAGTGCTTTTTGGGCGATGCATGCTCCTTTCACGTTAGTTTGTGGTCTCAGGCTAGCTGGGTTACCTGGTGACCTGTGGGGATTTACATGGTAACCTGATGATGCCTGGCACTGCAGTGTTTAGAAGCATGAAACAACCAAACATCAGATCCAGTGTCAATTAATTGTTTTTAACTCCATCGTAGCAAACAGAGGCAGCCTTAGACCTATGTGATCACGATGGGCCTGACTCTGGCACTGACAGGCCATGGCAGGGACTGGATTTCCCTAACAACTCTCACATATTTCCCACTTGGAGAGTTGTACTTTGCCCCCATGACCTGCCTTTTTGCTCCTAGGAGTGTGTGCACCAGAAGCCACGGAGACTCCTGGCTGTGTAAAGTGAGTGTCCCACGGAGACAGGAAGGGGCTGAACATCGTGTGTGCTTTGGTATGCAGTGGGGTGAGGGATTCACTCACAGGAGAGGAGGGAGCTAGAGAGAGCCCTGCATGTGTTAATTTCCTTGGGCCCCTCAGCTCTTCAGGCTTCCCCGACCTGCAAAGCTGGTACTGAGAGCAGCTCCTTGTTCTTTGAAAGGCGTTGATAAACCTGCACCAAAACCTGTGCTTGTGGTGAAGGTGGCTTCGTTTTCACTCAAGTTCCTTTGTGCAAAGCTTAGAATGGTTAGAATGGGGTGAGAGTTCTAGCAAAGGAAAGCTGCCTAATGAGTCCCCAGTCTATCACTGCAGAGGATAATTCACTAACAGTTTGGAAACAGAAAACAAGTATATGCCAGTTATGTGGTATCTTGGAATAGTTTCAGACCAGTTAGCTTAACTTTCCCTCTGCTCTCTGTAGCCTTATCAACTAGGGGATTTTTACAAATTCCCACCATTGCAGCTGTGCTACTGTTAGCAATGGGAGGAGGGGGGGATTTTCTATGTCCTTTCCATTCTTAGCAGTAAGTTCCTGCTCCGTCTGTGAACTCAGCTAATTCATGCTTCTTTGCCACTTGCTTTGGGTTTGAGTCACCACTGCGCTGCACCTTGTGCGGTCATTTACATGCACCAGTGCAAAGTGAGAGCAAAGCGCATCCAGATCAGAAGGGTAGCATTTTGCACCAGCATAAATGACTATATGTTGCTCGGGAGCAACTGTGAATGAGGCCCTGTGTGTCCAGTGAAACATCTTGGTGCTGTGGTGATCTCACTGTCCGCTTGGATTTTGTGTGTTGGCTCTGGCTGTGAGTCTTCTATACACATGTGTGTTGCCCATTTCATGTTTTCTAGGGGCTGAATGTTTTGCATGACTCTGTATTTGTCTGTCCTATTGGAATCCATCTGTGGAGCCCACGGAGGCACAGCAATAAGCTTGCAAATGCCAAGAGCTATAGTAGAGAGAGAGATCCAGGGTTCAAATCCCAGCCCTGCCTTGTTGGAGAGCAGGATGTTCTGTGTAAAAGCAGCTTTGGCTAATGTGCTGAGGACAGTCCTAAAATCCAGAAACTCCTGATTTCTAGACCTAGATCTGCTGCTGTTTTGCTCCAAGTGAATAAATGACAGCTGCTGGCACACTGTGAGGGAGAGGCCTCAGGGAGACTCCAAATCCACAACCACTCTCTGTAAGCCCCAGGTGTTTTAGTTAGTTACCCCATTCCCAGAGAGAGCCACTCCCCTAGCCAGGCTATTGTCTCTCCGTCTATGCTCCTTCTGAATGGAGGTAGCAGGTGCTGAAGGTAGCTTCTCTCCTTCAAAAGTGCTTCCTGAGGCATTCTAGGTGCGTCTAGTCTGTGCAGAGAAACTGCCTCAGACAGCTTGGGCATTACATCCCCACTCCTTCCTGCCCATTGAGTGCTCCCTAAGACATTCTATCTATCTATCATTCTATCTAGCCTATTTCCCCCTTGTTTTTTCCTACCACCCTCCCCCTCCCCCCCGACATTCTTGTTAAACCCTGGATTTGTGTTGGAAATGGCCCACCTTGATTATCATACACAATGTAAGGAGAGTGGTCACTTTAGATAAGCTATTACCAGCAGGAGAGTGAGTGTGTGTGTGTGTGTGTGTGTGAGAAAACCTGGATTTGTGCTGGAAATGGCCCAGCTTGATTATCATACACATTGTAAGGAGAGTGATCACTTTAGATAAGCTATTACCAGCAGGAGAGTGGGGCGGGAGGAGGTATTTTTTCATGCTTTGTGTGTATATAATAAGATCTTCTACACTTTCCACAGTATGCATCCGATGAAGTGAGCTGTAGCTCACGAAAGCTTATGCTCAAATAAATTGGTTAGTCTCTAAGGTGCCACAAGTACTCCTTTTCTTTTTATCCTTACCTGTGCATTGGGGTACCTCATCTCTGCCCCTTCCTTGCATTTCTCCCCCGCACTTGGCTAGCACGCCACTGGCTCCAAAGGCCAGAATTAGCCCCTCAGCTTCTCTGTAATTAGCCCCTCAGCTTCTTTGTAGGAGTGACAGTACCCGCCTCTGGGAGGAGTTGTGAGGATGAATAAGCCAGTAGCTCTGCAATGCTTGCACATGCAAAGAGCTGTATAACAAGAGTGCACAAAGATGAGCGAGTGATCCTGCATCCACGCAAGCCAATGGAATTTAGCCACTGGCATCAGGACTCTGCCCTTTGTGCTTTTGATTTTGTATAATGCCGCAGTATGGCGTATAATAATGCACATGCTGATACTCCCGTTATCTCATAGTTCCGAGAGGTGAAAATACAAGATCTCCTGTTATTGCCACAACACTACAACACAGGGGCCTGCCACTTGGGGATCCCGAATGCCCTATGTAGCTCAAAAGCTTGTACCTTCCACCCACCGAATTTGGTTCAATAAAAGATGTTACCCCACCTACCTTGTCTGTCTGTCCCCTACTTGTTAGCTAACACTCCCTCCCAACCACTGCTGGGTTTAGCTGGCTTTGGAAAGACAGAGTATAGCCTTTGTGAAATCTCTCTCTGCAGGCCGGATCCGGGATTGTGCTGCCCCAGGTTAGGTAGGCGAAATGTGCACAGCTGTTTAACATAATTCATTTAGCTCTGTGAGTAAGCCTGAGGGGTCTGGTATTTCTGGATGCACCAGGTGAGGTGCAGTGAGTGAGCCTCTGACCTGGAGGCATACAGGTAAACAGGATTGTGGGCAGGGGCTCAGAGTGCTCAGAATAGCTGGGAGCAATTTGGTCCTTTAAGTGTCTTCACAATCTGTGGGCTTGAATGGATGGTGGTTTGTTTCTGTATGTTGTGTTTATGTATGTGGGGAGACTTGTGCTGAACATAGGTAGACAAAAGAGTATTTGGCCTGCATGTTGAAAAAAAATTAAGTGACCGTGACTCCAAGAGTTTCTTTGTGGGACTGATCTTCATTTCTAACATCCAAGCAACCAAATCACTGTACTGCCCTGTGCCTCGGTTTCCCTTACTGTGACATGAGGCTAGTTACTTCACCAGGGTATTATGAGGTTTAATATATGTAAAGAACTTCGGAGATCCTTGGAGGAAGGTGTTGTAACAAACCTCTGGCCACCTAACCCCTCCTTGATGGTCACTCAGAACTTTGACAGCAGCAGTGGGCTAGATTCACTCAGGAACTTAGGCATGGTCATGCTGAGCTTCATCACACTTCACTTTTAGGTACCTAGATAATCATTGGGATTCACAAAGCCTGCGTTTAGGGCCTGTGCTCCCTGTACAATGAATGGGGAGGGATTGACACTTCAGAAGGGGATTCAGAGAAGCCAGCATGCTATGTGGCTCCTCACCTAAGTTAGCCAATGGGAGGTGCCAAGTCCAGGGGTGTGTCCTCAGCCTCATCCCTCTCAAGGAGTTTGGAGCCTAAATCCAGGCTGCTAGGAGGTGCCTCCCTCTGACCGGGATTCTCAGCTGCTGGGCCACAGCCCATTGGGAGGGATAGTTCAGTGGTTTGAGCATTGGCCTGCTAAACCCAGGGTTGTGAGTTCAATCCTTGAGGGGGCCATTTAGGGATCGGGGCAAAAATTGGGGATTGGTTCTGCTTCAAGCAGGGGGTTGGATTAGATGACCTCCTGAGGTCCCTTCCAACCCTCATAGTCTATGTTTCTGTGCTTCTGTGCTTCATTGGTGGTTCACTTTTCTGTGTCAGCAGCTCTTGTCAGTCCTGACGCACTCACTGCACCTAACATGCTGTGTCACAGTCTGTATCCAAAAGATGTCATGCAAGATATCATTGGAAAACTTATACCTCACTGATCACTAATATTCTTGCATGATGTACAAACAGGGTGTGTACAAATAATTATGTATATGTGCTGGGATGCTCTTTTTAAAATGTGTTTGGCCAGCAGTGCATAAACCCAGTCTGCCTTAGATAAAGGAATGTGTATTTGTTTGCCTGTCCAGCCCGGTCATCAGGCAGAGGCAATGAAGGTCCATTTACAAATAAGGCAAACAAAGCTATCAAGCGGGGGAGAAAACAGCATGGAAAGAGAAATTTTATCTGGACTATAGATACAGGGAGTCTGAACTTCAGATGATAAGCAGTCAAATCAACTGATTGTATACAATGATACAATATTATAAAAGTGTATCAAGTAAGATCTTTTATGAACGCTCATGGCACACTGATGATTAACATTACTGTGAAATGTATGTATTTACACTATATGAGAAATTATGAATATTCACTAATATTATGCCTTAATGCCTGTGCCTAAAAGATGTTTTAACCAGGCAAGTCAGGGGAGTGGACAACCAGATTTTCCCCAAGACTGCAGGAAAGGCAGCTATCTAACTGTGTCTAAAGAAATTAAGGAAAGTGTGACCAAAATCAATGGCAGCCCCATTTACTTATGAATTGGAAGAAGGATGGGAAATCCACAGGGAGGGAAGAACAGCACGTGGTCATTCTGAGCCCGGGAACAAACCAGAGAGTTTGGGAAGGTATAAGGAGAGAGAAGAGGCCCTCTTGGCATCCATTACTGGAGAGACACAAGGCGCTAGAGATTTTACAAGATGAGAAAGCTGGATTCTTCAGCCAAGAGGCTAGAAGTCTTTGGGAATGGAAGATGGGTGAGGAAACTCCCTTGAACAAAGATTGTAAGTTGCTGAAAATAGGTCTTAGCCATTAGAAAGTGTATTCTTACTTTTGTTTGTAACCTTTCTAACTTTATTCCTTCCACTTGGTATCACTTAACCTATGCCCTTTTGTTAAGAAACGTGTTTTATTTTTACAGTAAACCAACTCAGTGCTGTGCTTGAGGGAAGTGTGTATTTACCCCACTTATGTTAATAAGTTGTCATGTGCTTTTGTCTCTTTCAAGGAACAACAAACCTTATTATGTCTCAGAGTCTTTCAGGAGAAGGCTGGGTGCGTTGGGGTCACCCTGCAAGTCATAACCCAGGCTGGTGGAGAGCAGGGTGGGGCTGTTGTTTGGCAGGCAGGCTGCTGGGGTTAGAGTACTGAACCAGGGCTGCACAGCACACAGGCACTCAGAGAGCTGCTGCTGGCGGTTGGTGTCCAGGCTGTGAGCCACAGCCGTAGACCCTTTCAGGCATTTGGGGTTACATGACAAGCAGCGACACAGCCTCTCACTGGTCTGGGTTGCACCCCAAAACGTGGTAGCGGTGCCTCCCTTTGATTGGGATTCTCACCGGCAAACCCTCCCTTGGCATTAGGTGCTGATGCTGTTTTGGCAAGAAGCCCTGGTGGGGGCACGGGGGCGGAGAGCAGGAGGAGGAGGACCTCCCTCAGAACTTTTATCCCAGTAGTTGAGGTACTCACCTGAGTTGTGGGTGACTTCCAGTTCAAGTCCGCCCCCGCCTGAGGGGGAGAAGGGTTTTGCCAACCCTCCCCCCCCGGTGAGTGCCCTAGCTGCTGGGCAGTGGGATATTTGATGTGGGGGGAGGGGGGAGAGCTTGCCCTCTTTCTCCTGTTGAAGTTGCTCCAGTCTGGCTATATAAGGAAAGAGTGATTGGAGCAGGGAGACAGCATCCTGAGTCTCCCACCTCCCAGCTATGTGCTCTCACCACCAGGCTAAAGACTCATTTTTCTGGTTGCATGCATGCTCATGCCCAATGATTCTTTGCAACAGCATTTGGTCACCAGAGATGGCCACCTGTGCCAATGGGCATGACAGCACCCGAGGCGTTCACCCAAGAGCTGGAAGGCCTGCCGGGGTGAAAATAACTACAGATGCTGTCTCACTGTAGGTGAAGGGAGCAATGACCCAGAAGCTGAGCGAGATTATGACAAGGTTTAATATAAGCAAGGCATGGACAAGAACATAAACCTCAGCCCAGGAAAAATGTGGCTCTTAGTGTGAGGTGACAAACACTGGACATCTTCTCACAGCAGAGGAACAGAAAGCAAGATTAGGGAATTGAGAGATACATCAGATCTGGCGTATGGGAAGAAGGTGGGAGTGGACTTATTTGCTTTCAAGGAAAAGAAGGACTTGATTACAGAATGGTCAATGCCCTGCCTTCTACAAGAAGCAAGTCAGTGACTGGCAAAGTGAAGGCTTGCTTTGTGAGATATGGCATTGCAGACATGGTATTCACCGACAATGACCCTACTGTGCCTCAGAAGAACTTAAGAAATTCACATACACATGGGAGTTTGACCACCACTTCTCCACCCCAGCATACCCACTGAGTAGTGGTAAGATGGAATCAGCTGTGAAAACAGTTCAGAGATTGTTACACAAGGCTGTTTCTTCTGGTTCAGACCTCTTATTACCATTACTGGCACTCCATCACAGGGTGCCAAAACAGTCTGGCGCAGGCACTGATCGGACGAAGGACCAAAACTCTACTAACAGCGAGGGGAGATCTGTCACAGCCAGAAGGATGGAGATGGAGAAGGATGGGAAGAGAGGGCCGACAATGAGAGAAAGCAAGCACCAGCGTAAGACAGGTCAGCCAAGGAACTATTGGCCCCAGAGACAGGCAGTACTGGGAGGATCCAGCCATTACAGAGACACCAGAAGAAGTGAACTAAAAGAGTTATGAGAGGTGCATGGGACCCAGGTCATGTGAGGTGACCATGCAAGAGAGACAGGTGATCTGAAGGAAAAGGAGACACTCATGAGCCAGCAGACACAACACCCAGAGAAAGCCTACAGAGATCCTCATGGAACAGAGAGACAGAGACCCATCCCAAGGCCACCCCCTCAGGGAGGAAGGAGACTCCCCAGGGAGATAGTTTACTAGACTTGGAGACAGAGAGAGAGGTCACTCCCAATGTGGTCACTTGCTGAGGAGACCAAACTATAAAGACTATGTCACCAGATGGGTCTGTGGTAAAGACAAGACTCCAGCTCATCTGTGTGCTAGCAACCTCTGGCTGAGGGGAGATGGGGTGGGGGGAGGCTGGGTATCCATTATTTGTTTGTAATGTTTATATTAAAATATTAATAAAATACAGAAGATGTATGATGATCAGTGGGACTGGAGTCAGAAGACGCATGTTCCCTGATGGGCAGAAGGAAATGTGAGGGATTAGTCTGGAAGCAACTCAGTCACACAGAGAGAGCAGTTCAACTTCACATGCATTCAGTGTCACTCTTAGCGAATGAAACACTGTGTGCTTGTTTAGCACCTAGCACACTGGGGCCCTGATCTTGGATAGGGCCTCTAAGTGCCCCTGTAATGCTAATCATCATCACTGCCATCGGAGCCTCCTGTTCAAAATGTGCAGTCTCCCACTATAGAAACTACAGGAGAATCTCCAACAGGAGCCATCAGTATAAGGCCTATGGCCCACAGTTGAGCAATTCTGATTCTGTTCCATAGAGGGAAGTGTTGGAACACTTGTCACTAGCCAGCCAGGTTATTAGGGGAATAACAAAAATAATTTCCCATATTGACCCAGAGCCTGATTCTTCAGAGCTTTGACCCGTGGGTAGCCATTTATATATCAGAAGGGGGTGGAATTTTACTTTGCACAGGTGCAAAGACTCCACAAGGTACAATGAATCAAGCCCTTGGTGCCTGTCCAGTGATATTCCCCAGGAAGTCTCACTGAAACTAGGCCAGAGACTTTCTGTAGCTGCACTCCACCACTGACGGAGCCTACAAGTTTTCTCTGAGTCCTGACAAGAAGATACACTGTCTCACCACCTTTTGTGCTTGTCGCTGTGTGTTGGCAGCATTTTTTTCTTGTACGCTGCAGGGCTTCATAAAGCTTACATGATCATGTGGAGAATGATATGAACATAACCCAACAAAGCTTTCATCTGGCTGCATTGTTTTTAACCTTGTTCTAGGATGCGTAGGCTGCCCTCCACATCCCTACATGACTGACCTGTACAGTAAAGGAGTAGCCAGATTTGCTGCCTTTGTTACTGAAAGATGCTGTATAATTTATGGGAGTCTCAGGGTTAGAAACATTTTCCATCATAGGAGGTAGGTTCCCTTCAAAACATTCTTATAGCAAGAGATTTCCTGCTTGCTTCAGGGATGTTTGAGAACATGACATCAAAGTGCCTCTTTTCCTCTCTGCCTTGCCCCCCCCACCTTTGCTACTGTACCTCACCTTATCTGATCTCAATTTTTCCCTCTTTGAAGACTCATTGTCTGACATATGAGGCCAAAGTTTCACAGCTACCCAAATATTGGCATCAGGAAGACATGTAATAATGAGGGAAATGAAAGGGCTACTTATTAAAATGTTGGGGAGGAGGCTCAGGTGTCTGGTGACAATGTTTGGTCAGGACAAGGATCTAGGGAACAATAGATGCACCTGTCCCTAACATGGAGAACAGGGTCTTGTCTCTATACATTCATACCTCTGGAGGGGTTATCTTGGGGGGACCAAACCTCTGGATCTGAAAGCATGAAATGCTATTGCTTAAATTCAACAACCAGGTTCACTTGGTTAGTGGCAGTAGCAGACAACATCTGTATGGTGGCCAACAAACGTGTGAGGGAGCCAGAGACACACTTGGCCAACACATTACATGTACTTGAGGTGAGCCTAAGTTCAATCATTAGTGGCCATCAAGCCATGTGGCTGCATCAATGTACACTCCAAGTGTAGGCACGGAAAGCTGTGATTTGCACTGGTAGCACTAACTCTGGTGTCAAGCAGCTCAACCAGTGCAAATTGTGGCTGTCCATGCCCACAGCATTGCAGCTTGCTGACCACTGATGGCTGAATCCCCAACGTAGCCACGGCTCAAGACATGTATCCCACTGTAAAGATAAGGAGAACCAGTGATGATCTCAGGATAACTGTCATCAAATGCTGACTTTTAAGGGTGACCACTGTGTTTCTGTAAGTGGCCTCAGAGGAGGTGTTTGATGGGTCAGGCAGGTACCTGGCAGTGTGCTGTTTGATGGGTCAGACAGGTACCTGGCAGTGGGAGGTACCTGAACTCATTTACTTGGTCAGGGATCCTCAAATCATCAAGGCATCTTAACTGAGATAAAGTAGCCGCTGTTGCTGCCCCTCACCTGGGAAGGAGAAATGCCTATCTTTTGAAAAGTTGTTGTTTTGAAAAGTTACACGGGGAAAATGAATGAGGAGTACTTGTGGCACATTAGAGACTAACAAATTTATTTGGGCATAAGCTTTTGTGAGGTAAAACCCACTTCATCAGATGCATGGAGTGGAAAATAGAGTAGGAAGATACACACGCACACACACACACACAAACCCCTCCCCCCCCACGAATTAGACAAACTCAAGAGCTCAGGCATTTGCTACCAGAAAATATGCAGCTAATGACTATACTTTTGTTAGCTGCAAGACATGGCTACTTACAGGGGTCTGCTGGGGTCATAATTGAGTAGGGGACCATTCTCAACCTGGCACACGCTTATCCTGGCACACAAAGAAGCTCTCCTATGATTTATGTCAGTCTCTCTCTTTTCCCACTCACACCTAAGTGCTGTTGGCAGCACTTGAGCTAGCTGCGGAGTCTTTCGGCTGCCTCCTCACGTCTCAGCAGCGCGTCATGTTGTTGCTGTAACACTCTGTGATGGTCAGACTCATGTGGCAGCACTTGCTCTTCTGTTTTCCCCCCATGCATCTTAGGCAGCCTGTATGTCTGTCTGTGAGCTGGAGGGGTGGGTGTGGGGAGGGCTATTATTGGTGGAGGTTGCTATTATTGTCTGGGTGGGGAGCTCCTTCTATTGTCCTTGCCCTCCTTAACCATGCAGCCACCTGCATTGTAACACAAAAACCAGCAGCGGGAGAAAGCAATAATACAAGCATAGGCGTGGGAACTAGCTGTGCACGGGGTGCTGTATAGGGTTACCATATATGAACATTCGAAAAAGAGGACAGTCCACGGGGGCGGTGGGTATTTGCTCGCACCCCCCCGGCCCCACCCCAACTCCACCCCTTCCCCACCCCCATTCCAACTCCTACCCCAAAGTCCCCGCCCCAACTCCACCCCCTCCCTGCCCCATTGGACCCCTTCCCCAAATCTCTGCCCTGGCCCCGCCTCCTCCCCGAGTGCGCCACGTTTCCCCTCCTCCCCCCTCCCTCCCAGCTGCGTGAAACAGCTGTTTCGTGGTGCAAGTGCTGGGAGCTGGGGGAAAAAGCAGGCACTCTCTCATTCATTTTCTTTCTCGAACAATCAAACATTCACTCTCTTTCTTTGGGGAAAAATAATAATGGCAAAATTCCAGACGTTTCTAGATATTTAAAAATTCCTCCCAGATGGTGATTTAAGAACCAAAAAGCCGGACATGTCCAGGAAAATATGGACGTATGATAACCCTAGTTCTGTAGCACCCCCAGGTTTTATGCGGGGCTCTACTGCTGGTCCCATGCCCAGGGCTCTACCACCGGCCCCGCGCCCGGGTCCCAGCTGTCACCCCACATCCAGGGTTTCGATTGCTGGCCCCGTGCCCAGGGCTCCACTCCTGGCCCTGCACCCACATCCCAGCCCCAGCTTGGGGGAGGGGTGGGAGCGGCCAAGACTAAGTGGGCTGGCTTTCAGCACCCCCACTATTAAAAGTGTTCCAGCACCACTGAATACAAGGAGAAGGGGATGTTAGATGACATTGAAAGGTGCTGTATTCAAAATTGAGCAAATGAAATAAGGGCAATACATGATTGGTCTGTGGATGTCACTGCCACAAGACATCAATTGGGGCAAGAGCTCAGGAGAATACTTGATGAGACGGGACATTTATTTGGGTAATGACTATCCAGTTAGCATAGTAAATATTAAGCATAAGCAAGAGTTTAGGAAGGGAAATAAGGCCTCCCGTTTCAGGACTTAAGGCAGCCTCTAACTATTGGGAGTCAAGAGGACACTATCCCTGGGAGGAACTTATCCCATAACTTCCTAATACAGGGTTCTTCCTCTGAAGTATCTGGTATTAGCCACTGTCAAACAGGACACTGGTCTGATCCAGTCTGTCTTTTCATAATAAGAGAGTTTCCAGGGACGAAAGATAGGTGTTCAATCCTAGGATGCATCAGGCGAGGTATTTCCAGTAGCGATAGGGAAGTGTTAGTACCATTATACAAGGCAGTGGTGAGACCTCATTTGGAATACTGTGTGCAATTCTGGTCTCCCATGTTTAAGATGAATTCAAACTGGAACAGGTGCAGAGAAGGGCTACTAGGATGATCCAGGAAATGGAAAACCTACCTTATGAGAGGAGACTCAAAGAACTTGGCTTGTTTAGCCTAGCTGAGCGAAGGGTGAGAGGAGCTATGATTGCTCTCTATAAATACATCAGAGGGATAAATCCTGGGGAGGGAAAGGAGTTATTTAAGTTAAGTGCCATTGTGGACACAAGAACTAATGGCTATAAACTGGCCATCAACAAGTTTAGGCTCGAAATTAGATGAAGGTTTCTAACCATCAGAGGAGTGAAGTTCTGAAAAACCCTTCCAAGGGGAGCAGCTGGGGCAAAAAACCTAAATGGCTTCAAGACTGAGCTTGATGTGTTTATGGAGGGAATGTTATGATGGGACAGCCAGTAGTATAAATCCCCAGCTGCTGGAGACGGCACTAGATGGAGAGGGCTCTGAGTTACTACAGAGAATTTTTCCCATGTATTTACCTGGTGGGTCTTGCGCACATGCTCAGGGTCTAACTCATCACCATATTTGGGGTCAGGAAGGAATTTCCCCCCAGGTCAGATCAGCAGAGACCCTGGGGGGAGTTTCACTTGCAGCATGGGGTCACTGGCAGGTTTAAACTAGTGTAAATAGTGAATTCTCTGTAACTTGACATCTTTAAATTACATGATTTGAGGACGTCAGTAACTCAGCCAGAGGTTATGGGTCTGTTTCAGGAGTGGGTGAGGTTCTGTGGCCTGCAAAGTGCAGGAGGTCAGACTAGACTAGATCAGACTTCATTGCACTGTGACCCCTTCTGACAACAAAAATTACTATATGACCCCAGGAGGGGCATATAGAAGCCCGAGCCCACCCAAGACCTGCCGCCCTGAGCAGGGAGGCCAAAGCCAAAGGGCTCAGCCCCAGCCCACAGTTTTAGAACCACTGGACTAGATGATGATAATGGTCCCTTCTAACCTTAAAGTCTCTGAGTCTGTAAAATGAGATTTGTAAAGAGATAGTAAGATGCAGCACAGAAATGCAGTTCCAGGTGAGAGATGCAGAGGAGAAGCCTCTCATACCAACAATGGTAAGACTACTTGAAGGCTCAGAGAGAAGGCCCATACTAGATAAATTGATGGGGAGGGGAAGCGAGATATGCCATGAGCTAGTCACAATCAACATCCTTAGTAGAGCTTCGCAAACTGATACCTAACAGGTGAAATGGAAAGTTAGCCATTTATGGGCTAATGGGGGTCGCTGAAGAACTAAAATACTGGTCTTACTTTCAGAACTGGTTGGGGAAGAAACCCAGAAGGTTAGATCCTTTTAGAAGGTCTGGGATTATAGAGTTCAAAGTCTTTCAGAGCTATTTAATGGGCTCTCCTGTGGAGGGTGAATTTTTTCCGTATGTGAAACCCTGTTCCAAAAATGTTTGGGAACCCTCTCCAGTTCCTCTGAAATACTCTGGAAGCTCTTGTATAATTTGGAATGGGTTACCTAGGGAGGTGGTGGAATCTCATCCTTAGAGCTTTTTAAGGCCTGGCTTGACAAAGCCCTGGCTGGGATGATTTAGTTGGTGTTGGTCTTGCTTTGAGCAGGGGGTTGGACTAGATGACCTCCTGAGGTCTCTTCCAACCCTAATCTTCTATTATTTTAATGATTCTGATTCCAGCCATCTTGGGTTTCACCAGTCCTGGCATAGCCCCTGAGTCCTCAACCCCTGATTCCTGACTTTAAACCCACATCCGTGGGACTTGCGCACTTGCTTAACTTTAAGCCTTAGGCCTCTATCTAGCAAAGCACTGGATGTACCTTTACACTGGTGAGTTCTCCCAGTGACCTCCCTAGGACTAATCACCTGCTGAAAGTTACAGGTGTGTTGGATCAGGGATTTAATCTGTCCTGTTCCAGATTCTTTTTCACATAGGCTTTGCAGAAAGAAAGAAAGAAAAAGAAACCTTGAGCAAATAGAATGTTATTTTATATCTAGGCATATACATTTGTGTAAAAATCTAGGTCAGAATGGAGATTTTTTCAGTGCCTTCTTGAAGGTGCAGTCTTTGAAAGGCTAAAGATTTAACGGAAATCGGGGACTTCCCAGATTTTGCAAGCAATTTATAATGCATACGGGAAAAAGAGTCTCATGAAACCGCCGGGGGTACAATCTATCTGAACTGACCGCAATATTTTATAATAGTGTAAATCATAGCAATAAATAATGCTTTGCACTCTTGTGGGTCAGTTTTCTATGGAGCGGACAGCATGTTAAATATCTGGCCATAAGTTTCACAATGGCAGCTACTGGGTGCAAATCTCTTTGGGAAATCAGTTATATTCGATCAAGGTTTCATCTGAAAATCTGGCTCTAATTTAGGTCAC
Source organism: Lepidochelys kempii (assembly GCF_965140285.1). Lineage (NCBI taxonomy): Eukaryota > Metazoa > Chordata > Testudines > Cheloniidae > Lepidochelys > Lepidochelys kempii. The sequence goes on from NC_136388.1 coordinate 65,463,002, forward strand.
TGAATTTCCTTGAAAACCTAGTCCAGTCATGGATGCTAGGTACTTGACAATCTGGCCCATAGAGTGCTGTGCATCCCTATATCACAGATCACTAAGTATGAAGGTAGGCAAACGCTGTCCTCCCTGTTTTACAGGTGGGGTAGCAGTGGTCTAAGGAGGTTAGGGGCCACTTTTCCCTAGGTGACTTCACATTTTAAGGCTATGAGACTTCAGAGCACGAGAGGCTTATGGAGCTGCAGACACTTTGCAAATCTGAAAACCGGGCCCGAGGTGTCTCCTGTTGATCACCCACAGTCAGGTTGCTTTTAAAAATGGAACTGTTGGTGTCTTGACCAAGGTCACACCAACAGTGAGTGAGAAACATGGGAATGGAATGTAGGGGGCCCATTTCCCCTCTGGGGAGTTACTCACCTGCTGGGGCAGGAGAATCAGCCCTGGGGGTTCAGCTCCTAAGGCCAGAAGGGATCACTGGGATCATGACACCCGTCGGCATGACATAGGCCATAGAACGTCCCTGTATTCCAGCTGCATGGTCAGTCCATGAGCCCACAGTTGCTTGTGTGCAACATGTTGCGTAGCCTTTCACCACCATAACACACAACGTTACACACACTGGCATAGCTTGGAAAATGATGCATCACTTACTACAATAGGCTTAACAGCCTGTTCTGGTGTTCACAGGGAAACATTCAGCAAGATGAATGTCTATAATGGTTAGTTAGTCTTGTGCATGTTGGGGGGAAATATGTTTATCAGTGAAGATAGGGGTGGCTCTGGATGATGCTGTAATGGAGAGACAGTCCTGTGGTGTGTGGAGGACTGTTAGAACTGCAAGCTATCACTTTAAGAGTGTTTCCTGGTCCTGCTGTAGGATACGAGGTTCTGTGGCAAAGTGTGGGAGCAGAATCAGTCTGGGAAGAGGCAGCATAAAGCAAGGTGGGGTGAGTTGTGCTGAGCAACCTGCTTTTCTCTCTCTGTGTTGTGTGTTATTGTTCTGTATTATAGGTAGTGTAATGTTGCAGCTTTCCAGCAAGAGTAATTATGTTTTCCTCTAACTTATCTCAGGTTTCAGAGTAGCAGCCGTGTTAGTCTGTATCTGTAAAAAGATACAGGATGCATCCGATGAAGTGAGCTGTAGCTTATGTTCTAATAAATTTGTTAGTCTCTAAGGTGCCACAAGTCCTCCTTTTCTTTCTAACTTATGTGTGTGTGTGCTGTGAACATAAGTCCCTACTGGCTCAAAATGGATACAGTAATCAACAGCCAGACCAGTAGAGAAGGAGACCAGTAGCTGACAATTTTACATGTAGGGGTGAGTGTGAGAAAAGTGCCATGTATTTCACTGTGTTGGGGTGTGGTGAGGGGCAGATGGCGGTGCAATGTAGTGTACTGTGTTGGAGATGTTCTGGGGCAGATGGGCACAGTGTAGGTCATTGTGTTGAGGTGTGCTGGGTGGCAGATGGGGGCATGGTGTATTTCACTGTGTTGGGGTGTGCTGGGTGGCAGACAAGGATGTGGTCTAGGTCACTGTGCAGGGGCAGATGGGGGCGCAGTGTAGTTCATTGTGTTGGGGTGTGCTGGGGCAGATGGGGGCACGGAGCAGTTCACCGTGTTGGGGTGTTCTGGGGCAGAAGGGGGCACGGAGCAGTTCACCGTGTTGGGGTGTGCTGGGGCAGAAGGGGGCACGGAGCAGTTCACCGTGTTGGGGTGTGCTGGGGCAGAAGGGGGCACGGAGCAGTTCACCGTGTTGGGGTGTTCTGGGGCAGAAGGGGGCACGGAGCAGTTCACCGTGTTGGGGTGTGCTGGGGCAGAAGGGGGCACGGAGCAGTTCACCGTGTTGGGGTGTGCTGGGGCAGAAGGGGGCACGGAGCAGTTCACCGTGTTGGGGTGTGCTGGGCAGAAGGGGGCACGGAGCAGTTCACCGTGTTGGGGTGTGCTGGGGCAGAAGGGGGCACGGAGCAGTTCACCGTGTTGGGGTGTGCTGGGGCAGATGGGGGCACGGAGCAGTTCATCGTGTTGGGGTGTGCTGGGGCAGAAGGGGGCACGGAGCAGTTCACCATGTTGGGGTGTGCTGGGGCAGATGGGGGCACGGAGCAGTTCACTGTGTTGGGGTGTGCTGGGGCAGATGGGGGCACGGAGCAGTTCATTGTGTTGGGGTGTGCTGGGGCAGATGGGGGCATGGAGCAGTTCACCGTGTTGGGGTGTGCTGGGGCAGGTGGGGGTGCAGTGTAGTTCATCGTGTTGGGGTGCGCTGAGGGTAGATGGGGGCACGGAGCAGTTCACTGTGTTGGGATGTACAGAGGAGAGAGAAAAAGGTGTTTCCCCACCTCCCCTAAAGCTTGTTAATGACTCCCCGATGGCAGGGCCAGCCCTATAGCGGTTAGAATCTCATTATTCACTATTGACTTCTGCCTCCTCCCCCTCTCTCCCCTCCGTATTTTATGCTATTTTAAAAACCATCCTACAGAAAGCATCCAGCTCAGCTGTACACAAGCCACTGGTGGAAACAGTGAGAGTCATTAAAGCACTGTCTAAGAGACAAGACGTGACTTTACTCCTGTGTTTCGGTAGGAAAAGAACAGCCCAGTCCGCAAGCATTTGTACAGCAAAAAAACTACATTTACACTGTAAAGTATTTGTAGGAAACTACATTTGCAGAGTGTATCTGAAATCAATTCAATTGAATTCAATAGCAGAAGCCCTCTGCTTTCTTTTTCTCTTTCATCTAGGGAATTAAATCCGTTAGCACAGTCTATTTACCCCACAGTCAGGCTTGGTTTCTTGCAATGTTAACATTCTTTTTCTTTTTTTTGCCTTTAATCAGAAGCAATTATTCAGTTATATTCATGGGTAACATTAAAACAAAAATAAGTACATTATGAATATTAAGTGCAAGCAAAAAGGGCTCTGAGTTGGATTATTTATGTGCTCTGTGTCTGTGTTGCCTGGCACACATGACAAGATTTTTTCTTTCTGTTTCATTTTTTGTATGCATGGGAGAAGACTTGAAGAAACAAAAAGAGCCTGGCATGCAGTGTCCAAAAGGGAACGCTCCTTACCTGATAACAATGGAAACCCCTGGGTAAAGTCTCTGGTCTTGCTAGGTTTCAGAGTAGCAGCTGTGTTAGTCTGTATCCACAAAAAGAAATGGAGGACTTGTGGCACCTTAGAGACTAACACATTTATTTAAGCATAAGCTTTCGTGAGCTACAGCTCACTTCATTGGATGCATTCAGTGGAAAATACAGTGGGGAGATTTTATATACACAGAGAACATGAAACAATGGGTGTTACCATACACACTGTAATGAGAGTGAACAGGTAAGGTGAGCAGGAGAGACAAAAACAACAACCTTTTGTGGTGATAATCAAGGTGGGCCATTTCCAGCAGTCGACAAGAACGTGTGAGGAACAGTGTGTGTGTGTGGGGGGGAGAATAAACATGGGGAAATAGTTTTACTTTGTGTAATGACCCATCCACTCCCAATCTTTTTTTAAGCCTAATGTAATGGTGTCCAGTTTGCAAATTAATTCCAATTCAGCAGTCTCTCGTTGGAGTCTGTTTCTGAAGTTTTTTTGTTGAAGAATTGCCACTTTTAGGTCTGTGATCGAGTGACCAGAGAGATTGAAGTGTTCTCCGACTGGTTTTTGAATGTTATAATTCTTGATGTCTGATTTGTGTCCATTTATTCTTTTACGTAGGGACTGTCTGGTCTGGCCAATGTACATGGCAGAGGGGCATTGCTGGCACATGATGGCATAGATCACATTGGTAGATGTGCAGGTGAACGAGCCTCTAATAGTGTGGCTGATGAGATTAGGCCCTATGATGGTGTCCCCTGAATAGATATGTGGACACAGTTGGCAACGGGCTTTGTTGCAAGGATAGGTTCCTGGGTTAGTGTTTTTGTTGTGTGGTGTGTGGTTGCTGGTGAGTATTTGCTTCAGGTTGCGGGGCTGTCTCTAAGCAAGAACTGGCCTGTCACCCAAGATCTGTGAGAGTGATGGGTCATCCTTCAGGATAGGTTGTAGATGTTTGATGATGCACTGGAGAGGTTTTAGTTGGGGGCTGAAGGTGATGGCTTGTGGCGTTCTGTTATTTTCTTTGTTGGGCCTTGTGACAGGGCAGAGTGGCCCTGCACTGGTACCGCAGGGGTTAACCCTTCCTTCCTGGCAGAGGAAGCCCCACCCCGGAAGCCTGCTGGGCATGCTCCAACTGGAGACGAGGTATAAAAGTCTGCAAAGGTGCTCAGTCTGGGCTGACCACCGGTGGAGAAGGAGGCACACCGCTAGCTCCTGAGGAGGGACAGCCAAGCTGGGATGCACCCGGCCTCCCAGACAGCGGTCTCGACAGGAGGGGATGGACCGGAGGACCCCGCCCCCCCACTCCAGAGTGGAGAACACGACGTTGAGGGTAGGAAATGACCCCGGGGAACTTTAGAGACAAGCAGCGTGAAAGCTGCACTGACACTCGGTGTGTTGGGGACAGATCCCTGCCGAGCTAAGTGCGAGGGGGAACCCCGCCAATAGGCAAGCCCTGGGTCAGGACCCGGTGGAGAGGGCGGGCCCGGGTCCCCCTACCACTCTGACCATTGGGATACACTTCTCCGCCTGAGAGGGGGAAGGCTATGGACTCTGGCCGTTGGGCCACACTGATACACAGGGCGAGAGGCATGGACTCTGGCCACTGGGCCACACTGCCCTGATACTTGGGGCGCGACACGTGGATTCAGACCACTAGGTTCCGCTACCCCGACCAAGGGGCGAGTATGGGGAAACCAGCCATTGGGCCACATTGGAATGCCCTTAAAGGGACGGGCGTGAGAACTTAAGAGTGGCGAGGCCCCGACACTCCATCCACCCCTGCCACAAAGGGGCACTGCGGTGCCGGACCCGTCACAGGCCTGTCCTGTAGTAGGTGACTTCTGGGTACTCTTCTGGCTCTGGCAATCTGTTTCTTCACTTCAGCAGGTGGGTGTTGTAGTTGTAAGAATGCTTGATAGAGATCTTGTAGGTGTTTGTCTCTGTCTGAGGGTTGGAGAAAATGCAGTTGTATCATAGAGCTTGGCTGTAGACAATGGATCGTGTGGTGTGGTCTGGATGAAAGCTGGAGGCACGCAGGTAAGTATAGTGGTCAGTAGGTTTCCGGTATCGGGTGGTGGTTTTGTGACCATTGCTTATTAGCACCATAGTGTCCAGGAAGTGGATCTCTTGTATGGACTGGTCCAGGCTGAGGTTGATAGTGGGATGGAAATTGTTGAAATCATGGTGGAATTCCTCAAGGGCTTCTTTGCCATGGGTCCAGATGATGAAGATGTCATCAATGTAGCGCCAGTAGAGTAGGGGCATTAGGGGACGAGAGCTGAGGAAGCGTTGTTCTAAGTCAGCCATAAATATGTTCGCTTAGCTAGTGGCAGAGTCATTCAAGCAGGAGGAGAGTCTTCAATTGCCCATATCTGGATTGTAGCTGGAAGGGGGACAGGACTGTAGCTGAGCACTTTTGCAATGCTTTGTGACGTTCCCCTCTTAGGGTCAGAGCCTGATTTTCAGAGCTGCTGTCAGCACTGCTCCCACTGATGTCAGCTGGAATTTTGGCAGTGCAGAGCCTCTGAAAGGCAGGCTGGGTGCCCAAGGCTCGGAGCAATTCTGGGTGCCCAACTGGATACACCGTCAAGGGGCCTGATTTTCGGAAAACGATGACCTATGAAAATTAGGTCCTCTGAAGTGGTCTCCCATTGAGATTCCAGAATCATTCATGGCTTTAGCACACCTGGGTACTCTCTATGGCAGACAAAGGGCTTGGGAGGGTCACCTGCAGCAAAACAAAGACCTGCAAAATGGCCATTAGCAACAGGAAAGCAAGCACAGCCCTTTTTCAATGGTAATGATGTAGTGAGTTATGTCAGGATCCCTGGGCAGTACCCAGGGCCCTTCTTCCAGATAGGATTAAGCATAGGGAAGTCTGCCAGTGATTGTCATAATGCTTTATAGCCTTTTGCACACATTGGCTGATTAGCCCTCATCACACCCCTGGGAGACAGGTAAGGATACTTATCCTCATGCAGATGGGGAAAATGAGGCAAGGAGATTGTGATTTGCTTGAGATTGCTGAGGGAGTTGGCATCATTGTTGGGATTAGGATTTAGGAGTTTCTGCGTCCCAATCTTACATTTGGGATGTCTGTAACATGCTGGATAAGTGATGTCATGTCCCCCTTTGTTGGCTAGTCCAAATAAAGGATAAGAGCCTACAATTGCTACCAGCTCATGGAGTTACGCTTTAGTTTAAGTGGTAGAGTTCTGTGCTTTTTGGTGCTGAAGATTTCTAGTTAGGTCCTTTATACCATAAACTCTGTCTTCCTCCCATCCTGCCCCTGTGCACATTCACATAAGCATAGAAATGTAGGACTGGAAGGGACCTCAATAGTCCCTGCACTGTGGTAGGACTAAGTATTGTCTATTATTCCTCTCATTAGGGTCCTGCTCTATCTCTCATTGAGAGGCACCTACTGACTTCAGTGAGTTGGATCAGGGCCTAGGTTGGGAATTGATCTCTTCGCCAGATGAGCCAACTCTTGCTCATATTCTGTATTGTGTCTGGATGGCTGGTTCTTTACATTTTTAAATGGTATTTTATATCGCTTTTATTGCATGGTGCTTGGATATTTCACAAGAGGCACCTTTATGAATAGAGGCAATGAATCAATGGAAAATAATAATCTAAATCTAAAGGAACGTGGTTTGCAGAGCAATGCACCATTTGCCTATATTGAAAGTGCAATGAGAAATCACCAGGGCAAGATGCAGCACTACAGAAAATGAGTCTGGGAGTAGGGCAGGGGAGGAAATCCAATTTCTGAAAATGAAAATAGATTTAAAAGAAATACTGCATAAAATTCTACACTTAATCCTTTTTCTCAGCACCCAAGCCCACAGTAGAAGATGTGATGATAGCTGCTTCCTTTCTCACATAGTAGCTTATTCTCTGGAGGCCTGGTGCTTTAGTTACTTGGCTTTCTCTGCTGTGACTGCAATTTACAATCCTATTTTTTTATTGGAACTTTAATTGTGGCAAATGGGGGACTTGCGCATCTATTCTGGAGGACTGCCAGTCAGCCTCGGTGACTAGTAGCCATCTGATTTATATCCTGGAGCTTGTCCAGCTGGGATACTTCCTTGCCTTTGCCTAGTCCTTTTAATAGCCTTCCAAATGAATTGTTATTCCCAAGTCCTTTCCTGAACCACTCCCCATGGAGCCCAAGATAGACCGTATTTTTTGGAATATCTTGTTCCTGATGAATTTACCTACTGTAAATAAACTTCATTAAAGAGTCTTGAACCAGTGTCCATACTCATATATGCTTTATACAGCAGCCCTCTGTTCAGACAGTCTCATGAATTGTCTCAATGTGTCGCAATTACAAAGGCTCTTGGAGCTAAATAACGCTGTAGTGATCCACTGGGAAAATTCATTGGTTCAGGACCTTATAAATGGACTTTATTTACACCATCTAGAGAAAATATACCTATGTCCATTGACTTTTCATTGTATATTACACAGAACAAAAAAGCCATTTAAATGTCAGGGAAACAATCACAAATATGCATGAGAGAGAGAGAGAGAGAGAGAAAGAGAGAGAGAAACCCACTAGCTAGTAATGAAGGATCATTGAATAACACACTTATGCATCTCTTATAGAGCTGGGATATTTAACTCTTCCTCTGCTGAGAGTAACTAGAATTGCACTGGAGCATTTTTGTATTTTTGGGGCATAATCTCATCCCTGCTTCTATTGTGACTTTAGGTCAAATTTTCAAAAGTGCTTAAGTAACTTAGCTTCCTAAATCCCACTTTTCTAAAAATGTCAGTGGGACTGAGGCTCCTCAGTCACGTAGGGACTTGTGAAAATGTTGCCTTTTAAGTCCTTTGAGGTACTGTGGGCAAACACTATTATACTGTGGGGTATCTATGCGCCCCATTGCCCCAGGCCCTGTGCATTTTAATAGCACTGATGCTTTATGGGCGAGAGTAGATCACATGAGCAGAAAACTACACAGACCGTATGTTCAGGCCATTCCTTATCTACTAAGCATTCAGCTAGAGTGGCACATACGGAATAATCGTTTGTAAAAGTATGTCAGGGGCAACAGATGAATAAATCATGCTTACTGGGAAAATATATAATGTGTAAGTGTTACTCGCCGTTCTCTGGCATTTTATCATATATACTCTGTAGCAAGTACTAACTGCCAATTTGGCCCCACTTTTTACTACTGTTAACAGGTATCCATGCCATTGTTCTGGCTCTTTTGAAAAGGTCCTTACGTATTAATTTCAACACCATAATTTTTGCACAGTCACTGTGTACAAATCTATAAATATCACGAGTTTCCATTGGTCATCAAGGAGTTAAAGAATTAAACCAATGGACCCTTTGTACTCAGAAGATGCCCACGGAAGTCTATGATATCATACAGAATGATGAGTGCAACATGGTTGGAGCTACAGACATGGTTTAGCAAGTTGACCTCTGTCCTTTTAGTGGGAGAGTTGCTGGTCTTGGTTTTGGAAAATTCTCTGAAGTATGCAGCAAGGTGCTAAATACTTGTCTCATCTTTAGGTCTCTCTAAGCCATTTCAATGCAGAGATACCTGGAATTTTGCCAGACTGCTTTGGGTCACCTCTTCTAATTGTCTGTTGAATTCCTGGTCACGTCTGGGATGCACTGAAACGTACAGTACCTTGTAACGTCAGATTCTGTGCTCTACTGCCAGAATGTGTCATGGCCAATGTTTACAGGGTATTCACTGAAATTTCCTCAGAACAGATAGAACTGAACCAAACATGAGAAGCTTACCCCTGAGGAGATTCGGGATTTGGCAGTTTGGTCCTGGTCTCTAGTCCTGATCTTGGCTTCTTCTTTTAAACAGAAGGACCATCTCTATAAGCCCAAGAAATCTACAGCTGTGCGTGTCCCCGATAAGAAGAAGTGCATATCCCAAAATCCTGGTATCCCAGGGACACATGACTGGGAATTTGAACATCCTGAAGTCAATCATCCATTGGATCCATAGGCCAGTGCACAGAGAGGGGCCATGGCTCTGGTCAGCACAGGCTTAGTTGGTTCCTCTCACCTTTCAGAGCATCAGTGAGGTGAGATGGAGGACAGAGAGGGCACTGCTGCTGGCTGAGGCTTTGGCGGCTGGGGCTGGCAAGCTGGGGGATAGCAGCAGGTTTAAGTGCCAAAGGGTTCTGTGTGGCAAAGGGTTGTGTGTGGCACATCTAGCAAAGGGTTGTGTGTGGCACATCTAGCAAGCAACTTTCCAATGACCCAACCTGCCGTTTCTTCTCTAGTGTCAATAGCTCCTGTAAAATCACTGGATTAAATCTCTGTGGATGGCCCTCAGCTGTGTAGCACCAGCTCTGCATAATTTCTAACAATGGTTATCAGACTAGAGGGGGCTCCCTGGTGTTGAAGCGTGAGGTCTGGTTTCATCAGTCATGTCACATTACATTATGTGATGCAAGGCAACACAGCATGACTGATACAACCCAACGTTAAATGTCATAGAGCAACAGATCAGCTCTGGGCTACAGTAATTTTATGTGCCCATTTAATTTGATATTTAAAAACCTACACTCAGAGCAATCTACATCACATGCTACATTTGGCCAAATGGAGCAGCAAATGTGTACCAAACAAAGTATATAATTCTGTGATCTTTCACTCGCTCTCTCACACACACGTGTACAAGGCCCACTGTCAGATTTAAAAGCGTGGGTCTGACTTTCCTCTCTCACCAGTTTAAACCAGGAGTAATTTCACAGAAATCAATGTAAAACTGATGTAAACTAGAGCAGAATCAGACTCAAAATATTTGTCCAAGACACATCCTTTGTGCCTATTTCTTCCTCATGGCCTTCTATAGACCTTCCTGAGCTTATCTGTCATGCCCCTCTCATCTCCACTTTTAAGTCCCTCCTGCAAACCCACTTCTGTTCCACTGCTTACAGTGGATCTTGGTGATTTGAATAGAAAATCTTTTATTTTTCCTGTCCTCTGACTAGTAGGTGGCCTCAGTCTGTCCCTGATTTAACAAAGCTTTTAAGCACCTGCTTAGGTCCATGCCAGTTCAGGGCAGCACTTAAACACCCAATTAACTTTAAGCATGGGGACATTTTTCTGAATCAAGGCCTCTGAGAATTCCAGCCTTCTCCAGGAAAGAGATCCTCTCCCTCCAAATATGTCTGGAACATTACGGGTACTACCACAAACTAATAACAATAACAAATAATTCCCCAACCTGTATCACTACCAACAACACCTTAGACAATTACAACTGAAGGTAATGCCTCAGTCACCCCGGACCGTGTTTATGTCCTGTGCGCTGCATTCTGCTTGGACAATAACAATAGGCCGATCAATTTCACTCGAGATTTGAATCTGTTTTACTGTTTGTCTCATTCATTCACAGGAGGTTGCAGCTCCTGGGTTATAGACACTCCTGCATAATGTTCCCATCCAATAAAAATCTGTTTTTGGTTTATTTTTGACAAAAAAAAACAACAACAAAAAAACCCACCCCAACAACAGCACCAACCTAACGCCATGAAAACATTGCTATGAATCTGAGGCGGTTTCCAATGGGAGGCCCAGAGGAACGCATGCTGTCAGCATTAATTCATGCAGATTCCTGCTCCATGCTGTCAGAGCTAGGCATGTGGGGGAGTCACTGGCAGCATAGATCCAGATGGAGCTGTCCTGCTGGAGGATAGTAAGGATAAGAGAGAAGCACAGAATGACTGGTCCTCTGTGTGTCCCCCAGACCTTTGCAAATGCCTTGAGATCTATCACATTCTGAAACACTTCTGTACAGCCCCACATAAAGTCCTATGGCTATATAAATACTTATTTATTACTAGGTTACGCTCTCCGACGGGCTGATTCTGCTCTTATTGCAACAGATTCTTACTCCACAAGCTTCTTCTGACAGATAGCACTGCCGATGACTGGAGAATCAGGCCCAACGTCAGCGCTTAATATTAGGTCTGATCAGAGCATGACAATCCTGTTTCACAACAACTTTTAGAGATTTTGAAATTTGTCTTTGATCCATATTGGAATGAAGACAAAACCTTTCAGATGTTTTACAAAATGGAATTGTGTTGGAAGCATTTGTTTTCAGATTGAGAGACCCAAATCAACCCCTGAGTTTTTCACTCAGTGACTGGAGAGCCCACTGTGGTCCTCTTCCCATTGCAGACTTTGAAGCTTCACTGCATGTTTCAGCTTCAACAAAATCACATATTTCCACCAAAACAACAACAAACCATTCCACTGAAAATATTCCAACCAGTTCTCCTTGGCCTGGTGAGTGTTCCTGTTAAGTCACTTCTCAGCTCGGATGATAAGGTTTTATATAGGCAATGTTGCTGTCCCAAAGCCAATTAAAAACTACGACTGAGTTTCATGTTTTGCTGTAAGAAGAACAGGAGTATTTGTGGCACCTTAGAGACTAACCAATTTATTTGAGCATAAGCTTTCGTGAGCTACAGCTCATTTATGCTCAAATAAATTGGTTAGTCTCTAAGGTGCCACAAGTACTCCTTTTCTTTTTGCGAATACAGACTAACACGGCTGTTACTCTGAAACATGTTTTGCTGTATTTGTGATATTGCTCAGTGTTTACAGGGTAGGGTTTGTTTGGTTAGTTTCAATTTCCAGAGTTGACCAGACACTTTGCAGCCATGTATGAATTCCGGGCAGGGTAGAATTGAGCCATTTCTGGAAACCTGTGCATCCCATAGTAACACGATCTGTTGAGGATGTGTGCTCAATAGACCTATGTCCAAGCGCTGGGAGTTGGGCAAAAGTAGTCATATGTTGTCTGTAGCATCATTGTTGTATCTCGGATCAGAAGCAGGGGATGAAAAATTCATAATTCAATTCAAGGCTTATTTTTGGATGGAGATTAGAAGAAAGAATCTGAAATGGGGAATCTCATTGCATTTATATTAGTGTAAGTCACTAGCAGCAGAATGGCTTTGTGCCAAGGTGAAGGACTTGCCTTTTCATTTTCAGCCTGGAGGGAAACTGCCCAGTTGTGATGATAGGACTCGGAAAATAATTGTTGTCCCAACCATAACACCTGCATTATAAATAAGGGTGTATTACTCTCAGTATGACTGGGAAGTGGAGAAACTAGAGATGGAAGAGACCTATTGTTCACGCGCCCCTGCTAGCATAGGAATTCAGTACACTATGGGTTCTTTTTAAGTTCTCTGCCTAGTAAGTGATGACCACTTTCATTAGAAAGCTTTGCCACTAATCACAGGAGCATGTGCACTCTGGTGTTCTCCAGAAAGGAAAAAGGTGATGTCTTCACACTCCCATGAAATTGTTCCTGAGCTGGGGCGGGGTCGGGGTACTTGTGGATTGAGGGGCCAGGCAGGGTTCGATCCCCTGGTTCATGGTGCAAGGGTTGTATTGGCAGGAGGATTCACAGCAAACAGAAGAGTTCACAGATGCTGACAGGTTGAGGACCTGCAAATATGAGGCCCTGTGTGACAGCACATGTAGCTGCTGTGTGCCAGGGCAGCATGGGCTAGTGGAGTGGATATTGGACTGAAAGTCAGGAGGCCTGGGTTCAGTTACCAGCTCTGACCTGCTGATTTGCCCAGGGTCACATACTTCACCTCTGTGTGCCTGTTTCCCATTTCTCTGTAAGGTCTTAAGGACATGGGCTGTCTCTCACTATGTGTCTGTAGAATGCCCAGCACAATGGGACCCCGATCTCATTTGGGGGTCTCTAGGCACTACTGTAATACTTTGAATAGGACCTATGTGTGGCCTGGCTTTAACAACAACATTTTCTCAAATCCGTGGAGCTAGACTTTGCTGGTCAAGCAGCTAACTGAAAGCTGTAAAAGGGAATCATTTTCTTTTTACACTTCTCTCTCTCTCTCTTCTCCTAGCCAGGCTGGCTTCTTTCCATGCTCTTTCCACTTCTCTTTGTTGTTGCTAAAAAGATTAAACTTGTTTGATAGCGTTCTGAGTCAGCAGAGTTGTAGAAGGGAAGATGAATGAAGCTCTTGAACATTGCTCATTCCCCACATGGCTCTCTTCTTGGGGGGGGAAAAATTCCCCCAACGTACTTTAACACGCTGATTTTAATGTTCTTTTTATTTTTAAGTCATTTTCCCCCTTCTCGTCTTATTTTCTCATCTCTAGGATAATGGTGCTCCTGTCAATCCTGCTGCTCTCCACTCTGATCCTTTCTGCTGTTTTTCCGGATTAAAAAGTGCTCTCCTTTTCTTCTTCAGTAAGCTGGGACAGGACACATGATCCTAAAGTGCAAGGAAGCTTTCTGTTCTCTTTTGTTCCCCAAACCTTTCCCCCTCAGCCCAACTCTTGTATCTTGATCCCTTTTGTAAGCTTAAGAGGCAGGTGCATTCAAAACTCCTTAGACCTGGAACAAAAGGCTGAAGTGTGGAAAGAAATCTCAAATGCCGTGTGGAGAGATCGGTGCTAGGTCTCTTGGAGACTGTTTGCAAAACAGACAGGACTCCCTGGTGAATGGGAGAGGGAACCTAGATCAGAAATATTGTGGGAGAGTTAATTAGCATTAATTTGTATTGTCAGAGCTCCTAGGGGGAGACCAGAACCCCCTTGTGCTAGGCTCTGTACACACCCAGAACAAAAAGACAATCCCTCCCCCAAAGAGCTGACAACGGACAATGGACAGATAGGGAAAGCACAAGGAAACCGAGAGACGCTATTCATCAGCCTGACAGGCAGTGGTCTCAACACAGCATCAGTCTAACTCTCATTCAGTTTTTTGTGACATCACGGCAAAGGAAACTTTTAAGGAGGGCCTTGAAGGAGGGTAAGGAGTTAGTTTTGCAGATGTTCAGGGGGAGCTTTGAGTTCACTTTTAACTTGGCCAGTCTCATTAGTTCCTTCTATATGCCTGGCTTCTTGGCCACCTCAGGGTGTTAGCAGCCCATTAAAATGCAGATGCGGTAGCACCTGGCAGGAATGTGCACAGATCTTGCCACGCAGATATATTTGGGTTAAGATGTGGGCCCGTAACACACTCGTTCCGAGGGCCACTTCCAGATTATCATTTTATTATTTTTACTGTGGCTTGACTCAGTGACTTTCTCACAGATGGACCTGACTCATGCTGCTTGGAGTTAGATATGAGCTTCCCCACAGTGCCGGGATGGGGTTGGGGGATAGGGGGTGGTTTTGGATCAGGCACATGTCTAAATCTTTACCTACAAGTCCATTGAAACCAAAGAAATAAGGTAAAGATGAGAAAAGGGATGGATTGAACCCAAACCCTGGGCACCCCAGATCTGAGGGTATTTGAAATCCAAATCTAGCTCTGAACTGTATAGCTTAAGCTCCTCTCAAGTGATGTGTGGGCAGGGGTGGTGATCTATGCCAGGCCTTTATGGAATGTGGAACTATATCTTCAGCACCTAGTACAATGAGGCCCCGATCCTGATTGGGGCCTTTGGGGGCATTACCACAAGACTGCTACTTAGTAGTAGTTGCCCCTTCTGCTCCTTCCCAGTTTACCCAGCATTTCCCTGGAAGGATATATAGCTTAAAACCAACCACCGGTCACATATGTGGAAAACCTGGAGAGCACAGATTGCGCTCCTCAGCCATCTTAAGTTTCCTCAGTGACTTTTCCCCTTGGCAGACCTCATCCTCATATCGAGGGATAGCTGCTACCACCGACGATATAGCTTCAAAACAGTTCTTAAACTGTCGTCTCATGAGAGGCCAATTGTTTCCTATTCTTGGCTTGGGGGGGACGAACAGAAGAAAATGGTGCATCTGTGATCCTGGATTCTGCTTTACAAATGTCACATGGTGGTACTGTGTGTGTCATTCATGGAGGTGATTTTACACTAAAAATCCCATTTAAACCTGACCTTTCATGTACAAGAACATAATAGATTGTGCAGCCAAATAGCATCCTCCTAGTTGGGGACAGCAGTGAACTGGAATATTCATTTTGTGAGGGTACATTTGAATTTTGCAAATTCATTAGTCAGAAGTTGCATTTCTAACTACTGGTCCATTAACATGCCTGTGACAAAGAGCATTCCCACCTGGGTAAGCTGCCAGAAGCACAATGCGTAAACGGTGGTTTTGTGTTAGAAAGGAAGCATTTCTCTCCTCTATCAGCTCACCGTGATAACAGGTTCTGGGAATTGTATCATTATAAAATAAATGCTTCCCCAGGGTGAGATTGTGATTTGGACCTTTTGCCTGGGCAGGGAGCTGTAGGCATCTGCTTACTCCCCGCGGGGCAGGTGGGTGGGAAGGGGAGGATCCAAGGCTCGCCTTGCCCTCCCCCCACTCCCCGCACACCCCGAAACACTGGTTCTTGGAGCTGTGTTGCCGCAGTGGGGGTTGTTCTCTGCTGCTATTATAGACTAGCAGCAAATCACTCTAAGAACCAGGGGTGCTGGTCTTTACTCAGAGCTGGGCCTGAAGGTGCCATCTAGACATAGGAGTAGTATTTGCTGTTTGTATTGCAGTAGCCCCTGGGAGCTCTGGTTGTAGATCAAGACCCCATTGTGCTAGGCGCTGTACAAACGCAGAACAAAAAGACGGTCCCTACCCCAAGGAGCTTACGGTCTAACGATCCATATTGATAACATGAATACTGATTACACCAGTGTTCCCCCCTCCATCTTGACAATGCATAGCGTTAAACAGGGACACACTCCCACATGTCTGCCACCTTGTCCAGCAGCTGCCTGGTGGTTAGAGATAAAGTCCTCTCAGCTTTGCCCTCCATGCTACCCATCCCTTCCTCCCTCCTGTGACGGTTGGAATAGCCTGGTACTTGGAGGGGAGCCTCAGCTCACTCACGTGAGTCTGTTGCCAGCCTTTAGGTCACCCAATAATCATTTTAGATCAAAACTTCCAAGTGTGGCTCTCTGCGGGGCAGCTCCCCGTGGCAGACAACGGGGCTGCCAATCCCCATCTTCCTGCTGACTTGGGAGGCTCTCGCGGCTGCTACATTAAGCATTTATGTTAATACCTTATCAGGCAGTCACATCCCATGGCTTATCATTTTCATCAAGTCTTGGTTTTATGGTTGAAAGGAATTACTTTCAAAAGACCATTACCAGCCTCCCTCTTTCTCACGGTCTTATGCTTGCCTGCTATTAAGCTTTTCTAGAGGCAGGGTTTTTTTGAGTAAAGCTCATAAAAGCTACTATTTATAAGTTCCTTGTTCAAGCCCCCTTACATCAGCCACCGCCTTGGACTCTCTGATGGACTGAAATGATCCTGTTTGAATCTACTGGCAAATTCACTGGGAAGGAGCAAAGACACTTTTTTCACATGGGCCACATTCTCCGCAGGGGTCAGATGCCAATAGAGCCACCCCCACAGAGAATTTGCCCCCCAAGGTGTATGATCAGATTGTGGCTGAGCCCATGCATAGGTGTGAGAGGATGTGGGAAGGTGCAAGGAGTCTCATTCAGGAGCTGAGCACAGCTGGCCCACCCCCAGATGCAAGACCTAGTTCTGGTCACTCATGGCAATAGCTAGTGTGGGAACTGTGATGTGGGATGCTGGTGGGAAAAGCACACCAAGCAGGCTGAGCATAAGAACCAGAGTGTGGTCGGTCAGGCCTTGTGGTCAGAGTCGGGAGTCAGGAACTGGAGCTGGGGGGTCGGAGTTGGAGATGGAGTCAGGAGTCAAGCCAGGGCAAGAGTCAGGAGTAGGGCAGAGGAGCAGGGACCTGGAGCAAGGCAGGAATCATGAGCTGAGGAGGATTTGGGATGAGGAGGGCAGGAATCTGGAACAGGCAGGAAGACAGGGCTCAGGAATTAGGCGAGTCAGGGTCCAAAGAGGCAGCCAGCCAAGGATCCACCTAGTTGCTCAGATAAGTTCCTGACATGTATCCTTCTGGCTTGCATAATGTGTCTGAAACAATCGGTGGGGCTGGATGTCTCCCCAGTCAGGACTTTCTGGGCAGAGGGCCTGGTAAGCTAGAGCTTTGCTATCTCCCTTCTCCAGTGATTCCGGTGAGCTGCCAGTGGCAGGCCAGGGTCTGAGCTCAGCCTGGGGACCTGTGGGCTAGGTTCAACACCTGCAATCCCTCACACTAAGCCCAACAGCTGTGTGCGCATGTTTCTTCCACGCTGGTCAGCTGCCTGAGCTATCACCCCACTGCCTGAGTTCACTCTGCTGAGCACCCTTCTGTTCCCCTTGCAGTTGTGAATTTCCTTCTTCCTGCTCCTGCTGTGCTTGCCAATCAGCCCCAGAGCCAGGGCCTTCTCTGCCACCCCCCACATGCACACTTACAGCCCCACAGCTGGCAGGCAGAGGGCTAAACGTGCAGACTGAGGAAGAGGAAGAGGCGGGAGGAAACGGGGAAGGCACCAGTGATTGGGGGAATGAGGGAGATGGAGGAGAGGGAAATAGAGGAACACAGGAAAATAATGCAACTAGGGGCTGATTCACAAAAGGCAAACTAACGAATCTAAACTCCACAGGCAACTTACTGTGGGCTGATGAGACTCCCACTACTGCCACCAGGGGTGCGATACTAGGCGAGTCCTGGGAATCAAGTAAACATCCACAACAGCAAACATCATTCTAATCTGATCCAGTTAAATGTGTGATGCCTTGGCCTCCCTAATGGCCCTCAACTTGGGTTCTCAGGGGGACTTTAACAGGGAACAAATGCCAAAGAGAGCTCCTGGCCATTTATTCTGGAGAGCGCCAGCCCATGAGACAACAGGAAAAGGCTCCCAGCTGCTGTAATGGCACAGTGGGTGGGGGTGAAAGGCTGTCTTGCTGATTAAACCTATCCAGAGTGTGTTGTGGCTGCTGTGGGACTTGGGAGATCTGGGTTCAGTTCCTCATTCTGGCACTGATTTCCTGAGCCACCTCAGTCAAATCACTTTATCTCACAGTCCCTGACTGAGGCAAGCACTTAAGCAGCTGCTTACATGCATTTCTATTTAGGAGAACAGTTAAGCACATACGCAGGAGCTTCCCTGTCCTGGGGCCTTAGTGCATCCTCTCTGTAAAATGGGGATCGAATAGTTCTCAGCATCACAAGGGGGGTTGTGGAGATGTATTTGTTAATGGTAATGGGGTGGTCTCACACTGTGGTACTGGGGGCCATAGAAATGCCTACACGAAGCCAGCATTTTGAGAATCATTGCCAAGTTCTTGAGTTGAACCTAGAAGCAAAAAGGAAGTCAGCTGCGAGACATAAGCCGAGGGGTTCTGTGCTGACAGTGACTAGCCCTGCGCAGGAGGACAGCTGCATTCTGAGCCGCTTGTCATATGTAATTCGCTCTGTTCTTCAGGGTCTCAGCTTTCATTAAACAAGAGTTGCTAGCCTTCTGGCTGTACAGCAAGGCTTGATGCTATAAACTGCCCTGTGCTCTGGAGTCAGGGCATCTTTGGATTTTCTGAGACAGATACATTCCTACCATGTTCATAGTGGTATTTTTCACTGATGAGTTAAAAATGGATCTCAGCACCTTGTCATGCCACTTGCCAATAACACAAAAACTCTTCAAATGCCTGCATCAGACACTACTGCAGTCACTTTCCATTGCCTGTGCAAAACAGTATTGTAGCAGTCGGAGAGAAGGACCGTACGAATGATTGTGCCCTGGGGCAGACACATGCATCATACATATGGACACCTGGATAGACAGAGCGGGCTGCTGAAGCCAGGGGAGAGCAGCTCTTTCCTGCACACCATGGGCTGCACAAAGTGAGCAGCCGCTTCCAGGAGAGCTTTGACTGTTAATTGACTGTTAATGGGAGTTTTGCTCCTAAATGCTTAACTCCCATTTGAAAATGAGATTTTGGCTCCTAAATCAGTTAGGTGTTACAGTGCTGAGTGCAGCAGTGCCTAAATACCTTAACAAATCTGGGCCTAAGGGTCCGATTCAATGTGCACTGAAATCAGCAGGAATCTTTCCATGGATTGGTGTTTATTTCACAGAAGAGAAGAGTACCACGTGCTGTAACTGCAGAGAGAGCCTTTTGCCCCTTCACCAGAATGAGAGGAGACTCGTATGAAAACCAAAGGGGTTTTTGAAATGAGAGAAGGAAATGTATTTTTATGCACCAGGTAAATAAGCTATGGAACCAGCAGCCACTAGATATTATTGGAGCAAATATCATAGTCAGATCCAGTACAGGATTAGACCCGTGTGTGAATGAGAACAGCATCACAGTTCCGGAAGCAGGGATCAGATTAAAAGGATTATCAATCTGTCAGCGTCAGGGTATAAGATCATTATCATCTGGGGCCGCATAGCGCTTTCCCTCTCCTGACTCATGGTAAAGTGTTGCAGAATTGGCTGCACTCTTGTAACTTCCTAAGAATCACCTGTCCTTGGTAAGCACTGGAGACAGGGTGGCAGGCTAAATGGGCCCTTGGTCTTCTTGGGTGTGGCAATTCCTCTCCCTGCGTTTCTGAGGCTTGATTTAGACATCAAATCCTTGTAGTATTCTTGTCAGCAAGTTAAGGAAGTATGGGCTGGATGAATGCACTATAAGGTGGGTAGAAAGCTGGCTAGATTGTCGGGCTCAACGGGTAGTGATCAATGGCTCCATGTCTAGTTGGCAGCCGGTATCAAGTGGAGTGCCCCAAGGGTCGGTCCTGGGGCCGGTTTTATTCAATATCTTCATAAATGATCTGGAGGATGGTGTGGATTGCACTCTCAGCAAATTTGCAGATGATACTAAACTGGGAGGAGTGGTAGATACGCTGGAGGGGAGGGATAGGATACAGAAGGACCTAGACCAATTGGAAGATTGGGCCAAAAGGAATCTGATGAGGTTCAATAAGGATAAGTGCAGGGTCCTGCACTTAGGACGGAAGAACCCAATGCACAGCTACAGACTAGGGACCGAATGGCTAGGCAGCAGTTCTGCGGAAAAGGACCTAGGGGTGACAGTGGACGAGAAGCTGGATATGAGTCAGCAGTGTGCCCTTGTTGCCAAGAAGGCCAATGGCATTTTGGGATGTATAAGTAGGGGCATAGCGAGCAGATCGAGGGACGTGATCGTTCCCCTCTATTCGACATTGGTGAGGCCTCATCTGGAGTACTGTGTCCAGTTTTGGGCCCCACACTTCAAGAAGGATGTGGATAAATTGGAGAGAGTCCAGCGAAGGGCAACAAAAATGATTAGGGGACTGGAACACATGAGTTATGAGGAGAGGCTGAGGGAGCTGGGATTGTTTAGCCTGCAGAAGAGAAGAATGAGGGGGGATTTGATAGCTGCTTTCAACTACCTGAAAGGGGGTTCCAAAGAGGATGGCTCTAGACTGTTCTCAATGGTAGCAGATGACAGAACGAGGAGTAATGGTCTCAAGTTGCAGTGGGGGAGGTTTAGATTGGATATTAGGAAAAACTTTTTCACTAAGAGGGTGGTGAAACACTGGAATGCGTTACCTAGGGAGGTGGTAGAATCTCCTTCCTTAGAGGTTTTTAAGGTCAGGCTTGACAAAGCCCTGGCTGGGATTATTTAACTGGGAATTGGTCCTGCTTTGAGCAGGGGGTTGGACTAGATGACCTTCTGGGGTCCCTTCCAACCCTGATATTCTATGATTCTATGATTCTATCTCTAACTCTACTGGTGAAAGATACCAAGCTGTGCACAACCTCTGGCCAAGTGCACCTTGGAATGAATAGCGAACCATTTTCGCATCCCTTTAAATCCCATTTTCACCTGCTTATGTGGTACAGGCTAGAGCCTTGCTGGTGATGCATATTGCAGCTTGAAGCTAAATCCACTTGTCACCTTTTAAAAATAAACTCTCCTGTCCTGCTTTGTTCAGTCTTGACTGAGTAACATGGGGCTGGGCTCAGCAAAGCAGCTAAGGGGATGATTTGTAATATGCACATGCTAACTAGAATGAAGGGCCAAACCCTGAGAGGCGCTGAGCATTGCAGTCAATGTTAGATCAAAGGCAGTTAATATGCTTGCAGTTTATGATGATGACCTATAAGGATTGTGGTAGGACTTAGAGGCCTCAGTTAGGGATCAGGGCCCCATTGTGCAAGGCAGAGACCAACAGTCAATCCCTGCTCCAAAGGCTTTACAGTCTAAATTGAAGATGAGCAACAACAGGTGGAGGATGTTAACAAGCAGACAGGGGATAAGGAGCATAAGGTGACAACTGTGAACCTGGGGCTTTCTGGCTGCACTCTGGGAAAGTGGATGTCCAGACTCAGGAATTAGTGGTTTTAACTAAATATGCAAAGGGCAAACTATTTGGAGAGGCTATTCAAAGGAAAGGAATCACTGGGTAAGTCCAAATACATCTTTTCTATAGTCACTTTCAGCGCCTAGCCAATCTCTGGGCCAGATCCTCAGCTGATGCAAATCATAGCAATGCCAGTGCAGTCACTGGAGCTACATTGATTTACACCAGCTGAGGATATTGGCTGGGATTTCCAAATGGCCTATGTGGCTGAAGTCAATGGGAGTTGTGCTCCTGAATCTCACTCCTGGCCCATTATGTGTGCGTGGAACCATACCCCTAATGGATTGTAGAGCAAGCCTCTCCCACAGGATGTTTTATAGCGCTGGAGCCCTTTGTTGCTGCTGGCAGTCAGGTTGGGTTAGGGCTGGAGAAGGTAGGACCCTGGCTGCTTTCTTTAGGCTGGTCAAAGCCATTTTGTCTCGGAGAGGTTTTGGCAAGACCCCATCTATTGTCATTCATGTCAATTGAGCTGGGCTGATTCATGCCAGCTGAGGATCTGGCCTTTTGGGTATTTATAATCAAACTCGTTCTGTCTTGTTTTTATTCCATCTCACTCTCTTGCTGTAACCACGTTCTGCAGTGAAGTCACATGGGCCCTGTGTGTTGCCCCCAACGCCCTGATACAGGGCCGATATGTATCACCCTCCACTCCCCATCACACAAGGGAGTGTGACAAGACCGAAGGAGTGTAAGTTCAAATGAACAACCATCCCCCTGCATTGTCCGGAGCATTAAGAACTGTGGTGACTGACTGGGTGTAGTTACTGCACCTTTAAGGTCTGGAACAGACTGCATGGTGGAGTTCAAATGACTTGGCAGCCAGCAGTCACTTGCGGCTGGAGTTGAGGGTGGAGACCGAGGCCATGAATGAACTGGTGCTGGATGTAGCTGGTAAATAAGGACCTGCTCAATGAGATTGCTTGATACCTTTTTTTTTTGTGGTTGCCACTATGTGCTTCTTGCTCTTGCTGTTTCTTCCCATTAAAATAGCTGCAGTTAACTAAAAAGACATAATGGATTTCAAGAGACATACTGCAAATTGCCCCTCTTGTCCTTCAGCAGATGCCGCCTTAGCCAACTTTCTCAGTGCTCTGTCTTTGGTTCCTTTATTTTTAACTAACTTCTCTGGGTTTCTCTAGCTCACATGCTTTAAAAAGAGTAGCTCAGACTGCCTCCCCCAGGGTAATAAAATGCAGCCCACTGGCCACCCTTTCTCTGTAATTGCAGCGCGAGGGCAAAGCTGAGCAACGGCAGGTTTTTGTAGCTGGTGAATTCCAACAAGCAATTTCTATTTCCAGGGCAGATGTGAGAGCCAGCCAGTGTTAGGGTTGTGGGCATTTTTAGGATTAAACATGTATGCAAATGTAGATGCAAATGAGGTGCGTCCTTTGGGCATCTGGCTAGTTACTAATATGGCACTCAGTGTCCAAAGTTTGGCTTATAAGAGGAAGAAGAAAGCCTGCGGTTGCTTCCCTTAAGCCTTTCTTACAGAGAGCCTGTTTTTCTGAATGGCATTTAGTGCTCGTGTGCAATGTAATGTGGCTGCAATGTGTGTCTCTCATTTAAAGCACATAGACGCAGGAGGTAGGTGGAGTCTTGTTTCAATTTCACAGCACGAGGATGGGTGGAGCATAGTTGGGAGAACAGTTCCCCAGGCTCATCTGTCACTTTGTGGCTAATGTAGTCAGCCCACAGGTATTGCGTTCAGTTCAACAGGAATTGGCCTGAATTGCCCATGCTCTAGGCTGATCTGATGGTAAAAAGATACTGACCTCATGAACATGAGCATTAGAAACAGCTCTTGTAAAACCAAGTGGCAAATGGAAGGGGGGGTGGGGGAACCAGTGCTGCAGGAGTATTTTGAATGAAAAGGAAAACTCTATGCTTTGCATTTCTTCCTATTAAAAAATGCTAATGGCCACTGGATCTTCTGATTATTTAATATGATTCAGAATAAGAAGTATTTGTATTCATTTCTAAAGATGATGTGCAGACCTGATCTTAAACTGATTTAGACAGCATTGTACATCAAGAAAAATGAGAAGGGAAAAAGTCTAATGTATAGTAATTTTTTTACATTGTGCTTCTTGCCAGCCTGCACAGAATTTTAAGCTATAGATACATGCTATCTCCAAAGTTTACATTACAAAAGAACATCAGACGTATACCGTTAAGTACTATAAGAGCAGGAAATGCCAAAATGAAGATGACATGCTCAGCTTTAACTCTGTCCCTTTGCACTGTGCATGATGATACAGTCGTTAATAACATGAACACGTGATATACCTCAAATACTGCTATATTATTCTTATTCTTATTTATTATTTGTATGATCAAACTGCCTAGGAGCCCCATTCATAGACAAGGACCCCATTGTGGTAGACACTGTGTACACACACACACAGAGCAAAAAACCAGCCCCTTCAGTGTTGTCTACAGTCTAAGATGCACTGCAGTGGTGTATGACACTCCTCCAATAATATGTATTAGGATCTGGAGTGACCCTCCCATTGACATTATGCAGGTAGATATGGCTACCAGCTGGTGTAGGTAATTGCTCTCCTTTTCATTGTACAAAGAGCTAACAGACTTATTCCCAGCTTCCCTGCACTCTCTACGTTTTATTTCTTTACCCTTAATTGAGGTCCACTTCCTGTTTTTAAAGAGATTCTCCCAAGTGTCTGTGAAGGCAGGCAACGTCCACCTCCTTTTGTATTACTATTAAGGTTTATTCCATGTCTTTAAAACACAGGGAGCCAGCTAGAGGTGGGTTGGCACTATAAGCATGTTTGGATCTGAAAAGGAAATGGAATGCAATCTTTTTCCCATCTGGGCTAAGCAGGCTTGAATCTGTTAACAGACTATGGAAAGAAGGAGGCTGGCCAAAGACTGTAAACAAGACCAAAGCCCTGAGGCTGGCCAAGTAGGTACAATTCCACTGACATCAATGGAGCTTAAGGGGCATACACCGGCAGTGAATTAGGCCCCTAGCGCGTGTGATGGAATGAAATCCCAAATGATCTGTAATATATGTTCGACTGGTGCACAAATCAGACTGGTGTGTGTGTGTATATGTATCTGTTTGTGCACCAGTGAAATTCTATTGTTTGAAGCCGTTCAGAGTTTTGGAATAATAGAAATAGCATTGGAGTAGGTGGATTAGTGGGAAGAATAAATAGATGGCAGTTAAAGGTGCATGATAAATGCAATTTAACACATGGTTCTGCAGTGTATAGTATGAATATTACCACTTCATGTGTATCGTATATATGTGGTTTGATCCCACCCAGCCTTGAGAGCTGAACTGGGTCAGTGCTTGGATAGGAGAAGCAAAAAAGAGGTGCTGGAGTCTTAGTAAAGGCACTCTTCTGTCTGAGTCCATGCTGAACCAATTCCCGTGGTGCTCGAGGTTGTTGGGCTGCTGGAAGTGCCATGTTTCGAAGGAGGTATGAAACTGGGGTCCTGACCACTTGTGGTCATTAAAACTAGAACAAGAGGCCCATATATTGATCTCCTAAGATTGTTGTGAGGCTTATTTAGCAGAGCTGGCAGAATAGTGCAAAAATGTTTCCCGTGATTATTACATTTTTACAGGATTTTATTTAATCTATGTTTGCCCCCTTTTATGTTTGCTGTCTGTGTATATACATGTCAGCCAGGTTGTAGGCAGAAATGTTCACCAGAAGAGTGAGCTTTGGGGACTTGATTTTCATTTACACTAAAGCTCCTGTAATGGGGGTGTAAATGTAGTTCATATCCTTTTACACTGCCAGAGAGATAGGTGTGTGTGTGGGCTTCATGTAAATGAGAATGAAGGTGAATATTTGTGGAGACTGGATTTTGAGTTTATAGAGTATTTGTCTGCTTATCCAAACAGAGAACAAACCGTACCGTGTGACCTATGTGTCCAATCAAAGTAGCTCAAATTTCAACTAATGGCAGTGAACTGCTTCCAAACATGACCAAGAATTATTCATAGAAATTAGGAATAATTCCAAATAACAAATTATGTAAAGCAAATTGCAGGCGGCTTGTAAAGTTCACAAAGAGAAAGGGGCTGTGAACTATTTACCTATCTCCATTTGTTAATTGATGGTTATAAAGTACCATGAGGTACTTGGACATACGGTTGCCAATTTTAGTTGGATGTATTCTTGGAGATTTCAGCGCACAAAATGATCTTTAATTCTTGGAGACTTCAGGCCAATCCTGGAGGGTTAGCAACCCTACTTGGACGGAAGGCATTCTAGAGGGCACAGTACTATATAATGTAATTTCTTTTAACACTGAATAGATTAATTGTTTAATCTCACTTCCCTTTCTCATGGTTATATGAGACATGCTCTTCTTTGAATACATATATATTATTAAAAACACAAACTAGGTGTTCGTGAAGATGTATTTAAATTGAAATGTAATACTTGTATTTTAATAAAAACAATTAATAGTCTTTCCCTGGGGATACCAAAGTGATTTTTGTGTGTGTCACATATGCAGTGATGAGGTAACAGTTCTGGTCAGTTTTGGGGCTTAATTTATGGATAATTAGGAAAAATAAATAGCTGGACAACAGGTGTAGGAGTATTGGCTAGCGGACAGGGCCCTGACTGAGTAAAGTATAAGACACTTGAGTAATTTTACCAAGTGACTTATCCCAGGGAAATTAACGAGATCATTGACATGCATAATCTTAGGCATGTGCCTAAGTCACGTGTGACAGTTGCTTAAACTGGGGTTTAGAGCAGGGCATTGGAAATTAGGAGTCTTGGCTTCTATTTCTGGTTTTACAGTGTGATCTTGTGTAAGTCATACATTAGAATCAAGAGGAAGACCAAGGACAGGGTAGGCCCATTACTCAATGAGGGGAAAAAAAACAATAACAGAAAATTTGGAAATGGCAGAAGTGCTTAATGACTTCTTTGTTTCGGTTTTCATCAAGAAGGTTGGTGGTGATTGGATGGCTAACATAGTGAATGCCAGTGAAAATGAGGTAGGATCAGAGGCTAAAATAGGGAAAGAACAAGTTAAAAATTACTTAGACAAATTAGATGTCTTCACATCACCAGGGCCTGATGAAATGCATCCTAGAATACTCGAGCTGACTGAGGAGGTATCTGAGCCATTAGCGATTATCTTTGAAAAGTCATGGAAGACGGGAGAGATTCCAGAAGACTGGAACCAGGGCAAATATAGTGGCAATCTATAAAAAGGGAAATAAGGACAACCCAGGGAATTACAGACCAGTCAGCTTAACTTCTTTACCCGAAAAATAATGGAACAAATAATTCAGCAATCAATTTGCAAACATCTAGAAGATAATAAGGTAAGTAACAGTCTGCATAGATTTATCAAGAAGAAATCATGTCAAACCAACCTGATAGCTTTCTTTGACAGGGTAACAAGCCTTGTGGATGGGGGGAAGCAGTAGATGTGGTATATCTTGACTTTGTAAAGCTTTTGATACTGTCTTGCATGACCTTCTCATAAACAAACTTGGGAAATGCAACCTAGATGGAGCTACTGAAAGGTGGGTGCATAACTGGTTGGAAAACCGTTCCCTGAGAGTAGTTATCAGTGGTTCATGCTGGAAGGGCATAATGAGTGGGGTCTCGCAGAGATTAGTTCTGGGTCCGGTTCTGTTCAATATCTTCATCAATGATTTAGATAATGGCATAAAGAGTACACTTTTATAAGTTTGCAGATGATACCAAGCTGGGAGGGGCTGCAAGTGCTTTGGAGGATAGTATTATAATTCAAAATGATCTGAACAAACTGGAGAAATGGTCTGAAGTAAATAGGATGAAATTCAATAAGGACAAATGCAAAGTACTCCATTTAGGAAGGAACAATCAGTTGCACACCTACAAAATGGGAAATGACTGCCTAGGAAGGAATACCGTGGAAAGGGATGTGGGGCCATAGTGGACCACAAGCTAAATATGAGTCAACAATGTTAATACTGTTATAAAAAAAAGCAAACATCATTCTGGGATGTATTAGCAGGAGTATTGTAAGCAAGACATGAGAAGTAGTTCTTCCTCTCTGCTCAGCACTGATTAGGCCTCAAGTGGAGTGTTGTGATCAGTCCCATGCACCACATTTCAGGAAAGATGTGAACAAATTGGAGACAGTCCAGAGAACAGCAACAAAAATGATTAAAGGTCTAGAAAACATGACCTATGAAGGAAAATTTTAAAAAATTGGGTTTGTTTAATCTGGAAAAGAGAAGACAGAGGGGACATGATAACAGTTTTAAAGTACATAAAAGGTTGTTATAAGGAGGGGGGAGAAAATTTGTTCTTTTTAACCTCTGAGGATAGGACAAGAAGCAATGGGCTTAAATTGCAGCAAGGGCGATTTAGGTTGGACATTAGGAAAATCTTCCTAACTGTCAGAGTGGTTAAGCACTGGCATAAAGTGCCTAGGGAGGTTGTGGAATCTCCATCATTGGAGATTTTTAAGAGCAGGTTGGACAAACACCTGTCAGGGATGGTCTACATCAGGGATCGGCAACCTTTGGCACGCGGCCCATCAGGGAAATCCACTGGCAGACTGGGACGGTTTGTTTACCTGCAGCTCCCACTGGCCGTGGTTCGCCATTCCAGGCCAGTGGGGGCTGCGGGAAGTGGCGTGGGCTGAGGGATGTGCTGAGCCGCCGCTTTCCGCAGCGAGAGGGAGCTGCGATCGGCTGAACCTGTGGATGCTGCAGGTAAACAAACTGTCCCAGCCAGCCAGCGGATTTCCCTGATGGGCCGTGTGCCAAAAGTTGCTGATACCTTGTCTAGATAATACTTAGTCCTGCTTAGTGCAGTGGACTGGACTATACGACCTCTCGAGGTCCCTTCTAGTTCTGTGATTCTATGAAGTCATTTCACAGGCCCTGCCTCTGTTTGTCCAGCAGGTTGAACTAATTAATGTTTGTATGTTTGTTTGAAAAGAAGACAAATGTCCTGGTCTTTGGTAAAAGGACAAAGAATAATGATGATGATTATTACAAAATATGTTCATTTATTTCAGCATATATCGCATGCTTGTTCTCAAGCTCTGAGCACATGAACCAATCTATTGAAAAACACATGTATACAACATCTGTTGTCAACATCAAAACACTCCCCAGCTGAAAAAAAACTGAGGACTTGCCTCATTCAACTGCTCCCTTGGAGGAAGTCTGGTTAAACTGACTGTGCAGTGCCCTGAAAGTCAGTAAATTCTGGCTCTGGCAGGCCTAAAATGATCTCATACCCAGCTATTCTTATTCATATTATAGTAGTCCCCCCCCCACCCCCCCCCCACCCCCCCCGTGTTCTGGGTACAGAATGACAGACTGTCCGTGCCCCAAAGAGCTTACCTTCTAAATGGACAAGAGAAAAAGTGAGAGGAGAAACTGAGGCACAGAGTTGTGAAGTGACTTTTCCAAGGTCATGCAGCAGGAGAGCTGGGAATAGAACTCGGGTCTCCTGTGTCTCAGGCCTGTGCCCTGCCCACTAAACCATGGTCTAGGTAAACTTGCTAAAAAAATGTTTTGGAAAACATGGAAAGTCCAGCCTAAGGCCTCAATCCTGCAATGAGCCCATCATTGGATAAAATCCAGGACTTGTATGGAGCCCCACTGGCTTCAGTGATGCTCCATCCAGGCTCAGGGATCCATCCACCCGGAGCTCATTGCAGCATTGGGGTTTAAAATATTATCCCTGTCCCCGTTACTTTGCCATCCCGGGGCATGTGTGAGAGTTTTCAGGGCTGTGCAAAAATAGCGAACCTTTTCACTATTGGGTGCAAATTCCCATTTTCTCTCTGGGACATTCCATCCTCCTCCCCAAATTCTCTCTTGTGTGATGTTTTCACAATTGGTAGCTTTTGCTGTAAAGCATGTAAAATTTTGCAAGTGGTGATGCACACATTGCCCTCCAGCTAAATTATATTTCAGACTGTGAAATTCCAAACATTGAGGCTTTCACATGTAAACCACAGGAAAATGGACACATCTGCACTCCACAGGGCCCTGCTTTCAAGAAAACTATTGATCAGAATGTTTCCCAGGATTATAGTGACTCGTGACTAATTTTGCTCAATCAAACGTTTGGAATTTCAATTGGAATGTTCTGCACAGCCCTGATCAACTGCTGCTTCAGCTCTGGACATTTGGTTTAAACCTCAGGCAGGTAACTAACTTGTGCTCCCATGCTGCAAAGGGATTGTTACGGGTCCAATAGCACTCCACCTACGTGGCTGTATTTGCAGGACTGGGACCTGGACACCCTCTTCTCAATCTTCTCCTGTATGGGCTCCAATCCTGCCATTGACAGATGGACTTCTGCACCTGTGTGGAGCCCTGCTGAAGACAGTGAGGTTCCACATGGGCCTCAGGGCTCATTTTGCCCCTTCCCCCCTTCTTTTTTTCAGCTCTTTGGGACTCGTGTGCCTTTGAGTGCAGACCAAACAAACACCATGTAAGAGCGCAAGTCGCTGGTCTTGCTGCTCATAGTTTGTGGTGAGAAGGGTGCTGATTTTCAGGACAAGGAAGAATTATAATGGCTCTTTGGAGATACTAAAATGCATGACCTTTTTACAGAGCTATTTTATTGAGTCTTATTTGAGGTGGGTGAACTGGTTTCCATTTGTCTTATAAACTCCACTCTGAAAGTTTCTTATAGGCTGAAACTTGATATTTGTGGCTGTTTGTGGAATGGGAATAAGTCCGATCAAAAGAATAAAAGAGCATTTGAGTTTTGGTGCAAATAAGTTTTCAGTAACAATTTGGGGTACAGAAAAGTGCCATATAAAATATTTCTTAATAAAACCCAAACAAAGAGAGGAAGGGTTCTCTCAGACGAAAGATAGTCTGGGGGGCTAGGGCTATAGATGAGGTTTCAGGATATTCCATAGATTTGTAGGTTTTAAGATCTGAGAGCCCCTATTGATCATATAGTCTGACCTCCTGCATAGCAAATACCGGAGACCTTCATCCTGGCATTCTTGCATCAACCCTAATCAGTTGTGATCTGAGATCTTGGTTCAGTTTTTGGCTTCACCACAGACACCCTGAGTATCCTTGTGTATCCATGTGTTCCCATCTTTGAAAAGGGATAATAAATAATCCTTCCTTTCTTCCACCCTTTGTCTGCCTTATCTGTGAGCTTGCAAACTCTCTGGGTAGAGACTGCCTCTCACGATGTGCCTGCACAGCACAATGGGGCCTAATCTCAGCTGGGGCCTCCAGGAACTAGCGTAATACAAATAATAATAGTGTTAATCAGGGCTGATTCTGCCACCCATTGTCACTCTGCCTAGTACCTGACTGTTCTTCTAGACCCATTTGTTTCAATGGGACTTCAACCCAAGTAAAGGTCTTGGAATCTGGCTCCTCCCAAACCAGGTGCCCCACTTTCCAATTGTACCAGGAGCTTGCTGCTATTTAAATAAATCATAATCAAATAAAAACAGGACTTTTGACTGCTCCAGGGACGGTTCCGTCTTCAGAGGGGCATGCAGTGATTTAGCTATTAAGGTTAATGCTTGTCTTCCTGCTGTCTGTTGAAACTCTGGGCTAGGCAGTGCAAATAGCTTAGCCGGTAGTTTTAAAGGTCATTGTGCAAGGAAAAAAAAAGATCATACACTGCTCATGGAAATGTCCTTAGTAATCACTGCCTGCTTAAGGGAGGAAGGGGCGAGGGACTTCTGGAACATTTATCTCTTCCTGCTGATAGTTTTGTGACAGGCCTTGGATTAGTGGCAGCTCTAACAGTGTGAGGCTATATCCTTCTTTTATCTATGTCTCTCTGTACGATTTATTTCCTGGGTTGTGGTGGTGCTGCCTGGCATTTGAGCTGTAGTTACTGCTCACCTTTCATTCCGGAGCCTCCTTTCCTCCCTAGACCATCTGTATCCCCCATCATCTTGCACTAAATGGTCACATGGCTTTGTTCCAGTTAATGAGCAGGGCATGCAGTTCCCTCCAAAATTACCATCCAGGCTGCTTCATTGCTTGGCAAGCAGGCAATTTTGTAAAATTAAAGTTGCTTGTAGTTTGCAGCTCTTAATTTTCTCCTTTGCTTCCACTGGACACCTATGCAAAATTTTCAGGAGTGCCCATCTTGAGACACCGTAGGCTTGATTTTCAGGGGTGCCAAGCACCTGCAGCTCCAATCAGAGTTGGTGGCAGCTGCAGATTCATAGATAGATTCATAGATATTTAGGTCAGAAGGGACCATTATGATCATCTAGTCTGAACTCCTGCACAACGCAGGCCACAGAATTTCACCCAGCACTCCTACAAAAAAACCTCACACCTATATCTGTGCTATTGAAGTCGTCAAATGCTCAACGCTTTCTGAAAATCAAGTCTAGGGTGTCGCATGTTGGCCACTTGAATAATAGGACACCTGAAATTAGTGGACAGTCCTGGAAAATTGATCTAAATGCCTCACTTTTGTGGTACATCTGATCAGCTCCAGACTGGTGGAACAAAATCCCACGATGGCCTCTTCCCCCAGTTCCGATGACACAGGTACTACACTGCCGTCTAGGGGATTGGCTGCACCGTTACCAGTCTATACATTTTCACTGCCACTTTCTCCTGGCTCCTTAGGTTCACTGTTCTGTTTTACCCAGTACACAGAGTGTCAGGCTTGAGCACTGTCAAGGTTCCTCCCCCACTCTGAACTCTAGGGTACAGATGTGGGGACCTGCATGAAAAACCTCCTAAGCTTATCTTTACCAGCTTAGGTCAAAACTTCCCCAAGGTACAAAATATTCCACCCGTTGTCCTTGGACTGGCCGCTCCCACCACCAAACTAATACTGGTTACTGGGGAAGAGCTGTTTGGACACATCTTTCCCCCCAAAATACTTCCCAAAACCTTGCACCCCACTTCCTGGACAAGGTTTGGTAAAAAGCCTCACCAATTTGCATAGGTGACCACAGACCCAAACCCTTGGATCTGAGAACAATGAAAAAGCATTCAGTTTCTTACAAGAAGACTTTTAATAAAAATAGAAGTAAATAGAAATAAAGAAATCCCCCCTGTAAAATCAGGATGGTAGATATCTTACAGGGTAATTAGATTCAAAAACATAGAGAACCCCTCTAGGCAAAACCTTAAGTTACAAAAAAGATACACAGACAGAAATAGTTATTCTATTCAGCACAATTCTTTTCTCAGCCATTTAAAGAAATCATAATCTAACACATACCTAGCTAGATTACTTACTAAAAGTTCTAAGACTCCATTCCTGGTCTATCCCCTGCAGAAACCAGCATACAGACAGAGAGACAGACCCTTTGTTTCTCTCCCTCCTCCCAGCTTTTGAAAGTATCTTGTCTCCTCATTGGTCATTTTGGTCAGGTGCCAGCGAGGTTACCTTTAGCTTCTTAACCCTTTACAGGTGAGAGGAGCTTTCCCCTGGCCAGGAGGGATTTCAAAGGGGTTTACCCTTCCCTTTATATTTATGACAAGCACTATGTTTATTTTCATAGAATCGCTACCTGCTCTTGAGCTTATTAGCCAGAAATGAAACATGAGCCTTGGACATGGAATGGATCTGCTCATGTTTGGGACCAGGTTAATTCTTGAGTTCTTTCAGTAGTGTCCCCGAATGCCATCCTCCCCTTTGTCTTTCCTCAGCAGAGCTGTTGGATTGTGACCTCTTGGAGGAGGGGATGCAGTCATGGCTTTCAGAAAGGCAGGTCTGAGGCAGGCATTTAACAGTGGCTCTACCAACTTGTTCTTTCAGAAGAGTGAACTATAGGCTCACTACTGTAGCCTTATGGAGAGGAAAAATGATGGGAGATGGGGGGCAGAAGAGAGGGAGGATCCTGTTCACTTTCACTGTTTCCAAAAATGAAGCATATTCAAATATGTGCTTGTACCAAGCTTACATAAAGAATCCGCGACAAATGGGTGAATCCTAGTAATCTGCGGTGCACTCTGTAATCTTAATGTTCCTAGCACATTACAGCTCATGCACAGAGCTGAGTGACGGAATGAAAGCAGCTTTTCAAGTCTCCATTCTTCACCTTTTTAGTATGAAATTCTTGTTGATTGTGATCTTTGTTGGTGTTTTCTTTGTGACCAGAGTAATTTCCATGTTGACAGGCTTTTGTGCCTGTTTGCAATGCCATTTACGTCTTTGTTCTTTCCCTGACATTATCCTCTTATCTAGAATCAAGTGGTCTTCAGCTTGTTCATTGTACTGAACAGCTGAGTGGAAGGAAGGCTCCAGATAAGGAACAGAAATGGCATTGAAGGCTCATGCCAGGGGAAAGTCAAAAAGACTCAGGAGTCTTAGTTGAATAGGCACCCACAAATTTGAACACACTGGAACGTCTTTGCTCTGCCAAATTGACTCATAAATCTTATGAGGACATCCTCTCTCCTGTGAGATTTCTCGACTATTTTGCTTCTTGTCAGAGTGGAAATCTGACCGGATGCACCGTTGCTCATGGTCCATTGGCACTTCTCAGCCTAACCAGAGCTCGAAAGAGTAGCAGTGCCTGAAAATGTGCTGCAGAAAGCTGTCCTGCTTTGGGTGAGAGAGCTTAATGGGATCTAATGGGCCTTCTTCCTCTTGAATTTTCTAGGATAGAATTTCAGCAAAATGAATGGGGAAATTAATTTTCTGAACTTGTTTGAAGTTCATGTGTTGAGTGAAGGTTTGAGCTGATCTTTACTGTATTCAAACCAGCGTGATCATTTTTGCTGAAGCCCAGAAAAACACTCATCATGACTAGATGAGCTATGGCTAATGTCCTGATCCTGCAAAGACTTATGAACATGCTTATATTTAGATGCAATGAGTAGCCCAGAATTGTTCCCAGTGCATAAAGTTAAGCATACGTGTGAGTCTTTGCAGGATCAGGGCCGATCATTGTTGCATTTTTAATGGTTTTTCTTTCTAGTCTGAAAACTTCCTACTCAGTGTAACAGATGGGAACAATTTAGATTTTTTTGCAGGGAGGCTACCATTTGATATCTATAGGCCTTATCCAATATCCTGTTGAAGTCAAGGCTCGTCTTTTCCGTCTTTGCATCAGGCCCAGTAAGTAATTTAATGCAATGTTTTAGGGGTCCATAAACATTCACAACTGTCCAAAAGGAGATGGTGTGTGGAGCGTGGCTAGAATACAGCATATTGAGAATAAGTCAAAACAGGTGCTACTCCAACGAGGCCACATCATACTGAGTCCTTTTGTCACTAATGTGAAGCTCATTCATGTTGGTGGTTTCTGGGGTCCTGATTCAGCACAGCACTTAAGCGTGTGCTTAATTCTGAACACAGGTGGTGTCATAGAACTCAACAGAACTACGCACATGTAGAACTGGGCAATTTTTGTGTACAAATAATTTAGTCACCAAAAAATGCAGTTTGGGGTGACCAAATACTCTTCGTGAATTTGGGTCTAATTCAGTGAAGAGTTTTTTGGCTAACCAAAAGAATGAAAAAAAAAATACAAAAACAAAACCCCACCAAATTTTTGAAAATGTTTTACCCTTTTTGTTTGCCATTTTTGATGAAAGAGTGTGGACTATTCATTTTGAAACAATATTTAGAAGTTTAGCTACATCTATTAAAAAAAAAAGGTGGGGGGAAAGATACCTGAAACTCAAATAAACAAACACAACATTTCTCTTTACAGTGAGGGAAAAAATGCCATTTTTATTATGGGCTGACTCAAAACTGTTCCCCCCCCCTTCATTTTTTTTGGCTTGGCCACCAACTTGAAAAATCAACCATTTGCTCAGCACTACTAATGCGATCAAAGTTAAACACATGCTTAGCTGCTTTGCAGAATCAGTACCTTACTGAGCTTTAATTGAATATGTTATATCATATAGATTATATACATTGAGCATATTCTATATAATACCATCTGCATTAGAAATTTCTTCCACTGAGTTACCCATTTTCACGCTTGCAGCCACCTGTTTTAAGCTCCTAATCAAGGGGGATTGTGTTTAGGTTTAGGAAAGCCAGACTATAGCATTGGTATTTTCCTGTTCATCTCAATATTAATTGTATCTAGAAATGGGTTAGGGAGAGTGAAGACCCAATTTGTGTTCAGCATTTGTGTTTTTTTTGTTTTTTGTTTTAATAAAGGAAACAGTTATTTCTCACCGCCAAGTGTTTTATCAGAAAAGGTCACTTTAAATGTTTTCTGTGGCTTGTCCTGCTGAGGCTGAGTGCAGTGAGTTGCATCTGCCTGTCATGTCACGTTAGTGTTTATTGGGTACCATATAAGCAGAGTTGGCATATCATGAAAACCAAGTTGTTCTATGTGAAAATGGAAAAGTTTCAGCTTTCCAGAAGACAGGCTGGAGAAACATGGGCCTATAATGGGATCAGAAAAATTCACTTGTATGAGTGGGAGATAGGACCAGCTTTCAAGGGCCAGCTTCAGCTCCCACTCTCAACTGAGTGCCTCTCACTGACTTTGGGCAGTAGGGGGTACATTATTCAATTTGGGATGTGTCAGATCCTACTACCTCATCTGAAGATTTAATGTAACCAGAAGCAGGGCTTTTTCTGTTAAGCTACTTAGCTTAGCTCTTTAGCTGAGTCTTTTCAATGCTCTGTGTCTCACTTAGCCCAGTTTGAAAAACAGCAGTAATTAAGCCTCCTTTGTAAAGTGCTTTGAGATCTATAGATGAGACTAGAATACATGAGATCTAGGCATGATCGTTATTACTCCCACCCACAAGTATTTTGAAGAAAGAACAATGTGTGTGTACCTTTGGGCAGATCTCCAGACAAAGGGCAAAAGAAATGGGACACTTTTGCACCGATTAAAAGTAGAAATATATGATGTACTTCCACTATGGGTTTAGAGATTCCTGGAGCTTGAAGCAGCCAGCCATTCACGCTCCAGCCTAAATCCAAACTGCATTGCATCCCCTTGGGGAAGTTTCAGAAGGCCCCATGTGAACAAGATAACCTATTTTAAGGAAACATTGGGATTTTTTTACCAAGGGGGAAGAGGGGAAGCCCTGGAGTTGTAACTAATATAATATATTGTCTCTGTGTTGATAGTTCTCTCCCTTCTGGAGTGCTACATCACTTTCTAAGAGGCATCCATTTCAGATTTGGAACCTATATATCTTTAGGAATAATTTAGGCTCCAATTCAG
The DNA here is from genome assembly GCF_965140285.1 of Lepidochelys kempii. Classification (NCBI taxonomy): domain Eukaryota; kingdom Metazoa; phylum Chordata; order Testudines; family Cheloniidae; genus Lepidochelys; species Lepidochelys kempii. The sequence continues at coordinate 65,499,409 of NC_136388.1, forward strand.
AAAAGCATCCTCAGTCAAGCATTTTTTTTTTAACCTTTTAAGCCTATGCTTATGTGAAGTCCTTTGTAGGGGCTTAAAGTTTAAGTGCTTTCTTGAATCAGCATCACAGTCTTGTAATAGAGTTGGTGGCAAAGGCCATCAGATTCTATTATCCTGGATTCCTTTTGCACTATTCTGGTGACGTCCTTGAGGTAAATTGCAGTAAATGATAGTCCCCAAATAATGGATATGGCTTAGGACTTGATTGTCTCATTGCTCACTGTTTGTGTACAGTCCAAGAGCTACATCAAATCAGCCTTGAGGTGCTACCATAATAAAAGTAATTAATAATAATCAATCCTGCACCTATAAATGTCTTTAATCAAGCAAGAGAGAGCAAACAAGTGCTGCTCCAAACAGTTTTGCTTTCCCAGGGGTAGAATTGGCTGAGTATAAAATTTTCTGTGAATATTCACTCAAATAAAAAAATGAATTAATTTGGCCTTCCTTCATGCCCCTTTTGTATCTCATGAATATTTTAAAGGAGTTTACTGGCAAGAAACAGTATATTTGAAGGAAATATAGTGGAAGGTGAATTTAAATTTTTAATTACAAATGTTCCACTGGAAACCCGATGCTCAGAGCTACACTCAGCCAATCAGGGAAGAGAAAATTATCATGTGATCTGTTGGCCGAATCAAAACTAACCTCTACAGCTTGACTCTCAAACTTTAAATAGCAAATGCCCATAACTAACTTCTGGTGAATAATGTATAGACCAAGAATTTTAATTCTGAATAATGAATAAATTCAAAATAATCAGAAGCTGCTTGTGAACAATTCATAAAGAGAAAAATCTCATTGAATAATTTGGATCAAATCAATTTATTCAATCATCTCTACCCGAGTGGAGCAATCAACAATTCAAGTTGCACAAAATAAATGACCCAGCAAGAAGCTTTAAGAAAGTCATTTCCTAGAAACTATTTCTCAAAGTGTCATCACCAGACCAGCCAGAGCATTTGTATGGAAGAGTGGCTGCTGGACATTGTAGCATGGAAGGAATTTGTCCCTGTGAATCATGTATAAAATGTTTCACTGGAGGCTCCCACTCTGAGGGTCTTTTTGTGGGGAAGCACAGTTTAAAAGCAGCCGAAACCATGGTACTTTTTGCAAGAACAACAGTATTTGGAGCAAGAACCTAAATGACCCACTCGCTCCTGGTTCATGGCTGAAATATCTTCTGTAAGTGAAGCTGAGACAAGGAGATATGAGTGAGTGAGCCCAGTTAGGATTTATTTACTGATGATTCTGGTTCATTTATAGACTTATCTGTTTCTTCTCTGTCTTCACCAAACATCACCTCCTGGGGGCCCCAGCTTATCAAAGCACTTTAAGCACATGCTTAGCTTTAAGCACCTGAGATGTGCCATTGACTTCAATGGGGTGACTCACTTGATTACAGTTAAACAAGTGCTTCAGTGCTTTGCTAAATTTGGGGCACGGGAATATAAATAAATGGAAGAATCCTTCCCGGAGTAGGTAAAACATTGTCTGGCGAAATATTTATTCTGGACAGCAGATACAGATGGTGCTACAGTGAATCCCTGTATACTTACAACCCAGTATCTCTGGTGCCTTTTCCCTTGATAAGTTTTCCATATTATACATGTGGCTCTGAATTAAGGTTGGTCCATTTATTCTGAAGCATGCGTGAGGAGAGAGAATTTATTTCACCACTGTTGCTTAGTATGTAAATGTAACTGCCCCCTTGAGGGAGGTGAACCAGGTATTATCTATCCTTTTAATCTTTTATATTCGCAATAATTTAAACCTAGGAAATAGAACCACAGGAGAAAGACTGGGTGCTACTTATGTCCCACTGTTCCATTTCAAAGCATAATGGTAAAACATATCTTGAGTTTCCACTAAATAACATAAAAATAAAGGGCCAGAACCTCTGCTAGCATAAATCGGTGTAACTGATTTACATCAGCAGAGGATTGGGCCTAATCCTGAAAAGCTGCCCTTGACTTCAGTGGGACCTTTACTTTGCACAGGGCTGGAAGGTGAGACCTGCAGTCATAGAAAATGTTAGGGAATCACAGCCAGATTGAGAAGAACACCAAGGTCCAAATTTGCTGCTGGTGTCAAGTGACCCAGCTGCATTGACTCGGCACCCACAACTCCCAGTGAAGTCAATGGGAATTGTAGGCATTGAGCCCTTCACAGAGTTGGCTCTAATACTTGTAACAGATGCTAAATATAACAGACTAATGGTCCGGCTGGTAATCCTTTGCTCCTATTAGTTATGTTTGCTAATTACTATGATTTCATTATTCATACAGTGCCCTGTGTATGCATGATGCTTTATAGGCAAATAGAAGGATGAGGTCTCTGTCCCAAGAGGCTTACAATGTGAAGGAAATGATATCCGAACAGAAATTGGCCACAAATACTAGGGAGGAGACAACAGGAACCACTGCAATAAGGGTAAGTAAGGAGAGTCAAATCTCATGTTTCAGAGCATAAGGAATAAGGATGGATGCCGCCCCCTCACCCCAAGACAGCGGTGTGCAATGGCCCTCCTTGATTATCATACACATTGTAAGGTGAGTGATCACTTTAGATAAGCTATTACCAGCAGGAGAGTGGTGTGGGGGGAGAGAAAACCTTTTGAAGTGATAAACACCCATTTTTTCATGATCTGTGTGTATAAAAACATCCTCACTGCATTTCCCACTTTTATGCATCTGATGAAGTGAGCTGTAGCTCACGAAAGTTTATGCTCAAATAAATTGGTTAGTCTCTAAGGTGCCACAAGTACTCCTTTTCTTTTTGCAAATACAGACTAACACGGCTGCTACTCTGAAATTAGATCAGTGGTTCTCTGATCTCTTCAATTGGGAAACCACTTTATAACAGCAATCCCTTCATGAACCCACTACCCCTCCCAATTCACTGCCTGGTTCTCTAAACGTCTCATTCTGCATACCCCTGGAATAATGCCCTGAAGTGACTTGGTTTATGGACACCAGGCTGAGACCCATTTGGTTAAATGCTTTATAGCTGTGGGAGGGTTTGCTTTTTAAAGCATTAGGTACTGGCCGCTGTCGGGCAGGCTACTGGCCTTGAGGCGCTAATGCACTAGTTAATAAGGGCATTGGTTTTGAAAGTGGAGCAAATAATAACTGGCAACAGTTAACCTGTCAAGTCTGTTACTTAGAGAAACTCTCAGGCTGTTTAGCACATTCAGGTTTCATTCCATTAGCATCAGCAGCAGTGGCCGTGTTGCTCAGCCCAGGGTCCGCTGTGGAAGAGCCTCAGGAGGTGACATTCTTGGAAGTGGAATCCTACGCCTGGCAAGGAGCCAGGGACAGGCTCTGCCCCTTGATGCATAAACTGGGAGCAGTTGCTAACGCTGTTGCTGTCTCAGCCATTTTGGGCATCTGCCCCTTGTTTGCATTCCCCTGCTAGTTCTGCATCTACCTGTGAGGCACTTTTCTGCAGACGTGGCCCCATCTTATTTGCGCCTTTTCATTCCTGTCCCTTTCTGAGATTTTTCTAAATTTGTCTCCCATTCTCCCCTGACCCCTCCTTTCCCCTCCTTTATACAGTTAGTGGGTAGGAAGTATGGGTGAAATGTCCCATGCTGCTCTAGTACATGCCTCCCAGAAAGAGGGACGCATGCTGTTGTCTGCGGGGGCTGCTTGCAGAAAGGTGGAACACAATAATGGTTCCTTAAGAAGAAACAAGCCAGTTTCGACCTCTCTGATCTCCCTAATCTCCTCTCATTACCAAGTGGCGGTGGCAGAATTGTGTTCAGTGGTGTTTTGCCACATGATCAAGCAACTGCCCAGCACGTTTGGAGTGAAAACTGATTGCAGGGGAAAAAGGAGAACTGAACCTGATGGCTGGTGAGGCTCCTCATATACCTTTGAAATTAAATTAGTGGGTTTTTTCTCCTCTCCTCAGAACGGTTCCCTTTAAACAAGATATTAAAAATAGGAATATTAATTTGGCAGATGGTGCAATTGGGCTGTGGCAGGAATCTGTACAATACTGCATGGCCACAGACCTTCCTCTCTAACCTTGCACATTGAGCTATGCTTTGGCGGCTGTCCAGTCTGTATTTTCCTAAGGCTGCTGCACACTGTTTTAGTTATCAGTGCTGGGAAAATCATCTGAGTCTGAAGGGACCGCCTGTGGGTCATCTACTCTATCCTCCAGCTGCTTAGCAGGTTAAATATTTGTTAGTTCTAAAACATCCCCAAAAGATGGGTGGCTAATTTCGCCTATAAAAACAGTAGGGCCAGATTCTAATCACAGTGGCATCAATGTAAACACTGAGTGATTTCAGTGACTTTCAGGGGTTGGGAGGGTAGCATGGTCCAGTGGATAGAGCACTGAACTAGGAGCCAGGAGAGCTGGTCTCTAGTCCTGACTTGGCCACTGACTCCTTGTGGTGACCTGGGGCAAGTTGCTTTACGTCTGCGTGCCTCTGTTTCCTGCTCTGTACAACAAGGACAATGACACTTCCCTTTCTTTGAGAGGCGCTTAAGAAGAGCGGAGTATGACTCTGTTTACTTGTGAAGTGCAATTGGAATCAGTTCTGGTATTTCCAGCAATGGTGATTTTATGTTCTTCCTGGGCACCTCGTTATTTGAATTTATTTGTAGAACCAAGAACCCCCAGCTGAAACTGCGGCTCCATCCTCCTCCCTTGTTTCATCACCTGAACTGGTCTGAAACTGATAGAAAATTGCCTAGTAAAACTTAAACTGAATGTTCCCTGCTGCAGCTTTGGTCCATTGCTGCTATATCAATATGGACACAGTGAGTATAATTAATCTCTGTCACCTTTCTAACATTCCTTTACACATGTGTATCATCCCATAATGTGTCCCCTCTGCCTGTGCTTCTCTAGACAGCACTGGCCAGATTCTGCTTTTGCATACTCCACTGTGATATCGCTCAACTGACTTCAACAGAGTTCCATCCCAACTTCCACCACTGTCAATGAGAGGAGAATCGGGTCCTGTGTCCCCAGTTCTCTTTATGCGTAGGTTTATTTTCCAGATCTTTCAGCATTTTTGTTGTTCTTTTGAACTCTTGCTAACTTAGCTGTCTTTTTTTAAAGGTGATGCCCAAATCTCAGCACACTCTTCTAAACAGAGGTCTAACTGATGCCATGAAGAGTGGAATAATTACCTAACTTGGTTGCAATGCATCACAATATTGATTTCTATTCAGTTGATCATCCCCCAGGCTCTTCTTTGTGGTGTTACTGCCTGGCTGGAACACCCTCGTTGTGTGTCTGTGCTTTCGATCTATCTTACATGGAATTGCTTTGTATTAGTTCTATTGAATCTTGTTATATTGAATTCAAACCATATCTCTAATTTATCAAATTAATACTGTATTTTATTCCAAGTACTGTAGTGCAGTCTCCTTATTGTGAAAATGCAGTTTACAAATTTAGAATTTTTTTTTACATAACTGCACTCAAAAACAAAACAATGAACACTTTAGAGCCTACAAGTTGAATCATGAAGAGGCATACAAATATTTATCAGATCTAGCACCTAAATACCTTGGAAGGCCGGCTACAACAGTGCCATGCAAATGCCTTGTCTCACTTTTGGGTAACATTGTAAATAAGAAGTGGGCAGCATTATCTCCCATAAATGTAAACAACTTGTTTGTCTGAGCGATTGGCTGAACAAGAGGTAGGACTGAGTGGACTTGTATGAGGTGAATTGAAAAATACTATGTCTTTTGTTTATCTTTTTTACAGTGCAAATATTTGTAATAAAAATAATAGTGAGCAAAGTGAGCACTGTACCCTTTGTATTCCGTGTTGTAATTGAAATCAATATATTTGAAAATGTAGAACAGTGTCTAAAAATATTTAATAATATTATAATAAATTTAAATTGGCATTCTGTTAATAAGTACGATTAAAACTGAGATTAATCATGACTATTTTTCTTTAATCTAATTAATTTGTTTTGTGTTAATTGCATGCGTTAACTGCGATTAATTGACAGCCCTATTCACAATCATTGGGGCTAGAAAGTGCTTGAGAAGAAAAGAAAAAAGAAAGCAAGCTTTCATTCTGCAGAATGTGAGTTTGTCCTAGGATTTGGATAATTACTTCCCATGGTCAGAATGTGCCTGTGGTCTGCACGTCTGACACCACTGCTCCAGAGAGTGTCTGCATTTTGGCTATCCATTAAGCTGATCTTGTCAAAGGAAGTCACAAAGGCCAATGTTTTCAAGTGTCCACTTATTTTTGGTCCAGTTGGACCCCTGACTTTCCTATGTGCTGATCACCAGCTGACCCACTTAGCTCCAGTTGGAGTTGTGGGAAAAGCAGGTAGCAAAATGGACACCCAAAACTGAGATGCCTTTTGAAAACGTGGGGCTAAGTTAGTTTTGCAGGTTTTTGTTGCTGGTGGGAGCTGGTATGCTTCCCTTATTTTTCTCAGGATGCTTCCACTGCCTGCTTTGTAAATTGCCCTTTCATTTGATCAGCTCCTGAAGGTAAATGTGGACTGATTTGTGATTCCCTGGAGTCCTCTTTTGCCCTTCGGACAGCCAGGGCCCTTATCCTTTTCCACTCCTCCACCCTCCACGAGTTCTCAGAAATAATTGCCCATGGTGCCTTTATTACGTCTGCTAGTTCCTTTAGGCCTGTAGGGTGAATGTCATTGGGCCTTGCTGACCTGAACACACTTAGGTTATCTGGGTGCCAGTGTTCCTTCCTCATTCTACCTTGTGACTGCTCCCTTCTCTTGTTATCGATTTACTGCATTACACACGCTCTTAATGTTTCCCTTTCCCTTGAAGACTAAAGCAAAGCAGCTCTTTAGTATATCTGACAGAGCTGACTTTTTCTTGACTGAGCTTCTGCACAACAATGGTTCCTCTCCTAGATTCTTTCTCAAAATGACTCTAGCTAAATTCAGACTGGCACTGTTACCATGATGCATATTTATTATTGCATTACTGTAGCACTTAGAGGATCCAGCAGAGTTCAGGGCCTCATTATGCTGTGAGCTCTATGCACACATAATGAGTCTCTGATCCAATCACCTTACAATCTAAAGAGACAAGATTGACAAAGGGTGGGAGAAAGGAAAGGAACTGAGACGCAGAGAGATTAAGGGGCACATTTTCAAAAGCATCCAGCTTTTGGATTTTCAAAAGCATCAGCATCCAGCAGGTTTGAAAATCTGGCCATGAGGGACAAATCCAGAGGTGAAAGTAAGCTGGTACACCCCTGTATGGCGTACCGGTAAGAGCCGGTGCGCCGTACCAGGACTGGCTTTCCGGGAGGGCAATTTAAAGCCCTGGGGCCATGGCAGCGGGGCTGCGGCGGGGATTTAAAGGGCCCCGGAGCTCCAGCTGCTGCTACTGCCCTGGGGCCCTTTAAATCCCCGCCTGAGCCCTGCTGCCCAAGCCCTGGGGTAGCGACAGTGGCGGGGCTCCGGAGGGGATTTAAAATGCCGGGGCGGTAGTGGCGGCTGGAGCCCCAAGCCCTTTAAATCCCCGCCGGAGCCCTGCTGCCAAAGCCCTGGGGTAGCAGCGGTGGGGCTCCGGTGGGCATTTAAAAGGTAGTAGCGGTGGCTGGAGCCCTGGGGTCCTTCAAATCCTCGATGGAGCCCCGTCACCCCTACCCCAGGGCTTGGGCAGCAGGGCTCAGGTGGGGATTTAAAGGGCTCGGGGCTCCGCCAGCTGCTACCACAGTGGAGCCCCAGGCCCTTTAATGCTCTGCCTGAGCCCAGAGCCCCGGGGTAGCAGTGGCAGCTCAGTGATTTAAAGGGCCCGGGGCTCCACTGCAGTAGCGGCAGCTGGAGCCCTGGGCCCTTTAAATCGCCCCCGAGGCCTGGGACTCCCAGCCGCCTCTGCAGCTGGTAGCTCAGGGGTGAATTAGAGGTCATTTAGAGGGATTTAAGGCCCTGCCTCTTCCGGTTGAGGCCACACCCCCTACTCAGGACTCCGGCATACTGGTAAGTCCTCTAACTTACTTTCATCCCTGGACAAATCCAATGCCACAGAGTCTGGCGTCAATCTGGGACTTTAGCCTAGATCTCCTATGTGTGTCGCAGACCAGGGCCCTAACCGGAAGACCAACTTTTCTCCGGGAGAGAGACCCTCCTGCTTACCCTCCCTCCCCAGTTTAGCTCAACCTGTTTGTTTCTTGTATGAAGTGTGTGGGCCAAAGTCTGAGTTGGTGTTTGTCTTCCTGAATATGGCCCATCTCTGTGTTCTTAGTGCTTCTCACCAATAAACAGCTGTCTTTGCTCACTTCAACTATGCTCAAATAAATTGGTTAGTCTCTAAGGTGCCACAAGTACTCCTTTTCTTTTTGCGAATACAGACTAACACGGCTGTTACTCTGAAACTTTTCAGTGTGATACACTTGGAGCCTCAGCCATGCTCCTCTCCTTTAATGCTCAAGGTCAAATTCTGCCACCCTCATTCTTATTGATTTCAGTGGGAGTAGTCACCAGTAAGGTACTATGCAGCTGGAATAGGGTGGTTATGGTGAGTCTAGCCACTAGTGGGCGGGTATCTACATCACAAAACCAATTGTCATTATGAGGCCCACTTGTCACCAGTCACAGCAAAGAAGCCAAGGGCTGAATGGACATTGAAGTTCTGCCATACTGCCAAGGGATTGAGGCACATGGGCTGGGGGCTGACTATAGTTTCCCTTGTAATATTAAAGGGCCAGAGTCTGTTATTCTTACTCACTTCACACAGGAGCTTGCTCTGTAAGTAGTTTCATGTTCTTCTGCGGGACTCGTCACAGAGTGATGTACTGATACTACGCAATATGCGCAAGTGTGGCAGGGTCTGTCCCTGAATAAGGATAAACATAGGGAGAACACAGAAGCGAGGAGGGGGAAATCCTCCTTTGTGAGACCTTTGCTGTTCAAATCCTTTCACAAAGGATGCAATGGCGCTGCATGTGGCTGAAATCCCATGTGAATAAGAGAATCCTTTATAATGGAGCAAGATGCATACCCTAGTGGCAGTCGTATAGCTACCTCCTCTACCGGGACAATGCTTTTTCTACTGTGGTGCGAAACCTAAATCTAGGGGATTCCTTTCGGATTGCCTGGTTTACTTGAATAGCCCATTGAAATTGATGGGACTACTCAAGTGAGTAAATGCTCCTCAACCTGAGTAAGGGTGGCAGAATCCCACCCATAGAGAATAACATGAAATGCCAATATCTGTTGCTTGTATGTCCAAAAAGATTCCCTACAAGGTGCAGAATTACATTGATTGTATTACCGGATTATCAAATGATTAAAGCCATTAACAATCCACTCTTGAGCAATCAACATAACAATGTTTAGTTGCCTTGCAGTAACAATTAAGAGATGAAGCAACTTGCAATAATTATGCTGTATCTGAAAAAAGTAGTCCTCATTAAGAGAAGTTCAAAAGACTTTTTCCTATGGTTTAGAGGAATCTAGGAGGCTGATTTCTCTCTTCCTCTTCCCCAATAATACTTTTTATTCTTTCATTTCTGAAAAGGAAGAAAATAGCGAAGGTATTTTACCATAAGCTGTTTTGGGCTGCTCCTGGGAGCCTCATGACCACAATTCTGGTGATGGGGATTCATTTAAATGGGAAAATCTATTCAGAATTGGTAATTAGCTGATACGATCCCACTGGGATTTCAGATGACATGCCTGAAGGCTCAATGAATAGTCAGAACGGATGGTCTCTCCTAAATGAGCAATTATACAGCCATGTTACAGATGTAATCATCAGATGGTCCAGTCAAGCCAGGCTCTTCGCTCTGAAGGGGGACACCGGTATATTCTGAAGAGGGTTCCCATCTTTTTTCCAACTTCTCATAGATGGTTCTTTCCAGCAGCACCTTTCCCTCCCTCAGCTGAGCTGTTTTGAAGCCACATAGTTTTGATGGGTCTAATCTAAGTTTAGTCTGAATGGCTCCATTGGTTAGAGCTCTCAGTACCCCTCCCTCTTGCTAGTTCCTTTGTTTGGCCCTCTATATAGACCTTTGTGTCTCTTGAAGACTCAGCTTGTCATTTTCCATAGCACCCAATAGGATGTAGCACCAGCAGATGTGCCTGAGGGAAGCAAAATCTTGGGTATCAGAAGGGAGAGTATTAATGCGGTCAGCTAGGACAGATGGTGCTGAGTACTTCTCGTATAATGCAAGTGATCATTTCAGGGCATTGTGAGCTGAAGGAGGCCGCAAACCTGTTGCCAAATTACACGTACTGTGTGAAGTGTGGTGAGGCCTGTGCTAACAGCTCCAGCGCTGCCAACTGTGTTTCTTCTCAAGTTTTGTAATATTTGGTGTTTTTCTTAAAGCTTCAGCTCCTGGACTCGTGATTATGTGAGAATCTTAGCTACGGTTTATAAAACAAATTAAGCTTTTAGCCTGAATGGTTATATAAAAAAACCCCATAAACACAAATGAATGGCATCCTACAGGCCTGGAAACTTGAAGGCAAAGAAGAAGAACCCAACATTGTTTTTTTCTTTAAATCTCATGATTGTTAAGCCCTGGTCTACACTAGGACTTTAGGTCGAATTTAGCAGCGTTAAATCGATGTAAACCTGCACCCGTCCACACGATGAAGCCCTTCTTTTCGACTTAAAGGGCTCTTAAAATCAGTTTCCTTACTCCACCCCTGACAAGTGGATTAGCGCTTAAATCGGCCTTGCCGGGTCGAATTTGGGGTACTGTGGACACAATTGAATGGTATTGGCCTCCGGGAGCTGTCCCAGAGTGCTCCATTGTGACTGCTCTGGACAGCACTCTCAACTCAGATGCACTGGCCAGGTAGACAGGAAAAGAACCGCGAACTTTTGAATCTCATTTCCTGTTTGGCCAGCGTGGCAAGCTTCAGGTGACCATGCAGAGCTCATCAGCAGAGGTGACCATGTTGGAGTCCCAGAATCGCAAAAGAGCTCCAGCATGTACCGAATGGGAGGTACGGGATCTGATCGCTGTATGGGGAGAAGAATCCGTGCTATCAGAACTCCATTCCAGTTTTCGAAATGCCAAAACCTTTGTCAAAATCTTCCAGGGCATGAAGGACAGAGGCCATAACAGGGACCCGAAGCAGTGCCGCGTGAAACTTAAGGAGCTGAGGCAAGCCTACCAGAAATCCAGAGAGGCGAACGGCCACTCCAGGTCAGAGCCCCAAACATGCCACTTCTATGATGAGCTGCATGCCATTTTAGGGGGTTCAGCCACCACTACCCCAGCCGTGTTGTTTGACTCCTTCAATGGAGATGGAGCCAACACGGAAGCAGGTTTTAGGGACAAAGAAGATGATGATGAGGAGGAGGTTGTAGAAAGCTCATAGCAAGCAAGCGGAGAAACTGGTTTTCCCGATAGCCAGGAACTGTTTCTCACCCTGGACCTGGAGCCAGTACCCCCCGAACCCACCCAAGGCTGATTCCTGGACCCGGAAGGCGGAGAAGGGACCTCCGGTGAGTGTACCTTTTAAAATACTATACATGGTTTAAAAGCAAGCATGTGAAAGGATTAATTTGCCCTGGCATTCGGGGATCTCCTGGATGTACTCCCAAAGCCTTTGCAAAAGGTTTCTGGGGAGGGCAGCCTTATTGCGTCCTCCATGGTAGGACACTTTACCACTCTAGGCCAGTAACACTTACTCGGGAATCATTGTACAACAAAGCATTGCAGTGTATGTTTGCTGGCGTTCAAACAACATCTGTTCTTTATCTCTTTGTGTTATCCTCAGGAGAGTGAGATATCATTCATGGTCACCTGGTTGAAAAAGGGTGCTTTTCTTCAGGGGACACTCAGAGGTGCCCGTTCCTGCCGGGCTGTTTGCCTGTGGCTGAACAGAAATGTTCCCCGCTTTTAGCCACGGGGAGGCGGGAGGGTTGAGGGGGTAGCCACACGGTGGGGGGAGACAAAATGTGACCTTGTAACGAAAGCACATGTGCTATGTATGTAATGTTAACAGCAAGGTTTACCCTGAAAGAGTGTAGCCATTGTTCTATAAAATGTGTCTTTTTAAATACTGCTGTCCCTTTTTTTTCTCCACCAGCTGCATGTGTTTCAATGATCACAGGATCTTCTCCTTCTCAGAGGCTAGTGAAGATTAGAAAGAAAAAAAACCGCACTCGTGATGAAATGTTCTCTGAGCTCATGCTGTCCTCCCACACTGACAGAGCACAGATGAATGCGTGGAGGCAAATAATGTCAGAGTGCAGGAAAGCACAAAATGACCGGGAGGAGAGGTGGCGGGCTGAAGAGAGTAAGTGGGGGGCTGAAGAGAGGGCTGAAGCTCAAATGTGGTGGCAGCGTGATGAGAGGAGGCAGGATTCAATGCTGAGGCTTCTGGAGGACCAAACCAGTATGCTCCAGTGTATGGTTGAGCTGCAGCAAAGGCAGCTGGAGCACAGACTGCCACTACAACCCCTGTGTAACCGACCACCCTTCTCCCCAAGTTCCATAGCCTTCTCACCCAGACGCCCAAGAACGTGGTGGGGGGGCCTCTGGCCAACCAGCCACTCCACCACAGAGGATTGCCCAAAAAACAGAAGGCTGGCATTCAATAAATTTTAAAGTTGTAAACTTTTAAAGTGCTATGTGGCATTTTCCTTCCCTCCTCCATCACCCATCCTGGGCTACCTTGGTAGTCATCCCCCTATTTGTGTGATGAATTAATAAAGAATGCATGAATGTGAAGCAACAATGACTTTATTGCCTCTGCAAGCGGTGATCGAAGGGAGGAGAGGAGGGTGGTTAGCTTACAGGAAAGTAGAATGTACCAAGGGGCGGGGGGTTTCATCAAGGAGAAACAAACAGAACTTTCACACCGTAGCCTGGCCAGTCATGAAACTGGTTTTCAAAGCTTCTCTGATGTGTACCGCGCCCTCCTGTGCTCTTCTAACTGCCCTGGTGTCTGGCTGCGCGTAACCAGCAGCCAGGCGATTTGCCTCAACCTCCCACCCCGCCATAAACGTCTCCCCCTTACTCTCACAGATATTGTGGAGCACACAGCAAGCAGTAATAACAGTGGGAATATTGGTTTCGCTGAGGTCTAAGCGAGTCAGTAAACTGCGCCAGCGCGCCTTTAAACGTTCAAATGCACATTCTACCACCATTCTGCACTTGCTCAGCCTGTAGTTGAACAGCTCTTGACTACTGTCCAGGGTGCCTGTGTATGGCTTCATGAGCCATGGCATTAAGGGTAGGCTGGGTCCCCAAGGATAACTGTAGGCATTTCAACATCCCCAACAGTTATTTTCTGGTCTGGGAATAAAGTCCCTTCTGCAGCTTTTGAAACAGACCAGAGTTCCTGAAGATGCGAGCGTCATGTACCTTTCCCAGCCATCCCACGTTGATGTTGGTGAAACGTCCCTTGTGATCCACCAGAGCTTGCAGCACTATTGAAAAGTACCCCTTGCGGTTTATGTAGTCGGCGGCTTGGTGCTCTGGTGCCAAGATAGGGATATGGGTTCCGTCTATGGCCCCACCACAGTTAGGGAATCCCATTGCAGCAAAGCCATCCACTATGACCTGCACATTTCCCAGGGTCACTACCCTTGATATCAGCAGATCTTTGATTGTGTGGGCTAGTTGCATCACAGCAGCCCCAACAGTAGATTTGCCCACTCCAAATTGATTCCCAACTGACCAGTAGCTGTCTGGTGTTGCAAGCTTCTACAGGGCTATTGCCACTCGCTTCTCAACTGTGAGGGCTGCTCTCATCTTGGTATTCATGCGCTTCAGGGCAGGGGAAAGCAAGTCACAAAGTTCCATGGAAGTGCCCTTACGCATGCGAAAGTTTCGCAGCCACTGGGAATCGTCCCAGACCTGCAACACTATGCGGTCCCACCAGTCTGTGCTTGTTTCCTGAGCCCAGAATCGGCGTTCCACCGCATGAACCTGCCCCATTAGCACCATGATGCATGCATTGGCAGGGCCCATGCTTTCAGAGAAATCTGTGTCCATGTTGTGATCACTCACGTGACCGCGCTGACGTTGCCTCCTCGCCCGGTATCGCTCTGCCATGTTCTGGTGCTGCATATACTGCTGGATAATGCGTGTGGTGTTTAATGTGCTCCTAATTGCCAAAGTGAGCTGAACGACCTCCATGCTTGCCTTGGTATGGCATCCGCACAGAAAAAAGGCGCGGAACGATTGTCTGCTGTTGCTCTGACGGAGGGAGGGGCGACTGACAACATGGCTTACAGGGTTGGCTTACAGGGAATTAAAATCAACAAAGGGGGTGGCTTTACATCAAGGAGTATTTCAGGCAGGACTTCACCGAGGGTTGCAATAAGAAATGGTGCACCTAAGTAATTGTTCTTATTGGAACAAGCAGCTTGGTCTGGCCTCTGATTGATACATGGCTAGATTTACCTCGCTGCACCTTCTCTGTGAGTGACTAGAGGAATGAGTCTGCTAGACGTGGGGGGGGGGGGAGCAAATGAGTACAAAACAAATCTGGTCTATTTCTTGTTTTGATCCACTCCATCTATCTTTTACATCTTTGGCTGGCAACAGACGGTGCAGAAGGACTGCATGCCATCCACATCTCATGGCTGCTCGGCCAAAGATGGTACAATAGGACTGCTAGCCATCCTCATCTCTTTCTTGCCTGGCAGAAGATGGTACAATAGGACTGCTAGCAATCCGTATTGCCTGCCTGCTCACCACAAGATGGTTCAAAAGGACTGACTGCAGAGCGATACCAACGTGGCCAGGAGCACCTCGGACATGACGATGATGGCTACCAGTCCTACTGTACCGTCTGCTGCCACAAGACAATGGGTTGCTGCTGCTGTGTAGCAATGCAGTACCACGTCTGCCAGCACCCAGGAGACATACGGTGACGGTTACCTGAGCGGGCTCCATGCTTGCCGTGGTATGGCGTCTGCACAGGTAACTCAAGAAAAAAGGCGCGAAATGATTGTCTGCTGCTGCTTTCACGGAGGGAGGGAGGGAACAGGGGCCTGATGATATGTACCCAGAACCACCTGCGGCAATGTTTTAGCCCCATCAGGCATTGGGATCTCAACCCAGAATTCCAGTGGGCAGCGGAGACTGCGGGAACTGTGGGATAGCTACCCACAGTGCAACACTCCGGAAGTCGACTCTAGCCTTGGTACTGTGGAAGCACTCCTCCGAGTTAATGCACTTAGAGCATTTTCTGTGGGGACACATACTCGAATATATAAAAACGATTTCTAAAAAACCGACTTCTATAAATTCGACCTAATTTCGTAGTGTAGACATACCCTAAGACAATCTCATGACTTTTGGGCCTGATTTGTGATTTTTGAGTGCTTGGGGCTGGTGATAGTGAAGTCTTCTACTAGCCAGAGTCACCTTGTGCTAGTGAAAACGGAAATCTTAACCTGCTGAAACAGCATCTACCTATTGTTGTTATTCATTTATTTGTATTGTTGAAGTGCCATGGACCAGGACCCCACTGAGCTAATCTCACTGGCTTTTATGAACACCTGTTTTAAAGCAAACAGCAATCTCTTTGCTGTCCACTATTAACAGGCTGCACTGCATTCAGCTGGTATGAAGACTCTGATTTTCCTGTGAGCAGTGAATCCATACTCCAGCTACACGATCAGCTAATATTCTTTTTTTGCTCGGTGCTGTGTGGTCATGGGTAAACAGGGACATAAAGGGAATGGGAATTAACTTTAATGGAAATCAGGTATACACCTGCGGGCATACACAGGTCTCTCTGTGTTAACTTTATAACTAGCCCCATGGGTGTTTTTGGAATTGTGTGAACATCACTGAAGTGAATTCAGGACCTTTCTGTTTGATACTTGTAGGAGCCCAACGGCATACACAGGATTCAGGCATATTCCACCATTGAAATACAACTCCCTTTGCAGTGGAAGTGTCCTGTGCTGACAACAAGTGAGGTGAGAGCTATAAAAGAGTTTTCCCAACTGGAGACTGTAGGGGAGGGCTCTAGATAGATATGTAATTACCCAAATTGGGGTTTGGTCAGTACACTGAGGTTCACATCCTAGTCATTGCAGGAAGTGCCATGGGTCAGGATCTGTAACAACAAATAGCAGTTAGGACCTTAGTTTTCTGTGTCACCCAAATGATGGCCAGTCCAGTGGTTCCTCAGCTATGTTGGGGCACTGATACAATTAGGAGAAATGCCACCTGCTTGATCACATATCTTCTTGGAGCCTCCTTTTCTGGAGGTCTCTGATTGAAGTGCTGGTCACACACACCCATGCTTAATTTATGAGATCACAGCCAGAGCTGCTATGGCAGAAGGCAAATTATTCAGCTTAGGGAAAAATACAGAATTTTTTCCCCCGCCCACTTGCCTATAACTGTTCAAAGCAGAAAGAAGTATCAAGTGGGGCTGAGTAGCCTGTGCTGTGCTTTGACATCTACATAATGTTCAGAAATAAACTGGGAATTTGGGATATACAAGTCTCAGCACCATGTGCAATCTTTAGAGAGAATATGGTGAGGAGGAGGAGACTGGATTGCCACTGGTGATACAGCACTAGTATGTCCTCTTCAGTTGCATCCATATGGAATACCATCTGGTGGGACAATTCAGGCTGTGCATTAGTGCTTCTATAGAACAGTTGTCTGCTGCGATGCACATTACCATTTGAGATACAAAAATTAGAAATTCTGTCCGATACTGTAAAGTTGTCATAAATGATCTGAACTGGTAGGAGCCGATGTCCTTTAGCAAATTACCACTGTTGTCCAATGGGAAATGAAAATAGATTGTGCTACTGTAGGAATGTGAGAGTAAATGAGTCGTACTTTCACAAATATTTTAAAGATGGTAGGAAGCTGTTTTCTCATGGGAAGGATTGGTGTGGAAAATCCACTTAGTCTTGGATGGACAGTTTGTAGATTGTCATTATTTATATAGCTTTCAAAATTGTGCTCAGGATGGGGAATTTCAAAAGCACCTAAGTCCTATTTTCAAAAGGATTTCAAGTCAATGGGGCTCCCAAGTCCCTTAGGTGCTTTTGAAAATTTTACCCAGGGTCTTTTAGACTTGTATGAAGATCCCTGCTCTGAAGTGCTTCCAGATGAAGGCCCCAGTCCTACAAGTGGCTCCACATGGGTAGATGTAGGGCAAAGAGAGATAAAGGCTGATGGTGAGAAGGAATGCAACATATGGAGCACAATGGCCGAGTGGTTGTGTTTTGGCACACGGCTTTTCCATGACTTGATCTTTTAAAACTAAAGTTTTAACTGCAGGGTTAGGTAAATAAACTCTCACTTTCTTCCTTCCCCATTCTCCTGCCTTGCATATTGCTTCAATATCGCTGTCTCTCCACCACTGTGGAGTCTCTTACTATTAATGCTACCCTTCATGGGACTGATTTTGCAACCCCCCCTCACACTGAATTGTACGTGTATCATCTCATTGAATGGGGGGCATTATTCATGGCCCCAGTTCTGCAGCTGGACATGCCTGTGCTGACTTCAGTGAGTATGACTTCAATCTGCCCGTGGGAATATGATTAGAGGCTGGGTCCCTGTGTGTGAGTGCTCAGCATAAGGCAGCAGAATCAGGCCCTATGGCTTGATCCAGAGCCCACTGAAGTCAGTGAAAAGACTCCTGTTGGCTTTGAACTGGGCCCCAGTGTAGTAACACAGGAGAGTAGAACAAATGTTGTCAATGCCTGTGACAGAACAGTATTAGTCTCACTCTGAGTTTATGTCATAGTCCTGTTATTCAGACTACTTCTTAGAGTAATGGACTCTATCAAGAAATTTATTCTTGACTCAGATGGTGGTGTGTGTGTCTTTCTGACTTTTACTCATATTATAAAAGTTGTATGGGATGCTGCATTACAAGAACAGAAAAATACATTTAGCAATTCAGGTGACATCAACAAAGCTCATGTTGTCACTCACTAGAACCCTCAGATTTTTTTCTCATAATTTTCCTGCTCTGAAATACCTAGGTCTGATGCAAAGTTGAACAGAAAAACAATAGTACTTAAAGGAGAAATCTAACACACAACAACTTGAAACAAAACTCTGCAGTGTTTCTGTTTTTTCAGAAAATTCTCTGTCCCCACAAGAGTGAGTGTAGCATTTAGCTAAACTTGTCAGTTATGAGTTTTTAAAGCCTGTGAACATGTCACGTAAGACTTGCATTGACATAGTAATTATTACTATTATTCCAGTGGCTCTTAACAGCCCTGACAGCAAAGAGAAAAGCACAGCAGGCCTTAAGCGGTAAGACTGCGCTGGCTTCATCTTCTGGCCCTGCGCCTTACACCTTCATTATCTGTGGCAAGGACGATTGCTCAAGAATTGGACTTTTTAGCTACTTGCAATGCTGCAGCCCGATACCTAGTAACTGAACTGTTTTGGGGGCTGATGCCATCGTCTGTTGAGAGGGATGGTTGCCATTTCATTCCTTGTAGAGGTCCCATTGTCCTATGCACTCCACACACACAGTCAGAGACCAACCGTCCCTGCCTCCAACAGCTTGCAATCCAAATAGAGTTCTTATATCCATTTTACAGATGGGAAACTGAGGCATGGGAAGAGTAAGTGACTTACTCAATGTCACACAGGAAATCTGTAGCAGAGCAAGGAATTGAACCTAGGTCTCCTGAGACCTAGGCTACTGTCTTAACCACAATTAATGCTTCAAAATGCTTTCTAAATCATGGGTCTGAGTCATCACTGTGTTATATCACTGATGTGGCACTGTTGAGAGCAATAGAATTAACTAATTTAGACCCCATCATTTGGTGTTACCACTCAAGAAAGAGATCCTGGAGTCATGTTGGACAGTTCTCTGAAACCATCTGCTCAATGTGCAGTGGCAATCAAAAAAAGCTCACAGAATGCTGGGAACCATTAGGAAAGGGATAGATAATAAGACAGAAAATATCACAAGCCTATTATATAAATCCATGGGGCACCAACACCTTGAATACAGTGTGCAGTTCTGGTCACCACATCTCAAAAAAGTTATATTCGAATTAGAAAATACACAGAGAAGGTCAACAAAAATGATTGGGGTATGGACCAGTTTCCATATGAGGAACAATTAAAAAGACTCGGGCTGTTCATTTTGGAAAAGAGATGACTAAGGGGGGTTATGATAGAAGTCTATAAAATCATGAAAGTTCAGGAGAAAATGAATAAGGAAAAGTTATTTACCCTTTCACTTAACACAAGAACGAGGGGTCACCAAATGAAATTAACGGGCAGATGGTTTAAAACAAACAGAAGGAAATAGTTCTTCTCACGGTGCACAGTCAACTTGTGGAACTCAATGCCAGGAGAATGTTGTGAAGGCCAAAAGTATAATTGGGTTAAAAAATGAATTAGATAAATTCATGGAGGATAGGTCTATCAACGGCTATTAGCCAAGATGGTCAGGGATGCCACCTTATGCTCTGGGTGACCCTAAACCTCTGACTGCCAGAAGCTGGGAGTAGATGACGGGGTGGATAGCTCAGTAATTGCCCTCCTTTGTTTCGTTCACTCTGAAGCATCTGGCACCAGCCACTCTTGGAAGACAGGAAACAGGGCTAGATAGACCATTGGTCTGACCCCGTATGTCCATTCTTATGTTTTTGTCATTGCTCACAGTCATTAGAAGACAAAAAGCACTATGTAACTGCACAGTATTAGAACTACTTTTAGTTACACCCCTTCGATCATCTGGAAGCAGTGTTTTTCAAACTGGCTGATCGGCCACTGATAGTCTGCATGCATCTGCAAGATGAGCCACAGGGCTTCTTCTGTCATAATCATAAAGCATCTTGCAGCTGAAATGTTTCCAGCTTCATCACCGTTTTACCCCAGTCTCAGACTCTTGGACTGCCCCATAGAACGTAGGGTACAATCTTGGTTAGGCAGGAAGAGGGACTGGATGATCCAGCAGGACTTATCTGTTTCTAATGGTTTCATCTCTGTGATGTGTGAGCCATCCTGGAATCTGAGTGTGTTGCACTCCCAGCTGGTGACACCTTTAGTGTCTTTCACACAATGAAAGGAAAGGCAAGCACCATGCTAGGGTCAAATGGAACAAGCAGTGGCTCAGGAAAGGGTGAGGGAGTCCCCTTAATAATAAGTTGTAAGGGAAAAAACAAATAGCTTATAAAAGGAACACAACAGTTGGGCCCTATTTGCTGCCCGTCCCTAGACGGCAGGGAATGAATACTTAAGACTCATACAGCTCATTGACAGCTGCCGTTTGGTGCCTTGTACTAACTGTTGTGCCCTTCCTGAACGCAAAACAAAATGAATGTTTCTACATTTAAACAAAAGAATTGTGGTGAGGATTAACTGATGCTGCCCCTGTACCATCTCCGAACCAGCCGTAGTGAGATACCCAGCCCAAATAACTTTGGAGTAAATGCTCATCAGATCTCTCATGGCCTGTTGTGTGGATGATGTGTCACTGAAGGTGGGGTGGGGAGAAGAGAGATGAATTGTTTTCTGACAACTTGGCTGTTTTTATTCTTGAGCAAAGAGTTCTGGTTACAATGGTGGCTGCTCGGCAGTGCATATTCAGTACAGCGCACAGGGAATTAATTAGTTGTGTACATCTCGAGGGAGTTATTCCGCTACTGGCCGGGGCAATGCGGTGATAATCTGCCTCTTAATAACATCAGGGTTGCAGCCATGACTTTTTGCTGTGGTAATAGCACTAGGTCTGCTGCGGCTTGAGTTTTGCCCCCAATACCTTGTTTTATTTCACTTCCCTAAGGAGGTAAGATGACCTACTGGACCTGAATTCTGTCGGGAAGCAGATATGGACCTAATCCCTGTGGCTGCAGTCGAGTTCCTAAATGTGTGGTGCTGAGGCTGCAGCCATATGTGAGGGATGCTGCTGCTGAACCTGCCCAAGGACACTTTTGTGAATGTGCATCAGGCAATTTTTTGTTGTTGTTGTTCAACTTGATCTTATATTTTCATCTTGAGCTGATTGCAAACTAGGCTGGGATACTAATTGCCTAGTGGAGTAAGACCAGAAACTGGCCACAGGCCCTCCATGGCAGTAGCTGTTTGATGTCAGCTCTGCCATCTTTAACCTAGATGAAGTTTTAAACTATCTGCAAGTTTTAAATTTGCCTTATTACAACTTTTAACACCTCCCACCCTTCTGGATACTCTGAAAGTGTGACATGTGCTCACATGTGTATCGATGATGCATTTTTGATCTCTATTGATTATGTTTAAAGACCCACTCACTTGATGCTACAGAAAATAATCTATACATGCATGTGTAGCTATGCTTCAGGGAATCTCACATGAAAAGACAGGGCTGGCTTTACATGTGCTTGCCTCCTTCACTCCAGACAATGAGTTACCAGTGTACGATACCTCGCAAATGGGGCAATGACTGTGTAGAGCACAACACCAGGTACTTGAGGAGACCCTGCCCTTAACAGCAGGGCTTCAGGGACTGCAGCATGAAAGGAGAAATAATTCCTCCATGTTCTAATCCTGGAAAAGTCTCTGTTGTATTAAGGCCTCTAGCCATAGTTGCATATGACCCTTCTGGGGACTTTAACTCTATGCACAAATAATTTAGCAGGAGCCCTGTTTGAACCTTCATGTTCCAGCCTCAACTGCCCCTCTCAGCAAGCCAGCTGAAGTGACTGGTCTCTTCCCATCAGAATGGGGCTGCAGCCTTCATTCCTATAGCCATGATGGCAAATGCACTTGGCTGAATTACGCCCTTGGGTAAATTCACAACTCCTATTGACTTTAAACTTTCATCTTATTATGCAGAATTTGGTCCTATGGAGCCCATCTTGTCCCTTTCTCCCTGGCTGCAGGGTGCTTTATGACTCTGTAAACAGTGTGGTCCCCTGCACAAGGCAGGGGAAATGGAAATTCAGGGCAATTGAACCAGTATTTCCCCCTCATGGTCCAGCAAGGACACCCACCCTAGGCTCCCAGCTCCTCAGCCATCACTTTGCTTGGGCAGAGACCTGCATCTTTCTTCCTTCTGACCAAGGTTTTTTCCAGGCTGCACCAGGATATCCCCAGCAGGACAGATTGCATAAACTGGCCATCTCTTCAAAGGCTATGAAAGGGGTAATGGCCCACAGTTTTAAGTTACCCTGCAGCTCTTTCAAAGCAAGCACATTTATTCTTAAGGTGAAAGCACTGTAGAGAAAACACATTAAAAACAATGCCTACATTCATCCTAATAAGCTTACCGGAGATCACCCTCCTCCCATTTCTGCAAGGGGTTGGTGTCAGTTCTTCTAGCCCTTTCCTAGGGCTTTGGACAGAAGGTCCCATCCATTTGCTGGATGAGAAAGAAGGCCTTGAGAGAGTTTAACTCAGGCTATGTATCCAAAAGTCCTTTTTTTGTCTATGGGCCTCTGGAGAATCCTGTTTGAATTAGTATAAGCAAGGCTGACCAGGAGCTGGTGCCTCTCTGGAGGTGGTACAGCCTGAGTGAATTGGCCTAATCCCCTCCCCACCACAGACACACTGTTTTCAGTTCCTGGAGGTGCTGGGGTTACCCTTCCCCATGGAATTCCATACAATCCCTGGCCCACAATAATATATTAACTTAATACAGTAAGATCTCCCAAAGCTATTGCAGGAAATTTCCAGATCAACATATTTTGCATGGGCTGGAGCCTGTTTTATATAGGCTCCCTGTCCAGTGTTGCACAGGAGAGGAGGAGCAGGGGTGGGACCAGAGGATCTGTAATGGCATGGAGTCTACAGCTCATTGCAGTGGTGGAAAAGAAGGATGTATCTGCCCAGTCACTTAGGCTGGGGGTAGCAGGATGATTTGGCCCTATATGAGTAGGTATTTTCAGGGTTATTAATCTGGATGATCCTCTGCACCATAAAACATGTAAAAGTTTAATAAGAGTCAGTAAAATGTGTCACAGGACCGACCAGGTGTATTCCCTCATGAATGTATTACATTTTAGAGCAATGGGCCTGATTAAAAATCTTGCTTATAGTTTCTTTCATTCCATAAAGTGCCCATTTCATGCACTGTGGGAACACTTTGTCCAGCTCAACCCTACACTCAAGTGTGGAAGGGGAGCAAAATTGGGTCTGCCCTCTGATCCAGAGTGATTCAGATGATGCTGATAGCAGGCGTGAATACCAAGTATCAAATCTTAATTTATTATGGTGGATAGGAAGTGAATGTTAAAGCATTCCAACCACCCATACAGCCGTAGGCAAGCTACAGTTATGTGAATTATTTTAGACTGTTTCAGCTCTAGTTAATAAGTTCCCAAGAAGAACATAATTGGAGCAGGCTTTGCTGTTACTAGTAGAAGAATTTAATGTTCAAAGGAGTTGTGCCATAAAAGACATCAGAGACATTAAAGGTTGCAAGCAGAATTAACAAAACAAGCTCCGTGAGGGAGCTGTCAATAAATGGCTAAATCAAATAAGTTCCCGTTCCAGTCTGGTTCTGGTGAAGTTCTTGGCTGCCTCTGAATGGTGTTTGTTCAGGCATGCTGCAAAGACAGAGCAATTCTGCAAAGCCAACATCGATTTGAAATTTAAATCTGATGTAGTAACTTAAGCATTTTAAAATGCCTCTGAATCAATGAAAATGATTCAAGGCAAAATCCAGATGGCCACGTAGCTACTGTATATAATACCAGCCAAAGGCCGATATCTTTCTGAACAAGAATACCTCTTAGCGTGGACTTAGTTTTCAAAGCATCTTAAATGCTGCAAAATACCCATCCTAGGAAAGTCTATAATATGAGTCTTTTTTTCCCTAGTAATCATCAATCCTGTCATTAGGATTCTGATATGATTCTTTATGGATATTGTTCTGCTTCATGCTTCTCAGTGCTCAGAAAATTTATCATGTGCATTGGAGGTCTGAGCCACTGAATGCAGAGCAGGCTGAAAAACATGGAGAGCTAGCCTGAGAATGTTCCATTGGCCTGGCTGTATCTTCTATTATTTGCAGTTGACCAGAAAGCTAGAATATGATATAGCAACTCCAGCTGGATTAGAGGAAAAGTACTGTATTTGTGGGTGTCTTAGGCTCTTCAGAGATAGCGTTGAGGGCAAAATCTGAACCTTGATAACGCTTTGCCCTTGTGTTTATAGATCTCAGAGTGCTGTGCAAACATTAATGGGGCTAGGACAAACAACCCCTGGTTAGGTGAGTAAATAAGGATTATTAGCTCCAGTCACACCTGATGGATCTGAGAGAGATGGAGGTTAAGGCCAAAGTTTTGAAAAGTGCTATCATTAGAGCTCCCTTCTGTGAGGCATGCAAAATCAGTTACACTTGTTGAAATTGTGGATGTATATGACTTGCCTAGGCCACTGGACTAGGTGGACCACTCGTTTGGTCTGCCAAATATTATGTTTTGGTAAAGTTAGAACCTGTGTGTGTCTGTTTGATAGTGAGCCCTCCTTCGTACCCTTTTATTTATTGTAGAAAGACTACAGCCCCCTGGACAGGAAACCTTCAGTGATCAAGAATACCCTCTGTCAGCAGCATGCATTTTTGGGTACAACCAGTGGTCATTATATCAACACCTGGGAAGGAAGGATGGTCTACTGGGTGGGGCACTGTAATGGGATTCAGGAAACCTTGGTTCAATTTCTGTCTCTGCCACAGATTTCTTGGGAGATCTTGAACAAGTGACTTAATCTACCTGCAAAAAGAACAGGAGAACTTGTGGCACCATAGAGACTAACAAATTTATTTGAGCATAAGCTTTCATGGGCTACAGTCCATTTCATCAGATGCATAGAATGGAACATATAGTAAGAAGATATATATATACACACAGAGAACATGAAAAGGTGGAAGATGCCATACCAACTCTAAGAGGCTAATTAATTAAGATGGCCCATTTCGGACAGTTGACAAGAAGGTGTGAGGATACTTTACATGGGGAAATAGATTCAATTTGTGTAATGACCCAGCCACTCTATTCAAGCCCAAGTTAATGGTATCTAGTTTGCAAATTAATTCCAGTTCAGCAGTTTCTCGTTGGAGCCTGTTTCTGAAGCTTTTCTGTTGCAAAATTGCCACCTTTAAGTCTGTTACTGAGTGACCAGAGAGGTTGAAGTGTTCTCCTACTGGTTTTTGAATGTTTTGATTTCTGATGTCAGATTTGTGTCCATTTATTCTTTTGCATAGAGACTGTCTGGTGCGGCCAATGTACGTGGCAGAGGGGCATTGCTGGCACATGATGGCATATATCACATTGGTAGATGTGCCGGTGAACGAGCCCCTGATAGTGTGGTTGATGTGATTAGGTCCTATGATGGTGTCACTTGAATAGCTATGTGGACAGAGTTGGTCTTTGTTGCAAGGATAGGTTTCTGGGTTAGTGTTTTTGTTGAGTGTTATGTGGTTGCTGGTGAGTATTTGCTTCAGGTTGGGGGGCTGTCTGTAAACGAGGACTGGTCTGTCTCCCAAGATCCGTGAGAGTGAAGGATCGTCTTTCAGGATAGGTTGTAGCTCTTTGATGATGCACTGGAGAGGTTTTAGTTGGGGGCTGAAGGTGACGGCTAGTGGCGTTCTATTATTTTCTTTTTTTGGCCTGTCCTGTAGTAGGTGACTTCTGGGTACTCTTCTGGCTCTGTCAATCTGTTTATTCAAAAACCGGTAGGAGGCTAACTGCGGGAAGGATTTCTTTTCAGCCACAGGCAAACAGCCCAGTAGGAACGGCCACCTCTGAATGTCCCCTTAATTAAATTCCCTTATTTCAACCAGGTTACCATGAATGATATCACTCTCCTGAGAATAACACAGAGAGAGAAAGAATGGATGTTGCTTGAATGCCAGCAAACACTGGGACCATACGTTGCCAGGCTTTGTCATGCAATGATACCAGATTACTTGCTACAAACATGGCGTGGTAAAGTGTCCTACCATGGAGGACAGAATAAGGCTGCTCTCCCCAGAAACCTTCTGCAAAGGCTTTTAGAGTATCTCCAGGAGAGCTTCATGGAGATGTTCCTGGAGGATTTCCGCTCCATCCCCAGACACGTTAACAGACTTTTCCAGTAGCTGTACTGGCCGCGAATGCATCCCAAGTCCTCAGGGCTACTTACTCATTAAAAAACGCTTGCTTTTATAACATGTATTATATTTAAAAAGGTACACTCACCAGAGCTGCCTTCTCTGGCTTGGTTGGGTTGGGAGGGTATTTCAGTCAGGGTGATAAAAAGATCCTGGCTGTCAGGGAGAATGGTGTGCTCTCCTCAAGCTCGTCCTCCTCCTCTTCATCTTCCCCGTCCGCAAAATCCTCAGGCATGGCGGAGAGTACCCCACCATCGGCGTCCACGGACGGGGTGGGGTAATGGTGGCAGCACCTCCTAGAATTGCATGCAGCTTAGTGTAGAAGCGGCATGTCTGGGGCTCTGTCCCAGAGCATCTGTTTGATTCTTTGGTTTTCTGGTACGCTTGTCTGAGCTCCTTAAGTTTCATGTGGCACTGTGTTGCGTCCCTGCTGTAGCCTCTGTCCCTCATGGCCTCGGAGATTTTTTGAAATGTTTTGGCATTTCATCTTTTGGAACGTAGTTCTGATAGCACGGATTCCTCTCCCCATACAGTGATCAGATCCAGTACCTCCCGTTCAGTCCATGCTGGAGCTCTTTTTCGATTCTGGGACTCCATGGTCACCTGTATTGATGAGCTCTGCATAGTCACCTGTGCTGATGAGCTCGCCTGGCCAAACAGGAAATGAGATTCAAAAGTTCCCGGGTCTTTTCTTGTACACCTGGCCAGTGCATCCGAGTTCAGTGTGCTGTCCAGAGTGGTCACAATGGTGTACTGTGGGATAGCTCCCAGGGGCCAATACCTTCAAATTGCGTCCACACTAACCCTAATTCGAAATGGCGATGTCAATTTCAACGCTAATCCTCTCGTTGGGGAGGAGTACAGAAATCGGTTTTAAGAGCCCTTTATGTTGAAAAAAATGGCTTCGTTGTGTGGACAGGTGCAGGGTTAATTCGATTTAACGCTGCTAAATCCGACATAAACTTGTAGTGTAGACCAGGCCTCAGTAACAGACTTAAAGGTGGCAATTTTGCAACAGAAAAGCTTCAAAAACAGACTCCAATGAGAAACTGCTTAACTGGAATTAATTTGCAAACTAGACACCATTAACTTGGGCTTGAATAGAGACTGGGAGTGGCTGGGTCATTACACAAATTGGATCTATTTCCCCATGTTAAGTAGCCTCACACCTTCTTGTCAGCTGTCTGAAATGGGCCATCTTGATTATCACTACAAAAGTTTTTTTCTCCTGCTGATAATAGCTCATCTTAATTAATTAGCCTCTTAGAGTTGGTATGGCAACTTCCACCTTTTCATGTTCTCTGTATGTATATATATATCTTCTTACTATATGTTCCATTCTATGCGTTTGATGAAGTGGGTTGTAGCTCACGAAAGCTTATGCTCAAATAAATTTGTTAGTCTCTAAGATGCCACAAGTACTCCTGTTCTTTTTGCGGATACAGACTAACACGGCTGCTACTCTGAAACCGTAATCTACCTGGTGCCTCAGTTCCCCACCTGTAAAATGGAGATGATACTTCCCTACCTCACAGGGATGATATGAGGGCAAAATCTATGAATTGATAGTTGTGCTCAGCTACTATGGTGCTGAGAGCTGTATAAATATCTAGGGAGGCTTGTTGTTAATCCACTGGATTGGCACTCAGGAGATCTGGGTTCAATGCTTGGCTCTGATACAGTCCCTCTGTGACTCTGGGCTGTCACTTTGTCGCTCTGTGCCTCACTTCCCCATTGGTAAAAGAGGACAATACTTCCCCCACCTCACAGGGGTGTTTTGAAGATTAAAATCCATTCCTGATTGTGAGGTGCCCAGAGATGACAGTGAGGAGGAGGGCCACTCACGTCCCTAGACTGGCATAGTAATTCTCCAAAATCAGCTTGGGGCTCAGTCTGTAGGTACTGCAATGTCAAAATCCATCATTTTTGAAAAATCTGCATTGAAACACTTTGGAACTGTTAGAGGAATCATATATTGATGTAGCTTTATTTTCTTCATGTGGCTCTCGGCATGCTGCCACCCACACAAGTCTATTCTAAATCATTGTGCTGCTGTGTTTGAACCTTTAGTAACAGGGAGTTTTTTCCAGCAATTGAATTCATGTTTAGAGTTGTGGGGTTTATTATTTTTTTTGTATACAAATTAAGTTCCCTGTTGGTACAAATAGAAATTTCTAATAAGCCTTGAGGTGCAAAGAAAATGTGGGAATGAGAACTGGCACTGGGCAAAGCTTGTGGAATGAGCTCCAAAAGCCAGGAGAGGCTGATCTGGGTTTAAGTTTTGGTACACTCTGAAAACTCGCTCCAGATTCTGTGCAAAATTCTAATTAAACCTGGCCTTAAAGCTCAAGGGAGTCCAGACTGATCTATTTGTGAAACAGAACGAGACCACATTCAATTAATTTGAAAGGTAGCAAATTCATTCACTGATGAACAAAAATAACTTTTCACAGATTGGGTAACTGGGCTGTGGAACTCATTGCCACAGGGTGCCACTGAAACCAAGAACTTAGAAGATTCAAAGGACGATTGTACATTTAGGGGATAATAAGAATATCCAGAGTTAAAATAGTTAATGCTAACAAAATTAATGCCTCTAGGCCTTACAGCAATCTTAACTATTTGGAATTAGGATGAGGCCTTCACTGGGGGTAGATTATGCCACAGCTGTCCACTGCAGGGTTTCCTGCCCCTTCCTCAGAAGCAGCTGATGCTGCCCCCTGTGAGAGGGAGGATACTGGACTACATGGACCATGGGTCTCATCCAGCATGGCGGTTCCTGTCTTTTGATTTGTACCTGGTCAAGAGGTGGCGGCATTTTGCTTTTGAGTATTTTGAGAGACAAGAATCAGCAGAGGAGCAAAGGAGACTTGCTGGTGGGAAAGAGGAGTGGGAAGAGTGGGGAGACAGAGTGGGGAGGAAAACAGAGGAAGAGAAGAAGCCAGTGGGGCTTTGTGTAGGCACAAGGATCTGTCCATATGGCAGGGTGATGTGGGAAAGAAGGGAGCAAATGGAATAGGATAGTCAATGGGAGACAGAAAAACAGGGGCAGACAAAAGTGAGGAGGGAGGGAATGTTGGGAGGTGGGAGGTTAAACAGGAGGAAGAGCTCGAAAGAGAAATCTTGGGGGAGGAGAGAGAGGGGAGAGATGCCTTCCAAATGCCTGTGGGGGTGTGGCGTGGCCATCCACTTTCTGAGCACTCTGGAATGGGGTAGGAGGCTTCCCCTTCATAAGGCCAACAATTGGGTAATGGAGTCTGTGGGTGGGGGAGCGGTGTGGGGCCCGGAGGAGGCCTCTGTGGCTTCAGACAAGCAGGTGAACTCTGGGATGCTTATCTGAGCCGATCATGGGCAACAGGCCTTTTGAAGTTCCCCACTGTAGCTTTTTACATGTATCATGGTGAGCTTGTCCTAAGATGTTCTCTTTGCCAGTGCTGGCACTGAGTCTGGTTCGTACTTGCCCTTTTGTCGTGCAGAGTTGCTATTTTGATGAAACCTCATCCCAGGACAACCTATGGGGCACAGCTTGTAGCACTGTGTAGGTCAGAGTCCTGGTGAGAGAGGACAGCTTCCAACACAGTTGGAAAGGTGCATCGGTTTGGGTCAGTCCCAATGTAACTTCATACCCACAACCATTTGCACAACCCCATGGAGGGGCTAGTCCCTAATGGGGTCCCTGGCTCAGATGGAGAATTCTTCCTTTAAAATATGGGTATCTACATACGGAACAACATTATCACTGAGCATCTCCACCTCTTTCTGTCCTCTCCATTCGGAGGAGAAAAGTTGTTTGCTCTCTTCTCTTCCCTCTCACCTGGGTCCCCAGAGCTGTTGGGACCAAACAAGAGACTAGGGTATCCCAATGGGCTCATTTACTTTCCCACCCCTACTTTCCATCCTTCCGCTCAGGGGATCAGATTCTAGATGCTCATTTTTTTAACCTGTGCTCCTAAGCTTTTTCTGCAGCTGGAGGTTGGAAGAGCTCCCTTTGCCCAGCTCTCGTGGCAATGTAAAAATATAACCCTGTGGAATCTAATGGGGATGCTGAAATGGTTTATCCTGGCAAGGCTGAGATCATGAAACTCTGAGTTCATCCTCACTTAGGAAAGATAGAGGCTGTCTTGTGATGCAGCTTCTTGCGACTTCAACTGGAGATTGGATGGGGTGAGTGCATGAATTAACCCCCCAAATGCAACCATTTTTTTCCATTCAAATGAAAAGGAATTGGTGCTTCAGGCTCCCAGTTTGGCTTAATGTGCCAAAGGGTTGGGAGAGAGTCAGAGGATAAAGTGAGAGCACTGATTCTAGTTCAGGCATTGAGCCCGACTGTCCTGGAGCCAGTGGGCACTGGACAAGCCTGTTGCTGGGCGTAGAGAATTGGGATCTGCAGCGAGTGGATTCTGTTATGAAAGCTGAAGGCAGCATGAGGAATGCCAGCCTACACTGAGAAGGGAAACGTTTTCCGGCTGCCCCTGACGGAGATGCAGAGGAGGGATCCACCAAGGGAAACAGGTCTCTGGTGCCAGCCCACACACTCATCACAGGCGGTCTCCTTAATGCCTCACTTTGATTTGTACTTTAGCTGCTGCATTTGGGCTGGCGGAAAACGACAATCCATGGCTCCTTCCATTTACTGCCCTTTCGTCCTCTCTGAAACATCATTAGCTACAGGGCAGAGACATATTGCATGGCTATTATTTATCAATTGATTCAGAACCCAGATGGGTATTCCAGACTAACAGTTGGTTAGATAACCTGTGCTCATTTCCAGCAGGGACAACATCTGCCTGCACATATCGATGTTGGTATTTATGTGTAACCTTTAACCAGGACAAAGCATGGCTATGGGGAAAAGTTGCACGGTTTTCAAATATGGGCACCAGGTTACAGCACGCAGTTTTTCATCTCACACCCAAATCAACACACAAATATCTGTTTTAGGTGCCTGAGTTTGTGTATCAGGCTCACGATGTATTATAAAATAATTATGAGGCACAGGGCTCAGAAATGGTTAATTTTTTGTTTATTTCTCATCCTGCACTTCTATGCTGCATAATCCATCATAACTAGATAGGTGCTTAGTACAGTAGCTCAATGATCATTCAAGTACTGGTAAACCTGTAATATTTGCAATTTTTGTCTATTGGAGACACCTTGCCATTCACTCTATTCTCATCCTCTCCTTTAGAGGCAAAGCATCTCTATCTGCCTCAGCAGCATCTTTAAGAACAAAAACAAGTCGGTAGGTCTCAGTTTTGATCCTTTTTATCTGATCTGCTGTGAAGTCACCTCATTTGATTCGGGCAATAATGATACTGAATGAAGAAATGGATATTTCCAAAATAGTGGCAATGAAAATATTCCCTATCAGGGGAATCTAGTTTATTATCTAGCCACTTGAAAGGTAAAATATCCAGAGGGGAAGATATTATGTTAGCAGGTATAGCTTATAGGCAATAAGGTACAATGGCATTCCCTAACCTCTTGAATACATTCACAGACATTGTAGAAAACAAGTTATGCTGAATCATATATGTAAAGACAATAGCATCAAATCTTTTTAGTCATTTTGGCCTCAAAGGTATTTAGGCACCATTGAAATCAGCGGGAGTTAGGGGCCAATATATCTTTGTGTTCTCCAGACCTGGGATGGGTGGATGTGGCTCATGATCCATATTTGTCATTTCTTGTTAGCGCTGCATCATCTGTTGGCCTTGGGCTGTTTGCAGCTCAAAGCAGAAAAGCAGTAGCAAGGGAAGCGCTTTGGTTCTGTTCAACAGCACATCTGCTTTTCTGCACTAGGCATCTCTCACAAACAGCGGATCCACTGGGAAAGGTTGCTGAGGAAATGTGCCTCTAGATGCCCCATGTTTGTCTGGGCTAATATTTTACTTCATGGGACAGCAAATATCTTTAGTGTCACTTACTAAGAGTGGTGATAACTCTTGCATGGCTTGGTTGGTGGAGCAGCCCACATTATTACGGTTTTGCTGGCTTGGGTCTTATCCTTGACCTTATTTTACAATATTTTCTTTCTCTTTCTTTCTCCTTTTTGGTATGCCTGGAGCCTTATTTAGGTCCCAATTCATCAAATTACTATGATTTATTGTTTGTACTATTGTAGTGGCTAGGAGCTGCAGTCATGGACCAGGACCCCATTGTCTTAGGCACTCTACAAACACAGAACAAAAAGAAAATCCATGCCCCCAAAATAAAAAAACCCACCAGCACATCTTTAAGCCCCATCAGTGCTACTTAAGCACATGTTTTAGAGCTTTGCTGAATCTGGAAACAGCCAGAGCAGCAGCAGCAGCAAAGGTATCTTGTATCTTAAGGTTCAACGGCTACAGTAGAAGACCCTGCAGAATGAATGATTAATGGGACCCAGAGAAGCTAGTGTAACCCACACATGTCCTGGGTGTGGTGTTCTGACCCAGCTAGTAGGACTGAGACCACTTAGAGAGAGAGAGAGAGAGATAAAATGAGTCTGCTCTATAACCTTACCTAACAGCAAGCTAGCTTTTAGCTCCTGAGGTAGAGGCTCCTGCACTAAGCTCCAAAGGTCCCCGGTTCGATCCTGCCTGATGACAACCTGGGTCTGTTGGTGTTCCACTAGGGTAAACTTTCTCCTTGGTGATTTTTGCCCTTTACATTCATGACCCACTGACTTGACTTAGAAAAAACTTTCTACTTCAAAATAATTCCTCCATCGTATTTTTTTCCACAGTGAGCACTGAGCACTTCTGAAAATCTGGCCACTTCTTTTAGGTGCCTGAATGAGACTTGAGCTCTTAAAAACCCAGCCCTTGGTGGTCTCAGTGCAAACTCACCTCCACTTCAAGAAGTAATTAGCGCTCTTGTTGGCAGCCTCCAAGGATTCAGTGGGCCGGGACAGAGAACTCCCCTAGGCAAAGTTTTACTTTCTCATCCTTAGTGCTACTCCTGCAGAAGTAGATTGACTTGTTTATTTGATAGAAACGTCACCTGAGGTTTTACTGTTTTAGGTTTGCAGCATGGGTCATAAGATGTGAAACATCTGTTTGCATTTGCAGTAAAACAGCTAAGAGAGACTTCTTAACATGGCTCCCCCCCCCCCCAAAAAAAAGTGAACAACCTTTAGGTCAAGTGACAGCATTATGACTGTTCTCTGGTGCAGCAAATACCTACAAAGGCTTGTAACCATATCCATCAGACAGCTAATTACCTATGTGCAGGGATTGTCACAGTGGAAGTAAAGTAATGCAATTCATGAGAAATAATGACAGGATAAGGTACAGACAGAGGGGCAGTTACACTGATTCATAGATTCATAGATATTTAGGTCAGAAGGGACCATTATGATCATCTAGTCTGACCTCCTGCACAACGCAGGCCACAGAATTTCACCCACCACTCCTACAAAAAAAAAACCCTCACACCTATATCTGTGCTATTGAAGTCCTCAAATCGTAGTTTAAAGACTTCAAGGAGCAGAGAATCCTCCAGCAAGTGACCCGTTCCCCATGCTACAGAGGAAGGTGAAAAACCTCCAGGGCCTCTTCCAATCTGCCCTGGAGCAAAATTCCTTCCCGACCCCAAATATGGCAATCAGCTAAACCCTGAGCATATGGGCAAGATTCATCAGCCAGATACTACAGAAAATTCTTTCCTGGGTAACTCGGATCTCACCCCATCTAATAGCCCATCAGAGGCCATTGGGCCTATTTACCATGAATATTTAATTACCAAAACCATGTTATCCCATCATACCATCTCCTCCATAAACTTATCGAGTTTAATCTTAAAGCCAGATAGATCTTTTGCCCCCACTGCTTCCCTCGGAAGGCTATTCCAAAACTTCACTCCTCTGATGGTTAAAAACCTTCGTCTAATTTCTAGTCTAAATTTCCTAGTGGCCAGTTTATATCCATTTGTTCTTGTGTCCACATTGGTACTGAGCTTAAATAATTCCTCTCCCTCTCCGGTATTTATCCCTCTGATATATTTATAGAGAGCAATCATATCTCCCCTCAACCTTCTTTTAGTTAGGCTAAACAAGCCAAGCTCCCTGAGTCTCCTTTCATAAGACAAGTTTTCCATTCCTCGGATCATCCTAGTAGCCCTTCTCTGTACCTGTTCCAGTTTGAATTCATCCTTCTTAAACATGGGAGACCAGAACTGCACACAGTATTCCAGGTGAGGTCTCACCAGTGCCTTGTATAACGGTACTAAAACCTCTTTATCGCTACTGGAAATACCTCTCTTGATGCATCCCAAGACCGCATTAGCTTTTTTCACTGCCATATCACATTGGCGGCTCATAGTCATCCTATGATCAACCAATACTCCAAGGTCCTTTTCCTCCTCCATTACTTCTAATTGATGCGTCCCTAGCTTATAACTAAAATTCTTGTTATTCATCCCCAAATGCATGACCTTACACTTCTCACTATTAAATTTCATCCTATTACTATTACTCTAGTTTACAAGGTCATCCAGATCCTCCTGTAGGATATCCCTATCCTTCTCTAAATTGACAATACCTCCCAGCTTTGTACCATCCGCAAACTTTATTAGCACACTCCCACTTTTTGTGCCAAGGTCAGTAATAAAAAGATTAAATAATATTGGTCCCAAAACCGATCCTTGAGGAACTCCACTGGTAACCTCCCTCCAGCCTGACAGTTCACCTTTCAGTAGGACCTGTTGTAGTCTCCCCTTTAACCAATTCCTTATCCACCTTTTAATTTTCCTATTGATCCCCATCTTATCCAATTTAACTAATAATTCCCCATGTGGCACGGTATCAAATGCCTTACTAAAATCTAGGTAAATTAGATCCACTGTGTTTCCTTTGTCTAAAAAATCTGTTACTTTCTCAAAAAAGGAGATCAGGTTGGTTTGGCACGATCTACCTTTTGTAAAACCATGTTGTATTTTGTCCCATTTACCATTGACTTCAATGTCCTTAACTACCTTCTCCTTCAAAATTTTTTCCAAGACCTTGCATACTACAGATGTCAAACTAACAGGCCTATAATTACCCGGATCACTTTTTTTCCCTTTCTTAAAAATAGGAACTATGTTAGCAATTCTCCAATCATACGGTACAACCCCTGAGTTTACAGATTCATTAAAAATTCTTGCTAATGGACTTGCAATTTCCTGTGCCTTTAATATTCTTGGATGAAGATTATCTGGGCCCCCCGATTTAGTCCCATTAAGCTGTTTGAGTTTCGCTTCTACCTCAAATATGGTAATGTCTACCTCCATATCCTCATTCCCATTTGTCATGCTACCATGCTGATGATGAGGCCAAGACACAGAGAGGGGTGCAGATGTAGCTCAGGTTTAACCCAATAAACCCAGCCCATAGTACAAAATAAAGGAACAATATTTATGTATTATATTTGTCTGACTGTAGCACCTGGGGGCTCCATTCATAGACCCCAGTTGTGCTAGGTGCTATACATACGCAGAACAGTGGGTGGTCCCTGCCTGAAAGAGCTTATTAACTTAATATGAGACAAAGAGATAATAAATGGGTACAGACAAGGGAGTACAAGGAGACAACGAGACAGTATTGACTAGCATAATCAGCAGTGGGCTCAGCACACCAGTGGCCTGACCATTCGGCATCATGGCAAAGGCTAGTTTGAAGGAGGGATGCATCTCCCACGTGTGATGAGGGAGCATCTCCCACGTGTGAGGGGCAGCAGGAGAGACGTCCAAAGGGGCTTGTTTGAAAATGTATGGCGATGGAGCTGGCATGATGAGCCAGTCAGAGATGGGACTGATCTCTCGATAGTGGATACTGCATCTTCCAGCTGAAGATCTTCTTCAAAGAGCTTTCCAAACATGAAGCATCACAACCCGCACTGAGTATTGTGATCATCCCTCTTTTACAAATGGGGAAACTGAGGAACAGAGATA
Source organism: Lepidochelys kempii (assembly GCF_965140285.1). Classification (NCBI taxonomy): domain Eukaryota; kingdom Metazoa; phylum Chordata; order Testudines; family Cheloniidae; genus Lepidochelys; species Lepidochelys kempii. The sequence continues at coordinate 65,535,335 of NC_136388.1, forward strand.
AAGTGATTTGCCCAAGGCCACATATCAGGTCAATAGCAGAGTTAGAAGTTGAACCCAGGACTGCTGACTTGAGCTTTCCTGTTCTAACCAGCAGACAGCACAGTGAAACTGTGATGAAGGCATTTACTTGCAGTTCAAATGGCAGAAAAGTATGGGGCAATAGAAATGAAACTTCAGATGACAACGTAAAAACATGTTGTCATAAATTTTGGTCCATATAGGATTTGCACTAGTGTCATTGTATTGTACACTGTAGACATCGAAAGAGCTCAGATCTTTTGGCTTGAATACACTGGGCCCTAATTCTTGAGCCATATGGAAAAATCTCTGGTAGCTGTTAGCACTGGTAGCCTATGGCTCACAGCTGAGCAGTTCCGATTCCATTTTGTAGAGGGCTGTGATACATCCGGTCTAGCTGTTCCTTGTATGTAGAAGTTGCAGAGCCAGAAAATAAAGATAAATGAAGGATTCAGCTCAAAAGAGAGAAGAGCTCAGGTTTTTACAGCATACCTGTAGTATGCAGTCACAGTGCTGCAGCAGCTTCTATGACAGTCCATCCTGTTTGCGGGATGAAATGAAGAGATGCTGGGAAAAGAAGAGAAATGTGCTGTCTGAACTTTGTCAAGGAAAGTGCACTGCAAGAGCTGTTTCATTTGAAGAAATATCACCTGTACCTGGCTGTTGGGTAAACTCCAAAAAACCAACCCAACCTGTCAAGGGAACTTTCCACTGTGATATATCAGAGCGACATCCTGGATTATTTGCTGTCTTTGTGAGAAAGTAGTGAGCTGTGGAAACCTGGGTATCCATCTTGGCTGGCACATCTAGAGCTGAGCATCATCTCTATAAGAAGGCCATCCCTTCTGTACCATAAAGTATGTCAAGGCTTGGTTGGTGCTGCTGAAGTGAAATTTGAAAATGTTGAGAAAAAACAACACAACTATATTGTGAGAGCTGCAGAGTGTAAAGAGCAATGGACAAAATTTACAAAGGTATTTAGATGCCTAAAGATGCAGGGAGACACCATGTGGGATTTTCCAAAGTGTCGCTCTGCACCTAATTTGAGCACGTAAGTTCCTTTTTAATTTTGGCCCATCTTGTCTCTTTTGGTTGTAATCTCTTCAGGACAGGTATTACCTCTCCCTATGGGTTTGTACACAGCCTAGCACAATGGCAACCTGTGGTCTCTGTGAGATACTGGAACATACAAATAAGGGTAACAACATCTTGTCTACTACAGTAATAGTGACTATATAGCACCTTGCTAGAAAGACTGATGGATTTGTGACTGTGAGGGAAAGGGAAGCAAAGGCAGCATTTTGCAGTGTTCTGTTAATTTGGACAAATGTGGTTTGAAAGAAAGTATAAAATGAATAACACAAATGTTCTCCATTTAGCTGCAGGTTGGTGACAGTGACTCTCAGAGGTTTTGCCCAGTTCTGCTCCAGGGAACCTTACTTTCCAGTTCTACACAAAGTCATTGCCTTTCACAGGGGAATGCACGATCTGCTCTTCTCATACCTCCCAGCTCCAAAAGGAGAAGCATTTAGGACACTTAGGCCCAGGTGTACCCTACCACTTAATTTGGTATAATTTATGCCTCTCGGGGGTGTCACCCCCCTGAGCGACGTATATTACACTGACCCTAGCACTGGTGTCTACAGCGCTATGTTGGCAGGAGAGCTTCTCCCTCCAACATAGCTATGGCCTCTCGCGGAGGTGGGTTTATTATGTAAATGTATGGAAGTAGCGCTTCTAGTGTACACTAGCTTTACTAACACTGTTACAGCTCATTAGGCTATCCTTCTCCTAATGACCAGAGCCCATGTAGGTACCAGCACTGTGCATCATGTCAACTCCCATATGTTAACTGTAATCAAAGTAACAGGTAACTGGTGTTTACTGCCGGAGCTAAAATGTTTTACATGGAAGTTTTAGGGTGTGTCTAGGAAAGAGAATAAACGTGGATTATCTTTATTTTGTCTTTCTGGAAACTTCATATGTTTCCTCTGGCTTCTGACCATAATTCATCACTAAATGATTTAGCCCAGGCCAATTTCCATTTTTCATTTAAATAATCTAGTAACAAAAACGATGAGGCATTCTGCAAGAAGGTATGTGACCAAGTAATCATTCTGCCTTCATATCCCTTAGGGGGGAATTATTAGAGATGAGATGACCTTCCTGGCTACCCACCATTACCATTGTAACAAGGATGGATGATGGGACCCACTTGACATGCAGCCAAATGCAGACTGAGTGGAGTGTTTGGTACCTGAACCTGAAAATGACAAGGATTTGATGGAAAGAACATGTGAGAAGAGTGAGAGATTGCAGCACTTTTGGGAAAGTTGGGAATCTGGCTACACTGTATCCCCTTTAAAACACACAGCACTCAGACTTGTGGTGAGTGACGCTTGCTACCCTCCTTGTGTGACCTCAGGGCACCTTGAGGGGCTTGTTAAATTTTCTTTAGTGGGAAATACATGTCTGCTTCCAGAGCAATGAGAGCCAGAAGACCTGGGTTCTATTGCTTGCTCTGCCACTCACTTGCTGTATGACCTTGCACAAGTTACTTCACCTCTGTGTGGGTCACTTTCCCCACTTGTCTAATACGCATTATGATTTTCATCTGTTTTTTTTTTTTACAGGGCATTGAGATCCTTGGATGGTGAGTATAAAGTATTATATGTCCTATAAAACTACAGGAAAAAACTAGGCAAATATTAATATTTTACATTGATAGAACCCCTTTTACCCCAAAGGATCTGAAAGAACTTTACAAACTATTTCAGTACATTACTCAAAACTCACATTCACTTCTAGGACTGGGAAAGGGACTACAAAATTTAGCTTTATATATACACAATGTCTTAACGTGTCATGAAAATACAGCCTTATCTGGACTGGAACAGGGCAGTGTTTAGCAGAACTGAAACTGCAGAGAAAATTTCAGGAGACTGAATGCAGTTACTCCAACTGGAATTTGGCCAGTAGTTAAGAGGACCGGGACCATAACCATTAAGCAATGTATTAAACTTGATGCCAGGTCTCATAAGTGATGTGGAAACCTTACTGGCTTCTGAAGAGGATAGGTTGCTCCAGTTTGAACTTTGTTACAGACTAGCTATAGTGTAATGAGAAGTGGGAAGAGAGTACCAAGGGATCTTACTTGACCACAAGTGATACAGACCTAGGCATTCATCAAGGCTTTTTTATACAAGTAGTGTGTGTAGGTTTTTTAAAATATGTTTAAATTTCAGATGAGCTGCTATAAGAGTTTGCAAGGGAAAAGTGAGCCAGGCTTTGTGTCTTTTCTTTACAAACCGCAGTCCAGGCCTTATAGGAAAAGAAAAGAAACATAATAGATGCCCAAGAATTTACATGCTAAGAATCAGCAAAGTAAGGGCATGGATGCATGAGCCAAGCATGTTCACATAACCAAACGTCTGAAAGAAGATGAATGATTCCAATTTGTCCTACAGCATGTATGTGCCATTAAGATAGAGCATTGCTAAGTATTCTGCTGATGAGTTAGTTGAATCTGAAGTCCTCCAACTTCATTCTCTGGTTTATCCTCAGGAACAGTTCTACAAAGAGCATGATTTATCATTATCTTTATGGTGATCTGCCTTGATTTATTGGTGAAATTATGATGATGGATCATACTTAATTATGATAATTAAAAGACATCAAAAATGTAATCGTCTCTTCATCATTTATCTTATAAAGAAAAGAAGAAAAAAACCCTGGTATTTAAAAACCCGAATTCTAGGTGTTGATAAAATTAGAATTTGTTTTATTCATACCATGACAATGATCTTTCATCATTGGATTTCCTTCTCCCCCACTTCTAGGAGTTTCACTTTGGAGGCATTAGGGAAGGATGTGGAAGCGGGGCTTTAACCAAACATAGTCAGTGGTCCCAGTTCTGCAATGAGTGCCAGGTGGGCAGAGGCCTATGTGGAACCCCACTGAAGTCAATGGGGCTCCTTCTGGGCACAGAGATCGCTCACACAGAACCACCTGTGGGTCAGGACCATGTGAAAACCTTGGTGGCTGCTGGTGAGGCCAGCTTGCCTCAGGTTTCACCCTGTTCAAAGACTAGCATAGTTGACTGTGAGTGGCTGTGTGAAAAGCAACTCAACCGCCCAGGAGGGTTTGGAATAAAAGGAGAATCCCATCAGAAAGTTAGGAAACAAGCATGCTCGGGTCAGCTGGGGTTTCTTTAGTGTCTTTAAAAAGAGTCAAGTAATTATCGACCAGTTAAATTGAACTTTGCTGTAGAATAGTCAAAGTGTAATCATAAAATCAAATAATAATGACTAAAAGGAGAATCCTCGGTATTGAGAGAAAATGGCCAGTGGCTCCAGGTAGCTCAGTGGGGGTTGGAGAAGAAACGTTTCTTCCTTGGGAGAGAGACATTGGTTCCCAGTACCATTGTTGCTTGCATTACTGGAGCTCCTAGCAGCTCCAGCTGAGACAGGGGACCCTTTTTCTCAGAGACTCTAGAATGTAAATCGACAGGATAGGAAGTATGGTTGTCCTCCATGAATGGATGGCAAACTGAAAGGCCACACAAGTCTATGTGCCGGTTGTGAAAGATAACAGCTATGGCAGCCTCACAGCATGGTGAAGCAGTACCACATTCTGTAAACTGAAAATATTATCGAGGGAGGGTAACTCTAGTCTCCCTTTGCCCCTAACTCATTAGTGTATGCATATTTACAGGAGAACAAGCCCTGTAATGTCTCCAGACAGCTACACTGATGAACTCATTTAGCTATTATAAAATGTATAACTCTAACATGATGGAAATATATGTGCTCATTTTTCATCCTTGTTTAGGGTGAGGCTATGGCTTACCCTGTGTGTCTGAACAGGGAAGAAAGGGGTACAGAGCCACACCTCACTCCCATGTGCAGGCTACCTGCCTCCCAGGTCTCAGTGTGGGGTCTCAGCCACCATTCTCCGTCCCACATAGATGGGTTGCAGGTGTCCGGGTCTTGGTTCCATCCCCACTGACCTACTGGCCAGCATAGACCAGAGGACAATGTAACTTGCATCAGGTGTAGGGCTGACACAGATTCTTTCCCCCCTGGAGTGAGGAATGACTCCAAGTTTCAGTTTGGTCTCTGGTCTTGTCCATCTTCAGAGCTAAAGCAGAGCCCTTGGGTAGCATGATTTTGATCCCTTCATTTAAAGTATTTTCTCTTCCTGCCAATAGGGCAAATACTTTCAGTGACTTCCCCACTTGCTGTGGGTCCTGTGTGCACTTACCACACTACTCATCTTAAGAAGCAAGTGTTTTTGCAGTGACAATTGAAAGAAATTAAGAATGGCACATCATGATCATTTATATCATGTGTATCTCAGAAAGTTCATCAATTCATATTACATTAGGGAATATGTAAATAAATGTGCACTCATTTGGCATAGTCCTCAGAGCAATTATTCTTCAGTTGATTTAGTACACTTGATAAAAATAAAGGTTAAGGAGAATGTTAATTTAGGACTTTTTTTTCCACTAGATTTTATAAAGTGTTAACATGCAGATTAATTCCAGGCTTTATAATATTGCATCCATTTCCCTGTCACATAAGAACAACTGACATAAATCAGAGGATGGGCCTGATCCTGCTGCCATGAAACTCAAAGAGAGTTTTGCCATTGACTTCCACAGGAGCCTCACCGATGTCAAAGCCTAGACATAATATGAATTTAATGCAAGGCACGTTAGAGCTCTGCTAAGAACATGCTCACTGGAGCATAATAAATCATGAGAGAGATGGTGGTGTGAGAATTCCTGGGGACGGGGGAAAACGGGCAAAGAGCTGGTGGCAGAACTAATTCTATTCTGAGCTAATGAGAAAAATCAGTGTCTGGAGATGCTGTTGGATACAAGGAAAATCTCAGCCCAGATGAGTTAGAATCTCAGTTTCTCAAGTCCATTGTGGGATTGGAGACAGGACTAAAAGGACGGGAATCTGATTCTCACCCTAAAGCTGCTAATACAAGACATTTGCTTAAATGGAAGAGATTTGCCAAGGAGTCTGGAGAAAGACACCAGACACAAGGACCTAATACATGGACATGGGCCAGCCCAGCTGGTTAGCTTCAGGAACATCTATGTGTGTATGAAAGCTGAATTCACTGCAGAGGTAACAAACTCATTGTAAGTAGCAGAGGATGCTAATTTTGTGACTCATAAAGTGTCCTTACTGGTCAGTCTTGGATGCTCTATAGGTATCAGACATGGGATGGGGCTTAGTGTTCTGACTTCCTAGGAAAGAAACAGTTCTGAAACAGGGCAGGGTTGTGGGAGTGAGTGGAATAAAGAAGGGGCAAATAGAAAAATGGGATAAGAGGTAGAAACCAATGGCCTAGTTACTGTGATTTACCAAGGTAAGCGTATGCATTGAACAAAAGATTCCTCCATGGTCGTCTTGCAGCATGATCACATTTCTCTGTACTTTATCAGTGCCATATGTTGTGGTGCAGATTTCAAGGGATTCCTTAAAAACCATTGACAGACAAATACAAAAATACTTGGGCACTTGGTTCAGGTAAATGAAATGCCAGAGAAAGCAGGATATTTTGTGAGTGACTATTGGTCCCATTTTCAAAACTGGTTTCTAAAGCTCAGCTCCTCAAAGGTATTTAGGACCTTGGAGGATCTGAATCTAAAAGTGCAGGTGGACATTAGATGCACACAGTTTGATAGATCAGTTTGAGGCCACTTGGGGACTGTATGACACCTCCACTCCCCCTTTCCCCCCGCCCAAATATCTGAGGTTAACTATTAACCGTAGCTCTTCTATGTGGGAGTGCATGGCCTTTCCATTAGATCACCACTTAGGCCCTCTGTTTTCAATTAAGTTTATTTGGGTTTTATATTAGGAAGCTGCAAGCTCTGTGTGGGGTTCCAAAGTTCAGAATTCTTTCTCCAAACTTCTGCTAAAGAAGCATCTATTTCTGTTGGAGGAGGTCAGTTGGCATGTGGAAGTTTCCTGAAGAATGTGGCAGAAGTCATTGGATGAAGTACTGGAAAACAGACTGTACAGAGATGGACAGTGTGGCCGGATAAGAGGTTTTCCATCCCTAATCTCTATGATTTTAGTATTTGTTTCTATCATTTATGGGTCTCTGTCTTGGACCTGGGTTGGTATTGTACCGTCTTTCTTTATTTTTGTATACAGAAACATTGTGTGATGTGTAGAGTTGAGCAAAAAAATTGCAGTGAATGTTTTGATAAATGTTGCCTGTTTGTGAATTATCCACAAGCAATTAGTGATTTACTCAAATTTGTTCATTGCTAGATGATTACGTGATGAATAATTTGGGTGAGTGAGTCTTGGCCTCTAGGCTGCATGGGAGCAGTTCACTGAAAAATATTTATTTGATTTGAACTGTTTTGGTTAGCTTTGATTGGACAAGTAGGTCATAAGGTGTGTTTCTGTTCTCTGATTGGATGAGCGCATCTCTTAGAATGAGTCTTCTGGTGTGAAAATTCATGAGTAGGCATTCCAAATGTGCTTCCTGAATTAAATTCTGTGAAGAGGGCCAGCACAAGACATAAGTGCTACTTAAACCCTGGAATGCACTGACTTTGAGCAAGTTTTTGCCCTGGAGGGAAATTCACTCCCCATGAATATTAACTTGAAATTCAGTTTTTCCAGGATCATTCCTGCTAGATTTGGTAGAATGTGCGTAGAGCAGGAAATCAGCTGAAATGAATTTCTGAGATGATTCAAATGCATACGTACCGAACATGCGTTTCCTGTTCTCCCAACTCTTGTGACATTAAGATCAAGTGGATCAACAATAGGAACAGCTCTCATTCTGCCCTGTTTCAGAATATTCTAAAACTTAAATGCATGCTGGGTGGCAAGCATTTTTAGTCCTAAAATGTGAGTGTGAATTAATTAATTTTTACTTCATTCAGCCATTATAGACTAGTTGTGTGCTCATTGATATGGGAGGTTGAGAGGCCTCGTTTTCCCCATCTTAATTTGGGCAGAAACTATGCAAGCTTCCCTGCACTGCTTTGTCGATGTGCATCAGTTCTGACGTGCAAGCAGCACCCCCTGCTATCACAGTCTCAGGAGCCATTTCCAATTCCCCAATGTGGGTGCACATCATTCTGAGGAGACAGAAAATGGATCAAAAGCTGTGGAACTTGCCAGAGATACTTAGTTGCATATGTTTTTCTTTTGAAAGATGTGAGCACATTTCATTAAACAGAAGTGGCGTGAGTGAAAGCAGATTTTGGATACCCACTCTTCAAGCACCCACATCATGTCTCCAGGGTCCAAACAGAGGTAAATAAGAGTCTCCCACAAATTAGTACCAACACTAGGCATTTTAGGTCACATTTTATATTATCTATTTATATAGGTTAGTAAATGATTAATAGATGTTTTAAGCATGTTACAGACATAAGGGGTGTGTGTTATGTGTGATGGTTTAAACACATCAGTAGGTGTTATAGATGGTTATAAGCCATGGCAGTTGACCTGTTGGACTCTGATAGTCTACCATAATTCAGTAACTATTTATTAAAGCATCTACTAATAATTAATTAACCATTTACAAATGGAACTTTAACATTCTATTCAATACAGGTTCTTATACCTCCCTCATCACAGCAGTATTAAGCAATATGACTAACATCAGTCGCGTGTGGCCAGTTTCTGTTTTGAGACTGGGGATCTTCTGGGCTCCTCCCTGAGGAACCAAACCTGTGAGATGCTGAGTGACTTACGAGAGGTGCTGAACACCCTCAACTCCCATTGGCTCAGTGGAAGTCGAGGGTGCTCAGCAGGATCAAGCTGGTAGCATTGGAAACATTTTCCCTTGCAAATGTTTGCTACGGCATCCTTGCAGCTGGGGAAGGCCGAATCCTGCTCCCTCCAGAGCCAGTTGATGTCATTCCTGAGTTGACCAGAGGGAGGCGGTACAGGGGGCAACACATTTTATACTTTAGTTAGTTATTCTGATTAAAATTTACAAAGTGCCTCCTCTGCATCTTGGCTCCTTTGATGAATCTGTGAAAACACGGTTAACAAAGGGGGCAGCAGAATGTCACCCCCAAAAGAGAAAATTAACCACCCAAGAAGATGAATCTTTGACAGTACAACAGCCCTCCCTCTGCTAGACATACCAGCTTCCCTCATCTCCCTCATCCCTGGAAGCCTGAGCAAATAGACAGGCTTCATGACATACTCACGAAGTGGGAAGTGAGTACCAAAGGGCTCTTGTGGAGAAGTCTGTGCCAGCAACTCCCTTATAAATCGAAGGAGCTCCAGATGAAGTGCACCTGTGGATCACAACCAGGGGCAGTATCGCACAGGTACAGAGATACTCTTTCCCTTTACCTCATGGGAGTATTTGCATCACCTTAGCAGTGCTGATCTCCCAGGACCTTAAGAGCAAACTAATGCCTTGAATTCCTTTACATTGTCCACCTAGACCCCTTGGCCTATTCAATTTCATGCACCTCTAGGATATTTGTTCCCTTCTGGTACCATCACACTGACTGCAGTCACTTTAAACGCTGCCAGTCAATCCTAGTTATCAGCAACTGTAGAGAGGACAGGAGGAGGGAGAGCTCATCTAGCAAGCCAGTACCACACAGCCGACTGACTGTGTAATGTATTACTTTTTAATAAGGTAAATATATTAACATTAGAGCAGCCTTCTCAATCTTCAGTACCTAACCATTACATCACTATCAGGAGCAAATGTAATTAGATATCATAAATATGAAAAATAGTGGGACATTTACATAGAGAACACCAATAAGTTGCTTTCCTTGTCATATAATTGAAAACCATTAAGGGTGAACTCTGCAGTTTGCTCATACCATGAGCAAGGATCAAGTTTAATACAATGGGACAGCTCCTAAGCACAGAACAGGCTTATCCAAGATAACTTAAAGGGGCACTGTCCAGGTTTTTTTAGGTCTAAAAGTTAACATACCTGTAAAGTTGATTAATGTGGCAAATACTGTCATGTTCTCAGCTGGGCTGTTTTCTAATCACCACCGCTTACTCTGTCAGGTATATAGCGGAGTCAGAAACAATAAAAGTGGCACCACCTCTCAATCTGTCCAAATGAAGCCCTCCCCCGCACGCAGGCTGGTGGCATCCAAGTGGACTGCTGTGGGCTTATATTCCTGCAAGGCTCTCACTTTGTCAATGTTTCAAGTCTCTTGATCTTCATTTTACCCCACTGCAGGAAAACCTAACAGTGAAGAAAGGTCAGACATTTAAAGCAAGGCACAGCACTCAAATGACAAAGCAGCCACGACAGCAGTAAGTCCCCAGCAGCCCACTGGAATACCACCAGCCTGCATGAAGGGTTTAAATATCCAGAAGGGAGAGGAATTTAGCATAAATTCACTGGGAGTAAGGGATGAAATTGTGAAAATGGACACTTCCTGGCAATGAGATCTATTACTTTATGGGGTAGTCTCCAAGGGAAATGGTGAGATCACTGCTGTTTGGGATGTCTAAAACCTGGAGGATCTCCTGCCCTGGCTGGAGGAGAGACAAGATGGTCTAATAGGTCTTTCCCAGTAGGCCAGATAAATGTCCTTTCAGACCAGTCACTTCCTCTTTGTTGGGTGCCATGAATATGGAAGTCCTTTCTTGAGATACTACCTGGAAACAACAGCACCCTGAGCGTGCGCCAGAGTGTATCTGGATGTTAAGGTCTGTTAGAAAGAGGACGGTGATCAAATGTTCTCCATGTCCCCAGAACGTAAGAGAAGAAGCAATGGGCTTCATTGGTAGCAAGGGAGATTTAGGTGGATATTAGGAAAACCTTTCTAACTATAAAGGCAGTTAAGCTCTGGAACAGGCTTCCCAGGGAGGTTGTGGAATCCCCATCACTGGACGTTTTTAAGAACAGGTTGGGCAAACACCTTTCAGGGCTGGTCTAGGTTTGCTTGGTCCTGGCTCAGTGCAGGGGGACTAGACGTGATAGCCTCTCAAGGTTCTTTCCAGCCCTATCATTGTATGCTTCTACATTTTCTGGATTTGGAATGAGGTTTCCATTAAATGACTCGCATTGGGACTGTTCAATGAACAATAGTTGTTGTGGCTGAAAAGAAAACTGAGTGATAATGTGCACAGAGTCATATCTCTCCAGCCTTCAGCTAACATTAAGACCTCAGAAGGCAAGCACAGCCCACACCCTTCACCCTAACATTGTGCAAGGTCTACTGTGTTAAGAATCACAAATCACACATATAACCTTTCCTTAAAGGCTATTAAATACTGGAATTCATTAGTGTGTGAGGAGCAATAATACAAGAGTCTCATCAATTCCTCCTTGCAGCTTCCAGCCCTTCTTGCTCATCCAGTAAAGCAGTCCTCAGCACAGTGCCATCTCCAATTTAATTGTACCACAGAGAAGTGCCCACTAATCCACTTTTATAGGGACCATTCAGGGCTCAGGAGTGCACAATGTTCATCTTTACAGAGCCTGTGTAATTCACTGCTTCTAGGAACAAATTGGTTTATGCAGATTCCATCCTGGCCGATGTGCGCGCAGGCCAGGGTTCACAAACCTTTCTGTTGCTGATTGCATTAGTGGGATGCTGACAATGGCTTACCCAGTCCTTGGAGTTAGGCATCCACAAGAAGTCTGGTCACAGGCATATGTACACACTTTCTTGGGAACCTTTTATTTACTGGGATTGTTTGTGGTTTAGATTGTTGTGCCTAATCTTCCACCTTTTTCTATTTCTCCTTTTGTCCAACCCTCCAACACCCTTATTCTCTAATTATCTGGATTTTTGTGTTTCATTCTGTTTCTTGCTCTCTGATTTATTCTCTGTCTTTCCCCACTTAGTTCAGAGATCCTTTCTTTCTTTTTATTTTGGTCTGGCTTCTCTTGGTTGGATATTTATTTGCTTATTTTTTTCCTCCAGCCGGCAGGCCTTTCTTATACCATCTCTCTCAGACATCAGAGGCTTTGCTCTGCTGTCAAAAACCTCTCCCCCATCTCTCTCTCTGTCTGTCTTTCTTTCTCTCTCTCTGCTAGCTGTGATGTTGCTCTGGTCACACTGCCATGGTAACTTCAAAAGACACAGCCTTTTGATAGGCCGGACCCAGGCAAAACCTGCAGTCGTCTGTGTGTGTGTGAGGGGGGAAGTCTTTATCTTTCCCTTTTCATTTTTATGTGCAAATATTTTATTAGCCCTGTTGGAAAGAGGGACAAGCAGTGGGAGAAAACATCTCAAAGATATAATACCAAATGGAGCACACATAAGGGCAGCAGGTGCTAACAACAGTCCTGAACCTGCCGGGTGCTGAGTGCCACCAATTCTGATTGGTCTCAGGGGGAGCTGAGGGCAGCTCAGCACCTCACAGCAGGTGCTCAGCCACTTTCAGGATTGAGCCGCCAAGATCTGAAGCCAGGGGAAAAAACAAGGCCATGACTTCTGAAGAATCTAAAGCATAGGAAGAAATAACACTGCTCCCGAGGGGAAACATATGGGGCATTAGCAACATTTTCCCCAGATTGCACATTGCTACTTGCAAGTTAAGAGTAAAAGAAAACAAACACAACCACTTCAACCCAAATAAGCCGTAGGGGCTGGAGCACAGTGGCAGATGCTGGAGTGAGAATCAGCAGCAAATCCTGGCGGGGAGGAGAGGACCCACACAGTGCAGGATGGAGGCATTTCCCACTCTGTGCCAGACACAGAAGAAGTTGCAGGGCTTGCAGGGCTTAGAGCCTGCTCATGCTGGATGGGCTTCCCTTTGCCAGGCAGGTGGGAAGTGGATTGGCTCTGTTCATCAGGAGTTTCTAGAGGGCCATTGTGGGCTTGATCCTGTGAGATCCTGAGCACACTCAACTCCTAGTGACTTCAGTGAGAATGGAGAGTACCTCACACCTTTCAGGAGGCACTCAGCACCTTGCAGGGCCTGGCCTGTAGATACCAAACTGTCTGCGACCACTACAGCAGCCAGGGGGGAGCCCCCACCACCTTCTTTAATGGTTATTAGTATTGTTTATCGTGTGTATGGCAGTAGCAGCTAGAGGCCCTCTTGTGTGAGGAGCTGTTCACACACAGCAAGGGTCTGCCTCAGAGAGCTTACAGCCTAAATAGATAAGTGGGGAGGGGAGAGAAAGGCATAGCCAGGGGACACGACTAACCGCAGGCCAACCAGGGGTAGAGTCAAGAATAGTGCTAAGGTCTCTTGGCTCACAAGCCAGTGCCCGAGCCACCATTCCCCCCGACCCCCCAACACTGTGTAGCTGGTGGAGGAGGAGGGATTTAGGAGCTTCTCTTCCGCTTGCATAGCCTGTATATGGGCTGCCTAGAATCATAGACCCTGGGCTCTGGGGAGTCCAGTGGTTGCTACTGGTTTTCTCCCACGGAGTAAGAGCTTGATAAAAAGGGGCGGGAGGGAGGTAGGAGTACAGGCAGCCACACGATGGGTGTAGTCTGCACTCCACAAAGACACACAGCAGATTTCTTGCCCCCCAGCATCACCTGAGCACACTGGGAGACACAGTCTAGCCCTATGTAATGTAATTATTTTGACAGTACATCTGGCTACTTGGATGTTTCCTCCGAAGTCTCATTTTGAAAAGGATAATGATTTTTTACCTCCCATGGGCCCTATGGAAACAGGTAGGCCAATTAGGAGCATGCAGGGGACGAGGCAAAGTACAGCTGCCTGGGAGGGATGAAGGGGAGCCTGGGAATGGCTGACTGCATCTCCCCCAGTTAATTACAGCAGAAACAACATTTTCTCACAAATGCTTTAAATTCTGTGCTGAGGAGATTTCTGTACGTCTCCCAGAGCTAATGTTCACTGTGATAATTGTTTCAATCAATGAGTGAATCAATCAGTCAGTGATTTCTGGTGGCTGGGACGGGCATGGGGTGAAGAGGAGGAGAGCACTGGCTGGGGGCTGGCTGAGAGGGGATGTACTTCATTCCCTTCTGGTCCTGCTGCACATGCTAAAAATGAGGTAGTAACTTTCCCATGGATCCCCAGGGGCCACTAAAGCCCAGGACAGGGGACCGGTTCCAATGGATCTCTATCACCAGGGGGTGGTTGCAGGCTGCTGGGGGCCAGAGTCAAGGGAAGAGAGACGGGGCCTCTGTGCAGATGACATTGATCATGTGTAGATTCCCCGGGATCTGCGCAGATCTTCAGGGATCAGGCAGGTTTGGAGGCAGTTTTTCTATGGGGATGGGGGAAAAGCAAAGGAAGGAAGGGAAGGGAAGGGAAGGAAGGGAAAAGCAAAGCCCACTCTGCAAGAAGATTCCTCACATATGTCTATGGCTGGGGGCGCAATCCAGGCCAGGGAAGCTAAGACCTGATATTTCCACTGGGCAAAAACTTTGCAGAAAAGAATTTAGGCCACCCCCATGAATCATCAAGGAGCAATAACAGGTGCTGGCAATCATTCCCCCCCACTCCCCCATTTGCAGTTCCCTTTTAATGATTGCACAAGGAAGAAGGGTGGTTACTAATGAAGCAGGATGCAGTTGGAGCCACCTCCTTAGTGCAGTGCTAACTTACATCCATTATCTTCTGTTTTTTTATAGCATTGTGGCAAAGCTACATTAATGTAGATTTTTTTTGCATTTAATAATTAAGTTATTCAGGAAAGATGAGGTAAGAGCATTTAATTTAAAACATCTAACTTGAACGTCAGGAATCAGGGCTGGGAGGGCATGAGGACGCTGAGCAGACAGGTCGTGTGCCACATCCCCTGTTGGTTATCTTTCAATGTTTTATCCTGTCACAAGCAAGGGGCGACTGCTTTAAAAATACTGGACAAAACCAATCAACCTCTTTGGGAGCAGATAGAAACAGATGTACCTTCAACGAGCAACACCGTGGGATGGCCTGGATAGACTGGGCATTTCGCACTGTTTTAGGCATTTTACAGAGCTCTGATGGTGTGGTGGAGGCTTGAATGGGACTCTGCAAGTTGGGCTGTACAAAAATGTGTTTACTTTGGGGTGTCTGAGTGACAAGGCAATGATATGAGGGAAAAAATCTGACATTTCTGCCACCAAATGTGTCTTTTCAGTGTCAAACTTCACCACCAGAAAAATGCTGATTGTGCAGAAATTCCCCCCAGGGTCAAATTTTGCAAAATGGTTTATGGTTAATACACACTTCACCCACTGCATGCTGTAAACTTACATACATAAGTGATACCCAGATGCCATATAGCATTCCTTCTCCTTGCCCCATCGCCTTCCTGGAGTGAGCAGTATCAGATCTGCCTGACTTCCCCAGGGCAGATTGTAATTTTTAAGATCTGATTTTGTTTTCTTGCTGCCCTCATTTTCTTTCCTCCTCAAGGTAAAAGTCTCTATTGACTCTAATTAGGGTCGTCATGAGTCCAGGCGCCTTGGATTTCTGTTTCCAAATGCCAAGAGATGAGGAATCCAGCCAGGTTTCATGAGAGGGTACGTGGTGCTGTGATTCCCCCTCGGATGTGATGCGGTAGCAGAATATCAAAGATGAAGCTGGTGATGAATTCTCAGCTTTGTTTGGTCCCCAAGGCCGGAGGATTGTATGCACACACTCCTTCACAAACAGCCTCCAGGAGAAGCAGCAACCCACAGCAAATGGCAAGATTGGAGGCATTTCATTACATTTTACTCTGAGAGACCTAGCAAGTGTGTACGTGGAATGAAGTGTGTGTGTGTGTGAGAGAGAGAGAGAGAGACCCATACTTCAGGCAGTTTGCAAGATCAACTATGCTCCATGATTCTGGTCAGTTTTCAAAGGTTGACCTCAGACTTGATGGTTCTCGTAGGCCAGATCCTCAGGACCAGACATACGATGTTCAATGCAGTTCTGTTGGGGGCGCTCCCTGAGCTTTGGGCTATCGCTCTGGTTCCAAGTAACAACTTAGAGCAGCCCTATCAAGGCTCTAAGTTGTGCCAGCTGTAGCAGCCCTTAATGGACTGTACCACCGGTCAAGGACTGCCAGAGCACAAAGGTGCTGGTCATACCCCCTTTTTCTTGGCCACACCTCCAGCATTTTGAGCTGAAAGGGGATTGGCATGGAGCTAGCTTCGCAAGGGGATTCCTTAGCTGACCATATAAATTGGCTTTATGTCTTTGGAGCAGCACAAAGCCGGTTTAACAGATCAGAGTCTGGTCCCTAATAGTCTATTCAATTCACTGAAGTCCTGTCCATCACATTTATATGGTGCTAATCACAGTGGAATGTAAGCATGATATTTACCTGCTTTATATCTGCATACAGCCTGTCGTTGTAAACACACACCATAGCGTCAATATCTCCAACCCAAAATACTTTCTCACCTCTCTTCTCATTTAGTTTAAGCAAAGAATATTATAAAGCAAGCTAAGCTTTTTCAAAACTTTCTTTCTCTTTGTCCTTGAAGAAAGTCTCCAGGCTTCTTTTCTCTGCTCCCTTAGAATGAAATTCCTAGCAGGAGACACCTTGTCAGCTTTTCTTTTTGGGCTAGAACACAATGTTTCAAGTGAAATTCCTTTTTTAGTCTTGTCTACTTCATCTACAAGAAGATGGGTGAAAAATCAATTTTCTTTCTTCTTTTAAAACAACTTTTTAAAGTGCCCTTATGGCTTCTTTTAGAAATTATATCACAAATTGTGGAAATCTGGACTGGAGATGGAGTTTGTCTGATATCTTTAAGACTCTCCCTTCTGCTGCTAAAACAAAGAAAGGAATCATGAGATTCAGCAAGCTTTCTAAGGAAAACAATTCAAAGTTACCATTTGGCTTTTGAACAAGGTGCAAATTAGTGAGTATTTGTTAAAACTCCAGACAGCAATTGTCTAAGAAAAATATTTTCAAAGTGGAGAAGGTTTTTCTGCTTTAAAACCCCCCCTCCCTCCGCAACAATCCACATACCTGCCTTTGTTTGAACTTCAAAAGCATGCCGGACTGCACAGAAAGAGAGAGCATGAGAGCTTGAATTTAAAAGGAAGCAACTGCCTTAGTCAAACTAGTATGACTTACAAGCAAATTATTTTCCACTCATCTTTTTTAGTTTTGATGCTGTCCGTAAATTATGTAATATGTTTTTTCCCATCATTTTCAAGACCCATCCACCCCCCCGGTAACACTTTGTAAAACTGAAACAAATACACATCATTAAGGACTCTCGCCCACCCCCCACCCCCCACTGTGTTATGTTCTTTACGGACAGCCCTTCACTTCAGATCATATGACTTGTGTGCTTTTGACTGGGCTAATGAAACCTCCAGACCCATTGGGGGTAGTTTAGAGTGACCATTCATTCATATATAGATTATAAGAGTACCTAGCTCTTAGGTAGTGGTTTTCATCAGTAGCTCTCAAAGTACTTTACAAAGAAAGGAAGCATTATTATCCCCATTTTACAAATGGGGAAACTGAGGCACAGGTGTAAGTCATCTCACCTCCAGTGTAACCAAGCAGGCCAGTGGCTGAGCTGGGAATAGAATTCAGGTCTTCTGAGTCCCTGTCCAGTGCTCTATCAACTAGAGTGACTCCTCCTGACATAGGACCCAATCCTACAGAGACAGAATGGGCCTGATTATCCATTGCCCTTCATTTTGTGTAGTCATTTACACAATGTGCAAAGTGAGTTTAAAATGCTGCCAAAACAGAATGAAAGCATTTGAACTCACCTTGCACTGGGATAAATGACTGCACAAGGTGCAGAGCAACAGACAAGCAGCATCAGAATACTTAAAGTTAGGCATGTGAATAAATCTTTGCAGGATCAGGCTCTTACAGTGTCTAGCCAGTGTCCAGTCTCTGACTGGGACCTCTAGGTTCTACTGTATTAAAGATAAATATAATAATAATTCATATAATATAATGATAGTGTGTTCATAGCTATGGCACTTAGGCTGTTATGCAACTCATTGCATTTGCTCAACTGATTAACCACCTGATAATCTCAGATGCGGGGAGGGGGAAGGGAGGGCAGTGGCAGGGGAAGAAGAAGTTGCCATGGTGGACACATTGACAATTCCTCTGGTATCCTGTCTGGACAGTGACCCATGCCAGATGCTTCAAAGGAGATGGCTCAATATGGCAATGCATCTCTTTCGTGGGGAAATTTCCTCCTGATGCCAGATGGTAATCAGCTATGTGTCCTGCCGCATGAGGGTTGATAGAAATAACAATGTTTAGTACTTCTCTAGTGCTTTCCATCAGAGGAGCCCAAACAGAAGTGAAGGTAACCCTCTGTGAGTTAGATATGATATTTTGTTTCCCTCTGCTGAGCAGTGGCAGATGTCTGGGGCCTGGCAAGTCGGCTTCCCCATGCAGGAGAAATAAACAATGTGGAATCTGGGTATATTATAAGTGTAATTTGTTTTATTTGCACCTATAAACCAGGCCTGGAACACAGGTGCTCCCAAACAGTACCGAGGCAATCCCTTCTTTCAGGAATCTCAACCCAGCACCAATGCCTACTTCCCAGGGAATAACTCTGCTTCAAGAATTGACTCCAATCAGAGGCTAAGGCAGACAGAAGATTCTCCTGAAGTCCACACAATTCCCTTGACCCAGATCCTTGCATAACCCACAAACTAACAACAACAGCAGCATGTCTTCCCAAGACTGAACATTTGCTCATACAATAAGAAAAATAACTTGAGTGTCTATGTGTAATAGCACTACTTGGTGACACCTACCATAACACCAATAACATTCTCATTTTACAGGCGGGGAAATTCTGGCACAGAGACTTTAGAGGGCCAGCTGGTGCAGATGCACATGTGGGGGAAGAATGCAGAAGACTTTCCCACTCATACCCTTTGTTTCCCTGAGCGGGGGTTTGGGGATGTGTGTGTCATATTTACCTGACTGAAAGGATTGCTCAAGTCTTGTACTCTGCAGTGGGCAGCAGAGGGGAATTTTAAGACGAGGAAGAACATGCTGTGCCCTCTTTAAAGGCAGTGCTTTGGCCATGCACCACTGACTTTCCAGGCAGCTTTGTACTTAGATAAAATGGAGTACATCCTGGAACTGCCAATGGTGAAGAATGACATCACCCCTAGCATGGGCGGTGGCTTAACCAGTGTTGTTATTTATATTAGTATTACCATAACATCTGGGGGCCCCATTGTGCTGGGTGCTGTACAAACATAGATCAAAATGACAGTTCCTGACACAAATGAATCCAGAGTGACTTTCCTAAGATCACCTTTCGCCGTATGTGGGATTGGGGAGGAATTTCCCACCATGTCAGATTGTCAGTGACCTTGGGGTTTTGTTGCTTTTGCAGTGGGTGGGTGCTGGTCACTTGCCAGGATTATCTGGGTATCTCTCACTTAATCGTTTCCCTGCCATTGCAGGGGCCTTGGGCATTGGTGCACCTCAGTCCCTCCTATTCTCTTGCCTGGGCACATTATAGTCTAGTCTCCTGTGGGCTGTAATATTTTGGCCTCCTGTCGGTTGTTGGGTTTAGTGTGTGGGTGCGGGGTGGTGTTGGTGGCCTGTGATAGACAGAAGGTCAGACTGGATGATCTGATGGTCCCTTCTGGCCCTGATTTCTGAGATTTTCTGACATAGTGAATCACTGTCACAGGCAGGATTCACACTCAGGTCTCCTGATTCCCATCCCTGTGCTCTAACCACTGGACCTCCTGTCTCCATGAGAGGGACTTTTTTCTAGCTCTTGGAACAGCAGATGCTGTTCTTATAACCGTCTAATCCAGATTTGAAAGTTAGTAAGCTTTTTTTCCCCTCAATAACCTACAGCAGAGAGTCCTACAGGCTAATTATATGTTTCATTTTAAATCCTTTAATTTTTGATAATTCAAATGGATAACTATATTTTTCTCCCACATCTTTGATTGAGATGGATGATTTGCTGCGTTAATTGATATGTGGAGGAGAGGGTCTAGAAACGAGCTATATTTATCCTTCAAAATGAATCCTTTCCTTACTGTGTCTTTTCTTCTGTGAATCCTCTATCTGTTTCAAAATTACCATCTAGTGTCAGGTCTTTGACCTTTGTCCAGGATTTTTTTGCCAGATTAATTATCTCTTAATGACTATATGTTTTATTCTATTTGATTTAAAACTTTCAGTTGGCCTCATGCAAGGCTACATCTGGGAAGACCACCTAGTCTTCACACTGAGCTGTGTTTGAAAGGGAAAAGACCATTATTTCAGTTCAACCCAGATTCTGTTTACAAAGCTTTGTGTGGTGGCAGAACTAGGCAGTGGAATTCTGCACCAAAAGAGGATTCTTGCAATGCTCATTTGTAGGTTAATTATCCAGAGTGCTCTTCCATAGTAAAGAAGGAACATAGGAATAGCCAGCCTGGATCGGACAAGGGAACAATCTAATCCAATATTCTGTCTCTGACACTGGCCAGTACCAGCTGCTCTGGGGGAAGGGACAAGAAACCTCAGAGTGAACAATTATGGAATAACTTGCCCACAGGGGAATTTTCTTCTCAACCCTGTCACTTGGTGGGAACTGGCTGAGGCCTTCCCTTTCCTGGGCCAGCTGGAAAAACTCATTAAGATCCAAGCCCTGTAAGCCTGACATAAACCAGACCATAACAACCTACTGTTCTCTGTGGGTTGGCATGCTGCCATCACCCAGGTCCTACCCTGCCCATTTTGTAACCGCCCAGGTCCAGATCCCTGAGTGCCATTTTTTTGTTTAGACATACTTTTTAAGAGATGGCCATGCATCATTTTTCATGCAAGCTAACTGCAGTGTCAACCACCACAAAATGTTTTCACTGTCACAGAAATTTCAGGTGAAATGCCAGAAATCTCACTATCAAAGAGGAAATGCCCTGAAGCTGAAATTATGCTGGTTTAAATGAAGTGCTAAACATTGGCAAAACTTGAGGCCCAGTAATTACGGCACTGGAGAAAAATGTCAGCCAGCTCTTTGGCTTGTACATTCATGATGCCTTGCTTTGGTGAAGGGAGAAGAGAGGATGGAACTCTTTGCTTAGATGATTACTGATTTGCCCATTAATTGATATATTTTGTTTATAGGCTTTTTGTGGCCCTCCTCATTGTGGTGTTACAAATATAGAATCATAGAATTGTAGGACTGGAAGGGACCTCAAAAGATCATCTAGTCCAGTCCCCTGCACACATGGCAGGACTAAATATCATCTGGAGCATCCCTGACAGGTGTTTGTCTAACCTGGTCTTAAAAATCTCCTATAACAGAGATCCCACAGCCTCCCTAGGCAATTTATTCTAGTGATTAACCACCTTGACAATTAGGAAGTCCAACCTTACTGCAATTTAAGCCCATTGCTTCTTGTCCTATCCTCAGAGGTTAAGGAGAATAATTTTTCTCCCTCTACCTTGTAACAACCTTTTACGTACTTGAAAACTGTTATCATGTTCCCTCTGTGTCTTCTTTTTTCCAGACTAAACAAACCCAATTTTTTCAATCTTCCCTCATAGGTCATGTTTTCTTGACCTTTAATCATTTTTGTTGTTCTTCTCTGGACTTTCTCCAATTTGTCCACATCTTTCCTGAAATATGGTGTCCAAAACTGGACACAATATTCCAGTTGAGGTCTAATCAGCATTATGAATGTATTCATCAGGTTTAATGAATGTATCCTCAATATAGGGTTGCCAGGCATCCAGGGTGCTGACTGGGCCGTTAAAAGTCTGGTTGGCAGTGCAGCAGGGCTAAGGCAGGCTCCTAGCCTGACCTACCTTCATTCAACTCCCGGAAGTGGCCGGCATGTCCCTGTGGTTCCTAGGCACAGGGGCAGCCAGGGAGGCTCCGTGTGCTGCCCCTGTCCTAACCGCTGTCTCCACAGTTCCCATTGGCTGGGAACTGTGGCCAATGAGAGCTGTGGCAGCAGCACCTGTGGGTGCGGGCAGTGCACACCTCACAGAACCACTTGGCCCCCCTGTGGCTAGGAGCCAGACATGCTGGCCACTTCCAGGAGCCCTGCTGCGCTGCCGAGTGGAAGCCGCTTGAGGTAAGTGCAGCCTGGCTGGAGCCTGCACCCCAAATTCCCTCTCACACCCCACCCCCCGGCCCCAGCCCTGAACCCTCTCCCATACTCTGAACTCCTCGTCTCCAGCCCAGAGCACCCTCCTGCACCCCAAACCCTCCATCCCCTGCCCCCCCCAGAGCCCGCACCCCCAACTGAAGCCCTCACTCCCCTCCCATACCCCAACCTGGAGCCCCCTCATGGACCCAGAACCCCTCATTTCTGGCCCCACCCTGGAGCCTGCATCCCCAGCTGGAGCCCGCATCCCCAGCTGGAGCCCTCACCCCTTCCCACACCTCAATCCCCTGACCCAGCCCAGTGAAAGTGAGTGAGGGTGGGGGAGAGCGAGCGATGGAGGGAGAGGAGGAATGGAGTGAGTGCGGGGCAGGGTATCCGAGAAGGGGCAAGGCTTTGGGGAAGGGGTGGGGCAAGGGTGTTTGGTTGTGTGCGATCAAAAATGAGGAAACCCTACCTCATCATGATCCTATGAGATTGGAAAATAGAGATAATAATATTTCCCCGATGAGCCCATTTGGATTGGGTGAAGTTCTCTGGCCTGTTTTATGCAGGAGGTCAGATTAGATGATCATAATGTTCTTTTTTTATCTTAAAATCTACCTATGAACACATGAAAAACTGTCAAAATCGGTAAAGCAGCTGCTCAAGAAATGAGAACTTATTTTCATGAAAAACTTCAAAATTCACAATTGTTTTGTGTTTCTTCGTTTCAGATTAGACCCAATTTATGGGTTTGTTTAGAAAAAGTCGACATTTCCATTCAGATAGGTTTTTTCCTGCCATTTTAATGGACACATTTGGACATAATCAAAGAGGGCGTTGAATTTTTTTGATAATGTTCTCAATAATGGTTTGAAAAAAAAGCACAGTTTTTAGGAAAACAACATATTTCAACAGCGCTGATGATTTTTTTGTGAAAAATATTGTTTTTGAAAAAAGGTCATTTTCCAACTGAAATCTTTTCATTTAAAAAAGGCTGGCCACCTTTAGTCAAGTATGGTCCAGATCCTCAAAGGCATTGTGGTGCCTAACTCCCATTGAAATCTGTGGGAGTTAGGTGCCTAAATACCTTTGAGCAGAGGGTTGGACTAGATGACCTCTTGAGGTCCCTTCCAACCCTGATATTCTATGATTCTATGACCTAAAAGTCTTTTCATTGACTTCAGTGGGTTTAGTGTGAATCTCTAAGTGACTTGACAAGTCTCCTAGGGAGTCAGTAGCTGAGCTGGTAACTGAACCCAGATTTCCTAAGTCTCAGTCCAGTGTCTTCATCCTGCGCTTAACAAATCTGGAGACCAATTCTATTGCTGAATCTAGGTCTACAGTGTGAAGGCTGCAGCACCTCTTGGGAAAGGACTACAAGCCAAGAAGAACCTGGCTTCCTCTGATCTGAGCTAAGTGGCAAAACTCAGCATTTCTCTCATAAAAGAAATGCTGGTTCATATAGATTTTGCTGAGCTCCTCTTTGGACAGGGGTCATTTTCTATCCTACATATTCAGGTGTTAACTGATATCAACAAATTAATACTGAACATGTTTGGTTGAGTGGATCATAGCTCTCGTATCCTTGTGTCCTGTTTCCAACTGGAGATTGAGGGAGAGGAGGTAAATACAACAAGCCCTTTAATTAAGGGGTGTTTTAGTTTCAAAGAACCTCATTGGCTGGGATTTTGATTTGGAAAACAAAATTCAGGCGTGGTTTGAATGCAGGTCCCTCTCAAATGTTGGGGCCTGTGTTGTTTGTAGTGTTGTAGCTGTGTTGGTCCCGAGAGATGAGGTGGGTGAGGTAATTTTTATTATTGGGGCAACTTCTGTTGGTGAAAGAGACAAGTTTTCAAACTACAGAGTTCTACAGGGCTGGAAAAGGTAATCTGAGGGTCAAAGCTAATTACAAGGTGGGACAGATTTAGATTGTTACCATAAGGGGTAAACACTTGCTGTAGGAGACCATTTAAGGTGTAGTGGGCAGTTAACACCTCTGCTGTCATAGTTTGGGGGATGTTTTGCTTCAGATAAATTGTTCTTGTTCAAAACTCTCTTGCCTTCTTGTAGAATTATATTATACTGAGGACCATGGCTAGACTCCCTCCAGGTTTGCTTTGTGTGAGTGGCTATATGGCATTGTATGAAGTGCCTTAAAGAACAGGCTGTCTGCAATGGGAGTGGGTGAGGGGGGATCAGTCAGATTTCTGTCTAAACTTGGTTATTCATAACAGGGTGTCTGGCTTACCTAGTGTACATTTTATTATTTGGATTCCAATACATTTCCAAGAGAAACTGCATTAAATGCCAATTTTAAGGCAAATCCCTGTGGTATGACATTGAAAACAAATGACGAGGGCCTTTGGCAGTTTCCTTTTGTCTTCTATCTGGTTGGTGCCAGAATATCCCACAGTACCTTGGGACTTGGTATTCAACTCAAATATCCAAATTTGCAAAACCTGGTTAACGAATGTGACGTTTCAAGGTAAAGGAAATTCAGCACTGTGAGATTTATAAAGAGACAGTTATTAGCACCTCCCCCCCTCACCAAACTCTGCTTCAGAAAGAATATGAATCACCAGATGAAAGACCCTTGTATTTGTAAAACAGCTGAGACATAACGACAATGTTTGGAAGTTGTACTCAGTTAACAGAGCTACTTCTCAATCCCGGAGCTTTACATAACCCCTTCTTAATGCACCGTTATTTCCTTTAGAGATAGACTCATAAATTACTCCTGGTACACAGAATGCGTGGGAGGCTGCCTGTTTGCACAGCATGGGACCAAGACCTGCACATTCAAATATCAGCAGACAGCTGGAACGCAATCTGTGAAAAGGCACTCTGAGCCTCCAGGTCTATTAAATACAAACTTAGAACATCTATTGAGAATTTTATATCTTGCATCACACCAGTAATGCCATAAAGAATTGGCACAATCTCACTGGGATTATATCAATAAATGTAGCAATTTAGCATCTGAGAGCTCTTTAATTTATATATCTATATATAGATGTATATATGTGCATGCACTGTGATATATATAAGGTTAATTTGTTATAGTATTTTTATAGCATTTTGTGCTGGACTTCACTTATACTAGAGGAGCCAGAGGACATTCAGTTTTTGCTTTGGGTTCTTCAATCAATCCCCAAAATCTCAAATTGCACAGAACCCAAACTTTTTGTCTCTCTAAAGCCCATTGGTCTGCATTTTGGAAGAACCTCCCTTATGTGAACATGTATGTCCCATTTGAGTGCATGAATACGACCATGTGCTGTGGTGTCTGAGCATGCAAAGCGCATTGTAAGGTGCACAATTGGCAGATATGCCTGTGCAAATGTAGTAAATGTCTGAACAAATGAGAGCAGGAGTAGAAGTTACACAGGCACAAATAAAAGGTCTTTGGGTTAACTCCCAGGTTTTGCCTCTAATGCTATATATACTGTTCCCTCCTCTTTTCTTTATCTTGCTGAGCTGAAGTTCAAAACACTTGGATTCCTTACGAAATAAAATCACTGTCCTGATTTAAAAAAAAAACAAGCCACAGTCTGGTTCCTAACCTGACCCCTCAGGTCCACTGTGATCTCCCTTATGCTGGTTTTATTGTGGTATAACTTTAAGGGCAGTGTAAGTTAGAGTAGAATAAAGCCCTTGACAGAAGAATGAACTCCTGCCCAACTACTCTGTTTCGGGCAAGGCGCTTCTGTCAGTAGTTCCAGATCTTCTGTTTATGCATACTTCAGTTTTCTGTTACCCATCGCTAGTAAATGTGCAATCACAAAATTCAGACAAACACTTAATACTATGCCAAATCCTACACCAAAGGCCACTATCTCTTACCACCTCTCGATTTAGCTATTTTTTAAATACTGGCCAGGCAGATCCTTCCAAGTTAGACTAAATCCTAGCTATTCAGTTTAGTCATGTGTCCAATTTGATGACAGTGATACAGTCCCTTTGGAATGGAAATTATCTGATAATGGTTCCAAAGATCTCTGTAACCATTTAATAGCCAGTTGTCCACCCTGCAAAAGTGGTTATGCAAGAGTGGCAATGCCTGGATGCACATTTTCATGGGCAGGCAGAATGAGATTGTAAAAGCAATAGGACATGTTGAGACGTTACGTCTTTACATTGGTGACAGTGGCCCGTGTTAAGAAAATCGAAGTGGAATTAAGTCATCTAGGCTGTGTATTGTCCATGTATCTTTTTTAATGCTCATAAAAGTCAGGGGCTGGAGGAACTAGTTTGGGGCTCAGGGTTGACAGGATTGTTCAATTTCGCTCACTAGTTTGACACTGTATGTACATCCCGAGGTGTAACCTCTATTCCCTCCTGCACTCCCAGCCTTTCCTGAGATGAGGCTGCCAGGTGAGACCCCCCCAAACTTACTGTCATGTGTGACCTGTATTGATTTTATACTATGTAAACAGAGAAAGTGGTCCCAATTCAAATCTCATTTACACCAGTGTAAATCAGGAGTAACACTACTGAAGTCAATAGAGTTGCAACCAATGTGAGATCAGAATTAGGCTCTATTCTGGCCATTCAGAGACAGGAACAAGCGATCACACTGTGCAGTGGATGAGTCAGAGAAAAAGGTAGAGAAAGACCTGAGAAGTTTGAAAAATAATCAGTTAAGAAGGGAACCAAAATATCTGTATCTATCCCAGAAGAAGACAGATTCCGCAATGTTTCTTTGTCCATGAGGGACAGAGGTGGTCAGAGGGAAGGGGAGAGATGAAAAACAAAGAGCTTTCCATGCACATCTCTATACTGAATCATGGGAAGAAGCAAGGAGCAAATAAAGTACTTTGCAAACCCCCAGATGCTCTGGCACCTTTACCAACAATTGTATAGTTATAGTACCAGAGGAAGTCATAATATATGTATCTGCAGTGCCTAGAACAATGGGGCCCTGATCCCTGAGTTGGGCCCCTAGTACTACCATAATACAAACGGTGATAATGATAAACTGTTGTCTAGCAGTAGAAAGGGAGGATTCCTTGGTTCTATTCCCAGCTATGCCCTTTGTTCACTGTGTGACATTGTTAGGGCTCTATGCCTCACTTTACCCCTCTGTAAAATGAGTATACCAACACTTCTCTGCAGGGGTACTGGGAGGCTTAATTATTAATGAGTGGAAAGTGGATTGGGATCCTTAGATAAAAGGTAGGATTTAAACACAGAATTATAGTACTAAAAAGACAAAGGATATTCTAAATATAATCAGTTTAAAAAGCCAGGAATTGGAGGCAAGAATGTATAAAAACATCAATTGTTAAAAGTAGAACAAGCATTACTGCCATTTGTGCTTGTCTTTAAATTTCTTCTAAACTAACTTTGCAAAGTTTTCATGAGTTCACTCGTTGTGGGGCTCTCTAATTCTCTTTTTGCTTCTATTGTTAGTTTCCTGTTTTTTTCGCCCTGGGAGAAAAATGATTAATGTTGCTGTTGTATAACAATCTGTACAAAAAACCCCTACCCTTTGCCTTTCAGTTCTGCAATAAGAAATTAACTATCGCAATTTAAGGTGCAATTTTTGTTGTTTTACAAATTATAGTGAATGCATTCTGACATCTCAGTTATGTTAAAACAGGAATGCTGAAGGACAGTGCCTGCTCCCTCCCAGGCACAGAGTTACCGGTTGAAGTTCTGTGGCCAGAACTGGCCCCCATCCAGCATAGAGGTCCATCTGATTTGTGCCACAGCACCACTGCAAAGAAGCCTTGAAGCTGCTTCCTACTCCCTACCTCCTGCTGCCAGCGTAGGGTGGGGAGAAGGAGGTGTGTACAAGCCATCCTTACATCAGTGATCCCTGGCTGACATCTCAGCCCCCTGAGGCTGTAGGTAGCTGGCAATGTTCAGGTTGCTCTAACATTCTAGGGAGCCAGCCCAAAGCACAGCTTGCCCCTGGCTGGGGGTGCCCAAAGCCCACCTTTGCACCCTACTCCTGAGCTGTGCTGTATGTTCCTCACATGTCATTGAGGAGCTGGGCAATTATATGATCCATAGAGATGAGTTCATTTAGGGATAATCCAAACCAACCTGCCCAATTCAGACAAGCATTTAAGCACATGCCTACTTTTAAGCATGTGCTTAAATTCACCTCTAATCAGCAAAGCACATAAACCTGCTTAAAGTTGAGCACATGCTTAAGTGCTTTGCTGAATCAGGGCTGGGTGTCTATTAGTATCTTTCAGATAGAACTGGTCATATAAATCTTTGCGCATAATGTATCAAACAAATGAAGGCCATTTGTTATTCTGCAAATTATCCATGGACAAGTTGTGACTTTCTGATTGTTTTATTCACAATCAATCCCATAGTTCACATGAACCAGTTTTAGCTGTGCCTTGTTTGTGAATGGATCACCATGAGTATTCTCTGTGATTGGTCTCCTGAGTCCAGTGGTCTGATATTTCTTCTCTGAGTAGCTGACCTGAGCCCCTTTTTCCCATTCAGAGATTATCTGTGGACATTCATAAAGATTTGACTAGCCTAGCGTGTGAATAATAAAAAGAGCCTTTCAGAATGGCCTTGGGAATCTTTAGGCATGCTATTATTCACAATGCTGCTGTTTCCCACAAACATTCTTGTGAACGACAGTCGCTCAAATGTTCACAAACCACCAAATCCCAGAAAAGTGAGTCAGCAGTTTTATACCACAGAATATTCATAATTGTTTTGTTTTTGCTGTTCCCACCCAACTCTGCTTCCAAATAACTTCCTTAGTTTCAGGTGCTCTGAAATGGCATAGGATGCCGTCTCTCCGTGCCATTAGCACAATGCCAAACAGCACTGGCCAGAACACTGTCTTCTGAGACTGAAGATATTCTAAGGGGCTGCTCCCAACCAGTTCGACCATTGATTAACAACTGTACTCAAGACTCTGGGTCTCTGAACAGAACTGCTGAGTTTGGAGGTTTCTAGACTAGGTCAAAGCTCCTCAGCCAATCTCCACAAGAACATTATTATTGCTATGAAATACACACTGTGATACACAATCCCTGTAATACTCCCTGATGAGACCATGTACTGAACCTAATGGCTCCTACAGAAACTAAATATAATATTCAGCTGTTGAGACAGCAACACACGCTTGGCTCCTACTGATGTTGATCCTACAGAGCAGCAGGGTGATTTCCTAAAGGTCTAGGTTTGTGGTAACTATAGTGTAGGCATGAAAATAAATGTTTTCTCTTTTACAAACCTCAGGCCGAGACAAAAGGGAAAGCAAACTATGAAAAGGGAACCCAGCCCAGAGATGATGATGATAACACTGTGTCATTTTCAGACACCATGAGTCTCCTCTAGTTGGTTGACCCTGAAGGTTTAAATTGAAAGAATCCACATGAACCAAAAGGAAGTTCACACTGAAATCAGAGCATTCCAGATGTCAGTAGTTAACTTGGCCTGTCACCTGAATGCCTATCTCAGTGTGCTAGGCATGTTGCCTCTCTTTATTCATGTCCCTCCTTTACTGAAGCCCATCAGTATCTGTCCAAATGCTGTCTCTCACCAATTACTTTACAAACAAAACCCAGCCCTAGGCTCTAGCTCTCCCAGTATAGTTGGTGTCTAATTGTTATAGTCTGTTTAGATTGTAAGCTCTGTATCTGTGGCATGAAGAGCACAGAGCCCACTGTCAATGTATAATAAAAATTACCAGTGTTCAAAAATGACCTGATTTTATTTTTCATTCTTCCAGAGTTAGGGTTGCCAATTTTGGTTGGACGTATTCCTGCAGGTTTCATTACATGACATAATCATTAATTAAAATGTTAATACCTGGAGACTCCAGGACAATCCTGGAGTGGTGGCAACTCTTTGAGACAAGAGTTGAAAAACAAGCAGACCAGTTCACCAAGTTTCAGAGGACCGCATCTCCACATCAAAGTGGCATGTCAAAGTCCTCTTGAATTTCATGGTGAATTTGGAGGCAGTGTCATTCTTGGCTCCTGCTCACTAAGGGCATGTCTACACTGGCAAAGTTACAGTGCCGCTCAGAGAGCACCAAAGGAAAACCGCTGTTGTGTGTTCACACTGACAGCTGCCTGTGCAATACCATGTTCACACTTACGGTGCTATTTGGAGCGGTGCACTCTGGACAGCTATCCCACAGAGCACCTCTTTCTCTTTTGCTGCTAAGACTTGTGGGAAGGCGGAAGGGGTCATGGGGCATCCTGGGTCCTGTCTCAATGCCCCTTGATGCATTGCTTCATATCCCAGCAATCCCTGTGCTTCCGTCCACATTTGGTGCCATCGTTCAACGGTCTGTGTACTGCACACCCTGCCCTGCCTCTTTTGCGCTGTAGGAATGGATCCCGAGCTGTTGACCAGTATGCTGCTCGCACTGACCAACATGCCATGAGTGGCAAGGGAATTATTCCTTAAACTACAAAGGCAAGTGGAGTGCGACATTGATCTTGCCACGCGTACTAGCTGTGAGACGAGACTGCTTGTGGCATTCACGGAGGTGCTGACCACAGTGGAACACCACTTCTGGGCTCGGGAAACAAGCACTGAGTGGTGGGATCACATCGTAATGCACGTCTGGATGACGAGCAGTGGCTGCAGAACTTTCGCATGAGGAAAGCCACATTCATGGGACTGTGAGATGAGCTCGCCCCAGCCCTGCAGCGCAAGGACATGAGAATGCGAGCCGCCCTGACGGTGGAGAAGTGCGTGGCGATTGTACAGTGGAAGCTGGTTACTTCAGACTGCTACCGATCTGTCGCTAACAGTTCAGAGTGGGAAAGTCGACCGTTGGACTCGTGTTGACGGAAGTGTGCAGGGCCATTAATCGCATCCTGTTCCAAAAGATTGTGACTCTGGGCCATTGTAGATGGCTTTGCACAAATAGGCTTCCCTAACTGCAGAGGGGCAATCGATGGCATGCATATTCCAATTCTGGCACCAGACCACCTAGCCACCGAGTACAGTAATCACAAGGGATATTTCTCAAGGGTTCTCTAGGCACTTGTGGATCACCATGGGCATTTCACAGACATTAACGCAGGCTGGTCCGGAAAGCTGCATGACACACGCATCTTTCAGAACACTGGCCTGTTCAAGAAGCTGCAAGAAGGGACTTTCTTCCCTGACCAGAAGATCACCACAGGGGAAGTCAAAATGCCCATTGTGATCCTGGGAGACCCCGCTTACCCCCTTAATGCCATGGCTTATGAAGCCATACACGGGGCAACTTGACAGCAGCAAGGAGCAGTTCAACAACAGGCTGAGCAAGTGCAGAATGACTGTGGAGTGTGCTTTTGGCCATTTAAAAACCCGCTGGTGATACCTGTATGGGAAGCTGGACATGGCCGATGACAATATTCCTATGCTTATAGCCGTGTGCTGTACGCTCCATAATATTTGTGAAGGGAAGGGTGGGCGTGCAGCTGCTTGGTTTGAAGAGCTAGTATCGCCCAGTGTGTGTCCACTTGGTGCTCCATAACTGTTAAGAGCCGCTCCATGGCTTCTTTTTGGTGTGCCGCGTTCTCCTTTCCATCCCTCTTCTCACTGTCCTGCCACTCCTTCAATTCCTTTTTCTCGGCGGCGGAGTGCATCATAACCTCACGCATAAAGTCCTCCTTGGTTCTTCTTGCACGCTTTCTAACTCCGCCACCATTCTGCCGCCGATAACAAAAAGGGAGGCTGGCCCCCAAGGTCATCTCTGTGAAGTTTAGCTGCAACATTTTACAGAAGCAGTATTGTTTGCAACACAGACAACACTGTTTCAGTGCTTTAAAACACAGCCAGTACTCGTGCACCTGTCACTAACTGGCTGACCCCAGGCAAGCACACATGAGCCACAAGACCTCCAAAATGGTGAGTAGCCGCAGGGGCAGGGTAAATCACTGTTCCTGGACCCTGCTGTACACTGGGCACATGGCTCTTGGGCGCTTGGGAAGAGCCAGCACTGTAGGGTGGGCCTGATAATCATTCCTGTCCTCACACTTTCCACAGGAGGTGATCATTATGGAAGATATCTCGCTGCTGAGGGTGAGCCGGGAATCAAGGAAGGGTCTTCTCCAAGCCTGCGGCTTCTGCCCTGGCCCCTAAGTGGCTAGCCTGTGTGCAGCAATGGTCCCTGCACCTATCACAGCAAAGTGGGGTGGGAAAGTTACCGTTAATGGGGCAAGAAACAAAGCAGCTCTGCCAAGGAACCTGCGGCAGCGGGTTGCCCAGTATCTCCATGAGAGTTTCCTGGAGATCTCTGAGGGAGATTCCTGTGAAGTGAGGGAGTCAATCAACAGCCTGTTCCGCTGCTCAGACTAGGCATGCGGCGGGAGACAAGCCTGCTTTCTGCAACCCTCCTGCCCCCAACAACTCGCTTCAGCGATTCCCAAAATCAGAGCCTCTTACCAGGGGCCTCCTCTCCTGTTTGCGCTTTGCCAAGAACCAACTGCTGTGACTGGCTAGGCTCTTCTGGGGCAGAAAAGAGCTCCTGGCTACATGCATCTCTGGTCTCTGAGTCTCCTCTACCTCTGGGTCCCCTCCCCCTCTTCATCCATCATTGCCTCCTCTTGGCTTGGTCTACTCTCGACTGGCATGTGAGCCAACGAGGTATCCACAGGGTCCTTCATGGTGGAGATGGGATCACCGTCGAGTATCACATCCAGCTCTTTGTAGAACTGGCAGCTCGTGGGCGCAGCCCCGGAGCGGCGGTTTGCCTCCCGCGCCTTGTGGTAGGCGTTCCGCAACTCCTTCACTTTGACCCTGCACTGCAGTGTGTCCCGGTCATGGCCCTTTTCTATTATGCATCTAGAAATCTTTCAGTAGGTATCATAATTCCTTCAGCTGGAGCGCAGCTAGGACTGGACAGCCTCCTCTCCCCAAATGCCAATGAGGTCCAGCAGCTCAGCATTGCTCCAAGCGGGGGATCGCCTGATGCGTTGAGCAGGCGTGGCCACCTGGAAAGATCCACTGAGACCACTGCACGCATCACTGAGCAAACAGGAAGGGGACTTTCAAATTTGCAAAGGAATGTATGGGGTGGGGATGATGGTTGGTCACCTGATGGCAGGGCAGTAGAGTTCAAACCGATGGCCAGAGAGGCGAGAACAGGCATTGTGGGACACCTCCCGGAGGCCAATCGCAGCGCTGTAATCACCACGGTGTCTACACTGGCACTGTAGCCCCAGCGCAGAAAGCTGCATGCCTCTCATTGGGGTGGTTTTTCTAGAGCGCTGCCTCTGTGCAGTTTCTGTGCACTAAGTGGCTTGGCAGTGTG
Organism: Lepidochelys kempii; assembly: GCF_965140285.1. Taxonomy (NCBI): domain Eukaryota; kingdom Metazoa; phylum Chordata; order Testudines; family Cheloniidae; genus Lepidochelys; species Lepidochelys kempii. Next base: position 65,568,554 of record NC_136388.1, read on the forward strand.
TACGCCTCGGGAGTTACAGTGCTCAAAGCTGCTTTACTGCGCAGAAACTTGCCAGTGTAGAGGGGGCCTAAGGTTCTGAGAGCCATAATGGCTAGCAAGATCTGCAGGCAGCTTAACACCACAGCGGGGGGCAGTTATGTCTGGGTCTAACTTAGCTGTCGAGGTTCCTCTTCCATGTGGCATCTGTGTGCATTAGAGATTTATGAAAGGGAACCCAAGGAGATCTCTGTCACTGTCTCTGTGGGGACATTGGGTTTATTTTTTAAGTAAGATGGTGATTTTGGTGGGTGGGGTTACTAAAGATAGGCTACAGTAGGCAGAAGAAGTGGTCTTGACATAATTTTCTGATGGTGCTGAGGTTCATGGTCATTCTGATCTCTTCCAGGAGCGAATTCCAGAGTGGTGGAACAGGTGTCAAGAAAGCTCTCTGTGCTGCATACACAAGTGGAAACTGACAGTTCCAATGGAATGCAGCTGTTGCGGGAGATCATGACTCATGATCACACATGAGGAACCAGCTTACTCTGCAACTTGGGCCAGTACCATAAGGGCTTTTAGATCTGGTCCAATATTGAATTTGACCTGGTGATCCCTGGTGGGGAAATCAGTGAGAGGAGCAGAGCCCTGGGGTGATGTGTACCCAAATGTGTACTAAGAGTACCCTGTGTTGCTAGGCAGGTGGGCTACGCTGTTCTGAACCAGTTGGAGGTTTGCACGGTTAGTGGTTTCATTCTTAGGTACAATGTGTTGCATTCACAGAGAGAACATACTCATACTCATTCAGTGAGTCTTCTGCATTTTAAGGGACCATAGTTTGTGTTGGAATGAGTCCTTTACTGAGGATTTGATACTTCAAATTGTCTTGATTGCAATTTGTCTTTATGTTGAGTTATAGCTTCACAGCTCTTATGTGTGGAAAGTTTGCTACATAGTCTGCCAGCTCTTGCCAGAAAAAGCTGGGTTGTCACCCTGGATGTTATAACCAAGGGAACAAACCATGGCTGAGCCACCATGAATGTATGAGGAGAACTTATTCCCCTATGCACCACATGAAAGGCACTCATAAATTGCCTGGCTGTGCTGGAGAGCTCATCATGGAGGTCACCTAGGTTTGCCAGAATCATTATTAGCCCCCAAAGCAGGGCAGCTGGGTGGTTTGGTGGCCCTATACATCCGTGCACCGAGAATGGGGCAGGCACTTGCTGCACTTTTCCAAGATGTGGCAAGTACCACTGTTCCTGATCCTCCTAGTACCTAGAGACCTTTCAATGTACATAGGCATCACACCTGCAGAGATCAATGCATCTCCTCTCCCTCCTCTGTGTAGCTTAGCCCAGTAGGAACCTTAATTAAGCCCATAACATTTAATAGGTTTGCCAGGGAAAATTTCATTGTAAGTGACACATTGATGATAAATTGCTCATGCCACTGGTCTTTGGATTTGGCTTCTAAGTTTCCATGTATTCTGGAGGGGCCAGTTTTATCTCTGGTGCAATTCCAACCAGGGAAGTCAAGGGCCTTCCGTAGGGGGTGAATTTTGCCTGCTATTTACGTGTGCTTTTGAGCTGTGATTGGTGTGACAGTATGATCCGTACAGCTGTCTCCCTGTATTTATTCTTTTGCCTATAAGGTTGATTTATACAATCCTAAAATGCTCACAGCTTTCCATGTGAATGCACTGAAATAACTGATTAATGATTATGGTGATGATGACTATAATGTAATGGGGTATGCAGAAAGTTTATGGGCTTGGATGAGCGACTGCACTTAAAACTGGTTTGTGCCCACTTCCCAGCTCTAAGCCTTTTTTGAAGTTCTTATAATTGGACCATGCCCTCTGGGCCGAATCTGATTTGACAGGCCTGACATTAGGTTAATAGCACAATTGCCTTGAGTGTGTGCTGTCTGATGTTCCTGTTCACAGTGATTGTGTAACATGGTACCCCAGATAGAAGAGGAATGCTCTGCAACAAAGCAGCAGAATCTTTATTCTAACAAATAGTAAAATCCCTTTGTAGAACTCCGCAGACAATTGTAGCTTCCAAGCATGGATCACAGTTTGTTTTGAATACTCCGGTGTGCTGCATGGAACCTGCTTGTTTTGTTTGCATGGATTTTGTGAGCCTAAAAATTATGGTTTTGGGTCTCCAGGGCTTGCAGCTCTTCAGGTTCTCTTGAGATGAGGGGCTCATGCTAACCTGACAGGTCAAAGTAAGCCAGTTATGAAACAAGCCCTCTCAGTACATCACAATATTCCCTACCCTCAATGGACCTTGCCTTCTCCCTCATGGGTTGCTGCCTTCTATAGCTGCTGAGCTGCATATACTGCATCCATCATTACAGAGTCAGAGTGCCTTCAGAGAGGACCCAGTGCTTTGCAATCCCCCTCTTTTGCTGGCATCTTTGTGTTATCTCTCTCTCCACAAGGCTCTTTCAGGGCAGCTGGCTAGCCTGCTTCCCTGTGAATGTGCCTGTTCCCTACCTGGTCTCAACAGAGCCTGCCAACCCTGAATTAGCGTCCAAATGCTTACTGCCATCCTGGAGTTTGTCTGTTTCCTACACAATACAAACCTCATTCTAAGCTTTCTCCCCAAGTACAGCTGCCCCTGGGACCTCCTCTGTTTTAGCTCCCTCTCCCAGCTCCTTTTATAACCCATAGAGCAGCTCAGCACAACTTCACCAGCTTCATCCAGGGTTCAAACACCTGTTATCGGGGGGGTCAGCAAAAGACCTTCTACCGTCCCCCACCTTTAAAGTCTGGAGATTCACCAAGGGAAACCTTACTCCCCCCTCCCAAATCCCACAGGTGTCTTCAGGGGGACAGGTAGCCTCCCATAGTCAACAGCAATGGGACTGCAAATGCATCTAGCCATTCCTGACCCTGCATTCAACCCTTACCTTATTGTGGAGCTGAGAAATACCCTGGAATGTGCAGCAGGAAAGGGGAATCCCTGTTCTTGTTTTTTTGTTCCAGTACTGGAGATGGCAACACAAGCTGTCATCCTCCCCTCTACTAGATTGTACTAACCTGGATAGGGGATCTCTGAAGTGCACTGCAACTGAAGAGCAGTTGTGACCAGTTTAGTCATCTTCATCTCATTTAACTTGCCCACCCAGACATCAAACCTGTGGCTGCTTGGCTAGATCGCCTGTCTTTATAGGACTGAGCTTTTTCTTGTGTTTATTCCTGTGGCAGAAAGGGTGTGTAAGCCCATGGATCTGTCTTGAATTATTTTCCAGAAGGTTTAGTGGTTGTGCACTGAAATTCTGGCTTTGATGGGATTGCACAGGTGTAACTAAGAGCACAATGTGGCTCACTAAATAACAGAGATGTAGCCAATTCTCCCAAACATTACTCAGATCTGGATAGCGGTATTGTATATCTTTGTTATTTTGTTGTCAGTATTAGCTTGTCAGAGGCAATACTTTTCTGTAAGCTGGCACAACTTCAAAAAATAAGAGATACAGTAGGGACTGGCAGTACAATGCATTACTATTCTTCAAGATCGGTTGTTCAAGTAAAGCTGTTTAAAACTTGGGCTTGCCATTTGGCTTGTTTTCTTTTTAGTCACTTACCTGTATAGCATCTGGTTAAAAAGGAACCACTTCTCTTTCGCTCTCAGAAGTCTGAGGCATCTTATTGGCTTACAGGGGTTGATGCGGGCCACATTGTGCAGTATCAGGGTCACACATTTTCACCCGACAAAATGTGAGTAGATACATAATGGAAGTGGCTGAATACCTGCTACTGCTTTTGATCTACTTCAAAAAATAGTTTTTGCTTTCTATGTCTCTGGAGAATAACTGGTCTCCTACAGTTCCCACTCACATCTTATCTTTGAACAAAGGCCTACAATAAATGTTCAGTTTATGCTGGGACACTGGTTTACCAATGAGGAAAAAAAAGAGGAAGAAGGAGAAAATAAACCAGCTTTATGAAATAATGGTGCTGTTCTCAGATAAACATAGCTATTTTTGCTGTTAACTTAATCAACAGTAGGCTCTAGGAAGGTCTCAACATTTCAGAATGGAGCCACAGCAGGCTGCCCCTTGCAGATTTTGAAGTCTAGTGGACAGGACTTTTAGCTCATTTGGATCCTACAGTTCTATCTCTGATTTGGCTGGACATAATATAATTGGTTGCAATCGGTCTCCATTCTGGTTCATCAGCTTGGGGTGCTATAAGGTCTTACGCAGGCGTGTGCAGTTAGCACTAAGAGCAGTCACTCTTCTCCATCTCTTAGTCACTCTACTCCAGTATCAAGTATCAAAATATTAAACCATCCTAGGATGGGTATAAAGCAATGCCACAGCTTTCAGTGCAATGGCAAACAAGTATGTCTTAGTGGCAGAGACTCTGCCATTGCAATGTGGTTCCTTCAATGGAGGGTGAGCAGACAAGCAAGTCGGAGCAGAAGCAGCGTGCAGTGTGAGTCATGTATATTAGCGGCATTACATCCGATAGGCCAGGGGAATGTAGAAGAAGTCTTTCTGTGACATTCTGGCCCCTTTTCTAACTGCACTGCCACAAAGGGGACATAAAGCTGCCCCTAACTGGGCCGATGTGGATTACCCTGGCACATAGGAATCCCCATGTAGTGTAGACCAAGCTGGCCAGCTTTATACCATCCCCCTTGCAGGGAACATGCTGGGAGAGGGCAGGCATGGCTGCATTAGCCCCTCAGTGACCACTGAAACCAGCAGAACTCAGAGTGACCCTGTAACTGCTCTAGTTCACGCCAGAGGGTCCCACACCAAATTAATGCTGAGGGGCTCAGACCATGAGCCCAAATATGTGGGCTTGACTAATGGAGAGTTTTCCCACTGTGAATTCAATCAAAGGAAACCAAGTTTCCAAACACTATTCCAATTGCTGGAGAGTTTATTGGTTAATTGTTGGTAAAAGGAAGTGCTCTCGTGCTGCCATAATAGCTGAGATAATGGGCCTGCAGGAGCTCAGTAGTTTGGGGGAATATACAGGTGGCTTAAAGCCACCTTTAATCCCCTCTCTTCAGCTGCACTAAGCAGAGCCCAGGTGTGCTGGAGGAGCTGGAAGAGAATAGGAGTAGATTGACTGGAAGAAAGTGGGAGAAGAAATAAGCATGATGAGCAAGGATAAGGCAAGAGAAGTCGCTACCAAAATCTCCAGTGTGAGTGGGCATCAAGACCAAGGAGGCCTGTGCCACCAAATGGGTTTGCTAAAGCCCTTTTAGCTCAGCTTCAGATGGAACATATGCAATCATTGTGCAATGCAACCAGTTAAAGAAACCTACTTGGGATGGGGTGTCTACTCCAGACTGGTGATAAAAAGTTTAATGTGGGCCTGAGAGGCCAATTAATCCAGCTGGATGCACCTGGAGGGTGGGCCAGGTCTGATTAAAGAGGGCTGCTGAGGGAGGAGCTGGGTGATGCTATAAAGAGAGGAAATGGAAGGGGATGGCAGAGAAGAGCAGTAAGAACTCTGCCATCTCTTTCTTGGCTGTAGAGAGTCCTGAAAATGGAGAGAGTCAAGGGGAACAGGAAGGTTCCTGCAGGATGAAGAGGAAGCTTAGGGAGAGAAGATAGCTGGAAGGTGCAGGATTGGAACAAGTTCCTGCAACTGACCCTGACACAACTGGACCCCTGGGGAGAATCCCTGGGAGATGCTGCTTGTTGCCAAGAGTCCAGGAAGAGGCTGAGGAAAAGGCCTGAAGAAAGGCTAATGGCAGGAGTCTAGGGAGGCAGCTGCAAGGCGTCTGATGGAGGAGATCTTGGCTGCTCGTTCTACAGTTCCTTCAGTGGAACCCAGTGTAGAAGGTGGGCCTATGTTCCCCTACAAGCCACTGGGTAGGTTGCATGAAGCCCCAGTACATAAGGGGATAAGGATGATTTAAAGCTGTGACAAAATGTACCACTGCATTCACACCCTACACACTATTGTAATGGTTTTTGTACAAGGCATGTCTTGTAGGGTATCACTTGTCAACTCATAATTTGCTGGTCACTATCATTCTGATAAAATGTGTGGCAACACTGTATGTAAAAGTTATAAGATCCCCTGTATGATATTATTAACACATGTCCCAAACTCCACAGCCCTGCCCCAACAGAGGTTGGCAAACAGGCCTGTCCTACATAAAGGAATGTGTGTTCTGCTTAATTTGCATTTAAGCAGTAAACAGAGTCATCAAGCAGGAAGGGAAACAAAGGAAGCTCAAACAGGTGAGGAAAAGTCATCAGGGAACATCCTTCTACATAGACCCTTTGACTCCTAAGATCCTGGGAGTGTGTTTGCAGAGAGGAGGGGGGAGGAATGAGGAATATACCTATTTGTAATGTCTTTCTGGATACCATATCCCAGGCAGCGGTCAACACCACTTCACACACTCATCACAAGAGCCATATGATAGGAATGTTCATATGTTATTCCTGAAAACTATTCTGGGCCGCATTCACTGTTGCCACGCATCTTATGTAGTCATGTATGCTAATTCATAAATGATCTGGTAAAAGGGGTAAACAGTGAGGTGGCTAAATTTGCAGATGATACAAAACTACTCAAGATAGTTAAGTTCCAGGCAGACTGCAAAGAACTACAAAAGGATCTCACAAAACTGGGTAGGGCAACAAAATGGCAGATGAAATTCAATGTTGATAAATGCGAAGTAATGCAAATTGGAAAACATAATCCCAACTATACATATAAAATGATGGGATCTAAAGTAGCTGTTACCACTCAAGAAAGAGATCTTGGAGTCACTGTGGATAGTTCTCTGAAAACATCCACTCAATGTGCAGCAGCAGTCAAAAAAGCAAACAAATAATAAGACAGAAAATATCATATTGCCTCTATATAAATCCATGGTACACCCACACCTTGAATACTGAGTGCAGATGTGGTTGCCCCATCTCAAAAAAGATATTTTGGAATTGGAAAAAGTTCAGAAAAGGGCAATAAAAATGATTAGGGGTAAGAAACTGCAGTACGAGGAGAGATTAATAAGACTGGGACTGTTCAGCTTGGAAAAGAGGCGATTAAGGCGGGATATGATAGAGGTGTATAAAATCATGACTGGTGTAAAGAAAGTAAATAAGGAAGTGTTATTTACTCCGTCTCATAACACAAGAACTAGGCGCCACAAAATGAAATTAATAGTCAGCAGGTTTAAAACAAACAAAAGGAAGTTTTTTTCACACAACTCACAGTCAACCTGTGGAACTCCTTGCCAGAGGATGTTGTGAAGGCCAAGACTATAACAGGGTCCAAAAAAGAACTAGATACGTTAAAGGAGGATAGGTCCATCAATGGCTATTAGCCAGGATAGGCAGGGATGGTGTCCCTAGCCTCTGTTTGCCAGAAGCTGGGAATAGACAACAGGGGATGGATGACTTGATGATTACCTGATCTGTTTATTCCCTCTGGGGCACCTGACATTGACCACTGTTGGAAGACAGGATACTGGGCTAAATGGACCTTTGTTCTGACCCAGTAGGGCCATTCTTATGTTCTTATGCAAACTGCATGTAAAATGCTACCATTCTAATTTGGGGGTGGTTTATCCCTAATGTGCACTAGTGTAAATGGCTACAAAAGGTTCAGGGCAACAGTGAGTTAGGCCCATTGACTTTATTGACAGTATAGCAACGTGAAGACCATGTAGCAGCCCCTCTGCCAAGTGGCAGCAGATTTCAAGGCCTCGTAGGTCAGTTTCCCAATGAAGGAGAAACTAGTGATGTGGAGTCTGGGTCCTTTCATGATATAACTTGTTTTATTTAGATGATGTACACCAGTCTTTGAACAGAAGTGCTCAGAAACATCACATAGGAATCTCCACCCAATACCAGTGCCTGGTTCCCATGGAGCAACTCTGCCCAAAGAACTGACTAGTTTGAGAGATTAAAGTAGAGAGCAAAGTCTCTTGCTGCTTGCAACAGCACCTCTGAAAAGAACCCGCTTTCAAAGCTACCAACAAGAGAGCATTTTTCAAAGACTGCACAGTGCTTGCACTCCAGGAAAAAGAATTTCTAAGACTATGTGTAACAGCGCCACCTGGTGACTTCTTTTTTAACACTAGATAATCTAAAGGAGGATAGGATGGGGTTATGACTTTATAGGAGAGCCCAGGATCTTTCCCTGCAAGGAATTTCTGAAAATACCTGCCCTTTGATGCTAACCAGTCCATTTCAAAACAAATTGCTCCTCAGGAGAATGTGTATGAGCCCCTGGAATAAATCATTCATGGCAAGGAATACTTAGCAGTATCCAGAGAGGGGATGAACTCCAGCAGAAGCAGGGAAATTACCCCGACCCTCCCTTCTTCAATCTGGTGGTAGAATTGTAACAAGCCCTGCAGCTCAAACAGTGAGGTTTAAATGATAACCTCATCTGTTCCCTGGCTCAAAAAGTGCTGTAAGAGTCACCTTGTGGGCTGAAATATTCCATGCTTGGGCTCTGCACAAGGGTAGATGTTTTGGAAACATTTGAGTAAAACCCTGCAGCCATTTTTGAGATGAAGAAAACAAAATAGCCTATTTCGAAAAATCGCCCCACTTCCCCTCCCGTACAAATAACTCAAAACAGCTGCTCTATGAAACTTGGCATGTTAATAAATCTGCATCGTGGGCACCGTCATCAAGTTTGAAAACAACTGGCTGTGTTTTGATATTAACAGAGTTTGCACGGAATAAGCAATGCAGCATGCATTATTTCATAAGGGCAAAATTAACCCTGGACAGAGGTTCAACACAAGACCTATGCACCCCTGAACCCACTGAAGTTTTGCAATTTTAATATCTGTTACCAAGCAGGGGCTTAAGTGTGTGTAGATCTTGTGCTGGCATTTGGCACAGGGGTGAATTTCACCCTGAATGCACGCTAATCTGTTAACAGTTTTTAAGATTTTAAGCCACCTGTAACCCTCCTGCATTTCCTGACTCTCTTGAAATTTTACCTGTGCAGTCTCTTAATGTTGCCGCTAAATAGCCACCAAAACCAAGAATGCAAATCAGATCAGTTGTGAGGAACAGTGTTCCATGTGATAGCATGACTCTAGATTCTGAACATCAGCTCAACCACTTTTTATTATTATTATTATTATTATTAATTTCAAGCTCCAGCTGCTGCCTCGAAGCATTTGGTTTTGGCATGCCGAAAGTTGTAGCTCAGAACAAACAAAAGGGAAAGAAAAATGAAAGCGAAGCCTCTGCAAAGCCATTAGTAACATAGAGTACAGCAATGATGGCTAACAGTGTCTGATAATCCATCAAGGTATCTCGTCTGTCAGCTATAAAAATGTCATCCCTAAAAGTTTATTATTAGAGCTCTGGAGCACGTAAGAGTGGTTTACTGCTCAGGATAGTGGCTCTTTGTGATAGTGGTGCAGAGCTGCTGCAGCGGCAATAAAAGCAAAATATAAGCCCTGTTGAGACTCAGAAGAACAGCATGACTGGAGGGTGAAGAAGACAGTATGAGCCAGGAATAATGTTTCTTCCAGCCAGGCGTCAGATGGCACTAAAGATGGGGGTGTTCATCAAAGGTACATTATTACACTGGGCTAAGGAACCCAAAGAGCCCCTAGGCGCAGTTGGTTGTAATAGCTATTTTGCTTAATGGCTGAAGGATCCATGTAGAGGAATCAGAACGCAGAGTTGCATGGCATGGGGTATACAGTCTTCACATTCCTGTTACACGTTAAATAAAGAAGCTCAGACATATATAGAGTCTGATGCCTTCAATCCATATTTCATAGCTGAAGTACTCAAGGCCAGATTTTCCTGCCACAGCCCTCACTGAGGCCAACAGGAGTTGCTGGGTGTGAGGCAGTTTTGAAAAATCTGGCCCTTAGTGTTTGCAGTAAACTTGCGTAACTGTTTTGTTCAAGGGAACCTGCTGCATTGGCCATCCCTGCTCTGCTTTTACCTTGGGACTGAAAGTGACTATGGACCAAGGAAAGCCATATGTTTTTCCAACATCAAAATCCCAGTCATCTGAGCCAATCTAAGCTAAATAATGGAACAAAACATCATTGTAAATACTGAAACAAAGGCAATTCTCATAACAACCCTCCTGCCCCAAATCACTGTCTGCAGCCATGGTGAACGTTCTCCTGTTAGCATTCAGCACCAGTGTCGGGGGGCACAAAGGTCACACCCTTTCCCACTCCAGCTAAGAGAATAAATGTGCTATAGAATAAGTGGGGTATAGACGTGCCTTCACTGCCTCCCCTAAGCTATTGGCAGCTGATGCTGTCTGAACATGGCTCAGGTGTGCCATATACAAGCTCTGAGAACTACTGACATGCAAGTTTTACAGGTTTTTGCTATCTAGCATAAAGCTGAGTCTTTGTTTGTACGGGAGGAGTGAAAAAGGCTCACCCATGGATGCATGCAGAGCGGAACAGTTGTCTACATTCACCTGCTTTGATTAATTAAATGCACCCTGTGGAGCACACGCACTTTGACATTCATGAAGCAGAAAGGATGCCAGACTCCAGATGCTAACACAAAAACTGGGGAGCAGGCTAGAGGATCTGCAGGGGCGGGATGGCTTGCCAAGCTGTGGAGAGCATCTGCAGCAGGTTTGGGCTGCCGGGGGGAATGAGTGGCTTTCTAGAGCTCTGCATGTGACTCTGATCAAACCTGGAGCTTCTGTAAGGCAAACTCAAGATGTTCTCCTCTGCCAGCACAAAGGTTAGTATTGCCAACCCCCCCAAATCATGAATGTGCCTTAAAAATCATGTGATCTTTAAAAATAATAAATGTTGGGTTCATTTTATTTGCCTCCGGGCACTGGAACATCTGGGGTTCAATTCCAAAGTTTTCCCCTGCATGTGTGAAAGTTAAAAATATACTTTTAAAAAAGATTAACCCTGAGAGCTGAGATTGTCAGGTAATACTCTGACTCCAGGAGCTGGGGCTTTCAGAAAACCACCCAATATCTCAAGACATGCCATCAAATGGTGAGAGTTGGCCACATTGATTCATCCCCAGCTGGGCCAGACTGCAGCCAGCCTAGGCCTTGATTCAGCAAAGCACTCAAGCAGACGGTTAACATTAAGCATTAGGGTGACCGGATGTCCTGATTTTAGAGGGACAGGCCCAATATTCGGGGTTTTTTCTTAGATAGGCTCCTCTTACCCCTGCTCCCATCTTGATTTTTCACCCTTGCTATCTGGTCACTCTCTTAAGCATGTACCTCCGTCCCATTGAAGTCAATGTGTTTAAACGCTTTGCTGACTCAGGAGCCTACATTTTCTACATTTTCTACATTTTCCTATCAGAAAGCAGCTGCCCTTCCCCAGTCCCAGCAGAAGAAGACTTTGTAGACGGGAAGGGAGAAGACTGACTAACCCTTTCGTGCCACTACTCTGATGGAGAGGTAGTTGCCTGCTCCTGCTGAGAAAAGGAGGAGAAATGAAGCCCAGCTCTGTGTGTTGCTCGGAGCAGAAGAAGAGCCACCCCATGCTCTCCAGATGGGTTAGGCACTGCCTGAGTGTCCTTGCATGAGGACAGAGGCAGCAGTAGTAGGGCATTTACCCTCCTTGAATTATCTGCGGCGGGGCCACTTCTGCAAGAGCACCTAAGGTCCAGTCTCTGCACTCCAAATCTCCGTGTGCCCTGATTGCTCTATTTGATTCTGGGTAGCCAGCAGACTTAGGCTTTAGCTAGATAGAGTTGGGCATGGACCATATCTTCTATTTCATGGGACATTTTTTTCATTCTGAAATGGAACAAAACCAAACTCTTTTGAAATTTCCTGTGAAACAAAATTAAAAAAAAAATTGTGTTGGGTCAAATGAAATGTTTTGTTTTGATAAACTCAACACACTTCGATTTTGTTTCAGGGTTTGACAGTCTAAACATTTTTAAAGGTTTCTAATACCAAACAAAAGAAATGTTGAAACAAAAAGTCATTTTTTAAACACTCTATTCAAAAAATATTGAAATTTGTCCTTTGGATCTTATTGAAATGCTTTCCCCCCAAAACAAACCTTTGTTAAAACTGACAGATTTCTGCATATCCTGTTGCTTTCAACAAATAGGCATTTTCTGATGGAAAAATGTTCCATCAGAAACTTTCCAGTGAGCTGTAGATGCAGCATTTGCACTCTAACTGGCGTGTGTGTGTGAGCTGGATTAATGCATCTCTGCCCATGTTTATAGCAAACTACAAACCCCATTTTGTCCTGTGAATGCCATTTTGATTGTAAATTACTCTGCATCTTGTGCACTGTTGCCTTCTAACCTTCAGTTTGGACTGGGATTCAAGGAGGAGTTAGTGGAGGGCTAATAAGGGAGAGCAATCAATGGTCTTCATGTCAGATGCAAGCATCTCAGAACAATGTGCTGGTTGCAGGCCAGAGAAACCAGTTCTCTCAGATGGGCTGTAACTAATTAAGAAATCATCTGACAAGGGACTTGTAGTTACTCAGGGAATCACTTGACTCAGGGAATTGAAATGGTGTAAAAAGGACTCTCGCCAGCAAGGGGAGAGGAACCAGGAGATGTGGCTGGGTATGAGAGGGTGCAGAAGCCTCTTCGGGCCCCTGGAAGGACACTATGATCCAAAGGATTATTAGGCAAGGAAGGAAACTGAGGCAGGGATTTGCATGCAAGTTTTCCATAGATCTGTATATCTCTTGTGTTTGTTGGTGACTAATGAGTGACTGGTTTACAAGTTCATTTGCAAAGTTGCTGTGCTGCTTGATTTAACTGTCATGAAGCCCCAAAGGAGAAGTCAGTAATCCAGGGGGTTCACAGCTTCAGTGATACTGTGCAGCTTGTATCAGAGCTTGGGAGAGCTAGCAGCAGCTTCAGGGCCTAGGCACTTGGACTGTGGAGTTCCATATCTCAGATGCGGATGTAAGACAGAGGGTCTGCACCTCAAGAGCATGCCTGGGGCCCAGAGCCAGTGCCCTGACTCTTCCCACACCCAGCAAGCTTAGGAGCATGTGACCTATTCTGAACATCAGCTCAACCACTTTTTATTATTATTATTAATTTCAAGCTCCAGCTGCTGCCTCGAAGCATTTTGGTTTGGCATTCTGAAAGTTGTGGCTCAGAACAAACAAAAGGCGGATTAAGGTTTCCTGGGGCCGGGGGCTAGAGCATCGGGGGGGCCCTCCCCACCCCTTCTGCCTGAAGTCCTGCCCCTTCCATCTGTGGCCCTGCCCATGGCCCCACCCCATTCTCCCATTTCCCTGCAGCCCTTCCCCGTTCCACGCCCCCTATTGTGACCCTGCAACCCATTTGCTCCTTTCTACCCCCCCAAACTGTGGCCCCAAGACCAACTTTAGCTCCTCCAGTCCCAAGGCTGCAGACGGGGTCTGGGCGCTAGGGCTTCCCCCGCCCTGCCCACCTGGTGCTCCTACCGGGGAGTGGGATCGGGGCGTGTGGGCAACCATTTTTCCGGGGCCCTCCAATTGGCTGGGGCCCCTGGGCACGGGCCTTGTCAGCCAGTAGCTAGTCTGCCCCTGGATCCAGTGGTTGAATCCAAGTGCAGCAGCCAGGGAGCTCATTCAGGAGTGTAACAAGGAGTGAGGCAGGACTCGACATGTGCACCAACAGTACTGCTTGTGAGAGTCAACACTTCCCTTTGTGCAAGGCACCGCACCTTTCACATCCAGCTAGGCTGAGACGGCTGGTGTTCTGGTAAGCAGTTTTTGCTGCCTCCCAGTTTATGCACGTGGGTGCTTATACATCGCCTATTGCTACCACTATCACTGTTTTCCTAACCCCTGTGCAGAGCACCAGCACAGCTTACTGAAGTCCTGTTTTGATGGTTTAAGTGGGATTTAAATGATGCCCAGGTCTTGTGCTGGCCCAGGGATGACCGTCACCTCTAGTGAGCAGGGAGGCGAGGTGAGGGTTGCTAGGTGCCTTTCAGACAGAGTTAAGAGGAACTCCTGCATCCCCGCCCTCCCACTACTCCACCCCCAGCCGATCATACTCAGGGAAGAGGGTTGTTAACTGAATACCTTAGGGAGGGTTATATGCTTGTGCTCACTTGGTGTTTGAAAGCCAAAGCATTCTGAAGCTGTTGTCTGTCAAACAGGCACATAAGCATTATTTTCAATGGCTGAGAAAAGTTCCGTATTTTTCATGTGGGGAACCTGAGATTTCCTTCAAACTTTCCCCAGAAACGTCAGTCTCGGCCTTAGAATAAGGCTATTGCAGTCCCCAGGGACCTTTGCTTTGAGAAGTTGTGTAGCCAACGAAGAGAGGCTTGCAATGACAATGCAGCCACAGCACTAGCTTCGCTCTGCCAGTCATGCCCTAGACTCAGGGCATGACGTCGGGAAATAGCTCACTGGGAGTTAGCCATGTGATCATAGCACAGCTATGGCACTGGTGTATCTGCATCAACCTGTCAGAGTCCCGAGTCTGAAACTGATTAAGAAGCATTTGTCATATCTATTTTATAATCAAATGAAGGGATGCATTGTTATACCCAAGCTGCACTGCTTGGCTGGTCGCAGGTTCTTGGCCATGGGCCTTTGTGCCTCTCAGCACGCTTAAGGCAAAATAATGTGCACCCCTGCTGTGCCTTTTGACTCAAATAATCACCTTCTCCGTGCTGAAATCAATACTGTCCCTTCTTCATCCCTGACACTGGGTGATTGTCAGTCTGGTTCTGTCCCCATCTGAATGCACAGGGTCTGTCAGAGAGCCAGCCGGTAGCAGCCTACCTCTTTCTTTCTTTCGAATCCACTTGGAAGACCGAGCAGTTCCCTCACACCTTGTGAAGCTCAAAATGATCTGGTTCTGAACTCCTAGACCCAAGCAGTCTAATGACAAATGCATGCAGTGAAACAGAGCAGGATTTGGCATTTCAAGATTGTGAGGCAGCTTTCTAGCTGGGTTGGGATGTTCCCAGACTACCTGCTATGAGCTTCCAGGACTCGGGGCCCTATCCTGCTGCCAGACCTTGTCATTCACTGACTAGAAGCAGAAATGAGTCTTGCAGAAACTGGGCTCTTTGTGTATTTTAAAAATCACGGCCTTCCTGTTGCACCTGCCCCTCTTTTCTGCTTGTACACAGAGCGGGGCCCCTTTTTGCCTGGTGGGAACATGTAGAGGAACTATTGGACAGACATAAAGCACCCTTCCACTCCACACCAGGGCAATCCTCCTGTTGCCAGCTCTGTGGCACCTGCCCAGCAGCCTCAAGTGCAAGGGTGGGTCAGAGGCGAAAGGGGGTAGAAGGTATGGCCAGGGTGTCCTTAGAGTGTTGCAGATTCTCATGATTTTATTGGTGCTTCCTTAAAGCTCTAGCTCCTGGAGGCCTGTGATTATGTGAAAATCTCAGCTTTAATTTTTTCTTTAAAGAATGTTTCTAGCCCCTGTGGTTGCTGAGAAGTCTGCAGATTATGTCCTGAGTGTACCTGAGGGCTCAGAAACCAGGAGGCAACTATAGAGAGCTCACAATTTAAAAAAATCTGATTTGTAAGGCAATCTCATGATTTCTGAGCCCTGGGGCTGGCCATACTGTTCTTATCCTGGCTATTCTGGGGCCCTGCAAAGGCTCACAGGGGCTAGTGCATCAGGGTGAAACTTAGGGCAGCCCCTAAATAAGTGAGGCACAATCTGGCTCCCATCTGTTTCTGCATTGGCACCTGAGCCTGCAGGGATGAACCAGACTCAGGAGGGGTAAATCAGAAGGTTGGAAGAATGAAAGAAGGAGAGAGAAGCATTTCTGGGGTCTTATTGGGCCTGTTCAGCAGAGCCGTACCATAATCCTATTTTGCTGTGTCCCCAGCTCCAACCAGTGCTGTCTCATTACAGGGAACCCCCCCCTCCTCCCATTTCTCCCTCCTTTCACTTTGGGTGCTCGTAGTTCAGGCAGGTGGGGTGATGCAGTGAAATGGAATCAGCAGCCAAGGCATCTCCGTGCCAGCAAAGCTTCGAAACTTTCAGAGAGCAGAAGCCTTTCTCTCTCAGCTTCATGTTAATATGCACTGACTGCGTGATCGATGCAGCAAGTTGTAAATGATGTATGAAACACAATCTCCTTGTTCTTCTAAAGCACAGAAGAAAGGCCCTGTAGGCATCATGTAACATTCCACTCAGAAGATGCCTGTGAAACCCAGAATTCCCCCAAACAGTTCTTTGTTTTTTTTTCCTTTCCAATTTGAGTGTTTTTCCTTTCCAGTGAGAGAGGGAATTTGAATCCACTCCTTCGCAGAAGGAACTGACTGGTTAAATACATTTATAAGCCTTTCAAAATAGTCCTGCATCCCTCCAACTGTTGTTGGGCATAGATACTGTAATATTATCCTCACAGACAAAGACTAAAAATTACAATGAAAGGAATTACTGAAAAGTTTGGTGGGCTAGGAGTGGGTGTTAATCTCAAAAGCCCACATCAAGCTTCTGTTTGAAGCCATTTCAAATCCTGAACGTGTCCGCACTCCCCAAAGGAAAAGTGCACCCCACTTTATACAGCTGATGGGTCATAGTCCCAAAGCAGCAAGAGTATCGTGTTTTGTTTTCAAATGCTGGGATGGCAGATGGGTCAGCTGAGGGCAGAAGAAAGGTGATAGGGAGGAAGAGTGGAGAAAGGGGTAGATGGAGGTGGGATAAATAGAGGTCAAGGTAAATGTGTGAGGTCAGTGTGGCCTAACTAGTGACTGTTAGATGGGGAGGAAGGGATTTTCAAAAAGCACTAATTCTGCTCCTGTTGATGTCCTGGGAGGATAACTTTTGATTGAAATGGGTACAGAGTTTGGCCTATGTTGAGTGGTATTAAAAATCACACTTTTGATGTCCTGTGTAGGTTGGTTCCCAAGTAATAGTAATAGTCACCTAGCTTGTCCCTTCTAGGTGGTACAATGTTGCTTAAGTAGTAGGTTAGCTCAGTAACACTTTCATTTGATGATGGAGTGTCTGACACTCACCCTTTTGAATAGTCTGAGCATCTGGAGCACTATTTTAGAGGCAGATTTTACTGATATTGCCTTGATCATCTTTTTCTACCTGGCACTACTCACAATTACTTGTGTGTCTCGCGATGGCAGGTAAACCAAACTGATTGCAGGCCAAGAGAGCTCTGAGGATCTAAGGAAAGATCGCATGACATGTCAGGAGATGACTTCTGAGCCAACATGAATCCTTTCTTGACTTACATAAAGTTCTCCCCTGCTGTTCCAAACGGGTAATTTAAATACCATCTGATCCGCTGGCTAGGAATGGGTAGGGGATGTATAGAGAGCAAATAAAATGCCCATTATTGCCACAAGTTTCCAACTTGACTTAGCCCAGCTTTAAAACTCTCTTCCGCATGAAACATTTAGTAGAAGTTTTGCAAAGCAGGCAAAGAAAAGGGTTAGTTTTTATTAACCTTTTGGCTGTTACTTCTATTTTCATCTTTCATCTCCAGCTACCTAACAGGTCTTGAGCATCACCCAGTAGGATGTTTCATGGCAGGATGCAGCCTGTTTTGAGCCACTTCTGCTAGATTATACAAACAATGAAACTGTTGATTTCTTTCTACAGCACGTATGTTTTCCCCTATTAGAATTCTGACTTGAAATCTTTTTTTTTTTTCAAAGCTATTCTTGAAACTCTACAATTTATTCTCTCTCTCTCTCTCCTGTCCAACATCCACCTCCTTTGTATTTGCTGCTTTGCACCGAAAGCCCCATGGTTACATGTGCTTTGACACTTGCATTTCAAGATTCCTTCTTGTGGCATGCTGCCAGTACTAGCAATTCATTCAGTGCCATAGACTAGCTTAATTATTCAAGGTCACTCTCTCTGTTGTCTCTTGTCCAGGGAACAGCAGTGACAGGGAGTAAAACTTAAATCTGTCTTTCAGTTTTAATCATAAAACTTTACAGAGTCACAGACTAATTTGGTCTGTTTTGGGTTTTTTTTGCCCCCCCCCCCCCACTGTACAAATCAGTTATTGCAACGCACGCTGTACCGCCAAGTGGAGGTACTTTGTATTCCAAGCTAGAGCAACACATGTATGGTACCATGCCGTATTTTTCATAGCTATTTAAAAAGTGTAGGTTGTGGAGCTAAGCAGTTTTTAGCTTACCTTTGAACTCCTAAAAAAGTGTGAGCCAGTGCCAAAGAGAAATAAACCCCTTAAGGGATACAATCCAGTAGGCGGTCAAAAGCGTGCAAGTCTGTGAAGTGATTTTCTCTGTAATTCACACCATGTACGTCTTTTTTAGTTAAAAAAAAAAAAGAAAAATCCCGACATTGACTGTAAGTAATTTCTCATTAAAACACACTTTGGGCCTGATTCTCAGTTACACTAAGGCCCCTTTGTGCTGCATAAGGAGCCTGTAAGAGGATGCAAGGCTTTACAAACTGCCCTTCCTGAAAGGCTACTGCTTTTCTAATTTGTTCAGAAAAGTAATGCCAAACAATCTTTTCTCATCTGGAAACTCTCGGGACGACTGCAGTATCTGTGCTTTCCAGCACCTTGTCACTAGCGAAGGGCGCCATATAAGTCAATTAATAATAATGCCTCTCTCCTTGAGATAAAATAGTTCATTTATACAAACCGACTGAGACGTGCAGAACATGGAGCTGGATGTTGACCTTGATGGTGTGGTATGAATAGGACGTGGATTCTCTTTCTTCTCGTGCACTTGGCTTTGTTGCAGTTTTAAAGCATGGACCGTTTGAAGCGCTGCCTGTGTGGATGTGTTATACCGTCTTCCTTTGTCATGAAAGGATCAGCTTTTTCTTCATTTTTAATTTCAAAACCTCTGAGGGTTGAATTACTCAAGGCTACAACCTGACGTACAGAATTGCTGTAACTGTTGATCCTTCCTCACCAATGCAGTGAGCTAACCTGGCCAGCTCTTGAAATCTTTGCATGGCCATTGTTTAGTGTCCTGAGGTTGTGTCCGCTGCTCTCCCGCCCTTTCTAAAACTTTTCACAGAGGAAACAAAAATGTTCTCTGAATGGGAAGAAATCTATTCCTGAGTTGAGGCTATTTCTGGTCATTTCAGGGCAAGTTGTTTACCGCCGTACCCAGGGCAATGCAGATTCTTTCTCCATAAGTGGTCCCATCACCTTTCCTTGCTATAAGCTACAAATCTCTCTCACTTATTTGCTTCAATGCTGGAGATGTTTTTGACGTAATCTCTAAATCCTTGACCATGTTCATGCTTGCACATGGGCCCCCATATGCACCTAGTGTCCACATTACACTGTGCTGGACACGCCAATACCTGTGTCCACACTGCTGCTGCTGTTGTGTGACATTAGTGCTACCATTTCAGGGGTGGTATCCTCGGGTGCGGTGTGGACTGGGAGACACTATAGGAATCACTTTGCTGTGTTTTATTGGTACTGTCTCCTGCCTGCACACGTTTGCCGATGTCAGTTCCTTGATTGTGTTACCACTCACTGTTGTTCTCTGCTAAATTGGGTGGAAGACATGAAGCAATGGGATGATGATCTGGTTCTGCTCCTGCTTGCAGCACAAATTGTTAGGCAGTGGAGCAGATGACTGGCAAGAGGCTGGATGGAATCTGGGCAGAACTTTCTGACTTGGTAAAGATGATCAATGATTATTCCTTCAGCTCGCATGGTACAAATACGTGAATGCTGGTATTGCCATGCTATGTCCTTGGGTGGAGCATTGCATCTGGTGCAGGCGAACCAGTACGATGTGGTGGAATCACCTTGTTTTGGACATCTGGGATGATCAGCAGTGGCTTTGGAACTTCCAAATGGGGACACAGACCCTCATGGAGCTGTGGAAGGAACTTGCACCAAACCT
This sequence comes from Lepidochelys kempii, assembly GCF_965140285.1. Classification (NCBI taxonomy): domain Eukaryota; kingdom Metazoa; phylum Chordata; order Testudines; family Cheloniidae; genus Lepidochelys; species Lepidochelys kempii. The sequence goes on from NC_136388.1 coordinate 65,588,278, forward strand.
GTAGCACTAGAGCACTCAACTTCAGGAAGTCATAGTGGTGCAGAAGCAGGTGGCTATTGCCCTGGGGAATCCGACAACACCAGATGGCGACAGGTCTGTTGCAAACCACTCTGAGGTTGAGAAGTCCATCGGCAGGGTCATAGCTGTGCAGGATTCAGAAGTAATTAATACTGTGATCTACCCGGGGTGGTTGCCATAAGAAAAGTTCCAGATATAATAGCTGTGTTTGAGAGGACAGGGTTTCTGAACAGTGCACGGCATCCAATACTTGTCCAGAGGAAGGGGCAAGCGAATACATGAACCAAAAAGGTTACTCTTCATGTGTCCTGCAAGGCTTGGTGGACCACAGAGGCAGCTTCAGGAATACAAATGTGAGAAACCCTGGAAAGCTTCATGATGCCAGGGTGCAGAGATTGGGATTGTACTTGAAAAGGGAAGAATGGACTTTATTCCCCAGATATACTGCCGTTCTGTATGGTGTATCTGTGCCAACTGTTATTTTGGGTGCCCCGCATGCCTTGGATCATGAACACTTCCCCCCACCGTCAATGACCCTGGAAAAAGGGAATTCAGTTACAAACTCAGTAGCTGCGATCAGGGCCGGCCTCAGGGAAAATAGCGCCCTGTGCGAACTTATATTGTGGGGCCCCTGGCCCCCGCTGCCTCCCCCCCGATTGCCTCAAGCTCTCTTCCATGGCCTCGCATTCCCTGCTTCTTGCCTCTGGACGACCACGTCACCCAACTGTAGGGCCAGCCCTGCCCTGCAGTGTCTCACGGCTGGATGCCACGTGATGGGCATCATAGTTAACGTCACAGCAGTCACTTTGACACCCCCACCCCCGTTCTGCCAGTGCTACAGGGACCCCCTCATCTGGTTGTTGAGCAGGACAGCCAAGACGACGTAGCAGGCAGTCTGCCGCACTCTGACAGGGTGCACGGGTGCTGGGGCAGAGTTGTACCTCTCCTGCACCTCCCAGCCTCTCCCACTCAGCACAGCATCCAGCTCCTCTGCCACAGCCCCAGAGGGTCAGCAGCCCAAGGGGATGTGTGGTGACAGGGGAGCATGGTGACCTGAGCTCAGAAAGGCAGGAGGGAACCCAAAGAGTATATGGTTGAAACTGGTCAAGGTTTCTGGTCAAGGAAAAGGCCGTTCAATCAAAGGTCATGGCAGACGCTGTCTTTGCCTAGATTTTTGCTGGAATTGTTTCGATTTTCTGCATGTGAACTAAGTCATAAAGACATTTGCCTACCCATTTTCCATATGGTAGAGTTCTGCCGCATTGAAAACTAGCAGTGGTTTCTGTAAGCACTTTCCCCATCCCTCGCGTGTATCCTTGGGCCTTCGGATATTCTGAACCTGAAGTGGGGTGGAACAGACTGAAAAATGTTTGTAGTGATCACAGCACTAGACAGTTACATCATTCAGTTTCATGTGCTGTGAATCATGGGGTCCAATGCTGACCCTGAAAACACCGTCCGTTCCCCATATGTAGGAAGGAGGGGCCACACACAAGTGATGGAAACAATAATATTTATTAAAAGTACTAGATGGAATGCATACTTAAAATATTTTTTAAAAGAAATGCTAACCACGATTGTTGAAACCATTAAGGGAATGGATCTGTGACCAATGGCCAAACATTTTAATGCCTCTGCACCTGTCCTCGCCTTGCCCTCCCACTGACAAGGGGGGAACAACAGAGGAAAATCACTCTTGGGGAAAGCCAGGAATGTGTCCTGCCATGGGACTTGAGAGGCACGCACTTGGTGGGATTCAAGGACTTCCACAGCATCATTGTTCCCCTTCTGGATGCTCAGGGTGGATGCCCCATGAGGGATTTTGGGTGCTGGTAGAGGGTGTGGTCCCAGAGTCACGCTGGTTTCCTTGTCTCTTCCTGGTCACTTGGCTCAGGGCAGAGAGTGGCTTCTAGAAAGAGGGTCCTCTGTCTCAGCAGAACCCTGGGTGGCAGTCAGAGGAGGAGGGAAGAGGTTGTGGTTCTTGGACAGGTGCAGTGGTCCTGGCAGCAAAAGCACCCCAAACTTGTTCGGCCACCAGTTTTATGAGCCTCTTCATTAGGTAAAAAGAACAGGAGTACTTGTGGCACCTTAGAGACTAACCAATTTATTTGAGTATAAGCTTTCGTGAGTATAAGCTACAGCTCATTAGCTCACGAAAGCTTATGCTCAAATAAATTGGTTAATCTCTAAGGTGCCACAATTACTCCTTTTCTTTTTGCGAATACAGACTAACATGGCTGTTACTCTGAAACCTTTCATTAGGTAATGCTCCCATTCCATGTGGTGTGCCTCCTGCTCCATGAACCAGTTCATTGAAGTCTCTTCTTGCTGAAGAGCTCAGTCCCCCTATGTTCTGAGGAATTTAAACTACTTGGTTTCTCCTGTCCATCCCTGTGAACAGCTCTTCCAGGGTCCTTTTCCATTTGCCTGTGCTGTCTCTGGGGGGCTGCTGCTGCCCTGCAAATTATCAGTCCTACTTATGGAATTGTGCAACTGCTCCGTATCTTCAAGGATCCCGTGTCAACAGTGGATGGATGATAGATAGCATGGGATACCTTGTTTCTAAAACGATGGTGCTGCAACCTGCTGCAGAAGCCATCCTCACCTTTGTGGAGTGTGGCTGTCTGAGTACCTGTGCAACAAGGAGATGCAAATACCACAGGTAAGATTTGGTGTACTCTGATGCATGCAGACCTGTGTAGCAACGGAATATCAAGCACATCAGACAACTTCTGAGGAGGAATAGAAAAGTTTCAGCTATCTGCAAATTACTGTGTCTTTTTTATGAGTAAATATAGCCGAAAAGGGTCTTTCATTAGCCATTCAGTAGCTCATAGTTCTATGTAGGGTTACAGAGGAGTAAATGAATATACTTTGTTATTCACACCATGCATTTGTACACAAAATTCTACAGCCCTTCTACTAAGAGTCATTACTGTTATATAAGTAGTTTACATGTATTTTCATGATAATTAAAGTTGTACCATGAGTGCTTTAGACTTATGTCTTTGGCCAAGCAGATGTCAAAAATGTGTTTTATAATTAGAGGGTAGAGCTCTTATTATCTGCCCAAGTTCATTAAAATAGCAGCCAGAAAAAGTTCTCAAATCAGTCCATTCTACAAATAATGACAAATATTTTGATGTATTACATAGCACAAACAAGCTCAGACTGTTCTGTGACTACAGACTCTTGCTTTAACAGAAGGGAAAACAGTATGGAAAAAGCATAAAATATGTCACCTGGGGCTAAATAGTTCCCCAAATATCCAAAACAGTACTATTTTGTGCACATAGTTGCATTATCAATTGTATTTAGAAGCTTTATGCCAATTTTGGTCAAAATTAAACTGTGTTTCTTTGAGTTATGGCCCTTTTTATGAGTTTATGATTTCTTCTGATTGGATGTCTAATAACGTTTAAACATTACACAGTATAGAAAAGCCTGCATGACTTCCAGCACGAACACCCACTCTGGTGATGACCACCAGATATGTGCCTAACATGGTAGCAATGACATTTTTCTAGCTGATGGGTTACCCCTTTTTGCCCAAAATGGGTATGGGCTGGTAGACTACTTGGTCTTCCAGGGCATCCACAGAGATCTAACACATTTCCATTATGTACCTATGTTCGGAGGTTGGCTGTATGCACTGGACTGGCAGTATTGCCTAGTGGCGAAAGTCCAGTGGTATAGTGGTAAAGTCCAGTGGTATAGTCCAGCTATAACTCAGTGATTTATCACCTACTGGCGATAGTTGGGTTATGGTAGGGAAACCCAGGGCCCCTTTACTCCACTGGGTTCTGACCCAAGGCCCTTCGAAGAAGTAGCTCTTTCACAAGGCCTAAGCATGCTCCCTAAGCCACTGCCTACCATTGTTCCAGTTCCTCTGGCATCATCATGGGCTGGACTTGGGGGTTCCTCCTGTGTTCCCCTCTAATCTGTTTCCAGAGTCTCCTCTGCTGGCAATGGCAAGTCATCACCTTCAACTCCCGCCGTCAATGGGCTTCTAGTGGCTCAGCTATGAGGCTCGATCCAAGTGGCTTGGAGTCCCTGCTGACTTCCCAGTGGGAGGCTGTGGCACCCGACTGCTCTCCTCCATGGTCAGTCCAGATTGGGCTGAGCTGCTCTCATTTGAATGTTCCCACTACTGGGAACATGCCAAGCAGAAGTGAGGGGATGCGGCTTCCTGTGTCCAGAGGAAACTCCTTAATCCTTGCCCTACCGGTGAAGGGTTGGTACACCCCATCACAGCCTATCACAGACTCTTAGGTTGCTTTTAAAGAGTTTGCCATCATGATGTCAGCACAGAAGACTTAGTTCTCCATTGCAACATGCTGGATCTGCCACGAGTAATGGGGCAAGTCAGGAAGGTGATTCAAATTACCTTGACAGGTAAGTGGTAAAACCAGCATAATTCAAAACCCTGTCTTATCAGATCAGCAATACTTAAAGAACCCCTTTCCCCTCAAACCACAAAATCAACTCAGACCTCAACCTGAGATACTAGACAGACCTTGCAGCATGCCCTACTAGCAACCAACTCAGTCTCTGATAGACTTACAATGGAAACAAGTTCGGGAGCGGAGGTTCTCCTGCCAGATTTTGTCGGTGTTTAAACATAAGGATTGTTGACAAGACTGGCTCAGGTAATCTGAACTAGAGAAATGGAGAGCCAACAGTTTTCTCTAAGAGAGCCAGGACCCAAATTATATAGAGAATTACCCTTAAATTGTACCTAGAAACCAACTGGAAGCCAGTGTACTAACATAATATGTAAGAAATTCTTCATTAGCTACAGTTGTCAATTGGTCTTCATGAGTAGCCCCACATACAGCAAATGGACAGTAATACAACCTGGATGAGACAAAGGCATGAATCACGATAGTATGGCCTGTATCTGAGATGAAAGGTTATAAATGCTTTACCAGGAGACGATACAGGAAAACAATCTTCCTTGACAACTATCACTGTCTGGGCAGCCAAGAGCAACCATGGGTCTACAGGACACCATACTGAGCATGCTGTTTGCAGAAAGTAGGCAGGCATCCACACTCACATGCAGATCTCACTTTCATCAACTCCTCTTGCTATTTTCTCCACGCTCACCAGCATAATCTGTTCTTCCCAGAATGAGCCTTGACTAGTTCTAAGCCAGCCTCCAAATTTGGCTGGACACTGGGAAAGACCAACACAGCTAGACACTAAGAAGCGGCAATGGAAAGTGAGAGGCACTGTAGAGTTGGCTGATGGTGCTACAGTCTAAACTCTCTCACTACTTACCCTAGCAGGGCTGTGGTCTGGAAAACTTGGTGCTTCTGGGCTGCCAGTGCTTGGAAGAATTTGAGCATTCATTGAAATGGGTTTTATAACTAATTCCTGGATAAGAATGACTGGGTTTTGCACCTGATTGGCTGCTGCAGTGATAGCAAATCATTGTCAGGAAGACAAATGGCACAGCATCTGGTGCTCAGTTTCAATCCAGGGAAATCCCAGAGGCTATTGGTCAGTTGTGCATCGGCCCAGGAGTGGAGTACCACAGTGTTCTGTTCAGTCAACCCTCCTTCAGTGTGTGTTTGAAGCTGCTAGTGGAGATAATTTGGGGAGCGGTGCCATCTGAATGGCCACTCTCTACTCCTAGGGTTCACCTCCTCATTGGCCAACACTTTATGCCTTCACTAGTGCAGAATGCTACCATTCTCTTGGAGTAGAATTTATTCCTGTTGCACAAGATGCAGGCCAGTGATGAGGTGGACCTTATGTCTAGCTGAGATTGAGGCCTGGATGATGGCTAGTTGGCTGAGTTTCCATACGGTCACGACGGAGGTGATGCTATTTGGATGGTGGAAAGCCTACATGTTGCATAGGGAAGATGACAGAACAGAACCCAGCTGTATCCCACATCAGAATGAGTGTAGTGTTTTATCATCTTGCCCTGGGAGTTCTTCTTGCTTCTGTATCACACTGTTAAGTAGTTCAGCCAAGGTGGCATTTTTCCATCTGCATAAAGTGCTTGCAACAGTGTGAAGTTTGTTTTTATTGTCCTGATTTAGGGGACTGTCCATAAATATTTGTCTTTTGCCCCATATTGCTACACCCAAAACGATTAATTAGTAAAATAAGCAGGGTGTTATCTAGCTGTACACACATCTACCTATGCCAAACAAAATTAAAGCATGTTTGAAAGGGTAAAAACTAATGATAGGTTATTTGACTCTAAACTTGGCCCAAAACCAACTCAAAATTTTATTGAAGTTTGCACGTGTTTGGTAGTGTCTTTTTTTGTGCACACATGCATGTGTGCATGCATCTGTAAAACCATTGGTAGATATTTAGTTTCATCTACTTTTTAAAAAAAATTCTTTCTAATGTAGATGAGACTTTGCAGAGAGAGTATCAAGTGGAAGTGCCAGACCAATGCTGAGAAATTGTTTTTACTCAGCTGCCAGGGACTGGCGTGCAAGAGTATTTCCAGTACAGTGAGTAGATACAGCTTGCTACCTATGATGAGTTCAATGGAACAAGAATAGTACCCTCAGTACATCCAGTCATTTAGTTAAACATTTAAACCATAACCGAACCTCTGGCTAGTTCAAGTTACCAAAGCTCCATAACCTGCCCCCTCAATCATTTACAATACAGTTCAGTAAGTAGCACAGCTAAATACTCATGCCGGTAATTGACAGTGTTCATTAATAGTGGCTGTAAGCATCACCAGTTACTACACAGTGGTATTTTTCTGTTTCTCTCTCTCTTTTTTTAGGTGCTTATATCACTCCACCATAGTAGGGTCTGCAATACCGACGTTACTATATTTCCTTTTCAAAGTACAAGGGGATATATGATATCTCAATTTCTACTCTATGGTAGCAGTTGACAAATGGTGACATTTATATGGTGACCGCTGTATCTGCCCCTGAAGTGTGATAGAATACTGATAATCTCCTTATTACCCATGCTAGTGATGCTATTTGATATTTTATTTAACTAAGAATGGATCAGCCACACAACGCACTGAAATATACATATCTGCAACTGCTCGCCTGATGGTCTCTTGAGTAGTATAAAGATTTCTCATGCAGTGTTTGGCTAATGCTAAATACTGTGAAGTGCCAGCAAAGCAGTTCTTACAATTGCCCAAGCAATAAATGACAGAATCGTATAATATCCAAAGAGATACAGGCAAGGGAACAGTTGGTAGTAGTTTTGAAAATATCAGCAAGGTTTTAACTCTCATTGGTATGCTCTACTATATTAATATTGGGTAACATTTTCAAACATGCTTAAATGCTCTTAAGTCACTTAGTTGATGCTGAAAATCTTCCATTTAGCTTTTGAAATGCTGTGCTATGCGTTCCCTGCCGCAGCATCCTAGATAGCTCCATGTCAGCTCTCCTCTTCAATCTCCATAATAACCCTTGCGCCTCCTTCACATTGCTCTTAGCTACAGCCATTGTGTCAGCAGCATGCACATCGATTTCATTACCTGGAGGTAGTGATAGTGACAGTCTACGAATCCTCCTCTTATGGTATCAGACTTAGCAGCAGCATCCTCTTTGTGAATGTCCTTCCCAACCCTCTAGTTCTGACACATTGCTGCCTGATCACTGCTGGGTTTCCACCATTAGATTTAATTGATCAGAGATAATTTTTTGGATAGCACTGCCCCAAAACTTTGCAGGTGGGGAGGCGGGTACTATTTAGAAATGTATGTGGCCTTTTTCCCTGTGCCAGGCCTCAGGAATGTCGGATAATGAAACAGAGAGGCAATGCTGCAAGATATGACCATTATCAAATAATAATGTCATTTGCAGGCAATAAAGGCTGAGAGAATTCCATTAGCCCAGGGATCTGAAGCCATCTGTCAGGAAAGCACTATCAGAAGATACTATGCAACAACCGAAGTGTCATCTTTCTTGGGGGCCTCTTCTCCTTGCACAACTGAAAAATATTGTATTGTGACGCTTAAAAAATCAACTGCAGTAAAAACTAACTAGTCATTACTTAGCTGTAACAAAGAAAATTCCAGAAGGGAGGACTGTTAGCATAGGGAACTGTAGGGCTTTTCATCCCTGGCACACAAACATACACACAAGCCTTCTGACAACCCCTGGCCATTTGCAACCAGCCAGGTATAAACCAGAGCAGCCCTGAGGCTGATCTATTTTGTGCTGAGGCGTGACTCAGAGAATGATAGCCCCAGGATCAAGACAACATAAAGCCACCTTTGCAATGTCTCCACAAGCTGTGCTGGATGTACCATGGCCAGTCTCCAGAATCTGGCTTTTTGGGGACCAACTTCAGGTAAAGCTTTACAGGTTCAAAATGTCTTTGAAAACACCCTTTTAATTTGCAGAAGAAATTCATACTCATATCAGGGCAATTTTAAGTGAAATATCACACAGAGCTCTGCTCTCTAAAGACTCGCAGGTCTGCTAGCTGCTGTTCATGGAAGGAAATCCAAAGGGAACTCTGTTTTCCTGATCCGTCAGTTAGTCTGTGGAGCCATGGATTCCTAATGCACCCATCACTGCAGTATCTAGGTGGCAAATAACCACAGGATAGACTGCCAGAGGAGGCCTTTTATGAATTAAACTTGTTATCTGAAGAGAATGATCTTTTTACTTTACATAACTTTACTGTTACTGCTTGCTAGTTTTATTTTTATTACACATCTTTGTTTTACCACTCTTGTTGTTTGTGCTCATTTTTTTTAATCACATTGTTCTGTTCCTGCTTCAGAATTATTCTCAATGTATTTGCACTTTTTCTGTACACAGTTGCACTTTTTTGTGGTTCAGTTATTTTAATTCTGCATTTTATTTTAAGTACATTGTTTTATTACATCACTTGTTAATTGTACAATTATCACTCTGTTCCTGCTTTATTTTGCAGCACACAGCAGCCTTCAAGCGTTAGAGCAATGTGCCACTGACAGAAAAAAAATAATGCCTACAGACCCAAAGATGCATTGTAGACAATTGTGTTATCTAATTATATGTTGTTTGGCAAATAGAAAAAAAATTAGCTTGTTTCACACTATTGAAAGGGTGTTCAAAATTTGCCACAAGATCTCTCCATCCCATGATCCCTATTTCACACCACAGATAATAGCAGGCCAAATTCATAGGCGGGATAAGTTACATGTGGGTAGTTCAGCAGAAGGTGCTGTAATTCGTAGAGAGCAGACGTGTGAGACCATCAAAGAAAACCAACCATCAGGAGTGGGTATAAATGTACGGGCTAAAAGGAGTCTTCTTTAATCTATACCTTCTAACATTCTCCTGCTGGCTGGTTTTCCTGCTGCAATCCCACCCTTCCATCCTTTAAGTGTATTTTATTCTCTCACCAGCTTACTGGTACGTGGCTTTCATTACATTTATGTCCACCCTGGATTTAGCCAAAGGGCTCAGGGCCACCCACACCTTGTGCCCTGCATGACCTGGTGATGAGAATGAAATTATAATTGTGCCACAGTGACAACACCATTAACAAGCTATTTAAATTGTGGATGTTCCTTATCCTTGCAACTCCTGGCTCTTATAGTCAAGGAGACCAAAGGACCCATCCACCACTGTAAGCTCATAACCTGTTTCCCTTTCAAAAATCCTTCCCATCAAAGCTTCCTTGGGCAGCATGAGTGATAAATTATGTCTAGTGAGGGAGGATTATCATGTTTCAGCCAAAAGTTTACATGCCTATTCAAACCTTCCCTAATTCTCTTGGACTGGAGGTTTCACTAAGACATAGGCTTTCTTGTGGTGTTTCAGCAACTCTGCTTCTAGCCCAAAGCCAGGACCTGCAGAGATATGAGGTAACAGCATCGCTTTTTTCAAACCTGAAAATATGCTTTAAAATTTGGGTGATGGTTTGGGCCAGTTCTTCTGCTATCTTAACCAAAGTGGGGAACACATTTCCAGTTGCTTCACCATTTTGAAGCTGCTGGGCCAAATTCTCTTCTCATTTGTACCACTTTAAATCTGGAGCAACTCCATCAATTTCAATGGGATTATTTGAGATTTATATCAATCTATTCTGAAGCCTAATCCAAATGAGAATCTGTCCAATCAACTTCAATGGGCTTTGGATCAGGACCTTAGTGCAGAATATGCCCCCACTGAGTCCAACTCTAAAGTAAAAGGGAACATTACAAAAATCAACAAGTAACACCACACTATTTGGTATTGTTGGGCAGATTTGTTAGTGCAGTCAGAACCATGTTAAACACCTTAACTACAGGCTTTGGAACAGTCATACATATATACCGGGAAGCATAACATGGGTAAATTAACACCACTCTGGATGTGGATTTTACAGTTAAATTAGTTGTATCTTCAGTTCAGGAGCTCAGTGATGCTCCTGATCTGAAGCACACATATGAAGCACATAATAATCTGGATAATCTTTGCCAGAAACTGGGAATGGGCAACAGGGGATGGATCACTTGATGTTTACCTGTTCCGTTCATTTGCTCTGGGGCACCTGGCATTGACCACTATCAGACGACAGGATACTGGGCTAGATGGACCTTTAGTCTGACCAAGCATGGCTGTTCTTATGGATATGAATTCAATAGTGGGGAACAGATTAAGTTGAAAGGGCAAGGCAAGATGGCATGCTTCTAGCAGAAGTGGGATGGCTGGTGAGCCTTACTCCAATTGCATCTCCTGTGAGAGCTATAGAAGACAAGATAAAGAAGATCTATTGCAAAATATATGGGATAAAATTCTGGTCAGTTACACTGGTGTAAGCCCATAGTAGTTCCATTGACTTCAGTGGAATTTCTCTGGTTATATCAATGCTAGAGAGAAGAGAAGTTTGCCTGTGGAGACTACTTATGAACCATATTGATAGGTCTGACACTATTGGAGGGCAATATGTAATACTTGTGGGAATGACTACTGTTCAGTGAAGTCAATCTTTGGTATAGTTGAGTTCTGTTCTGTGCTTTGGGTATACTTTTATCTATCTAATAACAAGACAATGGAACATGCTTGGAGGGTTAAAACTTATATGTACCAAATTCCTAGCTGAATACTCTGGGATGTATTTTGAAATTGCATGGTGTATATCAGGACTGAATTTGGCCCTTTTTGTTGCTAAACTTCTAGGCTCTCATTTTTTAAAATGTCTCAGCTAGGCTTCCCACTGTCCACCCACAAATAATTGCAAGTGCCAGGTTACTGGCTCCATTGTGAGTGCAAATGATGTCTAACTGCCTGATTTGAAGCCACAACCCCATAGATGTCTACAGGCCCCCGTCTGCATGCTCAGCATTTTCTCCCACAATTATTTGCAGGTACAAAATGAAAAGCCAGTTTTAAAAACAAGGGTCTGATTCTGATGTTACTCACACCAGTCTGACACTGATGTAACTCCATTGCCATCAGTAGAGTTACTTCTGATTTATACTAGTGCAAGTGGCACACAATCAGGTACATGGCCCTTTTTACATATACACAGACATATACATATACAGAAATAAAAGCCATAATGTTATACTTTTATTTGTCATGTAAGGCACCCTGAAAGCTGGTTTAAGATACTCAGCTCTGCAGTTTGCTGCTCATATAATGCACTACAGGTATTCCTTGGTTTCCTAATTACGTAAAGGTTTCATTTGCAAACCCATCTGTATATTAATTTAGAAGGGTTGTGTGAGCTGGCTGCTGTATCTTTTTTGTTAACAAGAAACCAACAGTTTGTGACCCATTTATAGAATGAACCTGAATGAAGACTGGAAATACTGAGATTCACCATATAACCCTCAGTATCTCATTTGTTTTACAGTAATTTAATGCTAGCTGAACACAGTAGTCAACCTCTTTTACTCCTGCTTCCAGGGTAGAACAGCAGGGATGACAAACCTTATTCTTTACTTCAGGAATAGCACACAGCAGTGAGAGAGTCCAGAGTTGTACCCTAGGAGAGTGTGGGCTGGGGAGGCTCTGAGCAATTCTGATGACTGGATTTTGTTTTGTAGACAAGAAAACCACAGCAATTGCATATTGCACTAAAGCCTGGATTCCCGCCCCCCCTCCCGCTCAAGTCTAGAAAGTTTTAAGAACCATGAACCACCAATACACAAAGGATTACAAAATAAGGGCCTGATCCAAAGCCCGTTGACGTCAACAGGAGTTTCTCCACTGACTCCAGTACGCTTTGGATTGACCATAAGAGACAGCCAATGCCATTGGGGCAAGACTGAAATAAACTAGAAGTGGATTAATGAGCATAAGGGATTTCTTTTTTAATGAAAAATTTACACCAAGTCTACACCTTTCACCAGTAGGTTTCTCGTCCTAATTCACCCTGGGTCAGTAGTGACCAAAAATGGCTGTTGGGCTTCTGTCTATTAAAGGAGATGGCTGACTCCATCCATTATCTAGGGGGAGAAGAGTTCCTGTCACTTATGACAATGTCATAGAAGCACAGAAATGTAGGGCTTGAAGGCACCTCAAAAAGTACCTTTCATGGAAATAGGACCAAGTATACCTAGACCATCCCTGACAGGTGTTTTTCTAACTTCTTAAAAACCTCAAAAGACAGGGATTCCACAACTTCCCTTGGAAGTCTATTCCAGAACTTAACTATCCTTATAGTTAAAAAGGGTTTCGTAATATCTAACCTAAATCTCCCGTGCTGCTGATTAAGATGATTATTTCTTGTCCTGCCTTCAGTGGCCAAACAATTGATCAAAGTCCTCCTTGTAACAGCCCTTAACATATCTGAAGACTGTGATCAGGTCCCTGATCAGTCTTCTTTGCTCAAGTCTAAACACGCCCAGTTTTTTAACCTTTCCGCGTAGGTCAGGTTTTCTAAACCTTTTATCATTTTTGTTGCTCACTTCTTAAACTCTCTCCAGTTTTTCCACATCTTTCTTAAAGCGTGCCCCAAACTGGACACAATACTCCAGCTGTGATCTCACCAATGCCAAACAGACCAGGACAATTACCTCTCAGGCCTTACATATGACATTCCTGTTAGTACACCACAGAATGATATTAGGCTTTTTTTGCAACTGCATCACATTATTGACTCTTATTAAATTTGTGATCCACTACACCCTTTTCAGTAGTACTACAACCTACCCAGTTATTCCTCATTTTGTAGTTGTGCATTGATTTTTCCTTCCTAAGTGTAGTATTTTGCACTGGTCTTTATTGTATTTCATCTTGTTGATTTCAGACCAATTCTGCAATTTGTCAAGATTGTTTTGAAATCTAATCCTGGCCTTGTAAGTGCTAGCAATCCCTCCCTGCTTGATGTCATCCTCAGATTTGATAAGCATACTCTCCACTTCCTTACCCAAATCATTAATGAAAATACGGAATAGTACCAGACCCAGGACAGACCGCATGCAGGACCCCACGTAGGGTGTCCCAATGTCCCGATTTGATGGGGCAGTCCTGATTTTTGGATCTTTTTCTTATATAGGCTCCTATTATCCCCCACCTCCGTCCTGATTTTTCACATTTGCTGTCTGGTCACTCTAACCCTGCTAGCTACATCCTCCCAGTTTGACGTGAACCATTGATAACTGCTCTTTAAATAGGGTCTTTCAACCAATTTCGTACCAACCCTATAGTAATTTCATCTAGACCACATTTCCCTAGTTTGCTTATGGGGATGTCATGTGGGACTAGAGCCTTACTAAAATCAAGACAGGACTTGATGACCTCGCAAGGTCCCTTCCAGTCCTATGATTCTGTGATATATCCCATCTGCAGCTTCCCACTATTCACTAGGCTAGCAGCCCTGTCAAAGAAATTTGGTCCCTATTAATTATTTAGGAGAAAGGGCAAGGAAGAAATGGGCATGGAGGACAAATTACCTTCTTCCCTCCTTGGGATGGTCCTTTTAGGTCAGGGTGGAGGCACAATACCTGGAGTTGCGACTTCCTCTGGCCATGCCATTCCTGCTGGATGGATAAATGGCTTTTGTTGCAGGGGCTGTGAGTTCATTCCTTAGCATCAACACTAAAAAGTTTTTTTTTTTTTTTAAAATCATTAACGAAAGCAGTTCTTGACATTTTAATCCTGATTGCATCTGCTATTGCTGCCACAAAATGAAACATGGAGTAAGCGTCAGCCCTGAAGCAGCCATGCTTTGAGCTTATGGCATAGAGCAGATTGGGGAAAATAAAACAACTCCACTTATCCACAGACAGTACATAAGGCTGTATTAGTTTTGTAATGATCAGCGATCTCACAGAAAGCATGCAAATGACTATTTACTATGGACATCATACAGTCTTCCTGTAAATCATGAAATTCAAGCTCTGAGGTCCCTGTGGTTTCACCTCATTCAAGGACTGAGTAAAACATAGGGCCAGATTGTGTGCGGCTGTGCTGTGGATGAACGAGAGGAGGAAAGAGGATTGTGCTGTTCTCCTTGACATGGAAAATTTGAATCGAGCAATGACATTCCTTTTAGTTAATGTGGCATAACACAGCAACCAGAGCCTGCTGCAAGCTGCAGTCTGCCACCATCTGTTCTGCTCTCTACCGTTCAAAGCCCTGCCTTCCAAAATGGAGGATGACCATTGGTCTCTAGCCACACCCCACATGATGACTCAAGACTGACAGCTACTCCAAACAGGCACAATGGCCTTCCTCACTTGCTGCTCTGCACAGTGGCCAGGTGTAGTCCCGGACCCTCTGCTCTCCCAAGCCAGTGCAGTAGATCAGGGATGACTGAGGCAGGTGTTAGTATAACATATTCATTTCACTAACAACTAAGTAAACATAGGAGTGATACTGCTGTAATTTATCCTGGGTATGTTCTCCACCCCAGTCGCTGCGATTCACTCCCGTCTCTGTGGGTGAATCAACAGGAAGTGTGGCATTGCCTAGTGTCCGGCAGGATGCGTGGCTTCCTGTTGAAGCTTACCCCTTTATAGCACACTTCTTAGGAGGTAGGGCCATGGATTTGCATTTCTTGTCACTGTCTGCTGGGCATGCATGGGGAACTCCTTCAGAGGTGTATTAGCTGGTGCACTTCCCTTTCCTCCTGGTGAGCTCCAGGTGGAATTCTGTATTCCTGAGGAATAACTCATTCCTGTGCTCTTTCTAGGGGTGCATATGTGTAATGGGGAATTCTGAAGAAAATGGAGTTGCACTGGTGAATTAAGGGAAAATTTGCCCAGCAGAAACTTTGTAACTAGTGCTGGTGAGTTAGAAGGAAAAAGCTGAGCTTGACTTTCAGGTCCCAGACTGAATTTGTGTGGCTCACAGTTAGAAAAAAAAAGACTATTTTTTTACAACAGAGCTAATTAGAGCTGAAGTCATTGAGACTAAATAGGGGGCTCCACAAGGTCATTTTTAGAGAATAATTTTCAGTGCAGAGTCATACTAAAATTTGTGGAAAATCATTAAAGTCTCAAATATATATGATAGAAATGGGAGACAATTAACCTCTTTTCCAAAGGAAAGAAAGAGTATCCAGAAACATATGTAGCAGAAGTTCCAGGTTTTCCTAAGGGCAAGTGGTAAATGGTACCTTGGCATTTATCCAAATAAAAAACATAGAGGTTATCAAGGAGTTGGAAATACTATACCTTTGTAAGTGATTATTTGTCTGTTTCCAGCTATTGCCAGTTATTTCTATTAAATTAAAATTGTTCACTGCTGGAGACTGGACTAGACGATCTATTGGGGGTCCCTTCCAGCCCTACATTTCTATGATTTCTGTGCTCTATTTCCTCCCCCCATTAAGAATTGGTTTGGTGGAATCCTTCAGAAAAAGCAAACTTAGCAATATGGAATTCCTAGGAGGACACCTATTTTGTGTCGGAGACTGAAAAGGTTGCCAGTGCTGACAAACCCCTTACTGAAGTCAGGTTTCAGAGTAACAGCCGTGTTAGTCTGTATTCGCAAAAAGAAAAGGAGTACTTGTAAATTGGTTAGTCTCTAAGGTGCCACAAGTACTCCTTTTCTTTTTACTGAAGTCAGTAAGCCTAAAATTTGACCTATAGTAGCCAACAGTGAAAAGAAGAGAGTCCATTTGTGCAGATGATATAAGTCCCAGGGATCATGTCCAAGATGTTCACATTATGACCCTTGCTAATCTCCCATTGCAGCTAACAATGCAGCAGACCAACTCTGACAATATGCACTGGGACCACAATAGAAGACAGACACAGATGTCAACATGAATGACCCCTTTCAGGTACTCAGCCAAAGAGGGCACTAAAAATAGTCTCTCCAGAGAAGGCTGACATTCTTTCTGGCATGAAAGAAGACATTACATGCTGCAAGAGACACACAGAGAGAAAATAGCACTAAATATCCATGGCACCATATTGCTACAAACATTGAAAGCAACATCTATGGCAGCATGATACTTATACATGACCAAAGACTGGTGGAAAATACTTCTGTGAAACACCATGGCCCAGTGGAACTTATTGGGCATGGGGAAATGCTTATGAAAGAGATTGGAAAGCAGTGGTGCAACTGCTGGAGGGAGCCGATTGAACCAAAATTGTGCCAGAATAGCAAAAAAGTATGGGCCACCATTCACATGGTGAACCGGGATAGACAGCAGCCAAAGCTCATTGTCACAGTCTCTCCCCACCAAGTGGCACGTCAACTCATCTTAAATGGTTAAGGCTAAGAGTTTGTCACAGATATTTTTAGTAAAAGTAATGGACAGGTCATGGCCAACAAACAAACTTCACAGAAGCCCATGACCTGTCCCTGAATTTCACTAAAGATATCCCTGACAAAATGCGGAGGGAGGTGGGTTCAGCACCCACTGCTTCTGGGGCTCCGGGGTCCCCCACCTCTGCAGTGCGTGGGAGCTCTACGGTCCCCCCGCACGGTGACTGTGCAATTCTGGGGGCGGGCGGGGGAGGGAGGGCACTGCCTGCAGCAGCAGGGAGCTCCAGGGCGTTCCCTGCCACCTGCGGTGAGTGGGAGGCTCCAGGGTCCCCCACCGCCCACAGGAGCTGGACTGCTGTGGGGACCCCTCACCCCCTGCCATGGCTGGCAGCTCCGGGGTCCTCCTGCCATGGCTGGGAGCCCCAGGGGTCCCCTGCCGCCCACCACGGCTGGGCAGCTGTGGGGGGTCCCTCAACCAGGGTGGGGGCTAGGAGCTGTGGGATTTCCCCCACCAGGGCAGGGGCTGGGAGCTATGCGGGGGCCAGCTGAGAGTTCCAGCCCTGGGGCAGAAAATGTCATGGAGGTCTCTGGAAGTCACGGATTCCATGACTTCCGTGACCTCTGTGACATAATCGTAGCCTTATAAATGGTAAATCAGCCCATAAAACAAAGTGCAGAACAAAACTAACCAAGCAGGAACTTCACTCATTCCTCAGAGAAAGCAACAAGCAGCTCAGCATGGAGGAGCTGACAATAGCTATGAACACCCTGAAATGTGGAAGGCAGCTGGACTTGGTGGTATACCTAATGAACTATTACTAGACTTCAGGATGAGAGCAAAGATGTGGCTGCTTGACTTCTTTAACTGTTGCATAGAGTCAGAGAAACACAGAAAAGCAGGCTGTGGAGACAGGCCAAAGTGGCTGCAATGCTCAAACCCCTTAAAGACCCTAACTCTGCAAAGAGTTACCATCCCATATCCTTACTCTGTTTAACCTATGAGCTATAATGGGTACAACAGTGCCGCTAGTGGAAGGGCAGTTGACTGATGACTGTAACCTGTCTGCCAGATGGAGTTGGCAGCAACAAGGGCTGGGTTCAATATCTAGGGCTTTCTCTTAACAATACAATAAAGAATGAGCTCAAGCTCCCACGCAGCAATCTGGGA
This sequence comes from Lepidochelys kempii, assembly GCF_965140285.1. Taxonomy (NCBI): domain Eukaryota; kingdom Metazoa; phylum Chordata; order Testudines; family Cheloniidae; genus Lepidochelys; species Lepidochelys kempii. The sequence goes on from NC_136388.1 coordinate 65,606,068, forward strand.
AAACTAAATACCACCACTGGGCTCCTCTAAGCATAATACTTCCCCTCTCACAATGAGTCTGTGTATAACAAAAGAAAGCTTTTAATAAAAGGAAAAAAGGGACCTAGCATTAATTTGGGAAAACACCACAACCACAATTCAAAAGAATGTGACCACCAACAAACACCCACCCTATAGTGTGTTGGGCAGTATCCTTTGCCTCAGTTTCCCACTTTGGGTTGTGCAAATCTGACCAATGTTTCTTTACCATGCCATTCCCCTCAATCAGGGCAAGATAAGTACATTTGCTGCCTTTTACTCACACAATAAGGATATCAACATTTCATTAGAGCACAGCAAGAAGCTGAAAAAGAAAGTGAACTCCAGGAATTGTGCATTCCAGAGACTGGTCAAGACAAAATGGGGAGCGGATTCCCAAAACACTCCAAGCAACCAGTTTTGCTCTGCGTTACTCAACTACAGAGTGCTGTGCCCCAGTATGGTCAGACTCACTCCAGGCATACAAAATTGTTACTGAGCTCAAAACAATCCTGTAGGGTCGTCACAGGGACGAAGGCCTTGGCTACACTTGCACATTATATCGCAATAAAGCTGCCCAGAGTGCTCTAACTCACTCCCTGTCCACACTGGCAAGGCACGTAGAGTGCTCTGACTCCCTGGCTAGAGCGCTGCTGGTCCTCCACCTCCCCGAGAGGGATAAGGTTTGCTGCGCATTGGGTGAGACCTACAGTGTCAGTGTGAACGAGGAGTTCCGTTACAGTGCTCTGATTGCCCTCCGGAAAGGTCCTATAATCCCATTAACCAAAGTGGCCTCTCTTGCCTTTGTTGTGAACTCTGGCAGGAATGGGGAAGTGGCCCTTTTAAAGCTCCATTTCGGAGTCCAGCTGCTTATCAGCTCCAAGAAAAAACCAAACAGCTAATGTTTGCTTTGAGTGAGTAACAGACAGGCGGGGGAGGGAGGGGGGGGTTCTGTACTTACAAGACAGCACGCTGACATGCTCTCAGAACCCCCAAAATCCACTCTCTCTCCCCCCACCTACACACAACACACTCCACCCCACCCCCTCCCCTTTGGAAAGCACATTGCAGTCACTTGAATGCTGGCATAGCTGTCCATAATGCACCGCTCCCAATGCAGCTGTAAGTGCTGCAAATGTGGCCATGCCAGTGTGCTGTCAGCTGTCAGTGTGGACCGACTGGAGCGCTTTCCCTACTGCGCTATATGAAGGCTGGTTTAACCAAAAGCGCTCTACATCGGCAAGTGTAGCCAAGCCCTAAGAAACCAACTCCCACTCGGTCGCCATAGTGACTCATACACTTGCACCACCATCATCTGCCTTCAGTAAAAAGGGAGAGACAAAAAAAACCAGAGTGCATGATGCAAGACATCCAGTCTGGACAATACATTCCACCACCTAAGAGACTGAAGTCCAGAAAGAGATTTGCCTCTGAAAATCCCTTACACAAACAAAACACAACTGTGGAAGGCTACAGAGTCACAAAATGGCAGGAAATATCTATGATCTTGGCGAAACTGATTCCTTCATAACAACTCCACCCAGGCACTCACCTCAAACAAAAACAATGGCATTCTCTAAATTGAGCAAAAGCTGAGCTGGCAAAGGTGACAGTGTGATCAAGTGGAAGCTGAGGAATGACTCCAAGCGTGAAGGTGGAGAGACTAGGCAAACACTTGAACACTGCCTGATGCAGAACCACGTCAACATCTTGTGCTCCTGAGGAACTATTTGAAGTAAGTGACAACAGCAGATGTTGGCTAGGGTTTTGAAGTGACAAGCTGTGATGACGATGGTAAAGTCCTTCACAGAATCTTCTTTCCAGTTATTAAGACCAATTTACCACCTTTTTTCATGACTTCTACTTTGCGTGCATGCAAGTCCGCAGTGTTCAGGAGGATACTGACTATTAGCTTATTCAGAGCCCATTAAAGTCAATGGTAGTCTTGAATGAACTTTAGATCAGACACTGTGGGTCTATTTTTCCAAGGTGCTGAGCAGCCAACACTTCAGTTGAATTCAATGGGATTTGGGTGCTCAGCACTTCTGAAAATCCAAGCCCATATTACTAAAGTAACTACTGAAAAGGGAAACAGATCTAATCTCTTGCAGTCCTGGCATCCTTACATACCCCCAACTTTGAAAAAGCTGGAAGGGTTTGAGGGGGAGCACAGGGTGCTCAACGAATACAAGATGGAGTTCATGTTTTATAAAAACAATTAGGAGTCTGGTGGTACCTTAAAGACTAACAGATTTATTTGGGCATAAGCTTTCGTGGGTAAAAAATCCACTTCTTTGAAGAAGTGGGTTTTTTATGCATGAAAGCTTATACCCAAATAAATCTGTTAGTCTTTAAGGTGCCACTGGATTCCTCATTGTTTTTGTGGATACAGACTAGCACGGCTACCCCTCTGATACTTGGTATTGTGTTTTATAGTAAACCCAAGAAGATTTTGGGGCTGCACACATGCTGGAAACAAATACTTATGACTACAGCTGGTTGGAAATATTCCGACAAAACAAATTTTTATCAAATTTACGGATTTATCTAAAATTGAAACATCCTGTGGAGATGGTTTGATTTTGACAAAGTTCCTCTGAAATCTGCCGGTTTTTTGCAAGCTCTGCCTTTTTTGCAACTGGCCTGGTGGGCTGCTGGGGAGCTTGAGCTTCCAGGATATTAAGCTCTGGGGCAGCCAGTCAGGTGCATTGTCTTGGGGGCGGGATGCCAGGACATCCAGGGTCCATGGTGTTGGGGCAGGCAGACTGCTTCCGAATTGGGTATCTCAGGGTTTCCAGGTTCTGGGTAGTCAGTGAGGTGGACTGCACAGAGTTCTAGACCTCAGCGACTTCCCTTTTCTTGGAGAATTTGAGGAGTTTGTTCCTAGTCGGAACAAATACTGACATCCTCTGTGAAATGGAACTACCTTTCTCTGAACAATTCTACTCATGACATGGAGGACGGGGAATTAGTGGGGGGTCTACTGTATGACACTGCAGTTCATAACTACTACAGCCAGGGGAGGAGTGTGGGGACTAAAGAAGGTAAATGGTGAGACATCAAACTAATATTCACAAACCAAAGCAGCTGTGGTTACCCACTAAGAATATGCTTCTACAAGGATATTACTCTGCTTCCACATGCATACTGGTGTGAAACCAGGAGTAACTTCACTAGTGTGGATGGAGTTACTCTGGCGTAATAACAATATAAAGAGAGGAAAAGGTTCCCAATGTGGTTGGTTTTTTTTTCTTTCAAACAAATCTGTACACATGTCACACAGATAGATGTGTGAATAGTACATTATTCCATTCATTTCTTATTCTTGATGAACAGTAAATTGGTCTAATAACATTTAGTGTTCTATTCATTGATTGTCAGAGGGAGATTAGAGGCAAATAGCTTTTAAGTCTTTCCAGCTGCAAACATTAGGCTTGTCTAAAGTTCTGATTTTTGACTGTAATTGTCTCTGAATCTCTTCTCTGACATATCCTTCCCCTGCCATCCTCTGGCTCAGATGCACTTATCCGTGCCCTCAAAAATACATCATAATGATAACATGCTGTTGTGTTCATGTAGCACCTTCCATCCAAGGATCTCAATGCTCTTTATAACTATTAATTCATTTTTGCAACTCCCTTTGGGAGACAGATAAGCATCGTGACTTCCATTTTACAGATAGGAGAAACTTAGTCACCTAGACAATAAGAGCAACATTTTCAGAAGCGGCCAGTGATTCTAAGTGCCTCCATTTTGGCATGCCTGGTTTTAGACTTTGGGGTTTGATTTTCAGAGATGCAAGCCCCTGGAGCTCCAGCTGAGCTTCAGGTGTAGTTGTGAGGCACCTCTGAAAAAACAGCCAAAGGGCACCCAAAAATCACTGGCCACTTATGAAAATGGCTTACTCAATGCCACACAGTGAGTGGCTGGCAGATATGAGAATAGAACCCAGGAAAAGTTTGCCAGCTCTACCAGTGAATGAAAGGTTTATCTAATCACTGTCTCTAGGGCCTGATGTCTCTCTCACCCTGGTGTAACTCCACTGTAGTTGATGTAGCCACACCTGTGTTCTTCTTGCACCCCATGGGCTTTGCTCCCTGGCTGGACTACATCTCCCAGGATGCACTATGGTCTCACTGTGAGGCTGAATCACCACTAAAGATCCCATGAGGCACCATGTCACCTCAGTTCAAGGTAGAGATTAATGCCAAACCAAAACAAAATGTTTCAAAATTTCCTAATTGAAAAATTTCTGAACTTTTCATTCTGCTATTCCAATTCCTGATACGGGACAAAAATAAATAGTAAAATATCAGAAATGTAGGTTTTCTATCAGCTCTACTGCTAATGCATTTCAGGTTTACAAGGGGAAAGGTGACAAAGCCTTAATGATAAAGAAGTATAATAACTGTATTGTCATATACCAAATACAATGTTAGACAAATTATATGGAACTTTTAAACATGATTCACTAGGTAGCGTCCTTTTATATTAATTCTTCACCATTCAAAGGTGCATTCATCTTCATAATAATGTGTATCAGATATTGGCCATGTGGTGGATCTCTCGAGTATTCTTTTCAAGGATGCTTCCTATACATTCTGGAGTACACAGAGTTAAGAATAGCCATTGTGTGTACATTAGTGCATTGAGGTCAAGGATGCACATTTTAAGTGGTAGGACACCGTGAAAAATCTAAGTTAAACTATAATAAAAGTGAAGTTTCTATTGTTAATGAGGAGCGTTGTCTGCTGAAGACACTAATTTCACTACAGGGTGCAGTCTTCAGACTTTTCATTCTAATTAGAATTCATTTCCATATTCTTTATCAATTTGTTCTCCTGCTGAAATATTCTCAAATGACCTTTTGTCTTCACTTCTGACTCACCCAAAGATTTTATTTTTCCCAAAACAATCGTTCAGCTGCAACTGTGTTTTTCCAGTAAACACGTTCAACAATAAATGACCTTGCCAGCTCCTGCCTACATAGTGGGAGAAGGGCATCAACTGTGCTGAAACTGCTACTAATATGTGTAGAGAAATTAAGAGCTGGGAAAGACCTTTTTAAATTCCTGGAGTCTTTCAATTCCAACTGCCCTGCAGTGGAGTGTGTCTTGTTTCAGTATTCAGTGTTATCCCATGGAATTCAATCTATGGCACTATTAATCCCTTAGAGACCAGGTGACATTTTGCATGTAAGGCTAATAGGTTACCTGTTAATGGAGAATTTTTCCTTGCCTTCTGTTCTTCATGGCTTTGTCCAGTCCAGTGTTTATAATGACTAAAATTTCATAATAAAGTAAAATATTAACTGTAATTGGCAGATGATTTGCTGTTTATAATAGACTTTCAAAATGATTCGTGAGATATATTCATTACCCACATTATAAAAAAAAATGTGTTGAAAATAAGGAGAGGAAAGGTAGCAGCATTATAAAAGTAATAATTTCCACTTTGTGCATATCTTTCCTGAATTTTGGCAAATGTTGAATTAGGCAAGACAGACACTAATCTGGAAGCTTTCAGATTAATTATTGAATTCCTCTGCTACCAAATTATACAAATTCAGTGTGTTTAGATGCTATTGCAAATAGGCTTTCTTCCCCAAGTTGCAAGCTATTTTGCTGTGTATTGATATATTTGAAAATACTATGACATGTATTTGTCCCATGTCCCCAGGTCGAGGCTTACTCTTCTTCTGCAAAATGCAGTTACTAATGGAGAAGATTTATATAACTCAACTTGAAGTTCACCCAAACATCTATTTTCTTATTCAGTACTTTAATGCTTCAACCATCTCGGGGGGGCGTGGAGGAGGGGAGGAGTGCAGTGAAGATGAGTATCTTGACAACAATTAATCACAGTGCTTTGTTATCCAGTTATAGTTCTCACAAACTAAGAATCAAACAGTTGCTTTCACTTTAAAGATGCTTTATAGATGAAAACACATTTACAAATCTTCTTTCAGAATAAAACAATAATCAGGCAGCTAATTAAATATACTGTAAATACTAAGCCTTTGAGCTAAAGACCTGTCCGGGCTGCAACATCATCTTTACTTTGTTATGATATGCCAAAAGCTAATCAAAATATTATTTGGATAAAAAAAGAAAATCACATTAATGATTTTCCAGAGTGAACATAGATGTCAAAAATGCTAATCCAGAGAAGCTGTCAGGAGTTTAAATTCATTTTTCATAGACTTGCCGTTGTTAAGTATAGCTCAGCGCCCAGCACAGGGTAAAACTGCTTTCGAAACTAGCTATCAGTTTTGTGCCATCTCTTCAAGTTCTCTGCTCTGTTTCAAATGGATCAATTGAATGCCAATGCATAACACTTTTCATATACATCTTTTGTTAGGCTTCCTTATTCACTGCAATTATTTTTTCCTCCCAACTCTATGCTAATGGGGCTAGGAGAGATTTCATGGGAGAAGTATAATTGGCAATTCAGCATGCCCTTTCTGTGGCTCCTTTTCCGAAAGCAGATCATATTCTACATTGTAAAAATACATCACTTAACTTAGGGGTCTGCTGGCTAGTTAGTAAAATAATCTACAATAATTAGGTCAGGAGGCAATAGGAAGTAGTTGTATTTAACGTATGTTATTAATTTTCCACATAATATAATTCTCCCAAGTATCCAAATCAGTTTTCAGAAATGCGTAGGGAATAAAACAAAACCCTGACATAGGTAGAGTTGACAAACTGCCAAGCCAATCTACTAACTTTCACAGGGTATCCTATAAAAGGGATCTTTTGTTCTCCAAGTGCTGATTAAGTCCCATTAATATCCACATTCAGGGCCTCAAGTACAGTATTAATGCTAATATTGTTGTTAGGGAGATAGAAAGCAAGACGAAGGAACACTAAACAATCATCTCACAATATCATTGGACATATTCATGCAGCATGTACTGTGATGAGATCCCATAGATGTGAACATTTCTAAAAAGAAAAGGAAAATCCCATTAACGTCTTCTGTGTAAATCTGTTGGCTACTTTCATTGGTGATGACTTCAGACAGCTGTGTTGCAGTTTTGCCAAAACCTCAATTATATTTCAGTTCTGAAGGGTTGATGGCTTTTGCCCAACCAGAGCATCTGATCTGACAACCCTTACTCATGCTGAGTAATACCTACTTACACTAGTGGCCTCACCAGCCCCTGGCATTGCTCAAGTAAAGCTACAGCAGGGGCATGCAGCCAACCAGCAACCCCTGCCCCGTGTTAACAAATACATATATAAGAATGTGTAAGCAATAAGCTTCCATGTGTGCAGTTTCCTGGGTAAGTGGCTGGCCGTGTGGTAAGTTGGTTGCTGTAGCTGGGTGAATGGTTGCCTAGGTGAATCAACAGCTGATTCCCTACCACCAAAGTAATAGGAGCACATGCTAAAGGGAGAAACCTGCCAATCTCCTGCAAACACACATACAAGGACCTCTTTCCACTTGATGGGGGAAGGGAAGGAGGACCTAGATGTTAGACCCTGCGTAGATGCTGCCCAGGGGGGTTGATGCCCATCCTATCCTAAGTGCTCATGTGTGAGGATCTACCTTTAATAGTTAGGGCTGGAGATGCCTGATTTAACAGTGCACAGTAAGCTGTGGGGAGGGTAGCAGTACTTTCCTTGTAGATTTATGCTCTTTGGGCAACTGGGGGTGTGGATGAACGGTCTCTTTCGACAGCCCTCCAAAGAATGGAAAGCTGGGCTGAGGGAAGAGAGGTGAGGGCACAAGAGATTGGGTAGGTCTGAGGTCTCAGGTGTTGAGGGGGTTCTGGTGAGGGCTGCCAGCCGAACAAGAAATTGGGAGCCATGGGAGTTGGAACAGGTAGAGACTTCAAGGCCTTGGAGGGAGCCAGGGACCAGGAGGGAGTGAGTGGACTGTGGCTAGTATCCTTCTACACCTCAGGTGCTCCTGGCCATCCTTGTCCCCTGCCCTCACATTCTGCTCCCCGGTTTTTTGGGCTTATTGGGATCAACAGAACAAGTCAAGTTTGATTAAAAATTGGTTAAATTGTTTTAAAGTTATGAAAAAATAAAGTTAAATTGTGCAGCATTTGAGATGATGTCTACTGGAAAGAATCCCGAGTTTGAGATTATTTCAAATTTAAGACCATTCTAATTTTAGACTGTCCAATATTTGAAATGATCTCAGGTTTATATAGCCCATTGGGAGATAATATGCATGCTACCTTTGCATAAAACGTTGTGTAAGAAATTCTAATTCATATTCTATTATATATTATATTATTTGAAAAATAATTTATAATCAAGGCCCCAGGTCTTCTGTGGCCCTAAACTCTACACTAAGGTCCCTTACATTTGTGATGCTCTGGTGCAGTAACTGGAAATTCTGTGCTAGCTTAGTTTAAATTTAACAATAGACATTTTTAATTAAATGCAAAAATGAATCACACACTAAGCATCCTAGTCCCTGTGTTATTTACTTTTACTCTATATTTGAATTTGATGGATAAGAACAGTAGCTGGACACTTCTGCTAAAATTATCTCATCAGCAGTGAAATATTTAACAAATCTGACAGTAAAAATTTCATCTTTAGGTTTCAGAGTTCACAGCCCGTTATGATGAATGGCACAGTTCACACCTCTCAGAGCTGTTGTTTGCAGATGTCTGCACAATCAGGAAGACAATGTTTAGGTTTGGTTGATGATTTCAAAGTTGCCATCACCGGACTAGAAACATTTTTTAAAAGAGCGAACACTGAGATGCAGTTGCTCACTTCTGCAACAAGGGCTGGGTGATTGGTGGTCCACGGCAAATTCCACAACCCTGGAATCCCAGAATTCCTCTTTGTAATGATGTAAAAGAGACCATACATTTGTCACAATAGTTAAGGCTAAACTCTGTGTTTCCTGACTTTTGAGTGTTTGTTTTCTCAGCCTTAAAGTTATAGCCACAGTAGTTTAGCCACATATAATTTCCTTGGGTGTTTGTTTGTTTTGTAGTTTAATTAAATTTTAATTCTAAAAACACAACTTCAATAGAAAAGTCTATTGCATATGTGTGAAATTTCCCCCTGTAAACACTCATAAGTGCTGCTGGCTAATTTGCAAGATCTCAGTAAAACCTACAAAATAAACTGGGTGAACAGAAGTGGTTCAGCTTTGACTGAGTTCTGCACGTGCAAAATTTCTGAGTGGAATATAAAAGCTATTGCTTCATTCATAATGAGTGAACTCTACCTCTGGGCAGTGGACTAGCGCAAAGCATATGTACAACATCTGTCCAATTCAAGCCATAGGGTGCATAAACCTTTAAGTATTATTATTATTTATATTAATGTAGCACCTTAGAGCCCCAGTCATGGACCAGGATCCAATTGTGCTAGGTGCTGTACAAAACACAGAACAAAAAGATGTTCCCTGCCCAAAGAGGTAGTGCCTAAGCTTTGTCCTAGCCCTGTGCATGTAGGTCAGTTTCATTCACAGAGGTCGAAAAGAGTGTTGTCCCTTCTTCCAGCAACAGCATCCTTTTATACCAGCATTGGCCCCTGCCAAGCAGTACCAGACTTCTGTGGCCTTGCATGTCTGCTTCCCAATGGAGGAGAAATCAGCGAGGATAGGCCTATCTAAGTGTAATTTGGTTTATTTACGCATGCCCAATAGCCCTGGAACAGAGATGATCACAAGCAGCATGCCTCCAATCTCCTCTTCCAGAAATCTCAGCCCACATGCTCATCTCTAGCTCCTAGAAAGGTACATGGTTCCAAGAATTGCCTCCTAATACTCAGAAAAAAGCAGAAAGCAAACTCTTTGCTATCCACCATAGCTCTTCTCAAAAGACCACTGCAAAATTGAATGAACAGAGAATTTAGTCAAAGACTAAAAACTTGCTTGCATGCTAAGAAAAATAATTTATAAGAGTGTGGGTATGTCTGCACTGCAGCTAGAAGGGTGCTTCCCAGCCCAAGCAGACAGATGTGCTAGCTATGCTCAAGCTAGCACCCTAAAAGCAGTGGTATAGGCAGGAGTAGCCTGGGTGGTGGCTGAGATAGTCACTGGAGCAGGTACCCAGGTCATCCAGGGCGTTTGTACTCAGGTTGCTAGCCCCAGGTGCCATCACCAGCTATGCTGCTGTTTTTAGAGTGCTCAGCTTGAGCAGAACTAGCAGATGTATCTACTCATGCGAGGAAGCATGCTCCCTGGCGGTAAAAATGCCACCTGGCGGCTCCCGATATAACACTAAATTCAATGATTTTGTTCACACTTCCCAAATAAATTTTTCTCTAGGATGAGGCCATGAATGTAAATAATTAAAGGCCCCGATTCTACAACTGAAACAATGAAGACAGACACTCGTGCCGCTGAAGCACTTCGGTTGGATTTTGTATGGGCATAGGGATCAACTGGCATGGCTCTGATTGCAGCATCGGTGCCTATATTAGCTAGTTTTGAAGTTGCCGTCTTTTTTTCAAGGCTTTCCAAAAGTGAACTTGCGTCCCTAGAGCCTACTTATAGGGATACCATGGCTCTCAATGCCTGTAAGAAGCAATGAGAGAAAGTGCAGGGCTGCAGGAAGGGTTCACTAAACCTCAACCTGAAACTAAGGAATTTCTTCCCATTGTCCAGTTTTATAATTGGAAAACAAAATCTTCCTTATTGCGCCTGTATTTTCTTCAGCACCCTCATTACTGAGCCTCTTAACTTTTGGAGATGCGGCATGTCCAAGTGAGATGAACATACATTAATTTATACAAGAATTTCAGCCGCATACAAGAACTATTGTAATTCAATTGGAAAACAAGCTAATTTACAGTTTACATGCGCGGCTGGACTAATACTAAATTCTGAATTAGCCTAGTTTAGGTACTGAATTTACCTGACCCAGATGGGCTGACCTATTGCTAGTGATGCCAAAGGTTCCCTATAGGAAGTTTAATGTAATCCTAATGAACCTGAAGACCTTGATAGTAGACAGAACCCAAGTGTGCAGGATTAGATGCAAAAGCTTATTAACAGGGTAATAAAATGAAAATTATTCTTCCTGGATTTATTGGTGCACAAATGTCTGCTTTACATTCTCACAGTTTCTGTCCTATCCTTGGCAGTTGTCTTCTTTGTTGTGTTCTTACAAAGAGAGAAATATCAAAACATTAATTTAAGCTGTCACAATGCAAAGGGCTGACAGTCACATAAAGAATTATCATTATGGCAGAGAATCGAAACAAGTTAGAGATGGAAAATTAAAGTGACTAGCTAAACAGAACCGAACTTTTTGAAAAATCTAGGGTATTGCCATGACAATTCCTATTGCTGGAACTTTTTCTTTTTGTGTTTTTCAGCACATTCCTACTCAGTCTATTATCAAATTGAAAAAAAAATGAGAAAGAAAAAGAAAAATCATTTAATATGTATGCTAGTTTTAGTAAAATATGCGTTTCAAAAGAGAGACAGTTCCTGTTGTGCTAGTTTAAGGAGTAAAGTTATTCAAATAATGCAAATTTTCATAAAGTTTTCCGTGACTGTGGAAGTTGGAATGAACATGGACATAAGAATGGCCATACTGGGGCAAGCCAATTGTCCACCTAGCCCAGTATCCTGTCTTACTTTAGTGGCTGGTGCCAGATGCTTTAGAGGGAATGAACAGAACAGAGAAATTATTGAGTGATCCATCCCCTGTTGTCCACTTGCAGCTTTTGGGAGTCAGAGGTTTAGGGACACCCAGAGCATAGGGTTGTGTCCCAGACCATATTGACCAATAGCCACCGATGGACCTATCCTCTGTGAACTTTATCTGTTTCTTTTTTGAGCCAGTTAATACTTTTGGCCTTCACAACATCCCCTGGCAATGAGTGACATGGGTTGACTGTGCATTGTGTGTCATTCTGTTTGTTTTAAACCTGCTGCCTGTTAATGGGTGATCCCTGGTTCTTGTACAAGAGCACATGGCTTTGTCTAAGCCCATTTCCGTTACATACTTTATGGATTCTCTCAGCATTCAAACAACACTAATATTCCACAGATTCTCCAAGGATCTCAAAGTGCTTTGCAAGCACGTATGAGGAAGCATTACCCTTATATCACAGATGGGGACACTGAGGCATAGAGGAGCCATACTGGGTCAGACCAAAGGTCCATCTAGCCCAGCATCCTGTCTTCCAACAGTGGCCAATGCCCCAGAGGAAATGAACAGAACAAGTAATCATCAAGTTATCCATCCCCTGTCGCCCATTCCCAGCTTCTGGCAAACAGAGGCTAGGGACACCATCCCTGCCTATCCTGGCTAGTAGCCATTGATGGACCTATTCTCCATTAATTTATCTAGTTTTTTTTTTAACCCTTTTAAACCAAAGATTGAGCTGGGAATAAAATCCAGTTTTCTTGACACCTAGTCCTATGCTTTAGCCTTTATACCATGTGCCCTCCCTATAAGATAAATTCTAGCTCGAAGACAAAGTTATGGGCCTGATGCAGGAATCGCTGGGCCTGTGTTATGCAGGCGGTGAGACTTGTTATAATCATCAATCCCTTCTGATCACAAAATCTATGATGCTCTAATCCCAAAGTAGTCTAATTAGCCATGTGGGTTAATGGCTAGCAGGTCTAACTATCAGCAAATTCTGAGTCCAAATCTAATAAGGCTGTTTTATTCATTTGAACTTTTATAATTAATTCCTATGCACACAAACTACAGTAAAATGCCAATATCAATGGGTTGCCTCAGTTAGCAAATTACAGGCAATTGAGAAGAACCCTGAAGCTCTGGGATCTGTTTTTCCAAGATGGATGAATAGGGGATTTATAAGGCTCACAAGAGAGAGGCATATAAATCTCCATGGATATAGGAACATAAGAGCCTTTCCTGGTGTCTGCCATTTGGGTGTGCTTTAAAGCACTGTAAGTGTGGAAGAACACCCCGTTTGGAATTCATTTCAGCATATGGCCCTAAATCTGTGCACCAAGTTACCATGGTGATGTGAGCCCATTTGAAAGAGGCGTTAGACCAAATGACTAACAGTCCCAAGTCATGCTGGCCATATAATACGTGCACATAACCGGCCTGTCTGCACCCTCACTGGTCATAGGAAGTTTGCCTTTGGTCACACAGAGTAACAGGAGTGGAGATAATTTGTAAATGAGTATTGTTCTATGAGCAAATCAGAAAGGTTCTTTCCCATGTGGAAAAACATTCCAGAGAACTGAAAAATATTAATGACTGCAATATGAGGAGGTATAGCACCAGAGAGTTAATGAAGTCAATTATTCATGTGGCTTTTATCATCCCAAATTTTCAGAGAAGGTATGTTCGCACATTGCTTTATCTGCCTGTGTGAAAAGTAACAATGTGCTTAACTCCTTCTGTACAGTCACCCACCAAATGGTGCAACTCTCCCTTTCTCCATTAGCACACCAGGGATGTTTGACAGAACGGCAGGTACAGCCTAGACATAGCAACCTGGAATATTCAACAGCAGTCATGGCGTTAATGTGACTACTTAAATAGAGAATCTTAGGGTAAATTGCCTTTTACTAAATCTCACGGCTTTTATGTAACTGACTTTTTGTTTATCACTAGTCTCTTTTTTTTTTATTACACATTACATTTTTTTTTATCAGATGCACCTTACTGTGAGGATGAATTTGACCATTTACCATTGTATTATCAGAAAGAAGCCTACTAGACCATGCATTCAAGGTAATTTCATTTTTTGCTCTGGGAAGTATAATTGAGGAATTACATTTTCAATGTAAGACAATATCTAAAACTAGTTCCTGGCATGAACCCTGGTCAAATGGATACAATCCTCTTTAATAGGGTCTTTGATAGCATTCATTTAGAACTCTAGTGCAAAAGTTTGAAAAAAGACCTCGAATAAAATTAGTTTCCAAAGGAACGGGGATAGTAACAGAAGCCTCTTTCTCCCCAAATTAATGACAATCTTAAAATCTCCACTGCAATTGCTTTGAAACAGCACATTAATCTACAATGAAAATGTTTGCATAACATTTAAAAACAATACAAACAGGATTAACAAAGAATTTCCCAAGGACAGGAATGTATTTAATGCAATTTTAAGATATGAGAAGATAGGTTTAAAATCTTGACTATAATCTTTTTTTTTCTTCTTTTTTTTTAAAGGCGGGTTATTGGGAGTGGATATAACTAACTTGGAAAACAAAATATCTGAGCAACTTGAACACTGAAAGGTTTATATAATAATTTAATATGGCCATTGTAACATTAAGCCTAGCTGCAGAGGTCAAGGGTGTGCATATAATTTTGTCTCCATTTCTTATTACTGGCTAATTCATTCTACATTTCCAATTGTTGCAGCAGTCAACTCAGAGCGGGATTTAGAGTGAGTGCAAACTACTTTGCACATATTATGCCCTCCTCAGCCCCTGTTGGGTGATATTTTACTCTGTGAGTAGTCCCATTGATCTCAGTAAAGTACTATTCAGCTTGAGTGAGGGTGGGAGAATGTAGTTCACGGAGAAGAGAAGTGTCTATAGGTAAGTGCCTCCTTACGTCCTTGCGGCATTGTAGAGTTTGAGCCCAATGTGGAGTGCTCAATGTGCAGAGTCAGCTTCAGCAGAGAGGCAGTGAGTAGAAGGCCTTATCCAAAGCTTACGAAAGTCCTTCCCTTGTTTTGATGGGTTTTTCATGAGGCCCAGCATCAGCTCTAAGAAAGGAAGTCGAACACTCTAAACCTTTCTACAGACATCTCCTGTATTTATATATATAGCAATATAGATTTACAAAGATACTGAAAATGAAATACAGGACAGCAAGCTTTGAAAAGCCAGCCATTTGGCCAACACAGGCTGGGTTTGGAGAAGGGAGACTAGAAAGGATGTTTTACTTCCTGTGGGAAGGTTGGCAAATGTGGTTGGGATGTGACTCAAGACACTGCTTTTTGGAGAGGGATATTTGATCTGCCTAAGTATCAGCCTCTGTGGAACCAGGGATATGAATCCAGATGGGGTGACTCAGCTGGTCTATTCATCCTCTGAGAGATTAATTGAATCCATGCTGTTATGTTGTGGGGGACCTGGATGAGATTTTTAAAAGAATCCCATATAACTTCTTCTAATAGAAGGGGTTGACTCTAATGTTACTGGTCAAAATCACCCCACCCAGCCATTGCTGAAAGGAGTACTGTGTGCTATTTGAGCTTTTGGCATGTTATTTCTACCCCACAGGTGACTGCTCTTCAAAGCTGTATGCATGAATCTGCTCTCATTAAAGTCAGAGGCAAGTAAAGCTGAATGAACTTTTTTGATCAAAACTTTTTTAGTGAAAAATGCAGATTCAATGACAGTAAAACATTTTGTGAATTCAGGTTGAATTCACTGAATTGTTTAGATTCGGGGAAAAAAAGAGAAAAAACCCTGAACTGTTTTGTTTTGACATTTTTTGAATGAAACATTTCAGTTACTTATGTTACTTTTCAATTCACTGAATATTTTTCAAAAATTGTCATTTTTATTTTCAGCTGAAACAATGTTTTTCTTGAGTTTTGGGAAATTGTCAGAAAACTGAGAAGATTTTCAGAAAGCCTTTGACAAGGTCCCTCACCAAAGGCTCTTAAGCAAAGTAATCTGTCATGGTAAAAGAGGGAAGGTCCTCTCATGGTTTGGTAACTGGTTAAATGATGGGAAACAAAGGGTAGATATAAATGATCAGTTTTCAGAATGGAGAGAGGTAAATAGTGGTGTCCTCCATGGGTCTGTACTGGGCCCAGTCCTATTTAACATATTCAAAAATGATCTGGAAAAAGGGGTAAACAGTGAGGTGGCAAAATTTGCAGATGATACAAAACAAAGATAGTTAAATCCCAGGCAGACTGCGAAGAGCTACAAAAGGATCTCTCAAAACTGGGTGATCGGGCAACAAAATGGCAGATGAAATTCAATGTTGATATATGCAAAGTAATGCAAATTGGAAAACTTAATCCCAACTATACATATAAAACGAAGGGGTCTAAAGTAGCTGTTACCACTCAAGAAAGAGATCTTGGCATCATTGTGGATAGTTCTCTGAAAACATCCACTCAATGTGCAGTGGCAGTGAAAAAAGCTAACACAATGTTGGGAATCATTAAGAAAGGGATAGATAATAAGACAGAAAATATCATATTGCCTCTATGTAAATCCGTGGTTCACCCACATCTTGACTACTGCGTTCAGATGTTGTCGCTGCATCTCATAAAAGTTATATTGGAATTGGAAAAGGTTCAGAAAAGGGCTACAAAAATGATTAGCTTCCATATGAGGAGAGATTAATAAGACTGGGACTTTTCAGCTTGGAATAGAGACATAAAGGGGGATACAAATGAGGTCTATAAAATCATGACTGGTGTGGAGAAAGTAAATAAGGAAGTGTTATTTACTCCGCATAACACAAGAACTACGGGTCACGAAATGAAAGTAATAGGCAGCAGGTTTAAAACAAACAAAAGGAAGTATTTTTTCACACAATGCACAGTCAATCTGTGGACCTCCTTGCCAGAGGATGTTGTGAAGGCCAAGACCATAACAGGGTTCAAAAAAGAACTAGAAAAGTTAATGGAGGATAGGTCCATCAATGGCTATTAGCCACGATGGGAAGGGATGGTGTCCCTAGCCTCTATTTGCCAGAGGCTGGGACTAGGTGACAGGGGATGTATCACTTGATGATTACCTGTTCTGTGCATTCCCTCTGGGGCACCTGGCATTGAGCACTGTCAGAAGACAGGATACTGGGCTAGATGGACCTTTGGTCCGACCCAGTAAGGCCGTTCTTATGTCCTTTATTTATGCCAGCTCTAGGATGTAGGGTCAGGTCAATAGTTTGTAAAGCAAGTGGTATAGGGATCTTTTTAGCTGTAAGGAGTCCCAACTGATCTGAATTGGCCTAGCTTCACTGATTATGGTTATTTAGACCAGCTTAGAATCTGATTTGTATAATATTAGCTAAGAAGGCAGAGCTGTTGATCCAGCAGACCATAACCATACGCAGGAAAAAATGTTTATGGCAAGAGCAATCAAGGCAGAAGCTCAAATGGCAGCAAAAGCTGAAGAAACATCTGCAGTCATTGTGCATCAAGGATACCACGGGCCCTGCCTCCACAGCCAGTAGCTCCAGGTGCTTTACCTAGGAGGCTTATTGCCAGCTTGTCTCAGCTCTTTTCCACTGGCATTTGAGTGGACCAATAGATGAAGCAGATGACATGGTGCAAACTGAGACCTGGGTGGTGAGAAGTATGAGCGAAGGATCCAGATAGGGCTAAGTAAAGGCAGAATGCTGAAACAGTTTGTATAGTGGGGGTGCTGAGAGCCATTGAACCAAACTGTAAACCCTGTACATGATCTAAACCACTTCAAGCCACGGGATGCAGTAGCACCCCCAGCTCCAGCACCTAAAAGTAAGAGTGAGCCCTAGGTGACATCCTCCATGCTGAATGGAATAAGTCCTAAGTCGGTTGCATGCCTGCTCCTTTACTTGCAATAATGGAAGGTAAAAATGGAACTAGGCGTGGCTGGAGAATGGCTGTGTCTGAGAGGATATGGGTTTAAATGAGATCATCATGCTGCTGGAGCAATTTCCTACCCATGCCCATTCTTTGGCTTCACTCTTGCAACTAGGTAGCAGTAATTTGGCAGCCGCACAGCGGCACTCTGGTGAATGTAACATAAGGCTCCCCCGCCTCCTCTGTCCTGCTCATCATTTCTTAATTTGCTTCTCTGTGCAGAACTCTCTACACCTGCACTATGTGGGATCAAGCCCTGGGAGTGCGTTTCTTGCAGTGAATTTAGAATGAGATGAACAAGGATTGTTTCAGGAGCAAAGAGCAAACCTAAGCTAAGCCTTAAAATCTGATTTTTTGTATGATTATTGATTCCTCAGGAGGTGTGTGTGTGTGTGGGTACAATCTCATCTGTATGTACTTTTTCTCTAAAAGAAGGGCAGCAGAAATGATTAAACACATGGAGAAAGAGGCTTCCATATGAAGAGAGATTAAAAAGACTAGCTCTGTTTAGCTTGCAAAACAGAAGAGTAAGTGATGATATAAGAGATGTATATAGAAGAATGCACAGAGAAGGGCCTATTTATCCTCCTCCTCACCCCACAAAAAAGGATTCATGCATGGAAAGGCATGCAAATGTAAAGGCAGGAATATCTGAAAAAATGCTTTGTACACAGCATACAATCAACCAATGTAACTCACCGCCGAAGGATATTATATAGGCAAATTTGTCAAAGATTTTTGAAGCATTAGACAATTTGAGTAATAAGCTGCAGTTATCAGAGCTAAGAGAAAAAACAAACAACCAAAGGACTGTTCCTTGTCCTTGTGTTCTGATTGGTTATTAATGGAATTTTTCTCCCCAAAGGCACAGCATTACTCATTGGACATAGTGGATAATGGTGCTCTTTTCCTTGAAGCATCACATTCAGTAGAAGGCATTGAGAAAGCCAGTAAGTGCCAGCTGTAACCAGAATCATATACATAAACCTGGCAGTGGTCAAGTAGCTCACTTTTTTTTATTTTTTCCTGAGCTAGTTATTTTCCCCAAAGAACCTCAACTTTAAATAGTGTTATAGTCAAGGTTGTGAACCTAGTATCTTAAAATTGAATTAAATACATTCTTGTCCTTGGAAAGTTCTTTGTTAATCCTGCTTCTGTGTATGTACTGTTAAATGTTAGGCAAACATTTTCACTGTGGATATAGCCTATTGTGCATATATGAGAGAAAGTGTGGTATCTCAGATATCACTCCATGATAGCAGTCAGCGGACACTGAATTTTAATGGCATCCCCTGTATTTGCCACCGTTGAGGGTAATGTTATACTGCTAATGCTTATATCCTCATTCCATACAGCTTGAGCATTTTACAGTTCATATTTTCAGAGCTCTGTCATCTGTTAGAAAGCAATGGAAAATGGTGGTGGTGGTGAATAGAATTAGTATCTGCCTAAAAATTATCTGTAAATTGAGTACAAACTGTCTTTTACAGCATTTAAAATGCTACTTTTAGGTTTTGAATAATTTTCTTGCAACTGTTGGGCCATCTGCTTAGAAAGGGGTCTGTGTATTCACAAGACAGAACTCTTAAAAATACATTTTTCCCCATAAACAACTTTTGTTTGGAAAATCCACACATAATGCAGTCAGTGGAGGCTCAGGCTGAAATGAATGCTTGGGCTAATCACTATAAGAGGAAGTAATTATTTCACTGGATTTAGAACCTATCTTCAAAACAGGGTTTTGAAATGCACAAAATGCAGCCTGGGATACACATGTGCACATCCTCATAGCCAACCGATACACACACAGAGACCCACTCACTTACAGACTCTGATAGGCTACAAGAACTCCCTTGAGCATTTCCAAAATACAAAATTGGGTTGGGGACACAAGAAACAAGCTTTCACAAGGCTAAGCTCCCAGAAATTACATCATATCATCAGCCAATTTTCTGCCCACACTGCACCATTTTGTACAAGGCATATGAAAAAATAACATTATGATCATATAATTAAAGACTGTATCATAATGCACAAGGGGGGCTGAATTAAAGTTGCACGGGCAAACTTAATTCTGGCCTTTCCTAACTTTATGCTACAAACATATGTGACAGAGTTGGGCCAGATGGCTTCAGGAGAGTGACAGAAGGCAGATATATTAGCCCCAGGTTAAGTAGGTCCCTTTTCCCTGGGTAAGGGAACTTTCTGGAAACAATTAAGGCAGATAGGCTGATTAGAACACCTACAGCCAATCAAGAAGCTGCTAGAATCAATTAAGGCAGGCTAATCAGGGCACCTGGGTTTAAAAAGGAGCTCACTTCAGTTTGTGGTGTGTCTGAGGAGCTGAGAGTGAGAACGCATACTATTGGAGGAATGAGGCGTACAAGCATTATCAGACACCAGGAGGAAGGTCCTATGGTGAGGATAAAGAAGGTGTTGGGAGGAGGCCAGGGGGAAGTAGCCCAGGGAGTTGTAGCTGTTGCACAGCTGTTCCAGGAGGCACTCTAGACAGCTGCATTCCACAGGGCCCTGGACTGGAACCCAGAGTAGAGGGCGGGTCCGGGTTCCCCCCAAACCTTCCAACTCCTGATCAGACACAGGAGGAGTTGACCTGGACTGTGGGTTCACGAAAACGGCCAAGCTGAGGGCTGCTGTGCATTTCTGAGGTGAGCAAATCTGCCAATAAGTGCAAGACCCACCAAGGTAGAGGAGGAACTTCGTCACACATACTATTTTTTAAACATTTTTTTGCATACAAATATGTATATATACAGAAATTGTTTGCTTGTGTATATATACATAATTATTCAATTGTCTGTCCTTATATTTTTCTATTCATTTCTATAATTATTTCATCTGTTTTGTTTACCTGCTTTTCATCATGAAAATGAATGAAGTTCACACCCACAAAAATACTAATTTCCCTTTATATAAAGATAAATTAAAACTTCCTGATGTTCTGTATCAGCAAATTTCAGCAGGAATTTTCAAGGGATGCTCTATAACAAGTAAAGAAGAAATAATGTTTAATTATCCTCTTTATAAAATCCAATAATATGTCCCATCTTTTCTTATTTTTCTGTACTCGGGATTAACACCAGCCTCTTTGTGATGAGGAATCTGCATTCATGGCTTTTCTATTTAGATTTAAATAGGAATTATAGTTCTTGGCAGAAAAGAGGGATACATCAAATATCACAGCATTTGTGGCAGGTGGTCACTGCATTGCTCAGTACAGATTCAGCCTTACCCATTGCCTTAAGGAAACCTAAAAAAGTCAGAGATTCCTTTTATAAATATATACGTATAACGTTGTATTTAACAAACATCTAATTTTTGACCCTACAATACTTCTTCCCTGAATTAAACCCCACTGAATTCAAGTTTGGTCTACAAAGCTGTGTTAGCAATTCAGGGGCACTATTGTAGCTAAGGATATATTATGCTTTGCAATATAATCCCTGTTCGGGAGGGCTTAATGACTCAGCTGGTTTTAAGTGGACAGAGCTGTAACTTGTCATGCTTGTTATCAGTGCAGATGCCAATCAGTATTATAGTCATGTATTATTTTGCCAAAATAGCCTTACATTGGTTAGTTTGCCTTTTGAGGGATGAAGCTGCAAAAAAAACCCCAACCAAACAAAACCCCCTCACCAAAACCCTAATCCTGTTTATTTTGATTCTTATTTTTCCTTTGACGGACTTAATCAACTGGATTTTTGAATCTGTGGCAAGTGGGAGAATCATGGTGCAAGAGCTCCATTCTCAGGACCAAATTCTACCACCCTGGCTCCAGTTGAGGAGCTTTTAATTCCAGAGTAGTCTGACTGAAATCAAATCACAGAGTAAGGGGCCACTCCATGTGTGTAAGGGTGGTAGAATCTGGCCCTGAATTATTACTGAGAGTAGAATCTCTAAAGAAGTTGAGGCACAGCTTGGATCGTTATCTGAACCTTACTCAAACTCTTCTGATCTGCTAAACTAACCCTGATGCTTCATATAAAGAGCTTCCTAATGGAATGTCAAGTGCTTATGCCTAGTCGTGTGTGTATGAAAGAGAAAATAGTAACTCTCAAGTCCTAGGATTTTCTTTTGCATTTATTTACCAAGCAATGAAGAAGCAGAAGGCCTACAAAGGCATTGAGAAGAAGCTGAATTCTCTGAGATGGGGTTTGTGTAATTTTACCCAGCAAGTCTGTTTTGGTGGTTTTAAATGACTGCCACATTAGTGAAGCTGAAACATATTCTATTACTGGGTGCTCATTTTACTTAGCTATTTGACTGGTAAGGGCCATCTGTTCTTTTCTATCCATCCCCATGTGCAGTGTCTATTGTTGTCAATGGGAGTTACACACACACGGATCAAGGGGAGAGTGTTCCTCTAAGTATTTTGATCCCTTGAACCTGGATTTTTCATTTCATTGTGTGCATGTGATGCTCTTTCCATAATAACACTTGTGAATTTAAGAATTCATATTGATTTTGTTGTAGACTTAAAACTGGTTTATAATTACAATGTTTATCAAAAGTTCAATCTTACAAAACAGCTATAGGTATATGGAACCTGAAGGGAAGGAATCCATCACAACATGGGAGTTATTGGAAAATATGTCCTTTGTTTTGGTATAGTGCTAGACTGCCCTTAAGATGGGAGGCAGCTGGGATTTAGGTAAGTATGGTTGAGAAAAAGGATAGCAGATATTAGTGATAGATGAAGCTCAAAATCTACATAAGTTAGGTATGAATAAGCACCCAAATGTTTGGCTGATTAAGCAAAACTTATTAAAAACTCTCTAAATTTTATGTCTCTTGCATGAGATTTCTAGAACATGAGATTCTCATGAGATTTCTAGAACAATAATTCCAGGCTTGGTCTAGCTAGAAATACCACGTGCACAGCTACTACCAAACTTCCAGCACTTCCAATCTCAGAGTCTGATTCTGATCTCCAATATACCAGTGCAAATCACCACTGAAGTTAATGGAGTTACAAGAGCATTAATTAGATCTGGGACACTAGATGTGCAGAGGCAGCAGGGAAGAGAGACCAAACAGAAAGTTACCAAACGTTTCAGAAGCTCTAGTGCTACCCAGATTCAGTGCTCGATGTGTGCAAAGCTTTGAAGTAAGGAGCCTTAATTTTTCCTTATGTGTCTGCCCATCCCCACTGGACACTCACATTGCTCTTACTATCTCCATCAAAATAAAAATGTTCATATTTGTCTATTAATATATAATCTGCTAACTATAGATTTAAATTAATAACCAGGACTGTGTGAATTTTTCATGATACAAAAAGCATATACTTTTACTGGAGCTTCTCACAAGACACTAGCATCCAGCTAACATCTTACCATACTCCGTGCTATGGATCATATGATCTGTACAATGTTGATTGATTTTAATGGACTTTTGCTGCTGATAGCGAATCACAGTTGGAAACGTTCCAAGACACTGCTAGCGAAGAATTGTGGGTGGGCGCATGTTTTGAAGTGATGATAAACATTGTGACATGTACTATGTGTATTACATATTCTCATATGCACACTTGACTTTTGTTGCCTCCACTTTTGCACAGTGTTTTTCAAGTTGACATTCCCATTTGCCAGTTTCAACAGAAGTCTGATACTTTTTGAACACCACTTGCCCGTGTGTGTAACTGCTGGGCCCACACTTGCAATCCTTACTCCTGTGAGAAGCCCCTTGGAGGTCACTGAGACTATTCACATAAGCAAGGCTTCTCTGTGTGAGCAAGACCAGCAGAATTGGGCTTGTAAAGAGTAACTTAAATGGGAAATGGTGATTGGGGAAACTTAGTAGCAATCATCATGCTGTGCAACATAATCCACTAACTTCTAATATAATTACCACCACCTAGAAGACTTCCCTCTTTTAGTATCATCAAATAATTTTATTCTTCCAGAAGATACTAGTAACTATTAGCCAGAACATCTTCTGAATGCAAGTCCAGTGCGTTATAGATTCAACAGTGGGGTGCATTTTTTTCCACTGCAGCACAAATTCAACTCACAGAGGCCAAGCCCAGCTCCTTCGTGATTACCCAGGGCCAAATCCTGAATGGAGCTGAGCACCTGCAGACCTTTTTGAATTCAGTGGGGCTTAGCACCATTCTGTATACTACCATACAACAAACCAAATATATTTGTGCTGCTGCTGTGGGGGATGGGGTGGGGGATGAAGGACATTAAAAAGAAGTGTGTTATGTGGTTCAAGCCCATACTGTATTTTTCTAATATGTATCTTTCTTATACACACTCATGCTGTTATCCTTGTGCAGCCTAGAAGAATTTACCAGTAATCTGGAATTCCACACTTTTGGCCTGTGAGTTGTGTGTAATCAGGCTCAAAAACAGGCAGTGGGAGACAGCTTTGCCCTAGAACAACAATTAGGCAGCATCCATGGGAACCTAAAGATACAGTGCAATACAGATTAATGGGATACGGCAATGTATAGAAGCTAGAACCACTGTAAAGGAGTGGCACTAATTCACTAGACTTGTTCTGTGCAGAACACAGTGGAATCAAAGCTGTTAAATCTGTGCCATGAGGTATTATGGTCGTCATATGCACTTCTAGAGTTTACCCAGCAAACTGCCTTGCCAGGAACCTTCTCTGTATTATAACATGCCACCTGCCTTCTGTTACTAATCTGAGAGCAGAATCAGAGTGGGGTGTGGGGAAGGATATAACAGGCATAAGTAACATCCCCAAATAGAAGCCATTCCCTTCACCTGGTGCTTCCTCTTTGGACATCCAATATTTCTGTAATCCGTTGACCTTTAATTTGTCCTTAGCCACGACTATTAATTGCCATGGAGATGAAAAGAGATAGAGAGAGGGGCAATTTTTGAGCAAGTTATCCATAGCCTGGGTTTCTGTCTTTTTAATATATTTCTCAGCAGAAAGTGCTGATTGTTTTCATTGATCTGTGCTGCTTCTGGTTTAATTTTTCTTTCTTTATCTTGAAGGCCCATGCTTATGCCTCTGTCTTTGCCAGGCTGTTCATTTGCTGCTGGCTAATCACAGGTTTGCATTTCAGTTAGTTGCCTATTTTTCTCCATTTTTCCAGTCTATTGTTCATATATTTTTCTGCAGATTTTGTCCTATTTGTGCACTGACAAGTGGCTATCAGTTAATACCAGTATTTTTCCTGCTGGGTTCTTCTTCATTGCATCATCAAGGGCTTAAGTGGGACTTGTGTGAGACACAAGCCCAGCTGCCCTCCCAGGTGCAGGGTGAGGTTCAGTGTTGGAGAATATCCCTCTTTTGCAGTAGCTGATTTTAATTAAATAACACTTCCTCTCTGTGTTATACTTTAGTTTCAGTCCCATATTGCAAGGGTTGATAATTCTTGGATAAAATATATTTCTGTCCCTTGAATCCATGATTCTAACTTTGTGTCAGGTTCTGATCTTCTGCTGTTATAAATCAGGAATATCTCCATTCAACTGAGTTATTCCGGTGTAGACCTGGTGTTAGATCAGATTCAGGCCTTTCTTTATATCTTGCCCTAATTCTACATGAGACTGAACCTCTCAGTGATGGCAGTGAAAACCTTTGCAATAATAAAAAATAATATTTTGCATTTTGATAGCACCTGTCAGCTGAGGTTATCAAATGCTTTATGACCATGAATGAAGCTGCTGAGATGTAAACAAACGTCATGATCTCCATTTTAACAAGGGGGAATGGAGGCACAGAGGGATTAAGCGATTAGCCCAAGATCACACAGCAAGACAGCAGCGGAGGCAGGAAGAGAATACAGAGCTTTTGACTCCCAGTTCTGAGCCCTAACCACTAGACAACTCCACCCTTCTAATCATAAAGCTGAGTGCTTGATCATTGGTGGTTATTAACATGATACTTTCTCAAGAATACTTTTGGGGTGTTAGCTGCAGTGTTTTGCCAAATTCCAGTTGCACGTTAAGGTACTGACACCTGTAAGTGTTGTGTTGCCCAGTTCACCAAATTCTTAGGATGCCAGTAGCGTGCCAGGTGTATCACAACTCAGAGGCCAGCACTGTAGTTGCTTCAGCAGCTGGGTCTTGTATTAGGACCTGGATCCTAATAACCACTATTAATAACCGCTTGGACACATGGCTTAGTGTGCTGATATTTTACTAGGGCTGGCAGGGAAGGGGAAGGTAGCAGATATCCTAGGGACAGAGGCTTAAATAGAGTTCAAAGTGAGCAATAGCAGTTCTGATTTGGGTCCCTGGGACAGTCCAATCAAGAGTCAGGGCCCATCAGGTCTGGTGCCTGGAGTGCTCTCTCCAGGGCAGTCCCTATTTCAGGAAACAGGTAATTGCAGATTTCCAAGCCAGGCTCAGTTAGTCTCTCTCATTGGGGCCCCTCTGCATTGGCTCCCTGCCTGGCTGTTGCTCCCCTATAAATCCCATACAGACCTACACACAACTGTAACATCCACGTGACTCTACATGTTCCTGAGCTTCCCTCCAGCTCCTGGGGCTACAAGTTCCTGGGGCTTCTCGCCAGCTCCCTTCTGCCATGCAACTTCCACTCCCAAACAGAGCCAGGCCTCTTCCTGGTTCACTATCTTTTCACTTACCTGGCCATGGGAAAGGGGTTTATGGGAGCTGTAGGCAAAACAGGGGACTATCTATTCATTCATCCTATCCTGAACAGTTATCTAGTGTTGCGTTGCATTGTTAAACTGCTGCCAGGTTTCACCCCAGAGGTGGTTACATTTTAGTGCTGGTTAGAGAAAGTCTGCATATACATTTAAGGCTCCAAGTCTGTAAAGGGATCTGCTAGCATGTGGTAAAATCCTGGCCCCACTGAAGTCAAGTGCAAAATGCCCATTGGCTTCAGTGGGACCAGGATTTCACCAATGGTTCCTTAGAACCATGCAAAGTCCCATTGAAATAAACGGTACCTTGCGCAAGAAATAATACAAAAGTGTGGAGCGAAGGTGCAGAATGATGTACACAACTCTGCCAGTATCTGTTAAAGCTGACAAGATGCAGTTGCAAGGCATTATTATTATAGCTGTATTTATTCTTTACTGAGGGTATTAGATTGGCTTTACTAGGCTAACCAGATCATCAGTTTTTGATGGCTTCCTCTTTGTCTGGCCTTACTTTATGCTCAGTAAAGCCTGGTCTGTATTCTGCATGGATTGTGTCTGTACGTTTGGTCAAGTATTCAATATCCCATGAGGCTTAAAAAAAAAGAAAAGAAATGTGTGTGAGAGATCTACATGGGAGTAAACCAAGCATTGGTGAAGTGTTTGAGATGGTCTTCCTGCCATCAGTGCATTAATTTGAGCTCCCTTGTCTTTCCACCCTGGTTGAAAATAATTCCCATCTGCCTTTACTCCTCATCTAGCATACAAAGGATGAAGTCCCTTGTCTGAAATGGAGGGAGTGGGAAATTTTGCTGTGTTAATGAAGCATTTGGTTCAGAATTCTGCTGTTTCTGCCACTGGGATTTAAAACAACATGAGGTCCTAATATTTTAATTGATTCCATTGCAATCAGCCTGTCTCTTCTGCTCATGTAGAGTTTCTCAGTTTTTGTATTCTTCTTTGCCCGCCTGGAATACATGTGTAACTCCCCCTCTTTCTTTTGGCTTATGCTGAAGATGCAATCATCTTTGATCCAGCTGGTTTTTAATTTATTATTTCCCCCACTGAGTAGATGTTTTTTCTCATTTTTCTGTCAGGCTCAAGGTTCGGCTCCTGTTTATCTAGGATATGTTAACATTCTGTTCCTCTTCTGGACACAGTCAGCCCATTGTATTGCCTGAAATTAAACACTGGGGATTTTTAAATTAAATTTTTAAATTAAACCCAGGGATTATCTTCCACAAGTGCAGTTTTTCTCACTTTCTTCATATTTTCTGGCTCTTGGAATATTATGGGAAATACCTTTTTTTGGTCTTTGCCTCTCCAAATCTTTCCCTAGATAAACTACTTACCTGAAATGTTCAAATCCCTGCCTGCATGCAGGGACGTGAAGCAAAAGATAGGGTAGGATACTATAACTTGCCCCAGTGAGTCAAAGGTAGAGTCAAAATACAACCCAGAACTCTCAACCTCCTCCAGCAAGAGAAGGAAAGCCTTGTGACTAGAGCACAGGATAAGCATTCAGAAGATCTGAGGTCTTGTCTGTGTTGCTGTCTTTCTGCTTCTTTTCTGCCACCTGGGGGAAGGCTTTCTGTACATTGTTTCCCACACTATGAAATGGGAACATTAATGAACCAGCTACTGTATTTACTGCCCTCAAGTGGATGGAATCAGAACTGAACAACTGTGTGCCATAAGCCTTATGATGTAGACAGGTATTGGAGATTCTCCTTTAGCTCAACAAGGTGTGGTCTTGTGACTTCGGAACAGGAGGGAATCTGAGTTCTAGGCCTGCTGCTTCTGGAAAGTTCCAAGTGGTCATGGTGTAGAACATAATGACAACAGTGAAGTTCAAGATAGACATGGATTTGTTAATATTACCTCCCAAGAGTTTTACAAGCCTTAATTCTTTAATGTGTAAAGCGTTTTGAGATGTACCTTAGGAAGATGATATAGACATGCAAAGGATTATTATTAAAAACTCTTCCCTTTTTCTCCAGGAGCTGCTAAAATGCATTTGCAATTTATATCCTTTTTGATGAGCATTAAACATTCCCATCTGAATTAATAAAGCATGGGTTAGGGGTTTTTTAGCCCCTTTCCATTAAAAAAAGTTACTGAGTTTTTTATTATTATTTTGCTTAGTGGTTTTTGGATTTCAATAAAAGTAACAGTGTGGTTACAACACTTTGCAAGATAAGTGAAGAGAGATCTTTTCACAGAACAATTATGAAATTTCAAAGCACCTTATAAATACCCTCCTATCTGCATACATGAGATAAGCATATTTTAGTAATAGTTATGACAGGCTAACAAGGAAAATGTGTGTGACCGCAGTATAGTGCCATCCCACTCAGACACACACACTTCCAGATAAACCAGCTTTTGAACAACATAAAGTGTTTCTTTGAATGGACAGTGGTAACTGGGGGAAGCTGGAAGACTCACAGAGATATCAACTCCCTGGAGGTTGAAGGTTGCGTATAGGTGGCTCTCATCTTTCTGAGAAGAGCAAGGACTGATGAGATAGGGACGGGAAAACAGGGTTTCAGAACACCCCATTTTCCCTAGTCTTGTGCTACAACACCAAAGCCGTTGCGGGGGGGGGGGGGGGGAGGGGGAGGGGAGGGAGCCGCAGATTGGAGGACGCACCTCTCAAAGCAAAGAAGAGCTAGTAACCTTATGAAAGGGAGTTCTAGTTTGGATCCTGGTTTTGTGTACCTAAGTGGTTATGGGACTGAATCTCCTCTCATTTACAGCAATGTTACACCAGTGAACTGAATAATCAGGCCCAAATCTCCACCTTTTATTGTTTTCTTTAGTTTCCAGCATATGGGAATGGGAGTCTGGAGATTTAGAGTGCAATCCTGGCTCTTGAAGTCTATGGTAAAAGTTCCACTGACTGCAATGTAGCCTGGCTTCACCCATAGGTTCTGTGTTCTATTTCCAACTCTACCCCTGACTTTGTGTATGTTCGAGGGTCACTTCATTCCTCAGTTTCCCCTTCTGCAAAATGGGGATCTCCGGCTGCAAGGTCTAGATAAGGACAAAGTTTCAATGATCATTGTTATTGTTACACATTTACTAGCATAAAAACACTTGGTTATCTAACACCTCTTGATGGCTCCCCATAGACCCTCCTGGAAACATAGTATCACAAACCTTTAAAAAAGAAAAAGGAGGACTTGTGGCACCTTAGAGACTAACACATTTATTTGAGCATTAGCTTTCGAGAGCTGTAGCTCACTCCGATGAGGTGAGCTGTAGCTCACGAAAGCTCATGCTCAAATAAATGTGTTAGTCTCTAAGGTGCCACAAGTACTCCTTTTCTTTTTGCGAATACAGACTAACAGGGCTGCTACTCTGAAACCTTTAAAAGGGCTTTCCAACTGTGACAAACTCATTGGTGTCCTTTTATTGCTTCTTTATCATGTATAAAGATTTGTTAGTCTGTTTCTGATTGTGTTTTGACATTAACATATCAAAGCTTTCTTCCCTGTTTTTGCAGGATCACTCCTCAGAGGCCTGAAGAACTGAAGTGGGAATTTTCTCAGCCCTCAGTTGAAAGGGTGGAGGTGTTGATTATTTCACAAAGAATTTTTTCCTAAGTGTCTGTCAGGAGTTGACACTAAACAGCTATTAACAAAAACCTGCCAAGACCCCAAAGTATTTTTGTGATGGGTTGCTGTACTCACCACTGGACGGCGCCGCCTGCTGGCGGTTTGGGGGAATAGCTTGGTCAGGCCAACACCTCTTCCAGTGGTTACACCCCATCAGTTTCTCCTCTACAGCCTCTCACTCACTCTCTGGAGTCACAGCTGTTCTCTTCATGACTCAGCCCTCCAGCTAGGTCACTAGGGAGGTTCACCTTTCGGGGCAGTGCATCAAGGTTCCTGCTCTCCAACAGTCTGAGGCATTCTTCTGCTTCACTGCCTCACAGTACCACTCCCACAGTGGCTGGCTCAGGGACCCTTTACACACCAGCCCTAGGGTTGCCAGGCATCTGGTTTTCGACCAGAACATCCGGTCAAAAGGGACCCTGGCGTCTCCAGTCGGCACTGCCAGCTGGGCTGTTAAAAGTCCGGTTGGCGGTGCAGCGAGGGCCTGGGGCTAAGGCAGGCTTCCTGCCTGCCCTAGCTCTACAGGACTCCCAGAAGTGACCGCCAGCCCCTAGACACATGGGCGTCCAGGGAGACTCTGCGTGCTGCCCCCTCCCAGCATGTGGAGCCCCCCTGGCCGCCCACGCGTCTAGGGGCTGCAGGGACCTGGCTGCCGCTTCCCGGGAGCTGCGGTAAGCACGGCCAGGACCCCTCATCCCTGCATCCCCGCATCCCAACCCCCTGCCACAGCCCAGAGTCCCCTCCTGCACCTAAACTCCCTCCTGTACCCTACCCCCAACCCCCAGAACCCCAACCACCTGCCCCATCCCCCTCCTGCACCCCAAATCCCTCAACCCCGGCCCCATGCCAGAGCCCACACCCCCAGCTGGAGTGCTCAAACCCCCCCCCCCGCACCCTAACCCCCTGCCCCAGCCTGGAGCCCTTTCCTGCACCCTGAACCCCTCATTTCTGGCCCCACCTGGAACCTGCACCCTAACCATCTGCCCTGTCCTGGAGCCCTGTCCCGAACCAAACCCCTCATTCTTGGCCCCACCCCAGAGCCCGCACCCCCAGCCAGAGCCCTCACCCCTCTCCTGCACCTCAACCCACTGCCCCAGCCTGGTGAAAGTGAGTGACAGTGTGGGAGAGCGAGCAACAGAGGATGGAGCGAGCAGGGATGGGACCTCAGAGAAGGAACGGGGCATCAGAGAAGGGATGGGGCAGGGGTGTTCATTTTCTGTGATTAGAAAGTTGGCAATCCTCACCAGCCAAGGTTCATTCCCTGCACCTTGCTGCCTTTTCCTGAGCCGTTTCCATACCTCCTGACCTTCCCCTCTCCACTGGGTTTGCCAATCTCTTCACTCCCTCCTTCCAGGGAGTAACCTCATCTCTGCAGCCCTTCCCCCCAAACACTCTCTTCCCAGGAAGCATCTGCAGCCTTTGCCAGCAGCTATGTTTATTGACAGCCTCCTGGCTTTTGTAGAAGCCCCACCTGTCCCTCCCAAGTGAGCTTCTCTCTAATTATCTGCCTCAAGCCTAAAGTTCTCCGGTTTGCAGCTTAATTAGCTGATTGGGCCCACCTGGCCTAATTCAGCTATTGCAGAGCTAGTGTGAGGAGCACACCCCACCACTGTTTTCAACTGTTTGACTCTTTGACTGTCTTCCTCTCTCAGCTGATTCAGGTCTCCAGGTTTCCGTCTCCTGAATCTTGTGGGGTTGTGTGCCAACAACGTTCTTTGTCCTCCAAGGAGTTCTCTAGCAAAAACAAAGGTGGCATGGCTGGTGGCATAGCAATTTTGGGTGCCTTGCATTCTAGGAGCTTGTTTTGAGACAGCTGAAAAGGCCTTGATTTTCCAAAGACAAGTGCCCAGCATTTTCTGAAAATCAGGCCCTTTCAAGCTAGGCTTCCCCAAAACCACTAGTCAGGCTACTTCTAACATACAATCACGCTTAAGTTTCCCTCCCTTAGATTTAAAATGAATGTCCATCCATCCATCCTTCTGGGTTTTTGTTAGACATCATAAAGAAACATAAGAGGGCATAAGCTTATCTTTTTTCTTGCTGCAGGTGACCTTTACCACAACTTGACCTAGCCGTTGAGGTTCCCGCTATGCAGTGGCAAAGCATTTATTCTGGGTAATGATGTC
This sequence comes from Lepidochelys kempii, assembly GCF_965140285.1. Taxonomy (NCBI): domain Eukaryota; kingdom Metazoa; phylum Chordata; order Testudines; family Cheloniidae; genus Lepidochelys; species Lepidochelys kempii. The sequence continues at coordinate 65,637,917 of NC_136388.1, forward strand.
TAGAAGCATTCACTCCTTCCATGCAGTAGGGATGAGACCCAATGTCACTGGCACTTGCAGGTTCTCAGGAGGGTTTTGGTTTCCACCAGCCATGTCTGTGTAGATTCAGAGGATGACATTGTGGGAATGAGGAGGCTGAAGGCAATAGCCAGGACTGTGAATTCCCCAAACTGCAGTCATTAGGTTTTAATTCTGTCATGAGCACTTGAAAGTCTGCATCTTCAACAATGGAGATGGGACTGAAAGACTTGCAGGCAGTTGTTACTGCCCAGGTTGTTGCGCTAGTCACAGGGCCAGAGGAGGAGCAGAGTAGGGGGCAGTTTTGTCCCTTCAACTGAATGATCCCCGACTCTTTTACTTTATGTTTTTTGGGGAAAAACTGCAGAGAGGTCACAGATGAAACTGTGGAAGCTGGAGGGGTCGGAGTGTGTTAAATGGAATGTGCAGCACTAGATGGTACAAGCCACTGCTGGACAGACTTGGGGTCAGAGATACTGCCTGCCTCTATGTCACTGGCTGCTGGATTAATGTCACAAGCACACACCTTGGGTCTGATTAGAGGGCTCAGTCCCAGCTGGTGTGACCTATGACTTCTGCTAATGCTTTGTTTGCAGCAAGAGCAACAAGCTTTCTGCTTATCACTGAGGTCCCACACAATAATTCTGAAAAGAGAAGGATCACTCGGGTCTTTTACCACCTTCCGATTACAGGTTTTAAACACTAGCAGCCATGGAGGAGGTGGCAGCAGATGCGGAGGAGGGGGAGTCATTATCCTTTATTGTTGGACTGATTGTTTGGGCTTAGGAGAAGTCTCCCTTTCTGAAGTAGATTTCTACTTTGGATTTTTTTCCCCCCTTTTCTTCTCACTTTCAGCTTGCACCAGGAGGGCAGAACAGAACAAGCTGCTGTTAGATTTCTCTCTCCCTTTTTCTCAGTGGATTCCAATTCTAGTCCGTGGCAGAACAAGCTAGTCTCTCCAGCGGGAAGAAGTAGTTAATGAGTTAGGGAACCTTCCTCACTGAAGGGCAGTCGGCCTGTTTCAGGGCCACTGAGCTGCTGGTGTGGGCAGCAAGGGGGGAAATCAGAGAGGGGGAGTAAGGTGTGTGGAGCTCAGACAACAGGACTAAAGAGAGGGTAGTCAGCAGTGGCTGTTTGGAAGGGGGCTTGTAACTGCAAGAGTGGGACTCCAGTGTTTGATGGCACAAGCAGAGGCGATGACCATAAGAGGTGAGGCACTCGTATTTCTACAGAGACCCCTTTGGGGGCCTCACAATAAGTCTCAATCCTGAGCCGTGGGCTGCCCTTCCAGGGAAAAAGTCTTAGCCAAGAGGGTTTTTAAATGGTGGAATCTGAACTACCCTCAGAGATGAGGGGGTCTGGGAGTGGACTTCAAAGTGCATGGGAGACATTCTGCAACTGTAAGAGGTACAGCACAGAACTCACAGTCCAGGGCAAGGAGTGGCTGGTCCAGGAAATAGAGAAGCCCCTGGTGTAATTTAGACAGACCAGGCAGCATGTCTAAGTCACCACAACCTCCCCAGGCTGTTCTGTGGGCCAAAGTGCAGCCTGAAATCTCTGCAACACTTCATGCTGCGGCCATATCCTGACATGCCCTTCCTGCCCCCAACATACCATGCATGCCAGGGCTTGCAAAAGGGGTCCTTGGAGGACAACCTTACAGCTACCTTCCACGGCACCTGCACCAGAAGGATTCTCAGCCAGGCAGATAAGAACATAAGAACGGCCATACTGGGTCAGACCAAAGGTCCATCTAGTCCAGTGTCCTGTCTTTCAACAGTGGCCAATACCAGACGCCCCAGAGGGAATGAACAGAACAGGTAATCATCAAGTGATCCATCCCTGTCACCCATTCCCAGATTCTAGCAAACAGAAGCTAGGGACACCATCCCTGCCCATCCTGGCTAATAGCCATTGATGGATATGGGGCTTTTACTTTGCTCTGGCCCTTTTACCTGGTGTAAGGGAGTTGAAGTGGTGATGAGGATCTCACTCTGTGTATCCCAAAGATCAACAAGAGGACAGACTTGAAGATCCCACACCATCTCCTTGAAGGGTCTAGGCCTCCACATCGCTCTCATGCTTATCCTTTCTTGTGGATAACCTCACTTTGCTGGCCTTAGTTCTCTGTCCCCATATCCACCCATCAAAGGTGCAGAGCGGGCAGTTACCGTGGCTCCATGCAGCAGTGACTAGTGAATTGCTTTCCTTTAGAAACCTGCTGGTTATCCAGGGCAACATGCCGAGGGTGTCTCCTCCCGTCCATCCACAGCCTGGCCAATAGCTATGGAGCCCCTAACCCCTCAGATTTACAGTGGTTACATCCCTGGTGGTTGAGGGGAGCATGCGTTTGAGCATCTGTTGCGTGCAAAGCAGAAGGCAGTTCAGGGCCCCCTGTCCATCTTGGTCTTTCTTTGCTGGCTTGCATTTGAAAGCTGTGAGGATGCCCTGACACTCTGTTGCAGGGATGTTGCTTGTTGCTGGGCTCTGTAATTTACAGCACCAGAGAAGAGAAACACCTCAATCATTAAAAAGAAAAGGAGTACTTGTGGCACCACTGAAAACACAATAATTGACTGCAGTGTCAATTAGAGGAAGCAGGCAGCATCCCCAGGAATGTATGTCTCTCTACTCCCAACCCGGCAGTGCTGCACGACTAATAAACCAATCAATAAAGTAACTCTTACCTTTAAAAAATAAACAAATCGCTATTATACACACCACCACCCACAAAGTGCACTGTAATCAGCCTCTTCTTCCCTGACCAGTTCTACAGCCCATCTCCTGACACCCGCCTTCCAAAACACACCGTCAGCGACTACCCCCTGTATGGGTAAGGCCGGGGAACAGAAGATACCCAAAGTACTGTTGTGTCAGTGCTTCTGTGAAGCAGTTATTTGAGTCTCCTGCACATTCTCAAATCGCTCTGACACAGTTCCTAGCAGAAAAACTCTATCAATCTATCTCTATCCTAGCTCCTCAACCCAGTATGAAAGAAGCTTTAACCCCTCCCCCCCCCAACATATCTATGTAATATTCCTGTAATATTCCAAGAACTCACTCTGTCCTCATCACCCATCAAGACCCTAATCCTGGAAAACTTACATGCATAACTTTATGCATATGAGTAGTACCATAGATTTCACTGTGCTGAAAGAAAAGCATATGTATGTCTTTGCAGGATTGGGGCCCTCATGGGCAACAGTAAAAGAACTCATATTTAAACCACAATAACAATACATTTTCCTATTTAAACTACAGGTATCGCTTTAAGATTATTTAAACAAAGTTTTTCTTTTGCTCTTTGCCATTTGTGCTATTTCTGCACTTCAGCTTGAACACAGATAGACTAGTCTATTTTACTCTACGTTCTAGTGAGGTTCACATTCAGGCATGTCAAGGTTCCTTCCCCACTCTGAACTCTAAGATACAGATGTGGGGACCTGCATGAAAAACCCCTTAAGCTTATTTTTACCAGCTTAGGTTAAAACTTCCCCACGGTACAAACTATTTTACCTTTTGCCCTTGGACTTTATTGCTGCCACCACCAAGCATCTAACAAATATATAACAGAGAAAGAGCCTGCCTGGAAACGTTTTTCCCCCCAAAATCCTCCCAAACCCTACAACCCCTTTCCTGGGGAAGGCTTGATAAAAATCCTCACCAATTTACATAGGTGAACACAGACCCAAACCCTTGGATCTTAAGAACAATGGAAAAGCAACCAGGTTCTTAAAAGAAGAATTTTAATTGAAGAAAAAGAATCACCTCTGTAAAATCAGGATGGTAAATACCTTACAGGGTAGTCAGATTCAAAACCTAGAGAATTCCTCTAGGCAAAACCTTAAGTTACAAAAAGACACAAAAACAGGAATATACATTCCATTCAGCACAACTTATTTTATCAGCCATTTAAACAAAACAGAATCTAACGCATATCTAACTAGATTGCTTATTAGCCCTTTACAGGAGTTCGGACCTGCATTCCTGCTCTGGTCCTGGCAAAAGCCACACACAGACCGAGAGAACCCTTTGTTTCTCCCCCTCTCCAGCTTTGAAAGTATCTTGTCTCCTCATTGGTCATTGTGGTCAGGTGCCAGCGAGGTTATCCTAGCTTCTTAACCCTTTACAGGTGAAAGGGTTTTTCCTCCGGCCAGGAGAGATTTAAAGGTGTTTACCCTTCCCTTTACATTTATGACAAGGCGCTTGTGCACCAATGCTATGCTACAATTTTGGGGTTGCACAGGCTGCAGAGGAAATAGTTCTTTCTTTAAAATAACTCTTTCCATTGAAACATTTCTGCTCTTAAATTTTGTAAACATTTATCTTTACAAAACATACATACATTTGGAGGGACAAGTCTGACTTGACAGAGTCCTTCAAGGCAAAATTCCTCTCTGGGAGTGGTGCAATAGCTTCATTTTATTAAAGATAAACAGATTTGTACACTGCAAGTTTTTCTGACTCAGGTAAATGGCTTTTCATTTCTATATCATTTGGTTACATAAAAGAAAACTCCAGTGTAATGAAAGAAAAATTCTAATAACCTCATCTAATTAAAAACTGTCTTAATTATATTACAGAATAATTAATTTCTTTTGATACTTACAAATTAGACACTCCCCCTGTGTACCTCTAAGGGCCAGAGGAATTAGGAACCGTAACAATGGGAATCTGTCTGAGAAGACAGAGTCCTCATAGGATTTACCTTGGCCAGTCACCAGTCTTGCTCATGAGAACAGGGACTCCATGGTGGTCAATTATTTGGCTGGAAATCCTGAACTGGCCCACCAAGTCTCAAACACAGAATGGTCCTATGCCATTTCTGTCATCAAAATGCATAACACCAAGTCATACAAGTGTTTATCCTACATAAAGCACTGGGAAACTGTCCCTCTTAGCCTGTGCATACCAATTTGCCAGTTAGATTCTGTGTCCTTTATCAATGTCTTCTGGCAGTGTCAGATAATGCAGGGTGAGGGAGCGATATAGTTCAAGTGAGAGTGCTACAGGTCTCATTTTGAGATGGGCCCAAATCAAAACTCTGGCTCCAAGCTCCCCTTGGCTGTCAGGAGATCAGACCCAAATTTCTTGTCTAGTCCTATCTCTATACTGTGCAGAACAAAACCCATGGACCTGATCACCCTCAAACACCAGAAACTTTGTGGCTGGGACTGTCTCTACTCCCACTGTACACGATGCTTTTTTACACTAGTTTTGTAGAAGGCAGGTTTACAGCAGAATGTCATCCACCTGGTTACAAAACTCCTATGCTGTACAACAAGTGCTATCCTGACCCAGTAGCTGAAAACACAATTGAGGCCTCTCCTCACATTTGCATCTTCATGGTCCCTATTACGGGTGCAAGCACCTACTGAAGAAGTGCTTTACATATAATATACTAGGATATAGTATTACTGTAACATGCACACCACCTCTGAGACACATGACATCCAGAGAGCTGGGTTCACTACACTGCCTAGGTTACATATCTAGGCTGAAGCGGATGCATGTGGTATTGGTGGTATAATACCATACAATATAATAATGTAATACAACTTGTGCGCATGCTCCTCTCAGCCACCAGGAACCTAACTGCTATAAAGTCTGGGGGGTAGGGGCTCCATAGTTACTGGACAAGCTGCAGGTGGACGGGAAGACTCCCCCTCGGCATGTTGCCCTGGCTAACCTGCAGGGTTCACATTAAGCTTCCCAAATGCCTTAATGCCCCTACAGGGGTCACAGGACTCTGGCTTCAAAATCGCTTGCTTTTCAGTTACAAACATCGGTATCCAGCATACATAGCAGCATCAACTGAACAGTGAAGGGAAGACAGGCATGAATTTGCAGCATTCCTGCAGGACCTGATGGATGCCAGCAGTGATCTTTGATTTCTCTCTGCATCAGAGGATTCTTTCCCTCCAAGAGGTATTTTAGAATTCAATGAAATTAAAGTTTCTGAAGCACACACATATGTCACTATACAATCACCATCTCTTACTCTGTGTTTTATATCACCTAGTCCAATAGGACCCCAATTCTATTTGAGACTTCTGGGTGCTATTGCAATCCAAATCAAACAATGGAGAGAAAATTATAGTAAAGGCAGTCGTGAATCTGGTAGCTAAAAGGATGCAACGAAACCACAGACCTGCTTTCCAAGGAGTTTGGCTGACTTGCAAAGCTATCAGTGCACCTCATTTCTTCCTGTAGTAACTCTCGCTAATCTCCAAACACCCATTCACTAGCTGTAGATAAGAGTCACATTTAAATGTGGTCTGTCACACACTACTGCACAAGGAGGTGCGGCAACATTACACATGCTACTTACTAATGTAAAACTTCCCATAACAGTAAACTTCTTCCTTTGACGCTTTGATATCAAGTAGAAAGAAGAAATATTCAATTACTTTTCACATTCTTAATAATATTCACTTATCTTTTCTAGTTTTTTTATATTGAAAACATGCCTGAGTTTGAGACGTCTACAGGCTCTTTTCCCTAGTAAAATTCAGCAAACCTTATGCTCATCTCTTTCCCTGTGAGGAATTAGAAAGAATTAATAATAAGGAATTTGCATAAAGTTTTTGTTATTTCATGGCCAGGCTCCGCTTTCCTAACCTCTGACTTAGAGCGACGTCACCAATTACTAACGTATATTGAAAATAAATATTCCTTGTCTCTCCTACCAAGACTTTTCAGACTTAGCAAACTGATCTTTCAAAATCACAGAAAAGGCAAGGGATATTTTCTCTCTGAATCACTCTACTCTACTAGAAATACAATTTTGAGAAAAGGAAAGCAACGTTTCCTTTTCACTGTTTCCATTCCATTCAGGCTGATAAATTCCTCTGGGATGTAACATTTCTGATTCCATTTATTCCCTGTCTGATCCTCTCTCTCCTTCCTTCCCTGCCCCTGCTCTCCATTTTCCAATAGGCCTTAGAGTAAACTCTCCATTAGGCTGCAGTGGAAAGTGCTGTTTGTCATAGGCATTGGTGGTATATGACTTTGTTTGCAGTAACGGGGAATTGGATTTTTAAAGACATCTTTTTAACGCAAGTGCTCAAACAATCCTAGCTGACGGCATCAACCAAAGGACATTCCAGACATGTCAGATTCTCAGCCGATCAGGTGGGTGGCCCGCAAGTGAGCGATGGGACTTTATTACAAAGGGGTTTACCCAATAAAGTGTGTTAAGACTCTGAAAGGCAAGCAAAACCACTATGAATTCATGCTTTTCTGAGTGCTTCTGTTGGCAGTAGGGCACTGAATTAGTTTGAAAATGGAGGGAGTATGAATCTTTGCCTTGTAATCCATTATTCAAAAGGGAAGGCTCACTCACCATTTTCAAGTTATTGCAATAGCAAAATCATTCTGAAATATTTAAAGTTTACCCTAGGGGAAAAAAATGGCCACATGAAAATGACTCTCTAGAATTGTCAGACTGCCACGGTCTTCATGTATTTATTGCATTTGCCAGCCACAGTTTTGGGTTGTAGTCATCATCCTCCATTCTACTGCTCAGCCTCCTTGAGCTGGCATGCCAATGCAACAGCGCCCCCTTTGACCTGCGTCTTTTCTTTGTCTGTAAAACCCCATGCACCCTTATTACTGTGCTGTATAAATAATAACAACAGATGACAAATACACCAATTGTACATTGCTGCCATGGGGGATATTCCTTCCTGACCCTCATCACTGTGGGGTCCTGAAGCATAAGCCTAGATTTATCTGCATCTTGGAATCATCACAACAAACATCACTTATCAAAGTATATAGCCACTTCCTAAATCCAGATAGAGCATTTGCCTCTGGTCTTTCTGTGGCAGTGAATTACATAGGCTGATTAAAATTGAATAAGGCTGTTGGGTGCATGCAAATGTTTTAGATTTGACAATAAAAGCAGCTATAGCAGACCAGTAGTTAATTGCACCCATCACAAACAACCATATCCAAATACAGATCTCCTGGCAACCTCAATACCCGCTTGCCCCCAACAAGTCCTGATTGCCTCAGATTCACCCTCTGTATTATAGTTGAGTAACAATGACCAACATTCTCACCATGAGACTCCACCTGAAAGGTGCTGCACAGGTATGTAATCCTGCTGCTCCTCCATGCACTGCTGCAAAAAGGAACTGCTGTGGTCCTCACCAATAGGGACTAGTAATGAGCTACAGAGATGCCCTGCAAAGGATGTTCCATAACCCCGGTTTACGGTGGTACAGGGCACCCATAGGCTGTCTGCAAGGGCATGCATGGGGGTGTACACTGCCTGGGGAAGTCCTGGGGCCATGAGCAGTGGTTTCAGAAACTACTCATATCTACTAGTCACAAGCCCTGTGTAGGTACAGTGCAGGAGGCATGGATCAACCCACCCAGATTCTGCTCCCCAGAATCAGAATGCAAAGAACATCCCATCCCGCAGGTGGGTCATTTAAGCAAGTCCAGTTTACTCAGAATTTACCTTCAGCAAAAAGTATTATTACAAGAGCAATTTCACTGGTTCATACCACTCACTCCCAGCGACATTGTAAACAAGAAGCAGGCAGCACCATCTCCTGCAAATGCAAAGAGGAGGCGTTTGCATGGGGCTTTTGTGGCCGGCATTGCAGGGTATTTATGTGCCAGATGTGCTGAACATTTGTCTGTCCCTTTGTGCTTTGGCCATCATTCTGGAGGACATGTTTCCATGCGGATGATGCTCCTTAAAAAAATAGTGTGCTAATTAAATACCGCTCACTCATGCTTAATGACCAGAGCTGCACCAGTGAAGAGATTTACATTGATTTAGTTTGCCTTGCACCTGCCTGTTGCCCGCCCGCCCGCCCTGCCAGTTTTCCCCAGGATTCTAGAGAACAGGCATAAGGAAGAGACAGAGATAAGGTAGCAAACACAGTCTCGTGGTTGTGGCTCTGGACTGGATTTCAAGAAACCGGCATTCAAATTCCAGCTCTGCCACTGACTTGTGGTGTAGCCTCCACCAAGTCACCCAACTCTGTGTTTCAATTCCCCCATCTGTAAAATGGGCAGTATAATTTTTTTTATCTTGCACGTGTATTTAGATTGTAAGCTCTTTGGTCTCTATGTGTTTGTGCAGCATCTAGCAAAATGGGGCTCCAATGGGGTCTGTTGGGTTCTATTGTAATATAAATAATAATGAAAACCACACGACAAAGACCATCAAACTCCTGCTATGACACAAAAAAAGAGACACCAGGAAAAGCTATTTAAAAAAAAAAAAAAAGAAAACCACACAATAATGATAGGCTATAAAACAGCAATAAAAAGAAAGGAGATTAAATTGAGGCATGCAGGCAATTTAAAACAAATAAATAAAACTGAAGAAAGCCCAAACTTGTTTTTACTTGGTCTCAGAAAACAAATCTGGGACAAAAAATCTACAGTTAGGCTAAAAAAAGACCTCATGGAAGGAAAAAGATTGACAAATACTTTGAGAATCAGTGTTACTTTTAACCAGCTTGAATATTCAACTTGGCATAAAAATATTCCTTCAATTAAAAATTATTAAAATTAGCTCGAAGTAGTTTTTGGTGTATTCACTGCTAGAATTTAATAGGATCTTGTACTCAACAAAGCTTTGAAGCAAAAATAATGTCTCAGGAGCTCATTACACAGTAAATCCCATCAAAACCAGGGTCTCGCCATGAAATTAACACAATTTGCAAATCATTATTGCAGAGTTCTCTGCCCCACTCTTCCCCTCCCTGTTCCCATCACTTTTTACTTGAATCTGAGATGCAGTCCCAAACAAAACCAAGCCACCACTGGAAAAAAGGGAATTGTATCTTGAAACATCCTGAGCTGTGACTACAACACTGAAGCAGCATCATACAATTGTCACTACAAACAATATATACAGGGAAGAAGCTGCCAGGCAAACTGTGAAAATAGAAAAGGATCAAGGGATCCAAAGCAAAATATTGGTTGAGAATGTGTTTTGCTGTGGAAAAGTTTGAAGCTTTTGATAGTCTCAGCTTCTGGAAATAGAGGGGAAAGTTTTCAGTTTTCATCCTGAGTCTTAACACGGCTGAATTAATTGGTTATTTTACAGGACATGCTCGCTCACAAGTATTCATAAAAAATATATGGCTGGACAACATTTCACTTTAATGAAATACTGATTCTTATTTCCTCTTGGCTGAATTGAAGGAGGAAAAAAAAGGGCAATCAATAGAGTCTGAAACAGACATTACTCATTAAATTCCTAGACTGTCAATACAGTATATGTCTATCACTTAGGAGACTAGTGAAGTGTTGTCGGTAAAGGCACTTTGCTATTGTAGTTGTTAAACACTTTTGATGTATGCTAAAACTTAGGTGTCCTCTGCTTTCAGTGCTTCTTGGGTGTGAGGGAAGGTCACAATTAAGGGAGAGGTATCACCATGCTTAACTGATTTCACCTAAATGTGAAAACCAGTATAGTCTAGTTAGAGAAAAGTCTCCATAGAGCCCAGCTGTTACTTTTAATGCAGTATGTGGAATATTAAACTATTTATCTTGTTATTGAAGCCATAAGGAGGCTCTTTCATGTCATCATTTCTATTTTATTTTGTTTAGACTCCTTCATTAACTTTTCATATGGAAGATCTGTAATTTACATCTTCAAAGAACTTTCAAAATGTAAGTTTTAGGAACGACAAGTGCTGTATGTGTGCAGTTCCTGTCTGATGGCAAAATCAAATCACAAAAATACCATCAAGAGTTTTTCTTCTTTTCCTTTTATTTATGAGTAAAACACAAGGGACTTAATTTTGGAAAGAAAAAAAAAAGGATCTTATTTTGACTTGCTATTAATCAGTACAAACTGAAGGTTAAAATAGTGCTGGCACCAAGATGCTGTAGAAGAATTTATATTTTATGGTCTGAGGCAAAGAATAATTAAGTGCATTATACTGTCCTGAGACCAGGAATGTTCTGCATGCATTTATTGATACTAGAGACATATCAACTATTTTGAGATCCTAACTAAACCATCAAAAAAAAAAATCTGTCCTACTAGCTTTCATTTTCTTCTTCTTTTATGTTTGAGAGAAGTGGCCTTATTTCTGAAGACTGGCAGCCCCAAAGTGTATCTACAGAAATCTTTCGGACTTAGACATGCGTCCTTATTTGCCTATTACCTTTTCCCAGTGAGAGAGAGAGAGAGAGAGAATGTGTTTAGAAGGACTGGGTCATATGAAAACCTTCAGCTTGGATAAGGCAGATTTTAAAACGTTTGAGTGAAATATTGGTCCTACTGAAGTCAATGACAGAACTCCCACTGATTTCAAATGGGTCAAGATTTCATCCTTTGAGCGTTATAACTCCCTTCAGATCCAGGCCCCAATAAAAAAAAAAAATCCCCGAGACAACTAAATCATTTATTCCCACCTAACTCCTATGGAAATGTTTCATGAGTAAAATAAGCTTCCTCACTCTTTGTACATCTTGCCTATTTAGATTGCAAGTTCTTTGGGGGCAGGGATTGTCTCACACTATGTGTTGATATTGTATCGGCATGTTGGGGCCTGAATCATGGTTGTGGCCTCTAGGAGTTTCTGTATTACTAATCGATTAGTGTTCTTTGAGGGGAGTCAACAAAACATGTGGACAAAGGGGATCCAGTGGACATAGCATACTTAGATTTCCATAAAGCCTTTGACAAGGTCCCTCACCAAAGGCTCTTACGTAAATGAAGTTGTCATGGGATAAGAGGGAAGATCCTTTCATGGACTGAGAACTGGTTAAAAGACAGGGAACAAAGGGTAGGAATAAATGGTAAATTTTCAGAATGGAGAGGGGGTAACTAGTGGTGTTCCCCAAGGGTCAGTCCTAGAACCAATCCTATTCAACTTATTCATAAATGATCTGGAGAAAGGGGTAAACAGCGAGGTGGCAAAGTTTGCAGATGATACTAAACTGCTCAAGATAGTTAAGACCAAAGCAGACTGTGAAGAACTTCAAAAAGATCGCATGAAACTAAGTGACTGGGCAACAAAATGGCAAATGAAATTTAATGTGGATAAATGTAAAGTAATGCACATTGGAAAAAATAACCCCAACTATACATACAATATGATGGGGGCTAATTTAGCAACAACTAATCAGGAGAAAGATCTTGGAGTCATCGTGGATAGTTCTCTGAAGACGTCCACGCAGTATGCAGCGGCAGTCAAAAAAGCAAATGGGATGTTAGGAATCATTAAAAAAAGGGATAGAGAATAAGACTGAGAATATCTTATTGCCCTTATATAAATCCATAGTATGTCCACATCTTGAATACTGTATACAGATGTAGTCCCCTCATCTCAAAAAAGATATACTGGCATTAGAAAAGGTTCAGAAAAGGGCAACTAAAATGATCAGGGGTTTGGAATGGGTCCCATATGAGGGGAGATTAAAGAGACTAGGCCTTTTCAGCTTGGAAAAGAGAAGACTAAGGAAGGATATGATAGAGGTATATAAAATCATGAGTGGTGTGGAGAAAGTGAAAAAGGAAAAGTTATTTACTTGTTCTCATAATATAAGAATTAGGGGCCACCAAATGAAATTAATGGTAGCAGGTTTAAAACAAAAGAAAGTTCTTCACTCAGCGCACAGTCAACCTGTGGAACTCCTTGCCTGAGGAGGTTAAGGCTAGGACTATAACAGGGTTTAAAAGAGAACTGGATAAATTCATGGGGTTAAGTCCTTTAATGACTATTAGCCAGGATGGGTAAGGAATGGTGTCCCTAGCCTCCAGTTTGTCAGAGGGTGGAGATGGATGGCAGGAGATAAATCACTTGATCATTACTTGTTAGGTTCACTGCCTCTTGGGCACCTGGCATTGGCCACTGTCAGTAGACAGGATACTGGGCTGGATGGATCTTTGGTCTGACCCAGTATGGCCATTCTATGTTCTTATTACAAATAATAATTTTAATAATGCACATCTGAGCTCCAGTGCCTGGGGCTGAAGTGATCATTTTGGAAAACCAGAACAGTTTCTCATCTAAAAACCAGTCCGGATGAAGAGACTCTTCTGAATTGATAAAAGGGTTGAAGTTTGGATGTGTATTGTGAAGGGAGGAAGAATTCAGAACTATGAAGGAAACTAAGGACGAAAAGCATGAACTCTTCCAGGATTTTATTGTTTGAAACGAAGGGAGGAACGAGAGATCAAAGGATTGTTTGCAGTGTTGTTGTAGACATGTTGGTCCCAGGATATGTCTCTCAGATTGAAGGATTAGCAATATAATGTTTTGGAAACTGGAGTTCAAAAAATGCTGACCTAAGTGTGGAGTTTCTGAATAATATTAATAAAAATCATAAATCTGCACTTAGTTAAAACATACCATAAGAGACTTGGTTCTTTGGTATGGAAATGGAATTTGTTAGATTTGCAGATTTGGTGATACAGAAACATTTCACAAATTCATGGTGATTTCGCTGAATTATTTCAGTTAAAAAATAAAAAAAATTCACAAAAATTCCGAAGGGAAATATCTCAATTTTTCCATTTGAAACAAATTTGTTATAAAATTTCCTTTAATTTTTTAAAAATCAGAAATTGTTTTAAACAGTCAAAACTGAAGTGAAATATTTTGATTTCCAGACAATTATTTTTCACTTTTTCATTTACTGAATTTTACTGAAAAAGTGGGAAAATTATTTTTGGTTCCACCCCAAATGATTTCCTCCCCCAGAATTGCCATTCAACCAAAAAAATTGTTATGTGAACAGCTCTCCGTGGAACATAACTGGTCAACATAAAAAGCCAGCACAGCCTTTGTGCTGGGAATGGGCACACCAGTTGGATCACAATAAGAACCAGCCTGAACCAGAATCTCATCAAGGTCTGAATAGCATTTTTTACACCATTATCCTTCAGTTTCGCGTGCCCCAGCACTGCCTGCTTTTGAACAGAAGAGAAAGTCAGAAAAGAACCCCAAGAAAGGCTGTTCCAGATCTTTCCTCTCCAATTCTGAAGACTCAGGAGGTTCAGAGAAGCTTTCAAACATTTTAGTGCTTAATTGGATGCAAGCAAACTTTTTTGAAGCTTACCCATCACTTGGAATACAGAAACAGCATGAGGGAATCAGATAATCAGTAGGTCATAAATCTATGTTACCTATGCCAGGACTTCATGATTGTCACTGTGCTGCACACAAGGGCCACATAGACATTCACAGAAGCAGCAGGGATAGAACTCAACTCCTCCTGCTCCAAAAGCACAGGCCACTAGAGCTAAAGGAGAATATCCACCATCCCTTACCATTACAGGGACTATGACATGCAGCTGAGCAGTCCTGCTACTATCGAGCAGGAGAAAGTGGTGCAAATACACCCTATAAGGTAACTGGTATGTGAGCAACTGTGATCAAATTGTTAATATGCGAAAGGTAGGAGCCTGACTCTCCACTCACATCAGTTTTACAGTGGTGTAGCTCTACTGATGTCAATGAAATTTTGCTACCCTAAGACCAGAGCAAGTATATGGCTAATCAGGCCCTACAGTTGTAAGAATTATCTATTTTCACATGTGGCAACTGCAATTTCACTATGAAAAACATTTTTCCAGACAGAAAATGAAATTCACCAGCCATTCCTCCAAGACTAAATATTATCAGTTTGACTATTTTCCCCTTGAAAAATTCACATATTGTTGTATAACAGAGCAAAAGTTAAAAGCAACCCTCCCACACACAATTTCTCACTTTACATGCAATAAGCAGGTAATATTTTTCAACAGAGGCATGCAATTGTATATACAAAGGTGCACTTCCATCAGTGACCCAGCTTAAATGGCTTGGAATGTTATGAAGCATAGACCTGCTGAGCTGCCTTTATTAACGATTATAATTAAAACAGAGTCGCTAAAGTCTGTTGATAAAAACACCTTTCATCTGAGATGCAGTTTTTCAAAAATTAATTGGCTAAGCCTGTGAGGTGGGTGAAAAGTTTGATGTCAACTTTAAAGATGGGAAAACTGACACATGGAGAAATGAAGTGACTTCCCCAAGATACTAGGAGCAAATCAGTGGGAAAACTGGGGATAGAATGCAGGCCTTGATGAGCCCACTCATCTTCTCTAACTACTCGACATCACTCCCTTTCTGCTAGTAGGAAGAGGACCTCAAAAATATAACAGTAGAAACAAATTTCACAGGCAGCAGAGACATAGTCACTGCACCCAAGTTCACATGCGTTCTCCTTAGTCTATTCTCTGATACCACCTAATCCACAGTCCATTGGAGTGCATGGAAATATTCTTGTTCACTTCACTAGGCTTTGGATCAGCACCACAATGCATGATGCATGTGAATTGCTTTGATAAAGATCTGAATGTTCTTGGGGGAGGTAAGTAAAGACTATAGGAACAGGATATATCAGTCTATTGTTTCAAGAATTTCCACTTGAGAAAGGTAATGGAGGGAGCTAGTGTGATATAGAACTTTGACACTGGAGGCTGAACTGAGGAAAGACGACAGTAATTATTGACTTTATGGTCTAGTTATGTGCACAGACTGAAAGGGTTAAAAGTCTGCATTTAGCCTGGGATTTGCATTCCAGGAAGGAGGCTTTGAAGTGGATAGAATATGGGCTGAAGAAGTAAAAGAAAACTGGACTGATAGAAAGTTGCTGGGCTAGTGAATAATACAGAAGCAGATAGTAATTGTTGAGGGAGATCTGATAAACTGTTTCTGAGCAAGGTCAAAAAAGCCAAACGTCAGAAAGAGGGAAAAATGAAAGAAAGGTGTTTGCCAAAGGAAAAAAATCTAAGAGGTGCTAGAGGGGAGAATCAATAGGTCCGATATCAGGTGCATTAGAACTGACTCTTAAGAAAGCCAAATTCTTCTGCTTCAATTTCATGGGCGAAATAGCAAGATCTGTTATGGAATATCTGAGGTATGCATAACAAAGCACATGAAGGCACAGATAGAGGAATAGCTAGGAAACAAAAGGTAAGTGAAGAGGGGCTAAGGAAGAACAAATTAGAAAAGTTTGCATTAAGACCCTCCATTTGCTACCATGAACTGACACTCACTTGGACTCAAGGTCAGAGTGAAGGGACTACAGAGTGGAAAAGGCAGAGGAGATTGGGTGGGCTAAAAAGATCCAGACTAGACTGAACAAGGTGCCCATGTTGCCTAGTTGCTGAAATGGTGAAGGCAGCTTTGATATAATTTATGATTTGGTGGATGTAATGCCTGGAAAGGACCAAGGACTGGAACATCTAGTGGCAGAGATGATTGGACAATGTTTAGTAACCACTGAGTTACGGATGCCCATCAGTAGCATGTCAGCCAGTTTAGAACGTCAGAAGAGCTGCCCAAGTGCTGGGGCTTATTGCCTGGTGTGCTGGATGCATGTGATAAGAAATGGAGGGAAGAACAGATTGAAAGGCAGAAGAGTTGAAGGTTGTGGGGAGAGTTCAGTAGATTTGTTGGAAAGATCCAGGTTTGGAGGCTGGGACAGAAAAGGGTAGAAAGAGGGAACATTGAGTTAAACTGGTTCTATTTGGAATCTTGGGAAGCCATTTAGCCTGATCATAGGCTTCTTGCAGTAGTTACACTTGTGAGGGTAAATGCAGGCAGAAAATTGAAAATACAGACCTTTATTAAGCTTGTTCAGATGGGTGATCTCCAGCTATGGGGTTGCCACAGTTCTAAGGACAACTGTAAACTTTTAGATGGAGGAAGACAAACCTATTCCCCTGTGTATGCGCTACTGAAACCATGAAGAGGAAAGTTCTGATGCTGATAGTTCAGCAAAGAGCAGAGATTTGGGAACTAGGGATCTGAGTTTGCAAGAAGTTAATGAAGGAGATGAAAGTAATTTGACAGCAGCAGGAGGGCCAACACAAAGGCCCTTGGCTCTTTAGAGACATTAAGAGAAGAACGGCATGAATGCTGAGGAAAAACAACAGTCCAGGAATATTTGTTCAGAGCTGTAAGCAATTTGCTCTGAGGTGTTCTCATCCCTTTTGGGTTTGCTTTGTGTAAATATGCCAGTGAGCCAGTTTACTGGCAAGAAAGCTCATGAAAACAGCATATTTTAAGCAAATGAGGAGAAGGAAGGGTTCAAAATATTTAAAGGTTCCGATGTACTCGATTCACATTCTATTGTATACTTGAATCAATGTTTCAAGCATAAAAAGCTCTTTAACACATTCTATTCTGCCCTTCTCCTGCACTGAAAGACACCACGCAGCAGATGAGGGCATACTTTACCATCCGTGGGCTCTCGGTGTGTTGTCAGCACGCAGTTCACACACTTGTACATTTCTGTTGCCAGGGTTCGAGTCTGCATTCTCAGAGAGCAGACGGTGGGGTGAGGTTGAAATTTGCTGCTTGCACGTTTTCAGATTCAGTTTGTGTTTGCAATGGACTAGTTGCTAGATCAAAGCCTAGCACTGTAGCTGGCTTAGAGACTGAGACATTGCCCAGCTGGTATCGAAGGGTGGATCGATGAGGACTCTAAGTTTAAGAGGCTTCCTTTGAAGACACGCTGCTAGACTTCCCAGCCAAGCTTACTTCCACTTCCTGCAGATTAGAGAAGATTTCAATGAGCAACAGGGCTTTCTTCCAATGAAAACAAAGGAGGTTTGAGCAAGCTGCCTTCTCTTCAGAAAAATAAAACCCACCAGATACCCTGCCTGTGAGGCTAATTATAGCTGGCCTGCCACCTCCACCAACCCCAGTCCCCACCTAAACCTTGTTATGAGTGATGGTCCAGTGAGTGCAGTCTCAAATCCAGTTTAGCATGAAGCTCCAGCCTTGCGAAGGTTAGAGAAATACAAGGAAGGAAGCATGAGCTAGAGAAAAATGAGTAATTTTTTTCTTTTCTTTAAAAGACAATTAAAAGGCAAAAATCACCTGCAAAAAAAAAAAAAAAAATCTTCAGTCCATTTTTGAGTAGCATCCCAGGATAGCATCCCCAGCATGTGTAAAACATGAGTGCAAAAGCAATCACTGATGAAAGTTAGACCAATCAATTGGAGGAGAAATTAAGGGAGAGCCAAATCCTGCTTTTGTTTGCACCTATGCAACCCCCCAGTTCCTCAGCCATTAAGCACGTTCCTGCACCCACTGGAATCAATAGAAATGTTGGCATTGACTTGCATAAGTGAAGTATTAGGCCCATTGACTTCAGTGGGATTTTGCGGATGCAAGAAACTGATCCAATGACCACTGAATCCGGTCTTTTCAGTGACTGCAGTGGGCACTGGACCAGGCCCTAAGCAAAGGGGGAACAGGGCTTCGATGGGGTATACTTAGGGGGGAAAAAGTTCAAAGTATTCTGATCAAAGCTTTTAATGCAACCAATTGTGTGGGCAGCAGGGGTGGAGGTGGTACATTTTTAAGGATTGTTTCAGGTCCTCTGTTTTTAGGCACAGAAAATAGAAATGGCAAACCCACTAGAGTGACTGAATGTGAGAGGGGTGTAGAGTTGACTTGGTTGCAAAAAATGTAAATGAAGCCAGAATGAGGTCCACAGAAGACTTGATTGGGACAAAGCACGTACTGTAATCTTGATATGCTGGTGTCTGTGGAATACTGATTTGACAGAGGCAATGTTTCCCAGTGGGTAGAAAAGAGGATTGGGATTCAACACCACTGGCTTCTATTCCCAGCTCTATCACTGATTTACTGTGTGACGGTGGGCAAGTCACTGAATTTCTCTGGGTCTCAACTTAACCCATTTTATAATGGATTAAATAATACTTACCTACCTCATAGGGGTGCTCCGAAGTATTATTGTTTGCTTTGAGCTCCTTGGACAACAGGTTCTGTAAAAGTGCAATATTCTAACTGACCCTTTCCCAAAGCTCCTGCATTGTCTGCACTTGCTACTGCCATGGTAACTCGCACCCCAGAAGAGCTTTGATAGAAATCTCAGTCATCTGTTGCACATTTGCCTCTAAATCAATGCTAACCCTGCATGTCCATTATTCTGAGCAGGCACACCACTTTCGTGATGCTGTTTTGATGGATGACTTAATAGAGCTGCTACCAGATCCCGGTCTATAGGTATTTCATAAAAGCAAATTGATTTACATCCCTAAAACAAAGTCTGATGAATTAGTGAGACTTGGGTGTCGATGTGCAAAGGAAATTTAAGTGACATGAATGGGCATGAGAGAGATTCTAATGTACTGTGCTTTTTCCCCCCCAAGTGATATCACAGCACGAAGGCTTCACCAAGCAGTACTGGCAAGTAACAAGATGAGACTGTATCCCTATCCCCGAATTTCCCTCCAACTGCTGAGTACACCGTGGCATGTGCAGCCTCTGCCATTTTAACCTGGTTGCTATCACTCAAGCATTCAACCAGTAGGCAAATGTCAAAAAAGTAGATCTAACCTTCTTTTATAGAACAGAGAAGGGATTATAGGGGAGAGAGAAAATCTGAGCCTATATGCTGTTATAGGGCCAGATTCTGGATACCCCAAAGCTTTACTTGTGCAAATAGTCCAATGGTTTCATTACTTACTCATCAGAGTAAGGTATTACAGAGTTTAACCCTTAATGCTTCGGAGCTTCATTTTTCTAAACCCAGAACAAAGATAACATGCACATTCTTAAACAATCATTTTTAAGACCCATATTGTTGCTTCTACTTCTAGGCATGGAGGGGATGAAAATAGTGGGAACCTGGGGTTTTTTTGGTCAAAATCTGTTGGAGAAAGGGAAGGATAAGACAGCTGAGACAGCATGGCATAATATTAGCTTTCTTGGAACCTGCAGATGCTCACTCATGTGAACAATGCATAGACAGATCTTTGGGAAAAGGTCATGGCCAGTGGACAGCCACTATTTACATTATTTTCCCCCTGGAATCTGATTCTCCCACTCAGGATATGAATTATGTCCATTGGTTTAAATGGAAATTACTCCGCTCCAATAGCAGAGAATAGAGCAAACAAAACAGGGAAGCACCCAGGTTGAACAATGCTAAAATTTGATATACATTCACACACCAGTGCTACTTTCAGACACCCTTGGAAGATGAGGCTGGTCGTGTTTGGGTCTGTGCATGGAGTGGGTCACCTTGTGGAGCTGTTCTGCTGGGTTGAGAGGAAGGGGTAAGGCATAGAGTAGTGCAGAGGAGCACAGATCTTGATATCTCACCACTCTGCATCTCAGTTTCCATCTGTAAAACAGGACAATGATACTGACCTCCTTTGTAAAGTGCTTTGAGAGCTACTGATGACAAGGGCTATATAAAGAGCCAGGGATTAAAGTACTTTGCAGATGTCCAGTAATCTGTGGGATTTCACCACAGATCTCATGAAATCTATGAATCTAGAAGGCTCCACCCTGTACCCCTACCACAGTCAGGAAGACCCTATTCTCGATGGCTAATGCGAAGGGAATTCCACAAAACTGAAACTTGTGGCAGTGCCTATCCTTGCTAGGGATTTTCCTCGTAGGGCCTTGATATGGCCCCAAACACTCACAGAAGTAGTCCCACTGAAGTTAATGGAACTACTTGTGTAAGTCCTCGTCAGCATGAGCACAGAGCTGCAACATCTGGCCTGTGGCCTTTTATCATGTCGGAAAGACTTGTAGACATGTTTTAAACATCCTGACTGGCTGACGTGACAGCGCTTGTTACCAAGTCCTGATAAGCTGGAACATACAGACATTTATGAGTGCCTCAAAACATGTCAGAACACACATTTTAATTGATCAGGACCAACCAGAAAGCACATGGACTTAATCCCTGACCATGGAACAGCGAAGGTGATCACATATTTGCCAATATACCCGTGTCTTTGATGAGTCTACTAAATATCATGCATTGGGCAATAAAAGACAATCAAAAGCTTAATGATTTACAGAATGTACTGTAGATACAGGGCCAAATTCCACCTTGTGTTACATTCAGGAGTTCCCAGTGCAGCAGGTGGGGTGGCAGGATTGCTAATGAGGGACAGTATTTGGCCCTCAGTTGTATAGTGACCATTTTACAAATGCATCTGTATCAAGAGGCCTAATAACTGTGATTCTGGACTTGCACCATATTCCCAACCTTACAGGACCTTTGCATTAATTGCTGTTGTCTATATGGTTCTTCTTCTGTACAATAAAATGAAAATTAACAAGAAAACATTCACAAAAATGACAATTGAACAGTGACGTACCGATCAAGGGGTTGATCAAGGAGCGCTCTGATGCATGACGAACTGATCAAGGAGTTCTCTGATGTTGGAGCGGAGATGTATCCTTTCCTTACCATTCAGGGAAGAGAATAAAGCTCTCATCATAATAACTTAATTTTATTGCATTTGAATTTTCTGCTTTAATCACAATCTGCCCCTGCATAGCTCCCACCACCTGCTTTTAATGAGACCAGTCGGCTGACAGGCCTTTACAGGATGAAACATGACTCTGTGGCTGCCTTCTTGTCTTGAGTAAACTCCTTAGCAGTTTAGAAGCTAATCTGTATGTTTTGTGACAATGCATTAATGATGCCCTGTCCTCTGAAGCAAAGGGGGATGCTTGGGTACTCAGGCAGATTAATATCTCGGGGGTTGAGTAAGTTGGGCCAATCCCCAAAAGCTGACACTCCAAAATATTAATCAATTGGTCAAAAGCCTTTAGAGCTGGCATGGCTAGAAAGCCAACTCCCTTAACAGCAACATAAAGACCCTTTGTGGCTGGTGTCCCCTGCAGGAGGAGGGGAGTCCTGCTACCATTATTTCTTGCAGGCTCTGGAAAATGTGGTGCCTGGCCCTGTAAGAAAGGAGAGACTCTGCCATTGCCTAGCTGTGAGATGCTCCCTCTTCTTTCCCTGCTGTTACTTATTTACCTTTTGCCAGGGACTCACGCGCCAGCCTTCTTGCATCAGCCTCAATGGGACTTGAAGCACATGCTTACAGTTAGGCACATGCTAAAGTGCCCTGCTGAACTGGACCCTGAGTGCTAAGACCATAACAGAGACAGCAAGCTTGTACAAAATTCTCTTCTGTGCACAGGAAGGCTAGATTTTAGAATCAAAGCCTTTGCAAAAAACATAGGCTCTCATGACAAGATGCTTTTTGTTTAACATAGGCAGGTAGCTTTTGAGGAATAGAGTTGTGACTGGCGACTCCAGAGGCACTGAATAATAATCACCTTCACTAACTCTCACAGGGTTGCTTTTGCCAGTACAAACTGTGAGCAATTTATTCACAGGGCTGTGCTGTGGATGGACAGTTCTGCTCTATTTTTTAATAAGCACAAGCAGATAAATTACTAGAAAAGTTAGCTAGATGGGCCTGGTTGATCTCTAGTGGATAACAAGTGGTAATGATATGTACAACTGCCAGGTTCAAATGGCTCGAGGACCTAGGCTGTTTGGCAGTAAGAGATAAATGATAGTGATCTTGATCATGCATTTCAATAGCACCCTTCATCCCAACAGATATCAAGAAAACACTCTTAAAACCAGCAAAGATCAGTTATAACAAGAGATCCTCACATCCTTCCCCCCCTCCTACCCTGGACTATATTTCACATGCCTGTCCTGCAGTGGGGAAGGGCTGAGGGATTGGGAACTTGGTCCTTAAAACAAAACACAGTATCAAGGGAAGCAGCACACAAACAAAGGTTTATGAAGCAACACTTCCTACATTCTTGAAATATGACTTCATCTTGAAAAGCCCCTTATTCATGTGAGTAATCCAGCTGAAGTCAGTGAGACTACTGACAAAGTCAGAGTGTTTAGGATTAGGTGCATACTGAGTGTATTGATAGTGTAGGTTTCAGCAGCATTTTAATGAGCGCAAGGAATCAGTCATCTATAGCTGGGGTCATTTAGCAGACTATCCACAGAGGTGGTAAAGTTTAACAAATACAGGAAAATCCGCCCAATTCACCCCTCAGTTTGATGGCAGCATTTTAAGAAGTGTTCCCATTCCCCATGCTACTCAGACATCACTAATAATAAAAAACCAGACAACCTATACCGAGGAATTATTCCATTTGCATGCGGTCACTTGTGTGCTGGAGTGGGGCAGTTATTGGTTAGCACTCAAACACTACACAACAGTGTATGACAGGAAGGGGGGAATTCATTCTATTTGACACCTCAAGGAAAATTTAGGGGGGCAGAATGTAGTTGTAGGAGCTGAGGAAAATTTGGAGAATTTTGTCTCTCGCTCTACTTGCAGAATATCCATTGTGATAAGCTTGTGATCAGTTTAACAAAGCATTGTGCAGAATTTTTTATACTATGGATTGAAAATGAATGTTATCAGTTCAATCTATATTTCTTACTAGTGAATGGTCATATAACTTGCATGACACTATTTCTGTTCCCTGATTGGATGAGAAAGCAGAGGCTTCCTGAAATTCACTTTCTGTGAATACCCATCCCAGTAAGCTGGATGACTAGAATACTGGTGAAAAGGGAACACAAATTAAGTACAAACATGACCACGATATTTTAGCTTACAATTCTAATGACTATTTTTGCACATCATTTTTCATTATTCACACACTTCCAGTAGTTATCCAAACTGGAATTTACTAGTGTTTCTGGCTGAAACTTACAAAAAGTGCAGTAGGATCTTTAATGACCACATGCAATCAGGCTCTTGCTTTTTCATCTTATCTGAAAGATGGCATCTGTAGCTGCATAGAGAAAAATGTCACCTACTGAATCACATAGCAACAGTTTTGCAGCAACTGGATATTTCTTAGAAGCCATCCATCCAAGTGACCTGTACTGTCCATCTTTGTCTTGCGAGAACTGGCAGAATCACAAAAGAAGGTGAAATGGTTGTAGGATCGAGGTAAGTTTAAAAAAAAACAAAAACATTTATCAATGTAAAAGATAGGCAAAGACGCCACATCATTTCTGTCTCTTTTGTATTAGCTTATGGCCAGATTTGATCATTTGTTTAAAACCCAGGTAAAATGACAGGAACTTGCACGT
Organism: Lepidochelys kempii; assembly: GCF_965140285.1. NCBI lineage: Eukaryota > Metazoa > Chordata > Testudines > Cheloniidae > Lepidochelys > Lepidochelys kempii. The sequence continues at coordinate 65,661,848 of NC_136388.1, forward strand.
AGAGCCTTTCACAAGTCAAATTGGCATGCATTGAGGCCGTGGGGTGGCTGGTGTGCCAGCTATTGGTTTATCTCAGTGGAGTCTTGGCATATCTTGATACATCCTTCAAGCATAGGCAGCTACATTTCAGCTTTCCAACTACATTTTACCGCTCACAAATTAAATATTGCTCTGTGAACTCAATACAACTCATGGATAAAAAACTAGAAATAAAGGAGAAATGATCTCAGAAGCATCAGCAGCAAAAGCTGCTATTCTAGAGCTAGATTTCTCTCACTCACTAAGCAAAGGGGAGGGGGGGGAGAGTCAAAAAGAAATGCCAAACCAGTGCTATCCAAAATGGAATGTTTTCACAACACAAAGGGCTTGCTGAGTGTCTGTATCCTGGCTGATAGCTATCCAAGCACAACCCCTTGGCTATGCTCTGACTGGATTTTGGCGAGAGCCAAACTAGGGGCAGCCATCTTCCACCTATCACTCATGCATTTTCAGATAGGCACACAGATACTGTACAGAATTTGGCTCCATGTACGTATTTTAATGTATATGAAATGAGGTGTATCACTGCAAAATTCAAATGCAAACTGAATTTGAAATCCCCTAAAAGGTCACTGGATTAGGATGTGGGGCTCAGCTGTGTCTTATTAAGAGAGAGGTCAGCTGCAAACATCAGATCTGGGTCTCGTTCAAAGCGTGCGTGGGCTCTGGTATGCAGTTTTGGTTCAGACTCACAGCTAACAGAACCCTAAAAAATCCTCCCAACAAAACAACTAGTAGGACAAAAGTCTTGTACTGCCTGCATATTCTGTGCTCATCTCACGCATAGAACTTCCATAGACATCAGTGAGCATCCAGCACCATGCAACAAATGTTGCAGCCATAATGAAGTCGCTGGTGTAAAAAGTTCAGGCATTCCCTAGGCCCTTCTCATAATGCTCTCCCCCCGCCCCTCAAAATCTTAGCTGGCATCGTTTCATTTTCTTATAGTTCACTTCATGTGCATATACAGGTTGTGTTTGGATGTTTGTGTTACATTTTGTTCCATTATACCCTTGTGTGTGGCTAAAAAAACCACTTTCTACATCCTCAGAGGTCCTACCTTGGGCCGTGGCATTTTCCTGACTGTCAACAAAAGGAATGCTTAGGAGGCAGGTATGCAGGCAGCTGGGCACATTCAAAAGAGTTAGTCCAGTAGTTCCCAACGTACTGGGCTGTTTGCCACCCAGGGGAACATGTGACTTGTCTCAGGGGAAGACCGTGCTTCCATCACTTAGTCTGCGGCACAGCCCAGTGGTGTTAACAAACAAAGAGAGAGAGACTCTCAGCTCCAGAGACTGCAGCTTTCCATACCCCACTCTTGGACTGGCCCCATGAGATTATAGTGTGAGGATTGGGTGCAGCAGCTGTAGAGACACTGGCAGAGATTGGAGGAGAGCAGCAGATAGGGAAGAAATGGTTAGATTCTTGCCCATATAGCAAAAGTGGCTCCTAGGTGTGGGGGCTGAAGCCAAACATCAGGGAGTGACTGGTAGTCGTTGAACCTGGCTGCTTGGCTTCTCTGCCTGTTGTCTTTTAGCAGCTCCCCCCTCAAAGAGCCCGTTTTCATTTTCCACAGACATACACAAATAGCCCAGATGCACCAGTGGACCCCTTTGCTAGGGAGGGGAAGGCAAGAGACACCTTCTGCACACCTGCAAATAGTCCTTATCTGGGTGAGACACTCTTGGCATTTGAAAACCCATCCCAGAAATCTGTTGTCTGGGGACTGTATGTCAGGCAGGTGCTCGGAAGCAAGCACGTCTCTCCCCTGCCACAGCAGTGGGCCCTGTAGGGCTGCTGGAACCCCCACCTTACCTCCAGAAGCTGTAGGCCACATGAGGCTGCCAGAACCCCCACCCTGAGCAGTGGTCTTTGGAACCACCTCCTCAACAGAGGAGCAGATGAAGGTTGGGCCACAAAGAGTCAGGGGTCTGTGATGGGAAGCCCAGGGCTCTGGATTGCCTTGATCCAGCCCTGACCTAGCCACTTCAGCAATAGAATAGCTAGAACCACACCCAGAATCCAAAACCTACAGTGGCAGCTGCACTGCTAGCAGCGAAAGGCAGCGAAACTTTCAGAAGTCCTTTTACATGTTTGTAATGATTATGAACATAAGCTTGCAATAATTATAATAGAGCTAACCACAATATCATTTCCTACCGAGGTAAGCTATAGATTTGTATAAAATATGTATCAAATTAATTCTAGATTTTTAACTTCAGAGCAGACAGGAATGTTTTATTATAATGATTCTGTATTGACATAACAACTTTTAGCTAAGCGGTTAGGACTATATATTTCCCTCATGGCCTGCTAAAGCACTGTAAATTGAAATGTACATTAAAAACAGTCAATCTTTGTTTGCTAGCAATCAGGAGGAGGCATTGACTATTTTTATTAAAAAGCTGGTACCGGAGCTCATCCTGCCATGGGAACCTCACTTCGAACCAGGGCTGGATCCTGAGTGGTCGCTCCCAGGCAACCAGGCCAGAGCAGAACGGTGGCTCTGTGTCGACTGGGGCCGGTCACTCTGCCTGGAGTTTGATCTGAAGCAGGCTCTTAGGGACTGGTGGTGCTCGACGGATCTGTGACAGCTTGGAGCCAGCGATCTACATCTTGCACTTGACAAACGGTATTGGGATGAGGAGAGGGATCAGTGTCAGAACGGGCCTGGTCCTGGGAAGCGCCTGCACGCAGTGATGCCCTCCTAAGGGATCAGCGACAGTCCGAGGAATGGTAACATCGATCCCTCGACAGGTCCCTGGAGCGGTACTGTGGTCTAGGAGATATCAGGTGCTGGGGGGCGCATGGCTCCGAAGGTCTGTGCCTGGTAGCCGGCGAGCTGCACCTCAAGCCTCTCTGCCCGTGTCCAACAACTGAATGGGACTGTGCTGAGTTTGCTTTTTGTGGTCAGAGCCGTGGCGGCTACTGGAGGGTGAGCACTGGCGGGACATCCCCTGTGATGGGGAATGGTGCCACTGAGGTGCGGACCATGGTGGTCCGAATGCGGGTTTACCCCATGACCAGGGAACTGCAGGAGCTGGTGTGGGTGGCACTGGGAGGGACATGATCTCCTGCACCCCCTGCAGGGCCTCCAGGGTGGATGGTACTCAGAGCTGACAGAGGCTTCTGCCACTATTCAGGGTGGCCAGCGGGGAGCGGGCTGAGCTACACCCCTCTACCAGATCTTGGGCAGGAGATCCCGATGAGGGTGAAGAGTTGCCCAGCATGGGACCTCGCTTGCACCCAGACTTATCCTTTCCATTGTGGGAGGTTGGAAACCAACCTTCTTCTTGGGCTTCTTGGTCAAAGCCATGGATGGGGCCTGGTGCCGGCCAGTGGACGGTCCCATTGGGGCACTGCATACCGAGGTCAAGGTGCTCAGCACTGAGTCAGGGTATTGTTCCAGTGCTGGAGTGAGAGCCAACTCCATAAGGAGTGCTCTTAAACAAATATGCTCCTTCTTAGTCCTTGGCTTGAAGGACTTGCACATTTTGCACTTTTCACTAATGTGCCCCTCGCCCAAGCAATGCAGACAGCTGCTGTGTGGATCACTAATGGGCATGGGCCTCTTGCAGCGATCACAGGACTTAAAGCCTGGGGAACTGGGCATGCCCCGTCCCGAGGCAAAGTTCTGTCTGGGACCTATGAAGTCTCTAACTATAGCTAAGGGATTTACAAACACTAATAGGAAACTCTATACACCATAATACAAGAATTAACTAGTTCGTACAAATGAGCAGCAACAAGCACTAACTGAAGCAGCAACAGTCCCAGCACCATCACTGGAGGTAAGAAGGAATTCAGGGTGTGGGGAGCCGGCGGCACCCTATATACCGTGGGATGTGCGTTTCACTCCAGGGGGCGCCAGAGCCAGTCCCCTATGGATACTGCTGTGGGAAAAACTTCTGGCACCAGCGCATGTGGTGAGCACGCACACCTAAGTTGAATGGACATAAGCAAGCACTCGAAGAAGAATGGGGGTTTGTTTCTTATTGACCTTGTTTCCTACAAATCTGATAGCCTGATCCCAAGCCCCTTTGATTGGGAAGGATCTCCTGGACTTCAATGAGCTTTGGATCAGACCCGAATACCATACTTAATTGAAACCAGAGACACTTACATGTCAATTCCATTATTCCAGCAAGCACATAGGTCAGCAGAATTCTTCTGATGTAAATACCAGGCACATTAGAACCAGAAGAGATGTCTGCTGAGGCTCATTGGTTCAAAGGCTGCAGCTGGAAACCATGCAGGATACATGCCTGGCTATTCAGTCTCATGGGGGGCGGGGGGTAGAAGGAGAGGAAAAAGCTAGGTTCTAAGAGCTACCTAGAGGCTGTCTTCCGGGCAAACTGCACATTGAAAAAGCAACTGTTGTTCTAAGGAGATTCGCCACTAAACAATAGTCAAAGTTATATTTGGGCCTTATTATCTTTTCAGTTACACTAGTGTGAGTTGGCAGTAACTCCATCAAGGGAGTCACACTTGTGAAAAACCAGTGGCAGTGAGTAGAATCCAGCATGCATCAGTTTTCCTTCCATTTCATAGTGTAAATTTGTCAACTGCTCTTTTGTAGCCTTTAGAAGGTTTTGTTGGGAGATGCACCATCCTTTTTGTTATTATTTGTCTCGTGATAGCTCCTAGGCGCCCCAGTCACAGACTAGGGCCACTGTGCAAGGCGTGGTACAAACACAAAACAAAAAGACAGTCCCTGTCTACACAAGCTTACCATCTGTTTCTGGCTTAACAGTCGAGTGCTTAAATGCATCCCCCTCATACGCTGTCTTTGTACGAATGTTTGCTGTAATTTGTATCATAACCTATTTGCTTTCTAGTTTTGCCTCCATATTTGGGGATGCTGTCCATATTTGGGGATGCTGTCTGCATTAAACAGGCTGAACAAAATAAAGCTGTGTTGCACTGTCTAGCAGAACAAACTCCTTCAAAACACTTAGGTGGGGTGGGAGGAGGGAGGGATTGCATTCTCCTAAGAATGAAACAAAAGCGAAGGCGTACTAATTGAAGATAGTCAGTAAGATGGAGACCACAGACCAAAAAAAAAAAAAAAAAAAAAAGATAAAGTCCAAAAGCAGCTACTGGAGTTTATTGAAGAGCTCAATAGTCACCAAATAAGAAAACAAAGTGGGTTTCCCATGTTAAGGAAAAAAAAATCCAAACAAGTAAACAGAGCAAGCAGATTGCTGGCCTTGGAGCAGTGATTAAAGCCATCCACCATCCAACACACAAACCACCACCAAGAAATAATGAATGCCTTTGCAACCTATTATCAGACCCTATATTCAGAACAAGGCAACCCTGGGGGCCAGCCCAAAAGAAGTCATGAGATTTCTTTGGCTCAAACTAGGCCTAATCAAGCTTTCCCCAAATGCAAGCTCAGGAAAATAATGATTTTTAAGGGCAGATAGATTCTTTGGAAATCACAAATTTCTTCCAGTCATTTAAAGCCCCCTGGTTTAGTTGTTATGGCACAGAGCTCTGAAGAAAAAATAAACCCAAACTTTGCAGAAAGAACTCAGGGGTTGATCCTGTGAGATTCCACTCATGTGCTTAAAGCTAAGCATGTGCTAAAATGCTCAGTTGGAGCAGGGCCAGGTAACCAAGGCACTCCGCATCTTGTAAGCTTGAGCTCTAAATTCCCAGGGTTTAACATTTTTTCCCCAGGAAAAAAGAAACTTCCCAACAAACTGTAGAGAACTAACATTTTTATTACCTTATTTTGAGAGGTGCTGAGCACCTGCAACTGTCATTGGATTTACTGGGCTTGACTCTTATCTCAGTTACAGTGGAACAAATTAGGAACAATTTCACTGACATCCAGGAAGTTTCACTTGTGCACAAATGGTGTAAATAAGTTCTGAATCATGCCCATTATCTTCAGTGGCAGTTGTGGGTAGTCAGCACCTTTTGGGATCAGTCGCAAAGTCAGGATCCCTGGCACCCCACTCATTTAGGGTTCTACCTACTCAATGTATTTACATGTGAGATTACAAAAATATTGGCCAGAGACCACTCTTTCCTCCATCCAATCTCACACTAATATAACTAGCCACTGATCTATTTTCTCCTATCTGTTCCTGTGTTGTGATTGGAAGTCAGGACTTCTGGATTGAATTCCTGGTTGGGCCACAGATTTACTGCAAGATCTAGACAAATTGTTAACTACTATGCCTGAATGTATCCATTTGTAAAATGGATATAATGTCATCGACCTAACAAGGGCATTGTAAAGATCAAGTCATGTTTGTAATTATGCTTTGAGAGTCCTGGATAGAAGGTGTTATGAGCAAAGTATTCTTATTCCCCATGATTTTGTCTCTCAATATTTGCTCATCTTAATTGTGATGAGACAATTTTTTTTTAATTGATTACATGAACAACCTTTGGGCCAAACTGCACGCACGCTCTCTCTCTTCAGCCACCACAATTTTCCATCAGTAAAATATTCTGGTTACTGAAAGAACAGTGAGGCAGCCATACAGTGTTGTTGGAGATCCTGATAATTCAGGGTATTAGAAGCGGATACATCAAGTGATAGAAGCAAGTTTTATTGCACAGATACCTTTTGACCTCACCCCCTTTTTAATAGCCAAAGACATCCCACAAGGACTATTAGTTGCAAAGGAAAAGTATTTGCTAATGATACAGCTTAAAAGCAAAACCAAAATTACAGCTGCCTGCTTCAAAAAGGCCCTCCTACAGTTCATTTATGGGTTTTCAAAGTGAAGGATTCCAGAAACGGAGAGAACAACTGACAGACAGCTCTCTATCCATAATGCATTCATCCCTGGGCACATTTACAGTATGTATACTGTACGATTTAATTAAAATCCCTAGATATATAACTAGCAGCTCCAACATGTATCATTTTTAGAGGCTGATGTTAGTTGTATCGGTGGCAAGGATTTTATGAGTTCTCTTTGATTGTGACCTGTATTTTACAGTACATCTCAACTCACCTGCATCCAGTCATGTCTATCACCAACTGAATGTTTCTTTGGTGTGAAATTCTATTTCCAACTCTTGGTTGTTCCCATTCATACACAGATTCTCTCCCTTCTTGACTATTCCACTGATATCTTTGCTTGACTCCCTGACCCAGTATCCACCCCCTAGGCTGTGGCTGCCTGTTTATTTATGCTGTTGGCTTAATTTCTTGATTGATAGTCTCACATTCCCCCTGCTACTTACTTATTTACATTTTCAAGACTTGCTTCTTTAAAACCTCAACCCCAGTTTATTTATGAGAATCTCTGTGTTTTCCACAGTGTGTTCTTTATGCTCCTGTCATGACCTTCTACAGTACTATTAATCATCCCTAATATTGCTATGGTGAGACTGCCATGTTTTTCAATCTTCTGTTTCCCTTTGGTGGAATTCTCTTGCTGAAGAGACCTCATTAGCTGACTCAGTGTTATTTTGTTTGCTATACTTGTTATGTCTTTAGTACCTAAATGTGCATCACACGTAACAGAAAAATAAAAGATAAGGTCCCTCTGCTACACTGCTTACCAGCTAAGGCCTGGCTTCAGCTTTCATGTACACCAGCAAGGGTCAAATACCATGTAGGTATTCTCATTAGTAAGGCACACATTTTGGAAGTAGCTCAAATGGGGGTCAGGGTGGGAGGGGTGAAAAATTCTGGCTCCACTGTAGTCCATGGCAAACCCCCATTGACTTCAGTGGGGCAGGAATTTCACACATGCAGCTGGTGAACACTCTGAACCAGTGGTTCTCAACCTACTTACCATTTGGGCTGCATCCAATACTGCCTCTATGGCCCTGAGGATGTCACATGGGCCACAGCTGTGTGCTGATTGGACCACGGGTTCAGAACCGCTGCTCTGGACGTAAGCGGTTAGAAAGCACATGGTGCTGCCCAATTGCAAACATATTTCTTCCTTCTAGGAAATTGCTTTCTAGCACAGCGGTTCACAAACCCATTTTAATGGGGATGCCAGGGCTGGCTTAGACTTGCTGGGGCCTGGGGCCGGAGCCAAAGTTGAAGGTTGAGGGCTTCAGCCTTGGGCATCAGGGCTCAAGTTGCAGGCCCCCTGCCTGGGACTGACGCCCTTGGGGTTTGGCTTTGGTCCCCCCCCACAAGGGCGGAAGAACTCGGGCTTTGGCTCCCCCACCTGGGGAGGCAGAGCTCGGCTGGGCTCAGGCTTCGGTCCCCCATCCTGGGATCATGTAATAATTTTTGTTGTCAGAAGGGGGCCCTGGTACAATGACATTTGAGAACCCTGCATAGCAGTAGTATTGCCCTTGCACCTGAACGTGTGTTTTTGTCATGCAAAAAGCTGTACAAAGCCTTCTTGGTATGTTAAAAAACAAAACAAATGTACTTCCTAATTAGTGTACTTCCTGCCTCATTTCTACGAATTCAATAACCTTCTGCCTCACAAGTAGCGCAGAGGAGAAGGGAAAGCTTAACGCTGCTTCTTGAAACTAATACGCAATGCTGATGTTTACCTTGTCCTCAAGAGGAGGATGGAGGGATGCCTAGTAGTTAGAGGGGAGAGGGAGAAGGGACTGGGAATCAGGACTTCGTGGTATTCCTGAGTCTACTATTGATGCAGTGTGTGTTCTCGAGCATGTCACAGGCATTTATTATTACATACATAGAGGCTTGACTGGCACTTTACATATAAATAGCCCTGGACTCTGTGCCTTGGAGGTTACAGTCTAGGTTAACCATCTCAGTTTCTCTAAAGAGTGAAGTGAGGCTATTAATATCTACCTCACAGGTCTGCGGTGAGGCCTAGTTAACATTTGTGAAGTGCCTGAGATCCCTCAATGAAACAGGCTCTGTAAGAGCAAAGTAGTATCATTAACAGCAGAGTGAGCTGAGCTAGGGAGGAGCTGTGCGCTCACGTTTTCAGATGGAAACTTGGAAAACTCTAATAATCCAGATTTAACAAGCCACTGAAGCCGGCTCCAGTTTGTTTCCATTAACTGTCTCTCTTAATTGGTTAGCTCTTAAGAAGCTTGAATGTTTGTTTTGCTCTGGGATAAGAAGCAGAATCTGAGTCCCTCTTGTTTGCCTATTTTACCAAAGGGGAAAGGAGTCGGCAGGGGCTATTCATTTAGCAAGTGGCAATGCCACAGGGGGAAGAAAGAGTAGATGCATCTGTGCCTGCAGTGATACTTAATTTTTCTCCCACCATTGCCTTTAATGAAGATTGAGCCAAGGCCAGGAGAGGAGCAGCTGCTGGTGGTTATTCAAACTGCTGTGCCTGAGTCCAGCCTGAGGCTTGGAGAAATCAGTGGTGGTTTTCTGAATAGTGCCTTTCATACTGAAAGGCTCACAAAAACATCCTCACTGGCTGTGCCCTGGGATTCTCCCTCAACCTTGGCATGGGGCTGTGGGATACAGACGAGGTATCCATTTTGAAGGCAATGCCCAGCCAGCAGAACGATGGCTAAGTTATGAGCAGCAGGGCTGATGGGGCTGCACTTACTGCAGGGAAAGTGCTTAGTGACTGATTAGGAGTCTTGCTCCACCTTATTGCTAAATCTGTTCACCCTCATTTGTATGCAGCCACGCCCACAGCTCCATATCCATTCCACGCTCCAGTCCAGAGGATCCTGTCACCGCCATCATCTTAAGGGGCATAAGTAATAATTTGTACTTCCTCGGTCCCAGAGGCATATCCAAAAATAAACTATAACCAGAAAATTTCACAGGGAAATAGAATACCAGAACCATTGTCATAAATGGGATCAAACCCAGCCTACTAACATCTGCGAAGATAAACCTCACAAGACATTAACTAAAATAGAATCAGAAGGCCAGATTCTACTTGCAGTTATACTGGCTTCAGTAGAGTTATGGTGCATTTACACAGATGTAACAAAGCAGAGCCAGCTCACAGACTCTTGAGCCCCTTCCTGCTTCAGGAGGTCAGTGGTGGGCACTGGTATGGGTTATGCTCAGTTACCTGTAGGCCAAGTGCAGGTTTATCTTGTTATTTCAGCAACTGATAAATGTCTCAAACTTCAGAATTTAAACATTTCAAAAGTGTGACATTTTTGCTAATTTTTATGACTTCATCTGCCTGGACAGCTCTGGGGACTTGTTTAATTGACACACATAATGTGATCAAATGTGGTGGCAAGACACCAAACTGATTAAATCTCATACAGCAAAACATGGAAATTGAGGGCGGGGGGAACTGAACCAGAGTCTATTCTTCTCTTGTTATGGACTCAGTGGTGCCTCTTGTGAACCTGACTGCCATTGGGGGTGGGCAGTAGACGACACAGGTGCATCAGCTTGGAAGCATGATACCTTAAAGGCATAAGGTCTTCTGGTTATTGGACAAACATTGGCAGGAGCTGGTGCTCACCCAAGGCAATAGAACAGACCATTGTTCCACCATACCCCATCCATGCACACACTGTGACAAAGTTCCTCCTCTATCTTGGTGGGTCTTGCGCTTATTGGAGGATTTGCCCACCTTGGAGCTTCACGGCAGCCCTCAGTTTAGCCGTTTTCATGAACCCACAGTCCAGGTCAACTCCTCCTGTATCTGATCAGGAGTTGGGAGGTTTGGGGGGAACTCGGGCCCACCGTCTTCTCCGGGTTCCAGCCCAGGGCCCTGTAGAATGCAGCTGTCTAGAGTGCCTCCTGGAACAGCTATGTGACAGTTACAACTCCCTGGGCTACTTCCCCATGGCCTCCTCCCAACCCCTTCTTTATCCTCACCATAGGACCTTCTTCCTGGTGTCTGATAATGTTTGTACTCCTTAGTCCTCCAATAGTATGCGTTCTCACTCTCAGCTCCTAGTGCCTCTTGCTCCCAGCTCCTCACACGCACAGCACAAACTGAAGTGAGCTCCTTTTTAAACCCAGGTGCCCTGATTAGCCTGCCTTAATTGATTCTAGCAGCTTCTTGATTGGCTGCAGGTGTTCTAATCAGCCTGTCTGTCTTAATTGTTTCCAGAAAGTTCCCTTACCCAGGGAAAAGAGACCTACTTAACCTGGGGCTAATATATCTGCCTTCTATTACTTTCCTATAGCCATCTGGCCTGACCCTGACACAACACCATCAGAAGGCTGTAAACACTGGCACAAGAGCCTGATCCACCTTGCACTCCCTAGAACTGGCAGCAAGATTATGGCAGCCTGTCCCCCATAGAGGAGTGAGGAGACCTCCTTCCATTCCCATTTGCACTCATACATGGGAAGGCATACTTCTGCCCTAACTACGTATTAGCATCAGTGGGAGCTCCACATATGTATGAAGGAAGACCAGATTCCATTGCTTTACTAATACAACAACCTCTTTACTATACCCTTTTTAGATCAAAGATGGATGTGTGCTTAAAGATCAGGAGCTTCCAAGAGAGAGGAGGTGAGGGAGTTACATAAGTGTCACTACCTACTGGCTCATAAGGAGCCAGTCAGAAATGCTACCTACTGTTACAGAGTTCTTTTTTTCTCTGCAGAGTGATAATGTTCTGCTCACATCTGATCTTCATTTCTTGGAGTAATATTCTCTCTTTGACAAGGGAGGCCTGAGAGGAGTCTCCTGAAATATGCACCTAAATTATATATATTTTAAAATAAACTGTGCATTGTTCAATACCTACACATACTTTGTTCAATACCGATGCACTGTACATTTCAAATCCAATCTTGCAAGGTGGTAACATCTCCTTCGAGGTGAGGAGTGCTCTAAACTGCCAATGAATTTGGGCAAGGAGAGCATTCAGCAGCTCAAGACCCTTGGAGTGGGTGGAGGACTGTGAGGGGAAAAGTCTCAAGCCTGGCTCAATCAGAAACTCCCTGAGAAGTCAAGATGCTTTTTGGAATCTGTTTAGTCTAGTTTCAGAGTAACAGCCGTGTTAGTCTGTATTCGCAAAAAGAAAAGGAGGACTTGGGGCACCTCAGAGACTAACCAATTTATTTGAGCATAAGCTTTCGTGAGCTACAGCTCACTTCACATCCGATGAAGTGAGCTGTGGCTCACGAAAGCTTATGCTCAAATAAATTGGTTAGTCTCTAAGGTGCCCCAAGTCCTCCTTTTCTTTTTGTTTAGTCTAGAGATCACACAGGCTCAGCTTCTCTCCCGTGAGTTATAGTACTAGCTTGGTTTCAGCTGGAAAAAACATTTTTTTTTCAATCAATACTTCCACTTCCTGCCTCAAATCAGACGTTGCAGAGGCCTGGGGAAGATTCTGTAAATGTGATCAAACTTTTTTGAACCTCAAAACAGGATTAGTCCTTGTTTTATTCCACCGGGCTTGGTTGACCGATCTGTTATTTGAGGGAATGGGAAAGCTCCAAGGAGGAATAAAAAATCATGCCCTCTAACTATCTGATATGCCACTGGCATTCACATACCAGTTTCCTGCCAACAGGCTAGCGTTTAGAGGGGACAGCACCTGAAGGGGTTTGGAATGGATTTGGTTCAAACTCTACATAATGTGAAATGAAAAGTATATTCGGTACTGTCAGAGGCATCTTTCCCTGCAAAAGGGACATGCATAGATCTGGAGTTATTTCCTCCCGCTCTTCCTTATTACTCTCTTTTTGTTGTCTTGCTTATCTATTCCTTTCTAATGTATAATTCTTTTGCCTTTGGATGTGCGATGCATTTTGACATGTGATGCTGGTTGGTGTAATTGGAGGAGAAAAGCTGCATGATGATTTAAAGTGTTATTTTCATGATTGTGCCACTCTTGAGTGTGGCACAAAGGAAAATATGACACATGATCCTCCTGAAGAAAATAATCAGGATGACAGAACGTTAAATTAAAAATTAGATTGTCCTGGTTTAACCAGAATGTCTGGACATCTAACCTTATAGGATTATATCTAACATCCTTTTACCAGCGACAGTTAATGCTTGAAGGGATTTTATTCTCATGTAATCCCTGCATTGCTTTCAAAACTGCTTGTTTGGGGAGATATAATTAAAACTTATTATTCTCCCCTTCTCTGTCAACCAGCTGGCAGACAGCAGGCCTACGGTAAAAAGGTTTTCTTTACCAGTGAAAGACCTAGTTAGGGTAAAACTAAAAGCTTTAAATATATATTTAACTTCAGATCAAGGGGTCATTACAGCCAAACAGTATTACAGACATATAATGGCAAAACCCAGTGCCATGACATGCACGGATAAGCAAATTGCTTCGGCAAAAAAACAAAACAAAAACAATCCAGAACAAAAACCAAAAGAAGATCAAATTAGGGTTTCTTCATTTTGTTTTTTAAACACTGGAGAAATCCATTTCAGAACCCATCTCCTCCTCCATCCTCTCTCTCTTTATTCTGTACCATAGTTTATCAGCTGACTGTCATATATAGATGATGCAGTAAAAATGACTAGAGTGTTAATTCCTTTTGTTCACATTTGCCTGTCTGAGTACAGTGTTTGGAATGGAAGATTTAAAAAAATGGAAGGGGTAATACAGCTAGGAGTGTCATCTGAAAAAACCCGTTTAGCCAGAGCATTTTTTTGCTGACTCACTCTGATGTGGGGGGCTGGATACCTGCATACCAGTTGCAGTTATTTTTGCGGACTCACATTGATGTCAGGTCAGGTGGGTTCTAATAGATGTAATCCAGGATATGATGGTTTGGAATCTCTTACTGGGACAGAGACAGTCCCTCCGGGACAGAGACAGTCCCTCCCACTAGGTACATCAAGCTCAGGAGAAACTTATGCTGGGAACAACATCATAGTGGTATTTAAGTTAGCAATAAAGGAAGGGTGGTGTGGGGAAGTTGGGGGGAACAGAGCATTTCCAGTGTCTGCTTGCTGTGTTTGGAGCAAAGCAGGGAACTCCACCTCTTTACAGACTTATTTCCTACCGTCTTTCACTATTATTAAAAAAACCCACCACCTTTTACTATTTTAAGTGGATTTAGGGCTCTTGAAGGGTGCCAGACTGGAGTGAACTTTTTATCCAATGTCTAGAGGCAGGCTAAACACATATATAGCAATTACCCCTTAGTACGGCAACACACAACAACAAATGGATTTCCACCATGCTCAAGTGCAGCAATCCACATAGCATGGCAGCTTTTACTTTTGCATGGTCAAAGTGCCAGTGGATAAATGGGTTAATATTGCTGTGACACTCTTTTCATCCCAGGCACACATTGCACTGTTAGCATGACAACAGTTTTGCTGCAGTTAGCGGAATCACCGTAAGCCAGTGTGCTTGTAGCCTTGGATGGGTTAATGTGACATTTATACTGGACACATCCTCACTGAACTGGAGGGGCGTGAAATAGACTGGTCACAGCATGTACCTGTTTCTGAGTCGCTCTGACCTTCTGCTTACCGATGTAATCAAGTGTTATATGCCAAACAATGGCCTCAGCTGAATATCAAGAAATAAGTAAAATCAGCCTTCACACCCCGAGGCTCTGATTCTGCAAAGGGGCTCTGTGCTGGTACAGCCACCCATCTACACACCGTCAGTTGCACGATCCCAGCCCTAAGTAGTCTCCATTCTTTGTTCCTGTCTACAGGCAGTTGTAACAGTTTTGCCATGATGGGTGCTATTAAGTGGCCTTGCTTCCCTAGGATAGAAAACTGAAGCTTCACCCAGTAATTATCTTTGTTGGCAGATTTCAAAGGACGAGCCAGTCAATTCTTCCAGAACAAAGTCTTCAAAAACGTCTGGAGGTAAATGATCCTATGCCTCAAGTACAGTATGGTAGTCTAAGATTTGAAAGTGAGACTAATTTAAAGAAAACGGAGTAGCCTGGAGATACACTGGTTGCTATTAAACAGTCATCAACTGCCAGTAGTTACCATGCAGTGCTATCTGCAGGTATGTCTATACTGCAATTAAATGCCCACGGCTGGCCCACACCAGCTGACCAAGCTAAGCTGCTCTAGCTAAGGGGTTGTTTAATTGTGGTGTAGATGTTTGGGCTTGGGCTGGAGCCTGGGTTCTTGGACCCTGAGAAATGGGAGGGTCCTAGAGCTTGGGCTGCAGCCTGAGCCCGAACGTCTACACAGCAGTTAGGGCCCCTTAGCCCAAGCCTGAGTAAGCTGGCACAGGTCAGCCACAGGTGTCTAATTTTTCAGGGTAAAAGTTCCCTAGGTGCCTATATTCCTGCATCTAGGCATGTAGACACTTATCTTCTACCTAAGGTCCAGAGTGGGTCCCATTCAAAATATGGCCAGAAGAGGAGATGGTGCTGGGGGTGTCTCAATGCCTAACTTCTTTTGTGCATCCAGCCATCAGTTATCACTGTGCGCTATCTGGCAGATGACTTTTTAAATGGTGTATGCAACTCTTGCAAATTCTGCAGAGTTACACCATAGCAACTCCATTCAAGTCAGTGAGGTTGCAGCAGTAGAGTATTCTGACAGTAGAAGGGCAATTTTCAGGAGAAGAGATGAGAGTCATTTGTGAAACTTGATATTCAGCTGATATAGGTCAGCATAACTCCACTAAAGCTTGATGGAGCTCCATTTATTTACACCAGCTGGAAATCTGATACATACCCCCATCTTTCCCTTTAAATCTAACATCAAAATTAAGTAATTATATTTTATTTTTAAAGCTTTTTAAATTTTTAAATTCACATGGGATGATTTTTGAAGAAGAATATGAGTGCTCATACAAGAAAATTAATTCCCCAAGAAGCTAAACTTTCTGACAGCTTTCTTCAAAGAAAGCAAGCAACGAATTTTTATTTACCCGAGAGAACCCTTAACTACCAATTCTCAGTCACCCACAGGTGGCTGATTGAAATATTGATTAAGGTTTCTTTTCTGCCACCTGCCAGTTTGGCAGGTTTGCTGTAGCTCATTTTTAAGAGCAGAAAGAATGTATTATTTGGGCAGGGGAAGAAGAGGAATGCACTAACTTGATCAGGGCTTGAAATGACCTGAGGCCAAGCTAAATCTGATTCATCATTTAAAACTGTCTAACAGGCATCAGCAATAGACAGGTCTCCATATGCCTTAATCATGTCCTGCAGGGCTCATCTCTGTAAGGGGGAGAGGGTATTTCAGTCGCCTGGTTCATTCAGTGACTGGTCAGTAGTGACACTGCTAAAATATTGTGAATTACGATCATGGTTTTGTGAAAAGGCTGCAAACTGAACTTAAAATCAAGGCTATAAACATTTTCCTTCATTCTTTTGTATTCCCTTATCATGCTTATTTGTTACCCTTTCCGTTAGGCCCTGGAAGTCAGTTAACCACATGTTTAAATCTATCCATATTCAGAAAACCCCTTAATCACATGCTTAATTTCTAAGCACTTATGTTGAATCAGAGGGCCACAGGGTGCTCTACTCACCACTGGAGTGCCTTCTGGTGGCCACATCTGGGATGCCAGTCTGATGCCCCTTCCTATATGTAAAAAGAAAAGGAGTACTTGTGGCACCTTAGAAACTAACCAATTTATTTGAGCATGAGCTTTCGTGAGCTACAGCTCACTTCATCGGATGCATACCGTGGAAACTGCAGCAGACATTATATACACACAGAGATCATGAAAGGTCTGCTGCAGTTTCCACGGTATGCATCCGATGAAGTGAGCTGTAGCTCACGAAAGCTCATGCTCAAATAAATTGGTTAGTCTCTAGGGTGCCACAAGTCCTCCTTTTCTTTTTGCGAATACAGACTAACACGGCTGCTACTCTGAAACCTTCCTATATGTGTTCACTCCCTCTCTCTTGAGACTTGACAGCTCCCTCTTTGGGGCTTGCCTCTCTGGTCAGGTCACTGTAGGTAGAGGTTGTGTACCAAAGTCTCTCTGTACCAACCGTCCCAGGTAGTCTTCCAGTGCACTGCCCCTCAGTAGTAACAATTCCCCAGTGGCTGCTAGAGGAACCCAGGCCTGGCTTCTTCTCTGGGTTCTAGCCCAGGGACCCTACAACCAGCAGCTAACATCTGCACTGTTCCACACCTTGCTGCTGTTTCCCTGGACTGTTTCCTACATAGCCTCTATCTAGCTCCTTCTCCACTCTCCTCCACGTATTCTCTTCCCCCTAGGCCAAGCGCCATTCTGTCTCTAGTGTCAGTATAGTCATTCTACTACAGACTTCCTCCCTGCAGCCCATTTCTAGCCTCAGCTACCTGGCTTTATACAAACTGCACCTGTTCCTCTCCAGGTGAGCTTCCCCCTTTAATTAGTCCTCATTGTTCCCTGTCTCCTCCTCCAGTTGCAGCCCAGGTAGTTGATTGGCTCATCTAGCCACCTTAACATAGCTGGTGCATAGTGGACACCCCATTCACAGTGAGCCTTAATACGTCAGTAAGAAATTAAATTGTATTGTTAGCAATTCTGTTCCTCTTTAGTGAAAATTCCGTAACTAATCCCTCATGCTTCAGGGCATAAGACAAAATCTGACTGATGAGGGTTAGGAAGAAACTTTCCCTAGGGGGACATTATTCTATAACTACATACTGCAGGGTTTTTTGTACCTTCATCTGAAGCAGCTGGCACTGACCACTGGACTAGGTGGAGAGGATTCTGGACTAGATGGGCCACCAGTCTGAAAAGTCCTATGCTCCTCTTTATTTCATATAGGCCACTAAACAGCCATCAGATTGTAATGACTGGACTGTCAAAGCATAATGGATTCCCCTCCCCCCTCCTGAGGAAGAGTTATTTAATTTGGAAATAATGAATAAATCAGGAGTTTGTGATCTGCCTATGCATTGAAAAGCAGGTGAACTCTGAAAAGACATTCACCCATTATCAATTATTCGCTCAGGTCCACTAATGAATTTGAATCATCACTGACCTGAGGCCAGGTTCTACTAATCAAAGTCAATAGGGTTAAATGGGATTTATATCAGGGCAGAATTTAGCTTCTAGTCTGGATTTGAACCCATGATGTATTGATGAAAACCTCCATTCCCTATTGCTTCCCCATACCTGAGCCCATCTATTTATCATATCTGTGATACATGGGGGGGGAGAGAGTAGCTCCCTTTAATGGACAGCCAGCCAGCTAGTTAGCTGTAAAATCTATCTTGGTCTGTTCTCTGCTTGTTTACATGTAAAGGGTTAACAAGCCCACCGGTAAAAGAAAAGGAGTGGGCACCTGACCAAAAGAGCCAGGTAGAACTTAAAAGGTAGAACTTTTTAAAATTGGGAAAGAAACTTTCCCTTTGTCTAGTGTTCTCTGGGCTGCAGGGATGAAGCAGCAATGCTGTGTAAGGCTTAAACCAGGTATGACAATTCATCTTCCATACCTAAAAGAAATTATTTGGATAGTGAATGTTTAGACAGACAGTCAGGTTTATTTTTTATTTTAGCTTGTGGATCTCCTCTGTGCTAATCCCAGATGCTTTTGTTTGCTTGTAACCTTTAAGCTGAACCTCTAAGAAAGCTATTTTGGGTGCCTGACTTTTGGAATTGCTCTTTTAAAATCTAGCAAAAGCCTAAATTCCAGATAAATTTTATTAAAAACAAAAAGGAAAAAATTACACCTTTTTTAAGAACAGGATTGGATTTTTGGTGTCCTAAGAGGTTTGTGCATGTTGTTTGATTAGCTGGTAGCCACAGCTAATTTCCTTTGTTTTCTTTCTCAGCTCTTCCCTGAAGCGGCAGGGAAGGAATTCCCAAGTGCTCCTTCCTGGGTTCAAAGGGTTGTTTTTTGGTTTTTTTTTTTTTGCATTTGGGTGGTGGCAGCATTTACCAAACCAAGGTCAGAGAAAAGCTGTAACCTTGGGAGTGTCATAGAAGCCTGGAGTGGCCAGTATTAATTTTTTAAATCCTTGCGGGCCCCCACTTCTGCACTCGGAGTGACAGAATGGGGATTCAGACTTGACAATATCATTATACTGTTTTCTGTTCCATCTCTTGTTCCTTCATATCACACCTCAGTTGTTCAGTCTTCACCATTTATCATATCACTTATTTTTTGCTATTATATTGTTCTACCTCTCAGAGAGGTAGAGAATGTATGATTCTGTGCCAATGTGCTCAGAGTCCTCCTCAAACTAGAACACTTGATCCTAGTCATTATATAGTACTTTAATAAATTACCTATTTGTTACTTGGCCTCTCACTTCAGATATTTGGATACAGAAAGTGTTCTCCATTGGAATTAGTAGTTAGCAAAAAAAGAAAAAAAGTCACTGTTAGTACATCAGCATCTCTGGTGGGCTCTCTCTTAGTAATTTGGAGATTCAGATTCTAGCCTAAAACATAACTAAGGAATTCTAATGTTTTCCACATATATAGCATCTTTCACTGCAAAGGGGCTTAACAAACTACATATACTTCCTCACTACTGAAATGCAGCCAGCTCTAGGGCAAACAACAGCATCTGTTTAAATAAGCACTGAAATGCTATACAACAGCTGAAGACAGAAGATGAAGATCACATACTGTGGAAACTGCAAGAGGAACTCCGGTATGAAGAAAGTAAATCCAGAAACTGGAATTTGGCCAGGACATCAAGGTTTATGCCCCTACTCTTGAGACATTCCATAGTTTCTTTAATGATAAATGGCCAGCACCTTGATTTTACATCTCAGCTGAAAGACATCATCTCCAATGTCTTACCATCATCCCTTCCTGCAGCAATTTGGAGTTACCTCACAGGACTTCCATTCAAGAATTGATCAGGGTTAATTTGTTATATCAAAGCCAAGGTTAATATGACTTCACGTATTCAAAACACAGAGCAGTCAGGGACATCTGAATCAGAAGTAAAATACCAGAGCATAATGGAATTCAGTTTTTCATTGCCATGGGGTTCAAATAATTACTTAATACAACACTCGTTATATATTCAATTAAAATTGTCAACCACAAGCGCTTAGAATCACAAACCTGTCCCAACTACATTCTACAAAATGAAAACCGGTTTACTAGATATCAAAAAACATAGTTGGAAAATTGACTCATGTATACAAGTTATTTGTATTAGAACATACAAGACACACAATGCGCTCCCTGGTAAAAACCCAGACATAAATTGCCTTAATGCATGCAGCACTTAGACTACAAACCAAAATCTCTTTCCATGGTCTAATCTAGTACTGTATTCTTTTGTTGAAAAACAGGAATATAAGCTACATAAAGAAACTCTGAGGACTTGTCCAAAGAATACTCCAATCTACCGAATTCTACACAAATTGCTGCGTCCAGCCAAGCTTCTGTAACCATCCCACCATTCAGAAACCTCACCATCTTCAAAAGTAAGCCCACTTCCACTGTAAATTAGCCTATTCAAGCACCACTGTCTAGTCAATTTCCACTAATCAGTCCCCTGCCTTTATTTAAAGTATCAGTAAACTGTCAGATATTCTGACACCAGTAGGGGGGAAGATCCTCATTACCATGCAGAGCTCAGACTGCAGCTTAATTAGTATCATAAACATCCATAAAACAACAAAAGGTGAGAGGCGGCGTATTAAGCTGAGTTCCAGTTCAGTGACTTCCTACCTCTACACGCACTGATCTATATGCTATATTTTGGGCTCCTTCCTTCTGTGCCATATTCTTGTCTGATAGGGTGCCAGATTCACAGTGTATGGCTCATACTGTGTTAAATTAGTAGCTTGGGCGGTGTCTATATGTAAAAAACCCATCTCCCCACTGTTCACAGTACAGTGGGCTTCATAGTACGCATTAGAAATTTTGCTGAGTTTTATGACATAGTAATTAGAGGTGAGTTGTGCTGCCACCTGGTAATTTAGCTACCTACAGACACAAATGTAATTTAGCAACCCAAGTGACGAAGGTATTTCTAGAGCAGTGGAGCTTCTGCTTCCTTTAAAAAAGAATAACCAGGCATACAAATTTGCAAAGAGCTAGGGTATAAGGCACACACAGGAACTTCCTGCAGCACAGCCCGAGCCAAGCATTTTGTAGCTTTACCAGTGGAAAGACATTTATTTCTAAAGTAGCTAGAAGTCAATAACTTCCTATGGGTAGAAGTAGCTAATTGATGTTGCTGCCACCTATGAGCCAAAGTAAGTAGTGGGTATCCTATTACTTCCTAGCCTACTTCACGCTGCGGATGGTATTTCACATTAGCCAACTCCAGACAAGTTATTCTAGTTCCACATCTTTTTATTGCTGCTCATAACTTGTTTCAACAAATAGCTATACATTGCAAAATAGACAGAAATATTGTTTTAAATATTGGCACTGGCAAAATAGATCCTCCTAGCCAAAAGAGTTATATGGGCACAAAGAAGAGGGTTGGTTGGAAGGGAAGGTGCTTTAGAGTGCATGCTCAACCCACCAGAACCCCACTTATGTGACAACAACAAACATGAAGAATAGTACAAACTAGGAGAGCAAGAATCTTAGTATGATGTAGATTTAACTTCTGTGCTGTATTTTGTGACCCCTATTTCCTGATTAAGTATTGCTAATTCACAAAAACAAATACGGGTTGGTGTAGATGCGGAATTGTTAGCTTTCATCCACCTGGTTCAAATCTAGCCAGGGTTGGCCTGGAAAAAAAAGGCACTGTTGCTTGGTGGCCTTTGTGAACTACATTTATGGAACAAAAAAATGTCCACATCACAAACATCACCACAACGGTTGGTGCTAACCGGTGCCTTTATTGGCCATCTCAGGTGAGTGTCTCCCTGTAGAATTGAATACTCTGTCACCAACAAAGGATGTCTCTCTAGATAAGAGCTGAAGTGTAACAGCATGGCAGTGTGAAGGAAATTTGCATTGCCAATACCTGTGCCATGCCCAGTGGATTAAAGTGGTGGCCTCCAGAGCTGTTAGCTCAGCATCTTTAACAAGCATTGAAAATCCAAATACAAGTGAGCTATCTACCTTTGCACATAGAGATGGATTATTAGAATGCTTCATACTGAGGAGGGTGGGAGGTTTCTTAATTCTGAGTGGTTGTTGGTAGTAGCTTCCTAACCCATCATTCGGGGGAAGAGGAAAGAGAAAGGACCTTTGAGCATTTAATGGCTATAAAAATAATACTATACCATTAGATAGCACAGAACACTTCTTAAAAAAAAAATTTCACAGAATCTCACAATACCCCATGTCCTGAGGCACTTTCACCCTAGGGTGCCTCCTCCTGGCTGCTCTGGGCAATTAGCTCCTTCCAGGTCTGATGCCCATTTCTGCCACTCATTTACATTATCCTGCCACCTCTCTCTTACTGCAACACTAAGTGCTCTCTTTTTGTGGGTGGGCTCTCCAGCTATCTCACGAAAGTCATTCCCTTTAGGGATAGCAAAGTCCTAGCTGACAACTGTCCCATGCAGTCTTCTACTCCATTGCCCACTCTGTACTACTGGTAGGGGAACCTAGGGCTGCCCTCTACTCCAGATTCCAGTCCAGGGAGCCTATGTCTAGCAACTGTTGTCTGCTTTCTCCTAGACCCTCTTGCTATTTCCCTGGACTCCCTCCCACATCTTCTAGCTCACCCATCTCTGGATTTATCAGTCTAAACTCCCTCCTCCCAGACATACAATGCAGACTACTGAACTCCAGAGCCCTAAATACACCTCCCTGGAAATAAGTGCAGACTACTTCCACAGCAACCCCCTTTGGTTCCCAACTTCCAGGCTTTATACCAGCCCCACCTGTTCCTTATCAGCTGGGCTCCATCATAAATCAGCCTTCCTAGCCCTAACTCTCCTTCAGGTATAGCCTAAGAGGTTAATTAACCTAATTTAACTTGCTCTGCCTTGCAGGGTAAGTCAGTATTATTATACTATTTGATGAGCTGGGTCAACTGAGGCATAGAGAGGTGAAATGACTTGCTCAAGGCCATGCAGCCATGTCAAGGCTGGGATTGGAATTCAGGATTTCTGACTCCCAGTCCTCTACTTTAACTCTACTTTTTCCCAAGTCAGTGCTATGGTTGTTTATTTCAGGGTGCTAGGCAACATTAATACCGTTCTTGAACATTGGTCTTCTCTTGACAGATAGTAGCCCAGTGACTCTGGAGCCACACAGATGATGCTAGTGCTTGCTCCTTTTAGGCATAGACTGATAAAAACCTAATTCAAAGCTTACTGAAGTCCATGGAAAGACTCCACTGAGGCTGTGGATCAGGCCCATAAAGAAAACCTTGCAGTGTCCATGAGATTGGGATACCTCTCTGGAGTAGCTTGGTTTGATGGAATGCATCCCTGTATTCACTCCCTAAACACTATTGTAATAATTGTTGTACAAAATATGCCTTGTGAAGTATCTGAAAATGCATAACTTGCTGATCAGTAATATCATGGTAAAATGTGTGTAGCAGCATAATGTGTAAAGTTATAAAATTCCTCTGTATGATTTTAAAATCCAGGGTCAGACTCACATAGCACAAAACTGGTCAAACAGACCTGTCTTGTTTTACTTTGCATTTAAGCAGTAAACAGAGTCATCAAGTGGGAAGGAAGACAACAAAAGAACATCCTTCCGGACTCTTTGTCTCCTGGTTCTCAGCTGGAAATACTTTTCAAGAGGGGGATTGAAACTATAAAAAGGAGGGGCAGACACTCCCCAAAACATCTTTTCTCTCTCTCTTTCTATCTCACTCTTTGTACCTCAGAAGACAAAAGAAACAGCTGTTGGACTCTGGGGAAGGGGTCCTAACTAGAACAGTTTGGTTAATAATGCTGTTGGAAGCATGTGATGCAAAACTATCCTTTGAACCTCATATAATCTGTCAAATTTAGCATTAGAAAGTATTTTATGTTTATTTTTCTTGTAACCACTTCTGACTATGTTGCCTATGCTTATTCTCACTTAAAATCTATCTCTTTGTAGTTAATAAACTTGTTTTATTGTTTTATCTAATCCACTTAGTTTAAATTAGAGTATCCAGGTAACTCCATTTCGAGTGGGAAGTTGAATATTATTCCCTTAAAGGACTAATGGACTTAATACATTTGGACTGTTCAGGAGAGGGCTGGGCAGTACAAGACATACATTTCTGGGAGAAAATCTGGGACTGTTGAGAGCTAGGGTCTGACTGAAAGGATGCAGTCTCTCAAAGATATCTGAGAATTAATTAGCATGCTGTCAAGCTGTTTGTGAGTGGTCCTTGTTGGGAGCTACAACGGTATGGTATTGCAAGACACCTCAGTTTGCAGGGCAAGAATGACACAGCCCTGACTGGTCTGGATTGCACCGCAGTAAGTCACACTTGGGGCCAGATTTTTAAAGGTGCCTAGTCAGGCACCTAGTGTGATTTTCAAAAGCTCCTTGGTGCCTAACTCAAATTGACTGTTTTCTTTAGGGTCCTGTGTCTCCAGGCACCTATGTACCTCTAAAAATCTGGCTTCTGGACTAGATCTCTCCTTGGTGATCTGCACCTGTGTTTAACCTATTTGACTTTGAGGAGGCTTGGAACCTGCTATACATTAGTGGTCAAAAGTGGTGAGTCAGGGAAAAGAAACTTCAACCAAATTGAAAACAAAATGTCTGGAAAATTGAAATGACAAAGTAGCATTAGTAGCTTGTTCCAAAATTAGCAACATGTGCTGTTATGATCTTAATAAAGACAGACACAGGTTTTTATCACATTCAAAATAAACTCTTTTGACTTCCTTAGATTCAGCACATCACATGCAGCTTAGAACCACTCTGCAATTAATGATCATTAACAGTTACATAATAGGCTAATATATGGCTGGATCCATGAGGATGGTACAGAATCTTGTCCTATGGGACAGTGCAGTAGTTCAAGTAGACCGAGGATAGTGAAATGAGGTAGGTATCCAGGGGTTGGAGTAGCACAGGAAAGGAAGAGGAGCTCACCAACTTTGGGATCAGTTATCGTGGTGATTCAGTGTCACATGGTGATGCAAAATTGTGCCAAGCTGGAATGTAACAAAAAGGAAAGGAAGAAGAGAATTACTCAAATGAAGCCCATTTCTCCAAGGCTCAGGGATTTTTGGAGAGGGACAAGATAGTGGTAGTGCTGTTTCAGACTTGCTGGTGACAGGTGGGTAAAAGCTTCTTACGGTTTTTTGATGGTAAGTTGATAAAAACAAAACCATGAAACTGTAAAGTGTGTGTGTGTGTGGGGGGAGAAGCTCTGTATTCCACAGCCTTGAAGACATAGCTATAGTTGATGAGATGCAAAAAGAGCCATTTAAAACCATATCCTTGTAGCTTCCCGCTCCCAGCCTGCTGATTAATGTAATTAGGGCAATTTCTGATCCTCTTCCTGATGAGCTCCTCATGAGACAGCACCTTCTGTTTGTGATGGACAAGGGTAAAATAAATTCTTCCCCCGACCATCTCTGTCTTGCTTCTCTTTCTAACTCACTAGCAAATGTTTCAGAGTGGTAGCCATGTTAGTCTGTTTCAGCAAAAAGAAAAGGAGTACTTGTGGCACCTTAGAGACTAACAAATTTATTTAAGCATAAGCTTTCATGGGCTAAAGCCCACTTCATCAGATGCATGCAGTGGAAAATACAGTAGGAAGGTGTGTGTGTGTATATATATACAGAGAACATGAAAAAATGGGGGTTGCCACACTAACTAACGAGTAATCGATTAAGGTGGGCTATTATCAGCAGGAGAAAAAAACTTTTGTAGTGATAATTAATTTGCAAACTGGACACCATTAAATTAGGCTTGAATAAATACTGGGAGTGGATGAGTCATTACACAAACTAAAAAGTATTTCCCCATGATAATTTCCCCCCTACTGTTACTCACACCTTCTTGTCAACTGTTTGAAATGGGCCATCATGATTATCACTACAAAAGATTTTGTTCTCCTGCTGATAATAGCCCACCTTAATTGATTACTCTTGTTACAGTTGGTATGGCAACCCCCATTTTTTCACGTTCTCTGTAGATATATATCTTCCTACTATATTTTCCACTGCATGCATCTGATGAAGTGGGCTTTAGCCCACAAAAGCTTATGATTAAATAAATTTGTTAGTCTCTAAGGTGCCACAAGTACTCCTCATTCTTTTAGCTAATGTTTGTAAGTGACTTGGGATTATTAATTATTTTGTTCTGTTTTCTGACTCTTCTCCATTTTCCTCCTCTGCTTCCTTTCTTTCTTGTTTCTTCCCTCTCCCCTTTATTTCTTGCTTTCCCACAAGCTTCCAATGCCACCGCCTTCCTCTCTGTGTGCACCCATGGCTCTCCTCTTCCTTCTGTCCTTCTGGTTTACTTACTGTCTCTTTTCTCTGCCAGTTCTCCTCTTACTTGACAGTTTCTACTTCCTTCTCTGCTCTGATCCTTGCTTGGTTCTTTCTGCTTCTCCTCTGCATCCTCATTTCTCCAAGATTTATATCCACAATGTGGGAGCTCTGCATATCCAGTCGGCCCGTTACCTATTGCCAGGGGAACAAGGATCTTCTAGATCCCCATGCATTTGTTTCTTCTAGATCCTCACACATTTGCTTTTTGTTGACTATTTCTTCCAGATCCCAAAGTGCATTATAGAATGGTGCAGCTTCTGCCTGGACGGAGGATAGAGAGCTCCAGAAACTCCTTATCGGGGCAGCTAGGATCCTAGCAGCTCCTCCTGCCTCACACATTTAGTATCTCCATGGTGGTATTGTACCATCATCTCTCCAGGCTGAGCACTAGATGAAAATGCGTTCCTGGCGGCAACGAGGAGGGACAGCCGCAAGAGTGCTATAGCACCTACATCTTTGGGGCATGAGTCAAGTCTGTCTTGGTATTGATTGAGTGAATGAGGAGAGAGATCTGTTTCTTAATGGCCGTTGTCATTTAACAATCTCCTTGGAAATTCTGACAAATGATTCTGGTGCTAACTGTTGAAATTCCTACATCAATTCAGTAGAAAATGGGCACTTACTAAACAAATGTCAAATCACCCTCCTATCTGCATATGTGCCAGTCTTCTATAGACAAAGAGCATTGGTAATTGACGGGAAAGCAAGACATTAAAATTCAAAAAGAAGCAAAACTTCCCTTTCCTTTGGTCCTTTGATTCCGTCCCAGTACAGCTGAAGCGTGACAATGCAGAACTTTCATTTAAAAACAACAGCCACAAAATATCCTTTTTCAAAATTTCATACATTCTGCTTCTGTGTGTTGTGGAGTTGTACCGACTTTGTGGAGTCATTGCAGCTGCTTGTAAATGATGTATGAAAAGAAAAATTCCTGTCCTTCCAGTGCACTGAGAAAATTCCGTAATCCCTGCTATGCTGCTTGCTTATATTAAACTCAAACACAGCCAGGAAAGAGCTTGAATGCAAAGATTATTAGCTTTCCCCCACCCAATTACATCTTTTGCTTCTTTAGAGGAGATTTATTTGTCTCTCCAGGTGTCCCCTTATCTCCCTCCACCCTAGCTGTAGGATTTGGACAAGAAATATACCGTATTTATTTGTTTTAAAGAAAAGTTTTATGACTATTTTTTACAGGGGTTGGGTGGGGTTCTCTCTCCCCAATAACACAGGCAAGATTTCCTCTGTGTACCAATCCCACTGTCAGAATGGTTTCTGGAACAGTTGCAATATCACGGAAAGATGTTATGACAGTGATCAGGAGCCTAGCTGAGCTGTGTCCCCATTCAAAGTTCAACCCCTCCTGGTTTGATGGCAAGCACAAACTGTTAAACCTGGCACTTGATGACTAAGTAGTTAGAATAGAGCACTCTGTGCCTCTGTGATCTCTCATTTATTTATTTATTTTTAAATCCTGTGTTCTATCATAACAGCACCCAACTATTGTAGTTACACTGTGGTGGACTACCTTACTTTTAGACTATTATACTAGCACTTCTTTAAATGCGGATAAGATAGGTACCCCATGCTGCTTGCATATTGTTAATCCTGGGATTAAATTATGACTGATGAAGCCAATGGGAGTTTTGCTGCTGAGTTCAATAGGGCCAGGATTTCACTCCTGGTCTTCTCTCCACCATCTGTTTGGTTTAGGCAGGAGAACTCAACTATACTTCTCAGCAGTTAATTTTCTTTAGAATACTGCCTGTTAATTAACGAAGCACCAACATTGCACAAAATACTTTTTTCAACTCACAGTTGCTCATAAAGGGGAGTTGAGTGTGGAACAAAAAACTGTTCTCTTTTATAAATCACCTAACCTTTCATGGATTCTTGGTTCATGGGACCTGTGCTGCCAGCTCTAGTATGCTGTACCACCACAGATTACCTTACTTTTTCTATGGGGATAACATGTTGACTCTTATCTATAATTATGGGATGGATTAGATGAGTTACTGAGAAAAAAAGTATCCTGGCCCCAGCTGAAGTGAGATGTAAGGAAATGATGGACTAGCAGCTCTCCTGCTATGGAAAGGGATGGATTTTTAAAGCTCTCAGATGCTGGATTCTTAAATCTCTAAACAGGTTCAGAATGCCCATGTCCAGGAACCAGGGGCTTGTGTGTGTGAGGTATACTTTGTATTTCTGCACACAAAAACGCTAAAATGGAAGAGAAGTCTGGGACATCTTCCTCTGGGCCATCGGCATTAGACTACTGCATTTTGGCAGCATGTTCACAACAAGCCACGTAGGCCGGCACTGGGGGCCAGCACAGGGAGGTTATACTCAGAAGTCTTATGGAATAAGCTGCCCATCTTGAAAGAAGCCCTCTCTTAAAATGGGGGCTCAGCCACAAACATCATCTTTAAAATAAATTGGTGCAAAGTGGTGCATATGAGAATTAAATTCAGCAGCTGGATAAAAAGAAACCAGAGGGTAATAACCCATACCAAGCCAACTGCCGAGACGAAAATCTATGCTGTAAATCCTCCTCCAATACTGCTTTTCACTACCTTCCAGCTGCCCCTTACCATTATTTCTCTCCACCCATCACTGGGATGGGAGAGCACCTGCAGATGATGACGCTTAGGCTATGTCTACACTACCACCGGATCGACGCTCCAGCGATCGATGCACTGGGGGTCGATTTAGCAGAAAAGTATCCCAAAATACTACATGAAAGTCACCTATTTGATTCCCCATGGGCTTCATTGCTCCAGTGCAGTTCCAGGTAGCTGGGATGGCCCACTATGTTTTGGTTTACAGTAGTCTGGAACTGCTAATGCAATTTGAGGGGGAACTGACTATAAGAAAGGTTTGATTAAGATTAGTTAGGTGCTGTGTGCTCCTCTACTCCTGCTATTTGGAGTTTTATTATTTGTATTACAGCAGTATCCAGAGGCCCCAATTGGGATCAGGGCCACATTGTGCTAGGAGCTGTATAAACAGTCCCTGCTCTGGAAAGCGGATGGGCTGCATCATAACACCAGTTTGAGTCTAGCCAGGTCTGTAGTGACTGAAAGCTGTCTGTTTATCTCTTTATCTGTTCACGGGCCACTGTGAAGTGAGTCCAAGTACCATAAGAGCTCAAAAAAACCCACCAAAACTAGCTCTAATTGTCTATGGCCCTTCTTTGCTTCCCAAGGCCTGTAGGGCTGCTCTAACTCATACTAGGGGCTGGGTAGGCCTCTCTGCACAGTCTCAGAATACAGGGAGAGGAGAGCCATTCCTCATGCCTGCCATGAGCACTGGAATGCAGTAACGGAGAATCAGGCCCTGGTGGGCTTGTCTTCCCTAAGGAAAAGGTGCATTTTAAACATGTCAGCTAACACATTAATCAAAAGCTCTAGTGTAGACTAAGGCTGCCAACCCACCAGGATTGTCCTGCAGTCTCCAGGAATCACAGAAACCCTCTGCCAAGATGCAGAATTTGTTGTGTCTAAACCATCCAAGGCAGATAAGATCAATCTTTAATTAAAGATTGTCATGTGATGAAATCTCCAGGAATATGTGCAACTAAACTTGGCAACCCTAATAGACAAGGCAAGTTGTAGTTGTAACATGGGTTAGCTGTTTCGGTAAACATCAAGTAAATCCTGTGGATAAACAGCAGACTTGGATCTGCACTACTGTCTGTCCAGCATCTTTCACAGGAACTAAATTACCTTCAAAATTGGAAATGGGGGATTGCAGCTGGCTCTAGAGCAGGCCCTCTGGTCTGCTGTATGAACAACTCTTGGCAAGTTGTGATACTTTGTAGTAACATTTTTTTAACTGAAGCAGCCAGCTCTCAAAAACTCTCCCTGCAACAATCCTGATACCAGTCAGAGAGATTTTCTGTATTAAACAGAGTACGTGTCTTACAACCATTTGTCTGTGTTCGCAAACAAGGGGTCTAGCACCATTGAAGGCTTGCGCCTGCAAGGCTTCTAACAAGATAAGGTGCTAAGAGAGACAGGCATTCTGGGTAAAGGTCAGGAAGTTGCTCTTGGTTTGTGAGAGTGAATTAACCATGCAGCAGTGCTGGGTAAATAGCTTGTTGTTTGAGTTCCTCTGTGCTTATTTGCAGCGTGACACATTTGATCTTTGTACAGTCATCACACACAAATGTGCACAACACTCTCTGTTTACAGAGCCAAACGTAGGCATTAAAAAGAAATATAGACAAATTAACAGTGCCAGATTAGTCAAGGGCTAGAGTCAGCCTTTTCCAAGCTGTAGCCTTAGGCAGCAATCTCTCATTCCCAACTTTAACTTCATCCCACACAAGCCTGAAATCACTGTGGTTCAATGGCTAGTGCACAGGACAAAGAGGCAGGATTCCAAGGACTTGGCCAAGAGAGACTAAAGGGAGGCCAGGTACAGAACCAGTTTAAATAAATGTATTGTACACAGAAAACATGCATGAAGAGATTGATAACTCAGAAATGGTATAACTTCAAGCCACTAATCGGAAGGTTTTGCTCCTGGCTCCGTCACTCATCTGCTGTGTGTTTTTCAGAAAGTCACTCACCACATCTCCATATGCCTCATTTTCCTGATCTAAAAAGCCTCCCCAGGTTTCGGATACTGTTTGGCTGCGGTGGTCTTGTAAATCATGCACATAATCTGACTCCTGAAACCTAGTCTCAGCATGGTAACATGCCAGATTCCTGTCACTGCTCTAGGACAACAATTACTCATCTTACCTAAAGAATCAGGAACCTATGAGAGAAGGTAATTTGTCTGACACCTGCAGAGAGAAGCCAGGAAGGGCTACTTAAGATTGCATATACTGCAGGGAGTTATGGAGCAGACAGGAAAATATACCACATAACCCTATATCTGATGTAGAACGCCACACTGTTTGCTATTGCCAGCATACATAAAAGGTATATACTCATTTCAGATATTTTTAAAGTAGCATAGAAGAAGCACTAAAGCAGGTGGCAGCTGTCTGACGTAGTGAAGGTTGAAAAAATTGGATTTTATATATAAAATATTCAAGACACATAGTTTTGATTTGCTCTTCTCCATTTGTGTGAGTGTGTCTGCTAGTGGAAAGGTGACTGGGATTCCCAGCGTTTCCTGTTTCCTTTATAGAATTTTCTGATCAGTTCTACCAATTGTCTTCATTCTTCCTTTCAACCCCCCCGATTTCTTTTAATAAGAAAACAATGCCACTACATCTTTTCCAGACTTTATAGATTAAAACAAAATAAACCCTGCCTGCAGGGCACTTTGTTTTTAATCATTCATCCTCATTTGCTTTATGTATTATGGGTGACGGGTGTAAGAATACTATGTAACTTTAGGTACTTACGACAGTCATTATTACAAATTGCCTGGAACTTTTGCCCCCCAAACCCAGAATCTGCCTCTGCCCATTAATGGCAAACACTGCTATTTAATAGAGCTGGTAGGAAAATTTTGATTGTTTTGAAACTTCGATGAAAAAGAAAAATTATGTGAAGTCTTTTGTAAGATTTTTTTCCATCCTCTCTCTCCATTTTTTAATGAATTCTACAGCTGGATGGGAAATATGAAAAATCACCAAATTAAAAACAAACAAAAACACAGAAAAAATCACTATGTTGTTCATAGTGATTTTTATTTTTTATTTTCTTCCCATCTCTAGTGTTCTGTATCTCAGTTGCCTTTCCCAGTGTGAAGCAAGAGTCTATCATCAGAGCTTGCCTGGATGCTATTCTGAACAAATCACCAGTGAGCATCTCAAAGTCCTGAAAAGGCGTGAGGTATATTTTTAGGATTAAACATTAGGAGGTGTTGAAAAAGGGGTCTGGAGGTCAAGACTCCTGGGTTCTGTTCTCAACTTTGGCACTGATTTGCTATGTAACCATGGGTAAACCATTTAACTTCTGAGCCTCAGTTTCCCCAGGGCATAATAATACCTAAGTCACAGAGATGTTGTGAAACTCAATATTTACAAAGCACTTTGAGATCCGTTAATCAAAGGGTTTATTCAGTGTAGGTGCTAAATATTGTTTTTAGCAATAACCCCCTAACCTACATATCACAGGAAGACGGAAATGACAAAATAGAGGAAGAGAAAAAAGAGAAATTAACTAATGAATGGAAATTGCCCACTGCCACTGTGTGTAAACATACTATCAGGGTTAGGTGCAGGATTCTTACCTTCTATTGCACCTGGAATCCATAAAAGCTATTCCTGCTGCTGCTTAGCATGATAAAAGGTATCAAAAGAGCTCAATAGTTCAAGGCCACTGGACAGACACCAAATCAAGGTGTGATACCAACACTATTCAGCAATATGTAGGAAGAAAGAACCATTTCCCCAACTTTATTTTTAATTGTTGCTCTGCTCCCTCCACAGACCACATATTGCAGCATAAGTCTCAGTTACCTGCCCTAATATTACGTGCCCTGTTGCACGAGTGATTTATGCCTCACATGCCAGTAACTTCGCACAAAGCTGGATTGGTATCTGAAATCCTCTTGGAGATTCTTCATGTGATGAAATGCTCCCCACAGGCCTGGATGTGCTTTAAATTGATGGATGGAACCACCCAATGCTGAGATGAAACATGACAGGGATAACAAAGCCAACACAAGCTCCCCTCTGCCCATGATTTCTAAACTATTCATCCTGATTTCCCTGCTGTGAAGTCCTCTCTGAGCTGGCAATTGGCACTAGCAGTTTGTCAGGCTCTGTTTTTAAAAACCTTTATCCCGAGGCACTGATGCATACTAGAGCAACCCTGGTAAGTGTGGTTTATAGTATCACTGTGGTTTGACATGTTAGAACAAGCACAGTGACTCTCCTGTCACCAGTGATTTTTTGGAGGGGTGGGGGTGGGAGTTGAATTGGGAATGATACTTGATCCAGATTCAAGTATCAAACTATCCACCCATGAAACAGTATTGGTTTCCCATTAGGAGAGGGGGCTGAATACTAAAAAGTGTGTTCATAAACATTTTATTCCAAATAGCTCTTCAGTTCAACCATGCCACTTTTTATTTGCTGTTTGCAAAAGTTTACATGCACAAATTTTTGTGCTGATCTCAATCTAGATGCCCATATGCTCATGTGAGCAAGGTATCTGTGTGCTATTCACTACAGGTGAATTTCACTTGTGCACAAGCCTAGCCTAAGGCCTATGCCCAATTTAAATGTTCACAAATTAGGGCTAGATGCTGCATAAGCATTGTGCTGGCCTTTTGCACAAGAATGAGTTTCACCCTGATTTTTCTTCTGCTTAAAAAGGAAGCAATGTATTACCATGAACCAGATCCTCAAGTGGCTTAAATCAGCAGTTGAGATATGGTGACTTACACCAGTTGGGAATATAGCCCCATATGTCTCAGATAACCAGTTGTGTAGTGAACAGTCAAAGCAAAAGGTGCATAATCAATCCTCAGGCCGTAAATTGTTCATGCAAATGATTCTGTGACTGCTTGTGAAACGGTGAGCACATTTGCAGCTCTCTGCCTTAGTTCACAAATCATTCACAAGCAAAAAATGTGCTGGAGAATTTATTTGTGGCACAGAACTTGAGCAGCTCTACCCATTAGCACAATGTTTTCAAACTACACGTGAAAAGACTGTCCAAGCTATTCAGTCCCACTTTGCAAAACTCAAATATTTCTGCAAAAATGGCCAACCCTTTCCCGCCCCCATTTTTTCTATTTATCAACCCTGTTTGCTTCCCATGCCCTCTAGCACACACTGTGAAAATACTAGAAACTTGAGTCTTAAAGGCATGGGTCCTGAAACCACCCATGTTCTACAGGACCTTGTCCCCCAGGTCATACCTGTTTATCTAGCCACTCCTGGTGGGCTTGCAGTGTCCCCTGAGGCTCTTTAGGCCGGCCGGACAGCAATGCCATCTTTTCCAAATCCATGTGTCCCACAAGTCTCTTGGTATTTGGGTCTTCTCCAGCTAGTAGGCCTGAAGATACTCTGGGACTGGCTCAGCAGGGAGTAGCAGGAACAACCAGGTTGTACCTCAGCAGGGTGGAAGAGGAGGACTGAAGGCTCTCTGTGACTGTTACACCAGGGAAATCAGGTGAGACTCAAGAGGTTTCAAGGACCTTGTGGAAAAAAATAAGGAAAATTTTGTAGTTGTTACAGTTGAACTGGTCCCTTGAGGCGTCCCTGATTTTTGCCTTGTGTAAAACATCGCTGAGTGCTGTGGATGGGGAGATGGGGTGGGAGAGGGAGAGAGGGATGGGTAGATTACTTGTTAAGACTCCTAAGGTTTTTGCAGGGACAATTCTTTTCAAAATTCTAGAGTTTGGTTTGCTGTAAAATGAAGCAATTTGTCACTGAACTGAAGCAAAGTGCTTCTGACCTTTAGCAGGGACAAGACACACATCAAATACTAAATGTTTTTACTGTCTTCCCCTCCCCTTTCTTTATTATAAAAATACTACAAACCATACACAGAATAATCATTTAGAAAAACAAGCAGCCAGTGAGGGCTTTCTGCAAAGCTGGATAGAAACCTTCATGTTAACAGCAATGTTACAAACAAGCTGTAACAACCCTGAAGTCACTTCCTCGGTATAATTTCCAGTAACATGAGAAGATCTGAACCCCAGCCTTCAGGTGGCTAAATGATGTTGCTTAGCAACAACAAAAACAACACACACACACGACAAGTTGGGGTTAATTCTGCACATTTGTGATTCAGGGCAATATTTCTTTCTCCTTCTCTGCTTTGTGAAGGGAACTGATTTGGTGACAGGTGTACATGCTATTTGGTATTCTTTTGAAATAATAATAATAAAAAGGGTCCACATAGATAGGTACACAAGTACATTGTTACAGCTAAGAATGACAACATGAAATATAGCAGCCATTTTTCTCTGGAGAAGAGATGCTTATACATTTACTTGGTCCAAAGTATCTCTCGCTTCAGCAATACATCAAACTGTGCAGCCCATCCGTCTGAATCAATTAGAAATTACTCACCAAGTAAATTACACTGAAAAGCTTTGATTTGTTACCGGAGTTTGTTACTGTTCTCTTCAATCTTAAAAGACTGAAAGCAAAAAAGTAATAACATGACAGTGATAGTGAAATGTAACTTTTATTGAGATAGATGGAAACCTATTTGCTACAATATTTGCTTTTAATAATTTAATTTTTCAAACACTGCAGAGAAAGCCATAAATATTTGATTATGAAGCTTTTCCAATTTATGGTACATTAGTCTGCACTGGTTGCCTATCTTTTCAACATTCTTATATATCACTTAATAATTCTATCAACCGTGTGTCCATAACCAGCTCTTAGTTTGCCTTCTAATTGTGTTTTTTAACTTTCATCCACTAGGATGAAGTAGGTTTTCTCTGACATGCACTTCAGGCATTGAAACAAATTGTAAAATGACGACTCCCTTTATAAAAATATTATTTCATTATTGTTTAGATCTTTGATGTTGGCTTTAATTTTTATTTTATTTTTCTATAAGGACTTAATCTTTCTTGGATTAAAGTCAATGACAAAACTCACATTGACTCCAACAGGAGCAGGATTGGGTCCCTTCATTAGCAATTTTCACATTAATCTTTGCAACTGAGGTTTGCATGGCATCTAGGTTCTAGCAGATTTTGAAATAGAAAATTTCTTTTTAACCACAAAACTTGGTATGGCCAATATGAATAAGAATAGTATATGAATAAAAATAGCACATGCAGTCTTTCTGGGCTCTGATAACATTACAAGGGTATAACCTAGTTGCTGGTTTGGATCAGAAAGAAATTTTCCCTTTGTATAATTAGATGCATTTTGGGGGTTTATCTGCATTTGGACCACCAGGCCTTGGCCATTTTTGGAGCTGTAACAGCAGATTAAACAGACCATTGCTCTTTTCCAGTTGTTATTGTCTTATGTGTGGAAAGCAAGAGTGTGAGTTTCCTATTACTGCTTTCCAGACAGTTTCAGCTATGTCCAAGTGTAAACAGAGATGAGCACTGAAACAGCTTCTACATCAAGGTCCTTAACAGACAAAGAAACCCGCAATAATAATAATAATACTGCTAATAGTTCAGAATGGTGGTTTTCCTGTACTGCAGAAAGACATTTTTGTTCCTCACCTCAGGAGTGGACTCTACCGGCTTCTGTTGTGCTGCTTGGTTGGATGTTAAACTAGGATACTTTACCGATGCCAACTGCAGATTTTCTAGTAAGTTACATTAATGTCCAGAAAACCTTTTTGACAAATAGGGTGTCTTCAAGCTGAATTACTTTACCTAGTACCTGGCAAAGACTTCTGGAGCCAGAGAGGTCAGCAAGAGAAGATTAATGTCCTAACATTCCTGACCCTGAGGTCTTAACTGAAGATTAAAATAAGTAATTTAGCATAACATACCTTCAACATTGTAAATGGTTGCAAATGCACTCCAAAAGCATTTCTGACAAAAGGTATCCTAAGTAAATGTCAGCTCCTAAGGTGAGTCAGTTCTGAAGAAAACGGCTTAGAAAATGAAAGACAATGCACATGAAATCAGACAGGTTGAGATCTTTTAAAGGCTGGTAAGTAAATGACAAATGTAGTTCAAAGAGTGCAGGTGAAGAATGAGTCATTATTAATGACCAAGGGCATTGGTTATTGGTACTGAATAGAAAAAAACAATTATTAAGTGTGAAGCTTTACACTTGTGGAGAGTGGAAATTATATGCAATCCCTGCTAAGTGCCTGATTTTGCTGCTAGAAAATCCCTCTGACAGAAACCCACTTCAAAGTAAACTACTTCAGAATTTCTGTGCACTGTTGGATGCCTAACCAAAGGTCGCTCTCCCTCTCCGTGTGTCTCTGTGCATCATTTTAGTGATTTTCTTTTTTTAAGTCCCCCCCCTCCCCTTTTGCAGTTCACACAGATTTTTCTAGACCTCAAAGGAGCTAAACTGAAAATTGGAGAACTGGGTTTGGGCTTGAAATGCAAAAGCAGGTGCCTGTAGTGATTTAAAATGAGGATGTTTATTCACTATAGACCTTACCCTGCAACATGCTGGACTCCCTCTAGTGCCATTGAACTTAGTGCATGTGGAGGGGCTGCAGAGTATCAGCCCCAGGTAGGAACCATATTGGGAGCTGGATTTCAATCCCTCCAAACTCCTTCCACGCAGAGACCAAATACTCCTGAGATTTACCCTTTCTCACATTCTACAGCAACTTCTCTTAAAGCCTACTAAAAATCTCTCACCGTGGAAGGCTTTTTCTTAAAGTTTTGGAATTCTCTTGCTTTAACACCTCTGCCTCTCGATGTATTTATTAATCTACTTGTTAGTTGGAACAGTATGATACCGAAACCCAGTCAAATGCTGAAAAGGAATGGTTTCCCACGGTTCACTCTTAAAATTCCAGGAATGGAGAGAAGCACAAGAGAAGCAGCCATGAGTGTTATGAGCAGAACAGAAGGCTTTGTAGAGGAGGTAACATGCACTCTCACTGCTGTTTTGTTACTTCAGCAGAAACCAAGTACCAAATCTCCTGGGATGCCGCTAAGCTATACAGGGCATAAATCTGGGGGGGAGGGAGGAGGTTAAATTGCACTCAGGCACTCCTCTGAACCTGCTGCAGTTCCATTCACAGTACTTTGTAGGAGCAGCCTGAGAACTGCTCTAATTTACCCTGGCTATAGTGGCCTCAAAGGACTGAAAATACAGCTGAGGATCAGTGTAATTCAGGGGCATTCTGGCAACATTCCCTCCTCCTTTTGACACTGCCAGCAGGGAGGGCGATTGGCTTAGCAACCTCTACCTGGGCAAGGATCACACTTACACTGCGTGGAGCCATCAGAACTGTCCCTGCATGCTGGGAGCTGCTTTCTGCCTGCGGAGCCCATATCCTAGAATCATAGAAGATTAGGGTTGGAAGAGACCTCAGGAGGTCATCTAGTCCAACCCGCTGCTCAAAGCAGGACCAACCTCAACTAAATCATCCCAGCCAGGGCTTTGTCAAGCCTGGCCTTAAAAACCTCTAAGGAAGGAGATTCCACCACCTCCCTAGGTAAACCATTGCAGAGCTTCATCACCCTCAGAGTGAAATAGCTTTTTCCTAATATCCAACCTAGACCTCCCCCACTGCAACTTGAGACCATTGCTCCTTGTTCTGTCATTTGCCACCACTGAGAACAGCCGAGCTCCATCCTCTTTGGAAGCCCCCTTCAGGTAGTTGAAGGCTGCTATTAAATCCCTCCTCACTATTTTCTTCTGCAGACTAAATAAACCCAGTTCCCTCAGCCTCTCCTCATAAATCATGTGCTCCAACCCCCTTATCATTTTTGTTGCCCTCTGCTGAACTCTCTCTAATTTATCCACATCCTTTCTACAATGGGGGTCCCAAAACTGGACACAATACTCCAAATGTGGCCTCCAGTTTCCACCTCTAGAACCACACTCGTTCTCCTAGCAGGAGTGCTTTCTGTGGAGGGAGAGGAAGGAGTTAGATTTGTCTGTAGGAGAACCGTAAAACAACATCAAAAAATGAAGTCCATGAGAGAACATACAGTGGCACCTCTAATAGTCTGCACTGAAATGAACTCAAAATGATGCCTGCCTCTAACAGACAGCAGAAGATGAGAAAACAACATATGGCAGACGTTAGACATATTGCTTAATGCACTACTGGATGCACGAGCACGGTATAAGAACCTCTATAGAGAGTCCTCAGAGATTTAAAGATCTAATACATAGAAATCAAAGTAATAACAATTACATAGCTAAGTACACAACTATTTGGACCCCAGAAATATTTAGCAGAGACAGGCAAAACGAAGGGGTTTTAGTCATTTATACACCTAAGAGGGACTGTACCTCCAAATGCAGTCTGGCATGTTATTAAAGTTTTGGGCATAGCAAGGAGCAGCTGGTAGGAAGAGTCACAGGAGAGAAACAGGGAAAAGGTCTTTGCTCTGGAAGTATATGGTCTGAAGGCAATCTGAGCCAACCAGGCTGCAGTTTGGGAGGTTTCAGAACAGGTCAGAAAACTAATACTGGCTTTCTGTGAGATGCTGTAATTTCTCACGGAGACAGTGGTTAAACTGTTTTCTGTATGAAAAGATATTTGAAAAATAAATCCAACTGTTTTTGCTGATGTGAAATTAAATTTGAGGATGGACTCACAGCTGCTATGAAGAAATGAAAACGTCTGATCCCAAAAATATCAGGTTAGGAATAGGACTAACCTCTGAGGTTCTGGTCTTTGGGGATGCTGGAAAACTCTTTAAACATTAGAAAAAAATCCAACAGTTGCCTGAAGGAGAAGTTACAAGTAAATTGTATTGTGAATCCCAAAGGTTGCCAAGGCCATCAGAGCAGGGAAGAGGGGGGGCCTTAAGGAAGTTGAGACCAAATGAGGGCATTCACAGGCACTTTTTTACGAAGCTTACAGGAAGCCCTGGCCAATAGAATAAGCCAAGTTGCAGAATTATACCTTCTGGGTTGCAAAGGCAGAGCACCAACACTTCTTATGCTCGGAGGTCAGGCTGAATAAAAGTGGGGAAGATGAGAGGCCAATGAAGGCAGATGAATTCCAGCACTGAGTAAAGGCAAACACTCCTCTCAACCTGAGGTTTGCACATGACTTATGCCCGTTGACACAAGATTTAGCATATTCTTTAGTGAGGACTACAAGCACTTATCTAATACAAAAAGAAAATAATTTTGATGCTTATTAAAAACATTGACCTATATGTTATCTTATAAAAGATGTTAATGTAACTCTCCCTTCGAACAAGCAGAGTTCAGTTATGGAATGATTTTTTGTCCTGCAGATAAGGTCAGGGTTATGTGACATACTTGTCTACAAATCGTTGGTGGGTCAGGGATGGGACTGATACAGTGTTTGCTTGCTACCTCCCATCTTCAGAACTACTTAGCCATATTCATCCCGATCATTCACTGAAATCTGTTGGGGTTGATTCTGCTCTAACTTATATCAGTGTGTAAAACTGAGGCAAGCAAGAGGGGAATCAAACCCAACGTGCCTATCATGGGGATACTTCTGAGAATGACATCAGAGAACTCAAGGAAGGAGAGTGTTATATGCTGAAAAATGCCTTCCACATTCAGACCAAGACACTGAATCAACTGCAGTTGAATCCTCAGAGAATCCATGTCAGATTTTACAAGACCTACAGAATACACTGGTCTGGCAGGACTTTGGGAGTTTTAATTAGGACTATGCAGACAGGACGCCAGACATGTTATGTTCAATAAACCAGTAAGTTTTTACATCAGTAATGAGTCTTAGAATATTAATGTAAACCCGTCAGAAGTC
The DNA here is from genome assembly GCF_965140285.1 of Lepidochelys kempii. Taxonomy (NCBI): domain Eukaryota; kingdom Metazoa; phylum Chordata; order Testudines; family Cheloniidae; genus Lepidochelys; species Lepidochelys kempii. The sequence continues at coordinate 65,702,310 of NC_136388.1, forward strand.
TGAGATCCAACAGTGGTTACCCCTACTTTCATGGTGGTAACAGAGATATTACTAACCTTAACAGCATAATGTTTAAAACACTATGGAGGAGCAAACATATACTTTTCCATGGGTTAATATAATCAGCAGCTGGTAGATTTCAGAGGATTATCTCCAATCATTTAAGGAGAAATTTCCCTTGTGGGCATAATAAAAATGGTTAATATGTTGCTGTTTTATTCAAGGTGAAAATTTTACTTTAATCACTTTCAAATAAATGTGAAACTCTACTATCACTCCCTTTTAATAACGCCAAAGAAAATAATTCACAATAAATCTAACATAATGAACACAGCATGTTCATAGAGAACCAAGTGTTCTGAGTTTAAGTCCCCTTTAATCCATAATTCCTTTGGAACTACATATTATATCCACATGCATACCAAAAAGAGGTTTATGATTAATTTTATTTTAATGAATAATAAAAGAATTGACGATGATCTTACCCAAAGATATTTGTCTTTTTTTATATACATGAAGATTTTATTGTTGGATACTCACAGTGAGCTGGAGCACTGCACACTAACTAGGATGGTAATAAGTTTGCAGTCATCTAAGCAATGTGACTATATAAATGGGTTGAGCTGGCAATAAATGCAAGCTATGAGTGACCCCAGATTTCTTTGCTTATCCATGCTGATCTATGAAGGCTACTACATTTGGTACATACAGTCTTAGAAAAATGGCTCTGGAAGAGAGATCTGCTAGGACTAATTCTGATCTCACACAGGTGTAACATTGTTGATTTTTGTTACTTCTGATACAAAATTATAATTGGGCTCATGCTTAGTGACTAGAAATCCTGATTTCCATTCCTGTCTCTGAGCCAGCTCCTCAATTGATGTAAAAGTCAGTGCGGTCAATAGAAGTTAATGGAGCTATGCTGATTTACACCAGCTGAGGATCTGAACCTTGGACTCTAATTCTCTGTATGACCTGGAGTCTGCTTTTCAACAGGGAGGGGCAGCTGTAGTTCCCATTTACTTAAATATGGGCTGGAGTTGCTCAGCATCACAGTATGATTATGTCATTTCTGGGAAGACTGCTACCACAATAGCCTCCCTGCATAACCAGACACTGTGAACACTGACTACAAATGCCTCACTCATAAGATTGGTGTGCAACAGATGATGCTGTCCAGGATTGTGGCACTAAGTGGGTAAAATAGCATCTGTCATTCACTTGCTGCCTTGAAGCCTTTCTTACTCTGAGGCGGCTCTGGCTCATCTTTTCATGAAAATCACACAAGGGAAAGGAAACTGTGCTGCAGAGATACTGCCTCACAAGGCGGAAATAACACTGTACCCAACTAACCTATTAATTAAAACCCTTTGGTAGCTGTTAAGTGCCATGGATAGAAAGACTTCTTTAGTCAGAACTCCTTGGGATCCCTTCCTGAAAATGCCATCACCCTGTTACTATAACTAAAATTACATCCCCTCCACTATCAGCCGTCTCCCTTAGGACCAGAGTTGAACCTCCTCTCAAAACACTGCAGTGAGAATTACTTTGCAAAAATGATTTTAGACTCAATTTAAGCAAGGACTTTCATACTGCAATGAACTTTCCCAAGAACATCTATATATAGCAACTGACTTGGTTCATCACTTCCTCTACGCTCCAGGCTATGAATTCCAGATATTTAGATACCAACATCCAGCTGGATTCTGCCACCAGTTAGTCTGGATGTAACTGGGAGCTGGTTATGGCCCATATTCCTCAATGGTCCTTCTGTTGGATCATGTAGTGTTGTCCTAAACCTGCATGTGTGAGGTCAAACCTGTTGCCAAGGAAATGAATGTGATGTCATGAATGGCTCATGTGAGGACTTTACTGTAGGTTTAAATCCAAATAAACTATGATGGGTTCGAAATCAGGAAAGACGTTTTAGACACAAATATCTGCCATAATTAAATAATATGCTAGCATTGATAGGGTTGATGTTGTCAGCTTGGGCCATTTAAAAGTTTCTCCCAGTATGAAAATCCCACTTTAAATTAAAGCACCAATGAATTTATGCAAATGAGGACAGTGAACTTCTGAATCAAAACTTGGAGGTTACTTGTTTTCCAGTGTGTTGCACTTTTTATGTTGCTTGTTTGCTTTATTACACAAAAAGCGAACCTGAGATCACCTCCTCAGTACTACACAGGGAAGCATGGCCCATCCCTTTGTGGTACTGAGAGACCTCAATTACTTCTGACTCCAATGGGAGTTGAGGGTGTTCTGCACCTTTTAAGATCAGACTCATAATTTGAAATGAGATGAGAAAGTGTGTGTTGGGTGAATTAGTTAATATTTCATTGTGAACAACCAGCTGGCAACCCATTGTTAGTTAGCCATCTCCATATCTAAAAGAGCAACAGGCCGCTGATATGTTTGTCCCTCACCTCTTATAGACAGGGGCTGAATGGACAGTGGAGGGCCGGAAGACTGTGTCATAACAGATTATGCCTATACTCTCTTTTTCTTTAAAGAAATGAGCAAGAAACTTTGTTTTCTATTCCCCTGTGAATAGCCAACCAATAGATCCACAAGTTATTCAGACCTATAACTACCCTCCATCCAGCCCTTCCAAACAGCTTGTGGGCTGCTATGGTTATTGCCATTTCCAGAAATACCAGCTCCGAGAGACGCACTTAGAGTCTGTAATTTCACCATCAGCTATTTCAGCGCTGCTGTTTCACCTTCACTGGTTCACTATCAGTTCTTTCACAATCACATTATAGCATCTGCTATGTCAGCACCATCTGTTGCAGCATCAGCATTTAACCATCAGCTGTTACACCATCTGCCATTGCAGCATCAGCACTACAGTACTTTTTAAAAAAACCTGAACCCTCTTCTTTCAGCCTTTCTCCCACTACTGTACCCACCATTCTCCTGGGCAACATTTTCCCCTACTCAGTCAATTGACTTCCCCACTCTCACCATGAAGAAAATAAATTTTCTTGTAAAAGAAAACAATTGCAATGAACCATTCCATTCCACGAGGTGAAAGTTACAGACTTATTATTATGCTTTGATCTGGTTTCCTCTGACACTTGCTATCACTACCTCTGGTTTCAAGGCCCGTCATTGTGAGAGTAGGGTGAGTGCTGCTGACTGTTAAATGAGAAGTTAAATGTGGGTTAGTGACAAAATTTTCCTATAGCATATTGCCGGAGATCTTGGGCTTGATTCTCTTCCCCCTGACAACACATGTAATCATTTTCAGCTCTGGAGAGCGAGTGTGAAATATTATTCACACTGTAAACTCTCTGGGGGCAGAGACCCATTTCATTATGTGTACAGTGCCTAGCATAATGGGGCCCTGGACTCTGATCGAGGCCTCTAGGTACTGCCACCTTGCAGATAACAAACAACAGCATTGAATGTGTGTATGTGCTGCACCTTTTGGAGATGAAGCACACAAAGGCACTTTAAGCCTCCTTTGTGCCTTCCTTATTCTGGGCTATTCAGGGGGTGCCGGGGCCTAAGATGTAACTGAGGCAACCAAAATTACAGCAGCCTATCACCCGCTGCCTATATGCAGCTGTTCCACTCGGAATTTCCACACAACTACGTGCTGCAAGCTGACCTCTTCTCATTCCTGACATACCCATCCTTCCCCTGGGGCTACCCGCAAGCTGGGGTCTGTCTAAAGCCACAATACACAACACCTGTGCTCGGAGAATTTTCCTTTGGTCAGCTAACAGAGTTTTTCAGGCCCTTTACACAATCCCTCCCTACTGCGATTTGTTACCCATGTTGCACTCACTTTGCACAGGTGTAAATGGCTTACACAAGCTGAAAGTCAGTGGAGAATCAAGCCCTTTGTGTATACAAGAGAATCCAGGGAGCTCAGATAATCTGCTAGTTTCTGTTGGATTTATCACACACCATCAATTTCTTCTGGAGGTGTAGGAATCTCACACGCAAATGATGACCTGGGTCATTGCTGTCTGCTCTCTTGCTGGTAACTGCAATGTGTGTGCATGGTTTAGATCATGAATGAGTGAATCTGACTCCTGTTAAGTTTACAGCAATTATTTTTCAAATCCACACCACGTAAAGGGTGTCAGTTTCTTTTGCCTCACTGCAAAATTCGTCAAATGCAAATTTTGTCAGCTTCACTTTGGGTGTGAAATTTCCCCACACAGCTCCTGCTTATCTATAGAAAGCTGTAACTGGAAAGATATCTTTCTGGAAAAAAATAATGCTGTGCACAGGGGCTTACATGAGAGAATCATGGTTAGATTAACAGGAGTGTTGTAAGAAAGACATGAGGCGTAATGCTTCCATGCTACTCAGCACCGATAAGACCTCAACAGGAGCACTGTGCTCTGTTCTGGGCACCACACTTCAGAGAAAGATATGGACAATTTGGAAGAAGTCCAGAGGAAAGCAAAAAATATGATTAAAGGTCTAAAAAAATATGACCTATCAGGAAAGATTGAAAAAATTGGGTTTGTTTAGTCTGGAGAAGAGAAGACTAAGGGGAGGGGTCATGAATGCAGTCACTAAGTACATAGAATCATAGAATATCAGGGTTGGAAGGGATCCCTGAAGGTCATCTAGTCCAATCCCCTGCTCGAAGCAGGACCAACCCCCTGCTCGAAGCAGGACCAATTCCCAGTTAAATCATCCCAGCCAGGGCTTTGTCAAGCCTGACCTTAAAAACCTCTAAGGAAGGAGATTCTACCACCTCCCTAGGTAACGCATTCCAGTGTTTCACCACCCTCTTATGAAAAAGTTTTTCCTAATATCCAATCTAAACCTCCCCCACTGCAACTTGAGACCATTACTCCTCGTTCTGTCATCTGCTACCATTGAGAACAGTCTAGAGCCATCCTCTTTGGAACCCCCTTTCAGGTAGTTGAAAGCAGCTATCAAATCCCCCCTCATTCTTCTCTTCTGCAGGCTAAACAATCCCAGCTCCCTCAGCCTCTCCTCATAAGTCATGTGTTCTAGACCCCTAATCATTTTTGTTGCCCTTTGCTGGACTCTCTCCAATTTATCCACATCCTTCTTGTAGTGTGGGGCCCAAAACTGGACACAGTACTCCAGATGAGGCCTCACCAATGTCGAATAGAGGGGAACGATCACGTCCCTCGATCTGCTCGCTATGCCCCTACTTATACATCCCAAAATGCCATTGGCCTTCTTGGCAACAAGGGCACACTGCTGACTCATATCCAGCTTCTCGTCCACTGTCACCCCTAGGTCCTTTTCCGCAGAACTGCTGCCTAGCCATTCGGTCCCTAGTCTGTAGCGGTGCACTGGATTCTTCCATCCTAAGTGCAGGACCCTGCACTTATCCTTATTGAACCTCATCAGATTTCTTTTGGCCCAATCCTCCAATTTGTCTAGGTCCTTCTGTATCCTATCCCTCCCCTCCAGCGTATCTACCACTCCTCCCAGTTTAGTATCATCCGCAAATTTGCTGAGAGTGCAATCCACACCATCCTCCAGATCATTTATGAAGATATTGAACAAAACCGGCCCCAGGACCGACCCTTGGGGCACTCCACTTGATACCGGCTGCCAACTAGACATGGAGCCATTGATCACTACCCGTTGAGCCCGACAATCTAGCCAGCTTTCTACCCACCTTATAGTGCATTCATCCAGCCCATACTTCCTTAACTTGCTGACAAGGATACTGTGGGAGACTGTGTCAAAAGCTTTGCTAAAGTCAAGAAACAATACATCCACTGCTTTCCCTTCATCCACAGAACCAGTAATCTCATCATAAAAGGCGATTAGATTAGTCAGGCATGACCTTCCCTTGGTGAATCCATGCTGGCTGTTCCTGATCACTTTCCTCTCATGCAAGTGCTTCAGGATTGATTCTTTGAGGACCTGCTCCATGATTTTTCCAGGGACTGAGGTGAGGCTGACTGGCCTGTAGTTCCCAGGATCCTCCTTCTTCCCTTTTTTAAAGATTAGCACTACATTAGCCTTTTTCCAGTCATCCGGGACTTCCCCCGTTCGCCATGAGTTTTCAAAGATAATGGCCAATGGCTCTGCAATCACAGCCGCCAATTCCTTCAGCACTCTCGGATGCAACTCGTCCGGCCCCATGGACTTGTGCACGTCCAGCTTTTCTAAATAGTCCCTAACCACCTCTATCTCCACAGAGGGCTGGCCATCTCTTCCCCATTTTGTGATGCCCAGCGCAGCAGTCTGGGAGCTGACCTTGTTAGTGAAAACAGAGGCAAAAAAAGCATTGAGTACATTAGCTTTTTCCACATCCTCTGTCACTAGGTTGCCTCCCTCATTCAGTAAGGGGCCCACACTTTCCTTGGCTTTCTTCTTGTTGCCAACATACCTGAAGAAACCCTTCTTGTTACTCTTGACATCTCTTGCTAGCTGCAGCTCCAGGTGCGATTTGGCCCTCCTGATATCATTCCTACATGCCCGAGCAATATTTTTATATTCTTCCCTGGTCATATGTCCAACCTTCCACTTCTTGTAAGCTTCTTTTTTATGTTTAAGATCCGCTAGGATTTCACCATTAAGCCAAGCTGGTCGCCTGCCATATTTACTATTCTTTCGACTCATTGGGATGGTTTGTCCCTGTAACCTCAACAGGGATTCCTTGAAATACAGCCAGCTCTCCTGGACTCCTTTCCCCCTCATGTTATTCTCCCAGGGGATCCTGGCCATCCGTTCCCTGAGGGAGTCGAAGTCTGCTTTCCTGAAGTCCAGGGTCCGTATCCTGCTGCTTACCTTTCTTCCCTGCGTCAGGATCCTGAACTCAACCAACTCATGGTCACTGCCTCCCAGATTCCCATCCACTTTTGCTTCCCACACTAATTCTACCCGGTTTGTGAGCAGCAGGTCAAGAAAAGCGCCCCCCCTAGTTGGCTCCTCTAGCACTTGCGCCAGGAAATTGTCCCCTACGCTTTCCAAAAATTTCCTGGATTGTCTATGCACCGCTGTATTGCTCTCCCAGCAGATATCAGGAAAATTAAAGTCACCCATGAGAATCAGGGCATGCGATCTAGTAGCTTCAGTGAGCTGCCGGAAGAAAGCCTCATCTACCTCATCCCCCTGGTCCGGTGGTCTATAGCAGACTCCCACCACTACATCACTCTTGTTGCACACACTTCTAAACTTAATCCAGAGACACTCAGGTTTTTCTACAGTTTCATACCTGAGCTCTGAGCAGTCATACTGCTCCCTTACATACAGTGCTACTCCCCCACCTTTTCTGCCCTGCCTGTCCTTCCTGAACAGTTTATAACCATCCATGACAGTACTCCAGTCATGTGAGTTATCCCACCAAGTCTCTGTTATTCCAATCACGTCATAGTTCCTTGACATCACCAGGACTTCCAGTTCTCCCTGCTTGTTTCCAAGGCTTTGTGCATTCGTATATAAGCACTTGAGATAACCTGTTGATCGCCCCTCATTCCCAGTATGAGGCAGGAACCCTCCCCTCACAGACATTCCTGCCTGTGCTTCCTCCCGGTATCCCGCTTTCCCACTTACTTCAGGGCTTTGGTCTCCTTCCCCCGGTGAACCTAGTTTAAAGCCCTCCTCACCAGGTTAGCCAGCCTGCTGGCAAAGATGCTCTTCCCTCTCTTCGTAAGATGGAGCCTGTCTCTGCCCAGCACTCCTCCTTCATGGAACACCATCCCATGGTCAAAGAATCCAAAGCCTTCTCTCCAACACCACCTGCGTAGCCATTCGTTGACTTCCACGATTCGACGGTCCCTACCCAGGCCTTTTCCTTCCACGGGGAGGATGGACGAGAACACCACTTGCGCCTCCAACTCCTTTATCCTTCTTCCCAGAGCCACGTAGTCCGCAGTGATCCGCTCAAGGTCATTCTTGGCAGTATCATTGGTGCCCACGTGGAGAAGCAGGAAGGGGTAGCGATCCGAGGGCTTGATGAGTCTCGGCAGTCTCTCCGTCACATCGCGAATCTTAGCCCCTGGCAAGCAGCAGACTTCTCGGTTTTCCCGGTCAGGCGGCAGATAGATGACTCAGTCCCCCGGAGGAGAGAGTCCCCGACCACCACCACCCGCCTTCTCCTCTTGGGAGTGGTGGTCGTGGAACCCCCAACCTCAGGACATCGCATCTCATGCCTTCCAACCAGCGGAGTCTCCTTCTGCTTTCTCGCCCCAGACATATCATCTGGTCCACTCTCCGCAACGGTACCTGTGGAGAGAACATGAAAGCGGTTAGTTACCTGTGTCTGTGTTACTGGAACCCGGACATTCCGCTTACCTCTTCTGGAGGTCACATGTTGCCAAGCTTCTTCACTGGCCTCCTGGCTCCTCTGTGCAACCTGCTCTACGTCTTTAGAGCTTTGTGCCCCTAGAAGCCTATCCTGAGTTTTGTCCAGAAAATCCTCAGTTTCTCGTATGCAACGCAGGGTCGTTATCTGTTGCTCCAGACCTTCAATCTTCTCTTCCAATATGGAGACCAGCTTGCACTTTGTACAGACATAAAAGATTGTTATAAAGAAGAGGATGATAAAATGCTTCCTTAACCACAGAGCGCAGGCCAAGGAGTAATGGACTTAAATTGCAGCAAGGGAGATTTAGGTTAGATATTAGGAAAAACTTCCTAACTATCAGGGTACTTAAGCCCTAGAACAAATTATTTAGGGAGGTTGTGGAATCGCTGTCATTGAAGGTTTTTAAGAACAGGTTGGACAAACACCTGCCAGAAATGGTCTAGATAATACTTAGTCCTGCCTCAGTGGAGGGGACTGGATTAGATGACCTATCAAGGTCCTTCCAGTCCTACATTCCCATCGCTGCTCCTTGGGCTAGAAGTACTATTATTATAAGCAGTGTTTTTCTAATTTACATTCTACTGGGCAAAAAGTAATCCTTTGGAGACCATTTAGAAGAGAAGCTGAATCGAGATCATCTAAGCACCACAAAAAAAATCTCTAGATAAAAGGTCAGTGTTAGCTGTCCTCTGATAATTGTAAGCGCAATGTGGTATTATGGTCATCACTGTCTAAAGGTGTTGCTATAGCTACCACCACCTCCAAGTCTAAAGGAGGAGTTCTTATTTAAAACAGAAAATATAAACTAGCTATCCCTGTGACTTTAAGGATGGACAAGAAAAAAATAGGCCATTATATACAGAAAGTTTACATGATTATAAAAAGGAGGTCTTTATTTTAGTGAAGGATGCATTTCTCCCGTGTATGTTTTTCTGCTATAACAATACTGGTGTAACTATGCCTGAAAGAGTGCATCCACACTGCTTTGTTTCTGCTGGCTTAAGCTGTTTACCATGTGAATTACCACACAGCATTCTAAGCAGATATTCCAGGGTGCAATGTTCTGTTGCTGGACTCTAGGCATTCGGAATTTTTCTCACAGCAGACTGTGGGATATCTACTGGAACCTATTGGAATTCTGAGGAATGGGGTCAAACTAATACACTCCCAAATTCATTTTCTCGTACCCCAGAATTCATGTGGTTTTAGTGATCCAGCACCAATTTCAGATTGCTGTCAGGCAGCCTGGAAGAAACATTGCTGAGCATCAGGATCTCAAGAGCCATTAATATGAACAACAGGCAGGTTACTAATTCATGTGCATCTTTGCAAGCTGTCCTTACATTGGAGGATGTTAACCTGATGCACGTACAAAAAGGTCCTGTTCAAAACGCAACGGGCAACCGGGAAGATGTGCAGGATAGTGCTCACCCCATGGGTGAAGGAATAGAAAGGAAACACCACTTCTTATGGGCAGCCACAAAATTCTGTCTTTGACACCTACTAGCCAGTGCAAAGTGCACTGCAGAATAAATAGACATTTTCAGTAACTGGTCTGAACCCATTTTGTTGTAATGGAGTTAACAATAGCGAGGGTCTGGCTGACAATAGCTAGAGCATTCTGCAACTGGTATAACTGCAAAAGCCATATAATCTTTATGCATTATGAAATATCCCTGTAGCCTAATTTGGATAATTTATCTCATATTCCAACATGCGTTTGGAGATGACCTGAAAGCTAAAAGCTCAGGTCCCTGATCAAACTGTGATCCAAAGTATTTTTATTGGTTTTGCTGCTTCTATATCTGCTGCTCCAATAAACATGGTTGCCATGCAATGTGTCTGGGTATTTTTAAACCCCATGATGCTGCCATGTTGAGTGTGTGTAGGGATGGCGGGCTGTGAGTGCCCCCACAGTCAACCGGGAAGGAGATGGAGCATTAAGCAGCATGGGAGGGGGTAGGGCAGGAACACGTTGGGTCCAGGGTTGTGAGATTTCACATTTCCCGAAATAAACCCTTTTGAGATGACACCATTTTGAACACACGGTGGGTAGGAGGGGGGGAGGAGAGGGTGGTAAAAGCTGAGCTGGCAGAGAGAGACAGGATCCATCTGGTACGCAGGACTAAGTTTTTTAAATCCCGCTATGCACACAGTACCCAGACATTTTTTGTAAAACAGCACAGAATACTTACTGGTTGATGTCCCACGTTAGGTTAGCTCTCTGCCTAGGTCTCAGGTGTCACCTCTGAGGCTGTCTCTTTCTGGGTCTTCAGTTTGAGTTGGGCATGCCAAAGAGAATTTGGCTGTCTGAGTAAATCTCCTCCTTGCTGGGCTCCATGGCCAGCTCGGTGTCTTTCAAACTGTCCATAACATAGCTGGGTTCCACAATGGCCTCCTTAGCAAATATCTGATTCAGCTCCTCACAGTATGCATATGTCTTGCGAGTATTATCAGAAGTCTTGTTTTTGGTCCCAGTGTTTTTATTATTTTTTCAGAGCTCTTTGACTTTGGTGCATGACTGTGCTATGTCCTGACAGTCTTTCCTTGCATTTGCTCTGATAGCTGTGTGTAGATTTTTGCATTCTGGTTACTTGTATTAAGATGGGATTGGACCTTTTCTTCTCCCCAGAGGGCCAGGAGGTTCAAGACGTCCAGATGAGGTAACACAGAAACATAGGGCATGGTTACTATAATGGACTGTGGCTATGTGAACCTGCCAAACTGGAATAGCAAAGGAGCACACCTGGTTGTTTGCCAGTATTTAAACAAAGAGGTGACATCTGCTCAAGGTGCCTCTGGAGCAGTAGAGAGCACACAGGTAAATGGACAGGCTGGTACAGGTGTGAAGCAATGTAATGTGGGATAGCAGTGAGAGGGCTGCCTGAAGTGGTATAGTTAATTGGAAATAGGGATGCATCCACATGAACCTTATACAGGTGTAACTATTCTAGGTCAGAATTATGTCACTTTCAGAGCAGATTAATGAAAGCAGGATAAGATACTAAATGAATAAAAACAAAGAACTTTTGTGAGTGGACACAGTTGATGCCAAAATAGCTAATGTTATACTTAAAAAGCTTTCCCATGTCGACAAGTCCTTAGAGTCCTGGTGACATTTTTAACATGTGAAAGATGGAGGTCTTCTGTTTAAGTGCTCTCAAAATTTGTTTACTTAGTCATTTTTGTCTGGGTATGTTGCTATGAAATAGCCCACCTATCAGTGGGGATTCAGCAGAGGGAATACTTCATCCAACTGAGATTTTATCAGTAGTTCTTCTTCCTCTGTGAATATAGCCTGATATTTCTAAGATGCTCTACAAGTGGTAACGGCTACAAATACTTTCTATTGTAACTCACCAAATTTCTCTTTCAGAAGTGAATTCACAAGTGCATTCCAGCCAATATAATCTTTTACAGCCAATAGGGTCTGATTCGTACTATTAATCATTCTAGCCTTGTAAATTGTAGACGGCTCTCTTGCAAAGTGGGAAGTAATGCTTCCAGCTGTAACACTATTAACCGAATCCCTGGTAGCTATAACAGAAATTCATGATATACAGTTTACGAGGTACCTGGAAAGATAGTTGTTCCTTGATGAAGTCTGAGTTGATCTTTGATTTCAGCATGATACAGGTGTTGTTGGAAACATCTGAAATAAAGCTGCAGAAGTTAAAGCTTTTGCAGTTTTGTGCAAAGATGATGAATGTTAGTCACTGCTGGGTTCAGTTCACTTCTTTGTTTTTTTTGTCAAAAACAGAAATAACTTGCATGTTTCTACACAAAAATATTGTGTCAACATAAATATTAAAGGATAAAGACAATGCCATTAGGGTACATTACCAGCATTACCAGGATTGCATTTCATAACTCATATTTTGCAGCTAAATCCCCACTAAATATGTCTCCCACCCACTGTTCAACCAGGATTCATTTTTCAGTCCTATTTCACCACAACTTCCTTCTCTACCTGTATGTTGTGTTGCCATCTTCACCGAAGAAATATGAGGAATATAGAGCAAAAAACTGACCATATTAAATTGGTAGACACCATATTTTAACTCTGCTTATGATAAATGTATTGGACCAGTGGATCTTTACACTAAAGATCTGTTGGATTGCCCTTGAAGTGTAAAGGAGGTATAACGTGTGAAAGTGGAAATAAGAATCAGGCCCATCATTTTACCTCTGACCAACTAATAGAGCTATGGTGTATCTATTTCACCATATTTCCGAAAATGCACTGTTAAGTCCTTGATTTTTTCCATCTTGCACCTTCAAATTTCTGTGCTCTCTCATGGAGACTTTACTTTTGTCATTTTTCTTAATCTAACATAAATTATTTTAAACTGAAAACACTGTTTTGCTCTTTGGTTATGGTAACTCAGGAAGACCTAATTTTTGGTGTTCTAACAGCAGAAGTAAATGGGAAAGCATAAGGATGTGACATTCAAGGTTAGAATGTGGTGTAGACTGTGACAGACTCTGGTCTCTCTATGCCTGTAAAACTAGAATTATATTATCTATCTACCTGAAAGGGGAGTTTTGAGGTTCCATTAATTTACTTATATAGTGGCTTGAGAAGTGCAAAGTATCATAGAATCTCAGGGTTGGAAGGGACCTCAGGAGGTCATCTAGTCCAACCCCCTGCTCAAAGCAGGGCCAATCCCTAATTTTTGGCCCAAATTCCTAAATAGCCCCCTCAAGGATTGAGCTCACAACCCTGGGTTTAGCAGGCCAATGCTCAAACCACTGAGCGTATCCCTCCTGCCCTTCACTACTAGTGCTCAGTGTGTTTACTGTGGGCTAGATGGTGCCCTTGACTTACGCAATCAAGCAGAGAAGTGAGGCCGTACCTCACAACTTGCTCTGCTGAGTAAGACTGACCTAAGTAAGACCTGAGTAAGATCTTGGGTATAGCTCTTGTGACACCCTGGTACCTCCTTATTCACCACTGTAATATAATTAGGATATGTTTTGCACAAAGTAGGCCTTGTGAGGTATCATTCTAAAAGTCTTGATCAGCTAGACATGAATCTCTCATTGGAGCGTAGGTGCTGTCGCCGTATGGGAAGGTAGGAAGTTTGGCTGTGCACGTGTTACTGAAACATGTTGAGACATGCAGCCTTTCAGGTACAACAGTAAAAAGGCCAAACAATGTCAGTGTCTTACTGAGGCAATGCACTCAAGCCCAAGGATCACTGTCTATAATAGAAACCTCTCAGAGATAGCACTACACAATGGGAACTGTCTGACCCAGGTCACAGCAAAAGAGCTTTCCAGCAAGTAGGAAGAAGATACACAAGGAGGAAATGACATCATGATGGTATCTCACTCTCCCTACAACAACACACCTGGAAATACCTGAGGAACAAAGACTGAACTGGGGGAAGTGATGGTCCCAGGCTGCAGAGCAAAGGCAGTTTGTGCCTTAAGAATCTGCCAGCCTGTTTATCATTCAGGGTGAGAATTTGCTATTTCATATCCTGCCTATCTAGTATGTTAAGCTCAGTTTGCATTTTTGTTTATTTACTAGATAATCTGCTTTTATCTGTTTGCTATCACTCATAATCACTTAAAATCTATCTTTTTCTAGTTAATAAACATATTTTATGTTTTAATCCAAACCAGTGTACATTTGACTAAAGTAGCTGGGGAAAATCTCATCTTGGTTACCACAAGTGTGCATGATCCTCTTCACATTGAGGGAGAGGCAGACCAGGTATTAAACCCATATACCAGCCAGATTTGACCAGGGCAGGACGGTACGGCTCTGGGGTCCTAGGCTGGGAGGCTGGTAGTTAGAGAGCCTGCATGTAACTGCAGCTGGGTATGTCCTTACCTGTGGGAATGCTGGTGAAAGTGCAGGCTGGAGGGCTTTGCAGCTTGTCACAGCAGCACAGTGTGAGAGGGAGCCCAGGTGGGTGGGTCAGAGGGCTCAGTGGTACCCCAGTTCCAGGTGGCACCCTGGGAGGAATCCCTCACAGATCTGGTGTAGAGCATAGTCCAGGAGTATGTATCTGGAGAGCAGTATCTGAGCTGCATGGTGCTCTACACCAGACCTATACCCAAGATCTGGGTCAGTCCCACTCACTGGCTAGAATAACTGGCCATGCACAAATGAGGAAGAAAGCTGCATTCTTTCAGGGCTATAGTAAATTTCTTCCCCTCAGATTATGAGGGGAGCAGGGGAGGAAAGTATAAGAGAATTGATGCGTGCCAGGGTTACTCATGGTGAGGTGCAGTTTAAGCACCACAGCTTCTTTGCTCAGGGAAAACCCATTATTAAGCCCTCTAATATTTGGTTACTGTAGATATAACATTGCATTCATGTGAAGCAATACGTTCCACATGGTATGAATGAAGTATTAGACCTGATGAAGAACTGTTAGGGCTGTTTATCATGCCCCATTTTCCTCCTGCAAGTCTGAAACACAACAAGCTGTTTTTCATACTTGTCTTGGAAGCTGATCCATGGAACAGGTTTCCCTCAAGAGAAAGGAAGAATACAAATATTACAATTTGAATTAAAGATAACAATTACCTTTCTCCTTTGTCTCCAGTTAAAGAGATTTGCTAAAATGGCATATACAGATGGATATGCTCCAAAAGAAACCAACTGATTCTATCAGAAGTTACCTCCTGAGAGGTGTGAATTTCACAACAGCAATACAAGTGTTTGCCACAAAGAGCAAGAACTGTGATTTAAACAGACAAATGCTTACTCCTTTTCTGATAGCATTTTCCTTGGTTCTTTTTGACATGTATAAATATCCTGCTTTACAAAAAGAAAAGGAGTACTTGTGGCACCTTAGAGACTAACCAATTTATCTGAGCATAAGCTTTCGTGAGCTACAGCTCACTTCATCGGAAACCTATCCTGCTTTGGAAAGAGATACAGAATATTATTTTAAGATAAGAATAAACAAATTTATCATAATTGAACTGACACTGATATAAATTAACTCTTTTTGTGTGAAGAGAAGGAAGTAAAGTGGTTTCCATGGTAATTCCTGTCTTACCTTTTAGACAAAGGACAGCTTGGACCTGTAAAATTAAGCCCCCTTTTACTCCTCCTTTCTCATACTTACAGAGAAACGTCTTGTGTTTTAAATCATCACAGGGACTCATCTTTTCTCACAAATCCAACTTCAAAATCAATTTCTAGGGCAAATTTGCTTTAAGTAATTATTTCAACAAGTCAATCAAAGAGTTAATGACAATAAAAATCCTTATTTTAAACAGAATGGGTCATATTGTCCTCCCAGTTATCAGTTATGGGGAGTCGCATAAGTATAACTGAGAGAATTTGACCCAACAGATTGAATTCCTCTCTGATGCAGTGCTAGTAACTTCATTGGAGTTGTACCAGGGATAAATTGGGCCCATTGCAAGTTCAGCTCTTTCCCACCCTTAGGATTATTTGTGAAGAGTGTTTTTATAACCGGTTTCCAAACCCAACCATTGTGCGTCATTATGATTTTCTTTTGATTCTGTTACCAGGTGAACAAAGAAATGCATACAGCTGTGGCACAGGCTCTCAGACTGTCAGCCGTGGGGTGTTTCCCTGCTACACATTTGATTGGTAGGGGACACAGTGGACTTTGGCAACTATTTGAAAAGTTACATACAAGTTTAGATCTAAAATTAATTGGGGATTAAAGTAACTAAGTAGCAGGTTAAGAATAAACGTGTTACATCAGAAATCTATTTTCACTGAGAAAACCTTCACTGTAAGACAACATTTTATAATTATGGATCAGGTCCTCAGCTGGTATAAATCGGCATAGCTCCAGTTACTTTAATGGTCAGTCACTTCAGTGTAGTTCTGCTAATTTACATCAGCTGAAGATCTGACCCTGTATGTAGAGCTCCATTCTGCAAGCTCTCAATGTGTGGCTCTCTTATTGAAATCAGCGGGAATGGCATGAATGGAAGTCTTGTACAATTTCTCCCATATGGCTGTGTAACTGTCAGTGTACATACTGTATAAATACTGATAATTTAATAATATGAATTATGTTGGAAGCTTCTTAAAGACACAGGCCCAGATCCATGACTGTGGCTGACGAGCACAAAGCAGAACTCATGATGTGGAGGTGCAAAGGTGGCTTTAAAATGTCTCAGTTGCTTATTTTACTAACAAAACCCAGTGTCTACTGCTGAATCAATATAGCTATGGGAGAGTGAGTTGGATCCTCTCCATTCTTATGCATCATTGGTAAAATTGTTGGCTACATTCAGATTCTAGAATCTTGATAATTGGTGACCATGTGAGACACAGTAGAACCCAGATTGAACTTCAGAACCCAGGTTGAAATTGCAGGGATTCCAGTTACAAAAATAATCTATTTGACTTTCAAACTGAGCCAATTTGATAGGGAACTCACCTAAGAGGTAACAATTATGGAGATCCACAAGGTAACTCTTTTGAGGCTATCTAACAACTAGTAGCTTTGCTGAGTACATTCAGCTTCTCTGTTGCATGCAATATACTACACGACTCCTAAAGTGTCTTGCTCTGGCACACAATGATTCTTGCTTAAAATCTGGATTGTCTTTACTTCATTTGTTCCAAAGTCCTGGGCTAAAGAACACAGGGAAGCATTGTCCAAGACATTACAACAGCCTGGTGTGATTCATTGCAAAAGGAAGGAGGGAAACTATATATGGTAGTTAACAAAAAGAAGGAGGGAACTGTATATTTTCAGTCTCCCTTGTTTTTTGCCAGCTTGTATATTATTTTATCATCCAGTGGGAAACTCAGAATTTGTTTGCATTGCTTGCTATGTTCGACAGAGCTACCTTTATGTAATCTGAACCAGGGAAAGTAATGGGTCATATGATTTATGTTTTGCAGCCTGTGCACTGCAAATGCGTGTGTGAAGGCACGGCACCCTCCATAGCAGAGGTGCGCAAACTACAGCCCGCAGGCCACAAACTATGGCCCCGGGACCCTCTTGCCCAGTCCTTGAGCTCCCGGCCGGGAAGACTAGCCCCCGGCCCCTCCCCTGCTGTCCCCCCTCCTGCACAGCCTCAGCTCGCTGCGCCACCAGCGCTCTGGCCCACTGCTCCTCCTGGGCAGCGCGGCAGCGTGGCTGGCTCCAACTGGGCAGTGGGGCTGCGAGTTCCTGGTGCTCTGGGCAGCATGGTAAGAGGGCGGGGAGCCCGGGGGTCCTGGGAGGAAGTCAGGAGACACGGAGCAAGGGGCAGTTGCATGGAGCGGAGATTCTGGGGGGGCGGGACCGTCAGGGGGATTGGATACGCATGGGAGTCCTGTGGGGGGGGGCTGTCAGGGGGTGGGGGTGTGGATAGGGGTCGGGGCAGTCAGGGGACGGGGGGGATTGGATAGGGGGTGGGGTCCCAGGAGGGGGTGGTCAGGGGACAAGAAGCAGGGGGGGTTGGATGGGTTGGGGATTATTAGGGCAGGGGCCAGGCTGTTTGGGGAGGCACAGCCTTACCTACCTGGCCCTCCATACAGTTTTGCAACCCTGATGTGGACCTCAGGCCAAAAAATGTGTCTACCCCACTCTGTGGTCAGATGGAGCATTGCACAGAGCTCACTTAGTCTGGTGGGGCAGTCAGTCGACCCCCTCTTGCCTGAGTCTCTATGACAGTCTCATTCTGGGCTTCGCAGGGTGTTAGTTTCAGTCCCACTGCATGCATGGGTTTCCCTTTATACTTGACAGGGTTATCTGATCCTGGTTCTCAGGGGGTCTGAACACCTCTTTTGGTTCTTACCACCTGATTGAAGAATTGGTAAGAGAACCCCAGCCCACCCATGCCACTGGGTTCCAGTCCGGGGCCTTGAAACTAGGCTGGTGGAATTAAGCCTCAACAATTCCTTCTGCTGTGCCCTGAGCCTGTTCTTCTCTCCCTTGGGTCTGTAGGCTTCTCCAGCCTGTTGATCCAGTCATCCCATCTCTAGGGTTTTTTTCTCTGGGCAGCTTCTCACCAGCTAGTGGGCAGGACTTTCCTTCTCCAGCCTGCTTATTTCTTGGCAACCCCCTTGCTTCTCAGCTCTTTTATTTTCCCAGCCGCTGTGAGCCTGCCAATCAGTGCTGGTGAGCAGTTCCCGCATTAACCCCTTGGTTGCCAGACCAGCATGGGCTATATACACCCCATGACACAGCTCAATGATCATACTATGATTTCAGACAAATAAATTGTTTGGAAACTCTGCGGGGCTTGTTCAGTTTGTATGACTTCTTTCCTGACCCATCTCTTCTGATCTGCATCACTATAACGCTAATAAAAAGTGTCCTTGGCTTTTTGTTTAATGAATATGGTCACCCAAGAGTTATTGGACATGCATCTGTTGAAAATGACCTAAAGGAGAAGATTAGGTAATAGTTTCACAGAATGGCCTCCAAGATATTCTGCAGCGACCCCAGGGGGAAGAGAAAAAAAGGCATGGAAATATAAATGGACTCTAGTGCACTTCAGATTACTTTTAAGACTCTCTTGTTTGGCATCAGCTGTTCCTAAAACTGTGTCCTGTAGTTTGCTACGAAGTACACCTAGCTCTCAGTCCAATTTAATTGCAACTCTGGCATGATAGGACCATTCCCTAAAGAATTGGAGGAGGGAAAGGAGAAAGCATATTGCAGTCATTCATTCCACCTCTGCCTAACAAGGATGAGTGGCCCTCTGATCTGCAGTAGAAAAAAGTTAAGAGCTCAAAGTACTATTGCAAAGAGCTGTAAAACTACTGGGATTGCAGAATGCCCACAAAGGGCAAAGGAAGAAAAACTGTTTGGGTCTGCGAGCCGCCACGAGAGGTTTTGGGAGGTATTTCTGGCTCACGAAAGTCAGTTCTGGATGGCTTCAGGGTAGTTTTCCAAATACCAGCAGGGAGGAAATGACCAGGAAAGGAACAGGTTCAGAGAGCCTGATTAAAGTGATATGGGCCAGCACTGACATTTCACTGAAGCAAAGGATGGTCTTGTGATTAAAGCAGATTAGTCAGGAGATCTGGGTTCAATCCCAGCGATGCTACAGAGTCCCTGTGACTTGGAGAAATCTCATAAACTTAATTTGCCTCACTTCCCCATCTATAAAATGAGGTTAATAGTGCTGCTTTCCCCCCACCCGTTGTGTGTCTTGTCAAATCAGGTTGTAAGCCAGACGTGATGCATGAGGGAAGGGACGGCACACATGGACTGAGCATTCTCAGCATCATCTTCTGAAGCCACTACCTTCACTCTGCCCACCACTATCAGCAGGCACTGGTCATCTGTCTTGTACTCTTCATGGCAGGGCCTCTTTCACACTCTGTGTACGTACAGATCCTAGCACAGTAGGACCCTGATCTCAGTTGGGGTCTCTAGGCAGTGGTGCTGGAACAATTTGTATAGTGGGGTTGCTGAGAACCACTGAACCAAACTGTAAACCCTGTATATGATGGTAACCACTTCATGCCCGAGGGTGCGGCAGCACCCCCAGCACCCTTAGTTCCAGCTCCTATGTCTCTAGGCACTACTGTAATATAAATAATAGCAAGTTTAGTTAATTAAAAGACATCCCTCAAAATCCTGACAGTCTTCCTTTTAGCCCATCATCCCCCAGTTTCCTCTGTCCCCGCAGTCTTGTCTCCCGCTGCACTTTTCCTTCTTGCCCCCAAAGTAATCCTCACATTCCTGTGTTTCCATATGGTCTCCTGCCTTGGCCACAAATGGTGAATAGCAGGCACCTATCTTCTCTGAGGGCACCTTGGTTTTAAACTCATTGGAAACAAAGGGAGATGGAGTCGGTGGCCATCGTTACTCCCGCAGCCTCACTTCCATGTTCAAATGGTGGCATCTTAGTGAGGACAGCCTGGCTTCAGTCCAGCTGAGAACAATGAGAGATGCCATTTTTAGCAAGGGTAAAAATCATAAAAATGATGTAACTTTTCTTGGTATCAATATAAGCAGCTTTAACAAATACACCTAAACCCATGACAGCTGTCAACTATTTAGTGGTCATGGCTGATTTAGAGGATGTAATTATGTCTGCCAGCTGGTAACCAGAGGCTAGAGTAGTTGTCACCGAGCAAAGAACTTTACTAGAATAAGGAAAACAGTATTACCCTTAAAGCTATACTTGTCACTCTCCCCCTCTCTCTTTAGCTCATTGTAGAGCTTCTGTCTACTACTTTCTCCAGCTCCTCCTTGCCTGGTTTCCTGATACAGATTTAAAGAAAGAGTATGCATAACCTTGCTGTTTCTGCTGGAATTTTCTGTCTGCATATCTTACTGATTTGGTGCATCACAACACCACTGCAGAAGAAATCCTGGAGGTGCTCCAGAAATCAATCAAGCATCAATTTTTTTTACAGGAGCTTTCAGAAAAAAAGCTCCAGCCTATTCTTACTGTACTTCATAATGTGATAGATATGCTCAAAAATCTTGTTTCACCTCAAACTCCTTCCTTTACTGCAAGTACTCTTCAGCAAGTGTTATGTTCAGATTAACTTCCCTGAAAATGTCATGAAATTAGACAAAAGGAAAAAAAATAGAAATCCAGGCCTTATTGAGAGTAAAGATTCAATACAGAAATATTCCTAATCATTATATCAGACTCCAAAATCTAGAACTAGATTTGACTTAATATCAGCGAATGTCAAATACTTTGACAGATACTTTTCCTGGGTTTCCTCTTAATGTGACTCAACACCAAGGCACAGATATAAATATTTACCAAAAACCAAACCCAGAAACTAATATGAAGCCACATCACTAACTGATTTATACTTCAAGCCTGAGAGAGGTCTACAATGAATAGGCAGTCTGACACTAACCGGGCAGAGAATAAAAGTGTTGGGTTGGAGGGGAAATTCCATTTCTCAGTGGGTTATGCAAAATCAGAGGAAGGAAGGAAGCAGCTAGTGATTTGACTAGGAGTGAAGTAAGAACCCACCTAGAGGGATGAAAATTTCAAAGCTTGAAGAAATCAGAGCACCTGATTCTCCTCTCATTTTGTTATAAATTCAGAACAAACCCTTTGAAGTCAATGGGACAGATTCTGATTTCAGTTACACCAATGTAAATACTGAATAACTCCACAGATACCAGTGTAGATACTCTGGGGTTACAGTGATGTAAATGAAACCCAATCTGTCTCAATGGTGCTGCATCAGTGTGAATGGATAATCAGGATCAGAGACGGTAACTCCTATATTGTACATTCTACTCAGGTGCTGCAAAAAGTATTGAGGGAGGGTGGGGAATGGACGGGGTGCAGACTCTACATAATGAATGTGGAGAGCATGAAACAGTGCTGGATCAAGAGGAAATAAAGACAAGCCTGGCAGACAATGGTGAGTCAGGGTTGAAGACATCACTTTTAAAACAATCGATGATGGACATCGTAGTGCTGAGCAGAGGTAACAGCAAAATGACACCGGGTATATGAGTAATGTACATGAACAGTTGCTTTCTGGGAACCTATCATAACGTTGCAGACCCCCCCAAAAAAGTGTTTTGGATTCAACTGAGGTTTTGGGCAAACCTTCCAAAGGTGACCTTGTTTTCTACAAAACAGTTTGCCCATTCCCAGTAAGCAGCAATATTTGGGCCCCGAGACTCTTCAGGAATGAGCTGAAAAGAAAAGAACAGCAGACTGGCTGGCAGCGATACCATGGAAGGAAGAAGGGGATGCTCCTCCCATGGAGCATTCATGTCTAGGAAGTACCAGTTTTCCCCAAAGTTTTTGTTCAGTAGAATCAAGAAGTATGTGGGCTAGATTCCACCTGGGTCCCCAACAGTGGAAAGGTTACTGGGGGAGAGGGTTATGAGGGTGGAAAATGGTTAAAACATCTTCCCCTTGCTCCAGGAGCAGTAAGCAACAAGAATAGCCTAAAAATGGGAGGCACTGGGTGGGAAAGGGGCATGGCCAGAGTGGCTGGAAGATGATCTGACTGAAGGTATCCCTCTGCAGTTTCTGCCAGCCGAACTCCTCCAGCATCTGTATGTCAGTCTAGTATTTATACAACACTTATCACCCCAGTAACTAGGTACTGTCCTATCCCATGGGATCATGGCATAAACTAAAACTTCAGGCAGAAATCCTGAGTTAAATTAAGGGGAAGCTAAAAGCAGAGAGCAATTTCCCCACCTCTTTCTGGCTTGGGTAAGCAGTGCTCCCTTACAGCTCCCTTTCCTCCTCAGCTGATGCCCTGAGAGCTCCCCCTTTGTTTCATTCTCCTTTAACTACTGGTTACAGTGGCAACATAACATGCCCCTCTCCCCCTTCCCCCCCCCCCCCGCCCGGGGTAAAGAATCTTTTCCTGGGTATAGAGATCTGGCAGTGGGAGAGAGATATAACTCACACTTCCCTGTGCCAGCACTAGTGAGTCTGGCCTCATATTTCAAAAACTGGGTTAGTCTAATAACTTGCCGAAGTGTTTGGGTCACATTCTGTGCTGATTTAAATCCTGCACAGGCCCATTGCTTTCAGGGCAGTTGCAGAGAATTTGCAAACTTAAGCTGTAGAGAACCATTGCAGTAGTATGAATTGAAGATATACAACTTACCATCTAGTGGGGAATCAACTCTCTTGCCTGATAGACAGGAAAATCCTTCTGGTGCATTATATCACTGTCTCTCTTTTCTTGTATGCTGCCAGAGCAGGTTTCCTGCAACACAATGGCCAGAACTATGAAATTTCATGATATTTGCCAGGCAAATTGGAACTGCAAATGATGCTGCAGCTGCAGTCTTTTCTTGGCTAGTAAGCCTGAGAGCCACATTGATCCTTCTTAAGTACAGTGAGATATAACCTTTATTTTTCACTACATCCAATTTCTTTAGATCATTTTTGTCATTCAGAGCACTGGCAATCTTTATGGGTAGGTGAGCACAGAAATGTTCCAGGTTGTATTATAAGGAGTATATGAGAGGTGTGACAAGGAAAGGAGGCATTATGAGTATCTCAGAGAGATTACAAGGAAGGCAGATGCAGTATTATAAGAAGTATTTGAAAGGCAGCATGTGGAACAGATATATAGTATTATAAGGAGATACTGACAGTGTTATTGTAAGGAGCACTAAGTATCAAAGGATGGGAGATATTTGGGACATTTTGGGAAGGAAGAAAAATATTATAAGGCATATGAGTGATGAGACAAGGAAGGGAGCTATTTTGTGACATCCCTGATGCCTTTTATCATAACTGCTGTATTTATCACCCATCATAAACAATTCAGGAATGAGCAGATATTTGGGGCTTGGATAATCCGGGGCTGATGAAGCCACATAAAAGGCTATTGGCAATTTAATGATTGTGATTTATGAAATTACTTGTGCTGTATGATTGAAAATGTCCTGCCTAAGGAGCCAGTCCTGTGAGGCACTGGGCACCTAAAGTGAAGTCAACAGGGACCTGATTTGCAGAGGTGCTGAGCACCCACAATTGTGATGAAGTAAATGGAACCTGCAGGAGGTCAGCACCTCTGTGCTGTGGGAGTGGAAGGCACTCAGCACCTGGCAGGTTCAGGTCTAAAGTGTCACACTAGGGCTGTGACAAATATGTTTAATAAACTTCTGTCACCACCATGAGTATGCACGTGCGTACACACACTCTCCACAGATAGTCTGGAAAGGCACTATGCCCCTGCATCTTCTACAGTTAAAATGATAAAAATGTAATGTCTAGCTAAAGGCAATCAGGGAAGCAGTAATTATCACAGCAGGCCTGAAAATCTAAGTGCTACTTTGGAGGGGCAGGGTGATAGGAAGGAGATACAGCATGTCTTGAATGCAGTGCAGTGAGGGAAATAACTTTTCTTTTTAACTAGAATAGCTTATTCCTCCTTTCTTTAGTAACTAGCAAACACGAACTATTCCATACTGCATAACTATTTCTGTATATTCTCCAGGCCCTCATCCACAGACACCTTCACTCCTCTGTTATATCCATCCTTAAACCCAGAACTTCAAGCAATCCATTCTCCCTCCTCCTACTCCTCATTAGCAATCTCCTTAAAACTCCCTCTCCTCAAGTGGTGTCCTGTGTTTGTCTTATTTTTGGTATGCACTTTTCAGACAGGGCATGTGTATAAATTTGTGAGGCTATATAAGCATATCATGATAATGCTAATGATTGTCATTAATAATTAATACACATTTGCATCAGCAAAAAACCTGTCTCAGGCTTCTCTTGCAAATGTAAAACGTGCCATGCCTTTTAGATGACAACAGGAGATATATGGTGTGGGCCATATTATACAATGGTGTAAGCAGCAAGCAGTCAGGTCCTCTAACCTGCACTATTTGGCATTTTGGGGAACTGCAAACCAGGTGGAACTTACATGCTGAAGGGTTTAGTGGGAAAAGACGTATGATAAAACTCGACACCTCAGTGCTGAAGTGGCATTCATTCTGCATACCTGCTGATTGCCAAATAGTAACAAGTTGCACTACTCTACCCACTTACATAAGGACATAAGAATGGCCCTACTGGGTCAGACCAAAGGTCCATCTAGCCCAGTAGCCTGTGTCCCGACAGTGGCCAATGCCATATTCCCCAGAGGGAATGAACAGAACAGGGAATCATCAAGTGATCCATCCCGTCACCCTTTCCCAGCTTCTGGCAAACAGAGGTTAGGGACACTGTCCCTGCATCCATTTTCTTCCTGATTTTCCTCAATACGAAACTTATATCCACAGTTATGCCACCGCCAGATTTGGATGAGAGGCTTCCATGGCAGTGGCACCTGCTTATACCAACGGCCAAATTTTGTCTGCCTTACATTGGTGTAACCCCAAGTCTAGGTAGGGTAGGGTCTCTCCCACTAGACAGTGACCCAAGCACTTCGGAACAAGTGTAGTTGTTAGAGGCTAAGATATCAGTCTATGAAGAATGAGTGATGCTAAGGGAAGACTGGAACCAGGAATTGTTTTGCTCATTATAAATAGTTATGTTTATGAAGCGAGAGTCAGAAGTCCACAGAGTGCTTTGAGTTACCTGGAAATCCTGATCATTATTCAATAACTGTGGTTAGATTGTCTGCTTTGTGAGACTACCTCTCTTTCTGGGATACAATTTCCTTGAACCTTTTTCTGGCAGCATGGATTGTTTTAAGAGACCATGCATGTCTCCTTTACAGCAGCAGAATGGATGTAGAGAAATAACTGTGCTAGCCATTGTATGAGACTGTCTTAACCAAAGCCAGACCAGACAACCTGCACGTATCCTAGGTCAAAAGTCTTCTGTAGTGTCCTTTGCTTACCAAGTGTTGCCTCCAGGTGGCTATAAAGAGGAGCCTATCTTGGTATGGATTCCACAGTGTTATTCAGAAGAGATATTGGGGTAGTGTCTTAATATTTATCAATTAAAAGATAACTGACTGATAAGGGGATGAGTTAGATCATACGGCTACATCCAGCCATCAACACACATAGGAAACTCTCATTGATTTCAATGGGTGGGTAGAGCAAAAATGTACCTGAAGCACCCGATCCAGCTACTTGCGTAGAGGGAAATGCCAGTCAGTAAAGCCATGCCTATCCTTGTGAGTTTGTCAGATGTCAAGGCATCTATGTTTTCATGTTGTTTTAAATGCTGTGCTTCCTGAAGTAAAATCAACAACCTTGGCTAATAAGCAAAGTGATCTCATGCCGGAAGCTCTGCTATTGGTGGCATTTAATCTTGAAGAAGATGCACTTTTTCAAGATAAAAGAAAAGGAGTACTTGTGGCACCTTAGAGACTAACCAATTTATTTGAGCATAAGCTTACGAAAGCTCATGCTCAAATAAATTGGTTAGTCTCTAAGGTGCCACAAGTACTCCTTTTCTTTTTGCGAATACAGACTAACACGGCTGTTACTCTGAAACCAATTTTTCAAGATAGACACTGTACCTGACCAACCTAATGCAATAAATCTTTGTAGTTTTAAGCCCTCGGCCCCTCCCACTAATGGAACTTTTGAGAATTCCTCTCTGAGCATGTACAGTCAGAATCAGGACCAAGAGAACAGTTAGTTAGCAGCTGTTATGTCTTTCCTAGATCTTTTTCTCAGTTTTTCCCCCTGTGCTTGTTTATCATGAGCCCAATCTATGATGTCGAGTATCAGGGGGTAGCCGTGTTAGTCTATATCCAGAAAAATAATGAGGAGTCCGGTGGCACCTTAAAGACTAACAGATTTATTTGGGCATAAGCTTTCGTAGGTAAAAAACCACTTCTTCAGATGCATGGAGTGAAAAATACAGATGCAGGCATTATTATACTGACACATGAAGAGAAGGGAGTTACCTGACAAGTGGAGAAACAGTGTTTACAAAGCCAATTTGATCAGGGTGGATGCAGTCCATTCCCAATAATTGATGAGGAGGTGTCAATTCCAGGAGAGGCAAAGCTGCTTTTGTAATGAGCCAGCCACTCCCAGTCCCTATTCAAGCCCAAATTAATGGTGTTAAATATGCAAATGAATTTTAGTTGTGCAGTTTCTCTTTGAAGTCTGTTTCTGAATTTTTTTTGTTCAAGTATAGCTACTTTTAAATTGGTTATAGAATGTCCAAGGAGATTGAAGTGTTCTCCTACTGGCTTTTGTATGTTACCGTTCCTGATGTCCGATTTGTGCCCATTTATTCTTTTATGTTGGGACAATCTGGTTTGGTACATGGCAGAGGGGCATTGCTAGCACATGATGGCATATATAACATTAGTAGACATGCAAGTAAATGAGCCCGTGATGGTGTGGCTGATGTGGTTGGGTCCTCTGATGGTGTCGCTAGAGTAGATATGGGGATAGAGTAGGCAACCAGGTTTGCTACAGGTTTGTCTCTGTCTGAGGGATTGGAGCAAATTCAGTTGTATCTTAGGGCTTGGCTGTAGACAATGGATTGTGTGACGAATTTTATTTCATTTGCAAATTTAACACCATTAATTTGGGCTTGAATAGGGACTGGGAGTGGCTGGCTCATTACAAAAGCAGCTTTGCCTCTCCTGGAATTGACACCTCTTCATCTCTTATTGGGAGTGGATAACATCCACCCTGATCAAATTGGCCCTGTCAGCAGTGGTTCTCAACTTGTCAGGTAACTCCCTTCTCTTCATGTGTCAGTATAATAATGCCTGCATCTGTATTTTTCACTCCATGCATCTGAAGAAGTGGTTTTTTACCTACGAAAGCTTATGCCCAAATAAATCTGTTAGTCTTTAAGGTGCCACCAGACTCCTTGTTTTTTTTTGTGGTTACAGACTAACACGGCTACCCTCTGATACTTGTACAATTGGAGTTACTTTTTCTATTGCTGCATCATCTCAGTCTCTCTTCTCTCTAAGCTGAGGTTCGCTACAAGGGATTTGACAGCCTTTATGTTGAACAGAATTTTTAGTCTGGCAATCATGATTAACTCTTCTCTACAGAGAAGTGCTATTTTAATAAGACTGAGTGAACAGTTCTAACAACATCTTTTTCTTTTCTTTTTTCTTTTTTGAAGACTTTTACACATGGCAGAATTAAGACGTTGTAATTAAGTTTAGATTCAGCATGGCCAATTTTTCTCTAGACCCTTTACAATATTTCTGAAGGTTTCCAATGTCCCTATTTATTTCAGATATGTTTTAGAAGCTACAATCAGGCTGACATAGCAAAATCCATGTGTCCTTACCCTCTTTTGACCTATGATTTTTTCTCCCAAATAAAACATTAAAAAAATACTTTATAAAGTAGAAAGAAACGTCCAAGGCTCAGGAACTGGACTTGTCTCAGATTTAAACCACAAATATCAAAGTATCAAAATATCAAAAATATCAAAAGATGGTCAGGATCATGTGTTAAAGCACTGACCTGCTGAAAACTATGCTCCATGATATTTATATGAAAAAAGCCATATAATAATACTTTTTGCCCTTTCATACAAGGTTCTCAAAGAGATTTACACATATGAATGTGTTAAATCTTGCAAATCAGCCTCTTCACCTCCCCACCTTGCCTCTGGTTCAGGAAATAAGCTTTACTCCCATTTTATAGATGGAGCAAATAAAACACAGAGAAGCCCAAATAACTTGCTGAATATCCCACAATAAGACTGAGGAAGAGCTGGGAATTCCTCCTCTCAAGAATTGTGTCGCTGTTTTGAGGCGTGAGTTAGAGGAAAACCAAACAGCCTCAATGTTGCACCTTGAAAGTGTGGGTTGGAATTCAGGTGTCAGATTCTAGGAGCCCATATTGGGTTATCCTGATGTCAGTTGCTTCAGAGAAGGGACAGCCAAGCTTGCAAAGGAAGTCAGGGCTGATGATTATGTTTTTGCTCACAGAAGTCCCACCCAGCTCTTACTCACAGCAACTATGGAATGGAATCTCCATCCTTAGAGGTTTTTAAGGCCCAGCTTGACAAAGCCCTGGCTGGGATGATTTAGTTGGTGTTGGTCCTGCTTTGAGCAGGAGGTTGGACAAGATGACCTCCTGAGGTCTCTTCCAACCCTGATCTTCTATGAACTAGACACTTAACCCAAAGCTTGAGAATAAGGTACTCCCTATATTACATCCATCTGGGACCCTAACAGTTTCTTAAAAGCTAAGAGCTACGCAGGATGGAGGATGAATTTAAGGAAGAAATAACCATAAGGAAGAAAATAAAAGCACTGTAAGACTTCTATCAGGGAGTAGCCATGTTAGTCTGTATCCACAAAAACAAAAACAAAAAGGTTTTTGTGGGTAAAAAAACACTTCTTCAGATGCATCTGAAGAAGTGGTGCATCTGAAGAAGTGTTTTTTTACCCATGAAAGCTTATGCCCAAATAAATCTGTTAGTCTTTAAGGTGCCACCGGACTCCATGTTGTTTTTGTAGGATTACTGCATTCAAGTCTTTATTGTGTATTCTGATGTTATACCAAAGGTTTTAAAAGAAGGGATAGAGTTTAGTGAAAAATCTAGAAGTGCCATATAACTCCATAACTTTATCAATAGTCTTCTAGGGCTTTTGTCAGTTGGTTTTACAGGAAACTTTGTAGAAAGTTAATTGAAGAAGATCCAGGTGAATTGGATGCCTGGAGACAGTGTCCTTTTGTCATGGCATTAAACATTGTTCCAATGCACATGTAGAGTCACAGCTCAAACTAGCCCTGTTGAGGCATATAATAAAAAGATCAATAACCAGCAGTGGCTTCTCAGCTTTCCAAAAAAATCTTAGACGCTGTGGGGAAAAAGCGGCAATGGGGGTGGGCATACCCAACCGGAATCTACAGCTAAATGCTGTATGGGGCTGATATCCTTACAGACACTCACCTTCTAAAAGAGGGAGGGAGATTTCTAGTTCCTGTTTTATCCTGAGAAATTACATTCCTGCATGAACAGTGTAAGATAATCACATTGGAACTGGATCAGTGAAGAAGTGTGAAAAATGTGCCAGCATTCAAGCATCTATTTGAGAACATGCATTTACCAGTCTTGGGAGTGAGAGAATAAGAAAGTATATCATTCAACATTTTCTTTTGATCTGTAAACTACTTTTTTCTTCAGAGTTAATTTGCTTAAAAAATGCACAAAGGGGGAGGGCAAGGAAAAAAGTAAATGTGCTAAAATGTGTTTGACAGAAATTCAAATGTTTGGGAGGAAATGTGTTTGTTATTCCATGCAGACAGAGCATCAGTATTTGCTTTGCTTAGTCGGGTGCATTAATTCAATGCCAAAAAGGATTTTAATACAGTGTTAGATTTGAGATTAAAACTCAAAAACCTGAGCCTCTGTCTCCAATAAGGAAATCTGCTCCAGTCGAGTGGCAGCACTGTGCAAACTGCTAATGTTGATGCTGTGCAGTGGCGCAAAGCAGGCTTACGTTGGTGCGGCTGAATCCAGTAAATAACTGGGGTGTTACTTTGGTGTAACCACAGCACCGCAGTCACACTAGTGTGGATTTCCTTAATGTAGACGGGCCTGAGGAAATGTAGACTCTCCCTGCACCTTACCTCCCTACCCCATCACACGTATGCAGCGTGAAACAATCTTTAATTACATCATAGGTTAACACTGGGCAGTTATGTGACATTTCTTGAGTGATGATGAAGAGATGGGTGTTGCCTGAAGCAATGAGGTAAATTAAATTTATTTGGGTTAGATTGTCCCCAAAAGGGATAGTAAAGCAATGCTTTTACAGGACTGCCCGGGCCCTTCCCAGGAGCACTGTTGGTGGCTGCATGCCACTCAACCCATACTTACTGGAATTAACATCAAGGGAGGAAATATGCCTAGCCTCATATCCTGTCAGTCAGTTGGGAAGACAGTGACTGGGCTGTGCAGCCTGAAAGGAGGCAGGCTTTTGGGAGGCATTCAGCTGTTATCAGCCAAGATGACAGAGAGGGAGCCCTGCCATCAAACTGAATAATTTATAATTAACTATCTGTATTACATTAGCATGTAAATGCCCCAAGAAGGGACCAGTGTATCAGGAACTGTACACACACACATATAATGGAAAAATAGTTCTTTGCTCAAATAGCTAACAGTGTAGGTAAAATTTGCCCTCCTTTTCCTCATTCCCAGGATATATTTGCAAATTTGGTTTCTATGCCAAAGTCAAGAGACATGGCCTGCCACCTAGGGACACCTTGGGCTGCAGAAACTCCATGACTCTGGCAGAGAGGAGAGAGCCTGGGATATTACACAGAACCACTTGCAGTGGAAGTGGGGGAATTAGTGTCTAGACTGCAGGTAGCTCCATTCCTCCCAGCAGTGAAGCAAGTTCCTTCCTCCCCTAAACCATCAGCAATGGGGAGGAATGGATCACTCCTGACCATCTCAGGAACACAAGGCATAGCTTACGCAGCATGTTGGGGATCATACACCCCACACCACTGTATAACCTGGATTCAGGACTTAGCCCATTGTTTATACAGAAAAGTTAGTAAAGTCAAAAAGTACGTTGAGATCCATGTGAGCTAGAGGTGCTATAGAAAATCAGATCACAATCATTGCTGAATTCATCACCTTATTAGTCAAATTAAATACACATAATTTAAAAAAATAAACATGCTTGCATCATATTCATTGCTTGTCTTCGTAATGGAGGTCCAATCACCCACCCCCATGCACCTAATGTGTGTAGCATAGAAACAAGCATACTAATTGCAAACCAGTGCTAACCTGTCCCCAGTATACCACTCCTGGGACAGGAATCATGGGAATGGGATGTTGGATGGCAGATTCAGGGGCAGCCACACTGAAACACAGGGGACCACTGTCCTAGCTCCTAATCTCTGCCCTGCAATGACTCCTTGGTAACCTGTGCTGCAGAGGACTCACGGACTGTAAATTCAACAGCTGCTAAGACACCAAGGAATTGTGGCGCAAATATATATCGTACTCCATGGTTCCTCTTTTTCCACTAGGGATATGTGTGAACTGAACTACTTATCCCAACACCCCTAAACTTTGTGGAAGGGGTGTTTTGAATGAAAAACCCAGATTCTAGATGTGCAAAGGACCATTCTCTTTATAATGGGCTAAAGTAAAACCACCGAACCACACTGAAGTTTGGCGTGCTAAAGTCTGGATTCAAATTCTGTGACTTGGTCCAATTTCTGTGTGGCACCTGTTTATCTTGGAAGATGATGGTGTAAGCACTAAAGTGGTTCAGTTATTGTGCGTCACACTGCAGCATCGTCAGTGGCTCAAAAAAAAATCCAATTCTTGAGTGACAATCCTTGCCACAGAGAATGAAACCAGCACACCTCTAGTGCTTGTGGCCTGCTGCACTTTCCTCTTTTCTTTCCTCGGTCATCCACTTCTCTGCAGCCTCTTTGACTTCCTGGTGCAACACAGCTCTCCAATGTAGACTGTTACTTGCCTCATCCTCCCAGCTTGCAGTGTCAATGCTGAACGTTTTCAAGTCCCTCTTGCAAATGTCCTTGAACCTGAGCTTAGGTTGGCTCTGTGACCTTGGAGCATCAGCAAGTTCTCCATACAGGAGATCCTTTGGCATGCATCCGTCATCCCTCTGGTGCAGATGACCAAGGCAAGGAGATGTCTGTGTTTAAGTATAGTTATTACACTCAGTAATTTCACTTTTCCGAAGTACTTCTGTGTCAGGAACTTCGGTTTCCCACTTGTAAATTAAAAAAAAAATTGTTCCCCACTGTGATAAATTAGGCCAAATTGCTGATGAATACAAAGAATTAACACTAACTTATTTTCCTAATGCTTTGCCTCATTTACAAATGTTGTAAAAGCCCATTAGGTACATTAAAAAAAAGTATATCAAGTAAAAATTAAACCCTCTACAGGAAACAAAGTAAAATATTTAATAATATAATGAAGACTCATTAATGTAATGTTCTTTTTTTAATATTAAAAATTCACAAGAATTGTCACAGCTCTTGTCTTACCAGATGAGGTTGTTTTGTAATAGTTATTTGTGCTGTATTTTCATAAATGTTTACAGCTATATTTTCATTTCCCTCCTCTTTTGCTTTATTAAATACATTTCAAACTTGCTCACCTTTCAGAAATATTTTTGCCATATCTGGACGATTGTCATGTGCACAGGGCACTGTGCACAGGGCAGCATGTAGCTGCACTGTCTCACCTGCAAGCTAGGAAACAAACAGTGACGCTGATTGTTATAAGCTGTCTCCACATATCTTGCTACACCAGCCCTATACCTGGCAGAGCATACCTCCCCCAGCACACCAACTGGCATATTGTGGGGGGTGGGGGAACAGAGTCAACGCTCCACCCATTCCCTGCCCCTTCCCCATTCACATGCTTGGTGGTGAAGGAGGTAGCAGCTCCAAAGAGGCTGTCTCCCCTCTGTGCTGCTACACATGGTATAAGTGGCTGGTGCAGTGGAATAAGGGGCTGCCTTACATCCTCTTACTTACCTCATGAGTGCACAGCACAGGCTACAGT
The DNA here is from genome assembly GCF_965140285.1 of Lepidochelys kempii. Lineage (NCBI taxonomy): Eukaryota > Metazoa > Chordata > Testudines > Cheloniidae > Lepidochelys > Lepidochelys kempii. The sequence goes on from NC_136388.1 coordinate 65,735,416, forward strand.
CTCACCTTAAATAGTTTGGTAAATTCTTTAAAAATACAAACCTCTGGATATGTTTAAACCATTGTGCATACAATCTATTTCTGACAGTCGTACAATTCCTCTTTCAGTGGACTGTCTTTGTCCAGGTTTCAGAGTAACAGCCGTGTTAGTCTGTATTCGCATCCGATGAAGTGAGCTGTAGCTCACGAAAGCTCATGCTCAAATAAATTGGTTAGTCTCTAAGGTGCCACAAGTACTCCTTTTCTTTTTGTCTTTGTCCAGAGTCCTAGAAACAACTCAAAGAATTTAAGGTATAATATGATAATCCATTGCAGTTCATGTCAGATCTCATTAGATCTTGCAATCGGAACAGGATTGAGCTCAGTTAACACTTGACTAGGAGGCCTCCATGGGAAACCAAGGTGGCATTAATCATTCTGAATCCATACAGAATTATTTCCACAATATGTGTGTGAGTGAGCACAGTGCTGAGTCTTTCAAATGAGAACTGAAAGTATGACTCTCTATAGTTTTTAAAGATTTCGTTTAGCTCAGTGGTGGGCAACCTGCGGCCCGCGGGCTGCATGTGACCCATCAGAGTAATCCGCTGGCAGGCCGTGGTACAGTTTGTTTACATTGACCATCCACAGGCATGGCCACCTGCAGCTCCCAGTGGCCGCAGTTCGCCATTCCCAGCCAATGGGAGCTGTGGGAAGGAGCAGTCAGTCCACGTCATTTCCCGCAGCCCCCATTGGCCAGGAACGGTGAACTGTGGCCACTGGGAGCTGCGGGCATCCGTGCCTTGGACTGTCAATGTAAACAAACTGTCTCGCAACCGGCCAGTGGATTACCCTGATGGGCTGTGTATGGCTCACAGGGCACAGGTTGCCCACTACTGGTTTAGCTTGTTGCAAAAGTAAGGACATTAGTCTCAGTTTCATAGAGAAATTCCAAAATAGGTTATTACTAGAGTTGGGTGAAATTTATCAGATAAAGCTTTTTTTCACTTAAAAATGCATATTTGGGTTGGCCAAAACATTTAGCGAATTTGTGTTGAATTCACTGAATTGTTTCAGTTGAAAAAAATGAAAGAAAGAAAAGTCCCAAAAAATCAGAATGTTTCATTTCAACATTTTCAAAAGGAAATGTGATTTTCATTGAAAACTACTTTTCCTTCAGAATTTTACTTTCATTTTATTTAAAAAAGGTAAAAACTCTAGAAAACAAAATAAAATATTTCAAGTTGGGTCAAATTAAACTTTTGGTTGACGCAGAACTAATTTTTTTTCAACTTTTTCATTATGGAAAAAAAATTAAAATGTTTTGTTGTGGGTCAACTTAAAATGAAAATGTTTTGAGTTTTTGGTTCAGCAACTGAACCTATAATTGGTTATTTGCACAACGCTAGTAATTAGTAGAGATTGGTGAAGACATTGGTTGGTGGAAAGAAGTGAAAAATGTTCCCCAATTTGTGTCGTGATTTTGCACTACCCACCCACTCCTAGTAGAAACAAAGTCCAAAGAGTGAACATTTCTTGTAATGAAACATGGATGAATACAAAAGTCATCTTATATGGAAAAATTTCACACAGAGCTATAAGAGGAATTTTGAAGAAAATCTGCAAGCATGAGTAAGAAGTGGTGACTACAGGTCACATGATTTATAGGAATGGGCACAGCAGCTGGGAGCCAAGCCTTCCTGAATGCCATTCCCATCTTCACCACTGCCTAGCCTTAATAATGTATTGAACATATGTGGTGCTTCTTCACCTTTGTTAAGGTCCCATTCAGTAAAGCACTCAAAGCCAATGAGTCATGTAAGCACGTGCTTAAGTGCCTTGCTGAATCAGGGCCTAAATCCTTGTTTTCAGCACCTCTAATCAGGCATGAAAATACCATTGTCTCTCTTTTATAGACAGGAACAGTAAAGTAATTTGTTGAAGGTCACATAGAAAGTATAATCAGAACAGGGATCAAAGTATCATCAGACCCAGGTCTCCTGAATTCCAAACCATACCTAATACTCTCAGGACTCAAATACAAGGGGGAGGGGTTAATCTGCAGCTTTTTGCTGCACATCAGATAAAATGCATTATGCAAACTGCTGTGATAGACTGCACACTGTCAATGTGTATCATTGTGTAGACATAGTGGCAGTTGGAAGCCAACTAAGGGCATGGGGTACATGTAGAGTATCCCATGCTCCTTTGCCTCACTGCTGAACATTCTAGGACTTTTCTCAATGTTGTGATACAGGAGAGCCAGGGAGCAGTGGTAGAGTGGTGAAGGGGAAATATATAAGCTGTCACTAATTCAGGTGTGGTTCCCTGTAGACTAGGGTGGGTTACTACAGGTTAATTGGAGCACCTGTAGTCAATTAAGCCCTGTCAAGAACCTAATAAAACCCCCTGCTTCAAGCAGTCAGAGGAGGGGAGGAAGAAGAAAGGACTAGAGCTTGGAGGTGTGTTGCAAGAGCTGAAAGACCAGAGAACCAAAGTAAGGGAGACTCCCTCCCACAGTATTTAAGGACTGAGGGTAACCCCACCTAAGAGGGTAGGAAACCCACAGGGGTTGAAAGGGGCTGGGGCTCAGAGTGAGGAGCAAACCGAGACCCCTCCCACACTTCCCTTCTCCACCACCCTTCCTGGGCCACTAGGGAGGCCTTTGGCACCCAAGAGCAGGGGCAAAGGGTGGTGTCTTTGCACTGCCCCTCCCCTCCCCCCACCAAGAAAAGCACAGGACCCACCATATGAACATTGGCCATCTTGTCACATTGTGCATTGTAGGACACATAGTTACGTATATCCTATTATTCTTCTGCCTTCACATCATACTTCCTTTCTGAGCAGGATTTTCAAATTGCTGTCAGGCAGCCTGAAGTTAACAATGCTCCATGCCAATATGCTGGTGAACTGAAATGTGCAGAGGTGCTTGGGCTGTATTTCAGCACTCAAAGATGGATTAATTTGGCTTGGACTTTGTCAGCTGAACCACTGAGCAGATATTGTGGCAGCAGCTCCTCCAACAGCAGGAGGCACTTCAGTGGCAGTGAAACTGGGGCACAAGAAGGAAGAGGTACCCACTGAGCAAGTGATACTAGAGGACTGGTTTCTAGAGCAGCTTCACAACATGCGCCACTGTTTCTGGGCTTTGGAAACCATCATGGATTAGTGGGAAATGATTGTTCTGCACACCTGAGAGGACCATGCAGTGACGAGAGAATTTCCAGGTGAGGAAGGCAACCTTTCTGGAGATATATGCTGAACTAACTTCAGAGCTACAGGGCCATTGTCATGCAGGTGTGTGATGCCATGGAAAAAGTACTTTTGCATGGAGTTATAAGGTTCGGTAATGCTCAGGAGGCTTTGATAGATTTAACACATGGCATTCCTAAGCTGTATTGGTGCCAATTGATGGTTTTCATGTGCCTATTATTTGTTCCATCCTCCTTCAGGGATCAAAATTCATAAACAAAAATGGGGTATGTCTCCACGGTGCTCCTGGGGCTTGTAGACCACCATGGCAGGTTTATGGACATAAATGTAAAGTGTTCTGGAAGGGTCCAGGATGCTAGGTTTTCTCAGAACTCTGCTCCATTTAAAATAATGGAGAAAGGACTGTTTGCCCCCAGGAACATTGTGCACATTAATGGTGTTGACATTACTCCAGTTATTTTGGGGGACCTGGCTTACCCTCTGCATCCCTGTAAATGAAACCATTCAGAGGCCACTTGGACAGAAGGAAGGAACTGTTTAACTACTGTTTCCGTAGCTGGAGACTGACAATGGAGCGTGAACATTGCAGGGTTTGAAAGGGAGATTGTGCTATTTGTGGAATAAGTTGGAGGAAGCAGCGGCAAAAAACCTTCCTAAAGGTTATAGCAGCATGTTGTACTTTACCCAATATTTATGAGAGTAAGGGGGGAAAAAAACTGTTTGCGATGGGTCAGAGTCTGAGATGCAGAGACTTGCTCAGCAGTTTGAACAGCCAGCAAGGGTCCAATATAAAATGCAAATATCTGGGGCTATACTGTCAGGTATGTATTGGTCTTACTTTATGCCTCAGGTCTGAAATTGTGCTGCTGTAAATCCAGCTATTACGCACTACAGGGTTGGTGGTAGAACTGCTGTGGATTAACTCTCCCCCTCCACCCCCAACCCCCCAATGTAGACAAGCCCTTGGTGGCTTGCCGCTTAATCATCTGTCTCAGTTTCTCCTTTTGTAACTTTGGGATAATACCTATAAGTCTATATATAAACACCTATATGTAGCTATACATTTTCTGAGTCCAATTCTCCTCTCACTTATGTTGCATAAATAAGGAATAAAACTGGTGTAAATCAGAGGAAAATTTGGGCCCTGAAGGCCTGAATAAATTTAGATCTTGCCTGTGGCCCTGTAACTTTTTTGTTTCTAGTCAGTTTTACTTTCAGGTTCCCTTGGGTGGCAAATACAGCAAGGGGAAGGTTTAAATAAAAAAATACACAAGATTTGTACTGAAATGTTAAAAAATGCATGAAAACTTTTCTGTTAATATTGGTTTTTAACTTTCTCTCCTAGTTTTAAACAAAACAAAACTCTCCTACTTTTAGGACTGTTAACATATCTGTAAGGATCTCTTAAATATTTCATTGGAAACTTAGAGATTTCTTATTCTTCTGAATTTCAACCACAGATGAAGATGCCCAAATGGCAACTTTAAGAACCCCTTTAAATTCTGGAGAGATGGTAAATAGATAGAGCTGGGCAAATTTTTTCCATTCTGTGTCAATTCCTAAAAAAATATTCAATTTGGGTTGAACTGAAAATGACATTTTTCCCCAAAATTTTTGACAAATTGAAAAGCCATTTTTTAAATTTCAGGTCAAATGAAACATTTCATACAACTAGAAGTACAATGTTTCATTTTCATTTTGAACATTTTAACTGGCTTTTCATTGAATATTAAAGGGAACTTTAAAATTACAATTTTTCAAATAAAAATTTTTGTTTCATTTAGAAAATTTCAAAACAATTTTTTAAGCTCTTTTTTCTATTGAAACTATTTGACAAAATTGACATGAATCTGTGAAATCTTTCTGGGTTGTTGAATCTGCATTCCCCCTTCCCTCTGCAGTTTTGGTTGAAAATGTGCACCCAGTTTTAATTTTGATCTCCAAATCACTAAGACACCAAAGAGGAGGCGTGCTTCTAAGATCCAGAACAGAAGTGGCCTCATTGTTTTCTGGTCCTGGTTTGGATGAGCCTAAAGACTGGATGCCTTTTTGGAAGATATACTTTAGTCAAACACAAATTATTGGGCTCAGTACAGGGGTAACGGGGTGAAATTTCTGTGGCTTGTGTTAGAGGAGGCCAGACTAAATGATCACATGGTCCCTTGGCCTTAATTTACAAATGAGTTTATTCTTGTGAGATTTCAACTGAAGATGGCAGAAATCTTGCAAGATCATCTGATCTCATGAGAACTGCTCATCAGACTTTTGCATGGATGAAAAACTAAACCTGAGCTATACTTCTTACTTAGCCTAGAAGTCACACTGCAACCATGTCCTAATCCAGATCAGAACAACATCCTGGATCCATCCAGTTTGAACCTATTGCTTAACTTTGCATTCTACCACTTGCTTGTTTTTTGCAGTGAATTGAGGTGTACAAAATAACGATGGGGAAGAAGAAAGTGAGTAGGAGAGAATGCTGAGAGTGACTGCAAGACTATCTTATAGTTCCACAAATTTATATGCCATCTGCAGAAGCCCAGTAGCCTATCTGGCATCAATCCTCTTCTCCAGCTTTCAGCCTCAAGGATGAGACCATCACGTTCTCCTTCAATCCTAGCCTACACCACCTCAGGCTTTTCTAATTCAGTGACAATGTAATTTATTCAACCTAGCCTGTACTGCACATATGCACTTACTGTTAAATTTGGTCTGCTTCATTAATAGCTGTACAATTTTATAAACATGAGCTGAAATGAAAAAGGAGAGGCAAAGAAGGCTGTTGCTGGAAATGAGAGTTGAGCGGCACTCACTGTAAATTTTGTTAGCACTGTACAGGTTATATAAATGCACACAATGCTCTTCTGATGTTTAAACTACAAAGTCCTGTTCTGACTGCCTGCTGCTTGTTAAGCATTGTGTGTGATGCCACAACTATGGAATAACTCCCAGGAGTATCTGGCTCCAAGGTAATCACCTATTCTAAAAATGCATTAGACCACCAAGTAAAATGGGCTTTATTATTTTTTTAAAAAAGAAACAGGGACAATATAAATGAACATTCTCCCACCCTTATTTTAAATTAGAATTTTTACAAGACATAATAAAAGGTATGGCTGTAAATTAACCAAAGGTTCTGTCTGCTGCCATCACTCACTTCTCCAGCCCTACCAACTACCCCTCCATGGCAGCCATTTGATGTGCTTTATGCTTGCCTAAAAACTTGAACTGGGATCCCTGAAACAGCTCCCAGTTCAGCTTTTTAGGTAAAGCATAAAGCAGCTCAGCTGCTTGTGGATGAATGGGAATTGGGGTGATTTCCTTTGAGGTTTAGAGGCTTGAGAAAGTGCTCACTTAATTAAAGCAGAAGGGAAACTGTTTTACAGTCTCTGCCACTGGGCGTCTGTAATGCTTTTGTCACAAAAGATGTCTCTTTTTAGCAACATGGTCTCCCTGCCACCAACATAAGGCTTAGTTTAATTTGAAATACAATTTGAAGTTTTATACATGGTGAGAACTCTCTCTGTCAGAACGCTCGGCTGAACACAATGGGTGCAACTTTCTTTCAAGCATGCTGTGCTGCTTTGGAGAAATGCAGAAACACAGGCTAGGCTGCACAAATGAGCATCCAAAATTACACTTGAGGGAAACTTTAGCCTTCCAGGGATTTTCAGCAGATAAAGATTTCAGTAAATGGACAGATGCCAGCAATGAAAAATGGAATGCCTGTGTTATCAAAGTAATCTGTCTTTATTGGATTAGCTGGGAAATACTTATAGCTACACAGATGCTTCTGCAAATGACACATTTAATTTATTAAAGGACAATAAGATTCAAATGAAAATGCACTAGAAAATATAATATAAAACACAAACAACTTACTTTGTTTCAGATTGCTTTCTTTTATCATGGTAATACAGAACTCAACATGACTTGTATAAAAAGCTGTGAAGAGGATTTGGGATTAATTCTCATTGAGGGAGAATTGTGAAATACTACAGGTGACAAAAGTAAGTAGTGAGACATGCTAAGCTTTATTTCTTTAAAGCACATAGGCTGTATGTTATACCCACACAAGTAAGTATGTTTCAGAAGAATACAGCTCTCTTCTACTAAGAAGAAAAGAAAACAAAAGTCCACTGAGATGGATCCTTTATCCATTTGCTGAGTTCACGTTCAAATATTTATGGAATGTTTCAAACACAACAATTCATTATAGAATAAATTTAAAATATTATTGTGTTTCCAGTGTCTATGGGTCAAGTTCAGTGGTGACACATAAAGTGGCACCCATCATCTTGCACCATTGAAATGAAATTTCACTCAACAACTCTTATACCATTATTTCTATAAGTATTGAATTTGACCCAGAGACTTTCATGGGAGTTGCACTGATCTTTGCCAGGTCGGAATTTGGCCCACTGTCAAAGCTACTAATTATGTTGAGAAATTGCTCTGAGTTAATTACTTCCACAAGATGGGGAACTGTGTGAGAATGCTTGAACTTCCCTTCACAACCTGGATGGCAAGCAAAGCTAACAGAGATTTCTATAGAAACCAGTAAATAAGTCTATCAAAGGCCTTGTTTCAGGATACGAGGAAGCCACAACCTTCCTAATTCATATAGAACTTGGATTGGGAGCTCAAAAATATTTGACAAACAGGCACAGGCTATATTGAAAACTTCTGATGGTTAGGTTAACCTTATTGCATGGGACATAAACACATCTTCCCTGTCACCATTGGTACTATTACCATTTTCAAAGCCAATAAATATACTATAATAATCCCAATAAAACAAATTTCTGTGCATAAACTACAACATTTCATTAAAAATGGCATAGGGATTTTTAGCTGGCAGGATGGGTAAACATTCATAGTAGTCACTATGAGAGACTGGAATGACTTCCAAGTAGCCACTGCAGTTGATCGTGTCTATACTTTGCAGATTAAAGTGTCCTCAACTAGGCCTTGACACAACAGATGGCAATGACTCCTTTGGTGTTTTATTTGTGGCGTGTCATGTCAGGATCATACAACTTTTTCAGTGCATTGTGTCCTTGGGTATTCCATGCCAATGAGAAGCTGAATTCAGTGGTTAATTATTGATGCTCTTCTGGAAAGTTATGAGATTTTGAGAGCTGTGGTTGTGCTTTTTTGTCTAGAGTAATTGGAAAGATCAGGAGAAATGTCAGTGCAGAAGGATAACGTTTTTTCCCAAAGGGCATGGATGTAGTCGTGATAGGCAAAGCTCAAAAGATTTGAAAGGTAGAGTCTGGATAAGCACAAACAAACAAAGTAAGGATCCCTCTCAGAACCATAACTATTGGAATTTCTTGGCTCTTCAAATTTAGGATAAAAATCTTGAGATTCCAGGCTTTAGAACAAAACTCCCAATACTATCAGCTTCTGGTCTGGTCTGTCAGACTAGAGGGACTGAGTTTCTGATGGTATTTTAGCATATGTGCTCCTGGGCTGAGCCTGGCAGTGCAGGTGTATGGAAATGAAACATAGCAGTGATAGAAAGTGAATAGAACTTGTTCAGAATTCATAGGCTCACTTTGCATTTTAGGTGACAATTTTGGGCTGGTTATTTTATCTGAACAAATTTGTGCATGTCTGAATTTTAATAGGACTTAGACATCTCCCTCCCTTAGACTCCCTCTGAAAAATCGAGCCTAAATCTCATTAAGGCTTTGATCCATCTCCCATTGAAATTAACGAGAGCCCAATTTGCCCAATCCAACTAATTTCATTTATTTTAGATTATACAAAATAATGCATAACAGTCCAATGACCTACAAAACCTATAATTTGTCCTTTCTTTATGTAAGTCACAGAGCATTTAAAAACAAAAAGGTATTTTATCCCCCCCAGCCCTTAGGGGCACAGCATAATTGTGATCTTATTAGGCTTGGTCTACATTGGTAGCTTTTTGTTTACTTGTGTTTTAGGCAGGGGTGAAAGTAACTTAAAGGATTTACCGGTAAGCTGGAATCCTGAGCGGGGGCGTGGCCTCAGTTGGAAGAGGTGGGGCCCTTAAATCAACCTGGAGCTACCAGCTGCAGAGGTGGCTAGGAGCCCCGGGGCTCAGGGGCAAATTAAAGGGCCCGGGGCTCCAGCCGCTGCAGAGCTCTGGGCCCTTTAAATCACCACAGGAGCCCTGCTGCTGCTATGCCGGGGCTCCGGCAGCAGGGCTTGGGCGGCACTTTAAAGGGCCCAGGGCTCCCCGCAGTGGCAGGAGCACCAGGCCCTTTAAATCCCCCCTGAGCCTGGCTGCCAGAGCCCTGGGGCAGTGGTGGTAGGGCTCCGGTGGTGATTTAAAGGGCCCGGGGCTCCCTGCAGTGGCAGGTGCACTGAGCCCTTTAAATTCCCGCCTGAGCCTGGCTGCCGGAGACAAAGGGTTCCGGCAGCCAGGCTGTGGCAGAGGTTTAAAGGGCCAGGGGCTCTGGCCACTGCGGGGAGACCCGGGCCCTTTCAAGCACCACCCGAGCCCTGCTGCCAGAGCTCTGGCAGTGATTTAAAGGGCTTGGGGCTCCCCGCAGTGGCTGGAGCCCCGTTCGTTTAAATCACTGGCGGGGAAGCCGGTCCGGCTCGGCATACTGGCTCTTGCTGGTACGCCATACCGGCTTACTTTCACCTCTGGTTTTAGGTATTTTTGTCCATCTGTGCTGTTTCACTGTGTCTGAAGCTTATCCCCTAAAGCATTTTGCTGCACTTGGTTGTCTTTGTTTTCTAAGCTTGTACCATGCCCTCCCCACTTCTGCTCTCAGAGAATAATTTCCATTGCTTACGTGAGCACAGTGCCTGACTATATTATCGGTGAAGAAGAACTGGTGTACAACTGTGACACGAGTTTAAGTAATTATCATGAACTAGCATGTGTTATTTAGTGGTCATAACACGGTAACTTCACAGTAAATATCTGCAGCAATGGTAATTACACAGTAACTCATCTGAATGCATTTACATTAGAATTGGATCACTGGGCTGATAACTAGTCTCCCTACCATAGGAGATTCACTGAAGCGAGGAACTGAATGCAGAACCCCTAGAGGAGAGACACTCTGCAGTTTACAGGTTTTGTTCTAGGTTTATTACGATAGTCTGAAGTATTGATCATCCAGTCTGGAAAAGTAGTTTGAATTTCATTTTGTATTTTTTTAGTAGGCCTGATGATGCAAGAGAACATTACAGGTGACATTTTCAATGGCCTCACATGTATTCAAAACATCAGAGCCTGCACTCAGTGCAATCAGAATGCCCACCTTTGTGTGGAAATGGGGTGATTTCATGCTTAGCTCCAAATGTACATAAGCAACTACTCGGTGAATGCATGGACCACTGTATGTGTACATTTTGCAAGCACACAAATCAGAAGCTCTCTGAAAATTTGGCGGTATGTTAACATTGACAACACAAAATGGATGAAACAGAGCAAGAAAATATATGAAGGTAAAATCCTTGTTTGCTAGTGAGAAGAATGACAGAGAAAGAAAGTGCAGATATTATGAGTAATCCAACAGAAAAGTGAAGAATGAAAGGATTTTTCAGAATTAAGTTTTGGATGTTTGCATTAAAGGAAGTTTGAGGCTAGCCTTGTTAGCTACCCATTTAATCACTGCTCTAGGTTAACAGAGAGCAGATGCACTTTTCAACATAAACGAGGAATAAATACAATGGGCAATATAACAAATGTATACATTAGTACTAACCATTGGCACATAGCAGCAGCAGCAGCAGCAGCAACATCCAGGAGGAATATCACAGCCTTCTGCCCCCCTTGTTCACTCAGCTCTGAAACTAGGTTCCTGGACAGATATTTGTTTCTCATTTAGGACAGACTTGAGGAGGTGAGCACCACAGGGATGGAGAATGGGGATAACTGGGGAAGTAGGGGGGGGATACAAAGTGGGCCAGGTTGAAGTAGAGGGAGGGCAGGGGAGATATTGGGGGTTAAAACAAGGTAGGATATAGGGGCTGAGAGCTGGCTGCAGGAAAAGGGAGATATTGGGTTTAGGGGAATGGGGTATTGGACTGAGAGGGCAAGGGGATATTGGTTGTCAGGGGAGAATAGGTGGCTTTCTAATGGGTGGGGAGATGGCTCAGGGAGTCGTGGCCAGCCAGAGGAGGGTGAGTGGAGGGTGCCTGGACAGTGGGCAGGTTAGTTCTTTTTCAGGGTGGCTGTAGGATCCCCACTCCATCGCAGAGAGCTGAGTGGCTCCTGTGGGGAGGAAGCAGTGCTGCTCCTGGCTACCAGCCCCAGAGCACTCAGCTTCTCCAGGATGAGCTGTGCAGTGGAGCCCTTACCCCTCCCCACTCAGAGTTTTCCTGTCCCTGGAGGATGCCTGATGGGAGTGTTTCACATCCACTTTGCACTCATTTCACACGAGTGTATATGACGGTGAAGGGGGCAAGGCAATGTGGGGGTGGAGGGAAGCAAAACTAGTCTGTAATAGCTAGGGGGTAACATTTTCAAAAGCATCTAAGTCACCTAGGAGTCTAAGTTTCATTGAAAGTCCTGCCTAAGGCTCCTAAATCACTTAGAAAATTTGAAGCATTTTACCCAGGTAGTCCAGAGCACATTTAAAAAACATGGCTTTAAAAGTGGCTATCTGCTACTCACGCCTCCTGGGCAAACCCGATTTAAATCAAGCTAGCCTCTGCTTCCTTTAAACCACGTTTAAAACCCCAGCTCTGCTAACACACTTTTATCTTCAGAGTAGATGGGGCCTCAAAATGGCCTTGGCTCAGTAAGCTGCCATCTATTCATAAGTAGTAAAGGCGGATCTGCGGTACAGTATGTAATGTCTTGCTGGGGCAATACACACTCGGCCAAATATATCTCTGGTGCAACTCGACTGAGCTCAGTGGAGTGACACGGGATGAATTTAGCCCATTATTTCCTCGTGTTTGAGCGGGCAGTGAAGCCATTACGAGGGCCAGAATGGAGACTGGACACAGTCCCACTGGTAGAAATAAATGAGCAAGACTAAAGGGAGGAGATGGGAGAGATGTGGAATCCCCCTTTGCTCTTTCCTTTGTGCGCCCAGGAGTGGATTCTGACTTTTGGCCATCACTACTAATTTTCCTGGCGACACACGGAAATGTCAGGAGTGCCCCTCGCACTCAGATCAAATGGAAGGCGAAGCCAATCCCTGGAAGCTCCGCTCCAACCACAAATATGCTCATTCATAAGCTGAATGCAACATTTACAGTAAAGAAAGATCAAGCTTTGTTTTCAAGTTTTTTCCAGTCTGAAATCCCCCTTTTCAGGGGAGGTTTATGTATATCTGACTTCAGAAGCTTTACTAGGCAGGAAATGCCCCAATATTAGCCTGTAACATTTTCCTGACTGTGTTCTATTCCCTGCATTCTTTCATGATGTAACTTTATTCTACATGCTTTATAATCCTGTGGTTTGTTTTATTGATTTGTTCTTACCATTTTAGCAGGGATGAGCTGACCTGGAGGATGCCTTCTGCTGCCAGTAGGTATATAGCTTCTTGGCCAGATGTTATTTCCTGTCTAAACAGCCTTAATTCAGGAGATTTCCAGGGCCGTCAGATAGGAGGAAACCCTCCCATCACACCACTGAGTTGTAACACGGCTTCTACTGCAATGCAGCATGGTAGTCACCATGCCTCTGGCTTCCAGCACAAATCCTCCTGTGCAGTGGAGTATATGGAACAGAGGTACATGACACGTAGCAGGTATGGACCTTTAGCACAGGCTTCGTGCATCCTGTCCCCTCTCTCTCTCTCTCTTTTCCCCCACAGTGGAATCATACTTACCTGTGAGTTGTTCATGCCCACAGTGGGGAAGGCATGGAGGTATTTGCCTTTCTATACTTAACCTGAGCTTTGGTATAAAGGGACTGGTGGGGACCACATTTTTAATGTCGTTCCTCATAAGCACTACATTCAAAATATACAGCTGTACTTTACTTTAGTAATAGTGAGATGCTGTGATGTCCTTCTTGGCATTCCTGGTGCTAGGGCTCACAAGGATTACCTCAGCTGTGGTGCTAGTGCCCACTGGTTTGGAAAGTAGGGACAAAATGGTTATGAGCCTATGAACACCACACAATACCTTCTTTAGGCTGCACCAGGGCAGCAACTTCTGACTGTTGAGGCTTTTACACGATAGTCACAATTCTTTAATCGTTTGAATCAGGGGTTTGACTTTCTCCCTTGAATTAATGCTGAAATGCACAAATACCAAATGGTATTTTTATTTTTCAAAATTTCCACACCAGGGATTGAAATAAATATATTCAAGTAACCTAAGAATGTAGATGGTTCTGTAGTAACTAATTTGCTATCTCTACTACATCAAAGGTGAACAGATTAAACAAGCTACTTTGCTATCTGCTAGATAAGAGGAATGTATTATCATTTTCTCTGATTACTATCTTGTGCAGGTAATTATACTTCTTCACAAATAATTAAAGTGAAGGTTGATTTCCACTCATTCTTCACAGTGGTAAAATTATCAAGTTACCTTTCAACTAATTATTTTCTGCAGTACAGCAGTATTTCAGATCCCTGTCACATTCCATTTAACAAACACAACATAGCTCTGAATTAGACTTATCACAGTGTAGGACTTTTATGCTATTAATCTGTAGGGGAAAAATCTTTAGATGGATGCTATCCAAGCTGAAAATGATTTTTTTTTTAAAGAATCCTCCCCCCCCATCTAGTTCCGAATCTTTTGCCTGTTCCCAATTTCCATTGTCTTTTTGTATAATTTAAATTTTTCTTAATTTGTTCAAGCCCACTACACTCTTATCTTGCTTAATTTTAGTGGGTGATCAACTCTCTTCTACCAGGAGTTATTTCAGAGGAGTTACATATTTTAAAGTCTTCAATGTGTCAGACACAATACAGCAGGGGTAGGTTTTTTTGAGACACAGGTAGAGACGGCCAGTATTTTGATATGCAGAAGAACACCCACGCAGAAAGATTTGGCAAGAAATCCGTACATTATCAGCAGAACCAATTGTTGGCTGGTACCATTTTTTTTTCAAAGAGAGATTTTCTCTGTTTTCGCTGCCAAAAGCACTTAGAGGATTCTGACTGATTCTGTTATTTACAGGAGGGAAATTTAGCTCTTACTGTATTATTTTTCATCACTCAATTTAGAGCCATTTTGAAATAGGCTTTAAATTACATGGTCCACCCCAGTACTGAGTCTTAGATTTTATGTCCTCCTCTTTCAATAGTTTTCTCTCCTTCTAACAGTGAGAACAAAACATAATTTACTACTATTTTTCACGTACCAGGTTTAGAGCCATCCCCAAGCTGCTACCTCTTATGGGGGTAATTTTTCTTCTCCTGTCCGCTCCTGTCTCCTGTCCACTGTCTAACTAGTTTGCTGTGCTCAAAAGTATGAATTCTGCTCCTCGCATTGTTTTCTGCTCATGTTGTTCCCTGCCAGCTGTGTCAATCTGATTCCATCACAACACCAGTCCTTTGGGCTTCATTCTTCTCTGTTACCCCAGTGTTATTACACTGCGGTTCCCTGTTCAGGTTAGCGAAGATAAGAGCAGAATCTCTCTGCCCTTTGTGTTTACAGCACATAAGCTTTTTGGTTAACAGGTTCTGAGACTCACTCTTTGGGTGCAACAGCCTTTCTTATCTGTTGCAGGCAATAACAATGTTAAATTTGGCCCCCCTCTCTCCAATCCCATGTGGCAACGTCTTGATAGTCTGAGATTTTACTGTCAACTTCCACATTTACTTTTGCTTTACTCCTGGCTGATGATCTTGCCCCTGATATGCTCTGACATATTTTCCCTTCTTTATTTCACTGTCTGTTATGATAATTAGATGTAATATCATAGAAAACTGCCCCCCACCTCTTCTTTCTAGTAAAGCTTTTTCCAGCTTGTTTTCATTGTTGTCCAGGCAATGTGCCATCAGAAGCCTTTAACAATCTTGAAAAGTACAACCTGTCTCTTAGCTCCTATTTATGTCTTGAAGATTTTACGGTCTGCAAATTATGGTGCAAATCAATCTACTTTCCCCATTCCACTCAGAAGTTATGACTCACTTATAAAATATTTAAAAATAAAAACTTTTAATTGGGCATGGCACTCTCTCAATAACTTGATTTCATTTTATCAGTTAATTTAAGCTCAATAAAGTTGCTAGATTGGCAGCTCTGGAAAATTAAGCTTATTTATCTACCGACTAGGTAACAGCACAAACAGTACAGATTTCCCCATACACCCTGTCAGTATGCCTCAAGAGCAACCTGGAGAGACCATCTTTAGGAGTAAAATGATAGTTTAGTCTCCATGTACATTCAGGTCCGGATCCAGCAAAGCACTTAAGTGCATGTGTAATCCCATTGATTTCAGTGGAACTACTTGTGTACTGAAAGTTAAGCATGTGTTTAAGTGACTTACTGCATTTGCACCACAATCCCTAGACTCTCGGAGATTGCCCAGTGCCTGATAAATTCCAGTGATAGTGTTTCTGTTCACTGGAAGATGAATTGTGATCACCAGTTCAATCAGATAGCTGACAAACTGCTATCCTAAAATAACTATTTCTGGACTCTAGTAACCTGGAAATGAAAAATCATACTGTCGTATCACCACTCATCTAAGCCACCCTAATAAACTTAATAACTTTACAGAAATTCAGGGGAATTTCTAGATTTTGTTTTAGAAACTGATCAGTTGAAAATCACATTCTAACATGACTTTTGTATCTGACATTTCAAATAGCTTTTATTAATGCTTGAGCTAATCTTTTCTTTGTGTGCTCTAAGAAGTACTGTGTATGCAAATTATTTTGTTTTACATGAAATAATTGTGGGTGTAGGAAAGGGAAGTGAGAAAATATTCTCTGAGTATTTCACACCAGAGAGCAAACTAAGGCTTTTAATTTTACTAAAAGTAGATGATATAAATACTCCCTCTAAAGGTCCTTTTCACAGCTTTTGATACTATGTCATCCTAGATCAGAAATGCATGCCCTCTGAGAGCAATGCTCAAAAACTGAGAAGCTGTCCAGGAAAGGTATTTTAATTCAATGAAGAAATAGGCCACAACTGTGCCTGCAATACCTGGTTACTGGTGCAAGTCTTCAGTGTTTTGTTAGGATGAGTGCGAGACCTCAGGCAGCTGAGACCTGCAGCAATATTTAGCTAATACACACTCCAGAAACACAAGAGCTTAGGCCTGGTCTACACTACGAGTTTGTCGGATTTAGCAGCGTTAAATCGAATTAACCCTGCACCCGTCCATACAACAAAGCCATTTTTTTCAACATAAAGGGCTCTTAAAACCGCTTTCTGTACTCCTCCCCAATGAGGGGATTAGCGCTGAAATCAACATTGCCGTTTTGAATTAGGGTTAGTGTGGATGCAATTCAAAAGGTATTTGGCCTCCAGGAGCTATCCCACAGTGCACCACTATGATCGCTCTGGACAGCACTCTGAACTCGGATGCACTGGCCAGGTGTACAGGAAAAGCCCCGGGAACTTTTGAATCTCATTTCCTGTTTGGCCAGGCGAGCTCATCAGCACAAGTGACCATGTAGTCCCAGAATCGAAAAAGAGCTCCAGCATGGACTGAACGGGAGGTACTGGATCTGATCACTGTATGGGGAGACGAATCTGTGCTATCAGAACTACGTTCCAAAAGATGAAATGCCAAAACATTTCAAAAAAATCTCTGAGGCCATGAGGGACAGAGGCTACAGCAGGGACGCAACACAGTGCCGCATGAAACTTAAGGAGCTCAGACAAGCCAAAGAATCAAATGGATGCTCCAGGACAGAGCCCCAGACATGCCAGTTCTACACTGAGCTGTATGCAATTCTGGGGAGGGGGGCTGCCACCGCTACCCCACCCCTGTCCATGGACTCCAATGATGGGGTACTCTCCACCATGCCTGAAGATTTTGCGGATGGGGAAGATGAGGAGGAGGAGGATGAGCTTGAGGAGAGCACACAGCACACCGTTCTCCCCGACAGCCAGGATCTTTTTATCACCCTGACTGAAATACCCTCCCAACCCAACCAAGCCGGAGAAGGGAGCTCTGGTGAGTGTACCTTTTAAAATATAATACATGTTATAAAAGCAAGCGTTTGTTAATGTTTAAGTAGCCCTGAGGACTTGCAATGTATTCGTGGCCAATACAGTTACTGGAAAAGTCTGTTAACGTGCCTGGAGATGGAGCGGAAATCCTCCAGGGACATCTCCATGAAGCTCTTCTGGAGGTACTCTAAAAGCCTTTGCAGAAGGTTTCTGGGGAGAGCAGCCTTATTCTGTTTTCCATGGTAGGACACTTTACCACGCCATGCTAGTAGCAAGTAATCTGGTATCATTGCATGACA
Source organism: Lepidochelys kempii (assembly GCF_965140285.1). Taxonomy (NCBI): domain Eukaryota; kingdom Metazoa; phylum Chordata; order Testudines; family Cheloniidae; genus Lepidochelys; species Lepidochelys kempii. Next base: position 65,752,964 of record NC_136388.1, read on the forward strand.
AAGCCTGGCAGCATATGGTCCCGGTGTTTGCTGGCATTCAAGCAACATCCGTTCTCTATCTCTCTGTGTTATCCTCAGGAGAGTGATATCATTCATGGTAACCTGGTTGAAATAGGGGAATTTAATTAAGGGGACATTTGGAGGTGGCTGTTCCCACTGGGCTGTTTGTCTGTGGCTGAAAAGAAGTCCTCCCCGCAGTTAGCCCACGCGGTGGGGAGGGGGGTGCTGACACAGAGCTGTTCGCATTTGGCTAGCAGGGATCTTCCCTGATACCAGCCACATAGTGGGGTGAGGGGTAAAGCAATCATCCCAGAGAATTGGATGGTGGGGGCGTTAGTTTGGTTTCTGCTGCTGCACGTTAATAGGAAAACCACAGCACTAAACAGCCAACTCAGCGTGCTTTTCTTGATATGGAATAGGAGAGCACTGCTGTTATGAAGGTTGCAGAAGCCGAAAGACTGTGGCTTACCATGGCCGCCTGCAAGCCGAATTCTGTTGCCTGGCACTGCGTGTGTGATCTCTAACACCAAAGCTCATCAGAATGTGTGGAGGGACACAATAGCAGAGTACAGGAAAGCAGCCAATGAACGTGAGGAGAGGTGGCGGCAGGAAGATCAGAGGAGGCATGATGCAATGCTGGGGCTACTGCGGGAGCAAACCGTCGGATGCTCCAGCATCTGGTGGAGGTTCATGAATGGCAGCAGGATCACAAGACTGCCGCTGCAGCCCCTGTTTAACCGCCCTCCCTCCTCCCCAAGTTCTATAGCCTCCTCACCCAGACACTCAAGAATGCGGGGGGTGGGGAGGCTCTGGGCACCCAACCACGCCACCCCAGTGGACAGCCCAAGCACCAGAAGGCTGTCATTCAACAAGTTTTGAAGTGGCCTTTTCCTTCTCTCCTACACTCTTCCCTCACCCCACCCGGGCTATCTTGTGAGTTATCTCCCTATTTTTGTTATCAGTGAATAAAGAATACATGTTTTTTAAACGATAGTGACTTTATTTCCTTTGCAAGCAAACTGTGATTGAAGGGGGGAGGGCGGGTAGCTTCTAGGGAATTTAGAGGCAACCAAGGGGGTGGGTTTTCATCAAGGAAAAACAAACAGAAGTGTCACACAGTACTCTGGCCAGTCATGAAACTGGTTTTCAAAGTTCTCTGATGCGCACTGCTTCCTGCTGTGCTCTTCTAACCGCCCTGGTGTCTGGCTGCGCGTATTCAGTGGCCAGGCGATTTGCCTCAACCTCCCACCCTGCCATAAACATCTCCCCCTTACTCTCACAGAGATTGTGGAGCACACAGCAAGCAGCAATAACAATGGGAATATTGATTTTGCTGAGGTCTGAGCGAGTCAGTAAACTGCACCAGCGACCCTTTAAACATCCATATGCACACTCTACCACCATTCTGCACTTGCTCAGCCTACAGTTGAACAGCTCCTTACTACTATCCAGGGTGCCTGTGTACGGCTTCATGAGCCAGGGCATTAAGGGGTAGGCTGGGTCCCCAAGGATAACTATAGGCATTTCAACATCCCCAACAGTTATTTTCTGGTCTGGGAAGTAAATCCCTTCCTGCAGACATTTAAACAGACCAGAGTTCCTGAAGACGCGAGTGTCACGAACCTTTCACGGCCATCCCACGTTGATGTTGGTGAAACGTCCTTTGTGATCCACCAGTGCTTGCAGCACCATTGAAAAGTACCCCATGTGGTTTATGTACTGGCTGCCCTGGTGGTCCGGTCCCAAGATAGGGATATGGGTTCCGTCTATAGCCCCACCACAGTTTGGGAATCCCATTGCAGCAAAGCCATCTAGTATGACCTGCACATTTCCCAGAGTCACTACCTTTGATAGCAGCAACTCAATGATTGCGTTGGCTACTTGCATCACAGGAACCCCCACAGTAGATTTGCCCACTCCAAATTGATTACTGACTGACCGGTAGCTGTCTGGCGTTGCAAGCTTCCACAGGGCTATTGCCACTTGCTTGTGAACTGTGAGGGCTGCTCTCATCTTGGTATTCTTGTGCTTCAGGGCAGGGAAAGCAAGTCACATGAAAGTGCCCTTATGCATGCGAAAGTTTCGGAGCCACTAGGAATCATCCCAAACCTGCAACACTATGCGGTCCCACCACTCTGTGCTTGTTTCCTAGGCCCAGAATCGTTTCCTAGGCCCAGAATGTTCCAAGGCATGAGCCTGCCCCAGTAATACCATGTTCTCCAAATTGTCAAAGACCGTGGTTTTAGAGAAATCTGTGTTCATGTCCTCATCACCGCTCTGCTGTCGCCTCCTCGCCTGGTTTTTCAGGTGCTGGTTCTGCATAAATGGCACGATAATGCATGAGGTGTTTTCAATGGTCATAACTGCTGCAGTGAGCTGAACGGGCTCCATGCTTGCCGTGCTATGGCGTCTGCTCGGGCAATCCAGGGAAAAGGGCATGAAATGATTGTCTGCTGTTGCTTTCATGGAGGGAGGGAGGGTTGACTGACGACATTTACCTATAACCACCCGCAACAAATTTTTGGCCCCATCAAGCATTGGGAGCTCAGCCCAGAATTTCAATGGGCAGCGGTGACTGCAGGAACTGTAGGATAGCTACCCACAGTGCACCACTCGGAATGTCGATGCTTGCCACGGTACTGTGGATGCACACCACCGAATTAATGTGCTTAGTGTGGACGCATGTACTTGACTTTATACAATCTGTTCCCAAAAATCGACTTCTGTAAAATCGGAGTACTTTCGTAGAGTAGACATGACCTTATTCTGAGAGAAAAAAAAGTAGCTTTTCTAAGTAGTACTGTGCTGGGAAAATAGGTAACAGGTAAAGAATACTAACTAGAACTTTTACAAGTACTCTGAAAAGTGAGTATGGACAAATGACATCTTGTTATGCACCAGTTACTCACTTGTGTCAATGGCTCCCGATGATTTCTGTTAGCACTCCTGAGCCATCGGAGCTAAGACAGAATGAGCTGAATGTCATTTTGGCTTACCCAGAACCAATGGAATTGTTAAATGAATACCAACTTGCTGGACCAAGTCAAGAAGTATATGCAGGTTTAACAGAAGGAAAAACTTGACCCTGCAGAATCTTTGTTACTGGTAATGAATCACAATGACAGAAAGAACTCAGCTTGACCCAGTGTTTAGTATGCAGGGGTCTGGGTTAGGGAAAAGAAAATCTCTCTTGGCACGTAATGGTAAGGGATCCACTGAGTAGATAGGACCTAACAGTGGGATTTTCAAAAGCACTTAAGCAAGTTAGATATCTAACACCCATTGATTTCAACAGGTATAAGTTACCTAAGATGCCTAGTTTCAGAGTAGCAGCTGTGTTAGTCTGTATCCACAAAAAGAAAAGGAGGACTTGTGGCACTTTAGAGACTAACAAATTTATTTGAGCATAAGCTTTCGTGTGCTACAGCTCACTTCATTGGATGGCATGCAACTGATGAAGTGAGCTGTAGCTCACAAAAGCTTATGCTCAAATAAATTTGTTAGCCTCTAAGATGCCTAGGCACTTTTGAGAATGCCACTATAAGAGACCAGTAGGCCATGTGGATAGTACCTTATCCATGAATAGTCTCATTTAAATCAATAGGAGCACATGAAATAAGGTGTTACTCAACATGAGTAATGATTAATCTGGACAAAGGTTATTTCCAAGTATTTATTTATGTTTTCAATGATGAGCCCCGAGCTATGTTCTGTGGATTAGGTGCACGGCGGTCATATCCGCCCAAAAGATCAAATTTACCAATCAGAAAATGACTAGGGGCCCTATCATTTTGCACAGCCATTTTATAACTTTTGTAATAAAGTAATAACTTTTCTTCAGGAAAATTCTATGTATAAACCAGAGCTGAATAGAAAAAAGTTTCACCATCAATAAAAAAAGAAAGAAAGTATTTTTGCAATTTCACCTAAAATGATGTTCTGCTTTCCAAAAGTTTTAAAAATATAAATGTAAACAGGAACATATTATATGGGCTAACTTCATAAAACCCCCAAATCATGCTATTTTATAAGCTCCCAGTCCTCCCCTCCTTTCCTCTTCCCCCTGCCAACATTAAAAAGTCCCAACAATTGGTAAAATTGTTTAGTGACAAATGGTATGTTTTGTCTGTGTCAGATGTTTGAAGATTAGCCAATATGTCCCAGGGCTGAAAATACCATATTAGCTATTTTTAACACGCATATACCACTCTCAAAAAGCTGTTTGCATGCAGAAATGGCATGAAAACTCACTGAAACCACTGGTTTGACCTGCAAAAAATTGAAAATTGAGATGTTTCAGTTCTATATGAAACCAAAGTTAAATCCCCTTCCCCTCCCAAAATCCCACAGCTTCAAGTAGCCTAATAAAACAAGGTACATCAATCTTCTTCTTTTCAGGTGGCACGTGACCAGGATTCATCACCAAATTTGATCCGCTGGTTGGATCATTAGCTTCCCCCGCCCGGACCAGGTACTGGTGAGGAATGTGAACATTGATCCATAAACATGAACATTGATCCATGCCCTCCCGGTCGGTACATGAATGGCACACTAATAATAATACTCAGCTCCTATATGGCATTTTTCACCAGTAGATCTCAAAGTAATGATGTGATTACCTAACTGATACTGGCTGTTGGGCAATATAACAAGCTGTACAAATAAGACAACTGACAAGTCAGCAGAAACTAAGTGCTGTTTCCTATGAGGTGCTGAGTGCCTTCCCACACACTGTAGGCACTCAGTACCCCTCCGGTGTGGGCCCATGTGTGTTTGGTTCCTAGGGCCAGACTTACACTAGGATGTGGAAGTGTATATTTAATTCCAAGAAGAGTCCTTAAAGTAAGAATTTGACCTAAACAGTTAGCCTAGCATTCTGCTTTATACCCAAAATTCATAAGATTACCTTAAAAATCATAAGGGATTTACAAAAAAACCCTGCTTTTTATTTGTCTTCTGGTTTTTGAGACTTTAGGGCTCACGTTTCAAGATTTTCTTTGCAACCACAAGAGCTAGAGAATTCCTTTTTTAAAAATGCAGGCTCAGATTTTCATGTATTCACATGACTGCTTGAGCTGCAGCTTAAGGAAAACAACAACTAGTGTGAGATTCATGGACTGAGGCTTCTAAGTGCCTAGATAGTTATTAAATATGGGACTTTGGCTTGTAGGTCACTTAGGCACTTTTTTTGAAATTATTACCCTTTGTGCCTCAGTTTTCCATCTGTAAAATGGAATTAATAATACTTACATTTTCACATACTTTGTCTGTTTTATCTATTTAGTTTCTAAGCTCTTTGGATTAGGGACCATCTCCTATTATGGGTATGTGCAGCACCCAGCACAATGTGACCCTTTTCTAAATTGGGTCACTTTATTATTAGTTATTATTTGTACTACAAGATATAGTGGTAAGTGGTTGAGCTCAGCCCCACAAAGAGAGTGAGATTCTTGAAAGCTTTTTCTCTTTGGCCTATAAGTAAAGGGTATCACCATGGATCTAAAAATTGTAATAATAATGTTGCCATATCTCATGACTTTAACATTATATGTATTGTCAGGTATCAATTTGACCTAACCCTTTATCAGATTTTACTACTATAGCACAGTCTCATGAAATCTGGAAGACACTGATTATTCCTGTTCATTGAATATTTATGGCCACTACTTTCTATTCTAATGGGATACTTATTACACCTTCTAACTGAGACATTCTTTTAATAATCTTGCACCTGGTAACACAACACCAGAGATGTAGTTGTAATGATGAATAAAAAATATGAAATAATCAGTGAAATACTCACTATGAACTGCTTCATAAACAATTTACCCAGTAGCTCCAACAAAGGCTATTCACCTAACAATTTTGAACAAACAAATCCATAAAGATCATGATCTGTTCAGACAATCCGCAAACAGTAAAAAAGACATGCTGCCCCTGGTTCACAGAATGCCCTCCCCAAACCTCCTTCCCAAGCTACTTGTCTCTCATGCAAATTGCCCCTGAAGACTCACTTCTTATATGTATGCTTATAAAATTTGTAGTTGACACTAAGCTCGGAAGGGTTGCAAGCACTTTGAAAAACAGGATTAGAATTCAAAAGGACCATGATACATTGTAGAACTGGTCTGAAATCAACAAGATTAAATTCAATCAAGACAAGTGAAAAGCATTTAGGAAAGAAAAATCAAATGCACAAACACAAAAAGGGGAATAACTGGCTAGGCAGTCGTACTGAAGAAAAGGATCTGGGGAGCGTAGTGGATCACAAACAAAATGAGCCAATAATGTGTTGCAGTTGCTAAAAAGACAAATATAATTCTGAGGTGTATTACTAGGAGTGTTGTATCTAAGAAATCAGGGCTTTGCTTGGCCCTGATTTGGCTTAGGAAGTATACTTGGCCTTGCCTCAACATGGGGGATGGACTAGAGGACCTCTTGGGATTCCTTCCAGCCTTACATTTCTATGATTCTTGAAGAAGATCCCCATAGAATGTGAGATGATTAAAACAACAAAAGGCCATGGAACCACCAGGATGTTTGAGTGACTTGCTGAGAAACAACATTTTTTATTCTTGCATTTTTACTTTCATCTCCAGATCTCTTATTTGTATTTATTTGTGAGCCCTATTTAGTGTTCAAATGTCGGCACATCCCTGTCACCCATTCACACTGGGTTCCACCCACATGGATACATTGCAAGATTGGGGCTTTCAACTGGAAGCTTCTTAGGCTGTCTTTGCTTACTTCTTTGAGGGCTTCTAGCACTTGAAAAATAAAAAAATAATGATCTTACTATTACATCAGAACAGTCAGACCAGCTCTACTGTTACCTCACTTAACATCAGCTTCTAGGGGACACTGGAAGCTTTCAGTTGAATAAAATAATAAATGGGTTTAGCACTTACCAGTCAGGCATCTGAAATGCTGCCAAGTTGAGCCTCTTGAAAAAAACAAACCAACTTGCATGCAACCACCAAATTGCATTTAATAAGACACTAAGAAAAACCATCACCCAAAATGTCACAGTAATGGCCTAACTTTGCAGGATTTAGAGTGCATGATTTTTTGATGCTTTTGTTAATGTCTATCAAATGTGGTTAATGGGCTAGTGGTTAAACCCAGGGACAGGCAATCAGAACTCCTTGGTTCAATGACTTGCTTTTTGTGACCACGCTTCTCATATTTAGATGTGCAAAGATGAGTATAATAATCATGAAAATGCAACTTGACTGAAGTATTACTTGTCCATTTTACAGGGGTGTCCCAAGGCTTAAATAATTGCTTGTATATCCTTGTGAGATCATCCAGTAAAAACTGCTATACAAGCACATTCTTTATGATCAGATGCACGAAAAATTACTTTATTATTACCATTTCTTATGGACTGCCATCTACTTTCCATATCAAATTAGGTGAGATATTTCTGTATTGCATTAGCTATAGAACTTTCCATGTATGTTTCTTAGCAGGAGGATTCTGATGAAGTGAGCTGTAGCTTTTGCTCAAATAAATTGGTTAGTCTCTAAGGTGCCACAAGTCCTCCTTTTCTTTTTGCGGATACAGACTAACATAGCTGCTACTCTGAAACAAGAAAAGAAGTTTGTATAAAGATGTATCCCTGGTAAAACATTAATTCAGATATTAATGAACTTTTCCCAATTGCTCTTTCAACACTTCTCAACATTCTGGGGAAAAATGTACTTATCAAATATTTGACATGTTAAGCATATAAGAAAAAACAATTTTTCAGGGTGAATCCTGTACTTTAATTAGGAGTGAGAGTGCTCATGTTAATTGGGAGGGTGTAGAGAATGGGTCATAGTTACTAGCTGAGAAATCAGCAATCATTTTTCAGGTTCCCTGTGAATTGTGTGAAAACCATTTTTTTTTTGGAGTACATGGAGAGTTGATGGTCTGCACATCTGTACCTTTGACTAGGATGGGATCTATGACAACTTTTTCTGCAGTTAATTTTAATTTAATACAATGCTGGAGGAGCACAAGACATGGATTACACAATAGATCTTACCTGTCCACTTCCATTCATAGATTCACCAGGTGACTACAACTATCATTATAATGAAGAACCACACTTAAGTTCATGATGTCTACATGTAAATTCTCTTCAAACCCTTTGTTTTGCTATTTGTTCACTTACTCCCCCTCCTTGCTAGGTAAAGAGACTAGGAGGTAACTGATGATTTAACTGGGAATTGGTCCTGCTTTGAGCAGGGGGTTGGACTAGATGACCTTCTGGGGTCCCTTCCAACCCTGATATTCTATGATTCTATGATTCTATGAGCAGCATGGTATGAAGAGCAATAGGATGGCAAACCAGGCAATAAAAGCCCATACAGGTCAGACAAAAATACATATCCTTTTAGCTTTAAAAGTAGATGCCAGTCAATTTGGGTGTGTTTCTGAGTGTTACAAATAAAATAAAAAATTCCACGAAAAGAATTTTTTGGTCAAACAATAGGGTTACTTGCAGAGAGAAGGTAACACTTTCACAAGTAACACATAGAATCATAAAACATCAGGGTTGGAAGGGACCTCAGGAGGTCATCTAGTCCAACCCCCTGCTCAAAGCAGGACCAATCCCCAATTAAATCATCCCAGCCAGGGCTTTGTCAAGCCTGACCTTAAAAACTTCTAAGGAAGGAGATTCTACCACCTCCCTAGGTAACGCATTCCAGTGTTTCACCACCCTCCTAGTGAAAAAGTTTTTCCTAATATCCAACCTAAACCTCCCCCACTGCAACTTGAGACCATTACTCCTTGTCCTGTCCTCTTCTACCACTGAGAATAGTCTAGAACCATCCTCTCTGGAACTACCTCCCAGGTAGTTGAAAGCAGCTATCAAATCCCCCCTCATTCTTCTCTTCTGCAGACTAAACAATCCCAGTTCCCTCAGCCTCTCCTCATAAGTCATGTGTTCCAGACCCCTAATCATTTTTGTTGCCCTTCACTGGACTCTCTCCAATTTATCCACATACTTCTTGTAGTGTGGGGCCCAAAACTGGACACAGTACTCCAGATGAGGCCTCATCAATGTCGAATAGAGGGGAACGATCACGTCCCTCGATCTGCTCGCTATGCCCCTACTTAAACATCCCAAAATGCCATTGGCCTTCTTGGCAACAAGGGCACACTGCTGACTCATATCCAGCTTCTCGTCCACTGTCACCCCTAGGTCCTTTTCCACAGAACTGCTGCCTAGCCATTCGGTCCCTAGTCTGTAGCTGTGCATTGGGTTCGTCCGTCCTAAGTGCAGGACCTTGCACTTATCCTTATTGAACCTCATCAGATTTCTTTTGGCCCAATCCTCCAATTGGTCTAGGTCCCTCTGTATCCTATCCCTGCCCTCCAGTGTATCTACCACTCCTCCTAGTTTAGTATCATCTGCAAATTTGCTGAGAGTGCAATCCACACCATCCTCCAGATCATTTATGAAGATATTGAACAAAACCGAAAACATATGAAATGTTAATTTAAAAGTGCAAATATTACTTTCTATATGAAATTAAAACTTTCAACACTTCCAACTTTAAAGTTTTCCCATAAGAAAACAATTTTTTTCCCAACAGGAATTTCTTTTCCCCCCCGTGAAAATTCCTGTGTGAAAAATTCTCATTTTTCAGCCAGCTCTACCAAGGGCTATTCATTGTCCCTTAAGGCAAAGATGGCTTGTATCTTTGCCACGCTGCTTTCTAGATCCTTTTTATATGTTGGATGCTCAAGTCACTGGTTTTATAGTCCCTTCTTTTTCAATTGGCATTTTAAGGGATTGGGTTGCAGTGCCAATTATCAGTTTCCACTTATTTATTTATGGGTGAGGTTATCCACAGGGACTGGTATTTTAACTGGCTCTCATCACTAGTGGTAGGTGAGGTAGCTAAACAGGAGTTCAGTTAATGCTCCTTTCTCTGCCCCCTCCCAGGTTACCAGCTTTGTTCCAAGAAATCTGACATATCCATATTTTATCAAAAGAGAGGGGAGAAAAATGAACTGAAGAAAAAACAGCTGGATACTCAGACGTTTTGTTCTCTTCCAGATATCTATTCCATGCTGTGATATAATTTTTCAAAAGCTGGCTACTGCTGCTCAAAGAATAAGGCTAAGGAACTCATGTAGATTTCAGCTGTGAGGAGGGCAACAGTTTGGACAGACAGGTGGCTCTTCACTCCTACAAGATCCTGTAATTTCACAGTCACAACTACATGAACTCCTAAAGCCCCAGCACACATGCTGGCTGTCTCAAGAGTCATCTAAGTTGAATAGTTAAACAGTTATTAGGTTTTCAAACTATTCATGCATGTATCGTAGGGAAGAGGTCAGGCATATCTTGTTATGTATTACCGTAATATTATGTAACTGGTTAAAGCATGTGCAATTACCTTTCATTTATTATCCTTTTCTCTTAATACTGATATCTCTCAATCTGCTCTTTCCCACACCCTCTCTAGGCTACCCTCCAGCTTCAGGCAACACACTCAATGGAAAACTTATGATCCAGCTGTTTGGTAGTTGCCTATTTGTCCATTTCTCCCACAAGCATATTTGTAGGTTTCAGAGTAGCAGCTGTGTTAGCCTGTATTCGCAAAAAGAAAAGGAGTACTAGTGGCACCTTAGAGACTAACCAATTTATTTGAGCATAAGCTTTCGTGAGCTCACGAAAGCTTATGCTCAAATAAATTGGTTAGTCTCTAAGGTACCACTAGTAAGCATATTTGTGCTTTCTTCTACATCACCCCTTATGTATGGCATGCACCCCATAACTAATCCTTAAAGCCACTATTCTGTCCTGCTTCAAATCACATTTCAAATTCCACTGGCACCGTGATGCCTTCTGATAATAGCTAAGTAGATGGCCAGTAGGGATTGGTGATACTTACTTTGTTCACTTGCTGATTTATGTCTTGTAATTAAAAAAACCATCAACCTCAATGACTCAAAACCACCTGCCTATACTCCTAGCTAGACCTAGGACATTGTTACTCTAATCCTCTTCCCCCAATCCCTTCAAAGACACACCCACTTGTTTGCATATCAGCATTTAAGGGAAGGGACTGTCTATTACATCATATTTGTCTGGTGCCATATGGTTAAATGGCAAGAGGTTATTCATGCCATACTGGTATCTCTCAGAGAATGGAAATAACCCAAATGAAGCCAATAGAAAGGAGCATAAAGCACACTAAGTAAAATGTACCCAGATCAAAATTAGAAGGGCAAAGAGGGAAATTGAAAGCCATATTGCCAAAAATATAAAAACAAATAAATTCTTTACAAATATCAGAAGCTGGAAATCAGAAGCTGGAAATCTGAGAGATTTATGGGTCAGGTGGGCTACCTGGAGTAAAGAGAACAGTTAAAGAGGATAGGGACACTGAAGTGAAGGTGGTACAGCAGTTGCTATGTTTTCCTCTTTGACTGAGGCATGAAATCTGCTTTATGCACATATAATAATGATGATAATACTTTGCACTTCAAAAGCTATTTCTATCCAAGGATCTGAAAGATTAATGAATTAGACTTCACAAAACCTATGATAGTTAGTGTTGAATTGATCATAGTGTTTACAGTGCCATGCTCATCTTTATTTTTTATAATAATTTAATTGAAAAGTTTACATTTTAATATTCACTAAACTACAAAGGAGATGGAATCATAACCATTACAGGTCAAATCCTGCTTGCCTTACTTATGGAAGTAGTAAGAGCAGCAGGAGTTGATCTTATCTGTTTCCTGTAAGAAGTAGCAACGTTTCTAAATTACAGAGTTCTAAAGGTATTATTTGTTCTGATGAAAATTATTTTCCTCTCTTTCTGAAATCCTCATACACAGCATTCTTCTTTTCCTCCATCTCTATGTATTGTTTTGATAGCTATTTCTGCTCCTTCTCCTCCTGCGATAGTCCTTTTACCTGGTAAGGGCTAGGGCAGGTGGGATCCGTGCTCAGCCTTCATCATTTTTTCTTAGCTGCTATGACTTTTCTTTCCAAGCTTTAAGAATTCCAAAAGCTACAGTACGTCTGTCAAGGTTGTGCTGCGGCACACAAATCAATATTCATGCTGGGGCTGCTAGGAGTGCAACTCTAACACAACAATCCTGAAATGGAGCTAGAAAATATGTACTGGTGCAGGATGGTCTGTTGTCCCCCACCAACCAAAATATACGCTTGTCATCCCCTCTCAAGTTCCAGGCGCATGAAGCAGCTTGTCCTGGTTATGAACTACAGGCTGCTCTTTATTCTAGGATCTAGGCTCTTTTATTCATTACAGACATACAGAGTGTTTTCTTTCCTGAGTGCTCAGTTCCTCTGGGACATTCAAACTCCTGTGAAACACTTACTGAAAATGTAAAGGACAGAAGGAGATGCTGTGGTCTGCAGAGACCTGCCCTGACTAACCTTGGGAAAAGACATGCATCGCAAATCCGAATCCCCTTTTGAAAACAAAAGTGGATGTTTCCCCTAACTTTTCTCCTGTTCCAAATGAAGATCCAGTTCTGTCCTACTTATTCAGGCACATCTCCCAGTGAAAGAAATGATTACTGACCCTGTGCAGTAACTTTGAGACGTGTGTCCCTATTGGTGCTCCGCTCTAGGTGTGCGCTGCACTATTGATTGGCAGTTTCTCATAGCGGTGTCCATTCGGCCTGAGCATGCGTTAGTCTTGTGCTCTGTGCTGTTGTTATATAGCACTGCACAGGCAAACCACCTTCCATTCCTTCCCTACGGTGAAGTCCCATGGCAGAGAACTCCAAAGCAAAGGGGAAGGAGGGCAGGTAATGGAGCACCTGTAGGGACACACATCTTGAAGAACCACAGTTACTGCACAGGGTGAGTAACCATTTCTTCTTCTTCGAGTAGAGAGCCTAAGGGTGCTCCACTCTAGGTGACTACTAGGCAGTGCCTTTTAAGGTGCTCGGGGCTTCGGAGTCAAATCCAGTACAGCGGAAAGCACAGCCAAACTGAACACAGTACTGGAGGTAGAAGCATAAGTTATTGCGTAGTATTTGGAAAATATATGTACAGATGCTCAAGTAACAGCTCTATAGATTTTGATGATCGGTATGTTTTTGAGGAAAGCCATGGAAATGGCTATAGACCTTGTACACTGAGTGTATGTAAGCAAAGGTGGATGAATGTTACAAGACTGGTAACAAGAGTTCCTGCAGTCTGATATCCATTTGGAAAATCTCTGGTTAGAGATTTCTGACCCCTTTGATCTAGGGAATCAGGTGCATTACATTTAATTCCCTGCTCAACTGACTTTGCTTACCAGCACTGCTGCATTTGGGCAGTTTGTTCTCAGTTTGTTCCAAAGCCCAAATCAGCCACAGAATTTTCAGAGGCTCACCCCAAACTCGTTCAATCTTTAATAGTCTCCTACTTTTCAAAAATAAGTAACTGCACAAACCACCACCAGGATTGCCATGTCACACCAGATTGGCCAACCTGGCCCAGAATCCTTCCTCAGGCAGTAGCAAATTCCTTACATTTCAGAGAGGCAGAAAAACAAAGCAATGAACATATTTGTGCAATAGTAATAAAGTTAGGAGGAAGAAGATCCCTTCCTGACCCCACAGGCAATTCATCTTACAGCGCGCCATGTAATAGAAGATTGATCACCCTTTTCTTGGTATGTCTTCTGTAATTAGGTCACAAACTTATTTCACTTCCTTTGAAAATCCAACTACAGTGCCAAGGAGTCATTTAAGGGCTACATACTTTGCTCAGATACCATGTTATTAATGGGTAACTGGGTACAGAGGTACCAGATTCTGATCTCATGTACACCAGGGTAAACTCAGTAACTCCATGAACTTCAGTGGAATTACTTTGGTTTACACTGGTATGACAGCATCTGATCCTTAGTGTCATAAATGATTCCCTTCCTACCCCAAAAAGGGAGAACCAGTGCTTATGTCTAAACACTGTTCCTCTTGTTAAAAGGGCAGAACTTGTGGAATGCATTATGGCTGCTGCATCTCACATCTGAACCTACGAGAATTGCTAAATGATGCAGGTTGGGTAAATATGGGGCACACCACTTAAATCAGAAGAGCAGCAATGGCAGCCACTATGGGAGGTGAATATAATGATACTGCTACTGATGAGAGCATTAATTTATTTAGCAGGTTAGTAATTTAGAATGGTAATGAAGAGTTGTCTATTTGTTGTCTAAATCCTATCATCTGTCACCTGCAGAGACAGCATGACTTGTCCTAAGCACTGGGCCTGCTGTTATCCTGTTAATAATTTCATAGTTCATTTTGTGCCTCTTATTTTGGTTCACGTAACTTTATTTGTGTGACTAGAAAACAAAAAAGCAAATAAACAAACTAGCAGCAGCCAGAACTCTGTCTTAAAGGCCCTCTGGACAAAATGGTGACATTCTGTCACTGCTATCTCACCTAATTAATGTAATTTTCAATTACATTTAATGAACTTCTCTATTTAGTCTTCACTATATCTTAAGTATCTTTCCCTCTCCTGACTTGAAATGGAGCATTATTGGGAAATTGTTGCAGTTTCAAGGAGGATCCTGGTTTATTGTCTATCTCTAATGAGTTGTTTTGAAGTCCTGGGATTTTTCATTTGGCCGCTTTTCTATAGAACTTGTCATTTTTGTTGTTGCTGGTTTTCTTGTGTTGGGTGCCCAAAGTTGGCACAGAATCTAATCTGTGCTCTTACAGTTTGGGACCTTGAATCCTTTCAAGAAACCAAAGAGTGAGTAAAACCTGTTTTGTGAGGAAGGGTTCCAGAATCTGGGCCCTTCCATTGTGGTTGACGTGCAGTAAGCTGGAGAGGAAAGTGGATGAAGGGCCTGACTTTTTACTTAGGTATCAAAAGTGAAAGAATAATAACTCTGGCCCTGGGCCCTACCAGAAAGTCACAAGTTCTATGCTATTTGTCTCCATTCCCTCTGGACTCTCATGAAAAGAGAAGGAATACATCAGTATTTTACAATAATGGTCCAACATACTGTAGTGTGACTATTGTAAAGTGTCCTCTTTGTATGGGAACATGGTATAAGACAATGCCTTGTTTTAGGGACATTAACCCTCTGCCACAGTATGGTGTGCAAGGCTTTTGCTCCTTGAGTAAACTTGTTTTAAAAGCACGTATCCAGGATTCCAGGTGTATGTGCACACTTTAAAGACATACAAACAAAGAACACAGAGACACAGAAAAGTTTTATCTATGTTCCCCAAAGCCAAACCGATCATGAATTGCCCCTTTAATTAACCCACCATAAGTGACAGTCGTCTCTAGCAGTCCAACTCTTCTGGTAAAGCTCAGGCTGATAGATGGCATGAAAGTGAAAGGTCAACACAAAGAAGGATGTCAAACTAAGCAGACTGATTAAATTTCCCTTATGAAAATTATCCTGCCCTCTTGTAAACCAGAGTGCTGTTAGCTAAGATGCCCCTATAGATCAGAAGCGCTGTTGCCCCTTGGCCCGAATCATTAGCCAATATTCAGGGCCTTGGGTAGTTTCCATTAGCAGGAGAAATTGATGAGAGAAGTCATGTATTTCTTTGGTGCAATCCTGTTTATTTACAAAGAATGTACACAATGTCCTGTTTTCCCTAACACAGTAGGAACAAATAACAGCAGACAGTTTCCTTGTTCAGAAATCCAAGACTGCTTTGCAGCCAGTCCTTTGCGGAAAAGAAGCTCTCTCTCTAGGCTTACACCCAGTATAAAACTTCACTCACTTTCTCCTGGATTACCAGTTTGGTCTGCATCTGACGTACAGAAACACACAGCTCCATCAGTCAGTGTCCCAGTCCCTGCATTTGCAATCAGTCCCAGGAAAACCTCTCTTATTCTCTCTTTGAGTTTGTTCTTTTTCTGGCCTTCCAATGTGCTCCTGTGCCTTGGGCTGATGTTTTATTGTTTTAGTTATCTCTAAAAAAGGGGGTATTTAACTACTCCATCATTTAAGATGAATGAAAGGTGGCTAGCACACCGTTTAGTTTCAGGGAGGGCTGTGATTTCTTATAAATCAAAGAGAGGCTTTCTGGTAGCCATCAACAGACTCCAGTATAACGATGAGTGGAATCAGATGGTGAGAAAGGTGGATCCCTGAGAGGATAGTGAGGTTTGTATTAGAGATGGACAAGTCTCTGTTCTTTCCATGTTCAAATAAACATCCAAACTCTCAAGTGCCTATCCAGAACTAAAGTTCTTCACCCCTCTTCAAGAGCTTGGAATCATAGAACCAAAGTCTTTTTTTCAATGTTTCCAGACCTCCTGTTTCTCGTCATGTCAATAATACGGTGCGGCCTATCCACCATTCCTAGCTGGGTATCAGAACTGTGCAAAAACAAAAAGTATTTGAACATTTCTGAACTTGATAAAAACATTTTAAGTTCCAATTTAATTCTAGAAATGCAGTGAAACTTTCTCAGTACCTACTCATGTATCATGATACCATTCCAAGCTTTGTATAAACTGGCTCACCTACATATCTACCTGCTACGTGTCTACAAATTGACTAGACCAAATATTAACTTGCTTTTGAACGGGGGAATCAATCTTCAAACTGAATGCAGCTCACACAGTCCTGCTACCATTCCTGATGGTGTTTTCTGTAACAATGGACTGCCAGTATCTGTTATCCTCTGCTTAGTCTTCAATTCAATGAAACTTGATTAGTATGGAATCATAGAACTTGAAAGGACCTTGAAAGGTCATGTGTAGTCCAGAGCCCTGCATTCATAGCAGGACTAAGTGTTATTTAGACCAGGGATTCTCAACCCTTTTCTTGCTGAGGTCCCCCTAAACATGCTATAAAAATGCCAGAGCCTGGCTCGGGGGGAGATGGGAGGGGAGCTCAGGGCTCCAGGCCGGGGGGGGGGGAACCCTTGTGCGTAGGCATAGTTTAACTTCTATTTGGGGGGACAAGGGCTGGTGGGGCTCGAGCCAGCTCCGCAGGGTGCAGGCAGAATGTAGCTAGGCAAGGGACTAGCTCAGGGTGCAGGCAGGTGGTAGCTAGAGGCTGTGTACGGGTGGTGTGTGTGTGTATGGGCGGGGGGCTCCCAGTGTGGCTCCCAGCTTTGGGGAGGGGGAGCGATGAGGCTCCTGCTTCAGCCCTCTGCTGCTTCTGGCTGGGGGGTGGGGAGGTTTCCCAGCTTTGGAGACTTGGGGCAGGGGCGTCAGTTTCAACCCGGCACCACTCCCGGCTAGGGCGGGGGGGCCTGCCGGCTTCAGCCCCATGCCGCTCCCGTCTTCAGTGCTGAGGCTCACATACAGGGTTTCAGCTGCAAGGCTCCGTGGCCCTCCTGAAAGGGGTTGCAGACCCCCAGTAGGCCCCGGATCCCCGGTTGAGAACCGCTGATCTAGACCATCCCTGATAAGCTATATTAGTGTTGCTAAAGTAAAAAAGGACAGAGATACCCCTCAGGTATCTGCCAGAGATATGTAAGATCTGCCCTTGGCAGAACTACAGACTCTTTGGGGTTTGATCCTCATGTCCATTTGTCAGCAGTGTCAATTCCTCAAGTAGTGGCAAGTTGATATATAGTCTAATACAGTGTTGTTGTAGATGTTTTCCCAGACCTGAAAAGGAGTGCTTGTGTAGCTTGAAAGCTTGACTCTTTCACCCGCAGAAATTGGTCCAATAAAAGATATTATCTCACCCTCCTTTTCCCTCTCATACAGTTCAATGTCATTTCTGCAGTATCTTTCCTTTCTACCAGGCTCAGACATTGTTTTTCCTCATCACTTTTTGATGAGAAATTTTTATGATTCCTGATAGTTTGAGGAAATCTCTCTCACATATTTCCTTGTATTTGGGATGTTGGAGTAAAAAGTGTCCCTTTGTCTGAATCATTTCTCTTTCACACTGGTTGCACAGTCACTCCTCTGGGTCTGGACTGTGTTATATGACTCCTAATTTCCACCTCTAGTTTATGGTCACTGGTACTAAATATTTGGTCAGAGACTGTCTTAGCATCTCACATTTGACTGTGGTAGGTACTCTGCTAGTATGACAGTTCTGAGCAAGGATATTATGTCATTTACCAACGGTGCTTTCCTGAAACAATCCTTTAAAAACAGACATAAATGACAGACAAAGAAAGGGATGACTGGGAGAGGTTTATCATTTTTCCTGACCCAGTTTTCCATTCCTCATTTCTATTAGGTTTTTAGAGACAGATGAACTCCTGCATCTTTCCTTCCTCTAGTACCTTCTGTACAACTCCATATGGATCCTTTCAAAACCTTGCCTTGTTTTTCATCCTTTCCTCCCTGTTTTCTGTCTGCATCAGTGCCCTAATTTTATTCCTTCTTTCTTGGTAATAGTATTCAAAACTCTCTTTGTTTGTTGTTTGCTAACCTGCATTTCCCCCCTTTTCTAGTCAGCTTATCCCTTCTTTAGTCCTTTTGATTAAGTCCTCAATTCATTTTGTATCTTTCTATTTCTCCCCAGTCTTTCTAAACTAAAATTGTAAAGCACTGCAGGGAATACATGTATTTACCTCTCCATGCTCCTAGCCAAGGAAGCTTTCAGACTGCCTTGTAGGCTGCAAAATGCACCTTAAAGACTTTCCAGCACAGACACTGAGCCATTTCACTCTTTTCTTCCTATTCTTCTCTGACAACAGCAACAGTCCTACTTACTAGTCCACATGAGGGTCTTTTTGAACTATAGCTTGCTTCTGCCAGGGTCCTCTTGTGATTATCAGATAAAGTGAATAACCTACACCCTTTCTGATCCCACTGAGGGTTACCAAAAGAAACTACACCATCTGCTCAAGAAACTCCCTGAAAAAGCACAAGAACAAATCTGCACAGACACACCCCTAGACCCCCGACCAGGGGTATTCTGTCTGCTACCCAAAATCCATAAAACTGGAAATCCTGGATGCCCCATCATCTCAGGCATTGGCACCCTGACAGCAGGATTGTCTGGCTATATAGACTCCCTCCTCAGGCCCTACACTCCCAGCACTCCCAGCTATCTTCGAGACACCACTGACTTCCTGAGGAAACTACAATCCATCGGTGATCTTCCAGAAAACACCATCCTAGCCACTATGGATATAGAAGCCCTCTACACCAACATTCCACACAAAGATGGACTACATGGTAACACCCATTGTTTCATGTTCTCTGTGTATCTAGAATCTCTCCACTGTATTTTCTACTGCATGCATCTGATGAAGTGAGCTGTAGCTCACGAAAGCTTATGCTCAAATAAATCTGTTGGTCTCTAAGGTGCCACAAGTACTCCTTTTCTTTTTGCAGATACAGACTAACACGGCTGCTACTCTAAAACCTACACCCTTTCAGCACTTGCTGAATAACTGCAGCAGGAGGGGAGAGGCAATGGGTTGTTACACCACATGAACTTTTCAATGTGCACGTAATGTGGCAGTTTCTCACCAAACCTCTGACGAATGTTGCAAGAAACAGGAATAATATTAGTCTGAAATTCTGCTGGGATTTATCTCCTTTCTTAAAGGAAAAGTGTGGGTAACTAACAAAGAAATATTAAGCCAGGTGCCAAATTTAGTTTTGTTTGATTTGATTTTGAGTTTTATTATTTCTACAGACCCTTTCACCTCTTTCACAGATACTGGTCTGGTCTGCAGCATTTCTACCTGCTCCATTAATACCATAAAGCACAGTTTTCATTTTGCTGAAGTTGCTTAGTAACAATAGGTGAATATATAGGACACACACACACATTTTGCCATTTTTTGGAAGTGAAACTCCCATTCAGGCCGTTAGGACAGGAGGCCTCAAGATTTTTCATACTGTAGACCATATCTTAACAAATTGATTGGCTCACAGACAACTTCCCCTTACAGTGATGATGCTGAGAACTACCCCCACTCTAGTTGTGATTGTATAATACACCAACTGTCTGTGCAAAAATGAAGCATCAGGGAAGTGTGAAGGGCAGGAATTTCAAAAGTGCTCAGCAGTGTCCTAACTTCACTCCCACTGAAGTCATTGGGAGCAAATCTAAGCCAACCCTGAATGCTTTTGAAAATCCCCATGTGTCTTTAACAGTCTTTCAGTGCAATTTAGCAGGTGAAAGCAAAGAGAAGGAGCTCATACCATGTGACCAGCCAGCTCTCCATTGATCAACACACCATGTTATGGCAGTAAATGGCCCTGTATACTTCACGTGTAACATACTTCTATAGCTTGCCACTTTTACTCCGTGAGCGTGCTTTGTTACCCCTTGGGGAGTCATATCCTCAGCATAAGAGGTTGATCCTGCTCTCACTGAAGTTTTACCATTAACTTCATCATGTGTATGCTCAAGGCTATGGAGTTTGGTTTTATATTTAGGTATAGGTTTTTACAGATAAAAATCTTTTAAAAGTTGAGTGCAGGGCCCAGTTTTGAATATATTTATGTTTAAAAGGCAGAAATGAAACTATTTCTGTACCTGATTATGGTATATTTAAAGCTTTTCTTTCCCTTTTTTTTTTTTTTTTTTTTGGTGTGAGACTACATCTTGCTTTTTAATGTGTGATTCTTAGGCGAGAATGGGTTGTTGCTTAGCCTGCATGGTATTACTCATCCTCCACTCCCTACGGCAGATTTGTGCTGCTAATGTCTGGCAGGGGTTGGTTAGACACAAGCTGGTGGAGTACAGATCATAATTAATGCAAAGAAGGAAGGATTTTTAAATTTTAAGATAAAATGTGACACCAAATGTGCATGTTTTGTATAAAAACTCAGTGGAATTGGGTGTTCCGGCACTGATAAGAAGAGCTTTTTACACTCAAAGATGCATCTATCTAATCTTGCTGTATCAATGCAACCAGTTTGATTGCAAGGGTGTAACTGGGGCAAAATATGGCCTATTTAATTCACATAAGACAGAAGCTTGTGTATTAAACTTATGGCATGCTAAATGTCATTTGAGTTCAAGTGGTGAGATACAGCAATTGTGCAAGGCTTCCCCCCTCCCCTTGGCAACAAAGAATTAATTCCATGTGCTAAGAAATTAGGATTATAAATCCTAACACACACATTATATTTCTACAGCATGCTTTATGCTGAAGGATCCAAAAGTATTTTAGAGACAATAACCCAAAGGCAGCAGCAATTATTTAGTCCTTACTTAGGCGGAGAGGTTTCAATGGGAATTTCGCCTGATGAAGGAAATTTAGGATTTGGTCTAATAAAGAAATCAGTTCATTCACTTTGGAAATGAAGCCATATCTCAAAGCTCCATCCAGTTGAAGACTACTGAATCCAAGTGAAGACTACTGAATTCAGTTGAAATGGCAGGGGGAAATTTAGGAGGCAAAATGCAATTGCAAAAATTAGAGTTGGAGCCACCCGACTACCAAAAGCATCAGAGGCTCTTAAATGACTGCAAGCAATAAGCACGGAAATGTCTGCAAGTGTTAAGCCAGCAGCACCCTTAAAGCCAATCAGCTCAAAAATGGCTGGCAAAATAATCAACCACATGCACTGGCGAGCAGTACTTCTTTTAATTCTCTGTTATCCAGCTCCTAAAATGTGATCCATTGTAATATGTATCGCTCAACAAATTCACAAGTGTAATAAAAAGAACTAGATCATTCCCCTCAACTAATGGAAGGAAAGAGGAAAAAATGTGAACAATAAAATTCCATTTCAGAGTTCTTCCAGCTTTTCTGTATTTGAGGCCAGCAGTTCCCTTTTAGTTTTGTGTACATTGTAAATGTAGCGGTCATTATTTATTCAGCATGTTTGTCTTTTGTAAAGTCATTTTTAATTTTTAATATTCACATTGATAGGCTTTGTTCACCAGAGTGGTGCACAGGGGCATAGATCTGTTTATATTTATTCATTAGTGTGTTGCTAATTAAAAATGTGTTTAATTAAACTTGTAAAAAAAGATAAGAGAATGAACATGTTGAAGTAAAAGACCCCAAGGCTATGAAATAACTTCCACAGTTAACTTGTTAAAGCGATTGTGGGCAGCAGGAGTGTCAAAAGCATCTAATGCTTGCTACAAAGTTTAAAATGAAATGGTGGCAGGTAAAGTTAACATGTATCTGTCTCACTTAGAATATTCATGCCCAGGAATCAAAGAGCGTCACTCACTTTCCCTCTGGCTGCTCCCCTGGCTGGTGTTTTGCATTGTTTTCTTAGAAGTAAGTCTTTGCAAAGATGAACAAGACCACACCCCATATAAATGAGTACTGCCCTTCCATAGGAAGTGAGTGCACACTTTGGCCATCTCTGCCAGGTTGAACAACATTGCACTGTCCCCTTCTCCAAGCCTTCATATATCCTTGTCCAACTACTGAAATGCCACAGCATCTTCAGTATTTCCTTCTTAGCTCCCAATCCTGCAAACAGTTAATCGTGGGCATTTAGTTGCTCCTATTGGCTGTCAAGTCAGCAGTCACTATATACTTCTCACCTACTTAACCTGCAGACAACTGATGGCTGTAGAAGCTCCTGACAGCAACAGAACTGGTGTGGTGCGTTGCACAAGAAATGCATACTGTGGATCTGTCTATGGTGGGGCCTCACTGTGAAGAGCTATTTTGGGAGGGCTAGGGGTGATTTGGGCCTTAGAAGGAGTAAGAGCACTACTGATGGATCCAGGAAGCTGCAACAGCAGAGTTGCTATGTAGCTACTATGTAATCTCCAGAAGATTTCTCTCTCTCTGTACCCATGTAGATCCCAAACACATAATGTAGCACAGGGGCCTGGATTTGGCCCCTGCTTATTTGGATAAAATGTACTTATACCACATAGATAAATTAATTTGCCCCTAGCATGTGGGGTCACACTATTTGACCATTTAGGACCATTCTTCCCCTACCGTCTCCCCACTGGATTTGGATGGATGCGGATTCTAATGAAGGGAAAACATACTGAAAGTTATAGTAAACAAGATCACACAAGAAATGGAAGTCTCAGTCATTATCTATGACAAATGACTGGTTAACAACTAAGGAATGATTCAGTTGATTCAGGGAGAGAATAACCTTCAAAATGAATTAAAATTTAGGCACATTTAACAACATATGGAGTCTTTTCATTCAAATTTAAGATGAAAATTTTATGATTTATTTCATGAAATTTTAACTATCATCTGGAACAAATCACTTATGTTTTCATTATTTCCTTAGGATATTTATTTAATTCTTTGTACATTAAAATATTAATGTGCAATTTCATATATATTTTCCTTACCTTCTTACAATCCCTTCAATTTGTCCATTAAAAAGTTACATCAAAATAAGTTAATTAAAACATCTTCCCAATGTTTGAGTTTTTTCATTCAAATATATAAAATATAGCACTGTACATTTACATGGTGCTTTACAAGCAGATTGAGAGGCTCCCTGCCCCAAAGACCTTACAGTACATAAGGAAAGTCAAAATACACACACATTACAAGATACTGGACAATAGTTGATGTGAGGGAGAGCATATGGGTTATTGACAAGGAGAAGAGAGGAAAGATTTCTTGAAGACATGGGGTGAAATTCTAGAATCACTGAAGTCAACTGGAGTTTTACCATTTTTACATTGACTACAGTGGGGCTAGGCTTTCACCAATGGAATTTAAGAAAGAATTTGAAGGCGGACAGAGAAGTTCCTTGGTGGAGGAGACAGATTGTTCCAGGTGTAGGAGTCTGCCAAGATAGCACAATAATGGATCAAGATAGATAAGGCTGTTATGATAGAGACCACAGATGAACAGATTAGATGAGACAGCATGGTCGAAGGTGCTAAGAGTGGGGGAAGGAGACATAAGGTTCCCATTGACATCACTGATGCAGAAAGAGGTCCAATGTATTGGGAAGCCTGTGGAAGTATGAAGAGCATTAGGGGAAAGGAGAGCAAAAATATAAATGGAGGTAAGTTTATGGTGAGGGCAAGGAACTTAAATTTAAAGCAGTAAGAGAAAGTAAATCAACTGAGGGATTCCAAGATGGGATGATTTGGATGGAATGCTAGTACAGTAAGAGCAATTTACATGTGTAAAAACTGACACCAAGATTGAAAATTCAGAAGCTAGGAAGGATTGTGGAATTGTCAATGGCAGTACAGAGGGAAGTGGAGGAGAAGGATTAGGAGATCAAATGAGTACTAGAGACACTGACTTTGCAATGGTGGTGGGTTATAAAGGAGATCTAGAGATGAGACTGGATGAAAGGGAATAGGCTAGAGACAAATTTGGAAATCATTTGTGTATCTGTACTAGTGTAAGTCATGCAAGCAGCAGAAGTGAAAAAGAGATAGAGGCACTGTATTAAAACAGTAAGTAATAACATAATATGTACTGTTTCAGAGTAGCAGCTGTGTTAGTCTGTATCCACAAAAAGAAAAGGAGGACTTGTGGCACCTTAAAGACTAACAAATTTATTTGAGCATAAGCTTTCGTGAGCTACAGCTCACTTGCATCCGATGAAGGGAGCCATAGCTCACGAAAGCTTACGCTCAAATAAATTTGTTAGTCTCTAAAGTGCCACAAGTACTCCTTTTCTTTCGCATAATATGTACTGTGTTCCAGTTATGATCTCAGTAGCAGAAGTCTTTCTGCAAATATTCCTGAGGATTATGATGTCAGATCAGTTAAGAGATGAACTGTTGAACTGAGTTGAACTATGAAACACATGAAACAAAGGTACTTAGACACTACAGTAATGGATGTGGTAGTAAATGCTGTAACAGACAGCTGTAGCAAGATTAATTTACACTAACATATGAACGTACCAAAGTAAGTATACTGTAAAAGTCATTTCTAAATTATTATTATTTATCTGTATTACTGTAATGCCTTGGAACCCCAGTCATGGACCAGCACTCCCTTGTACTAGGCACTGTACAAACATAGAATAAAAAGATGTTACCCTCCCCAAAGAACTTAATTCAAATTTCACTATAGCCTCATTCTACAAAGGTTGGTTATAGAACATAGCTAGTCTCTATGATAATTCATCTCCCACATACGTCATCTGATGATATTTTATGAGCTGTGTACAAAACAGAAACAAAGAATTATTTTGCTATCTATGTTACCAGGAGTATTTACAATTATTTGATTCAGTAATTGCATTTTAAAAATCATGAAGAGTGCTGAAATGACAGTGCAGGAATTATACACAAGAGAGGTGAGGGAGGACACCAACAGTTCAGGTCTTCCCACACTTACCTGTCAAGGTATCTTACAGCTTTCCTGGAGAGACCCACCCAAAGAGTGAGGGGAGAGATCATTCTCCATGCCTACTCCATCCATGTCTTTCTGATGATAATTGCCAGCAAGGGCACCAAGTAACATGGTGGTTTTCCCCTGCTAGTAGTTTTGGCTGATCTATTTGAGTTTTGGTCTTTTCCAACTTGGGTCTTGATGCTGTAACATGTACAGTTCCTGCATGGTACTCCATTGAAAGCAATGGGGATCAGCTTGCAACAAAGAAATTGTAGAAGAGAGGCCCTGTTTTAAGTCTTAATCCCTCCTTAAAACTCTCCTTTGCCATGATTCCTACAAAAACATGATCGTGGTTAGGCAGTTAGTGTGCTGAGACCACTGCTGATCATGCTGACTAATATTGTCTATGTTTTCTTGTGCTCCTCCCTCTGTCTGTTCATCTCTTGTCTTAACCTTATGTTGCAAGCTCTTTGGGATAGGAACTATATTTTTGTTGTGTTTGTACAGCACCTAGAACAATGGGGTCCTGGTCCAAAACTGAGGCTCCAAATAACAAAAACATGTCTAGATTTGCAGCAGTGACCCAGCGGTAAATGGTTCTGGCACCCTTTTCACAAGCCCCTTAACCATCCAGTCCCCAGAAGTCCTAGTATATAAACTTATGTGGTGACACCCCAGCAAAATATACCCTACCTACATCCCATTAAACGACAATTTTTTTTTTGTTATGAGAAAATAAAACCCTTGTGAATGCTACTTTACCTGACTGAATACACACCACATATACTGTACCTTTTTGTTATAAGCTTAAATAAAAATCTCTCTAGTCACTGTAACATATGTTTAAAGAAAAATATTGTTTGCAGTTCAGTTCTTGGTACTAAAGATATTGTTATTCCACTTTTCATAACAGAGTCAAGTGTTTTACGAAGTCCTTCATTTGGTAGCATCAACTATGCACTGAGTGCCTGCTGGATGCGAAGGTGAGGAACCTCTTCAGACATCTAGATAGGCCTATGTGGAGTGCTGGGGAGTAGCCAGTGGTTGGGTATATGCAGATACCAATCACATAGGGAAATACAGGAGAGAGGTCCTGGAGACCATATGTAGACTGGTAGATAAGAGATTAAAGTCCAGGACCTCCATGGCAGCATTCTCTGAATCTCCTATGTAGAAGCCTAAATGTCTATTATGCTTCCAGGCCCATGCATAGAACCAGTTAAGCAGAACTGCAGAGTCTCAATGCATGGATGAGACAATGGTGTAGGAAGGACGAATTTAAGTTTATTGGGAAGTGAGGAACCTTTTGGAAAAGGAGGAGACAATACAGGAAGAATGGGCTCCACCTAAAATAAAATGGAACCAAACTGCTGGTAAGTAAAATTAAAAAGGTTGTAGGGGAGTTTTTAAACTAAGGGATGGGCAAGAGCCAGCAGGTGTGGAGGGGCACATGGTTTGGATAGAGACATCCCTTTGGGGAGGATTTATTAAAAGGGATACTCTATAACCTAGTAAAGATGAGAAAACAGAAGTTGATAAGTACATCTAGGAACTGAAGAAAAATAGCCAAATATAAGAATCCCATTCAATTGCACCACATAAAGGTAGACAATTAAATAGTGACAAATTTTATAATTGCTTGTATACAAATGCAAGAACTCTATAACTAAGATGGGTGAACTTGATCACCTGCTATTATATAAGGATATTGATATACTAGACATCACAGAAATTTGGGGAAACAATAATGAATGGAATACAGTTATACCAAGGTATAAAATATATAGGAATGACAGACCAGGTCGCACTGGTGGGCAGGTGGCACTATATGTGAAAGAAAGCATAGAGTCAAATATAGTAAAAAGCTTAAATGAATCAAACAGTACCACAGAATCTCTATGGATAGAAATTCCCTGCATGAATAATAAGAGTATGGCAATAGGAATATATTACTGACTGCCTGACCAGGATGGTGATGGTGATTGTGAAATGCTCAAGGAGATAAGAGAGGCTACAAAAACAGAGAACCCAATAACAATGGGGGATTTCAACCATCCCCATATTGATTGGGAATGTGTTTCCTCGGGATGGGATGCAGAGACACCATTAATGACTAATTCTTGGAGCAGCTGGTCCTAGAACCCACAAAGGGAGAGGCAATTCTCGATTAAGTCCTAAGTGGCACAGAGGATCTGGTCCAAGTGGAGAATATAGCTGAACCGCTCAGTAATAGTGACCATAATATAATTAAATTTAACATTCTTGTAGGAGGAAAATACCAAAGAAACCGACTACAGTAGCATTTAAATTTATAAAAATGAGGCTAGTTAAATGGAAACTAAAAGGAACAGTCACAAGAGTGAAATGCCTGCAAGTTGCATGGAAACTTTAAAAAAACATCATAATAAAGGCTCGAACTATTTGTATACCCTAAATAAAAACCAGACAAAAAATAAAACAAAAAGAGTAAGAAGATGAAAAAAAAGCCACTATGGCTAAACAACAGAGCAAAAGAGGCAGTTAGAGACAAAAAGACATCTTTTAAAAATTGGAAGTCAAATCCTACTGAAGAAAATGAAAATGAACATAAACTCTGGCAAGTCAAGTGTAAAAGTATAATGAGGCAGGCCAAAAAAGCATTTGAAGAGCAACTAGCAAAAGACAAAAAAACATTTTTTTTTAAAGTACACCTGAAGGTGGAAGCTTGCCAAATAGTCAGTAGGGTCACCGGTCAATTTAGGCACTAAATAAGCACTCACAGAAGACAAGTTCATTGCGGAGAAGCTAAATGAATTCTCTGCATCTGTCTTCACTGCAGAGGACTTGAGAGAGATTCCCACAGTGGAGCCATTATTTTCAGGTCACAAATCTGAGGAACTGTCCCAGATTGAGGGGTCAATAAAGGAGGTTTGGGAACAAATTGGTAAATTAAACAGTAATAAGTCACCAAGACCAGATGGTACTCACCCAAGAATTCTGAAGGAACTCAAATATAAAATTGCAGAACGATTAACTCTGGTATATAACCTATCACTTAAATCAGCCTCTGTATCAGATGATTGACTGATAGCTAATGCAATGCCAATTTTACAAAAAGGCTCCAGACAATCCTGGCAATTACACACCAGTAATCCTATCTTCAGTACCAGACAAATTGATTGAAACTCTAATAAAGAACAGAATTATCAGACACAAAGCTGAACATGATATATTGGGGAAGAGTCAACATGGCTTTTGTAAAGAGAAATCATACTTCACCAATCCATTAGAATTCTTTGAGAGGGTCAACAAAGTGGACAATGGTGATCCAGTGGATATAGTGTACTTTGACTTTCAGAAAGCCTTTGTCAAGGTCCCATACCAAAAACTCTTAAGCAAGGTAAGCAGTCTCAGTATAAGAGGGAAGATCCTCTCATAGATCTGTATGTGGTTAAAAGATTGGAAATAAAGGGTAGGAATAAATGGTCAATTTTCACAGTGGAGAGAGAGAAATAACGAAGTCCCGCGATGATCTGTACTGGGACCAGTGCTGTTCAGCATATTTATAAGTGACCTGAAAAGGGGTAAACAGCAAGATGGCAAAGTTTGCAGATAATACAAAATTAGTCAAGATAGTTAAGTCCAAAGATGAATGCAAAGGGTTGTCACAAAACTGTGGCTAATGGAGTCCAGGAGAGGTCCCCATAGACTTTGAGCCCCTAAACTGCTCTAAACACCATTGGGGCTGGCATAGGGCTTCAGAATCAGAAAATGGCAACCAGTACCCTCAGAGCCTCCCTGCACTCGGAAGCTGGGCTCAGCAGAGAATCTGGCCCATACTGTGTGATTCTCTAACAGTTAGAGTCTAACTCAATGCGTTTCTTTAAAAGAAGTGCAGAACTGTGGATGCAAAACAGAGGCAGCCAAAATTTATGATCACAGCTGGTTTAATTGAACAATGCTACACTTCATCCAGAGCATAAGGAAGTAGGGAAGTACATGGTGGGGAAGTCTGGATCTAAGCAGACCTTTCCAAAGAAACCAGACTGTTAAATGACTCTTTTTACTCTGGTTTCAGAGTAGCAGTTGTGTTAGTCTGTATCCGTGTCATAAATATAAAGGGAAGGGTAAACCCCTTTAAAATCCCTCCTGGCCAGAGGAAAAATCCTCTCACCTGTAAAGGGTTAAGAAGCTAAAGGTAACCTCGCTGGCAGCTGACCAAAATGACTAATAAGGAGACAAGATACTTTCAAAAGCTGGGAGGAGGGAGAAAAACAAAGGGTCTGTGTCTGTCTATGTGATGCTTTTACCGGGGACAGAACAAGAATGGAGTCTTAGAACTTTTAGTAAGTAATCTAGCTAGGTATGTGTTAGATTATGATTTCCTTAAATGGCTGAGAAAATAGCTGTGCTGAATAGAATGTATATTCCTGTCTGTCTTTTTTGTAACTTAAGGTTTTGCCTAGAGGGATTCTCTATGTTTTGAATCTAATTACCCTGTAAGGTATCTACCATCCTGATTTTACAGAGGTGATTCTTTTTTTACTTCTATTGAAAGTCTTCTTGTAAGGAAACTGAATGCTTTTTCATTGTTCTAAGATCCAAGGGTTTGGGTCTGTGGTCACCTATGCAAATTGGTGAGGATTTTTACCAAACCTTCCCCAGGAAGTGGGGTGCAAAGGTTGGGAGGATTTTGGGGGGAAAGACGTTTCCAAACTATGTTTTTTCAGGAACCTAGATAAAGTTTGGTGGTGGCAGTGGAAGTCCAAGGGCAAAGGGTAAAATAGTTTGTACCTTGGGGAAGTTTTAACCTAACCTGGTAAAAGTAAGCTTAGGAGGTTTTCATGCAGGTCCCCACATCTGTACCCTAGAGTTCAGAGTGGGGAAGGAACCTTGACAATCCGCAAAAGAAAAGGAGTACTTGTGGCACCTTAGAGACTAACAAATTTATTTGAGCATAAGCTTTCGTGAGCTACAACTCACTTCATTGGATGCATTCTGTTTCTATTCTTGAGCACTCTATTCTTTTTTCATTCTCCAGTGGTTCTGCCAATGGTTTGGCCACCCAGCCTTTGTCAGAGCTTCTGAAGGGTTGGCAGCCCCGGACGCAACAAAAAAGAACAGAGTTATCAAGGCTAGAAATAGAAAGTATGGTAACTCATTTAGCTAGTTGGGGTTTAATTGAAACGGTGTATATCAGATTCAGACCATCTCCACTCTATTAACCCCTCGAGCATCACACCTGGTACATACTCAGAAGACATGCATTTTTGTGCAGCACCTGTTGACCTCCATGAAAATTGTATAGAGCTCTGAAACTTACAGCATATGATCAGTGTGCCACACATGTGCCACTTTGATGGATGAATGTACACTGAGCAAATTGCAGGGCAGAAAAAGGGTTATAAAAGTAAAACAATTTCTTATACTCTTATTGAGTCTGCTATACTGCCTCAGACTATTCAGTCATATAAGCCAGCTTTCTGCCAACAGCAATAGCTAGCACCTGATTAATAATTATTATGTATATGAATATTCTTTTAAACAAGGCAAAACCCCCACACAGCCATGATGCAAGTAGTGAATTATGAACTGTGTAATGCTATGGTATGTGGTGTGGGAGTAAATTCCGCCTTTCTCCCTACAGTGGCCAGTTTATGACCTAAAGCAGGAGATTTGATTACTCTTATAATTATCCTAGCTTGTATGACAGCTACAAGCAATGATAGTAGTCATAAAATTATCCAACCCATTTCAAAATCCAGCTCCAGTATTTGTCTCTGTGACCTGCTACTTCTGTGAATTCCAGAGATTGCTGATTCTATGGGTAAAGAAGGTCTATATGTCATTTTATTGCTTCTAAATGTATTGCTCATTAATTTCAGTGACTGCCCCCTTGATCCCTATATTATGGGGCGGGGGAAAGAAATGGAGGGGCTGATTGGTATTCATCACTTCATATACCTCAATCAAGTCCCCTCTGATACCTAACCTTTACAGGCGAGGTTAATTCTAGCCATTGCAAACTGTTGGACCCTTGATGTTCTTCAGTGCCTTCATGAATTTAAATAAAATTTAAACACATGCAGGGAATTACACCAATACATGTATTACAAAGAGGGGGGACGAAAGGAGGCAGCCCCAAAATTCCCTGTGGGAAGCCAGGTACTCTGTGGAACTAATTCAAAACCATGTTCCATTTTATTCAGCAGTAGAATTTGAACAAATGTTTCCTTCTTTCAAGCTCACCTAGTTTTGAGCCTACAGAATCTGCAGACCTTATGGGATAAAACCACATGTTGAATTAAAAACAGGCCTGGCTCACAAAACATGGATTTGGTTGTGAATGTGCCTAAAGTCCAGGTGAGTCTGAATCCAAGTTTTGGTTTGGACTCATCTCTAGTGGGAACTTCTCCTCCTGTTTGTCAGTTGCTGCTGTTTTGAGGGGTTTTTGTACAAATTAACTTTGAGAATTTTATTCCATAGTAGTATTATAGTTTATGGAAAGGGGTAGATGAGATTTTAGTAGGATGTAGAACAGTGTACATGGAGAGACACGAACATGAAACGTCTGACAAGGGTTTTAACTGGTAGCATGTGAAGTAGGGAAAAGCCTTATACTAGACAGTGGAGGCAACTATCTTGGTAACACTGCAAAGGAAATCTAGACAGAAAAAACATCACCACTTCCACTGGGCCTCCTTCACAAATTTCCAAAAATTGACACTCAAGAAGAAAAATGTGTGTTCTCATATGATCGAAACATGAGAATATGGAACATTCAGGAATTAGCATAGCATATGCAGAGGTGAAGGCCTAATAGAAAGGTAACCTAAAATGCCCTGATCCCAATCTTTTCCATCCAGGGACTCTTGACTCAATAAAGCAGTCTTCCTATAACACACACTTCCGTATGTTTCCATAGACTGTTAGAATAAGACTTTCAAAAGCACTTAGCATTGGCCTAACTGCTCCATTGAAGTCAATTGGAAAACAGAGTTACATGAAATCTGGTTGCTTTTGAAAATCCCACCTGAGACAGACACAGCAGAACCTCAGAATTATGAACACCAGAGTTACAAACTGATCAGTCAACCACACTCCTCATTTGGAACTGGAAGTATATAATCAGGCAGCAGCAGAGACAAAAAAATAAAAATTAAATATTGTACAGTACTGTGTTAAACACAAACTACTAAAAAAAGGGAAAGAAGCATTTTTCTTCTGCATCATAAAGTTTCATAGCTGTATGAAGTCAAAGTTCAGTTAGAAACTTTTGAAAGAACAGCCATAACGTTTTGTTCAGAGTTATGAATATTTCAGAGTTATGAACAACCTCCATTCCCGAGGTGTTCGTAATTCTGAGGTTCTACTGTAAGTGATTTTAGCATCACTGCAGCTAATAAAAGATCTGCTAATATGCCGCTCCTTAAAGAACTGGCATGGTGAGTGGCCATAGAACCTCAGGCTGTGAGCTATCAACTATCATGAGTTAAGCAACATTAGTCCTGGTCAGTAACAGAAGAGGAGACATTAAGGGAACTTTCTTCTGTGAAACAGCTGTATAGTATTACTGTGGAAACAGCTGACACTGTGGCTGCACTTCAGTGATGTGATTCTTGTAGTTTGCAAAGTGCTTTGGGATCCTGAAGGGTATAAGGTGGTGTATACAAATGTACTGTATATGATTAATCAGATTACTTTGGGGTCTTCAAAATAAACTTCTTAACATGAATTACTTTTAATGTGGAATATTCTTTTGTAGACCTTGCATACTAAACTTTTTAGTAAGGGTCTTTAAGCTTCCTTCTGTACCGCTTATATTTTATTATTTTCCACTCTATATGCTGTAAAGCCACAACATGCAATTTTGGTGTCTTGCTGAATTCACATTTTTTATTTGTTTATTTTTTTTATGTAGGGATACCTATCAATCATGTTGTCAAAACAGCTTTGTTGTATTATCTGTCTAGCATTACCTGTCTTTAGAGATGTTTAAAGCTTCTCTGATGTGGAAACACTAATTTACACTCTGTCGTCTCCCAGACTGGACTTACTATAATTGTCTATAACCTGGCCTTTTCAAAACTTTAATTAGGAGATTACAGATTGTTCAAAAGCCTGCTACTAGATATTTTACTCTTTCCAAATTCAGAGACATTACTTCCACTATATTGTATTGATCACAATGGCATTCTATGCAATAACCATGTTGATTTCAAAATTCTTACTTTGACATTTAAATTTCTTCATGACCTTTTCCCTTCCACTCTCCCCCTCTTTTGCTTGACTAAACTTTATATCCCTTTGTATTGTCTTAGGTGTGATATTTCTGAGTTGGAACAGAAATAAGCTAATAATAAGTGGGGCTGCATCATGAAACTTTTACTTTATTAAGAGCCCACTGGAGATGTAGCTTTCCTGCTTACATGCACTACCCACTCTGCTCTCTGCATTCTAATACCTCAGTGTAGCTTTACAGTCTCTCAGAGGACTTTATAACGTCTGGAATTAATTATATTGCTCAGTGGAATGGAGTCACAAATTCTGGAGTGGATTTTGTAGTTCAATGAACTAGCTGACACATTACACTAGGGTCAACTAACCACAGTTTATTTTATAAAATACTGCTAGCATATTAGGATTTGTCTGAAAGCAGCTGCCTTAAAGGTAGTGCTACGTGAAACATACAGTTTGAAGCATTACTTTTGACTATCTAGTTGTTGAGAAAGGGATGGACACTTAGGAAATCACAATGATGAAGGAGGAAGTTTCAAAGGTCAAATAAATATCCAAGCTTTTGGATGCATTTCTGGAGCTATGAAGTTTTCCTATCTGAATAACTCTTCATTGTATACATGTCCGTAGATGGGATGGTGTATCCATAGGACTGGTACAACATAGTAGCAGCAGTGCAAGCAGTTTTGCAATAACAAGTAAAGCTTCAGTGTTCACTTAAGATGGTATTTTAGTACATACAATCCATTCAGTTCTTGGTGGACCTGCAGTAATTCCAACAAACGTGCCTATGAGGGAATGTTACTCACCCTGTGCAGCAACTATGGGTGCTTGCTCTAGGTGTGTATGAGCCCCATGCATGTCAGATTAGAGATTTTAGGTAGCAGTGCCTGTTCAGACCACACATGCACCCTATGAGGCCCTGTGCTCTGCACCTGGCTATACCGAGCTGTGTAGGCAAACCGCCCTCAGTTACTTCTGTACTCCAGAGCTCCATGGTAAAGAATTCCAAAGCAGAGGAAAGAAGAACAGGTAGCGGACCATCCATAGGGACACACATCTTGAAGAACCACAGTTACTGCACAAGGTGAGTAACCTTCTCTTCTTTGAGTAGTGTCCCTTTGGGTGCTCCACTCTATGTGACTACCAAGCAGTACCCTCTATGAAGGGGTGGGTCTCTGGAGTCAACTCCAAGATTGAAGACAGAACAGTAAAGCCATACATTGCATCAGAAGGCATGATTAACAGCACAGTGTTCAGAAAAGGTCTGAATGGAGGTCCAAGTCGTGGCCCTACATATTTCCATGATGGGAACAGTCTTAAGAAAGGCTATTGAAGTAGAGAGGAATTTTGTGGAGTGAGTTAATACTTTAGGAGGTTGAAGATCATGAGACTGATAGCAATAGGTAATACAGCCAGATATCGATCTACACAGGATTTGTTTGGAAGTTGGAGATCCCTTAGTTCTGCCTGCAATAGAAAGAAACAGTCTCGGAGATTTTTCCAAAGGGTTTTCTGTCTAGGTACCAGGCTAATGCTCCTCTGACATTGAGTGTATGTAACACTGAACCTCCTTTATCCTGGTGCAATTTAGGGATGAACAGGGGAAGGTGGATAGGTTTGTTAATGCAGAAGTCTGAGGATACCTTTGGTAAGAACTTGGGATGTGGTTGCTATGTGACCTTAAAAGGAACTGTGAAGGAGTGATTTGCCATCACAGCCCCTGCCTCTCCAACTCTTCAAGCAGAAATGATGACTATGAGAAAGGGCTTTTATATAAACAAGTGTAGAATGGAGCGGGTAGCCATAGTTTCAAAGTG
The DNA here is from genome assembly GCF_965140285.1 of Lepidochelys kempii. Classification (NCBI taxonomy): domain Eukaryota; kingdom Metazoa; phylum Chordata; order Testudines; family Cheloniidae; genus Lepidochelys; species Lepidochelys kempii. The sequence goes on from NC_136388.1 coordinate 65,788,153, forward strand.
TGTGCGTGTAGTGGGAGGCTTGTGAGGCATCTAAGCACTAAGTTGAGGACCCAAGCTGTGTAGGGCATCTGACTTGTGGAAAGAGGTTCCCCATTGTCATTGGATGAACTAAAAAAATCCTCTACTATATGATGGAAGGCCGCAATAACTGCTAAATTTACTCTAATGGATCTATCATTTTTAGCTCTAGGATGTAATCTAGTATACCTGATAATGGAGAGGATGTAGATGAAAGATGTCTTAGGTTGCACCATGATTGAATCTCATCCACTTTTGCAGGTAGGTATTATGAGTTGAATGTTTCCTATTATGGAAGAGCACACTCTTCGCATTCTCTCTAACCCTGTGAGCCATTTTTTCAGCCATGCCTTGAGTTGAAGAACCAGCATCTGAAGCAGTGGGTTTTTTACCCACAAAAGCTTATGCCCAAATAAATCTGTTAGTCTTTAAGGTGCCACTGGACTCCTTGTTGTTTTTGTGGATAAAAACTAACACGGCTATCCCTCTGATACTCAAGGTTGTGGCGAAGGATTTGACTGACATTATGAGAGAGAAGATGGGGGACTGTCTGGAAGGTGACTGATTGGAAGACAGCAAGCTGGGGGAGGTAAAGGAACCATGTTTGTCTTGGCCATGTTGGAACTAATAGAAAAACCCTGGCCTTGACTTTCCTTATCTTGAACAGCATCTTGGATATCGAGGAAGCTGGGGAAATGCATACAGCAGGTCTAAACTCCTACAACGGTGAAAGGCAACCTGAAAGGCATGGAGTGGTGACCCAGTTCACCCGGGAGCAAAAGTGTGAGGACTTCTTGTATTTGGCTGTGGCAAACATGACTATCTGTGGGTTGTCCCAACATCAAAATATATGGCAGAGTGTAATGGAATCTGTCTCCCATTAGTGAACTTGTGAGAAGCACCTGCTGAGGAGATTGGCTGTGATGTTTTGCACGTCCAGAAGGTAAGCTAATGAGATGTTGAACTGGTTTCATATGCACCAATTCCAGAGCCTCACTGCATTAGCGTAAAGGGAGGGTGATCTTGCTTCCCCTTGACAGTTAATGTAAAATATGCATGACATACTGTCTGTCATGATCCTCACATATTTGCCCTGAACAGTAGAAGAAAACAGATACAGGCATTTCTGACTGCTCTGAGTTCTAGCAAGTTGATGTGCAGAGTGGACTGGAGAGGTGACCACTTGCCTTGAGCAGTGTGGGCATCTAGATGCACTCCCCATCCCGATAGGGATGCATCTGTTGTTATTACTGACATTGGAGATGATTGAGCAAAGGGGACCCCTGTGCAAACATTGTGAGGGTCTTTCACCAGTCAAGGGACATTTTCATGATCAAAGGCATCTAGAGTAGTTTGTTCAAGCTGTGTTTGCTTGGTGAATAAACAGTTTTGAGCCACTCCTGAGGGCAGCTCATGTGAAGTCTTGCATGGTTTATTACAAAAAGTACCAGCTGCCATACATTTCAACAGCTGGAGACAATTTCCGGTTGATGTCTGGGGACTGACCTGGACTGTAGAGGCTAAGATGGCTAGGGCTGTGAACCTGTGCAAAGGGAGGTATGCTTTGGCCACTATTGCATTGAGTAAACTGCACTGGGGTTAACATGAACTTTTGAATGTTTATTTGTAGTCCTAGTCTGAGAAACAGGTTTATGGCCCTGTGAGTGGTCATTGAGGCTTCACTGTAGGAGTATCCCTTGAGATCCATTGTCGAGGTATGGGAATATCAGAAATCCATGTCTGTGAAGATGAGAAGCCTCCATTGAGAAACTTTTGAGAACACTCTGGGCACAGATGAGAGAACAAATGGGAGCACCCTATATTGAAAATGCCCTTGACCCAGAGTGAAGCATAGGAACCTTCTGTGGAAGGAGTGGATCACTATATGAAAATAAGCGGCTTGTAAGTCGAGGGCCAAGATAAAATCCCCTTGGTCCGATGATAGAATTATTGTTGCAAGAGTTCCCATCTTGAACTTCTGAATCTTTACAAATCTGTTGAGTAATCTTAAATCGAGAATGGATCTTCATCCACCATTATTTTTTGGAACAAGGAGGTATTGGGATAAAATCCCTTCCCTCTGTGTTGTGCAGGAACTGGTTTTGTAGCACCCATGTCTAGGAGGTTGTCAATTTCTTGTCATAAAAGTGGTCATGAGAGGGGTCCATGAAGAGGGACGGGGAAGATAGGTGGGATGGTGGGAAGCAGGTAAAGTGGATGGAGTATAACATTGAAATGATCTCCAAAACTCACGTGTCCATGGTGATAAGTTCTCAATCCTGTCAGAAATGAGAGAGTCACTGAAGCGAGGCAAACATGCAGATTTTGCACCAGATATGAATGGGGGTGGAAACCCAGCACCTTGACCACCCCATCAAAATTGGCCTTTCAAAGTTGTAGGCTTTGAGGTCAGTGCTTGAGAAGTAAAGGGTCTCTTCTTCTCAAACTGTTGTCTCTTACACTGGGGTTCGTAATGGCAGGAAGCTGAGTGGGACAAGATCTCTGTACCCTCTAGAACTTACTAAGCTTTCTTTTTCTGCAGAGGTGAAAATTCCCAGAGAATGCAAGGTGGCCCTAGAATCTTTTAAGGTACGCAGAGACACATCAGTTATTATTGAAAACATCTTTGATCCTTCAAAAGGAAGGTCCTCAACTGTATTTTGGACTTCCCTGAGAGCTGAAGCCAAGAGGCTCTCTTCATGACTACCATCATGGACATAGAAGAAACACCTGTATCAGTGGGGTCACCTGCAGTGATGTTCTTTCCAGCAGTTGACCCTCTGCGAAGATTGCGTGAAATTGTTCCTTCTGCTCTGTTGGAAGATGCTCAATACATGAATTCAACTTTGATTAATTAGTATAGCTGTATTTCACCATGAGGGCTTGGTGGTTGGCAATCCTAAATTATAGATTAGCTGATGAATGTGACCTGTGGCCAAATAAGTCAACTCGCTTTAGATCTTTATCATACAACATCAATTTAGCGTTGTGTTCTTTTCCATGTTTGTTCACAGCATCAACCACAAGGAAGTTGGTGGAAGGTTGCGAAAATAAAAATTGAGTGCTTAGATGGAACATAAATTTTTTTGCCCACCCTCATGCAGGAAGGCAGTATTATGGCTCAGATATGCCAAATTATTTTTGCAGGGTCTAGCAGAACCTCATTAATAGGTAGTGTGATGCAGGCAGATTATGTTGTATGCAGGATATCAAGCAATTTATTCTGAGTCTCCTTAACCTCCTTAAGTAGAATTAGTAAGGAGTCTGTTATCCTTTTAATAAGAGCCTGGACTTGTTGTCAGCCAGGGATGCTGGAGGAGGCATGATGGATTCATCAGGGAATGAGGAAGCGATATTAGTTGTGAGAGTGATCTTCTTGTCCTTTCTTGCTTCCTGCTCCTCAAAAGTTTCCTTCTGTGGCTCAGTCACCCTAGAGAGAGAGGCTGGTAGAGATTGTCTGCCCTCCTCCTGACAAGAAACACTACAGGCCCTGGAAAATGGTTGATGGTAAGCTGCCCAGGGGTCCCAGTAGGGCCAATTGAGGGGGTGCCTATGGCATGGGTGGGGGCACCCAAAGGTGTCCATAATAAGGGTATGTATCTTAAGGATGTCTCTCATGGGGATATTCTGACTTCCTAGGGGGTCTTAGGAAAGAAGGTCCCCAATAATGGAAGGGACAGCTCTGGATGGAAATGTGGAAGACTGATGAGAAATCCCCATCATCTTCCTTCTCACTGTCACTTGGTAGGGGTAGGCACTCACAAGATACGCAGAGACTCTGTCAGTACCAGGAGAATGTCCGGAGATCGAGAGGTCCTCAGTCCTGGGAACAGGACTGTGCTGAACAAATGAGATTCAGGGGTGCCTGTTATTGCCAAGTCCTGAGGGAATCAAAACTCTTGCAGTACAATGAAGCAACCTGGGCAGAAGTAACTGTGGCAGAGGAAGCTGATGCTACCAAAAGTCTAACACACTCCAATGAATGAATAGTTGCTGTTGGTCTGGCCTTCTGTGGTGCCAAAGTGCTGGGTATGGAGGGCCTAATAGACTCTGCCACTACTGATTTAGAAGAGCTGGCCTTTTTCTCCCTGCTGCTCCAATCACCAGATGGTAATGATGTTTCAGAGCTGGAACCCTTTGAGCCCTTGGGCTTGCTAGTGACCACAGTACTGAAGAAACCTGAAGCCTCCTGGTTCAGAGATGGGTAGGTGTGACAGAAGGTATCTGAATCAGAGCCCATCTCTTTTGAGGTAGATTCTCTAACTAGAGGGCCTGAAGACCATTTCCTAGAGTCCTTTGAGAAGATTCCACAGACTTCCTCTTTGATGATCTAGGGGAGTGCTGTACCAAGGAGGTCAAAGTGGTCCACTTGCTCAGAGACCATTGTACTAGGATCAGAAGCTGGTTGGAGTAAACTCTCCATCATGAGGTGATGTAGCTTAAGTTCCCAGTTCTTTCTAGCTCTTGATTTTAATGCCAAGCAGAAATTATACTTTTGGGGAATGTGTGAGTCCCCAAGACAATGACCATGCTGGGAGTGCCCATCACTGACCAGGATTGCCTCATGGGATGAAAGGCAATGTTTAAAACTGGGAGAACCAGGCATGCCCTCCCAGAATTTAAGTTCCACTAAGGGGAGGAAAAAAAGGGTGAAAGGACAATGGTCCTTACACACCATAGAGATGTAGATATAAAAATAGATATAGATAAAGATAAATATTGTTTTAATTTATAGAATTACTACAACTAATACAAAGCAAATAGTAATTAATAACAGTAACTAAATAGTTATATAAGAGAAATACAGGTGAGGTAAGCTCAACTTGGACTCTGCTGAGGCACCGCCTCAGACCGAGGCTATTGAGAAGGAACTGGTTTCAGAATAGCAGCCATGTTAGTCTGTATTTGCAGAAGAAAAGGAGGACTTGTGGCACCTTAGAGACTAACAAATTTATGTGAGCATAAGCTTTCGTGAGCTACAGCTCACTCATGCATCCAATGAAGTGAGCTGTAGCTCACGAAAGCTCATGCTCAAATAAATTGGTTAGTCTCTAAGGTGCCACAAGTCCTCCTTTTCTTTTGAGAAGGAACTGACAGTGGTTCACCTGCACAGCTATATACAGCCATGGGACTGCAGGAGGTACATGTGCAGGCCAAACAGGCACTGCTACCTAAAATCTCCGAACTGAGGCGCATGGGGCATGCGCATACCTGGAGTGGAACACCCATAGGGACACTACTTGAAGAAAAAGTATAAGTTATTGTGGATATTTGTGTGATGTGAGTGCCTCACCTCTATTAACTGAACCTAGACTCTCTAAGTAGTCTCATTCAGACCATTTCTCAGGCCACAAAACTTTCAGGTCTTTCCATTGAAGCTGACCTTGGCCTGAATTGAATGAGTAATGAAAAACTATTTCTCATCACCAGTACCGAGGTATTTTGTGTCAGTATTACAAAACTGACCCCTCACTAGTCTTTCTGAGTGCACCCTATCTCCGGTGAAATCCTGTGATGCTCCCACTCTGAAGCACCTTGTGTGCCAACTGTGATTTCTCAGTTGGTCTGACTGGGTTTGGCACCTGCAAACTTTTCCTTTGGGAGCTGTGGCCCATGGTTAATACAGTGAGCACACAACTTTCTTAAAACAAAGCACAGTTTAAACTTAACAGTCGGAGCAGTACAGTATAAGAGAAGAGGTTTTTTAACACAACAGTCTACACACATCTATTTTACTTCGGCTCACCATCTCCCGGGAAATTTAAGAAGGCTTAACTGTTTCAGACCCCCAAGTGGGTGTCTATCTGTGTCAGTCTGCTACTTCATGTGCGTCTTCCAGAGAACTATCCCCCACTTCTGGGCAAAGAGAGAATTTTAACTGTTACAGCCCCTGTGATCTCATTGTTCCCAGCAATGGCAAAACAGCTGTGTAATTTTGGCTGGAGCATGCAATTAGCATCTTCATAGCTAATAGCTCAGATACCGTTTCTTAACTTTGACCTGTTTCCCTGGATTATCTGAATCCATTGCACTGCCTTCCTGCTTGTTTCCTAACAGCCCTGCTATTAACTTAACCGTCCCATGCATTAAGCAAATTAACTCCATATAGTCATACAGTAAATATTCCCATAACCCAATATAGGCATACAGAATTCATACAGATATTTCCTCCTCACTTTGTATCCCACCATCAATATTTCATTATTTATACAGGAGTAATAAGTGTACAAGCTGCTTTACAGACACACTGAAGATACAACTGCTATCCCAAATAGCTTACAACCAATGCTGGAAAATACACAGGCAATAAAAGGAAAGGAGAGAGACAGGAAAAGATGTATTATCAAGTATTATTATTTGTATTGCAGTAGTGCCTTAGAACACCAGTCATGGAGCAAGACTCCCTTGCACAAGACGATGTACAAACAGAAAAAAGACAGTCCCTGCCAAGATATGATTCTTAATGGTTCAAGGTATTTTGAAAGTTAATTTAACATACAATTATTCATTGCAAATAAATTAACTGATTAATTTAGCTTCCCTCTGCTACTCTCCATGGACTTTTCACAAACTGATCCTGATTTCTGTAAAGTTACTTGTTTGCAATTATTCACTGAGTAGTTTGGACACACAATGATGAGCCCATAGGAACTATTCATTTTAGCTAATTCCATGAGAACATTATTATTTGGACAGATAACAGCCATCCCCTAAACCTGGTTGCAAAAATATTTGCAAATACTGGATCTCAGTGACAGCAAGGCAAGTGACTTTAGCAGCAGGATGTTGTATGAACTAATTAGAGAGGGGAGATATGTGAAGCAGGTAACTTAGTCAGCAGAAAGTTAAAATAATCAGGGCCCTGCTCCTGCAAAGATGCATGCACTGAAGTCAAATTAACTATTCACAGTGCAGAAGTAATATCTTTTATTGGATTAGCATCTGTTAGAAAGAGAGACAAGCTTTCAAACTTACACGGAGCTCTTCTTCAAGTCTGCTGGTCTCTCTCACCAATGGAAGTCACTCCAATAAAAGATATTCTCTCATCCAACTTCTCTCTCTAATATCCTGGGACCAACATGGCTACAGCAACACTGCATATCCCAACGTGCAAAGGTAAGTATATGCATAAGTTTTTGCAGGATTGGGATCCAGATGAGAGATGATGAGAACAAGGACCAGAGAGGATATAGGGAGCACTCAGGTTTGTAGAGAGAATACTATGAAGAAGTCAAAGAATAACAATAAGGACAAAGTGAATAGCATCAAGGCTCCTCTATTCCCCTTTACGGTCACGTCCACACTAGAAAAAAAGGTATATTTTAAACACACACTAGCTAACATATGTTATTGAATGTGTTAAAATCCTAGTGTAGACAAGGCAAATTGTAATTAACATTGTTAGCTGGTTGAAGTAACCTAGTGTTTACCTCGACCAGCTAACGTGTTAAAATTAGGGCAGTCAAGCGATCAAAATATTGCAATTAATTGCGCTCTTAAATAATAATAGAATACCATTTGTTTAAATATTTTTGGATGTTTTCTGCATTTTCAAATATACTGATTTCAGTTACAACACAGAATACAAAGTGTACAGTGTTCACTTTATATCTGTTTTTGATTACAAATATTTTCACAGTAAAAACCAAAAGAAATAGTATTTTTCAATTCATCTAATACAAGTACTGTAGTGCAATTTCTTTATCATGAAATTTGAACTTACAAATGTAGAATTATGTACAAAAAATAACTGCATTCAAAAATAAAACAATGTAAAACTTTAGAGCCTACTAGCTAGCCCACTCAGTCCTATTTCAGCCAATTGCTCAGACAAACAAGTTTGGTTACAATTTGCAGGAGATAATGCTGTCCACTTCTTGTTTACAGTGTCACCTGAAAGTGAGAACAGGTGTTTGCATGGCATTGTTGTAGCCAGCATCACAAGATATTTACATGGCAGATGTGCTAAAGATTCATACGTCCCTTCACGCTTCAACCACCATTCCAGAGGACATGCTTCCATGCTGATGATGGGTTTTGCTTGATAACAGTCCAAAGCAGAGCAGACTGACGAATGTTCATTTTCATCATATGAGTCAGACGCCACCAGCAGAAGGTTGATTTTCTTTTTTTCTGGTGGTTCAGGTTCTGTAGTTTCTGCATCGGAGTGTTGCTCTTTTAAGACTTCTGAAAGCATGCTCCACACCTCGTCCCAGTCAGATTTTGGAAGGCACTTCAGATTCTTAAACCTTGGGTTGAGTGCTGTAGCTATTTTTAGAAATCTCACATTGGTACCTTCTTTGCATTTTGTCAAATCTGCTGTGAAAGTGTTCTTAAACACTTAAAAGTAACATGTGCTGGGTCATCATCCGAAATTGCTATAACATGAAATATATGGCAGAATGCGGGTAAAACAGAACAGGAGACATACAATTCTCCCCCAAGGAGTTCAGCACAAATTTAATTAACACATTATTTTTATAATGAGCATCATCAGCATGGAAGCATGTCCTCTGGAATGGTGGCCGAACCATGAAGAGGCATACGAATGTTTAGCATATCTGTCACATAAATATCTTGCAACACTGGCTACAAAAGTGCCATGTGACCATCTGTTCTCACTTTCAGGTGACATTGTAAATAAGAAGCAAGCAGCAGCATCTCCTGTAAATGTAAACAAACTTGTCTGTCTTAGTGATTGGCTGAACAAAAAGTAGGACTGAGTGGACTTGTAAGCAGTGGTCACTAACCAGACAATTGCGATCTCCAGCGGTACAGCATGGCTGCTACTAAGACAGACTCCCCACTCTGGCTCCACGCCACTCCTAGAAGTGGCCAACGTGGCCTTGGGGGTGGGGGAAGAGGGGTCTCCCTCTGCGCACCGCTCCTGCCTGCAAGCACCACCCCTGAAGCACCCATTGGCCAGAGGAGCTGTGGAGGCGGTGCTTGCAGGCAGGAGCAGTGTGCGGAGCCACATGCTCCCCGCCCCACCCCAGGGGCTGCAGGTGCATGTTGGCCCCTTCCAGGAGTGGTGTGGAACCCAAATAGGCAGAGAGCCTGCCTTAACCTCGCTGTGCCTGTCGCCAACCGGGAGCCACCAGAGGTAACTGCTGCCCAGCAGAAGGCCACACACCAACCGCCAGCCCTGAGCCCCATCCCAGAGCCAGCACCCCAAATCCCCTCCTGGACCCCAACCCGCAGCCCTGAGCCAGCTCCCAGAGTCAGCACCCCATATCCCCTTCTGCACCCCAAACCCCCTTCACCCCAAGCGCCGGCCCTGACCCCCTCCGAGAGCCAGCACCCCGTACCCCCTCCTGCACCCAACACTCTGCCCCAGCCCGGAGCCCCCTCCTGCACGCAAACTCCCTCCTACAGCTTGCACCCCTCACCCCCTGCTGCACACCAACCCCCTGCCCCAGGCTCAACCCAGAGCCCTCTCCCACACTGTGAACTCCTCGGCCCCAGCCCAGAGCCTGCACCCCCTCCTGAACCCCAACCCCCTACCCCAGTCCCGTGAAAGTGAGTGAGGGTGGGGGAGAGCAAGTGACAGAGAAAGTGGGGGATTGAATGAGTGGGGCGGGGCTTTGGGGAAGGGACAGGGCCTCAGGGAAGGGGAGGGGAGATCTGGGGTTGCTCTTAGATTCAAAAAGTGATCTTGGATGTAAAAGGTTGGAGACCACTGCTCTAAAGTTTTACATTGTTTTGTTTTTGAGTGCAGTTATGGAACAACAAAAAAATCTACATTTGTAAGTTACACTTACATAATAAAGAGATTGCACTACAGTACTTGTGAATTGAAAAATACTATTTCTTTTATCGTTTTTACAGGGCAAATATTTGTAATATTAAATAATAATATAAAGTGAGCACTGTACACTTTGTATTCTGTGTTGTAATAGAAATTAATACATTTGAAAATGTAGAAAAACAAACATCCAAAAATATGTAATAAATTTCAATTGGTATTCTATTGTTTAACAGTGCGATTAATCACAATTAATTTTTTTAATCACAATTAATTTTTTTGCGTTAATCGTTTGACTTAACTGTGACTAATTGACAGCCCTAGTTAAAATTACACCTTGCCTTTTCAACACTAGGATTTAACATATATTGGCTAACACGCCTTTTTTTCCTAGTTAAGGCAAGACCTCAGGGTCTGTGATATAAGCAATAACTGTTCAGTGAAGCCTAAAATCGCACTTGATAACAGAGTTTTGCCAAGTTTCTTCTGTGTTGTTTTTTGTAGGTACACAAACGTATAGAAATAATAAGTCAGAGATACCTCATTGAGCCCAACATATAGCACTTTCCTTTATAGAGCACAAATATGTATGTGTTTGGCATATGAAGACAGATGCACAGTTATGGAACTGGTGTACTAGAATGCACCGTTGATCAAACTAATTCTAACCAGTTGAAAATTGTATTTCTGCTTTGTTAGCTCCAAAACATTCATCAAGTTGCATGGAAATTCAGTGAACATCTTTCTCTGAGGCATCTTTAGGGAAAAGCATGCCTAGCATGTTTTTAAAATGGATGTATTTTGTTTTAATAAAATGTTTGCCTCGGTATACATAGACTGATATTCTCTGTCAAAATATGTTATCTCCCCAGATAACTGTGCAACACTAGAGTATTATCTGACACATTTTTAAAGACTACTTTGGCTTATTTTTGCCTACTTATTTTATTAATGGTTTGGGTTTTTGTTTGTTGTTGTTAGTTTCAGAGCTTAGTCTGATCTTTGTGTTTTCCTGTGCATTTTCTGCATGACTTACTGGATGCTTAAAGGGAGCTGTCAAGGTTGGTAGGTCCAAAAATTGACCTAGATTTCCCTCTAAATATACAGTACATATTTTCAGAGTTCTGTTTAATTCTTTATGGGCCTAATTCAAAGTTCATTGAAGCCAATTGAAGGACTCCTATTTACTTCAGTGGGCCATGGATCTGAGAATGAAATTTGCCACACCTTCATAAATCTCAAGTATTTGGTCTCTATACATGGGGTGAGCGGAGAGTGGGGATGGAAGGTGAATTTCATCCCACAACCCAGGTCCATGGTGCAGGAAAACGAATGGGCCGGAACTATATATATATATTGTTTATTTTTTGATACAAACACTTCAATACTCTTTTCTTTTAAAGAAAATAAATCAGGATCAGTGTCTCAAAAGTGAGCTAACCCTAGAATAACAAAACAGTGCAAATGAATGCACGGTAGAGGGGAAATACAACCATAAGAAAGCAGAATTTGTTTCAACGATTTAAGAATTATTAAAAATAATGAGAAAAAAAAGCTCATTTTAAAATTCTGAAAAAATAATTAGCACCTCCCTATGAAGCATTATATTCTGCTAGCTTGAGTTTTCCAATGTATGGCAATGCATTGGCTTTACAGAGAGGTGTTCCAGTTGCACATAGATCTGAAACAGAAGCTGAAATAAATTCATGGTAAAAAAGCTACCATCCTCTCGTACAGAAGTGATACAATTCCCAGAGTGTATTTTATGTGTTGACTCCCACCCTCTGTATCACATATGCACTCTGGTTTCAGGGGTCATAATTTAATAATAAGTGTCTTGCTGGTTATGGGTGAAATTATCCCCCAAGTTAAAAGGTTAAGTGGTGCAAGGGGGCCTGCGTGGGCCCTTTGTACCAGGGAGTGAATTTCACTCCACTTGCATAAAGCTCAAGTATTTGGATTCTATAGCGGAAGAGTGCACAGAGGCTGGGAAGTGAATTTCATCCCTCAAACCAGGCTTGAGGTGCAGGACAACTAATGCGTTGTATACAGAGCCATCGCCCCTCCACATTCATAGCACATGGTACTGGGGACACTGGATCTGCATGAATACAGACTGTACCTTGTCTATCCCCAGGGTATATACTATTTCCACCACATGCAAACACCCCTGCATGGTCAGTCAGACAGTTGACTGGCAGTCGCTATGTAGGGCTTATGCTATGTGGAGGGACTTTAGTGTCCCTAGACACCAGATGTGAACTCCACCTCAAGGAATAAAGATGAAAGCCCAAGTAAAGCCTCAGGATTCAGCTCTTGGGAGTCGCAGAATCATGATGCCTTTATAGATAAAGCAATCCAGAGGATAAAAATAAAAATGAGGCAAATATGGAATAGAATTTGGCTTTATAAGCACCTTATTCACCCAAGGCATCTGAAAGTACTTTCTGAAAGTGACTACAGCAGCTAAATACTGATGGTGTAGTGGCTGTAAATATATTGCTCAGCAGTGACTCCCATGCAGCCTTGACTATTAAGCCCTGTTGTTACTGAAGGTTGGAATGTTGGCCAGGGTACCAAAACGCTCTATGCTCTGAGAACTGACATGGATCTTTAACTTCCATGGGTTCAAGTCCCACTGGTCTTTTAGCTTTTGCCTAGACAGCCATCAGAGTTGTGCCTCAGAAGAGATGTGGAAGTGGAGACTTCACTTTCACATCTCTTCTGAAGTACCTTTGACAATCTTCTAGTACCATAGTGCAGTGCACGTAAGAGGTATTAGGCCAAGTTATCATGTAGGAATTAAACTCATGGTCTTGCCCAGAGTAGAGATTGCTACAAAATGAGTCATTCAAATAATCCATAATTGATACATGTTTGGTAACACGTATCTGTGATCTCAGACATTTTTGATTTATCATTTGCGTGGGAGTCCTTATAGTGACATACCTCATGGGAGTGAACCCTTTACCCTGTGCCCTTTTGACTGACTACCCAGATGATGATTGATTCCAGACCCAATTCCTTCACTTACTGTTGTTTCTCTTTTCTGGGACAGTGTGCACATTTCTTAAATAAATTAAAACCACAGGGGTTGGAAACTGGGAGAGAGAGAGAAGGAGAAATCAGATTAAAACAAAAGAAACAGTGTGTATAACATAGTCTGAAGCTCATCTAGATACCACATATGTAGTTACAGGCAATAAGCAATCTCTTACACTAATAGAGAAAACACCCCCTTTTCACCACTTCTTCCTTTTTCCCTTGACCATTTTGGCAAGCAGCATATCAGAGAGAGTCTCTGGCTGGTGTCCTCCCCCTATTTCCCTCTCTGTCTTGTGTCCTTCTCATTATAGAGCACATTTGTTTTGATCATACAGGTTCATTATGATATCAGGAATGCCCTACAAAGTCAAAGTGCCAAGTTCTGATTTCAGTCATGCCAGTGGAATCCATCTGAATCAGTTTAACTGGGTGCAAAGGACTCAGTTCTGCAAACTTGTCACATGCAGAACTCCCCTTAGTATGTACCAGTCCTTGCTTAAATCATGTCCCCATTGAGTTCCATGCACTGTCCAAACATGGAGGGGTTGTAAGATCAGGCCCACAATTTGATCAAAAGAAAATTATGCTTATAAGCCATTATACAATGTTTTAAAGTTTATTCCAGTAATTCAATTGTGAAAAACTACTTTTTTGTAAACAAACAAGAGACAGAAGCTATGGAAAATTCTCCTACTTAGAAGGATTTTCTAACTGCTCCTTTATTCATTTTAAATATTCTCTTTATTTACTTTCTCTGCCTTCCAGATGTAGGCAACTAATGATGGTTTAGCAATTTGGTTACCAAATACATTGATTACAACAATAGCAAGTACATGTATTCTCTTGCTTATATGATTGTATGAACATTCAGAAATGAACTCCTTCTACGTTATGAAGACAACAGATCAAGCTACACATTTTGTGAGAACTCAAGGGGCTGCTGACAGGCCAAATGGAGGTACTGTGAATTGGTAGTGTGTTCCATTCACTATGAACCTGAGAAATTTGCAGTGATCTGGATGGATTGCTATATGGAAGTAAGCATCCTTTAAGTTGAGGGCAGCATACCAGTTGTCCTGTTCTCAGGAAGGAATGATGGAAACTAGGATAATCATGCAGAACTTTATTTTCTTCAGGTACTTGTTTAACTCTTTTAGATCTAAAATAGGTCTGAGATCACCTTTTGCTTTGGGTATAAGGAAATAGTGGGCATAAAAACCTTTCCACCTGAGGAATGGAGGAATTTCTCCTATATTGTTTCCATTAGAAGGAGAGATTGGACCTCCTGCTGAAGAGTGGTCCCTGAAGGAGGACAGGGAAGGGGGGATAGAACCAATCTGAAGGGAATATCCCAGATCCACCATTTTTAGGGCCCAGCAATCCAATGTGACGCGAGTTCAACCATGAAGTAAGTGGGATAGACAACTGGCAAAAATATGAACAGATTTGTCTATAATTACTGGAATGCTGCCCTTCACAAGCCATCAAAATGTATGTTTTGACTGGGCTGCTGATTGAGCGGAACCTCCTGTTGCAGATGATGTGGGGGTAGGGAGGGTGGTTAATGACTGCCTCCTGTAATTCCTGCCCCTTTTTCTTGGCAGGTCTTTGGCCCAAGGTATAAAGCTCTGATATCTGTGAGCCTGCTGGGGCTGGAATTGCTTCCTTTTTGTCCCCAGTGTGTACATTCTAAGTGACTTCAGTGTTGCCCTGGAATCTTTTCAGGTTATGTTGCCTATAATCTGTCTTTTCCGGGAAAAGAGTGACAAGCCCTCAAATGGCAAATCCTGCGTGGTCTGCTGTACTACAGGAAGAAGACCAGAAGACTGCAGCCACAAACACCTCTTCAGAGATATGGCAAATGCCATGGATTAAGCTGCTGAGTCCACTGCATCCAAACTGTCCTAAAGAGCTGTCCTTGCCACCAGCTTGCTCTCCTCACCATGAGATCAAACTCTTTCTGGAGTCCTCCGGTAGCCTGTCTATAAACTTCATGATGTTTTCCCATAGGGTGAAGTCATAGCGACTTAGGAGAGCTTGCTGGCTAGCAATTCTTAGCTGCAGGCCTCCTGTCAAATAAAGCTTATGACCATACAAATCCAGCCTTTTTGATTCTGTATTCTTTTGTGTTGACACTTGGTGTCCCTGCCTCTCCTGCTCATTAGCTGCTGCCACCACCAAAGAGACTGGAGGCAGGTGAGAATAGAGGTGTTAGCCTTAGAAGGAACATACTTCTACTCCCACTCCTTTCTGCCCATTTAGCCTTAGGTGAGAGGGAAGAAGGGGTCTGCTACAGTATTTTAAACAGACCAGAATTGCTTCATTAATCAAAAGCACCACTCTGGAGGGTCCCACAGATGCTAAAATGTCCACTAGCTTGTGGGCCTCTTCTGCTTGAATGTCTAAAACAGGTCACCCTTGCATGTAGTTCTTGTTCAGCCAATAATCATCTGCTGGTGGAGAATCACTCACCATCTTTACAGCCTCATCGGATGATGAGGAAGAAGACACACCTGGACACGGAGGCAATGACTATTCTGCCTTTTGAGGTGGAGGACTTGTCTAAGCAATTTCCAGTTGCTTGGTACAAGTCCCGGTAGCAGGTATTGGAGAATATTGTGTGCAGTACTGATGATCTTGGTGCACCCTCAAGGAAGTCAACTCAGATGGTTGAGATGTCCTAGCAGGGGGAGGAACCCCCCAAGATGTCCAGAAATGCCATTGGTATGGTGGTGATAGGCCCCATGTCTTCATAGTCCATTGTCACTTGCAAAGTGCCCACTGCTTGGATTGCTGTGACATCCATGGACCCTTTTGAATATGATGACGATGACACAGTCCTGTGATAATGGTGGAGCAGAACCCATGGGAACAGGAGATAGGTAAGCCAAACCCAGACGTGGTACCAGCGATACTAACGATGGCTTGCCCTTGGAATGTACCAACCTCCTAGGTACCAGAAGTAGCAATGATACTGCATACTCCTACAGAGCTGGTGTAGGGACCATGGTCGCTGGTATCAGTTATAACATTTCCTGCACTGTCAGGGATACTGGTACCAAGAGGCTTAGCAATTCTCTGGCAGCAGCGTATGGTTCCAGTGTCATTAGTACTGGAACTGTGTCTTGGATCTGACATATAGGAACTTCAGGGGTCCGCCTTGACAGATCTGGAATAGGTTCCTGAATTGCTGAACCCACCCTTTGTAGCAATGGAATGCTCTGGGGAACACTTGCCTTCAGACTCCCTGCCAGAGTTCTTGCTTCTAGCTGGCCTCAGTAGTGAAGATCTTGCTGGACGAGATACCATGTTCTTAGCAGATCTGTGTCTCTTCTTCGGTGCTGTACACACAGTTCGTGGTGCCAAAGACATCTAAGAAGGTGTACTCTGTACTAATGGTGCCACACTCAGCATATGTTCTGAACCAGACGGCTTCTTAAACCCTCTACAAATGTGACACTTGTCACTGCTGTGGGACTCCCCCAAACATTTTAGGCAACTGGGGTGTGGGTCACTAACTGGCATTGGTCTCACACATGACCTGCAGGACTTGAACTCCAGGGAGTGAGGCATGGCTCCAGTCCCAGTACTGAAAATCAAATTGGGTCCAAAACGGACCTAAAAAATGAAAACCTTACAATAACTATACATTATATCTAACTAACTACTAAACAAGAAACAGACTATATATAACAAGTGACAGAAATAAACTTGCAATAACAAGACTAGAAACATTCCAACAACTGTCACTGGCAGTAAGAAGGTTCTAAGGGGGATCTGGGCAGCTCTGCCTTCCTCTAACAGCATGAAGTGATGTGTGGCAACAGAGGGGATTCAAACTGCCTGGATGGGTTGCCACTGAGGGAAAAGGGTCTCTGACAATTGTGCACAAGGCATGCACACACCTACAGCAGCATGGACATGTGCAATCACCTAAAATAGAAAAGGCCATGATCACCAAATGGGTTCTTCTTCTTTCATATGGAAATAGCAACATTTACAAATCAATAGAAAGGTTTCAAATCCATTTGAGGGCTTCAGGAGATGCAGAATGTGCCATTGCCATATTGCCTGGAAATGAAAAGACTTGTTCACAATGTGTTCAATGGTTTGGAGGCTTCTACATTCACACTGTTTCTTCATTTGTGCATTAGGTGCACACATGTTCCAAGTAACACCCTAATATGGTTGATGGTCATGCACTGTCTTTGGTGAAACAAAACCAGGCAGTTCGATAGTGGGATCATCTATGAAGAGCCTGTTGTTTATTTCAGATCCTGTCCATCCTTCAGGTGTCTTCTGGGTTGAAACTGGATGACAGAAAAGCTTCTCCAGCTGCCCAAAATAAACTAAAGGTCATTCATTGACCTGCCAGTCAAAATAGCAACCAGTTGAGTAAGGCAATGGGACAGATCATGAGAATGGAACATGAGTTGCATCCTCAACTTTCACTCTGTAGTTTACAATCAGATCTGGCACTTGTCCAGCCAAATGTCTGGGACCAGGCAATAAGGAAATAGGTGCAACTCCCCCTCCCATTTTCTTATTTTTGCTTGCTTTTGGATCCACTATGGTTTGTGCTGCACTAAATTGCTTGTGGTAACTAGTTGGACTAAACCAGGGTTGGAGGTACCAGTTAGCCAGATCTTAGCAATGGAGACAAAGTTGGGAGCCTCATTCAAAACTAGATCAAGGATGGTGCTGGCAGTACTTCTTGGTACAGGTGTATCACTTACACAGAGACACACAATTTCTGAAATCACTGAACCAGGAAATATTATAGGTTCATTAAAGAATACAAATCCAGAGAGTTAGCCCACAGAATCTAGTTATCCAGCTGCAGATGACACATTTCTGAATCTTTTCTAGCTTGTTAACTGAATTCTGCAACTCTCTGTGGGTGTTGTACACTATACTAGTTAGAATATGTTAGATTTATGAAAGTACTGGTTACTGTCTAAGATCTTATATTTATATCATTCCTGTCCATTTGACAATCTTAAACTGATATAATAAACCACACAAGGGTAATTTTTTCCATCACTGCAACACAGCCCGCACTGGGGCTGAGATGTACTAGTGACTATTTAACTGTGCACAATTCCACCACACACCAGATTAGGTTAACACTTCCTCATCCTACTGCAAAGACTGTTAACGAGGATTCAACTTATTATCAATGGTGACGACGCCTTATGTGATGTTGACTTTTTCCACTAGGTTATAGACTGAAAACCCCCAAATAGTTTCACAGATTGGTTTCTACTTACTATTAACTTGGGCTAAGCCCAGACTTGTGAACAGCTCCATATTTCATTACCAAACCACCCCCCACACACCAAGCCAATCCCTATGAAACATGCTTCTATAAATTAAACAAAAATCACTTGGGCAAGAAAAATATATTAAAGCTTGAGAAAAAGCAATTGGCAGGAGATAGAAGTACAACTAGTTTATTATTATACAACTACACAGAAGGCCATCTATAAGGACTGAGTGTACTAGGCATGGAAATGGCATGACTTGGACAACCAGTAATTTAATTTCTGTGTTCTGAACTTGACTGTCATTCTGTAAAAATAACTATGACTGCTGCTGTCTGAAAATGCTTTGAGCGAATGTCTTAACATTCCAAATGAGCCTAAAAATCTCATTTCTGCATGCTTTTTAAGTTGTTTAGTTCTGAATCAGCAGTCTAAAAGTGTGTTTAAACACTGTAGGTAACCATTTCCCATGGAACAAATACGGAGGAAATCAGGTTACAGTGAGGGCACCCAGCAGGACTCTTCTACTCTCTACTCAATGTCAATGTAAACTGATTTCTTTAAGAAAGACACTCAGGGAGAAGAGAACAAATTGAAGAAAACATGTTCTGCATGCAAGAAAGAGCAAAGAGATGGAACACAGGATACTATGAGATAATTATGCAGAGGGAAAAAACAGAGGAAACAGGACAGCAGAAGAATAACAATATTACAGCAGGTGGGAATTGTACAAACTAGGCTGGCTTGCAGCAGCACAAAGCAGATAATACATGAGCATTTTCACTCTCACGGTCTTTAATTCTTTCATGCAAAATAATTGCCTGCTCATACGTTCCTGATGGTTTCTTTATCATGGTTCGTGTTGCTAAAATTGCTGTTCGCTAAGCATTAAGTTTTGAACTAAATTAGAAATGTGCCACACAAGAACTACAAAGAAGTTTACACATTACATTAAAAAAAAGAGAGTGAGTGTGTTCGGCCGCTCAGAAATAAATAAAAAAAGATTAAGGGAGCCTAGAAAATTGAGAAAGATTTGCTCTAACAGCCACACAGCTAGATCCTGAGAGATGCCACATACCTGCAAATCCCAGAAGCAGGTGGCTCAGTACTTCTCGGGATGCGGCCTTCAGTGAGCCGCATACTGGGTATGGGGAAACAATCTCTCTCTAGGTATGATCTCACAGCAGACCACACAGTACGAAAGGAAAAGACCAGTCAAGAGGGATTGTGGTGGGAGATGCATTTTTCTGATATAACATCAAACAGCTAGAGCATCACTTCAATATTATTCAAATATTCTCTAGCAATGCTCTAGCCAAATAGAACATGGACTATACCAAAAGGACTAGAATACATTAAAGATCTCTGCAGAGTGCTGTTATTGTTGACCTACGGTTTCATTATTTCATATTATTGTAGTACAGATTCTCTGTTCCGCTCTGGTCCTTTTATGCTGTACTAGCTACATAGCATAAAGACGATTGAAACAGTCCCTCAGAAATACCTGCTGGTTAAGTGAGTGCCCTGGATGCCCTCATATCCCCTGGCATAGGAGGAATGCTACAAGTACAGGACATCAATGGGGTTTACTTAAAACTAACTTGGCCTATGTCCTATGACTGAGCTGAACAGAGCTCAGGTAGAAAGGAAAATAGACCTATTTTCTCTGGTCTAATTTCAAAACCACTTAAACATTGTGGGTTTGAAAGTTCAACTCAGACTGCTTTTGTGTTTTACGTAGAGACTTTGAATTAAAGAGAAAAAATGAAAACTCTATTGGGAAAAAATAAGGTGGAAAACTGAGTAGGAAGAGTGAAAACCACAGTGTGAGACTATGCATATGGCTACCCTGGAGCTGGAGGTGTAGTTTCCTGCTCAGGTAGATGTATATGAACTAGCTTTGATCAAACTTGGCATGCTAAAACTAGAAATGTATCCATGGTGGCGGGAGGGGCTAGCTGCCCAGAGTACAATCCCACTCAGGATCCTATATATTTATTTGGGATGCCAGCCCATGCCACCGCAACACTTCTATTTTTAGCACACTAGCTTGGTCAAAGCTAGCACGTGTATATCTATCTGAGCTGGAAATTACACCTCCAGCGCTAGTGTAAATGTACCTTGTGAAAAAAAGAGCAGAAATGGATATATCACACATACATTATACATATGTATATATATCTGTCCCTAGCACATAACACAGGCTTCCCTTTACCTAGAAGAACATGCTGTTAAACTGATTCATCCTTGAAACAAACACAAGACTTCAATTATAGGCAAAAGTATCTGCAGATTCAGCTTAGTTCTGTGAACCCCAAATATTGCTCAATGGGATCACAAGACCTGGAAGAATAGTGCCCTGTTCACCTTCCCCCTCCCATTTTAAAGAAATAATATTGTAATGACAAGGTCTAAACTTTCATCTGTTTGTTTATCCTACTTCAGAATCTGCTGCTTCCCTCCTAAATCCTTTATTGCCAGAGTAGCAGCTCAAAGCCAAATGAAGGTTTGAGCATTGCACTGTAGTACATGGCACACCAAGAAAATGAAGCCCAATTTCAGGCTGCATGAGACTGAAAGCTGTGATTTTGCTAGTCTGAGGCTGTTGCTTTGGAAGGAGGAGGAGGTGCGTGAAGCAAGCCATCACTTGTCAGAATTCTGGGATTCTACTGTCAAGATCTCAAACACAAATAAGGGTGGCAAAAAATCAACCATACAACCCAAAACCTGGAAGACACTAGACAGCTGTGTAGGTACTGGAGCTGGACAACGGCCACAGCAACCACTCATTCAGCAGCGTAAATAATAGCAGAGGTGTTCTCTGCTGAGGTCGCTGAGTGTGAAAGGAGTGGGCATGGGAAGCACTGCCACTTGGATGAATGATCACACACAAAACAACAATCGTACTCTTACAGCTGTGTTTGGTTTCCCACTTGCTCCTCTCTAAACTAGCCTTGACCCGGTTCTTTACCTTTCAGATAAAGCTGATGGTCTCATGAGAAAGGGTCTTCTTTTTAAAAGCCTAGCTGCAGCCTGTCATAAATATAAAGGGAAGGGTAACCACCTTTCAGTATATAGTGCTATAAAATCCCTCTTGGCCAGAGGCATGTTACCTGTTAAGGGTTAAGAAGCTCAGCTAACCTGGCTGGCACCTGACCCAAAGAACCAATAAAGGGACAAGATACTTTCAAATCTTGGGGGGGGGGGGGGGAAGAGGGGGAAGGCTTTTGTTCGTGCTCTTTGTTTACGTGGTTGTTCTCTCTTGGGACTGAGAGAGGCCACACAGAAATCCAGAGAGTGGGGTGGGAGGAGGTATTGTTTCATGGTCTCTGTGTATGTAATGTCTTCTGCAGTTTCCACAGTATGCATCCGATGAAGTGAGCTGTAGCTCACGAAAGCTTATGCTCAAATAAATTGGTTAGTCTCTAAGGTGCCACAAGTACTCCTTTTCTTTTTGCGAATACAGACTAACACGGCTGTTACTCTGAAACCATCCTAACCCAAGTCTCCAATATTGCAACCCGTATAGGTAAGCCAGGCAAGGCGGATTAGTTTATCTTTTGTTTTATGTGAATTTTCCCTGTGTTAAGAGGGAGGTTTATTCCTGTTTTCTGTAACTTTAAGGTTTTGCCCAGAGGACGATCTTCTGTGTTTTGAATCTGAATACCCTGTAAAGTATTTTCCATCCTGATTTTACAGAGATGATTTTTACCTCTTTTTTTTAATAAAATCCTTCTTTTAAGAACCTGACTGATTTTTCCATTGTTCCAAGATCCAGGGGTTTGGGTCTTTGATGATTTTGTAACCAATTGGTTAGGATATTATTCTCAAGCCTCCCCAGGAAAGGGGGTGTGAAGGGCTTGGGGGGATATTTTGGGGGAAGATGTCTCCAAGTGGTCTCTTTCCGCTTGGTGGGGGCAGCATACAGTTCAAGGACAAGGCAAAGTTTGTACCTTGGTGAAGTTTTTAACTTAAGCTGGTAAGAATAAGCTAAGGGGGTCTTTCATTCAGGTCCCCACATCTGTACCCTAGAGTTCAGAGTAGGGAAGGAACCCTGACATAGCCATATTCGGTTTTCAGAGCTAACCATGGAGTTTACAAATGATACAAAACAAGCTACAGATTTCAGATGTTCTTGGTTTCACAGCTGAGGTAATAGGAAGCGGCTTGTCCTCAGCATTATTAGCTGGCACTGAAAAAGCAGTCAACAGAATTAGAGAAACAGATGATGTACTTAGGAAGAGCAAGTAAATTAGAGAAGCTCATGGATGATACATGGCTGGTGCTGGCCTTGGAAGAACCAACAGCAAAAGGAGATACAATTCAGTAATTGTAAGGAGTATGTATGTGTAATAAATAAAGCAGTATGTATAATAAATGGATGAAGAGAATATGGTGGTAATCAAGGGATCATAGGACTTGATTCTGTGAAGAGTAATTCAGAAAATGGAATAATATAAAACAATTTGGGGAACTAAATGAGTAAGCAAGGGAGAAAGAATTGGAGGAATGTGTTAATGGAGGAATGTGTTAATGTGCTCAGTAGAGAGCCATTTCTTTTAGAAGGGTCATGCTAATTAGATTCTGAAGCAAGGGTTAAGGATTAGTTAGATCAGAGGATTGCAGCTGTTGTAGTTTTGTATGCTGAAATAAGGTTGACAAGAGATACTTAAGATAATTCAGAGACTGGCCCAAAATCTTAGGGAAAAAGAGTATGAAGTTGTATTTTCAGCTGTGCTACCAGTTTCATTAGTGGTAGATGTGAGAGATGTTCAAACAATTATGAACAATTTGTTCATGGAATTTCCTCCTTTCCCCCCCATTTTAAAATTCTATACATCTGGAGAAAAATTTCCCTTACTTTCATTACTCATATCTCCTTGATGAACATTTTAAATAAATATTGCAGTCTACAGGAGCAAATTATTACTGGAAATATTTTTGTATGTAGGCAATGGTCAGGATTAAACCAAAGAAACTGAGTATGTAAAAGCTGAATCCAAATCTTTCTTGTGAGATCATTTTCAAGCCATTTATCTCAGTTGTTGATCATGTTTACAGATACAATGTTATTTTGCCAAAGGTCTGTTTGCATCCTCTTGACAATCTCAGTGTATTAACAGCACAGTAGAAGCCAGGACTCTTGCCAAGGTCCTGGGGAATGCTGTCTTACTGCTGTTTTAATTGTCCCAACTCAAATGCTACTATGAGCATGGATTTATTTATTTATAATTTTCCCCACCTTCTTCTTCATTTGTCATTCATTTCCACCTTCCAAGCTACAGGGAGATTTCACTGGGACCCCTTCCAAACACCCAAACATTTACCCCCTCCCTCTGTAAAAATGTACAATAGGACCCTTTGAAAACACTAAACAGAAAATGAGAATTTTAGTTTTCGAAGTGTTTCCAAACGTTTTCTTTTAAAATAACCTAATGTTTGCCCAAAAGTAAGAGAAAAGAAAAACATACATGATGAATTTTACCTGTATGAACAGGAACTATTTATATCCAATTTAAGCCCTGTTTTAAAAGCTTACCTGGATTTAAGTGGTTCACTGGTCTTGTGCTGATGTGCTGCAGTGGTGAATTTCAGCTATAAGAAATGACTTGGTGGTAAAAAGTCAGTAAACTCCTGTCACTGAGACTTCTTCTTATATTTTTAGTAGACTGGGAATATTTTAGAGTGAAATCAGAATGATATAATGATTGTCAATCAAATTTCAACCAGACATCATAACAATAGATGATGGGCTTGGATTTACATTCTACAGTTGGAAGAATAAATAAAATGGCCCTTAGCTTGATAGGAGCTGTACATATACTGTGTAGATATAATTACAATGTGTTGAATTTGGTTCTTTAATGCAGAGTTTCACCTGGACATTTATTTATATTTATAGAAGGAAGATTATGAAGAAGTGTCCTGTACATATCTGAATATAAAGGGCTTGATATGGCCTGAGATAATGCAGTGGTGTGTCTACACTGCAAAAGGTTGAATCCAGGTAGCAGTGAAGATATTGCAGTGTGGGCTTCAAAACAGGCTAGCAAGCTAAGTATGTACCCGGGGTCTATACTGGGCTTGTACTACCGATGCTGAAGCCTGCACCACACTGTTTCCACAGCTACTATTATGCAGGCTGCCTGGATTCAAGCTAGTTTGGGGCGGCTAGCCTATGCACAGCTTTTGCTGTGTAGATGTACTGTAATTCTTATACCAGTGTAGCTCCAGTTAAACCGATAGCTTGGTATTGGTACCAAGTGGAGTAATGCAGTGGTGAATCAGGCCCATAGCATCCACAATGAACACTGTGTTGAAGTTTGCAAGATAGGACATAGGGAAGTGAAGAGATCAACAAGTTAAATATATTTTGTATAGGTGCTAGAAAACACATATGGTTATAGAATTCTAGGTATATATACATATATTGCAGGAGAAGTGAGGTATTTTTGGAACAACAAACATGGTGAAGCTAGCAAATTGACTAGAAATTTAAAATATCAAAATGCAGAGCTTGCTAATTGATAGGTAAAATAAAGCTTAGTAAAATAGAGGTGTAGATTTTGTTGAGCAAGAAATGATATAAATATATTGGCAGACACAACAAAAGCAATTTGTACAGAATACAGGCAAAAATATAGTAACGTCATTCTTGGCTCTTAGTACACTTCTGTATGACAGTTTGAGATGCCTATAAACATACTAGAGCATTGATCATGCATAATTTTTAACTCTTTGGCACTAAACTGGGTTTTTCTGACAAATTGTGATAATGTATCTTCTGTTAATGCTAATGGCAGGAGCCCCAGACCTGCTGGCTCCAAGAGGTTAATTTCTGAGATATTGATTATGATAATAAATATGGAACAACAGGGTGTAGGAGTAGGTTATTCTAGAGATAATGCAGGGTTGATTTCTTACTTAGTATGCCTCTTGGACTTACAGACTTCCAGCTGATCTGCTTCTCAGCTCCTTCTGGACCTCAGAACAAGTGTATATATTCTTGATGTATTTTGCAACACTTCCTCCCTTTTTTCCCTGCCTGTCCCTCCTGAAAAAAGCTACACCCCTCTACACTAATATTCCAGACATGAGGTTTATCCCACAAAGTTTCAGTGGTGCCAATTAAGTCATAATTTATCCTATGTACGAATACTTCCAGTTCTTCCTGTTTATTCCCCCATACTCCTTGAATTTGTGTATAGACACCTAAGATGTTACGCAGATTTCCTCACTGTTATCCCACTTGTTGCTCTTCTGATCTTACTGTAATTTTCAATTCCCTTCCACCTCTGTGCCCCAACGTTTAGCCCGCTGTTAACGTCACCTTTTTATATACCTATCTGTGGGTGTTTGTCACGCTGCCCCCTTTGAACTTAGTTTAAATTTTATAGGTTGTGAATCCAAGACCTGAAAACAAACCAAGAGGTTTAAGCCTTTTACTGTCTACCAAGTTTTTCACTCAATCTGGAAAGCTGCCAGTATGATTAAAGCTATAGTGAACCCAGCACTGCTAGTAATGATTTCTTAACCCACATGGCACTAGACCAGCGGTGCCAGATGTTTTCAGTTACAGTCATCCAAACCTGTTATGGAACCCCCTGGACTAGATTATCTGATTTACATCTGTGCAGCTTCACTGACTGAGAGTTGCCATTGTAAATCAGGGTAGAATTTGTCCTATCCAAGATACTGTAGATACAAAATAGTACCCTGCTGCAATGCCTGAAAGCTGCCTGGGGGTCTGACCCTGTAAGGAGCTAAGAGTCTAATTCCTATTGACTTGAATAGAAGTGCAGGGCATTCAGCACCATGAAGTATCAGGTCTGGGTTAGTGCCAACAGGAGCAGATTCTGCTTTCTTTGCACACTCAGAACTCCCTTGACATCAGCACAAATTTTGCCCATACAATGAATAGGCCTACCATTATTACATCCACATTGTTTCATTTATGGTAAGAAATAAAGAAATATAAACATTACAGATCTTTAAGAAGTCAATTTCTTTGGGTTTCCCCCCTTTTATAAAGTAACCTCATTCTATTTCCACTAAATCTGCTCCGTGCTTTCTCTGCTAAAAAAAGTTTAAAGTTTGATTGCTTCAAAGAATGCCAATAATCACAAATCACAACCCACAACACATCCTGTAGTAAGCCCCAGTGTATGTACCCGCGTTGCCTTTGCCAACATTTTAGATAGTTTCATGCTATTCCTGCTGTTTCTCATGTCACAGAGGTTAGTTCTCCTGTGAATGTGTATGAAACAGCTAGTAAAAAGTAACTATTATCTGAATCCAAGTACACAAAATATTCCCAAGTGACTAGCATTTTTCTTCTGGTAGGCTGTGAGACTTGATTGTGTAATTTACTGAATGCAGCCATTAATAACAACATGACCTGATATTGTTCGAGTACATATCTCCTTAGAGCACTGTGTCTGCAAATTGTCCCAAAATTGCAAGATCAGGAAAAAAATCAACTAAACAGCAGTTAAAAAAGAGGCAATTTTAAAAGGAAAAATACTGCACCACCCAACTGAGCTGAACTTTTTATTTCTCTCCTCTTGTTTTTATGCATGAACCTCCCAAGGAGAGTGATATAAATACAGATGTAACTTTAGAAAGAACAGTCAAATGATACAGCAAATGATTTCCCTTTGTTTATTCTACATCACTGTTAATATGTGAGATCAAAACTGTAGAGACAAAAAGCATTTAAGGTAGCTACTTACAGGATAGCTGTGTACAGTACAGACAGAAAAGCCCAATCCTATAATTCCTCCTGATTAAGAGCTCCTGAATCAAGCCCTGTATTTATACTGAATTTTAGCTACAAAAGGTTTCAGTGCCTCAAAACAATGCATCAGTGCTTAATCAATGCTCATCAGTGTACCTTAACCATTAGAGAATCATTAATTCATGGATTGTTCCAAATTCAGTCTAAAATAAGCAAATGCAACTTCCATGGAAGGCTCTGGGCCAAATCCAAGGATGACAAACAGTGGGGTAAAGTTTCATACCAGGTAGAAAGTGATTATAAAAAGAGAGTAAGTGGCAGAGTAGTTTAACTTGCACTAATTTGGATTTCAGTGTGTGTGCAAATGAGTATCTTGCAGACAGGGATTAAATGAAACTTGCCCTGTACCTCATGTGGCCACAGGCACCAGAGAAAAGTGGGTGTAATCATTTAGCATTCTGATCTAGTAGTGTTTTAGACCCTCTTTGCACCTCATATGGTCATTTACGCCAGTGCAACGCAACAGTGAATCTGGTCCATTTCCACTACCGCAGAGGAAGGAATTTATATATGCACCAGTGTGGAGGTCAGCGCCAAGGCAGAGGATGAGAAGTTTATGCCTCCCCATTACTGGAACTACTGGGGACTAGTTCAATTCTTGGCTCTGGCTCAAACACACCTGTCAGATGCCCAACGCCCCATGTGCCTTGCTGCAGCCAAATAATGACCAAGGCCAGAGGTGAATCTCAGAGTTGGATTTTTGTGTCTCCATAACTAAGATACTATAACAACAGCAACAGAGACGTCTCAAACGCAAACTTTTTGAAAGTTTAGGAGTTTTTAGATGTAGGGCTTGAGGAGCCCCCATTCCATTTGTTGTATCCACTTGTTTGTCTCTTATTTTATACTTTGATTGTAAGCTCTTTGGTGCAGAGACAATCTTTTTATTATGTATATATACAGTGACTAGCATGAGATCCCATCACTGATAAGGGCTTCTAGGCACTCCCACAATACAAATAACTAATAGTAATAGGATCTTGGTTTGTCCCATTTAGAGAGAAAAGGCAGCTGCAAGGATCATATCAGAGGTCTGAGATGGATCCAGTCTCTAACTAGAGATAGGTTTAAATAAGCTATTTAATTATGAATGTAATTAGTGCCGAGCAAATAATGCAGAAAATTCCCCACAAATATTAATTTGAATGACATTTACTTCAGGTATGTTTATGCCCATATCTATGCAACTGATTCCTATGTGATCAAATTTTACTATCATGAATGTTTGAGGTAAGTGAATGTTAAGTTTGTATGGATGAAGATGTGCAGAAATCACTTTTTAAATTCATTTCCTAACAGGCATTCACATGAGAAATCTGATGTTACATTATAGTCATCTTACCAGACAACAGAAACAGTATTATATGACTCATTATCTGACCATCTGCAACATCAGAACAGCTGAAAATTTGAATTTTTGAGTTAATAGCAAATCACCAATTCATGAAAAATATTGTTGAGTATTTTCATATAGTAAACAAAGAGGAATTTAATCTGCTGGCTGGACAGTTCACAACCAGAGAGAGAGGCAAAATCTGTTTAATAGATTATTTGTTCTAAACTATTTGCACAGCTCTAATTTCCACATTTATACTGGGAACAAAGCAGAATTTGGCTCAGAAGTTTTAAAACATCTGTTTTAATTACAGCTGAGATGGTCTGGATATCTGATGCTATAAGTAGCACCATATAGACCCCAAGATATCTTTTAAACATACAGTGGCTCTGTCTTCACAGGGGAAGAAGGTGCTCTTTGCAATCCAATTAGCTCAGTCAAATTAAATTAACGTGACTGGAAATTGCCCTTGCCACCTGAGTAGACACAGTTTAATGCTTTTTCAGTTGCATTAGTTAGTTGTGATGTAGTCTAAGTTAGGGGTTCTCAAACTGGGGGTTGGTGAGCTGTCAGCTTCCACCCCAAGCCCTGTTTTGCCTCCAGCATTTATAATGGTGTTAAATACATAAACAAGTGTTTTTAATTTATAAGGGGGGGGGGTCGCACTCAGAGGCTTGCTGTATGAAAGGAGTCACAAGTACAAAAGTTTGAGAACCACTAGTCTAGGAGCTAAGGAGGGTTTTCGGTCCAGATAAGGGCTTGTTTACATGGGGAAATTACAGTGGTATAAGGTAGAGTGTCTTTGAACTGCTATAATTATACAAGTATAACTCTTTGTGTAGACATTTTTTTCAGTGTACTGTATGTCACTTTGGAAGGGATTTAAGCTAACCCAAAAAAAGCCACTCATATTAGAAGAGGAGTCAGCTGTTTAACTATATTGGTATAATTGTACTGGGATATCTGGTCAAACTTTTCTTTGTAGAAAAGCCCTGACTCTGAAAAATGCACCTTCTCCTTTTGTATAGACATGGCCAGAGTATTTGTTTTATAGTGGGATACAAGTTACATTTCTATGGGATTCATCTGTATAACTGGGTTTTCTTCTATCACCCCTTTACCTTCACCCTACACATGCAACTGGGGCTTGCTTGTGCAATGTTCAGAGGAGCAAGAGTAAGCCTTTTCCCTACCTATTAGCTGTTATTCATTTTCTTGCATCAGGACCACTAACATCCCCCGAACCCATGTATTTTCCATATGTTGCTTGTAGTAGTACTAATGCACCCCAGAAAGCTTTGCAGAGGGAAAAAGCACGAAAAGGCTTCCTGGAGTGCACCCAAAACCTCTGCAGGCAAGCAAGAAAAGTCAGGCATGTGAGATCTAGGGTTCTGAACTGAGGTGGAACTGGAGTTGGAGGCATTTCAGTTTGGCAAGGGAGGTCAAGACCTGGATGGTTAAGAGTATTTGGAGGGCTAATGGGGGATGACTATTCTTAACAATCTGATTACTCCTTGATTATTTTCTCGCTCTGATTTTCACATCTAGTGGAGTGGCTTCTGAAATGATAGCATCTGTGTCTATGGAAGAGTGGCTCCCAATGTTATGATTCTACCTCAGCAGCAGTGTTCATCCCTCTGGTATTGTCTTCCTGTGGCCCGCTCCTCTTTAGAATTAACCAAATTAGACCATTTCCAAAGTGACATAAGCTAAACTGGGGAAAGGCTAAATTTGAGAATAAGAGGAACCACACCGAGAGTTATATTGATATAATTATAGCTGTAAAACTATACTGGTGTAATTATGCCTGTAAATTTCTCCATGTAGTCAAGCCCTAATTTTTTTTTCTGAGTGAAATTCCCCTAAACTCACTCTATGATCTTTTTACTTCAGGAGAGAAGTAACTTTTGATTGCACAGTCAAAGTGGATGTAAGCTGCAACACAAACTCTATGCCAAAAGAAGGAGAAAGGGTGGGAACACATTTTTGTTTGCCCTCCACTGCCAGAATAGTTTTGCAACAACGCCTCTTATTATTGCACTGCAGAGAGAGTTTGGGGAGGAAAAAGAAGGAAATGAACACACACACACACCAACTCAGAAAGAGATCTGGAATCCATCATTTTGTCCCTAATTGACAGCTAGTTAAAGCCAAATACTCTCTGATCCAGTTACATTTGTAGTTTTTTGGATGTCTTTACTGGCCTAAGACCTATAAACACCATCCGATAATAATTAGAAGCATGTGAACTGGATGAAATTCTGTTTGCCATTAACTTTGAGAAACTTATATTCAGCCAGAATAATGACTCAGAGCTCACTAATGGTCTAGTGGCTTGATCATGTATTCCACAGCATGAAGTTAGAGAATTACACCCTTTCTTAAGTAGGTGAGGCATTCCACATTAAACAGAGACATGAGTCTCTGGGTTTTAGCAGGGCATGAAGGAAAAAAAAAAAAGCAGAGGAACGACACTAGAACTTTCTCAAAGATTCTATATAAAGCCAAGAAATGTACAGGTGATGAAATATTCTTGTTCAGCAGAATTTGTGGCCCAAAAGTCTAAATCTACATTAACTCAGAATGTATATGAACAAGGTCAAATTGGCTCTAAGCCACTGGGAGGAAATGGGGGAAGGGTAAAAGCCGTGTGAGTGTCCAGGTGGATTCTGGCTGACTCAGCCACAAGACCCTGTCCTCCACATGCCTCTCACTGCTCCAATGAAAAAGTCTAAGATGCTACCCGCACCATTCACCCTGATGCGGACTGGCCCCTTCAGAGAAGGACACAATGGGTAGAGAAGGCTCCTTGGCATAAGGACACCCACCATCTGGCCCTTAGAAATTGAAGAAATTGCTTCCCTTATCTCGTATTTTCAAGGTGAGTGAAAGATTACTTATAACTTCCTCTGTCCTTTAAAAAAAATCCTCACAAGAAGCCCCACATCAGGAATACTGTGCATAGCCAGCATCTCATTGTTGTGGTACGTTCATACACCCTGGCAAAGATCATCTCTGTGCTCCTGACCATGGCTATGGAACAACTGAAGCAAAGTTGACCCATGCAGAGTCCATCCCAGATTTTACGCATGAACCACAGGGAGCATTTTAGTTCAAAGAGTCTTATTTCCTTTTAGAAATCACAAAGAGAAACATAATACAACAGCAGCCAAGCTGGATGCATTCATTAAAGCTGCATATCATTTACCCTGAATATACAGTCTCTGAATAAAATTCAACAGTCATTTATACATGCTCGCAACAATCTGGCAAAACTCCATTGGAGTCCTCAGTTGGGGGTACATTTTGAGGTCCTTGCTTGTGCAAAAGTGAAGTCAGAATTTGGCCCTCGGGTAAGTGTGGACTTATACTGGTATAAATGATTCCAGAATGTGCACTGGCAGAACTGAGAGGAGAGAGTTTGGCCCTTTGTATGAAAGATCCTACTTGCCTGAGACACACCAGGGGAGAATGCTCCTGTTATCCATCAGCATGTCCATAAGAAGCAGAGGCACTGGAGTGAAGCATCACACTGCTCCTCCATGCTATCACTGTGCTATGTACACATATCCACTAGTGCTAGGCCCAGTTAGTGAGAAAGGGAAATTCCCCTAATATATTTTTGTCCTGGTAAAACTAAAACCAAGCCATGGACATAAAAACTGAATCTCACCAATAATCAGTCCAATTGGCTGAGACTGTCAGGTGTAACTCTGTTCCGGTCAGTTTAAGTATTCTGAGTAGAGAAACAGCTGAGAAATCAAAGTTGAACAATCACTGACAGCATACACTTTGCAGGATACAGTGGGATTTTCATAAGCCTTCAGCATTAGACAACTCTGCTCTCCCTGAAATCCATGGTAAAACTTCCACTGATTTTGATGGGAGCAGAATTAGAGCAACACTGGGCACTTTTGAAAATTCTACTCCATGACTCCATCCAGACTGCAGCGTTGAGCCGCCAGGTGACTGGTGAATGGCAGGGAAAGCAGAGCCTCCCTGACTTCATGTACCATGGGGGAGGGGAAAACATGGTCTCTTCCTTTATGAGTGACAGCCAGGAAGAGAATACTGAATGAGGGCTAAATTCATCAGTAAGACTGGTGTAAATCCAGAGTTATCCCACAGAAGTGAACAGAGTTATTCTGATATAACAGAGTATTTCCTACCCCTGAGCGTGATCTCCAAAACGGTATTCTAGGCCCAAGGCCATCCCTACCCATACGCAAAGTATACAGCTGAATAGAGCACCAAATTTCCTGGTGGCCTACGCAGCTGTGTGCCTCTCCAGTCCCTGCTCCGCCTCTTCCCCATGGCCCCCGTCCCAGCTCCACCCCAGTCCTGCCTCTTCTCGTTCCTGCTCCGCCCCAGCCCAGACCAGACCAGCCCAGCCCCCACTCCTCCCCTTCCCCAAAACCCCTGCTCTTGCTCCGCCCTCCACCCCACCTCATAAATGAGCCAGAGAAACTGTGGGTTAATTATTAAGTGTAGCAGCTAGTAGATGTTTAGTTTAAGTTTATAGTAATCTGTATAACATATGTATCTGCTTACAATTGACCAGCCCAGATGAGATACAGTAAAGAGATTGTAAGCTATACAAACACCCACTGATTTCCAGGGGGAGCTTATACAAAGTTGGTTCCATTACATTCACCTGACATTCTATCAGCTGTAAAGCAGGATAACCCCTGGTGCTGCTGTAATGGCCCCCACAGGGATCAGGAGCAGGGCTGTACCCAGCACGATTAGACAGTGCTGCAGCACAGCCTTCTGCAACTCAAAGAGTCACTCCATTAGCTTGTAGGAGTAGTAGGCTGTAATTCTCTAGTGAACCAATCGCTGGAAGAGAACACAATACAGACACTCCCTGCATGTTACACAGTCTGAACAGATTATTTATTCTGCCTTCCTAGAGAAATGAGACCATATTATGACGACATTTGGGGATGGAAGAGGGGTAAAAAATGGCTCAGATTTGGAGATCGGATGGGAAAGCAGTGAACTCCTTAATTAAAAGTGAGGGTAGAATACTCTGGTTCCTGGGGGCCGGCACCCTCACTAAACAAAGCTAAGAAGAAAACATATCCAAAATGGTAGTATCACAGTGTGAGGCAGCATGGTTCAGTGAACAGGGCACTGGAGTAAGAGTCAGGAGACCTGGATTTTCTTTCTGGTTACACAATAATAGTAAGAGTGGATTGTTTTGCAAATATTTATTTTCAATCTTCTAAATACAGTGGCTGAGTTCTCTGTCCTGAGAAACAAGCTGCATGGCAGAAATTCTGATAGATCTTACCAGCTGCCATTTGCTTGTCCCTTTGTTTGTTGTAGACAGAACCCCAAGGGAAGCAGAGGTTCTAGTCTAGCAGATGAGGATTAGGACTGTGCATCAAGAAGTCTCTCCCATAGAGAAAGCTGCTAACAATCTTAGCCCTTTCAGTGATGGAATGTTGCAATGTGTCCCCATTCTGGAAAGCTGCTCTTTTGGCTGAAAAAAGATCCTTACCCATGGGTCAGTTAATAAAAGTAATTAAATATATCTCACAGCTAAATGCTTTCCCTAAGTGGGCACCATATTTCATCTTGTCATCTTTCCTGGCCCAGTTAGAAGTGGAAATAAAACACAGCACAGAACAGGAGAAAATCTGCAACACGTTTGATGTATCTGGAGGAATATTGGTACGGTATATTCAGATCAGACTTAAGCCCACAAACGTGAGTTAAATCACAGTGAAGGTTTAAACTCTGTTTTAGATCATCCCCATGTCCTGATACTACCAGAGTTGTAACACAATGGGGTGGGGCACTGGAGAAAGCATGTTACATATCACATCTTGTTTGCTGCATTACTCAGACTTGTCTAATTACAGACTTTCTGCCTTCACTCTAAACACCCTCAGTTTTGTGGGTTTAAGTCACAGTCCTTAATGTTGTTTAAAAGTGTTTTTTTTTGTCTGAATTACCATTTTACGGTAGTATTAAACTTGGGTTTTGACATGTTAATAGCACTGGGTTATCACATGACAATTCTGCTATTAATATGCATAACCACTATATTTAGGCTATTTTCCCAAAAGGAATTATTTACTTATCCACTGGAGCTATTATAGTCAATCAGGTAAATATATGCAGTATTTGGTTTGAGTATTAATTTTGAAAATGCACGGTATTTACCCACTATAGCTGCCTACTGTGTATATCCACATTGAGACTTTTTTCGAAAGTGCACAAGGGACTGAGCAGCGGGGACAGCAGAGCAGCACACAGCAGGAGTTTGCCTGGGACTGGTAAGTATCCGAGTCTGTGTTTGTTTGCTTGCTGAGGAAGTATCCGAGCGTGTGTTTGCTGGGGGGGGCTGTGTGAGAGCCTGAGTGAGTGTCTGATTGGCTGCTAGCCTGCAGGGGGCGGGCAGTAGGGTGTCTGTTTGTTTGCGACAGGGAAGCCTGGCTGTTTAAAAATAGCCAGAGCTTCGCGAACCAGCTGAGTGGCGGAGAACCAGCTGAGCAGCGGGGACAGCAGAGCAGCACACAGCAGGAGTTCGCCTGGGAGTTCGCCTGGAGGGAGCCCAGTGAGGCTTACGTCTTGCAAACTGCTCTGAGGAAGCTCATAGTAGGAAGGTGATATAGAAGGGGGGGGTTCAGCTGTTGTGACCTGCACTGGATGTGCCATGTTTGTCTTTCTTCCACAGGACAGAAGCGACTTTGTCTGTACAAAGTGCAAGCTGGTCTCCATATTGGAAGAGAAGATTGAAGGTCTGGAGCAACAGATAACGACCCTGCGTTGCATACGGGAAACTGAGGATTTCCTGGACGAAACTCAGGATAGGCTTCTAGGGGCACAAAGCTCTACAGATATAGAGCAGGTTGCACAGAGGAGCCAAGAGGCCAGTGAAGAAGCTTGGCAACATGTGACCTCCAGAAGAGGTAAGCGGAATGTCCGGGTTCCAGTAACACAGACACAGGTAACTAACCGCTTTCATGTTCTCTCCACAGGTATCGTTGCGGAGAGTGGACCAGATGATATGTCTGGGGCGAGAAAGCAGAAGGAGACTCCGCTGGTTGGAAGGCATGAGATGCGCTGTCCTGAGGTTGGGGGTTCCACGACCACCACCCCCAAGAGGAGAAGGTGGGTGGTGGTGGTCGGGGACTCTCTCCTCCAGGGGACTGAGTCATCTATCTGCCGCCCTGACCGGGAAAACCGAGAAGTCTGCTGCTTGCCAGGGGCTAAGATTCGTGATGTGACGGAGAGACTGCCGAGACTCATCAAGCCCTCGGATCGCTACCCCTTCCTGCTTCTCCACGTGGGCACCAATGATACTGCCAAGAATGACCTTGAGCGGATCACTGCGGACTATGTGGCTCTAGGAAGAAGAATAAAGGAGTTGGAGGCGCAAGTGGTGTTCTCGTCCATCCTCCCCGTGGAAGGAAAAGGCCTAGGTAGGGAGCGTCGAATCGTGGAAGTCAACGAATGGCTACGCAGGTGGTGTCGGAGAGAAGGCTTTGGTTTCTTTGACCATGGGATGGTGTTCCATGAAGGAGGAGTGCTGGGCAGAGACGGGCTCCATCTTACGAAGAGAGGGAAGAGCATCTTTGCCAGCAGGCTGGCTAACCTAGTGAGGAGGGCTTTAAACTAGGTTCACCGGGGGAAGGAGACCAAAGCCCTGAGGTAAGTGGGAAAGCGGGATACCGGGAGGAAGCACAGGCAGGAATGTCTGTGAGGGGAGGGCTCCTGCCTCATACTGGCAATGAGGGGCGATCAACAGGTTATCTCAAGTGCTTATATACAAATGCACAAAGCCTTGGAAACAAGCAGGGAGAACTGGAGGTCCTGGTGATGTCAAGGAACTATGACGTGATCGGAATAACAGAGACTTGGTGGGATAACTCATATGACTGGAGTACTGTCATGAATGGTTATAAACTGTTCAGGAAGGACAGGCAGGGCAGAAAAGGTGGGGGAGTAGCACTGTATGTAAGGGAGCAGTATGACTGCTCAGAGCTCCGGTACGAAACTGCAGAAAAACCTGAGTGTCTCTGGATTAAGTTTAGAAGTGTGTGCAACAAGAGTGATGTAGTGGTGGGAGTCTGCTATAGACCACCGGACCAGGGGGATGAGGTGGATGAGGCTTTCTTCCGGCAGCTCACGGAAGCTACTAGATCGCATGCCCTGATTCTCATGGGTGACTTTAATTTTCCTGATATCTGCTGGGAGAGCAATACAGCGGTGCATAGACAATCCAGGAAGTTTTTGGAAAGCGTAGGGGACAATTTCCTGGCGCAAGTGCTAGAGGAGCCAACTAGGGGGGGTGCTTTTCTTGACCTGCTGCTCACAAACCGGGTAGAATTAGTGGGGGAAGCAAAAGTGGATGGGAATCTGGGAGGCAGTGACCATGAGTTGGTTGAGTTCAGGATCCTGACGCAGGGAACAAAGGTAAGCAGCAGGATACGGACCCTGGACTTCAGGAAAGCAGACTTCGACTCCCTCAGGGAACGGATGGCCAGGATCCCCTGGGGGACTAACTTGAAGGGGAAAGGAGTCCAGGAGAGCTGGCTGTATTTCAAGGAATCCCTGTTGAGGTTACAGGGACAAACCATCCCGATGAGTCGAAAGAATAGTAAATATGGCAGGCGACCAGCTTGGCTTAATGGTGAAATCCTAGCGGATCTTAAACATAAAAAAGAAGCTTACAAGAAGTGGAAGGTTGGACATATGACCAGGGAAGAGTATAAAAATATTGCTTGGGCATGTAGGAATGTTATCAGGAGGGCCAAATCGCACCTGGAGCTGCAGCTAGCCAGAGATGTCAAGAGTAACAAGAAGGGTTTCTTCAGGTATGTTGGCAACAAGAAGAAAGCCAAGGAATGTGTGGGCCCCTTACTGAATGAGGGAGGCAACCTAGTGACAGAGGATGTGGAAAAAACTAATGTACTCAATGCTTTTTTTGCCTCTGTTTTCACTAACAAGGTCAGCTCCCAGACTGCTGCGCTGGGCATCACAAAATGCGGAAGAGATGGCCAGCCCTCTGTGGAGATAGAGGCGGTTAGGGACTATTTAGAAAAGCTGGACGTGCACAAGTCCATGGGGCCGGACGAGTTGCATCCGAGAGTGCTGAAGGAATTGGCGGCTGTGATTGCAGAGCCACTGGCCATTATCTTTGAAAACTCGTGGCGAACCGGGGAAGTCCCGGATGACTGGAAAAAGGCTAATGTAGTGCCAATCTTTAAAAAAGGGAAGAAGGAAGATCCTGGGAACTACAGGCCAGTCAGCCTCACCTCAGTCCCTGGAAAAATCATGGAGCAGGTCCTCAAAGAATCAATCCTGAAGCACTTGCATGAGAGGAAAGTGATCAGGAACAGCCAGCATGGATTCACCAAGGGAAGGTCATGCCTGACTAATCTAATCGCCTTTTATGATGAGATTACTGGTTCTGTGGATGAAGGGAAAGCAGTGGATGTATTTTTTCTTGACTTTAGCAAAGCTTTTGACACGGTCTCCCATAGTATTCTTGTCAGCAAGTTAAGGAAGTATGGGCTGGATGAATGCACTATAAGGTGGGTAGAAAGCTGGCTAAATTGTCGGGCTCAACGGGTAGTGATCAATGGCTCCATGTCTAGTTGGCAGCCGGTATCAAGTGGAGTGCCCCAAGGGTCAGTCCTGGGGCCGGTTTTATTCAATATCTTCATAAATGATCTGGAGGATGGTGTGGATTGCACTCTCAGCAAATTTGCGGATGATACTAAACTGGGAGGAGTGGTAGATACGCTGGAGGGGAGGGATAGGATACAGAAGGACCTAGACCAATTGGAAGATTGGGCCAAAAGGAATCTGATGAGGTTCAATAAGGATAAGTGCAGGGTCCTGCACTTAGGACGGAAGAACCCAATGCACAGCTACAGACTAGGGACCGAATGGCTAGGCAGCAGTTCTGCAGAAAAGGACCTAGGGGTGACAGTGGACGAGAAGCTGGATATGAGTCAGCAGTGTGCCCTTGTTGCCAAGAAGGCCAACGGCATTTTGGGATGTATAAGTAGGGGCATAGCGAGCAGATCGAGGGACGTGATCGTTCCCCTCTATTCGACATTGGTGAGGCCTCATCTGGAGTACTGTGTCCAGTTTTGGGCCCCACACTTCAAGAAGGATGTGGATAAATTGGAGAGAGTCCAGCGAAGGGCAACAAAAATGATTAGGGGACTGGAACACATGAGTTATGAGGAGAGGCTGAGGGAGCTGGGATTGTTTAGCCTGCAGAAGAGAAGAATGAGGGGGGATTTGATAGCTGCTTTCAACTACCTGAAAGGGGGTTCCAAAGAGGATGGCTCTAGACTGTTCTCAATGGTAGCAGATGACAGAACGAGGAGTAATGGTCTCAAGTTGCAGTGGGGGAGGTTTAGATTGGATATTAGGAAAAACTTTTTCACTAAGAGGGTGGTGAAACACTGGAATGCGTTACCTAGGGAGGTGGTAGAATCTCCTTCCTTAGAGGTTTTTAAGGTCAGGCTTGACAAAGCCCTGGCTGGGATGATTTAACTGGGAATTGGTCCTGCTTCGAGCAGGGGGTTGGACTAGATGACCTTCTGGGGTCCCTTCCAACCCTGATATTCTATGATTCTATGACTGTAAGAGAGTTATTGAATGCCTGCCACACATGCACATCCCATATTCAAGTCCCTGCTCTAATAAAATAAATAATAATGGTTCATTTACATTCTACAGCACCTATTGGCTGAGACTGTCAGGTGTATTTCCCTGAACCTTAGTCTGTCCCTCAGCTTCCCCATCAGTAACAGAGATAATATTATCTATCTACCGCACTGGGGAGTTCTGAAGATTTAATCCATTAAACGTCTGACTGTGCCTCTGTGCCCTGAGTTAGGGGTTCTCAACCTTTTTCTCTCTGAGCCCCCACAACATGCTATAAAAACTCCATGGCCCACCAGTGTCACAACAACTGTTTTTCTGTATATAAAAGCCAGGGCTGGCATTAGGGGGTAGCAAGCAGGGCAATTGACTGGGACCCCATGCCACAGAGGTCCCCACAAAGCCAAGTTGCTCAGGCTTTCGCTTCAGCCCCAGGTGGCAGGGCTGGGAGCCCTGGGCTTCAGATCCACACTGCAAGGCTTCAGCTTTCTGCCCTGGGCCCCAGCAAGTCTAACACTGGCTCTGCTTGGCGGCCCCCCTGAAACCTGCTCGTGGCACCCTAGGGGACCCCAGACCCCTGGTTGAGAACCACTGCCCTATGTTATAAATGGGGATAATAATACCTATCAACCTTACTGTGGAGTTTTGACTATCCAGTGTGTTAAATAAAGTGCTTTGAGATCCTCAGATGAAAAGCAATGGAGAAGAGGAAGAAGATATTTCAGGTTAATTCCACAGGAATGATTTACCTAAGTTAGCCTTACAACAAATCAGTGACAGAGGTGGGCTTTTAAAAGCCAGATATACACAAAGCAGAATCCAGCCACTGAGCTAATCTAACTCGGGCTCTGTAATATTCTGAGTTTCAAAGAAAGAGAGTAAAGCACTGTGATTCAATCCATCCTAGAAGACAGATGATCTGGAGTTTAAGGAAATCCTAAGGATTTGTATCTTTTTGGTCAAGCTTGCACACTGGGAAAGGTGGGATAACTTGGATGCAGGAGTGGGATGAACAGTTTATTAACAGTATGAGACTGCAGACAGCCTAACATATGCTATCTGACAGGAAGCCTCCCAGAAGAAAGGAAGAAGAGTGACTGCTTCAGGGATGTGGTTAACTCCAGGCTGAGAGTTTAGAGGCATAAAAGAAACAAATTAGTAATTATATCTCAGCTATTATCCAAAGGCACAAGTAGGCACATGAGATTCCGGTAAGAAATTCCTTTTCAGCATAGCTTCATTACTGCATTCATTTGTAATGCGCCCATCACCATGATGTCTGGGTGCACATTGTGAGTTTAGATTAGGAACAAACATCATATTCTCAAGAACAAGGATTTAAAATACTCTGTGACCCCAATGGCAGCAGCCAAACTAATTGCCCTAAGAGGACCAAAGATACCACGTGCCAGGGGATTCTGAAATATGCATTAGCAGAAAACTGGAATACCAAGGTTTATCTCACATCATGGTCTAAGACTTTAGTTTTTTAACAAATTTTAAGCAGGTTGTAATATGGCTGAATTCTTCCCTCCGCCATTGCCAGTTCACACATATGATTCCTAATGTCATGCATGTGCTGTGTTATGAGTGGGTCTTTAACACATTTCTTCTGTTGCTATGCATACATGTGT
This sequence comes from Lepidochelys kempii, assembly GCF_965140285.1. Classification (NCBI taxonomy): domain Eukaryota; kingdom Metazoa; phylum Chordata; order Testudines; family Cheloniidae; genus Lepidochelys; species Lepidochelys kempii. The sequence goes on from NC_136388.1 coordinate 65,828,630, forward strand.
GTGACCTGCCAGTATCTATGTGACTGACATAAGCCAGTTGTGCCCCTGCTAGTCAAGAGGGATGACATATCAAAGTGCATGGTGCCAGATAAAAAAGGACCCACAGTCCTCCTCTGATATCAGCAGTAAGGTAGCAGGGGATAGCTGCCCAGATTTTCCCAGAATGCACTGACACAAATCTAGCTGTGCTATGTGGTTATTGTGAGCTGGTCAGCAAGGCCAACACATAGATGTGCTGGGAAAAATGGTATGTGCCCATGCCAATCACGTTAAGTGTTAGTGTATCAGATAAGTGTGTCAGGGCCTACTTACACTGAACATGGTTCTAGATGTAGTGTAGGCAAAGCTTTAAAACAGCTAGGCTCAGACATACATCAGGCAGGAGCAAATTCCAGAGGCAAATGCCTGCCACTGAGAATGTCCTGCCCCGCAGCAACAGCTTCATTATCTCATCCTCACTGGACTATTTCAAGCATTCAACATGTTATCCGTAACAGCACAGTTCACACAGAATCAGTGGAGGAGGGAGAAAGGAGGGTTAGAAAGAACTTTCTGCTTAAGGGAGTGAAAAAGCAGATCTCTTTGTCTACTCCCCTACATTTAATAAGGGCAAAACCATTTATCTTTCCTCACATAAATTGAACAGATACTGTCTCTCTCCTCAGGGCACTGAAACCCACAAGGGAAGGCCAGATTAGGCCTGTAGGACTGATGCAACCTCATGTGATGCATTACTTCATGGAGCAGTAAGTTAGCAACATGTTTTGTCGCAAAATATTTTCTATACAGTTTGTCTCACACAAACACACACACAAAACAAGTAACTGCCGAGAGATTTGTTCTGATATTTCTGTGCTGCTGTCGCCTCTTTAGATGTAAGCACTGTGTCAGGCATTTCACAGATGAGATGGGGCCCCCTTCCTGCAAACATGCACTACGGCTGAATGTTAAGGATTGGCAGGATATTGGCAAAAGGGATAGTACCGCACAGGACAAGATGTGTAACAACATTTAATATATAGAAACAGATCCTTTTTATTTGAATGCTAGTTAAGTGCCTTTATTTTTTCTTTGACACTTCACTGCTTGCCATCATTCCTCATTTGGAGGACAGTCCTGTACTACTTTCCAAACAGAGAGCGTATTGTTCTATATGTTCTATGGTTCCTGAATCACACTAATTTGTATTATTACATTTTTAATTTAGTGATTGATATGTTGGCTTTGAAAACTGACTGTCAGAATAATTCATATAGTAATAAAAAAAGTGCATGGCAGTTTTATTAATGCACCCTTAAAGAATAATGAAACCTTCAGCCTTGCTCTAATGAATTCTGGTGAAACATTTATGAATGATGCTCTTCATATGTGTCTGTTCCTCAGTTGGTGAAGGAGAAGGAAAATCAGATCCCCCCCTCCCCCCAGCTCAAATCCCAAATGATAAACTGGAAGCATTTTCTGAACTAATCCTCAGCTATTAAATTCTCATATGAGAAATGTCAGCTTCAAACTTCCACTTGTCCTCCCCAACCGCACCACACAGCGCATGATCAGTAAGGTATTTTCTTGCTTTTTAACACATGCAGGCAGAGTTACTTTAGGTTTTCTACATTCAAAGAGCAGCATTTCTGCCTGGCTTGTAATACTGTAAGAAGCAATATGTATGGATACAGGGCCTAAACCCAAAGCCCTACTTCAGGCACATTCTAGTTGCCTTCAATGGGTGCTTTCCCTAAGAAAGAAATTTTGCCTCTAATCCACATCCATGGGCACCACAGAGCCCATGAAACAGTGGAAATAGCATAGTTCATCTGAACGGGAGATTTCGGGACCCACGTGCAAGGAATGTACTTATTCTGTTCACTGCAGAATATAGCTCCATAGGACCCCCTGTCTGGGATAGGCAAAGAGCTTTTGTGGGAGGAGCATAGAAATATAGGACTGGAAGGGACCTTGAGAGGTCATCTAGCCCAATCCCCTGCACTAAGCCAGGACTAAGTATTATCTAAACCATCCCTGACAGATGACTGTCCAACCTGTTCATAAAAACCTCCAATGACAGAGATTCAACAACCTCCCTTTCCTACTGTCTAACCCAGTTCTCCTTTGCTTGAATTTAAATCCATTACTTCTTGTCCTGTCCTCAAAGGATAAGGAGAACAATTTATCACCCTCCTCTTTATAACAACCTTCTATGTACTTAAAAACTGTTATCATGACCCCCCCCCTTCAGTCTTCTCTTCTCCAGACTAAACAAACCCAGTGTTTTTTCAATCTTTCCTCATAGGTCAGGTTTTCTAGACCTTTAATCATGTCTTTTGCTCTCCTCTGGACTTTCTCCAATTTGTCCACATCTTTCCCAAAGTGGGGTGCACAGAATTAGATACAATATTCCAGCTGAGGTCTTACCAGTGCTGGGTATAGTGGAAGTATTACTTCTCCTGTCTTACTTACAACACCCTTGCTAATAGATCCCAGAATAATGTTTGCTTTTTTTTTGCAACAGTATTACATTTTCTACAGTACTGCTTCTTAGGCAGCCATTACCCATTTTGTATTTGTGCAACTGATTATTCCTTCGTAAGTGTAGTATTTTGCATTTGTTCGTATTGAATTTCATCCTACTTATTTCAGACTATTTCTCCAGTTTGTCAGTATCATTTTGAATTCTAATCCTGTCCTCCAAAGTGCTTGCAGCCCCTCCAAAACTTGGTATTGTCTGTAAACTTGATAAATGTACTCTTTATGCCAGTGGTTTTCAACCTGTGGTCCATGGACCCCTGGGGGTCTGCAGACCATGTCTAAGGGGTCTGCGAAAAGTTGTCATTACCATAGAAAAGTAGTTTTCAACCTGTGGTCCGTGGACTGCTGGGGGTCCACAGACTATGTCTAAGATTTCCAAAGGGGCCCGGACCACCATTCAAAATTTTTAGGGGTCTTAAATGAACAAAGGTTGTAAACCATTGCTCTATGCAAGTATCCAAATTATTTATGAAGATATTGAATAGAACTGTACCCAGGACATACCCCTGTGGATCTACAAGTCTTTGAATCCAAAAGTCTCAGAAAACTCAATATCCCATGTATTATTTTTTAAACAAACAAGCATTATGGACACCAAAGCTACGTCTGTACCTGTAGCTTCAGGTGTGATTCTAAGCTCAAGCAGAATTACTCATGATAACTTTTATTAAGCTTGTGTGCTAAAAATAGTATTGTAGCTACAGTAGCATGGCCTGTGGTGAGCAGTGACATGGGCTAGACTTCCCCTGTACAAACCCAGCTGGACCCTGTGGGATAAGGCGACCAGAGAGCAAATGTGAAAAATCGGGACGGGCTGGGAAGGAGGTAATGGAAGCCCATATAAGAAAAAGACCCAAAAATCAGGACTGTCCCTATAAAATAGGGACATCTGGTCACCCTACTGTGGGAAGGCTAGTGCGTACTGCCACTCACCTCTGCCAATGCTAACACAGCTACACTACTCCTTTTAGCACGCTAGCTCCATTAGAGCAAATGCAGGCATGTCTGTTTGAGCTGGGAATCACACCTCTAGCTTCCAGCGTAGCTGTGGCCTAACCATTGTCTGACTCACTTAATGACAAGTAGAGAGCGATGTTCTCGTTCTGTTGTTCCTGACCACCAAAAGAGAGGAAAACTGAACTGAGGCATTCAATTAAATCATCCAGTGATTACATTAAAGAAAATGATGGTCTTGTTATGGAAACCACTAAAACAAAAATTGCTATGTAAATACAACCACATCATTATAATGGCAAAAAAAAAAGAACCCAGTGTAACATGAGTATGTTATGCAATTTAAGAAATAAACATTTTACTGCTTTCCTTGGCTATGTTTGCAAATTGCTTTAAATAGAAAAAAAAAAAGAAGAATATAAACTAAAAAAAAAGATGTGACAAAACATGGAAGAAGATTGACATTTTCAAAAGTGATTATTGATTTAGCATTGCCAACGTGAGACACTATAAGGAGGTCTGACTTTCAGATGATGGGGCCCAGCATTTTTGGAAAATCTGGCCTGTTTAAGGTGCCTCAGGTTGAGCACCCAAAATCATTAGCCACATTTGAAAATTTACAACAGGAGGCATAACTGTCTGATTAAATTAATGACAAAACTGCCACTGACTTCAATGAGAGAAGGATTTGGCCCTGAAAGTGGGAAAGTGATTTCATAGGAAGATAATAAAACAGATGTTGGTGCCACACTTTAGCCAAAGATAACCAGTTTCAATGCAAACAAAGACTACTGAAATTTCCCCAAAATAGTAACTGATTCCAGAAAGCCTTACATATTCTGGCCCAGATCCTCAGCTGTGGACAAAGAGTGATAAGAAAAGCTCAGAAAAATGGAATTCAAAGATGACATTAAGATACATTTGAGCTCCCCAGGTTGCCCCCTGCCCTAGTTTGCTCTCATTTGGACTAGCTGTCAAGGGCTACTCTGGCTCTTCACTATGGGAGGATCCCGCTACAATAAGATAAGTCTACCATGGGCAGCTCTGTTGGCTTTTTGGCTCTACTACAGCACAGGATCAAACCCAGAAAAGCTATTTGCTCCTTTTAAGACTGTGTAAATATACATGAAGAAAAAAAAGGCCACATATCCACATGTAAATGCACGCCATGTAAGGTTAAAGATCTGGAGTAAGGACCAGATCCTGCAGATGATGAATTCCTCCTGATATGAATGGGACTTATAGGCATTGACCACTTTTCAGGATTGGGGCCCTTTGTGCAAAATTCCAATGGAAAATCCACATTGCATTTTCTCAAAATTATTTAGCAGAGGTATCTCTATAATTGTGATATGTCATTTTAATCACAGATTCATAGAAATGTAGGGCTGGAAAGGACCTCAAGAGGTCATCTAGTCCAGCCCCTTGCACTGAGGCAGATCCCTGATAATGTGTTTTTCCAACCTGTTCTTAAAAATCTCCAGTGATTAGGACTGCACAACCTCCCTTGGAAGCCTATTCCAGTGCTTTACTATCCTTATAGTTAGAAAGTTTTTCCTGATATCTAACCTAAATCTCCCTCGCTACAGATTAAGACCATTACTTCTTGTCCTACCTTCAGAGGACCTGGAGAACAATTGCTCACAGTCCTCTTAATAACAGCCCTTAACATAGTTGAAGATTGTTGTCAGGCTTTGCCTCAGCCTTCTTTTCTCAAGATGAAGTTGACCAGTTTTAACCTTTCTTCATAGGTCAGGTTTTCTAAACCTTTTATCATGTTTGCTGCTTTCCTCTGGACTATCTCCAATTTATCTACATTTTTTCTAAAGTATGGGGCCCATCATAATGCATCACAATTGCAGAAATACTTGGGTTAAATGCATTGTACTCCTGCCAGCTTAGAAACATAGGATGCAAATGGGGCAGTTGGTGAGCTCTTGCTGGCTCTTTCAGTCTTTTCGGGGCATTTCAGGCAGGGAGCTGTACACAACTGCAATATGGACCTGATCCAAAGCCCAGTGCAGTCAACCGAAAGGTTCCCATTGACCTCAATGGGACTTGGAGCAGGCACTACGGCTTTGCAAACGTCGTGGCACAAATCCACACAAAACAATGCCCATTTTTCAGGGTATAGCACTATAACTAACACCAAGCTGAGTGACCTTTAAGAGTCACAGGTCCACCTGCAGGGTGGGCGAGTAGCTGTCATGAAATATATATGGGAATACCAGTTGACACAAACTGCTAGAAATTCTTCTTATCTTGTATGTTTCCCTTTTTATATTGCAGTGTGTATTAGATTTGGTGTTTCCATTTTAGTGCAGCGAAGAAGAGGTCCAGTAAGTGCCTCAGCTTTAACATCACACAAGAAATTTCAGCTGGAAATTAGGTGGTTTTTAACCATTAAAGTGGTGAGGTTCTAGAACAGCTTTCCAGTAGGAATAGTGGGGGAAAGAAACCTAACCTGTTTTAAGATGGAGCTTGATAATTAATTATATGATGGGGTTGCATGTGATAGCAAAGGACTGGAGTTGATGACCAAGACGGTCCTTTTCAGTCTGATGTTTTTATGTAGGAGCTTTAGACTTATCTCTGTATCCAAAAGTTCAGAGGTAGGCACAAAATCCTGACTGGGGTCTTTGGGCAATACCATACATCTATAAATAATCAAATATTGATCATTCTTATAGGTAATACTTGCAGCAGAACAGTAGTCTCAGTCGTTAGCTGAGTAACTCATCACAGCACTTTTAGAGCCAACATTTTTTAACTTAAAAACCACTGTCAATTTTAGGGGCCCTTAAAAGGTGCTTGACTGAGAGCCCTGTATTAATATATTTTGTTTACCTGCAGAACGGGTACAGTATAAGTGGTGCCAGTGTAAACTTCCCCATATCTAGGGGTGAGAGATTGGCCCACTCGCTCTCCTGTTTTGACCATCAGGTAGTACCAGTTAAATTGGTAGTTTTGTGGAAGGGGCACATCCACTAGCAACTGGACTGACAACTCATTAAACACAGGGTCAAGCAGCTATCAGGTAACTTAATTTATGTGATTATAGAATCATAGAATATCAGGGTTGGAAGGGACTTCAGGAGGTCATCTAGTCCAACCCCCTGCTCAAAGCAGGACCAATCCCCAACTAAATCATCCCAGCCAGGGCTTTGTCAAGCCGGACCTTAAAAACCTCTAAGGAAGGAGATTCTACCACCTCCCTTGGAAACTCATTCCAGGGCTTCACCACCCTCCTAGTGAAAAAGTTTTTCCTAATATCCAACCTAAACGTCCCCCACTGAAACTTGAGACCATTACTCCTTGTTCTGTCATCTGGCACCACTGAGAACAGTCTAGATCCATTCTCTCTGGAACCCCCTTTCAGGTAGTTATGTGATTGGCGTTCTAGAAGTGAAAGGTTCCATATTGCATTACCAATCCTCTTGGCCAGCCACTTACCCAGGAATTATGTGTTTCTTTCCCAACCCTTGCATCTTATATATAGGTCTCAATCTGGCTGCAAATCAGCACCACATCCATTTATTTTATCTGTCCTGAAGAAAAAAAAGAGCCTGATTCTCCTTTCACTTAAATCAGTTCCACACCAGCCTGACTCTATTGACTTGAAAGGCAGTTCATCCTAATTTACACCAACGAGAGAGGTGTTTCAGCTGAAATGCCTTTGTAGATGTGCAGTTTGATGCAGATCCAAAAAAGAGAAGAACTCTAGGATTCTCTTTTTGAGCAAGGGGTTGGACTAGTTGCTCTCCTGAAGTCCCTTCCAACCCTGATATTCTATGATTCTATGATTCTATGATTCTAAGCATGTCTTCCCTCTGCATCCAGCACTTTCTCTCCAATAACCAGTGTGAAGGACAACAAAAGGGGAAGAATCAAACCTGATATACTGAGGTTCATTTTTAATTCTAGCGGAATTTATCTACTCCCTGCAAAAGAGGCAAGTCGCGTCATATCATGTCGTCCACACGTATGTCTCTTATCTTCATACAGCAATTCTTTTCTTCAAGCAGACAAAGGACTAAGGAAAAAGAACCAGACAAATCCAGCACTGCAGTTATTTTTCTGTGCTCCAATAGAATTAAGAGGACTACAGAGCTACTGTGGCATGCCAAAGATACATTTTGGTAGTGGCAAATACGGTCACATTTCAGGAAACATGTGCTAAACGTCGCTGTTTTTCAGCCGAAGAGCAGATACAAGCCCAACAACAAAACAAATATGAGAATAGAAATGGATGTACAACCCTGAAAGTATAAGAGACTCTCAGGAAATTTCATGCTTTGGGGAGCTCAAATAAAAGAGAAAAAAACAGTTCCAAATTTCTAGGACTGTTTTGCAACACCATCAAGCCGAATTGTTTGAACAATAAGAGGATCTCTATACCTCAGGAGCCTCTCTGGGCCTGTGCTTTTCAGCTTGTAAAACTTTTTGTGAACATGCAAGTTTAAGGCTGTCAAGCCCTGCCCGTTTTCAAAGCTTGCATGGGTGGATCTACAGTGACAGGTTATAATGGGGAGTATCATTTTGTAAACTTGGGAAAGCTGCAAGGGGAAATAAATCAAGAGGGAGACTTCCTTTTGTTACAGTTACTTTTGTGGTGCAGGGGAACAGAATAAATAAAATCATACAAACAAGGCTGAACTAGAAGAACATGAAATATGAATATCCTTTTCTTCTGCTCCTTTCTCACTCCACCTACAGCTTTTTCTTTAAGGAAAAACAGTCTCCTAAAAACCTAAGAATATTTCTGGTTTTCCCTAGTTAACTGCCATTATTATGGAAAGTGAGAAATAACTGTTGAAATAATAAACAAAACCAAGCTAAATCCCCTACAGCCAAACCTGTTCTATATAGGGACTTTGCTGTTATTATGCCTGGCGAGCAGAATAAATAATTTTAAAAAATAATTAAAAATGTTAATAATTAACAATCCCAAAGCACAGTACACTCTCCAGATAACAGGCTTCTTTTTATTCCAAAGTGCAAGTCCCAGTGTCCAAGCCAAGACAGACTAGAAATTCAAAGCACAGGACATTTATTGTATTTGATGGGAGAATAGGCCTGAGTATGGCAAATCCCATAGTCAAACAGAGCTCAGTGAAATCATCACAATGCTACAGCAAAATTTAATTCTGAAAAGTGACTTTGCAGAAATGGCACCTTCTTATTGAACAGACCTACTCCCTGTGTATGTTCGGAGACAAAGCCATACCTGCTTAGTTTAGAGACAAAAGTAAATGTTCCCTACTTTTTGCTCCTCTTATCTCTGAAGAGACAATACATTTAGCGGCGAGGGAACTGGACTCCGCTCTCATCAACAGAATAATTCACTAAGATATGGAGTGGGTGGAGGTTCTTCATGAACATTTTTATCATTTTCAACCAGCTCATGATTCAATGTAGGGCCAAAAATCTGCTGATGTGACATATGCAACCCCAATGTCATCAAGCCACAATCAAATGCAGCCACCTCTGGGGTGGTATATGGTAATTGTTTTGCACCAATATCACCATACAGTAGTGTTTAGGAAGGAAAGTGATTACTTCTCTAACTGAAACTTCTGGGGAATTTGGTAGGTAAAATATAATCAGGGGATTTGGCCATGATTATGGGGTTAATATTGCAACTGTTTTTAAAAGTTCACGGGACTTTTTAGTGCTGAAAGTCAATTCAATTAACAGGAATGGCTGGTGCTCAGCACAGCTTGGGCTCAGGTCTGTAAGGTCAGATGTTTAAGTGCTCAGAACCCACAATTGGGGCTGGATTTTCAAAAAAGATCAGGTTCTAGCATCTCCCTATGGCCAGATTTTCAAAGGAGTTATACACCCAACATGTGCAACTCTTTTGAAAACCTGACTTCCCTGCTGTGGGTGTGTCAGGGCCTTCTAAAGAGACCAGCCTCCATTACCTCTGTGGTCAAGTGGACCTTGACTTTACATCTGATTCTCACACAGCTCCTTATTCCTCTCTCATTCAGGGCAGAAATCCCAATGGAAGTGGAAGTTTTGCTTACATAAAAACTTATGATCTGGACCATGGAGGTTAAGTTATTCTACAATAATTGATTTATGGCAATTTCATAGCCTGGCTTGCTACCTTTTAAAAGCTTGCTAAATTTCAACACAGAGGCAAGAAAATGCAGATCCCCACAGAATCCGGGACTTCATTATTGCCTCTTGTTTTTTTAAACTAGTAATCTCAGAAATAGTAAAAAAGTTTATGTATATCCATTGACAAAGCTTTTGCTTTAGTGCAGTGTCAGTGCTTAGTGGAGCTTTAACGCCCGAGTTCAGGCATTCAGCTAGACTCTGTGCAGCACTGGAGAGGAAGACTTTTCCATGTGAGATGACAGATAAGACAAAGTAATTTTTTTAAAAAATCTGATCAGTGCAATAAATATTCACTACAAATAATCTCAGTGGTCCTCTCTTTATTCTGTGTTTCAAGGGATTTTCTTGGTTTTCACTCAATTCTTCTCAGAACCTTTTCATTTCTTTGTAACCAGCTTTTAAAGCCTGAAGATTTTCAGGTAAGTGGGCCCTATTATATCTTTCCTTCTCTCCTCTCCTCCAAACCTCCATTACAGGCACTACATTCCCGCCCAAGAAGATTTCAACAGGACTCCCTATTCCAACTGTCTGTGCTGTTTCCTACCTGACCAGAGAGGTGGCTCTTCAGCAACATGAAGTTCTCCCTTTCTCCCAGGAACTGAGCACGCTGTCTCTGAATCATTTACAGCAGCTGTGATCTGAGTTGGAAACTGGTATCATGGGAATCAAAGTGAGGTCTCTCTCATAGCAGTGCAGGGCATTGTGACAAGTCTGGCTGTTAAGCGTTAAATTCTGTCTTCTTACATGCATTTCTTCCCACATTTCAGTGGGGCAGCATGGTGATGGGTGTACATGAAAGTAGAATGTGCTCCTTTGTTATTTATATATTACGAAGCATTTGCAGCCAGGCAGTTATGAGAAGATGATTTTAGGTCACAGCCCACTTTTACTTGTGACTGAATCAACATAAATTTTAAAGAGAAACTAATGGGAATGTATTGTAGCAAGCAATCTCTGAGAAGGAGCAAATAGCTCTTTGTAAACAGCAAGGCTATCCCAAGGAGAAGACCAAACTGGGAACAGCCATGAATTACTGAAGTCTCTGGCCCACTTGCCTCATGTATGGCTCAATCTAACTGCATTGATGCCCAGTAATGCTCTTAACAGAAAGGAACCTTCTTCCCAACACACATTCTTCACCAACATAGGTCATACATGCATCTTGGCCACTGTAATAGGACATCCATTCCAATTCAGGGGGGATACTTTGGGGGAGAAACAGATTTCTTAGCTATGCAGGCACATTCCAATAAATCCTGCTACATGCTTATAGACAATAAAAGCAGTCTCACTGTAAGAACCAGCACTAGTAGGAGTTATTTTTAAATGATTGCTTTAAAAAGAAATGATGTTGATTTCCTGTCTCTATTTTTTTTAATATGTACACAATATAAATGGGGAGTATTTGGGTTGGTAGAGAAACCAAAGTGCCCCAAGTTTCCAAATCCAAAAAAGCAGTTGGGGTTTTTATTCTTTTCCTGACAAATCTATTGTGGTATGTGTTATCCAAAAAAGGCTCCAACTTATGCTCATGCGGTGCAAAGTGAATCAGAAGGGAGCTCATATGGATAGGAATCACAGTTCACTGCACAAGCACATGCGAGCCAGCATTCCAGCTCTTACTTGTTTGTAGCTATTCTGTATTTCCAAAAGAACATCATACTAGGTCTTGAAGGCAGCCAAAGGGCAAATTGTGTGTCCAGTCCAGTCCAGATCTGAGCAAGGCAGGAAGAAAAGGCTCTTAATTCAGTTTAGTTTGACTGTTCCAGCTGTTCACCAAAGTCATAGACTCCTCCCTTCTCAGCGCTCTTTGTAGCAGCAGGTTGAGGTGAAGGTAAAGAAGTAGATTCATAAAGTATATGATGGTTAATATTAGCTGACATCAGGATCACCATCAACACATCATCCTCCCAGTTGCATACTCCCACATTCAATTAGTTAACATCATCTGCTACAATTGGCTCTGAAAAGAGAAGCTGTCAACATCCTCAATCACTCAGCAGTCTGGAGTGGATGTGGGAAACAAGACAGAGACCCGAGAGCAGGTGGCTGTGGGTGCTGATATAAGTGTTATTACTTAACGCTCATATAATGCTTTCCATACATAGCTCGCAAGTCATTTCACTAATGGGAGAAAATGCTATTATTCCCAGTTTACAGATGGGGAAAGTGAGGCACAGCAGGGAAGGGGTTTGCCTGAGGCCACACAGCCATTCAGAGGCAGAGCCTTGAATGGGGAGATGAGTGGGCTGTAGTAAGTGCTGCTATATAATGTACATAAAATTGTTTATTTTAGTTTGCTTCCCTCTCTCTTTGCACGGCACTTGTCTTCTGAATTCTCTGGGGTAGGACCATGCTTTCCTCTGTGTGTGTACAGCATCTTGTATAATGCATCCTCTTTTACAGTCTGAGCATCTAGATGGACCAGTGAGACCAGGGTTATGTTCTACAAATCCTCACTTTTAATGTTCTGGCTTTGCAATCCCAAACTAAACCAGGCTTCTTTGGATCTACACTATATCCAAAGCATCAAGATTTGCTGCTTTTCTTCCCCAGAAAATGTACTTAGGTCCCATTATCACTTTAATAACACCCCATCCTCCCAATTAAGGCTGCTGATCTAAACAGAGCCATTAGAAATTTGTCCATCAGTCACTTAAATTTAATATTGCCCTGAACTTGTCACTGCCAACTCCTTCCTTCTCTCCTAACAATTAATCTTTAAGGTGCCACTGGACTTCTTGTTGTTTTTGTGGATACAGACTAACACGGCTACCCCCCTGATACCAAGCCCCCTAGAGCTCAGATGCTTCTGTCACTTGCCCTGTGGGTTTCCCCTTCATCGGAGCCTCAATGCTCCCATTAGGTTTAATGAAGAGAGAGACCAAGAGCGGGAATGATGAGGGATACCCCCAAACTGCAGTTTAGAATGCCATTAAATAAGTGTTTCTCGGCCATGAGATGGGTGGCATTTATGAGGATTTTCTCATGATCTCTGAGCATGCTGTGGAAGCAGTTTATTGGTGCAATTGAACTCGTTCTCTCTGTTCACAACTGCGGGTAAATCAGAAAGCAATTCCACTCCCTCTAATAAATAATCCTCCTGTGCCACAGACTCAGGGCTCAAGCAACTCAGAATGCCCCTATCCCATCAAGGAAAAAGAAAAATCAGGACTGCCAGCAAATGCAAATCAAGCTGCTGTGTGCCAGATAGAAACAGCTGTATGAATTCCACTTCTTCTGAGGCGTCATCACATACCACATGCCAGTCACTGTAATTAGAGTGAGTTAGCAGGAAAACTCACTGTAGAGTTAGGAAACATGCAGTAATATGTATAAATAAAATATATTGCTTTCCTGTGCTCTTGTCTCTTCTAATCCCGGTTTTCTCTCTCCACAGAACAATAGCGGTACTGAATTCTGATGAAGCAATGTTTGGTTCAACCTCAGGCATTTTGTGAGGGGGTAGCAGTTAATTGATGCGAAAGTGTAGCACTTAACAGCATTGACTTTCTTGGCAGGGAGATGGCTGACTAAATAGCCAAGTTTGGGGTAAATGACAGTTTTTAACTGAAGATTTACTAGCATGTTTTATTTGGCTTTTCCTCATTATGTCTCAGATTCAGCAAAGCACATGCTTAACTCTAAGCCACTGTGAAGTCCACTGAAATCAACTGGACCACTCGCTTATGTGCTTTGCTAAATCAGGACCTAGAAGACTTCTATTCCTACTATGAAATTAACAGCTATGGACAGGTCTGGACTGGGAGGAAATATAGTAATGAATGTTAACAACAGTAATTCATGGCTGTCCTGTCTGTAATATGAAGCAGCAGCAGTTGTACTGTATCATGTGACATAACAAAGACACTGTAATTCATATACTAGTTTATTTTTGCACTCTTGAACTATGCACCGTTCCAGAAAGTTACTGAACTAGGAAGAGAAAAATATTAATCCAACATTTCCCCCTCTCACTTCGTAGTTCCAGAAGAGAATTAAGTGTTTATAAAGGTTTATACACGTTTAAAGCTCCTATTTTCGGATGCAACGGGGGGGGGGGGGAGGGGAATCCTTAGCAATGAACCAGGGATTTGCTGAATTATTTTTATGTACAGTAGATGCAGGCTTGACAGAACTCACGAGACAAAGCAAGATGGCCAACTGTCAAACTTGTCAGAGTATGCTATTTTTAGTGAAATTACAATTTGGAGTTGGCATGTTGATTCAACACAACTGGAGCCTGCTTCAAGATCAGTGAACATACTTTGATTTATTGCTCTCTTATTCAGGTCAGGAATTGTAATCTCAAGAGCAGTCAATTCATGGGTTTTGGCTTACTGGACAGGAGGTGAACATAGCCTTTAGAATTAGAATTGTTTTAGTTCAGGGAAAGGAGAAAATCATAGACAAGGAGTTCACAATGCTTAAGTAGGTATTCACTAATTAGCAATAACTACTGCTGTAACAGACAACACAATAAAGAATCACAGTCCTCTTATTTCTACTGTGCATACTTAATGAAACTGAAATCTGTAGCTGGAGTGCACTCTAAAGTATAAAAATACCTTAAGAGGACATAAAAGGAAGGATTGAAAGATGAGATGAGAAATTTTAAGAGTAAGCCATCCTTTATCTAAATGGCTACTCTTTGAATTAGGCCATTGTCAGTGGGATTCAAACCCCCAAAACAAGCCCAGAACAGCCTGAATTTCAATCTGATAATAGTTATGAAGTTTTGAAGCCAGGGTTAACACCTCTCACCACGTACACCCTCATTTCAAATGTTACTTCTGCCATCTCTGGATTTTGATCAATGATTTACCAGTATTTGGAGCATAAGAAGCATCTATTGTGCTCAGGGAAAGAAAATAGATATATAAATGTGTAAAGCTGAGAAATGTACCAGGTAGTCAACTGGAGATCTCAAAAATCTCAATCTCAAAAACACCTTTAAGTGCCACTTTTTCAACATTAACTAGAGGAAGGAGGTTGGCAGTGGGCTGTATGTTGTTATACAAGGCATACTAAGGCACGTCAGCATCCAGCACTACCAGCAAAATCAACCTTGTTGAAAGCTGCCCTAAAGAGATGTGCAAAAAAGGAAACTTTTCAGAGTTTTTTTCCCCTGTGAACTACAATAATTTGGTGTTGATTAGTGAGACAAGCAGAGCTAAAAAGAATGTGATGATGTTGCAGTGGGGGAGGTTTAGATCGGATATTAGGAAAAACTTTTTCACTAAGAGGGTGGTGAAACACTGGAATGCGTTACCTAGGGAGGTGGTAGAATCTCCTTCCTTAGAGGTTTTTAAGGTCAGGCTTGACAAAGCCCTGGCTGGGATGATTTAACTGGGAATTGGTCCTGCTTCGAGCAGGGGGTTGGACTAGATGACCTTCAGGGGTCCCTTCCAACCCTGATATTCTATGATTCTATGTCGCCGCTAGCCTGACTTTCTGCCTGCCATTCCTTTCAGTCTGACAATGGCTCAGCTTTCAAACTCTAACGTTATGCCAGAACAGGCTCCATAAAACAAACAAATAAAAAAAACCCAACCAAACAAAAAAGGGGAATCTTCAAAAAAAGATTCCCAATGAAAATGTAATAAAACACTGAAAACTCCCACCCCTCTCCTTCTTTTAAGTGCAAACAATTAAGGGCCATTTTGAACACAGTAGCCAGGGGGCAATGACAGAAATCAAACATTTTCAATTCCAGATTAAGTAATATTACTAGAAGAAAAACACACAGAATAAAAAGGATTGGTTCTGCATTGATGAACCATAAGGGACAGAAACCAGTGTTGGCATAACATTTTCATTAACTACAGCAAAAGCAAAACGTACATATCAATGGGACACATCCTTTTCTTGCCTAGGGCTTTGATTAAGTTCCCAAAACACTGCTCTATGTTCGATAGGTTTTAATGTAACACCACACATTTTTCTGCTGTCATTCAACATGCCAGAGGTGGCAGGAAATATATTTACAGCACACAAAATCTAGACTACGGATTGAAGAGTCAGTGTTCTCTCACACATGGGCTATTAAAGTGGCTGTGATTAGGGATTTTTTCTGTTTAATTATGGCTAGGCCTCTGAAAGAACAACCTCAGTTTTGATATAGAATCTCTGTATGCCACATAGATGCTCAGGTGACCCAAAGTGGCCTTTTGTGGCTGGAAGTAGCCACTGGAGACTTGCATAGGGAACTCATCTACAATGTGAAGCTGGCAGAGATGGTGTGGTCACCTCCCGTAGCATATGCTCTCCACTTCTAGGGTAGGGTGCACGTAAGCAAGAGCGGGGGGTATGGCAAAACCGAATGGAACCAAGCCTGCCATCCATTGACCGAAGGGATCTTACACCAGCTGAGTAAATTATAGCTGCTCCTTATAGTCTCATTATAGGAAAATATTGTTCTTGTCATGTATACCCAGAGTGATAAATGCTGAGTTTTTAATGGTGCCCTGCTTGTGTGTGCATTTGCATAACGACCTACCTATATTCATTGCTTATAACTGGGGGATAAAAGCTCTCTCTGAGCTGAAATTTGTCTCAGCCTGGAAGAAAATGTTTCTTCGCCTAGTTGAAAAACTGGTTTCCTCCCTGGATAGGGTGGGGCACAAGTATAACTGAGGGCAGAATTTGTCCATAAAACTTCATGCACAGAAGAATGAAACCAGCTTCACATTTTCCCACAATAGGTTTTAGCAGGTCTCACCAGCAAGGTCACTTTCTCACAAAATGAGTCACATCAGAAACTTCAATGTTAATTTAAAAATCTTGGGGCTGCTCTTTCTCCCACTGAAGTTAACATAAACTTTACCACTGACTCCAATGACAGAATGATTGGATCCTTTATTTTCAAATACAGTTTGCAACTGATAAAGCTGATTTCTTACCTTGTGAATTTTCAGGCACTAGGGCTGCTTTCTTTATAATGCTGTAGCTTTAGTAAAATAAGGCTAGTTGTTAATGTGATGTATGAAACACTCAGTTTCAAGCTACGGACACAAAATCTTCAATTATAGAACATGTGATATTGCTCACCACCTACACAAGTAATTAAATCAGTGCAGGTGCACCTCTGGCCAACCCAAAGCCAAAATCTTCCCTGTTGCACACAGAGATTTTTAGTGGTCCAAGAATGACTTTGAGAGTATTTGACTTGTAGGCACACCCTACACACACTCACGCTTCTGTGTCCTGTTAGAATTGACAACAGAGGAGCAAACTGCATCAAAAGCTTTCTGATTTCTTCCCGCAGGGCATTATCAGCACAGCTGCACAATTTTGATGCTGGGTGTCCATACACAGATGGCCAGGCTGGAGGAGAGAGAGCATGCATATTTCTCATTCTGTGCTCTCCTGTAGATTCTGGGAGGTTGGCTGTGATGCTCTAACAGCTGCAGCTTTGCTAGAATCTAGTTATGCATTGTCTGTTCTTTCAGAAGATGAAACAGTAAGAAAAATTGGGAAGATTTGGATATTTGGGGACCTTCCAACATACAGGTAAAAAAAAAAAGACTGAATGTTCAAATCTGTTAATTGCGCTTGTGATTGCATCCTTTATTTATCTGACATTTCTGCAAATCAACTAAGTAAACCAGTCTATGTGTTAAGGCAGGTGAGAAAGTTTAGTATTCATTTAGGCTTTTAGGGCCAACCTTTGTTTTCAGACAGATTGCTGTAAAGCTGGAGTAAATTGATTGAAGCCGGTGGATTTACACTGGTGTAAATGGGAGGAGAAATTATCCCTCAGTCTGTTCTTTACAGTTTACAGTTCAACATATAATTCAAACCTCTGACTGAATTTTCAGACAGAATTAAAGCTGCATACCTGCACCATGCTTAGCTCAAAGAAAACGTGTTGACGTAATTGTAGTATTTGACTTCTTTGAAACTCCTTTCCTCCCAAACCAAACATATTATGCCCACAGTACCATTAAAATGCAGCCACTGCTAGGAAGAAAACTAGCAGTCAACTGGTCCACACCAAATAATGTGCAAAAAGTGTATTTATTCAGCTGCAGTTAGGTTCTTATGTTGTGCCCATCACTGTGTACCAGAGCACAGCACCAGATCACTTAAAGTGCCATGAGATCTTTTATGTCCAGAAAGTGCAGACAGATGTTGAAGGTTCCAGCCAAAAGACTCCCACACAGTAAAGTGCATAGCTCTAAATGTAACAGTCTCAGAAGGATAAAGGGCTGAGCCAACCAAACTAGACTTGAACCTGTGACCCAAAGCAATCTGCATAGTCCAGTACTGATGTTTAGACATCCACACCATCCACTACAAGTTAAGAGCTATCACTAATGTCTAGAAACAAATTTTTTCCATGTACTAAATACCACTTAATCCAAATCAAACTTTCTGAAGGTGCTGAAACGTTTAGCTGTTTTGTTTTCCTCTTTATTTTACATTTTTACACTTCTCCCCTGCCAAGATCTGCCTGGGAACAGAACAAAAAGAACTAAAATACCATGAGAAAGGCAATATTTCCAGAGGAATCAGAAGCAGGAAGCATTAACAGGCTCTCTGAGGAGATCAACATCATGAGACGTCCAGGAAACTTCTAAACACTCAGGAGGCTTAAACGACTTAAGGGAAGTATCTAAATCAAAGCCCAATGTTGAATCTTTTGGAGTCCATCTATCATGAGAATTAGTCACCGTATCACAGATAGTTTAATTCCTGTTTCTCATTTCCATTGATGGCCTCTAGGGCCTGTGCAAAATTCCTAACTCTGGATTTCTCATGCAAATCCTTTGAATACACAGTGGATATAAGGAGAATATTTAAATTATCTTCAGAACGAGACTAATTAACATTGCCAGCAAAAGTGCAACTCATCCTGGAAACAGCAAAATTCTGCACTCTCTTTTCTCTAATTATGATACACTACATGAAGTCTGCAACTTATTGACTTGTAAAGACCTTCAGTCTAAATAAAATACAAGCTTCAACCCTTCTCTGGGAAGGGTAAGGGAGGCTTTGTGATTTCCATACCCTACCTTTTCCTTTCAGCAGTTCCTCAACTGTAGGTGGGCTAATGGACACCAAACAAACCCATGTGGTTTTGGGTGAAAATCTGGTGAAACTCCATAGTTTTGCTGGGTTTGACACCAAACCAGAAAGAATCACATTATTAATTATTATTATTATCTGTACTTCAGTAGCACCTAGAGACACCATTCAGGGGTTAGGGCTCCATTGTACTATACCAGAGGTGGGCAAACTACGGCTCGTGGGCCACATCTGGCCCGCGAGACTGTCCTGCCCGGCTCTTGAGCTCCCAGCCGGGGAGGCTAGCCCCCCGCCCCCGCAGCCTCAGCTCGCTGAGCCACCCGCGCTCTGGCCCACTGCTCGTGCCAGACAGCACAGCAGCATGGCTGGCTCGGTGGTGGAGCTGTGAGCTCATGCTGCTCTGAGCGGCATGGTAAGGCGGCGGGGAGTGGGGCGGGATTGGATAAGGGGCAGATGGTCCCGGGGGAGCAGTCAAGGTATAAGGAGCAGGGGCTAGTTTGTCGTGGCGGAGCTTGAGGGGGGCGGTCAGGGTACGGGGACCTGGGAGGGAGGGGTTTGGATTGGAGTAGGAGTCCTGGGGGGCCTGTCAGGGAGTGGAAGTGTGGATAGGGGTTGGGACAGTCAGGGGATGAGGAGCAGGGGGGGTTGGATGGGTTGGGTATTCTGAGGGGGGCAGTCAGGGGGTGCAAAGTGGAAGGGGGCGAGAGGGGGGCAGGCTGTTTTGGGAGTCCCAGCCTTCCCTACCCAGCCCTCCATTCAGTTTTGCAACCCCGATGTGGCCCTCAGGCCAAACAGTTTGCGCACCCCTGTACTATACACTGTACACATGCAAAGTCCCTGCCCCAAAGAGCTTTCGCTATGAGTTAATGCATTCATCAAACCTATGAACTCCATGCAAACTGCAAGTACAAATCTCTGTCACCCCCCAATTAAGGTTACACTAGAGATAGGAAAACTTATTTATTTATATTCAAACCCATTTGCTCATAATTGGTTTCAAAGTTTTTCTTGCACTCAAGACGTTTGTGTTCTGATTAGGAGACACCATGTGGGGGCGTAGACAGGGGAACAGGATATATACAACAGCTACTCTCCATATGCATAGCAGGATATAATCAGCAATAGCTGCATGGTAACAGTTGGCCAGCATTGATGGTTTTTAGTAGCTTCCACTGTATATAAATCAGCCAAATATGCTAGCCTAGCTTTGGTCTGTATGGGTCCTCCCTTTCAAAAAAAGTATGCAGAGTAACCTTCTCTTTAGACAGAAAATGTTTGTTTGTTTTTTTAATTGAGTAACCTTTTGGGGGTGGGGGAGACAGGGAAACATTACAGGAGAAAATGATTTGTGAACTCCAGCCAAGGCTGTAAACATCCAAAGCAGTTCAGAGGACACACTTCCCTTTCAGGCCCAAGCCTTGCAAAACCTTCAGTTTCCAAAGTTTTACTGCCCTTCATTTGCATGAGTCTTTCTTCCACACAGACCAACTTATTGACTAGCTCCAACCGTCATACTATGGGCACATGCAGTTTTATTATTAATGCAACAATCCCTGCAAATGGATTTTATTTTTTTTAATTTCCAGCATTGCCCATTTCATTATAAATGGTTTAGCTGAACCTATCTGAGCCATTTCTACTGAGCATCGCTTAAAACAAAGTAAAGAAAGAAATATTTGCAGTGGTAGTTGATGGGTTTTAGCTGCTCTGTGTTGTAAATACATTGTAAATAATTTGTAAGGTATTCATACATTCCTGTACACTATCTGTAGCAGGCTTATAAATATATTATCAGAGCTTTATAAATCACTGATAGCCAACCCTTAAAATAAAGCAGTACTACAGCCTTCTATGCTAAATGCAATCCTTGCAGACCTTTTCATCTGTAGAGGCAGAGCGTTTGGTGAATTCATGGAGTAAGGAGTTTAATGTGGGAAAAACCCTATGACCTCTTCTCACTAGGGACCAGCCTACCATCAAACTCAACCACACTGGGAGAATCTAATTCCAACAGTAGTCTCTCAGTATTGTTGCAATATGTTATTTTCTCTGGAGAACGGTACTGCTGGCCAGGCGCCCAGCTCTGAAGGCAGGGCTGCCATCAGCAGCAGTGCAGAAGTAAGAGTGTCAATACCATGCCCACTGAAGGGCTCTACCCACTACCCCCCCCATCATTTTCCTGCCCCTCCTCTTCCCCCCAACCCCAGGTTTGTGCCCTGGGAAGCTGTCCTGCTCGCCCCACCATGGTTATGGCCCTGTAGTTGCACCAAATTGACAAAAAAATTCACAGGCATAACATAATAGTTGAGTGTTTATCATTCCAGCAAATTTTCTTCAACAAATTTGGCTTTTCCAAATTACCACTATTAATGAAGGTCCATTATTACTTTTCTGTGATTTTCCAGGTCTTGTCTGCAACTCAGCCACAATTATTTGAAGATCATCCCACGATTCAAGCAGGGTCTTAATGATCATATATTAGTTTTTTCCCCAGGACCCTTCATTCAGTGCACAGGATGGACACTAGTCTCTAAAGGGGAGCTATTCAATATTTCTTTTTATCCCCATCATCCAGTATGTGGCCCCAGGCATTATATACTACACACCATTCAGACCCTGCACTGAATGCAGAATTAACTCTCTCATGGGCTTTTCTATGTTGCTTTCAGTGTAGTGTCCGAGTTCTTAATGGTTATTTTCTTCACAAAACCTCTGTGGAGTGATGTGATATTATCATCCCAATATTACACTGGGGAATGAAGGAAGAGAGATTAATGTCAAAAGTGTCAACTAATTTTGGGTTCCCCATCTGAGAAGTTTAGAGCCGGATTTTTTCAGAATATGTAGCATTTTATGGCACTCTTAGGACGTGCCAACTGGGTGCAGCCGGGACAGTGGAATCTTCAGGTAAGCAGTGCCTGTTAAAGTACTCAAGCCCTACTCACACCTCTGCCCCCACAGCATTAGAGCACGTTTTGAGGGCATGGCCATAAAGGGGGCGAGGCACCCATTGCATCTCACTTCCTTCTACCTCTAAAGCAGAATACCAAGTAACACTGAAATTCGGGCTCTGCAGGAGTGGAGAAGGCAGGCAGAGACTGCAAATATGCAAGTCCATCTCAGAGAATTCCAGTTACAGGTAAGTAACCTCCATTTCTTCTTCGAGTGTCCTCTGCATACTCCCAGTCTTGCAATAGCTTGGCAAGCAGTACCATAAATTGTAAGGAGGGAGTAGAGTCCTAATTAAACAATGACTGGAGCACCACTCTGCCACACTGTATATCAGACCTGGATGCCAGAACCAGTGCATCATGTTTTGTAAAAGTGTGAACTGAACTCCATATAGCAGCAGCCTTGAACACTTCAATAAGGGGAATATGTTTACAGTATGCTACGGATGAAGCAACTGTTCTAGTAGAATGGGCTGCAAGAGGAATAGGAGGAGAGTATGTGTTATGGACCAGGATATAGGCTGTCTGGCCTAGTAGTTGGAGCAAGAATCATGTCTAATGGGCAGAGCAGGGGTCCAGATTGGGGAACAAAGCCAAGGGTCCCCAGAACCAGAGTCAACTGCCAATTATTGGAGCCAGGGATCAAGCCAGAGGCAGAACCAGGAGTCAAAGCTAAGGGTCAGAGCCAAGATCAGATCCCAAATGCCAGAGCCAATGGTCAAACCAGAGGCAGGGTCAGAGCCAGGACCAGCCACTGGTGGCAAGGCGTAAGGGCAGGGAATGGAGGTAAGGCAAGGATCAAGCACAGAATAGGGGCATGATGGAAACGTAAGTGAAGGCAGGTGTCAGGCAGGAGGCAAGCAGGAATCAGGTTTGGGTGCAGGAGACAGGTGCAAGCAGGGCCCAATAGAGCCACAACAACAGAAAAACACCTTGTTGCTCAGACAAACTTCCTGTGCCTCCTTCTGACTTAAATACCATGGTTGAACCAATCAGTGGAGCCAGATGATCCTCCAATCAGAGCTCCTGTGGGTGGAGCCTTGGCTGAGGTTATAGTCATACTAGCTTCAGCTTCTCAGCCTTAGTTTCAGCAGAAACTGGGTAGAGGCCACGATGTAGCAGCTGTCCAGGGACTCCCAGCTCTGGGTTCAAGACCTTGCATATTACAAAGTGGCACTCTTCAATAGAGAGTCTAAACATATATAAACAGGGACTATGCTGAAATAGCCTGACAGTTAAAGGTAATAGCACCTGAAGATGTGAGTTCTGTCCATGTAATAGAAGAGAGTTCTCTTTGCATTTAAGGAACATAACCTAGATTTCCCTTTGTTTGCATGAGGTTTTGGGAAAAATAAAGGTAAATTAATACTTTTATTTGCATGAAACTGAAATCATTTTAAGAAGGAAGTTAGGGTGTGGTCTAACCACCACTTTATCTTTATGAAAAGTACCAAGCAGGGGTGAGGGGTATCCGTCACCAATACATGGGGTTCACTAACTCTAGGTGTAATATGAAAGTTTTCTTCAAAGAAAGATGAAACAAGGAGCAGCTCCGTAGAGGTTCAAATGGGAGAAGACATAAATTGCATTAGAATTAAATTCAAATTCCATGGAGAGACTGGGTTCTGTACTAAGGAATGAAGATTTCATAAGCCCTCTTTAAAAGATTTTCACCAATTTGTGCAACAAAATGGACTGTGATGGAGGAGAGACACAAGCCCATTGTTTAAAGTGTAACAAATATTCTAACAAATTGTATAGGACTGACACTGGGTCAACATTCTTAACAGTTGCCCAAATAAATCTTTTCCATTTAAAGTTTTAACTTTTTCTTATAGATGGGGCTGAGCATTACCTAGAATTTGCTACACCTTGAGGGAGCAGAATTTTTCTGAATATGTCAAAATCCTATTGTCCAAGCTATCAGATGTAATGACTGAAGGCCTGGGTAGAAGACGCTCCCTTTCTGTTGGGACAGTAAGTCCTTTAATAATGGGAGCATCTTGTATTTGCCATTGGCTAAATGGAGTAACTCGGTGCACCTCTGTTGCATACTGTCCAAACTAGGTTTGAAGTTCTTGAATAGCCAGTTTTGAAGTAGTCTCATTCTTAGCCAGGCATATGGAGTCATGCTGTGGATGCCATAAGGCCTAATAACATCAGAAAATATATTACCCTCTGAGAGGGGTGTTGAAGCAGCCTCTATATGGTGGTGATTAGTTTCTCTTCTGGAAGGAAAGCCCTTTTCCTTTATGGCATCAAGGATCACCCCAATGGAGGGAATCCTTCATGATGACAACAGAAGGAACTTTGTTTATGAGAAGACCTAGGGTTCCAAACAAAGAACAGGTCACCTGAATGGTTTTCTCTAATTGTTCTTTGGACTGGGCCTTCAGCAGCCAATCATCTAAGTATGGAAAAACAAAAATCCCTCGCCTCCTCAGATGAGCTGCTATGGGTATTTGGTAAAAACCCTAGGCATAGTGGAGAGGACAAAGGGTAAGACTCTATACTGGAAATGGTCTGAAACAAGGATAACAAGTAAATATTTGCAGTGTTATGGTTTTATGGGACTATGGAAATATGGAAATATACATCTTTGAGACTGACAGCAGCAAACCAATCCAGATTAGACAGAGGGATTAAATCAGAACCAGAATTAGCATTCTGAAATTTCCTGATGTATCTGTTTAATGCTCTGAGATCTAGAATTGGTCTGAGACCTCCATTCTTTTTCAGGATTAGAAAGTAATGGGAGTTAGAACCCTTTGTTTCTAGAAATTAATAGTACTTCTTCTATAGTCCCTGCATGCAGTAGAGTTTATACTTTTGCCCTTAATAACCTCTCATAGGAAGGGTCCCTGAAAAGGGAGAGGAAGGGTGGTTTGCATAGAGGAAGGGATTTCACTTGGGTAGTAGAACCTCCCTTTACTGTGTCTAAAACCCTTCTGTCTGAACTGATAGTTGTCCATTCATCACAGAATTGGGACAGACAGACAGACAGTCTCAAACAATGTGGGTTGTATTTTCTGAAATTGGTTCTAAGCTCTCTATCATCACATCAAATCTGCGGCCTGACATTAGGCAGGGAGGATGTGGCTGGGGAATTCTTTGTCCTCACCCCGGGCTTGTAGGATTTCTTCTTCCTTGGTGTTGCTGTTGATAGTATGACTATCTTTCTAAGTATAGTAAAACAAAGAGAAAGAATGTGGAAAGTATTGCCTGTGATACATGAACACAGGCAAAGGTGGTTTCCTTCGATAAGTAGGCAATAATCCCAGAGATCTAAGTTGCCACAGAGAGAGTCTCCTTCATCTTTCCAAATACCTCATCAGTTTTTGCATTCAACAGTCCATCCCCTTCAATGGATAGATCTTCTATTTTAAATCTTGTTCCAATAGGAATAGAAGATGATTGTAGCCATGCATACCTATGGAGAACTATTGCCAATGCCATAATCTTGAGGCAATAATCGGAGATATCAAATGATGCCCTGAGAGCATACTTAACCTCTTTTTGGCCTTCTTTGATAAGAGCTCTTAACTTTCTCTTATCCTCTGGAGATTTTTGGTGAAGATTAATATCTTCTCCCACAGTTGAAACCGATGCCTGGCCATAACTGCTTGATAATTGACCACATGCATATTTAAGGAAGCTAAAAAAAAACAATTTTCTTCCTATAGAGTCCAACTTTTTTCTCTCTTAGAGAAAACATTGAAGACCTTACCTAGATCTTTGAAGGGTTGCTACTATAACAAGAGAGTTAGGCTGAAGGTGAACATGAAAACAAGAGAATCCCTCATGGGCAATCTGATATAATTGATCAACATTTTTAAAAATTGATTGGCATGACAGTTTGGACCAGAGGGGATTTGCTGGTTGCCAGAGCCCTTGTCACATAGACAACAAGGCCTTACGCTTTGCAGTATAACCCCAAATGTCAAAAACTTGATGTGTGGCCTCTTCCAAAGCCACTAATGGTATTTTTAAAGATACCTTCCTATACAATAGCTCATGACATTGTCATCTCCTCCGGAGGACATGATTCAGTGTGGGAGTAAGCTGCAGCGTTATTTGGATATGAGCCACTTTCCAGTTCCAACTTCCATGACTTGTTACAAATCATCCTGGAAAGATTCCTCCTCTCCTCAAACAGTGTCTTGCACCCAGGAAGGGAAACGTCTACTGGCTTTTGGAGCCAGACACCTCAGATCTGGATGCCTCAGATCAGCATAGAATCATAGAATATCAGAGTTGGAAGGGACCTCTGGAGGTCATCTAGTCCAAACCCCTGCCCAGAGCACGGCCAATCCCCAACTAAATCATCCCAGCCAGGGCTTTGTCAAGCCTGACCTTGAAAATTTTTCAGGAAGGGGATTCCACCACCTCCCTAAGTAACGCATTCCAGTGTTTCACCACCCTCCTAGTGAAAAAGTTTTTCCTAATATCCAACTTAAATCTCCCCCAGTGCAACTTGAGACCATTACTCCTTGTCATGTCATCTGCTATCACTGAGAATAGTCTAGATCCATCCTCTTTGGATCCACCTTTCAGGTAGTTAAAAGCAGCTATCAAATCCCCCCTCATTCTTCTCTTCTGTAGACTAAACAATCCCAGTTCCCTCAGCCTCTCCTCATAAGTCATGTGTTCCAGACCCCTAATCATTTTTGTTGCCCTTCGCTGGACTCTCCAATTTTTCCATATCCTTCCTGTAGTGTGGGGCCCAAAACTGGACACAGTACTCTAGATGAGGCCTCACCAATGTCGAACAGAGGGGAACGATCACATGCCTTGATCTGCTGGCAATGCCCCTACTTATACATCCCAAAATGCCATTGGCCTTCTTGGCAACAAGGGCACACTGTTGACTCATATCCAGCTTCTTGTCCACTGTCACCCCAAGGTCCTTCTCTGCAGAACTGCTGCCTAGCCATTTGGTCCCTAGTCTGTAGTGGTGCATTGGATTCTTCCGTCCTAGGTGCAGGACTCTGCACCTCATCCGATTTCTTTTGGCCCAATCCTCCAATTTGTGTAGGTCCCTCTGTATCCTATCCCTACCCTCCAGCGTATCTACCACTCCTCCCAGTTTAGTGTCATCTGCAAACTTGCTGAGGGTGCAATCCACACCATCCTCCAGATCATTAATGAAGATATTGAACAAAACCGGCCCCAGGACCGACCCTTGGGGCACTCCACTTGATACCGGCTGCCAACTAGACATGGAGCCATTGATCACTACCCGTTGAGCCCGACAATCTAGCCAACTTTCTACCCACCTTGTAGTGCATCCATCCAGACCATACTTCTTTAACTTGCTGACAAGAATACTGTAGGAGACCGTGTCAAAAGCTTTGCTAAAGTCAAGGAATAACAAGTCCACTGCTTTCCCTTCATCCACAGAACCAGTTATCTCGTCATAGAAGGCAATTAGATTAGTCAGGCATGACTTTCCCTTGGTGAATCCATGCTGATTGTTCCTGATCACTTTCCTCTCATCTAAGCGCTTCAGAATTGATTCCTTGAGGACCTGCTCCATGATTTTTCTGGGGACTGAGGTGAGGCTGACTGGCCTGTAGTTCCCAGGATCCTCCTTCTTCCCTTTTTTAAAGATTGGCACTACATTAGCCTTTGTCCAGTCTTCCAGGACTTCCCCCGATCACCATGAGTTTTCAGAGATAATGGCCAATGGCTCTGCAATCACATCCGCCAATTCCTTTAGCACTCTCGGATGCAACGCATCCAGCCCCATGGACTTGTGCACGTCCAGCTTTTCTAAATAGTCCTGAACCACTTCTTTCTTCACAGAGGGCTGGCCACCTCCTCCCCATGCTGTGCTGCCCAGTGCAGTAGTCTGGGAGCTGACCTTGTTCGTGAAGACAGAGGCAAAAAAAGCATTGAGTACATTAGCTTTTTCCACATTCTCTGTCACTAGGTTGCCTCCCTCATTCAGTAAGGGGCCCACACTTTCCTTGGCTTTCTTCTTGTTGCCAACATACCTGAAGAAACCCTTCTTGTTACTCTTAACATCTCTCGCTAGCTGCAACTCCAGGTGTGATTTAGCCTTCCTGATTTCACTCCTACATGCCCGAGCAATATTTTTATACTCATCCCTGGTTGTTTGTCCAATCTTCCACTTCCTGTAAGCTTCTTTTTTGTATTTAAGAGCAGCAAGGAATTCACTGTTAAACCAAGCTGGTCGCCTGCCATATTTACTATTCTTTCTACACAGCAGGATGGTTTGCCCCTGTAACCACAATAAGGATTCTTTAAAATACAGCCAGCTCTCCTGGACTCCTTTCCCCCTCATGTTATTCTCCCAGAGGATCCTGCCCATCAGTTCCCGGAGGGAATCAAAGTCTGCTTTTCTGAAGTCCAGGGTCCATATTCTGCTGCTCTCCTTTCTTCCTTGTGTCAGGATCCTGAACTCAACCATCTCATGGTCGCTGTCTCCCAGGTTCCCAGCATGTTCCAGTGGAAGATGTTCCGGCACTGGAGAGTCTGATTTTCTAGTATGATATTGCCAAGTAGCGTTTGGGCTATATGGCCAGGGCATCCAAGGTGACATTGGTCAGTCTTGCCAAGTTACCCCAGTTTGGCATCATATCACTTGCTTGATACATAGGATGTCCAGGAGTGTTAATTCAAGGAGGAGGATTCTGTTTAGGAGCCTTTGATAGGAGTGCTGGATCCAACTCAACATCTGATTGTAGATCAGATCTTGGATCTAATACAGAAACAATCAGAGAGATAACTAAGGTAGGGATCTGAAATATGGAGAGTGGTGATACAGTCTTTCTTGGTGAGCCAGTTGGAGTTTTATGTGGTGGGGATATGGACTCTGGAGATTTTCCCTGCTCAGCATCCCATCTCAGTCTCTTGTCAGGAGAGCAATGTGATATAGCTGGATCTGTTAGGACATGCAGATCTGGATGAATTTGCACTGTAAGTGTAATAGTATGTGATTGAGCTGTCATGGTCAGATCTGATGGTCTTTTCTTCAGGTCTGTACCTTGGAGCAATCTAGGGTCTTAAATACTTGGGTCTTGGATCTGCATAATGAGAATGGTCTGAAGAACTGCCTGAGATGTGCTTCAATTTAGCCTCTCTTTTCCTCAGAACTGACACAGTTGTTTCCAGTAAGTCTTTCAGCTCATTGCGTGTCTGTCCACTACTGGTTCCAGTGGAGACTAAGATTTGGAGCTGGATCAAAGGACTTGGCTACCAGAATCTTAGTTAACTTGAAATTGGAGCTTGGTGCCAAAAACAAAGACTTCACTGTCAACATTTTCTTGGATCCAAACACATTCCGAGCCATTCTCCTATTTTTGTTCTCCAATATTTGCTGGGCCAAGGGTTTTTGAAATAGCTCACAAAAGACTGATTGTTAAATCTTCTGTGCTGAATCCTCACTGCCCCGCTCTGCACACAATTTGCCTAAGTGTACTGCTTAGCAACACATGCTAATATACTGCTACCTGATACTAGGAACTCACAGGGCAGGCCTTACCATGAGGTGAACTGAGGCGGCCACCTCAGGTGTCAGATGGGGGGGGAGGGAGGACCACTAGAACCCAAAGTGTAGAAAATTGTGTCTGCTGCTGGTGCATATGTATTCTCTCTGCTCTAGTTGCATAGAGATGGTGAGATGCTGTGCTGGAGGAAGGAGGGCACAAGAGACATAACAGGCAGGCAGGAGAAAAGGTGAGAGGGAATAACAGAAAGCAGCAGGAGCAGCAGGGAGAGAGAGGAGGAGGAGCCTCTTATGTACCTCTCTAGCACCCCCAGGAGCCTGGACTGATTAACACCAGCTTCTTGGGGAGCTTCCTGTTTCCTGCTGCTTCCCTGGACCCACTTGAGGAGAACAGGCAGTCAACTGAAGTAGTAGGAGCCAGTTAGTCCTTTAAGACGCTGATATCTTCCCTCCCTCAGGCCCTGCTACCAGCCTGCTTGTTTGTCCCCGTCAATTGAGTGTTGAGAGCCACTATAGCTGGCACAGAACAGCAGTCATGAGTGACAGAAGAAAATGCCCCTCTGGGGCAGCATTCAGAAAAAGAAAGCAAGCAAAGGAAGCTTTTCTATCTAAACAGGAAGGAGCTCTCCTGAGATACATAGACACAGATGTTAACTCTGAGCCTTCTGGCCCCAGTGAGGATGGGAGTGGTGAGGAGATGCCTGATCTTCCAGTTAGTCAGAGTGCAGGTGACCTGGCAGCTACTGCAGCATCCATATCTCCATCTCAAATAGATGTAACCATGCACATTCCTGAGGCAAAGTGTAGATCAGAGAAGAGTGTGGTGGAAGTGCAAGAAACAGCTGCTGCTGAGTTTAGTTCCTTAAGTCTAGATGATCCAGGACTGTGAACCCACTTGAGCAGTTCCTTGTACTGCATAGGCCACAGCAAGTGAAAAACTTCATGTTCCCCAAAGACAATGAAAATAGAAGCTTCCATCCAACACATTACTGGCATGAAATCCCAAATGGTGACAAAGTGGAGAGGCCATGGCTTATGTACTGAAAAACCCAGAATGCTGCATACTGTTTTTGTTACAAACTCTTCCAGTCTAATGTTCCAGCCACCTTGGGTTCTACAGGAACAAAGGACAGGAAAAATCTGACTATACATCTGACATTCCATGAGAAGGCAGCAAATCACCAGAGAGCACTCTATAGGTGGAAAGAGCTTGAGATGAAACTAAGGTTAAAGGCCACCATAGATGATCAGCATCAAGAGAAGATTGCATCAGAGTCTCTTTACTGGGAAAATGTTCTGAAAAGGCTCATTGCTACTGTGAGAATGCTTGCTACCCAAAACCTAGCACTGCGTGGCACTTCCGATCAGCTGTATGTGCCAAACAATGGAAACTTCTTTAAAATTGTCAAGCTGATG
The DNA here is from genome assembly GCF_965140285.1 of Lepidochelys kempii. Taxonomy (NCBI): domain Eukaryota; kingdom Metazoa; phylum Chordata; order Testudines; family Cheloniidae; genus Lepidochelys; species Lepidochelys kempii. Next base: position 65,859,101 of record NC_136388.1, read on the forward strand.
GCTGAGATTGATGCTGTACTCCAGGAGCATCTAAGAAGAGTCACCACCCAAGAAATGTACACACACCACTACCTTGGAAAAACAATTCAAAATGAGATCATACAGTTACTGGCAACAAAAGTCAAACAGAAGACTGTGGCAGATCTGAAGTCAGCAAGATATTACTCTGTTATTCTGACAACAGCCACATGGAACAAATGACTTTAATGGTGCTTTTTGTAACAGAACCTAGTGAAAACGTCCCTGCAATGGTGACCGTCAGAGAGCATTTTCTAGAATGTATGGACATTGATGATACTACAGGAGCTGGTATGACAAATGTGCTTCTTAAAAAGCTGGAAGACACAGGAATTGCGATAGCTGACATGAGAGGTCAGGGCTACGATAATGGTGCCAACATGAGAGGAAAGAACAGAGGAGTGCAGACCACGGATCCGAGAGTTAAACTCTTGAGCTTTTTTTATCCCATGCAGTTCTCATTCATTGAACTTGGTGGTCAGTGATGCAGCATCAGCTTCTAGTGAGGCTACTGAATTTTTTAATGTAATTCAAAGCATGTATGTATTTTTCTCTGCATCAACTCATCGATGGCAAATTTTGAAGCAACATCTGGGATCATCCTCTCTGACACTGAAACCACTGAGTGCCACATGATGGGAAAGTTGAGTGGAGGCGATAAAGCCTATCAAACACCAAATCCAAGCTGAAGTTAATAAAAACACATCTACGCTCCACAATAACACAGGAGATGCTGGTCAGCCTTGCAACCATCTCAATAGAGCATGAGCTGGCTCAGACTGTGGACCTTCAGGAAGCAGTTCAAATCTTTGCAACCAAGAAGGCCTGGAAAGCACCACTAAAAAAAGGCCAGTGTTTACTATGCAGAGAAGAAAAGTTACATTTGCTGTTCAGGTGTTTGAAAGTTAAGTGTTCCTTAACATTTTTGAACAAGGCATTTTAAGTTGTTAGTTCTCCTTTATTGGCGTAGGTAACAGAGCAGTACCATGAGAGGAGTAGAACAGGAAGAAGGCAGAATTGAGACCGTTCAAAGTTTTGGTCCAAGCGAGGGGTCATGGGGGCATCATTTGAGCTCCCCGCCTCAGGTGTCAAAATGTTTTGGGCAGGCCCTGGGAACTCAGTCACTCAGGATCTCTAGGCAGAGAAATGCTTATAACTTCATGTGGTGTGACTGTGTCTCTGCTTTGTCCCTCCTGCTAAGGGAGAGAGAGCTCTCCTTAAAATTCATGAATGTGTCCTAAGGGTGTAACTGGGGAGAATGTCAACAGGATCCAGCAATATGGACCTTCCTAGCAAAACATTTCTGTGGACAGTAAAGATTCCATATGCAACAGATTTGTCTCGCCTTTCAAACAGCTCTATATTATTTTCACATACACACACACACACACACACACACCTAAAAGACAGAGGAGCTCATCAGCTCTGTGGCCCAGGAAAAGCTAGGTAGAACATGTAAGATGGGTGAATTACTGAATGTGGCAGCAGCACATCAAAATTCCAGAAACAAAATTGCCATCAAATAGTTTCATTACAATAGAGAGTGTCTAATTTCGCTGTCCACATTGAAGAATGGAATAAATGCTCAACATTTCAGCTTCTTCCTCTGACTCGTGAAGTTTGTAACATGCAACAGCACTTAGCAGATATATCCTGTAGAATTGTTCAAAGTGCTTCAGAAACAATCAATCACTACAACACTCCTTGGGAGTGTTTAGTAAATATGATTACCCCAATTTTACAGAAGAGGAAACTGAGGCACAAAGTGGTGCCAAGAACTACATTTTCAAAAGCTGGAAGGCACACAAATATCTAAAGCATGGAGATCAGATTGGATTTTTAACTGGAGAGGCCATGTGCAAAATCTGTGCAAGCACGGAATGGGTGAGGCGAATGGGTTGCGCCTTGTGGGTATCACTTGTGGGGAAGCTTCCATGACCTGCTGTTGGTATTGAAAGGAACCCATCCAGGCTGACAAGCATATGTAGGCTAATCATAGGCCAGACAGATGTAAACCAGATGTCCAGGAAGTTGTGTCCTATCCGGTTCCCATTAACCAATGGGCAAGCCATTATAGTTCAAAAGTCAATAACAGAGGCACATTGATGTATAAATTATTTATTTAAATTGCTTATGGCTATTCATCAATATGGTGTCTAAAGCATGAAGATTCACTCTATTTATGGCCATCAGCTGAGCTAGCCATGACTGTCCTTCACTTTGGCTGTGTCCTTTGGCCAGCCAGATTGTCCTTTATACACACAAAGATGCCCCTTTCCATCTTTTCTGGATCTCCAAAGTCAAGTGATTGCTAGCCATTTATTGCCTTCCACATCCTTTCCTTCTGAGGGCCATATGTGTCCTGGCCTGGCCTCATGTCTTCCTCAATGGGGCAGTTCACCTGCCTCGTCATGAAATTAAGCTTTGTTTTAGAACTGCTACCCACAGGACTGCTTGAACTAACACCATCATCACCAGGAGCACAAGAAGTCACCCTCACAGGTATGACCATCACAGGATGTTGCAGCAGCCAGTCATACTTTGTACAGGTTACTTTTTGCACCTGTTAATGTGCATCTTATTAGTAATAATGGATGTTAACAACATAGGGTGCACCTGCATAGCTCTAGCTGGTCAGATTCTTTGACACCCAAGTTTTGAAAATTTGCCTATCAAGTGGTTAAGCTGTTGCATGGGTCTAACTCCTCAGCCCCCACAGACAGGCATTAAGCCTATAGGCAAGTGAAGACCTGACTGCCTAGTAAAGAATGTCCATTCTCAGAGGGGACAAACAGTGTAGTTTGCCCCAAAATTATTCCCTGTACCTTCCCTATAAATATTACAACACTCTCTGCTTTAGCCGAGATAAGTGCATATCCTCCAACTGGCCCTTCTCTCCTCTCCTGCTAAAGGAAATGGTAGCAAGTGAGTCAGAGACTCACTGTGCAAAGAAAAAGCTGGGGGGCTGGAATAACACATAGAATCTCATTCCTATCTTAACAGAGCCTTGGTGGCCTTTCAACAGCAGTGCCATTCGGCCGTTTCACTGTTCTGCTCTGTGTTTCTGAGCATGTGAATTACCATGGGAAATCAGAGTTAGATCAATTCAGAGGTTGGGATCCGAAAAATGGGTTCCAGTGAAAGCAGAAGTAGCATGCCACACTCTTTCCCGTTGACTACAGCAGTCAGTTGAGGTGACCTTAAAATGGCACTTGTGATCAGCAAAGTTGAGAGAAGCTATTGAGCCACAGGTATTTATTGCTATTTGGGAGAAGTTGGGGGGGACACAAAAATATCAAATCTATTCATTGTTAAAGAACCACTATGTATCAGGCACCAATGGCCTGTTACATGTATTGCTCATTACAGGGAATTGCCAGAGGCCATGACACGAGTTTCAATATGTTTACCTAGGTCCAATTTGATGTTGCCAGGGAGGCAAATTGGGCATCTAAAATGAGTATTGCTGCCCAAAACACTTTAGCCTGACACAGCTCTGTTCAAAATTGAGCTGGATTTGGCACAAAAAGTGCATCTCTGAAAATAGACACACCGTCCTGTGTACAGAGAAGAGTGCATGCCTATAGCGCTCCACCACAGTCTGTACAGCTGATGCTCTGGAAACTTGGATCTCAAATTCCTTACCAAAAAGCACAGTGGGAGATGGTGCCAGAGGTAGAATTAAAATGTAGGCAATTAGCTTGGAATTATCAGTGAGTCATTTCTGATTTTTTTCAGTGAGTATAAAAATAATTTAATCATTTGCTTTTCCTATCTTAGGCCATGGATGTACTGTCTTCATTCTGTTACTTCAACACCTCCTTATTCTGTTGACATGAAGTTTATGTTTTAAGGGAAGTTTATGGCTCTAAAGCCTAGTTACCCTATTCATTTTTTTTTCACTAGTGGATCCCAAAAGAAAAGAAATCTTTACTACTGACTACCATAGCATTTCGGCTGAAGTGGCTTGCTACTAGTACTTTACTTAGGCTATGTCTACACTAGAGACCTTACAGTGCTGCTATAAGGTTTCCCGTATAGCCACTCTATGCTGACGGGAGACGGCTCTCCCGTTGGCATAATTAAACCTCCCCCAACAAGTGGCAGTAGTTATGTTGGCGGGAGAACGTCTGCCACTGACAACACTGTCCACACCAGCGCTTCTGTCAGTGAAACTTATGTCAGTCAGGGGGGTGTTTTTTCACACCCTTGACCAACAAAGGACCAAGTGTACACATAGCCATAGGTATTTACATTTGTATTAATCATTTATTGGAGGGTTGGATTTTTTTGGTCTCTGAGTTGACATTCAGAATATGAAACAAAGTTGTGCAGAGGACAATTTTCTATTTATATTACAATATCCAACTGGTCTGGCATATGGACAGTCCTTGTTGAATGTTTTAAGCCTTCATTGTTTGAACTTCAGGCTGTTTTCTGGAAATGTTTGAAGGTTGGACATTTGTATTGTTGGACTCACATTTTTAAACACATGCCTGCAATCTGAATTACAGGGCAGAAATTCTGGCATCTTTCACCACCTATTTGTTTTATATTTGTGTACATATTCCTGTTTCTCTGCTTCTATCAATCAGAAGCTTTTCTCCATGCCAGATGCATGTTTTACTGGCTTCTGGCTCTCTCAGAAGTGGCCATAGTATTAGTGCATGCCAGGACACTTGGTAAGGAACCATGTACCATATACTAGCTCTTGCTTATTCACACTAATGTCAAGAAGATTCATTGTGAATTACCAATCTTGTAAATTAAGGACTAAAAAGCCAAAGCTTGCCAGATGTGTTTTATTCATTTATTTTGACAATTATAGTTCAATTTAATTATTTACGATAATACTTGATAATGTTCTAGTAAATGCTTGGAGTATATTTTGTAAAAAAAAAAAATAATGAAGTTTTAAGTAACATGGCAACTCGCTCAGCTTTTAAATCTTTGCTGAGAAGGGGGAGAAATGCTAGTATTTTGTCCGATTAGGGAGAATTTACTATAGTGGAATCAGAAACACTGACATTATTGCTTCCCTATCACTTAACCAATTAACTGCTGTCAAGAATACGGCTCATGTCTAGCAAATAAACACCCGCACCTTACACTGCTGAAACAAGTTAGGCTATCGATTTCAATGGAATATCAGTAGCATAGGATTGAATAAATAGATCCATAGCAAAGGAGATGATTAATAATGCTTATAAAAGTTCTGAATTCAAACCAGTGCCATACTGCCCTTTCATGAGAGCCAGCCTACCATTCCTAGGTAAGCCATTTTCTGCTCTGTCACTTTGAAGGACTTTCCTCACCAGCACAATTAGATGCAAAATGGAAAAGAAAAAAAAACCCTGAAGATGTTTTCTTCCATTTTTTTATCGCAAGTCCATTTGGATGGACATTTTCCAACAAGCTTCATTTACCAGTTTCTGACTCTTCCTCACAGCTGTTACCTGGGGTTCAGTGGGAGCATCATCACAGGGCTTGTTCATATGATCTGGTACCTATTGAACATATAAAGACCTATTCTTTACTAATGTAAGCACTTCCACATCTCATATCAGTGGTGAATTTGGTCTACGGTGGCCCAATTTTTTTAAAGATCAGGAATTGAGTAGTGCTTAGGAAAATGAATGAAGATGATGGCAGCTATACAATTTGCCATTTTTTCCGAAAGTCCTTGTTTTGCTGACGGACACGTATTGCCATTGTAGCATACGGTGGGAAATAAAAAAAATACACACAGATCCATCATCTGTTTTTCATTTTGTAACTCCTTAGGTGAGAATGAGTTTTTGTTCCAAAGCTCAAAAAAAAGTAACATAAAATTCACTGCAGAAGCAAGTCTGAAACAGTTTCCTAAAATCGGAATCCTTCCAACTGTTGTGCCAATGCAGACAGTAAACTGAGAAGAAACGCAGACAAGCATTCTTTAAACATTTTCAGCTTTTTTGATAAGCAAATACTTCATTCTATGGAACTTTGTCAAATTACAGCTGGAGAGAATCCTAACAAGGCTCCTATGCAGATTTTAAAAATTCCTATTCTCCAGAGAACATAATGGCAGCACAACCCCATTGGCTTTACAAACAGCCAATTCTCCAGTATACATCTTGGCAGAGATACTGGCCAAATTCTCAATGACAGCTTGAAATTCTACGTCATTTACTGACAGAAGCGCCCTAAGAGGTTGCACCAGTGTAACTGAGATGGCCCTATTTCATCCTCAGGGCCGGCTCTACAGTTTTTGCCACCCCAAGCAGTGAAAAAAACTGCTGCTGTGGATGGCAAAAGGAAGAAGCTGCCGTCGATTTGCTGCCGCGGCGGGTGGAACAAAGAAGCTGCCGCCGAATTGCCGCCGTGGCCGGAGGAACTGCAGTCCCTTTCTGACTGCCGCCCCAAGCACCTGCTTGGAATGCTGGTGCCTGGAGCCGGCCCTGTTCATCCTACAGAAATATCATTGCTATTGTGATTGCCAAAATTGGCATAGGGTGTGGGGTACAGAGTAACAGCCGTGTTACTCTGTATTCACAAAAAGAAAAGGAGTACTTGTGGCACCTTAGAGACTAACCAATTTATTAGAGCATAAGCTTTCGTGAGCTACAGCTCACTTCCTCAGATGCATAGCGCATCCGATGAAGTGAGCTGTAGCTCACTAAAGCTTATGCTCAAATAAATTGTTAGTCTCTAAGGTGCCACAAGTACTCCTTTTCTTCTTGGTGTGGGGTATTACATTGTCCACACGCGGTGGAGAGTTAATCCTTTTACTTCAAAAGATGCAGCATCTTTCCAAGAAATACTAACTTTAAGAGATAACACACAGGGATTTGCCATAATAATGGAACAGCTGACTTCCTAGCATGGTAAGGTACTTCCATGAAATATTGTTTGACATTGTGAATGGCATATAAAAGTAAGACAGCATGGCAGGAAGGAGATATTGGTTAATGGGAAGGAAGGGGTTTTTAAATATAAGAAGGATTAATTATAGGACAAAAAACAGACTAAAATTGCAGGTAGAACTTTTTGAAGGTGCAGTTTTTCCATGGTTAAGGTTTTGGTTGCACAAAATTTGGGTTTTGGATACAAATCAAAGCCACTATTGCCAAAAGAGACCAAGGATGCTGGGTGACTAATGTTTTTAGGCCTTTTTGTAAAACTTAGCTCAAGTGATTAGGCATCTAATGGCGATTTGCATGTTGAATAGCAATTTCCACACCTACGTCCATGTTTTGCATGTGCAAAGGTTTGTTTATAGAAATTAGAGCATGCAAATTTGAATGGCAGCAAGGAGCACTCTTCATCACACATGAGCTGTATTACATACTACATTCCATTCCTATGAGAACCAGTAAGGCTTTCAAATGTGTACCCTTTAAAAGGGATGGGTCATTTGCTTATTCCTAAAGAAAAGCAACGAAATTCTCTACAAAAACAAAGAACCTTTTGATATCCACATACGTCAATGTCTTTATGATTTTTATACTTTATTACATCTTTGGCCTCAGATTCTAGAATTAAAAGCACACAAATATTTTCATAGGACAGTGTCAGAAACAATCAAAGTAGCAATTCGAAGTCTAGCAGCCGGTTACTCACTTTTCCCGTCCATTTTACACTTTCATATGAACTGCACACTACTTAATAGATTTTGTTTTGATGTTAAAGTGAATTATGCTATATATGCATATATGTGAGAGTCCATGGAAATATATTTTTCAGATGGGAGAGTAATAAAATTATGACCAAGAGAAAACACTCAGTAAGATGAGGTCCAAGGAGTGAGTAAGAAACAAAGTCAGCAAGGTGTGCAAAAATATTCAATACAATGAATAGAATACAAAATACAATGAAATTAGAAATGTCCAGAGTTTCAGTACTTTCACACTTTATTATCAGCTTCACCCATCTTTCAGCAGAAAAATGTTGTAAACAAGCCTATTTTCAACAGAAAATGGTTAAAACTTTTGAGCAAAATTTGTTCTTGCTGCAGAAAGATCAAATTTGATGCGTTTGTATATTGTCATAGCCAAATGACTGTTTTCATGAAATTTTGCAAACACTAAATTTTGGGGTGGGGGACAGACAAGAATGTAATGACAGAAAATTTCATGAAATTTTCCACAAAAAATGAATAGTAGATTTGCTTGGTGTTCACTTTGCAACTATTTATTGCAACTTTGCCGTGTGGCATTCTCAAATATAAACCAGACATTTAATCATTATTCTTTACAACAGCTTTGAGAGCTAATTCAGAAAGTAAAGTAAGGAACAACAGCAATGGAATTGTCCTCTTGCCTAGAACACCTGGATTTTCATGTCAGATTTCAAAGAGATTGAGCTCTGCAGGTTTCACAAAGACTTCAAGGGAATTTGAGCTACAGTATGTGAGCTCATTACAAGAGCTTAAAATTGAACAGGATCAGAAATGCCAAGAAAAACAAAAGACATGTCTTGCATTTCCCGTATCACCCTGAGTCTATGATTTTATATAAAATGACAGTAATGACAGAGTAAAAAACCTTTGCATTGAGTTGACTCTAAAGTGACATTAAAAAGGTGTGTGTGTGTATATTTAAGGAAGGTGTGAGGAGGCAAGTAATGATATAAAATTTCAGTTATGCACAACTCCAAAACTAGAGGATAACAGATAACACTGCCTATCTAAAAAGGACCGTGATGGCTGTTTATATATTTTAAAGAAATGTTTACTCCTATAATGTAGAATTTGCTTCTGAAATTGTGTAAAGGCTGTCTTCTATCTATTTTTATTGCATTCTGAATAAGTAGTCCTCTTTTATGATCAGCATCTTTTTGCTATACTGGGGTTTTGTATAAATATGTTTTCCATCATCGTGAAAGCCAGATACGCATACACACATCCACATCACTACTGCTAAAAACAGCCTTATCAAAACAGCAGTTATTTAGTTCCATCATTTCATCAGCTGATTCTTTGAATTGTCTTAGAATGACAGGGAAAAGTTGTGTCAATGTTCTAAATTCTACCTGAAAATGTTTTTATCCAAAATCTGCACAGCCTGTATGCCCTGGAATTCTTATGAGAGTCCACAGGGGTCTGCCATCATGAATCCAATAGTAGGAGTGGAGCCATGGGTTGTTTCACCAATTTTCCCATGTGCTTAAAAATTCCCCTCTTTCTTAAATATATATAACAGAAAATTCTGCCAACATAAAATACTACTGATGTATTTATCTCAAAACAGGCTAATTAACATTACAGTTCTGTATTTAAACACACAGAAGAACAGCTTCAGGTGAAAGAAGTCAAAGACTGGGTCTATTATATTTTAACTCACTCACAGAATAATATAATATACTCCCTACAAAATTTTAAAATCTTGATATTTGTGGTTTTCAGATTTCATTTTGACTTCATTAAAATTATCCAATTTCCTGAATACATGTTGAAATGTGAAAATTTTCCACTTGAAAAATGTGCTGATTTTTATTTTAAGTTAGTCTTATTCTCAAGGAAAAAATCACTGTTTTCAAATTTCTGAAATTTGATTTCAAGTAAGTGGAAATTTTAATTTTATGTTTTTAGGCACAAAATCCATTTTGTGAAATATCATGAGGCAACAAAGTTTTGCATATACTCTTATGGGAGTCAGAGACCTGAAATCACAATTTTGTCAGAATATATTCAAACACAGAGGTGGTATAACAACATGGAAGGAAAGATTGCAAATTACAAGCTGGTAAATTATGAGAGTTTGAGAGTCTAATAAAGACTTCAATCCTGCTAGCACTTATGCACATGCTTAATTTTAAGCATGTGAGCACTGTCATTAAGGTCAGTGGGTCTATTATTACACTTAAAGTTAGGCATGAGTTTCATACTTGCAGGACCGAAGCCCAAATTAATCTAAAATGGTATGTCTACACTGCAACAACATATCTGTGACTGGCCTGGGACAGCTGACTCAGGCTTGTAGGGCTATAAAATTGCTGTGTAGATGTTCAGACTCGGGCTGGAGCCCATGCTCTGAGACGTTGGCTCCAACCTGAGCCCAAACACTGCAGTTTTATAACCCTGCAGCCCTAGCCCTGTGAGCCCAAGTTAGCTTACCAAGCCAGCCACATGTGTTTTATTGCGAAGTAGACATACCAAAGAGGCTAGAGAGAATAAAGCTTGGTTTAACACAGGGGTGGGCAAACTTTTGGGGAATAGAAACTGTATGTCGGGCATGAATGCTCACAAAATTGGGGTTGGAGTACAGAAGTGGGTGAGGGCTCTGGTTGGGGGTACGGGCTGTGCGGTGGGGTTGGGGATGAGAGGTTTGGCGTGCAGGAGGGTGCTTCAGGCTAGGATTGAGGGGTGCAGGAGGGTGGGACAGGGATCAGGGCTGAGGCAGGGGGTTGGAGCACGGGGAAAGGCTCAGGGGTGCAGGCTCCAGGCAGTGTTTATCTCAAGTGGCTCCCGAAAGCAGAAGCATGTCCCTTCTCTGGCTCCTACGCAGAGGCGCGGCCAGGTGGCTCTGCACGCTGCCCTGTCCACAAGCATTGCTCCTGCAGGTCCCGGCTGCTCTTACACATAAGAGCCAGAGGGGGCCATTCTGCTGCTTCTGGGAACCACGTGGAGTAGCCCCTGACCCTGCTCCCCATCTGGAGCGCCAGACGCTGCTCACTGGGGCAGCTTGAGGGCTGAATTAAAATGGCTGGTGGACCAGTTAACAAAATCATACTTGGACAACATGGCTTGCTGATTAGCTATTCACATCAGTAAAGAAGAAGAGGTGTAAATCTTCCTGCCCATGAGGTCATTCTGTTTAGAGATCCTATCCTTGGGGATGGACTTAAATCTGCTCTGTTGGGCTCTGTCATTCAGTGTAGTTACAACTATCGAATTTGGGGAGGATGGGAGTAAAACCCCTCAAATCCCCACATGGGAATGAAATACTACTTTTCCATACACTTATCTGCATGCAGTGCCAAAATCGATGTGCTCCAGAGGGCCTTAATTAATTCAAAAAGTGCATCATTGATAGGCAGGGCGACTCTCCCAGGGGCAAACGGCTGCAGGCTATCCACTAATTTGTAGGTGTTCTCTTGCAATAACTCTGATTGGATACTGAGGGAAGCAGCTGTGTGTCACAAAAGGTCTTGATACGCCTTAAAATCCTCCGGTACCAAAGGGAAGGATGAACCGGGCTGCATGGAATCATTTGGAGTTGAAGACTACATCCTTAACTGGGCCAAAGCCATATACTGTTTCAAGGCTGACAGACCCAGATTGGATGATTCTGAAGGCTACACAGGGAAAATGCCATCAAGAACAGTATCCCTGATAATGTCACGGCAAACCTGGTGCCTGAACTTTGTTACTTTGTCCTTACCCACAACCATTTCAGATTTGGGGACAATGTATACCTTCAAGTCAGTGGCACTGCTATGGGTACCTGCACGGCCCCGCAGCATGCCAACATTTTTATGGCTGACATAGAATAACGCTTTCTCATCTCTCATCCCCTAACGCCCCCACTCTACTTGCACTACATGGATGACATCATCATCTAGACCCATGGGAAAGACACCCTTGAGGAATTCCACCAGGATTTCAACAATTTCCACCCCACCATCAACCTCAACCTCGACCAGTTCACACAAGAGATCCACTTCCTGGACACTACAGTGCAAATAAGAGATGGTCACAGAAACACCACCCTATACCGGAAAACTACTGACCGCTATACTTACCTGCATGCCTCCATCTTTCGTCCAGACCACACCACATGATCCATTGTCTACAGCCAAGCTCTAAGATACAACCACATTTGCTCCAATCCCGTAGACAGAGACAAACACCTACAGGATCTCTATCAAGCACTCTTAAAACTACAGTACCCACCTGGTGAAGTGAAGAAGCAGATTGACAGAGCCAGAAGGGTACCTAGAAGTTACCTACTACATGACAGGCCCAACAAAGAAAGTAACAGAATGCCACAAGTCATCACCTATAGCCCCCAACTAAAACCTCTCCAGCGCATCATCAAGGATCTACAACCTATCCTGAAGAATAATCCCTCACTCTCACAGACCTTGGGAGACAGGCCAGTCCTCGCTTACAGACAGCCCTCCAACCTGAAGCAAATACTCACCAGCAATCACACACCACACAACAAAAACAGTAACCTAAGAACCAAACCCTGCAACAAACCCCATTGCCAACTCTGTCCGCATATCTATTCAAGGCACACCATCATAGGACCTAACCACATCACCCACACCATCAAGGGCTTGTTCACCTGCACACCTACCAGTGTGATATATGCCATCTTGTGCCAGCAATGCCTCTCTGCCATGTACATTGGCCAAACCGGACAGTCACTATGCAAAAGAATAAATGGACACAAAGCTGACATCAAGAAGTATAACATTCAAAAACCAGTAGGAGAACACTTCAATCTCCCTGGATACTCAACAACAGACTTAAAAGTGGCAATTCTTCAACAACAAAAATTTCAAAAACAGACTAACAAGAAACTGCAGAACTGGAATTAATTTGCAAACTGGACACCATCAAATTACACCTGAATAAGGACTGGGAGTGGATGGGTCACTACAAAAACTAATTTCCCCCTGCTGATACTCACACCTTCTTGTTAACTGTTTGCAATGCGCCACCTTGGTTACATTGGCCTTATTAGCACTACAAAAGTGATTTCCACCCTTTCTTGTCTACTTTTCAGACTAGCCCACTTACATCTTAATTGAATTGGCTCGTTAGCACTGACCCCCCCATTTAGTAAGGCAACTCCCATCTCTTCATATGCTGTGTATTTATACCTCTCTAGTGTATTTTCCACGCCATGCATCTGATGAAGTGGTTTTTAGCCCATGAAAGCTTATGCTCAAATAAATTTGTTACTCTCTAAGGTGCCAAAAGGACTCCTTGTTGTTTTAACTAGCAGTCAAGTTATACACATAATTTACCATTTCTATTTATCCGTCCTTCATTATGATGGATAAAATAATAAAAATAAATACGTCAGGTAGTCTCAAAGTTTTCCTGTTGTGAACCATATGTCAGTATAGAGTTTCTCACGAATACATCCCTATTGTTCACAGCTGTACAGGCACATCTCCCTCCCATTCACAATTGTATAATGTCCTCGTGGTGCCAGAGTAATTGTTTCAGAGAGTGGTAATAGTAGGGAAGTATGCTGATGCATTTAGCTTGGACACCATGAGTATTTCACCCTATGGAAAAGGAAGTTAACTACATTGTTTTTTTTGTTTTGTTTTTCATGACATCCCCACCACTCAACTATTGTGATCCTCTCTCTCCATGTCCCCCATCCATATTTCCCTGCCAGCTAGCCCTCATCTCTCCAATTATATTTCCCTGATGTATGCTCTTCTTACCCTGCAAATGCTTTCCATTCTTAGTTTTCTTCTCCCTTGGACATTGCCCAGCCACCTGGTCCTTTTGCCCACCTTGACAAACCCTCCAGCTGCTCCTTTCATGCCCCCTCCCTTGGGCACTTCTCTCTGGTGGCTCTGGTCACTGAGAGCAGCTCCTATTTTCCTTTCCTCCTCCACCTACTGTATGCGAGAATGAACCCCAGGAAAAGCAGCTGCTTTTGTAGGTCTCCAGGCTTATCATTGCAATGAAAAGAATGAACACCTGTAGAACAGCTGGAAAAGAAATCAGCCCATGAGAGGCAGTCTGCTAGTGGTCCGTGCATAGGTCTGTTTGGTGTTATTTAGTGGTTATAACAGTATAACATCAGGCAGGCATATACATTCAGTTAAAAACAATAAATCCTAACAAAGCAAATGAATAAATAAGGACTATCGGCAGCATAGGTCTATCTATCCATTAGTGTGTAACTACAGTTTATTGTAGAGTTAATGCTCTAGTACGTCCACCATTTGTTGTGGAAGGCAGAGGGTAAGTTAGCATGTAAACCAAGGTATACAAATGACATTGGCTTATCCAGTAGTTCAACAACAGGAAAAAGGTCTCTGAGGTCTTATCTCGTATTGATTCAGTTCTTCACCTAACAGTTAAAGCAAAAATCTTTCTTCATTTAAAAAAAAAAAAAAAAGATTTGGGCAAGCTTACAGCATAGAGAACATACAGAAGATTTTCCTTAGAGGAAAAAAAATTTCCTCTTCCAGCAGATTAAACAGGCATCTATTGTCAAAGAGCACACAGAAGGAAGTGGGCTGAGTTTGCTCCTTTTCTCAGTGAGATAAAACTTGTTTGCAGAATAGTCTGAAGTATTTGAACCATCTTGACAGTCCATTTGAATTTGGATGGTGAAAGGAAGTGATGAGAAAGAAAGAAAATGGGTCAGATGAAAATAGGTTAGAAAGAAAATATTTCTAGAAAATAATTGGCTGATAAGTAGCTATTTGATTGCCTTCTCTTGTTGCAGAGACATACGCACCCTTTAAATATACCCTGGATACATACAAGGGAAAAAATCAACAGTAATAAAGTACCATAGAACAAGAAGAGATGAGCAAAGAAAGCATTAAATATAACTGATACATTTATAACACTTAGCTGCATATTGCTTGCTGCTTTCTTGAATTTAGCATCTAGATTGCTCTATATTCTTCTTAAATAGCTGGTATTAAACACTGAAGTGTCTGATAGTCCCAAAATGAGATCAGAAGTGATACTGTGGAATTCAGGCAACATTGGTAACAATATAATTCCTTACTTTCAACCCAGAACCTTCTGCACTAGAAGTAACTGACTATTACTTCATCTAAAGGAGTAATTCCTTTAGTGAGCAGTAATAGAAGACTCATGTAGGCCAGCCCTATGATGGGAGAAAGAAACATACATTGCATCAGTGTGGGTTACAATGACATTAAATTCTCAGATACTAAATGAGCTTTTCAACTAACCCAACCCAGAAAGGGCAATGACTGTTGTTGTTATGCAAAATTGCTACGATAGCAAAAGGAGAGGGAAAGAATCAGCCCCCAACATATACTTCAGTTATTGCCTTGCATACTTAGGACCAGTGGGCTGCTGCTAGAGTTACGAAGAGGTAGCAGACAACCCACTGCTCCTTCAATCCACAACATTTTGGCCATGTGGCTCCATCCTGTGAAAACAATCTGCTACCATACAGAAGACAGACTGGATGTGGGGATGGGGTGGGGTCACACTAGGACGCTTGCTCCATTCAAGGATAGCTTATGTAGAAAGAAGCCAACAATGCAATGGCTGTAGATCTCTGAGGGAGGAAGGGACAGAAACAACTGGCCCCAGAAGATAAAATGGGCCATGTTCTCCAAGAGGGAACCCTTTGTCCTCAGAGAAGGGCAGGGCGTTGCAGACTTCTGGGAACATTTCCATCCCAGATTACAAATATGAGGGAATCCCCCAGTTCACAAAGGGGTGTGTGTAACAGGGAAGAAGGGAACAGAATGATAGTGAATTCTCATTGGGACTCAGAGGTCTGAATACCAACCCAATATTAAAGACTAAATGAAAATACCACACTCTTCACTCATCCTTTGTCTGCGATGTTTGGAGACCCCCACAATGCTTAGGGACCCTGGTAGCACATGTTAAATGGGAAGCATGAGGAAAAAAAGGACTACATTACAAGCCAAAGCTAACTTAAAGCAGATTTTAAACTTACACACAGCAATAGGCCTCTCCTCCTCAAATAGTGGAAGTTCTCTTCTGCAGGACCGTTTTGCCCCTACTAGGGGGAAAAGGAAGGGAGGCATGGCAGCTGGCGCTTGGTCTGAAGAGTGACAGAATGAGCAAGCTTCTCTCTCCTTTCCTTGGGGAATTATAATTAGCTAGTATGTTTTAATCAAGCACCTTCCATTGGTTTACCCTGAAACTGCATCCCTTGTCTCAATTAAGTGGAACCCCACAGAACAGCTGGGAGGAGTTCATTACATCATGCTCCTTTTCAAAGGACTCTCCCTTACTTTTTCCACTGCTTTCTTCTGTCTCTTAACTGCCTAGTTCTACCTTTTCCTGACTGCATACCCCCTGGGAGGCAAAGACCACTTAGCTATTTGTTCATACAAGAAAAGGAGCTTTGAAAAATAGCCATTACTGTTGTGGTCTCATTTTCCGACATCTGACAAATGAGACTAACTCATTAGTAATTAAAAAAATAGAGTTTTAATAGCCGAGTTTATTAGTGTGCAGTAAAGGAGGCGGGGAGAAAACTGGATAGCTCTGTTCTCATGATTCTCAAATCTGTGAGCGTGCATATAAGAAAGGTAAAATCTCCTATGATCTACCTCTCCCAATTCCCCATCTTGCCAGCATCATCTATAATGCCTGATTATATGTCCCCACAGCACTCACATGGGACTATCAATTCATGTTTTATGATAGTCAGAATGATAGCTTCATTCACGTCTGCTGCTATTTGTGAAAAGTCAAAGCACCTGAGAGTTTATGTCGTCTCTAGGTTATCTGCATGAGTATAATGACAGACACTGGTACAAGTATTTAGTTGACATCAGCTTGAGGCTCCGGGACCATCCATTCACATTTTATGATAAGTCATGATGGTAACTATCTGCCTATTTTAGAACCCTCTTAAAGTGATGCCATTAAGATAAAAATCTTATTGTAAGAGTCACCCACCTTTACTCATATTAACAGCACCCTAAAATCCTTCAAGTGAGATAATTCGTTTTAATTAACTTCTCATCCCTTATAAAATTAGCTAAGACTTAACATTATTTTTAAAAATCTCATGATTTTTTAAGCCAAGCTCATGGCCTTTTCATTACTTGGGGTTAGTAATCCTGCATCTCATTTGGCCTGGACTTCAGAACTAGAATGGTCAGCTTCACTTCCTGTTCATAGTAAATGATGCCTTGTTTTTCAGGCACTAACACAATGCTATTGAAATTTGTATTTCCCATCCAGTAGGAGAATTTTTTAAATTTCCATCCCCCCCCAAAAAAACTTTATTTTATTTTATTTTTTAATGTAAAACTTTTCTTTGCATTTAGGTGAGTGTGAGAATGTGTGATGCTCCTCAGGAATAGAAAAGAGGAAATATAACTGGAGTTAAGAATGCTTTTCAGCTGGAAGCCATGGAGATGCCGCAAGCAGCAGCCAATTGCAAAATACCCCATAATAACAGAAACTGCTTAGTTCTGCCAAGTGTAAAAGGTCAGTCCCCAAAAGGTTTGCTGGAAAAAATAGTTCCCATGATAAGAATTAGTAGGGAGCAGGTAGTTATAAAGAATGGTGTCCCTGCTGCATACATGTCTTGTATAACATTACTATGAGAGGCAAGGTGGGAGGGGTAATATTTTTTTATTGGACCAACTTCAGTTGGTGGAGGGGACAAGCCTTTGAGCTTCACAGAGCTCTTCCTCAGGTCTGGAGAAGGTAATCAGAGTGTCACAGCTAAACACAGGGTAGAACAGATTGCCAAGCATAAGGAGGCATATCTCCACTGCTACAATGATCAATACCTTTCAAGATCCTACACGTGCCTATCACAACATGTAGTGTACTTCATCCAGTGCATCAAATGCCCCCACAAATCACCTTGTTGATGAAATCAGAATAGTTATGCTCTCAAATGAACTCTCACACAGAAAAATGAAAAAAGAAACATTGTAACACTTTAAAAAAAACAAAACCCACAAAGCAATCACTCCACCTCTGATCTCTCAGACCTCATCCCCAAAGGAAACCTGGCCAATATCTTCAAAAAACAAGCCTGGGAACTTAAATTCACAACTCTGCTGGACACTAAAAATCATGGAGTTAGCAGAGATGCTAGTTTTATGGCTCATTACAATAAATTGTAACACATTCGGTGGCCTACTAAGTTCCTTTGTCTTATGACTGCAGAGGTGTTAAGTGTCCACTTCAGTTTAATGGTCTCCTACAATGTGTCTGAAATCCTTGGTTACCTTCTCCAGACCTGAGGAAGAGCATTGTGAAACTTCCATGCTTGTCCTCTCCATCAATAGAATTTGGACCAATAAAAGATATTACCTCTCCCATTTGTCTCTGTCATGTCCTCAGACCAACACTGGCTACGAGAACACTGCCAATAACATTGCTATATTACAGTATGGTAAATTTTTAAGGTACAAAAAATAAAAAGAAGGCCTTAACTGACCTTCTTATTCTTGAGCGTGCCATGTCAATCATGAGAAGACTCAGAAGTCATCTTTGATCTTCAGCGCAGATTGCTGGTTTGTTCATATAAAGGCACTGGAAGTTTCTGGCCTTTTACTATCTACATTTCAGTCTTTTAATCATCAAACTTGTACAACCTGTTTTAGTTTAATTAATAATAGCTCAAGAGTTAGGGGAGAATTGCATGGAAAAACACAGCTTAAATCTTCATGGTTTTTTAAATATACACACATTTTAAAACAAAAGGGATCAGATGCATTATGGGTATAACACTGAACTCAATGGAATTACTACAGAGATAAATGACAGGTTTCAGAGTAGCAGCCGTGTTAGTCTGTATCCACAAAAAGAAAAGGAGTACTTGTGGCACCTTAGAGACCAACCAATTTATTTGAGCATAAGCTTTTGTGAGCGACAGCTCACTTCTTTGGATGCATTCAGTGGAAAATACAGTGAGGAGATTTATATAAACAGAGAACATGAAACAATGGGTGTTACCATACACACTGTAATAAGAGTGATCACTTAAGGTGAGCTATTACCAGCAGGAGAGCGGGGGCGGGGGGGGGGAGAGGAACCTTTTGTAATGATAATCAAGGTGGGCCATTTCCAGCAGTTTACAAGAACGTGAGAGGAACAGTGGGGGGTGGTGGGGGGAATAAACATGGGGAAATAGTTGTACTTTGTGTAATGACCCATCCACTCCCAGTCTCTATTCAAGCCTAAGTTAATTGTATCCAGTTTGCAAATTAATTCCAGTTCAGCAGTCTCTCATTGGAGTCTGTTTTTGAAGTTTTTTTGTTGAAGAATTGCAACTTTTAGGTCTGTAATCGAGTGACCAAAGAGATTGAAGTGTTCTCCTACTGGTTTTTGAATGTTATAATTTTTGATGTCTGATTTGTGTCCATTTATTCTTTTACGTAGAGACTATCCAGTTTGGCCAATGTACATGGAAGAGGGGCATTGCTGGCACATGATGGCATCGATCACATTGGTAGGTGTGCAGGTGAACGAGCCTCTGATAGTGTCGCTGATGTGATTAGGCCCTATGATGGTGTCCCCTGAATAGATATGTGGACACAGTTGGCAACGGGCTTTGTTGCAGGGATTGGTTCCTGGGTTAGTGGTTCTGTTGTGTGGTGTGTGGTTGCTGGTGAGTATTTGCTTCAGGTTGGGGGGCTGTCTGTAAGCAAGGACGGGCCTGTCTCCCGGGATCTGTGAGAGTGATGGGTCATCCTTCAGGATAGGTTGTAGATCCTTGATGATATGTTGGAGAGGTTTTAGTTGGGAGCTGAAGGTGATGGCTAGTGGCATTCTGCTATTTTCTTTGTTGGGCCTGTCCTCTAGTAGGTAACTTCTGGGTACTCTTCTGGCTCTGTCAATCTGTTTCTTCACTTCACTATGTGGGTATTGTAGTTGTAAGAACTCTTGATAAAGATCTTGTAGGTGTTTGTCTCTGTCTGAGGGGTTGGAGCAAATGCGGTTGTATCTTAGAGCTTGGCTGTAGACAATGGATCATGTGGTGTGGTCTGGATGAAAGATGGAGGCATGTAGGTAGGCATAGCGGTCAGTAGGTTTCTGGTATAGGGTGGTGTTTATGTGACCATCGCTTATTAGCACCATAGTGTCCAGGAAGTGGATCTTTTGTGTGAACTGGTCGAGGCTGAGGTTGATGGTGGGATGGAAATTGTTGAAATCATGGTGGAATTCCTCAAGGGCTTCTTTTCCATGGGTCCAGATGATGAAGATGTCATCAATGTAGTGCAAGTAGAGTAGGGCATTTGGGGATGAGAGCTGAGACCATGTTTATTCCCCCCCTCCACTGTTCTTCAGACGTTTTTGTCAACTGCTGGAAATGGCCCACCTTGATTATCACTACAAAAGATTCCCCCCCTCCCACTCTCCTGCTGGTAATAGCTCACCTTAAGTGATCACTCTTATTACAGTGTGTATGGTAACACCCATTGTTTCATGTTCTCTGTGTATATAAATCTCCCCACTGTATTTTCCACTGAATGCATCCGAAGAAGTGAGCTGTAGCTCACGAAAGCTTACGCTCAAATAAATTGGTTAGTCTCTAAGGGGCCACAAGTCCTCCTTTTCTTTTTACAGAGATAAATGTTGCCTAATATTAAACATATCTTCCAGTCCTCTTTTGAGATAATAACTAACTAACTAAAAAATAAAAGTCTAAATAATTTATAGCTGCTACTACTATTTGCAACTTAATGTAAAGATAAGGGTGTCAAATCTCCACACTAACATGTTAGCTGATCATCTGCGGGTTCAAAAACAGAAGTGTGTGCACACCATGCACTCTCTGCCCAAGCTTCAGAACAGACTAATTGTCCAAGTATATGGTGGGTTATTTTTTCAACAAGCATAAGGTAAAGAATGGAATATTTTAGATACACATCCCCATGAGCATAGATTGAGAGGTACAAAACCACAGCAAACCTCAAACTCCAGGTCAGTTTGAGGTGCAGTGACAATATTTTGTCCCACTATAGCTGTAATGCCTCTGGCTCTATAATACACCCAGCAGGCTGAAGTAGCCAGAAATTATATGTCTGCTCCTGCTGTGTTTTTCAGTTTTAGGAGTGACTAGAGGGGAATGAAAATATATAATACAATGCAGTTTCTAATGCTCCTTTTTTTTTCTTTCTTTTTTTAAATGGAAGGGAACAATGTCACAGAATGTCATTAGGATTCACTGAAACAAGCACTGTGAATAGCGTTGTGAGGTACATGGAGTCAGCATTTCATTGTTTGTCCTGTGTTTCAGCTGGCACATTTATCCATCTCCAGGGTAAAAAACAACAAAGAACCCCCCACACACCCCGCTCCCCTCCACACACCCCCCAACCTTAAAGCATTGCTTGGGGCCTCCAGCACTTCAGACATTTTCTACCTTCTGTAAACTCGCTTCTTGTGCTTTGTTTACTGGGAGTTGACACAACCGCAGTACTCATTATTAAACTTCACTTTGATATAGAAATAGTTTCTGCAGCACCCACATGCTGAGTGAATGTGCACACACACATATACTACAAACAGAGACAGAAATGCCTTTTCATCTGCTTTCCATTAAGAAATCCAACATTAATATGGTTTTTGAATGCTGTAAGTATGCACTATTTGAAATAATACATTTAACAAAGAGATGGGCCTGAATCAAACTCCAGTACCCTGGATCCTGGGAAAGTTCACATCCAGAACAGATCTTTGTGGCTTAGGCTTGTGGCTTATGCAACTATGGAGAAAAAAAAAATTATGCTGCCTTTTGTTTTCTCTGTAATACATCTCTAGACTTTGCCTGCATACAAAACCCTTTGTGCTCTTAGGGTATACACTGCAATTAAAAACCAGCGGTTGGCCTGTGCCAGCTGACTTGATCTTGTGCGGCTTGGGGTAAGGGGCTGTTTAAGTGCAGTGTAAACATTCAAACTCAGGCTGGAGCCCAGGCTCTGGTCCCCTGAGAGGTGGGAGGGTCCCAGAGCTCAGGCTGCAGCCTGAGCCCTAACATCTATACTACAGTTAAACAGCCCCTTAGCCTGAGCCCCACAAGCCCAAATCAGCTGGCACAGGCCAGCAGCTGATTTTTAATTGCAATTGTAATTAGAGTGTCCCTTAGGGTTTGTCTATATACATGGTTGCACTGCTTTAACTTAGGGTGTGAATTTACACCACTTTAATTTAACCGATGCAAACCTGTGTGTGGACATACTAATGTCAGTTTAAGTCAGGCTTACTTCAGTCTAGCTAAATCGATTAGGAATAAATTTAAGGTAGGTTGAAATAAGACCGGTTTAGACTGAAATTAGAGAATGTCCACACCAAAGTACACATTGATTAACTAGACTAGCACAGGCTTGTGTGGAGATAAAGCCTTGTGGAAGAGATGCACACGGTGGGCTTTCTCTGGGTGACTTCACTTCTGTTCTTTCTTGCTGCTTTCCTTAAATATAAAGGCAATTTCAGACAAGTATAGTGGTGATCCTTGTGTACAGAAAAACATCTGTAGCCAAACTGCTGGATGCAGTTGTTAGAGAGCAAAGGCCTGAATATCTATATTCTAACAGCACTCAGATGAAATTATACTGTTATGCCACTCATAAAATTGTGGACACCCTTGATGACTATTCACCCATAAGTCAACTTGTTTAAAATATCTAATTGTCTCAAAAATGCAAATGTTGCATTCAATGGGGAAAACACATTCAAGGCTATGCACTTTTTACCAACCTGGCTCCTAATAACTGATTAAATGTATCTTTGCCATCACGCTGTTCCAGTTCAAACCAGAACCAAGATTAGCTCCAGCAATAACAGAGAGGATCTATTGAACAGGAAAGAGCAGTTTTAAAAGCACAGAGGAAGTGTTCATATTTACCAACTATAGACACATTCACAATCTAATATTGATTTGGGATGGAATTATTGTCGATAGTTTCCCTAGTAGTACACAAACAAAATAGGACTTTGATAACAGTGTTCAATTAATCAACAATGTAAGTCTGAAACTCTGGCAAAAATGCTGGCATTATTAATCAGTATATGACAATATAATTAGTTTTCTATTGAGTGGACCACCTTTGAGATCAGTAAAGTTGGCTTACATGAGAAAAACTGCAATATTACTTAACAAGGTCAGATGGCTTCTGCTAAAACTAATCCTATACAAATAACATACTAAAAAAGAATGAAAAGTAGCTCTCATTGTATACAAATCTCAGTTTCATCAATATTTTACCATGGAGAAGAAAAGGAGGTTGGTGACTAAGAGACTGGAATTCAGGGATTTTTAAAAAAAAAAAAAAAAAAACTTCTCAGCCATCATTAACTACTAGTGAGACCATGGGCAAATAATCTAGGACCCTGATCCTGAAAATAGCTGAGCTCCCTCAAAGCACACGGCATGTGCCTCAGTTTACCTATTTATGAAATGGATGTAATAATATTTCTATATGGGGTGGAGATGCTATGATTTATGCCTTTGTAACGTGCTTTGAGTTCCAGTGATGAAAGGTACTATAGAAGTGGAAAGGATTTCCTAATTACAATAAAACCTTGTTTTACTAAAGGGTTTTGGAGAGGTTCGAAAGCTTCAAAAATATTGAGTTTAGATAAATGAATGAGCTAAATATGATGCATGTTTCTTTTGGGGGAACATGACTATACTGAATCAGCCAACTAGGAGGACTGGTTAAGTAGAAGTTATTTAAATGGGGGCTTAAATATTTTAGATGTAGCAATGGTCTTTCCCCCCTTTCCTTTGATTCATATTATGAGCTGTGTGTCAGAAACGTACTGAGGGTGGGTTTTGTGTTGGAAAAAATCACTTCTCCCAGCATAGCCTGCTGCATTTTAGAGAAGAATCATGTTCTGATTCAGAGTCTGAGTCATTTCCTGAAAACATATCACATTTGGAAAAATGCTACATGGAGCCATATGCTCCCTCCATTCCTTATCAGGCAGAGAAAACCAAAACCACACATTAATGACATGAAAAGGGGGTCCTGTCGCAATACAGATTGTGCAATAGTCACCCCCCGACATACACCAATACTGGCCACCCTTATGACAACACTGTGCATACAGGACACCACGCAAAACAAGTGATGTAGCCTGGCAACAGACAGGGTAGAGTCAGGGAACAATCATGATGCAACTCAATCCCAGTGGATCCCACACTAAGTTAATGTTGACTGTCTGAAAACATGAGCATAACTGTGTGGACTTGATTAACGGAGGGTTTTTCCACTGTAAATCCAGGAAACCAAGTTTCCAAATGCTTTTTCCAATTTCTGGAAGGGATATTTTTAAATTGTTGATATAAGGAAGTGGTCTTATGCTGCCATGATAGCTGAGACAACTGGCCTATGGTAGCTCAGCAGACTATGGGAGCATAAAGGTGGCCTACCGGCACCTTTAACCCCCCCCTCTTCAGCCGCACTGAGCAGAGCCCAGGTGTACTGGAGGAGCTGGAAGAGAATAGGAGTAGATTGACTGAAAGAAAGTGGGAGAAGAAATAAGCATGATGAGGAAGGATAAGGCAACAGAAAAAGCTACCATGTTGTATTGCTATGATAGTTCAGATATGAGGTGCTCAAGATAACTGTTCTCTCCTGGTATAAATGGCAGCTGGATCTTCCTGGAGAAGGCTTTGGAATTTGCTTTTCTTTGGTCCAATCAAGAGCCCAGGTGTGGTGACCTTTCGGACATGGTGCAACATCCACCCGATATCCTAGGCTTTTCCTAACGAGGGCTTGTGGGGGGTTTTAATGAGGAAATGGGACAGCTGGGTTGGGAAATGGTGTCTGGATTTGGAAAGTGTTAAGAGCTGATGTAAAGAGCTGCACAAAGGAAGGTATTTGCAGTGCACACAGCAACAAATTTTACTGGTCACACAAAACCTGAGAAATACGCTATATATTGTTAGGCACCATCTACTGACATCTTATCTATTACACTATTTATATGCAGACAGAGTACTCTTGTACATAAAGCTGACTGAAAATTTTTAAGCAGAATATTTCTCTAATAGAAAATGCTTTTTTGTTGAAATCAAAACCTTCCATGGGAACATGCTGATTTTGACAAACTTTCATTTTGAAAAAAAATTGAAACAAGTGTTTCAATGATGCTGACACTATCTTATGGAACATTTTGACTTTTTATTTTGAAATGACTTTGTTGCCAATGTTCTTTATTTTTTTTTATATTATAATTTACATTTTAATATGTGTCCAAATTAAAATGTTTTGATTGACCTGAAATGACTTTTTAAAATTTAGTTCCTTGGGATATTTTGAAATTCTTAGTTTTAATTTGGATTTGGAACTAAAATAAAATTTAGAAATCACAGCATTTCCCGCTAAATGGAAATTCTGGTTCCCACATAGCTGTACTTGTAAGAGCAAGAGGTTGTGGGAGGTCTGCTTATTTTCCTATCATCTATTGATATACTCTTTGCTTGAGCACCTTCTTAGTTTTGTTTGGTTCTAAATTTTACACAATCACAATTTCAAACTACACAGTTAATAAATTTGAATGCTTAAATAATTATTCCTCAAACTAAGATATCATCACTGGAGGAGATTATTTTCTTCTGATGATATGTATCTAAATAAACTGTAAATAGTAATGGGGGATAATAATTCTTTAGATTTGAAATAGTGTTGATTTTTAAAAAATTGAAATCTCAACAATACTAGTAGAATAAACGGGTCTATTAGTAAATTACAATTACATCTAGTAATTATTGTGTGTGCTGGTATATTGCATGTGTCACAGGGCAGGAAGGAGAGAGGAGAAGGGGGAAGAGAGCTTTAGAAAAGTTCAGTTTGAGTTTTGAGGAAAGCTTTGGGGAACTAGTACTTTTAGTGAAGCTGACTCACCCATTCTTAACAAAAAGAAAAGGAGTACTTGTGGCACCTTAGAGACTAACAAATTTATTTGAGCATAAGCTTTCATGAGCTACAGCTCAGAAGTGAGCTGTTGCTCACGAAAGCTTATGCTCAAATAAATTTGTTAGTCTCTAAGGTGCCACAAGTACTCCTTTTCTTTTTGCGGATATAGACTAACACAGCTGCTACTCTGAAACCATTCCTAACACTTAATCATACAAAGTGTCAATAGCTAGGTACAGCAGGGTGAATGGCTGAACACACAGATGCTCCTGGTTTTGTTAATTAAGTCAAGATTTTGGCTTTACTTTAGCTTCATGTTCCTGAATTTAATGCTTCTTTCTGCTTGCCCTTGCTTTGAACATTCTTCATGTTGTTGAATCATTGCATGCTGACATTTTCCACAATGGTTAATGGCACATGATGACTTTGCAACCGGTAACAGAGCATTTAGGGGGAATTTAATGAATGGAGCCATCATCAGTATCAATAAGTGCTGGATTCTTCCTAAATTTAACATAAATCTTCTGTGTGTCCAAATAATGTACTTCTCTAATACTTCTATGTTCCCTGTAAATGCAGAAGCCTAAATACATATTACAGATTTTTACTTTTTTGGCAATTTGGCATCATTACAGGTGCCTTAATGTCTAATATATGACAATGTAAACTGGCATACAAAATATTTCTTTGATGCGGGCTGCCTACTCTATACAATCTGAAGGAGGAAATAAATTATAATAAAATTGCTCATAAAAAAAAAGGTAACAAGACAAAACGATTGTCTTTTGGTTGTTTGTAAGACAGTACTTGATTTGATTAGTATAAATTCCAAGTTGGCTTGGACTGAAACTGATTAGCTCAACGGAGCTGTCTGGGTATAAAACTATTATACACAGATTTGTTGGAACCAGCAATAAAATTCTAAAACAAATATTTCAATTAAACTGACAATACATTTCAGTGAAGATTGAAATTATGTATCAGTAACATCAGGGAAATATGCCTTAGAAGAATGTTTCAATTAAAAGAACGCCCCCATTGTTGGAAAGACAGGAAAAGACAGTAATTGTTGTTCTTTGAGATGTGTTATACACACATACATTCCACTGCAGGTGTATGTGCGCCCAATGCACTCTAGTAGGAGACTACAGCCAGCAGTACCACTAGGTGATGCATGCATCTCTGCTCTTGTGCTCTCAGGCGAGGGTATGAAAGGGGCTTTTTCAGTAAAGCCTCAAAGAAGTGCCATATATTACAATTTTCTCCTTTTTCTGAGCCTCTTAAATTAAATCTGTCCTTTTTTTATCCAGTAGGAATCACAATTTAAGGACATTTCAATTTGCAGAATTGTCTTTGAAAAGTCTATATGGTATCCCCAATTTCTTTCTGCATTCTTTGTCACACAGGTGCTAGTCCTGTGCATGTTGTAATTGACAGTCCTTAAGCAATATTGAGAGTATATTTTACTTGATTTTTTTGCCTTATGTCTAACCATTGACAGGGTTTTTTTTTATACTGTTGCTTCTTTTTCTTTTTGCCACTACTCTGTGTAAGAAAGAACCATGCAGTTTGCTGTGATGCCCAATATGTGCATATATGGATATAAATTCACACACCATTAAAAAGTCAGCCACCTCTGGGCTGGAATGCAGCAGCCATTCTACATCACCAATATTGTACAACAGTTTTTAAGAAGGGGCATATAGAATGTTTCCAATTAAACTACATAGGCAGTTTTAGAAGGTGAAAAATGCAGGGCCTAATTCTTCCCTCCTACTTGTTTTAAACCTATGTAAATAGAGAATCAGTTCAGTAATTATTAAAACTGAGTGAATAACTTAGATGATGTATTTCAATATTTTTCTGTACTTTCAAAATGTCTGCAAACAGAGTTAGTATCTGCCATTCATTATTTGAAATGGTATCTTCACCAAATTAAGTATGGTCAGCAGATGCTTTAAGCTGCAGATTTTGTCACATACAATTTATGCCATCACTTACTTACCTAATCAGAATGGTGTTAATTGCATATACGAATATTACATTTCTAGTGCTCGCAATGTTGCTTAATTCCATATGTCATCCAGACAAGGAACAGAAACAACAGATGACTTACCAAACAACGGAGTAATAAGCAAACTTTACAATCAACATACAATTCAAAGATGCAGCCCGCAAATAGTCAGGCTGAAAAAGTCGCTTATCACACTAGCAATTTCTGAACACTCAAAACGTTTGTGGAAAGTGAATAGGAAAAAGGTAGTAAATGGAGTCAAGTCTAAAAAAATATATTCCCCCCACGTATTGCCTTAGCTCCAGTAATCATCCAATTTGTCAAGGACACCCAGGTTAATCACCTCAGCTCTTTTTCAAAGCTTCCTGGGATCACCAATGACCATAAGCAGTGAGGGCCTACCTTTTAGGTCTCATCCTTAAGACAACATCTACAGCAGCACATTGGCTCCTATCATTATACCTATTGACTCAAAAGGAAGAGTGACAACACTTCTGGAGAGAATGGAAGAAGCTACAAACACTCGATTATTCCCATGCTGTAGGCAGACATAATTAGAACTAGATGAATAACTGATTTTTCAGTTAATTGGTAATTCTGAAAAAGAAAAATAGGTGGAAAAAACATTCAACCAAAAACAAACAAAAACTTTGTTGGAATTTTTGACAAATCAAAAAAGTTGACAAAATTTTGTTCGAGGTTGAAATATTTTGTTCAACATGAGTTACAATGTTTCAGTTTGTTTCTGGACATTTAATTTTTTTAAAAATGAAAACAAATAAATGAAGGGCTAGACTCACAAAATAACCAAAAGAGAGCGGTCCATACTGCATCTTGAGCTCTTTTGAAAATCTGGCCACACAGACCTGTTCTACTTCTGACATCTGCTGAAGTCAAGGAATTACACTAGTACAGACCTGGTGCAATGAAGACGAGAATTAGGACTAATGTTTGACAGAAGCGTTCAGATTGAAATTTTAAAAAAAGGATAATTAAAGATGATTAAATAATGGAGCTCAGCATTCAATGGTGTAAAATTACTTCAGCTCCAGTGGAACTTCATTACATTCACTGTTTGTGTATAATGGATTTTGTGTGTGTGTAATTTTTTCTTGAAAAGCTGCAAGATATTAAAAGGTGGTCAATTCACTAGACAAGAAAGAGCAAATAACGACCAGTTTTATACAATGGAACCCAACTAAGTCTGAAGAATAATTGTGAGTGCAATGAAAACTAAAATAGAACCAGAAATGAAATGTAAATACTACTACTAATAAAAAAGCCACACTGGATGCTTCTGCCAAAATACTGTCAAGTTGTACAGACTGCACTGCACCATAATTATAGTAGCTGACATATGTAAAATGATTATAAATTAATGGTTTGTAGAACAAAGTCATATGTTATAGATTTTTTCTAGGTAGCTATACAATCATAAGGAACAAAGGACTATTAAACCGGGTAACAGTGACGAAATCCATCTAAAATTGGTACACAACACCCTCTGTGGAAATTATGGGCTCACTCTTAATGTGCTTACAATCCAAATTGCATAGACCTCAACACATTACTTAAAGGAAGATTGTTGGAGGTGGTTCTGCATACAGTACTTTACCTCCTACGTGAGAGTATATAGTAAACTTTTTAATGAAAATATCTAAGTAACAAACCCAGTGGAAAGGATTTGGAATTAGATGTAAAAATAAGATATATTTGATTATGAGCAAAACATGTATGTCCCATGTTATAAAGATGGTACACACACAGGTGCTGATAAGACACACTGAACTCTACTTCCTAGCCTTTCACCTGAAATGGTGAGAGGTTACAAAGATCAATACTCTGGATATATGATAGGGCTCAGAATCCATCAACTCCAGGGGTTAATGTTGCATTTTCCTTTTTATTTTTTGTAAATGAAATGCCAATATTGTGCAACATCGATCAAAACAGCCACAAACTCATACAGCCAATTAATAAAACAGACAGACATCTGGGATGCAGGTTAGGGTAGATTACATTACATGATCTCCCTTGACAGAGGACAGGACTATCCTGCCTCTTGCTGGACATTTGTCAGTAATTGATGTCTCTGAATCTTAGTAGCTTTCTTATCATATGACCTCATCTCATAGGGCAGGGCTCACACTTGTACAGGCTCAGACCCAGACCCCAAATCTTTCACTTATTTGGCTTTAATACAGTGACCCCACTGCTAACCAAGTTCGATGGTGTGTGTATTTGCTCAATAGCATCGAAATTTGACACCGGGTCAAATGCAGTTTCTGTGTGCCTGTATTTTCAGTGTCATATTGAGATCTCTCTCAATGTGAGGTATTATATTCGTAATGCATCCCAGTCTGTTAAATATATTGCCATTCTTTAAGATTATCTTTTGCATCTTTTTCACTAGACAATTTACACACTTGTTAATCAATCTGCATTTATGGACCACAGTTAAACCCAAGCATGGGGCTTGGCTTTATGGTATTTCTAACTCTACAGAAACATATAGTCTTTGGGCAGTCATTCACGTGTTTCTTTGCCACATACGCTCATTTTGTGATCATTATGTAAGTTTAGTTTTCAATTTTAATTTGGGGGAAGTCAAATGCTAATTTTTTACACTTTTGCAGTTATTAAACTGCATTCAGCTCTGATAACTACCTTGAAGTTCACCCTATCCACATATTTCCAGTTTCACAAATCAGTCTGTAGCAGACACATGCTTTATAGGTGTATTAAGAACTACACTTCATCATCAGATCTTTGTCTTCCAGCTGAAGGTTCATGAATGCATTTTGCCTTAAGTCTTTGCCATCTGTGCTAAAAGCAGCACATTCTTGCAAAATGCTACCTTTTTTTGCAAGAATGACACAACCTCCCTTCTACTGGACACCTTCACATTGTGAACTGCCTTCGGATTTATAGGTAGCAAATCTGGCTTCTGCCATTTGACTGCCCTTGTAGTCTCTCTGTGCCTAGGTTTGTAGTAAATAGATTCAAAGCACTTCAATTATTTTACTGCTTGTGAAAACCTTAGTCTTCACTAACTAGCCCTCCAAATATCCAATTCTGCAAAGCCAAGTCCATTTCTAATAATAACCTTGCTTTGACCTGGTTCACTTATAGTACAAATAAATCAGTATCTGATTAGTCTGTTATCTGTTCATTAGGATATGACTTAGCTTTATTACATATACAATAAAAAAAAGGAGTACTTGTGGCACCACAAGTCCTCCTTTTCTTTTTGCGAATACAGACTAACACGGCTGTTACTCTGAAACCTTACATATACAATGTATATTATACATATGTCTACTACATAATGGTCAATGGTCTCATCTGGCAGTTGCTGGCTTGCCAAAAATAAATACATAAAAAAAGCCTTTCCCAAGCAATAATTTTGCGTGGATCACAATATTCTTGAAATTTTGTAATGATTTTATCCTACAATTTTCAGTTCCCTTCATGTTCTGCTAGTCTGCTGTAGATCTTTAATACATCTGGGCTTGCCAATGGAACAACATGGAAAATTCCAACCTCTCTGATTTCTCTGCTCCCAGGAAAATTTGGAACAGCTGCAACCACCTCCTGCAGTTCTCCGCCAGGTTCCCTCCCAGACAGAGATTCAGGTGAGTGGTTTTGCTACGTTTTTGCCGATGTTCAAGTTTTCGTCTGGCACCATATAATAAAGACCGACCAACAATCCTATATGACATCTATTTCTTGGCTCTAACCACATGACATAGCTCAGGGTTACAGATTTTTATACCTTATGGCAGGGAGAAATATCAATGGATGCCAGATTTTTTATTTTTTTAAGTAAAAAGGTTGTGTCTTTGCTTCCTTATCCATAAAATGTTCAGTTGAGATGGAGAAATAGGAATATGTAATAGTTCAAGGAAAATGGGTCAATACTGAAGTGCTTACACAGACAAGACCTTCTTATACTTATATAGCCTCAGATTTGCAGCCTCAGGCTCGCAATTATTCTGCGGTCAGGATTTACAGGGCTTGAGAGAAGATATAAAAGTGAGACCCCACAATTCTCCCTTCATCCTAATTGACATTCTATAGCTTGGGGGAGCATACTGTAACCCCCAAATTCCTCATGTTCATATAATCGTGATCTTACATATAAAGCATGCCTTGTAAGATATCAGGGGAAAGGTTATGATCTTCTGAAAGTCATTTCGCTATCCATATGTGTATATCATTAATGTATATGAAGTTATGAGAATTGTGTTGTATGATTGTCACTAAAACATGCTGTAAATTGGCATTACAGATATTAGCCCCCCAAGAGGCAACAGCAAGGAAAGTAACCAACGCCTAGGCGGGGTTGGAACCCATCAACAACCATTGTCCAGCAAGGGAGCTACAATGCAATGACTCACCTGCATGAGGCCACGTAAGGGGAATTGCTCAACCTTGCTTGGAGACTCAGCAATGCACCCAGACGTGCCTGGACTTGTGTTTTCCAAGCACATGGACCAAGGGTATAAAACAGGCAGAGTCGACACATCCTAGACCCTTCTCCTGCCCCCACCTATGCTGCAAGCAACCAAGACACGAGAAGAAGACAGGACTCCAACAGATGAGACCGGCCCAGGTTTAAGGAACAAACCTGTGTATTAAGGACTGCAATATCCAGTGCGGTGAAAAAACTTGCTGCCCAGACTAATAGGGTTGAGAGTTTAGACTGCCTGCTTCTATGCAGGAAATAGCCCGACTTGATTATGTAAAGAGTTGTCACTTTGGATGGGCTAGCACCAGCAGGAGAGTGAATTTGTGTGGGGGGGTGGAGGGTGAGAAAACCTGGATTTGTGCTGGAAATGGCCCACCTGTTGATCACTTTAGATAAGCTATTACCAGCAGGACAGTGGGGTGGGAGGAGGTATTGTTTCATGATTTCTGTGTGTATATAAAGTCTGCTGCAGTTTCCACGGTAAACATCTGATGAAGTGAGCTGTAGCTCACGAAAGCTCATGCTCAAATAAATTGGTTAGTCTCTAAGGTGCCACAAGTCCTCCTTTTCTTTTTGCGAATACAGACTAACACGGCTGTTCCTCTGAAACCTGTCATTATGCAAGGCACTGCATTTAGCCGTATGGAGTGGAAATCTATCAACTGCATGAAGAAACTTGTACAGATACAGACAGACATCATCTTCCTTTCCAAATGCAAACAGATGGACATCGTACCAAAAGGACTGAAGGTCAAAAATCCATTACAATCTACATACCACACAGACTATGCTGACAGCTTGTGCCTCACGCTCTCAAAGAAACTGCGGAATCACCTGATCAAGATCCTCTACAGCAAACAGGGAAAGATTAAGAATGAGCTCTCAAAAATGGATACTCTCATAAAGAACCAACCTTCCACACAAACTTCCTCGTGGCTGGATTTTACTAAAACTAGACAAGCCATTTACAACGCACACTTTGCTTCTCTACAAAAGAAAAAAGACACTAAACTTTCTAAACTACTACATGCTACAAGGGGCCACAGCAATGGTTCCCTCACCCCACCTAGCAATATTGTTAACCTATCCAACTATACTCTCAGCCCAGCAGAAGCAGCTGTTCTATCTCGGGGACTCTCCTTCTGCCCCTCCACCCCCACGAACATGATACAGTTCTGTGGTGACCTAGAATCCTATTTTCGACGTCTCCGTCTCAAGGAATATTTCCAAAATACCTCTGAACAACATACTAATCCACAGAGGTCTCCCTGCCAACACTACAGAAAGAGGGATTCTAGATGGACTCCTCCTGAAGGTCGAAACAGCAGACTGGACTTCTACATAGAGTGCTTCCGCCGACGTGCACGGGCTGAAATTGTGGAAAAGCAGCATCACTTGCCCCATAACCTCAGCCATGCGGAACGCAATGCCATCCACAGCCTCAGAAACAACTCTGACATCATAATCAAAAAGGCTGACAAAGGAGGTGCTGTTGTCATCATGAATAGGTCGGAATATGAACAAGAGGCTGCTCGGCAGCTCTCCAACACGAGTTTCTACAAGCCATTACCCTATGATCCCACTGAGAGTTACCAAAAGCAACTACAGCATTTGCTCAAGAAACTTCCTGAAAAAGCACAAGATCAAATCCGCACAGACACACCCCTGGAACCCCGACCTGGGATATTCTATCTACTACCCAAGATCCATAAACCTGGAAATCCTGGGCGCCCCATCATCTCAGGCATTGGCACCCTGACAGCAGGATTGTCTGGCTATGTAGACTCCCTCCTCAGGCCCTACGCTACCAGCACTCCCAGCTACCTTCGAGACACCACTGACTTCCTGAGGAAACTTCAATCCATCGGTGATCTTCCTGATAACACCATCCTGGCTACTATGGATGTAGAAGCCCTCTACACCAACATTCCACACAAAGATGGACTACAAGCCGTCAAGAACACTATCCCCGATAATGTCACGGCTAACCTGGTGGCTGAACTTTGTGACTTTGTCCTTACCCATAACTATTTCACATTTGGGGACAATGTATACCTTCAGATCAGCGGCACTGCTATGGGTACCCGCATGGCCCCACAGTATGCCAACATTTTTATGGCTGATTTAGAACAACGCTTCCTCAGCTCTCGTCCCCTAAAGCCCCTACTCTACTTGCGCTATATTGATGACATCTTCATCATCTGGACCCATGGAAAAGAAGCCCTTGAGGAATTCCACCATGATTTCAACAATTTCCATCCCACCACCAACCTCAGCCTGGTCCAGTCCACACAAGAGATCCACTTCCTGGACACTACAGTGCTAATAAACAATGGCCACATAAACACCACCCTATACCGTAAACCTACTGACCGCTATTCCTACCTGCATGCCTCCAGCTTTCACCCTGACCACACCACACGATCCATCGTCTACAGCCAAGCTCTGCGATACAACCGCATTTGCTCCAACCCCTCAGACAGAGACAAACACCTACAAGATCTCTGTCAAGCTTTCTTACAACTACAATACCCACCTGCAGAAGTAAAGAAACAGATTGATAGAGCCAGAAGAGTTCCCAGAAGTTACCTACTACAGGACAGGCCTAACAAAGAAAATAACAGAACGCCACTAGCCGTCACCTTCAGCCCCCAACTAAAACCCCTCCAACGCATTATTAAGGATCTACAACCTATCCTAAAGGATGACCCAACACTCTCACAAGTCTTGGGAGACAGGCCAGTCCTTGCCTACAGACAGCCCCGCAACCTGAAGCAAATACTCACCAACAACCACATACCACACAACAGAACCACTAACCCAGGAACTTATCCTTGCAACAAAGCCCGTTGCCAATTGTGCCCACATATCTATTCAGGGGACACCATCACAGGGCCTAATAACATCAGCCACACTATCAGAGGCTCGTTCACCTGCACATCCACCAATGTGATCTATGCCATCATGTGCCAGCAATGCCCCTCTGCCATGTACATTGGTCAAACTGGACAGTCTCTACGTAAAAGAATAAATGGACACAAATCAGATGTCAAGAATTATAACATTCATAAACCAGTCGGAGAACACTTCAATCTCTCTGGTCACGCAATCACAGACATGAAGGTCGCTATCTTAAAACAAAAAAACTTCAAATCCAGACTCCAGCGAGAAACTGCTGAATTGGAATTCATTTGCAAATTGGATACTATTAATTTAGGCTTAAATAGAGACTGGGAGTGGCTAAGTCATTATGCAAGGTAGCCTGTTTCCTCTTGTTTTTTCCTACCCCCCCCCCCAGATGTTCTGGTTTAACTTGGATTTAAACCTGGAGAATGGTCAGTTTAGATGAGCTATTACCAGCAGGAGAGTGAGTTTGTGTGTGTATGGGGGTGGGGGGGATGTGAGAAAACCTTGATCTATGCAGGAAATAGCCCGACTTGATTATGTAAAGAGTTGTCACTTTGGATGGGCTAGCACCAGCAGGAGAGTGAATTTGTGTGGGGGGGTGGAGGGTGAGAAAACCTGGATTTGTGCTGGAAATGGCCCACCTGTTGATCACTTTAGATAAGCTATTACCAGCAGGACAGTGGGGTGGGAGGAGGTATTGTTTCATGATTTCTGTGTGTATATAAAGTCTGCTGCAGTTTCCACGGTAAACATCTGATGAAGTGAGCTGTAGCTCATGAAAGCTCATGCTCAAATAAATTGGTTAGTCTCTAAGGTGCCACAAGTCCTCCTTTTCTTTTTGCGAATACAGACTAACACGGCTGTTCCTCTGAAACCTGCTTATATTTTATTTCTTTTGGTAACTAGCTCTGACTTTTTGTCTATCACTTAATGTCACTTAAAAGCTACCTTTTATAGTTAATAAAATTTAATTGTTTATCTTTACCAGTGAGTTTTTATGAAGTGTGGGGCAAATCTGCTCAGGTTTGACAAAGGCTGGTGTATGTCCACTTTCCATTGTTGAACTGGTGAACCAAGTAATAAATTTGCGCTGCCCACCTTGAGCAGTGCAGGATGGTATATTCCTGAGGTACAGTGCTGGGAGCTGGGGGGATTTTGCTCTGGTGCTTTTCTCTGTGTGATTCATGAGTGGCTCTGGGAGCACTCATGCAATATAGCCAGGTGTGGGGCTCCATATGCTGTTCTGCTGAGTGATAACAGCGCCTGGAGGGGCTTGCTGCTGGTCACTAGCAAGGCATTGTGAGAGACAGCCCAGGCTGGAGTGAGTCCAGGGGGCACACCAGTCCCACAGTCCTAGGCTGTACCCCGGGGGAGCCTATCACACTAACCTCGGAGATTTTTCCTCTTAATATTTTCCTCTTCCCATCCTCCACCCTTGCAGATCATCTTATATAATAAAGTGCTGTTTAAAAATATGTATTTTTCCTTTTGTAAAATAGCTGTGTATGTAAAAAACATGAGTACAAACTTATTGCACAAAGTGGACCACCCGTTAGGTGACTAAGACAGAGGCAGTACTGTAGTGGGTGACAGGGTAGCACAGGCAGAACCAGCAGGAAAAGGGGCCTAGCTGCAGAATCTAGGGGAGTTTCCTTCACTTTGTGGTCCCCCAATCACTCAACAAAATGAAACAAAACAGTGCACAACACAACACTCGCCTCCCCACAACCCCTTTCAGTCACCTTCCTCCCTTGCCCCCAGACAGTCCCCATAGATTGTGGGTCTACACAGGTTGGCTCAGGCCCCTTTGAGCAGATCAGTACTAGGACAGAGTGCACGCTTGTCCCTAACCCATGGATGCCCAGATTCACAGTACACGTACAGAGCCAAATCTTAAATTTCACAAAGATCTTGCAATGCAGCTGAATTGTAAACATTAGTAGCATTATTTAGCCCAAGACTGGGCCACACACGCTTATCCAGGGCAAAATAGAAGTTACTTTTGCTTCCTTGTGTATTTTAATAAATCACATATAATCCCTATTACAATAGAGTAAACAGGACCTTAATAGGTTTACTTAGAGTAAACAGGACCTTAATAGGCAAATTAGTCATGACTGGTGATCTGATCTCCAAATCCTGTAATTTACCCATTGAAGTACTGTCTAAAGAATTCAGTACTTTTGGAACTTGCATCACAACCACCCACTTGGAACGGACGTTCCCTGAACTAGGAACAATAATATCGTAACACTGGAAATTCCGAGAAGAAAATAAAATTTGGTCTCTTCCAATGTTGTATTGTTGTAGCCATGTTCAACCCAGGATATCAGAGAGACAAGGAAGAAGAAAATACACAGATGGGCAAATCTCCACCTATTCGTCCTGGCAGCAGCAAGGACAGCAAGATAGCAGTGCTACACATCAATCTCCAAATAACCCTTTTGACAAAAGTGCCCACGGTCTGAGTTCAGGATAGTGTGATACTAAGAATTTCTGTGATCTGGGGGAAGCCCGAGCCATCATTTTCCTTCTACAAGCCTTTTTATATTTTTCTAATGGCAATATAATTTGTATTGACACCTTTTTATTTCTACAATTCATTGCAGGCTCTTCAAAGGCTTATGCTGAAATCTCTCTGCCATAATGACAGTGGCATCAAATCGGTATCATAATAGATTGTCTGTGGAGTTGTATCCTTACATATTTCCCCCCATTTAAATCTCAGATTGTAATGACACCATAACTGGCTCCCCATAGACTCCTACTGAAATCAGTACAAAACAGTTAACATTAGAGACACCCCAGATTAAACTGAATAGAAAGTCAGAAGCAACGTAGATAAGAACAGATTCTGAAAAGTAATTACTGGATATGCTTATGTTTTTAAAATAAGTCTGTTTTTAAAATATCCCACAAAGAAGCTAGTCTGTGTTAAAAAAAAAAATAAAGCTACCTGGCAGCCTGATACATGCTTTTAAGTGAGAAAATGTTCAGCTAGAACATGTTAGACACCAGAAACCAAAACATGTCAGTAGATAACTAGAACATTGTTTAATAGTAGAGTGAAACTACCAAATGGAGAGAAATGTTCAGTTAGGGCCCAAATGTGAGACAAGCTAGTCTACCTGACGTCAGTGGGGACTACACAGATGCCTGATACGTGTTTGCAGGATTCCAAGATTATAAAGCCAGAAGGGATCACTGTGATCATCTAAATCTGAGCTCCTGTATATCACGGTATCCAAAGTGAAAGGGCACTGGAGTCAGTGGATTTACACCAGGGACAGATAATGGCTCATTATGTCTGAGTGCCACAATTTGGGTCCACAAAAGATACTTTTTTAGCTGTGCTACATCATGCATGTCACATGCAATTATTTAAGTTCAAGAAGCCAAGCTCCTCATGCCAAACGACAGAGAATAAATACTAATGCAATGGAGGGTTGTCTGGCAGGTAAATTTCTAGGCATGTATACTACCTAATTACAGCCAGGTCAAGGATAGCATCACTGAGTTCTGCATTTTAAAAAGGAATTTTTTCAATTTCAGAGTCATGCCAGAATGACATCGTTCATTTAGCAGAAAGGACCTGAATCTGGCTTATAATCAGAGTTGGTCTTTTCTGGCAAACAAGGACTGTTTTATGATTTAGTTTGTTGTATGATATAATCTTCCTCTACCTTTCCAGCTAATATCAAGTACTAAAAAGAAGGAATCACAGATCACCTTATGAGGGTATAAATTTACTGGAGTCTCTTGTCATTGATATGTTCAAGGTAGATGTGGAAGAAATTGAAGTATGTAGCCTCTAGCCAGTATAGTGAGGGTGAAAAGGTAGCATTGAGAATTCAACCAAAAGGCGGGTAATTGAGCAGACAGAATTGTACATAGTATGTGCAAAAAGTTGTACATGAGATGTGGTTTGTGGCATGAACCATGATGGCAGGGAAGATCCCTCTACATTGGGTAAGGTCTATAGCGCTCAAGTCAGTATTTTGACTTTTCTCTGGAATATGTGGGAGTGTATTTGAAAGTTAGAAGTGGCATATTGGTGGAAGTAATGGTTCAGAGTTAAGGCTGGTGTATGAGTCAGAATATAGCTCTCTGATAAGGGATACTGAAATTGCTGGTGCAATCTTCCAGTTTTATTACTTTCACACAGTATATTGTTAAACTGCATTTCAGGACTTGCACACTAATTTGGTAGAATTACAATGTTCTGGAAAACGTTGTCCTGAATTTATCAATGTTTATTTACAACCTTTACACTGTCTTAAAATATTTTTTCTAGCAATTTTTTTTTAAAAATTGTCCTTTTAGTTCCAAGAGAGAAAGGTATCTTTGCAAAGATAAGTCACTTACAGGAAAGTGGGTAATTTTTTTCTAAGATGCATGTGTTTACTATGTATGGAATACATCAGGGCTAAACCTCCCGAGCCTTCCCATTTTTCAAGTTCAAATAAAGTTCACAGATTTTTGGAAAAAAACTCTGAGATATTCTACTTGAACATGGAATTGAGCAGAAGCTTTTTCTCCCCCACACAGCAGTAAGGTGTCACCTACAATTCTCTAATGTGAACAAACACTATAAATAATAAT
Source organism: Lepidochelys kempii (assembly GCF_965140285.1). NCBI lineage: Eukaryota > Metazoa > Chordata > Testudines > Cheloniidae > Lepidochelys > Lepidochelys kempii. Next base: position 65,898,661 of record NC_136388.1, read on the forward strand.
AGTAAGGACATAAAGGAAACCTTGAAGTCAAATGATCTCAGAGTTCTAAAGAACACTTGGATAAAGTTGCATTATTTCAGCTAACAGCAGAAGCTGTAGAAGAAATTAATTTGGTGTACATGTAATGGGTCCAATCATGCTATGAACTTAAAAAGGGATACTGGTAAATTGGCTAAAAGCCTAATTTACGTTTTGTAAAAGCAGATGTTACAAATCATGATAGCATTAGAAATATTTAATGATGGTTATTTCCATTTTAATATTTCCCTGAACTAGTGGAAACCCAAACTTATTAGCATTTTCTTACCATAGCAATTCTGAACCTTTTCTATACCATGACCCAGGTTTCAAAATGAACAAAAAAATAAATTAAAATGGGGGAGCGCTCTCAAAGAGAAAAAAAAAGAGGTGGTGGCGGGGGGCGGGGGAGGAGGAAAATATGTTACAAGGACACCCTGAACCCCAGTAAGAACCACCAGGTGGAGAACCCATGAGCTAGTCCTCTGGAGAACCTGGCCTATGTCAATAACTGACCAGTCTAGTTTCACTATTCAAGCTGTGGAGAAAGTAAACATCATCAGTGGTGAAAACGTATTTGATTTTTAACATTCTGCCACCTTCAGTAATGTCAAGTGTTGTCAGTAACACAGTAAAGGACTTTACAAAAGGTGATTTTATCTTGCCAGCGTCCCCTTACATGTTAGAGAACTGCTCCCTTGTAGGTAAGAACATTCATGGCTCTGTAAAAGTTCACAAATTGCCCTTTCACATCATTCTGGGACTCCCTCTTGAAAGTCTCTTTAATATTAGGTGACCACATTTGTGTTCCCAGCTACAGCACATTAGCCCCTTTACAGCTAAATTCAGTGTCAGACTGGCCATATCCATACACAGCAATCACAAAACTAGAGAGATAACAGAATTCCATAGAATATAAAACTAGTTCTTCAAATATACTACCAGAACACTGTCATGAAAATATATTAAGTCCCATCTGAAAAACTTTTCACATACTTTGTGTCAGTTGTACAGGCTTTCACCAGAGCAGAGCAGAAAAGGTGACTGCACCTCTTCTGGGGCTATTTTATTTCTGTGCTTCATGCTGTTAAATGACCCATGCTAGAAAATCAGTGATGTATTCATTTCCCCAGCCAATGCAACTTTAAGTAGGGACAGGCTGCACAGTTTGACCATTATTTCATGCTGTGTTGCATGTAATACGTTAATATTTAGCTTGTCTATTAGCCATGCAAGAAATCTCTACAGAACTAGTAGGGATTATTAGGGATTAAATTTAGATCTGGGACAAAATAAGTAAGGTCAAGATGTTTTCCCCCTCTTCTTTTGAAAAAAACAAACAAACAAACAAACAAACCAATCACTGTCTCAGAACCAACAATCAAATAAACAGGTTATGCAGATGTTTGAAATTATATACACTGAGGCTTTGGGAAGAAACTACAGCAACTATATCAGCAAGCTGTAAAAGATGCTGCAAACATTTCTTATAATTTAAACATTTATCTGCAGCTCCCACTACTGCCTTTTAAGCATTCCTCTTAAATTCTCTCTTGTAAGAATTGTGAGGCTGGGAATACATTTTAAGAAAATATAGTAATGTATCAAAGCAGTTATAAATAAAAAAATAAAGTGAATAAAGAGAGATAGCGAATGGAGGTTTATGTTCTGAAACAAACACTTGTTATCTTTTTACACTTCCAGGATACCATAATATTTTATGAGCTATTAGGATCTGCGTATGAATGACAGAGAGAGTGCTTTTCTTCCTCTTTTATATGCATTTGCATTTTTCCCCTCCTCCCTCATTTTTCATATTGTTCTTGAATAAATATGGCATTTCCCCCCAAAAACAAGTTCTTTTTCAAGAAAAAACTAACTCTATCAAGTACCTCCTTTTGCAGACTGCAGCAGTTTTACTGAATGGTAAACATTCATTAGTATGCCCTGATATGCTGACGATCTTACTGACAATTCCCAGAGTGTTCCCTCTTTCATAAACAGATTGTTGATGGTTGATGCATAATCCATCTAAGTATTGGAACAAAAGGAAAAATATCACACAATGTATGCAGGGCAGTGCAGAAACTGAATGCCAAAAAATGCTACAGATAGCAGGAGACAATAAAATACATTATTTGACTATATACATTTCTTGTATTTACTAGCATTATTTATGAAGAGATGTAAACTGTTCTATTTTGTCACTGGATTTATTGTTCTCAGAACAGCTGCTTGTCAAATGTTTTTTAAAGAAGGTTTCATTCAATTTAATATAAAATTAAGCCACAGAAAACTACACTGCTGTGATATTGAGGATTTGACTCAATTGTTATGTTTGGGTTGCTCATGCGCCATGGAAAAATATTGAAAGAGTTTTCATTTTGTGACGCATTTGTCAGACTCAACAAACTTGAGTATCACTGAGTTGCCTGCCGCACTGCATCAACTGGTCATAATGTACCATGATGATCTTGTGTCCAAAATTCTGTAAGGGGTCAAAGCAACAACACGCTGTGAAATGCCCTTATGAGACAATGTTTTATAGGCCCCAAGTGCAATTTGTGGACAAACTCTTCAGAGCAACATGCATCTCTTACTATGACTAGACACAGCTCCAAGCTCAATGGTGCCCCATCTCAGTTGGGACCTCTAGATACTTCTGTAATACAGATAGCAATTATAAAACAGAGCTCGTCAAATTATTCACTGTGAATAACTTCTGACTAGTTTTAGCAATTTTCTGTGAAGAAACTATTAACACATGAATGTTTGCAATACATGAATTGTTTGATAAATGGCCAAATAATATTCTATGAATAAGTCACTAGATAATTTCCCCATCAATCACCAAATCATTTACTCACAAATAGCTTTTTGCCATTAACCAATCCTACTCACATAGTGTCCCCACAAAAGAACAAACAACCCTCCCAAAAACAAACAAAAACATGACTGCAAGAATGTAGAAACGGTGAAGAAACTGGGACAATCCTGCAAATCTTGCAACCAGTGCCAACCCAAAGTGGTAGGTATAGCACTGGAGTGGGAGTCACAAAACTTGAGGGTTTAGTCTCAACTGAGCCAGTAGATTACTCCGAGGCCTTGGGCAACTCATTCTATCTACCCATATGTAAACACAGTATACCACCATGTATTTCACAAGTGAAAATGTGAGGCTTAACTACTAGTAAAATGCATGAGATTCTTAAAGTCATTTCTGTATTCTTTTCCTTTATTACAGAGGACTTCTTTTGAAAACATATCTTAATGTTCAGCAGATCCTGCTGTCTATTATTCTCCACCTGAAACTGTAAACCTCAGTTGTGACACCACAATTAATTGTTGTGGCACTAATTACACATAGTGGAGGGGATTAGGAGGTCACTAACACAGGACTATGACTTCAGCTAAGGGATAAACAGAGCAGATGATACAGGGTATAAGACAAGCAGTATTGCTCCAATTTCAGCAGAATATTTTAAAAACTTTTTCATCAGGCATTAGTCACTTCTTTATGGTTTCCACTTAAATAATGAGATTAAAAAAAGAACTGTGGGAGGATTTGACTCAGGGAGTTTAATTCAGGGAAAAGCTTTCATCTATAGGCAAACAGCCTGAACTTGACCAAAGTTAGGAAAGGCTGAAGTTTGTCACATCTGACTAATCAGCTATGCTGAGATGCTAACAACTTGTGGTCATCACTAACCTATACCTGGTTAGAACTAAGGACCTAAAAGTGGAAAAAAGATACATCCCTTTTCCAATCTTGGGAAATCCACAAGACTAATTCTGTAATTACTGCTAAGGATTGCCAGTGGCACCTTTATGAAGTGCAATTTAGTTTCTTATTCATGAACAAGAAAATCCTTAAAGTGTTTTAAATAGGGGGAATACATTTAACTCTACCTCCCTCAGCTCTGAGCTTCTTGACTCTTCAGGAATATGTATGCCATTTCTATAAATTGACATGTGCATAATATATAGACACACATATTCAGGGTATAGAAGGATTATTACCATCTAGTTCTCCAGACTGTCTCTATGAGTTTCATGATGAATTGATGTTACAAATTTTCATTGCATTTTAATGGTTGATTTACTGATGTTTGTAAAACCAAAGGTCAGTTCAATAACTGACAATAGGTGTGACAGTGCTGATGGTGAATGAACAAAGATTTAAAGAAAAGTGAAAACATGGCTGATAAGGTCATAAAGTTGAACACTTGAATACGTTTAATTGACCTATTTTCTTCCAAAGGCCATAAATTTTGTCACACTTCGTACATGCCATACCAGTGTTCTTACATTTACAGAGAGAGCCTTAACATATAAGCCAAAAAAGTAGCTTTAAGTAGAAAGGAAGACTAAAACAAAAAAGCCTCTCTCTAAAGCAGTAGTTAAAAGCAGCACACAATGTAGATCATTAGCAGAAGTTCAAGTAACATCAGCTTTCTTAATAAAAAGTTGCAATTAATGAGAGAGAGAAAATGTCAGGAGGAAGACTAATTTCTTTTCCCCTTAAACATTTTCCATGTTATACTTTTCCAAGTGTAATCACATATTTAGGTTGTAACCTGTTTGGAGCATGGCTTGTCTCTTATTCTAGGTCTTCAGTACCTAGCACAATGGGACACTGATCCCAGTTGGTGCCCCGAGGCACTACTATAATTTGTATTATCAACTGTTCAAAACTTATGAATCCGGCACCAAAAAAATCATGAGATGAAAAAAACATTTCAGGTTCTTGGGTTGTTTGAGCCTTTAAGGTACACTGGGGTCAAATTTTCAAACTATTCTCTGGCTACTGTGAGTGCTAGAAAGTTGCTTTTCTTTTTTTTTCTAAGTGAAAGCAGCAGCGGAGGTGCTGGGCAGCTGCTCCCCAGAGTCTCTCATCAGTTGTCAGGGCTGTGAGCATGGGCTACAGCAGCTGGGTGGGAAGCTTCCATGGCCCTCCAAAGCTTTGCTGAAACTTACATTTCCCCTTGGGAGGGAGGGGGAAGGGGTGGAGAAGGAGAGGGAGCTGCTGTTCATGCCTGGTGCCAGGGTCACTGCCTTTGGCAGCCCCAGAGATTTTGCTGCTGAGGTGAAGCGGCTGCTTTCTGGAAGTTTTCCTACTCAGGGAGGCAGAGGCAACGTGTGTGTGTGTGTTACATGCCCCTCCAGATTTCTGCAAGGGTTTATATGCCCTGCCCTGAACCCCACTGCATACCATCAGAACCTTTAAACTGTGCCCCTTCACCCCCACCAACAGTTATGTGTTGTCTGGCCAGGGAGGGAGGTTGCAGAACACTGTTCCAGCCCTAGTGTTTGAGAAAGCCTTGGGTCTCCACAGAACAGGCACAGGCAACTTTAGGGGGTTGGAGGAAGATTGTTTCTTCAAATGTGCTCTGCAGCAGGAAGGAGCTGATCTTCCTGCCTGTCTGCAGCTGAAGAGGCCGATAAAAACTGGAGGTTTAATCAGGAATGGAGCCACACCTTCCCTGCCACTGACAGACAAATGTGGTCCATCTCCAAGACTACATGGAGCAAAACCCCCAGTGTCACGGACCAGTGCACCTCATTCCAAATAAGAAAAAGCATCCATCCACACAGCTGAGTGACTTCACTATGCTTAAAATATCCAGCAGTTTTATTAAAATGACCAGGATCAAGGATTTTGTGCTGACATAATGACATACCACAAAGGTGAACTTGATTGAAATTAAGGGCTTCAAAGGAAAAACAACAGAAGTGCAAATCCCCTATTGGAAATTATGGATTGGTGGAGGTTCACAAGGATCCGCAGTGCACACAAGTCTTTTGATAGATATTTATAAAGGGACCTCAGTCAGGGGCGGCTCTACCAATTTTGCCGACCCAAGCAGTCGCTGCTGAATTGCTGCCGCCGAATTGCCACTGTGGGACACAGACTGCCGCCCCATTCTAACTGCCGCCCCAAGCACCTGCTTGGAAAGCTGGTGCCTGGAGCTGGCCCTGACCTCAGCTTATGAAACATGACAACACTGTAAATGGCAGAGACCTGCATTGTAAAGGTGCTTGCCTTGAAACCAGCCTGCTGACTTTGTCCTGGGTAAACAGCAAGAGACATAATAGACAAGTTATCCTATAGTTGCACCAGCTCTTTTTCATGTGATCTAAATTCTAGCATAGGCAGAGAATTAGTGTGATTCTTTCAGAATGACAGAAGAATGCCATTAGAATAGCCTGATTGGTTGCCCGATTATAGCTTCTAAGCAGCTAAATCTATGTATTGTTCATCTGTGTGGGAAGATCAGGCTATGATATAGCAGATCTGAATGATGAAGAAATATTGGAGAACACATTGACTCAGCTAGCAACTCCAATGGGAAGCTATTATTATAAACATGGATCTTTCCCTCTTGAAGTACTGGAGAGTTCTGATGATGCGATAAGTTGGGCAGTAGGCCTAGAGATGACCTTCACTCACAGCTTCAGACAGACTCTCTGGATTTTCATGTAATAAGAAGGGATTAATCACTGAAGCAATCCACTTGTTGAAAAGGAAGTGGGACACATGTTTAGGCTCCATTCTGATTATTCCAAAGAACATCAGGCTGCATCTTTCTGCTGTGTTGTTCCCCAGCCTTTTGGAGTTCTAGGAGTTTTATAGAAAGACAGTTGAGCTCTACTCCAGACAATATACCTGATCTTTCCTCAGAGCTGGGAGCTGAACTACATGAGCTTGAGGTCCCTTCAAGCCCCATATTTCAATGCTTCTATGAATATTGATTTGATATCCTTGAAGAGAGCCAATGACCTGGTACACCTTGCCTGTTTACATAGATCTGTCTCTCTTAATGGCTTATATTGATCCCTGAAGCTATTTGGCACCTGGGGAAGAATTAGGATAAAACACTCAAGTTTGAGTAGATTTATGCTCATTAAAGACTTGCTTCCTTGACCATGCACCACTTTGTGAGAGACTCTCCACCAAATGTACTTGACATTCTCAGGGTTGATAAAAGCCTGGCCCAAACACCTGTGCATCCCGTGAAAAGGAAACAACTTTCTGCAAATTTAAATTGAATTGTCGGAGAAGTAACTTGAGGCCAAATCCTGCAAGCCCTTTGCTTATGAAACTCTCATGGGCCTTTAGAGCTCTAATCACCAACAGCAGACCCCTTTCTTTTTCCAAAAAGATAGCTCCTGCAGACGATACGACTGAAAGTAGAAGAGGGATATAGTTTCAAACATATAACCTCTCCTCCTCCCCCCAGAAGTATTCTGCAATAACGTCCCTAAGTGCTACATCTTACACTAGTGTTAGTATGGTAGGTTTTAGATTGCCATAATATTTTTAAAAAATAAATAAATCATGTACTGAATTATTACAAATGACCTCACAAAATAGTATCTATCAGGATATCAACATGGTTTCAGCTGTTCTCAATATTATAGGTAAAGGCTAAAATCATCTTAAAAAGCCATAAGCCTCTCTAGCCTTATTAAAGCCATGGGCAAAAATTTCATTGACAAGAATGAAAGCAGGCGCAGGCCTAATACAGAAAATAAGAAATTACACATAAGTTTCAAATGAAGCCAAAAAGAAGCTGTTTTTTCATGTAGCTTTGTATTTGTGGGGGCTCAGGGGAAAGGCACTTAAGTGGTTATTCTTTCCCCACCAACCTCAGCTGGAAGCACCTCTTGAGATATTAGACATGGGTCTCATGTAGAAGCTTAGGAAACAGTTTTGGGTTTTTTTACTCCCATTTGGGTTATAACACACTTCTTTCTTTCTCTTTCTAATAAAATCTGATATGCCTATTTTCTGTAGCAAAGCTACCATTCATAACTATCAACCTAGTTATTTTTTCTTACTCTACCTGATGTAAAACTTAAAACTATAAAATGTAATAAAATTTTAACTGGGACCCTATGTAAGGTAAGAAGGATACATTATAAGAGCAATATAACTTGTGGAAGGTGTATTTTTTCTAATGGAAAGACAGAACTAGAATTATTAAACAAATCTGGCATTTCCTTACTCTCATCTCCACTAGACCACACTTTAGGGGACTAATTCACTGTCTACTATAAGTGTACTTCAGGAAAACATTATTGCTTGTTAAACTATTCTCTGTAATTCATTGTTCCATGTACCTCTACACTCCTTTAATTATATTAACTTGTTTCTGTCTTTTTTACAGATATTCCCATATTCATTCTGACTAGATATTTTTTAAAAGCCAGCTGTGTATTGCTTGCACCACTCTTTACATTCACCACTTAATCAAATTGGCTGGTTTTACACTTTTGACTTAATTAAGTTTGGGTTTCTGTTGCATTGTTGCTAACAGTTCCCTACATATTTCAAAGTTTCTCAATTAAAGGTTTCATAATTAATATGTACCAGGTTACATAATTCATATATAATTATGCAGTTACATACAATACTCCTTAGGGCATTTCAATATTTCCTCAACATTAACTGACTGACAATCAAAAACTTGTGTATTTCCTTTTTTATTTATTCTTAGATGCATACTTCAAATAAAATTATGATCACTAGATCCTACACACTCATTCTTTATTAATTATACTTGCCTCATTCACAGGATTAGTTCCTGAATAGTCTCTGACCATATAGATTATTCTACAAATAGTGTTGGAGAGCAATCCTGTACTATCTGCAGAAACTTTTTTAATTATGTAGTTATCACAATCAAAATCTCAGTAATTAAAATCCTCCATGATCAAACTTCTGGCCTTCAAACAAACCTTTTCTTATCAGCCGCAAAAGAGTTCCTGATCTGCTTTTCCTAACTGCCCTGGAGGGCTATAACAACCTGACCAGCTTTGTTGTCCTTATCTACTAGCTTTCTGATGTAACAGCCAAAATATTTACCTCACTTCTCTCTGAAGGCTCAATATCATCCCACACCAAAGAATCAAGACATTCCCTAGCCTTTCTTCCGCTCATCTTACAGCAAATTGTGTGTTCTTGAGTTTTATACCTTCTCTAATTTTTCTCTTCAATATTGTTTGTTTTAATCGAATAATATTCCTACCATTCTCTGAAAAGCTTTACCTCCAGTTCAACAGACTTATTATGTATGCTTCTACCATTTTACTCAATATGGTTTTGAAGTCCGTTTTCTTTTTATCCCTCCCTTGCTTTGCCTTCTCACTAACTCCTACACTATTAGCCAGACATACATTTTTGGGGTCTACAAAATGTACTTCATCTTATTTTTCTTTTGCCTCATCCCTAATCTAAGAATGCATGCAATATAATTTTTCAAGTCAGCTGTCTGCTTTCCCTCACACATCTGGAATTACTCACAAGCACCAAGTGCCCTCATATTCAGAGTTATATAGCAATTCTGTCAACACCACTGTCCCACATGTATATGTAGCCATACAGAGAACTAATAGAGTTGTGTGGCATTCATTACCTTCAATACACTGGGCATGCCTATATTACTGTTAGCTCCAAATCTGAGTGGTTCCTCTTCATGCGGTCTGTCCAGAGACAGCTTAAGATCAGGACCGCTAATAAGGAGATATTGATTGGTGGGGTGAGAAGAAAGGCCTGAAGAATTGTGCTTGCTCACTGGCAGTTTTATTGATTGATTTGGTATGCCCCAGACAGACTAGAAGGCTGGAGAACATATGTGCCATTTAAAAAAACAAACAAACAAACCAGGTTTCAGGGATTAAAAATAGACATGGACTCTATAGACAGACAGCCATGTGGATTCATGTCTTCTTGGCCTCTAGGCTTGATCAATGAAATATGCTTTATTTGGGATTTTGAAAAAAAAACAAACAGTTTATAAGTAGCAATTACACTACTGCAGAACAACACTGCTATACAGCTTCACCTCCTATAGGCCTTCCCATATATTAGTCATTGGCACCAACTTCCTGGAGTGAAGTTTCCATGTTATCTAACAAAGCAAATTAAACATTTTACTATTAGTATTAAAACCCTCAAATGTCAATGGGCATATCTATCCAAAGGACTGTCTGCTGTTCTATTTCACTTCTCAGTGAATGAGGTCTGAATTACTGGCCATCTCATAAAATAATCTCAAGACTATGGGATGCAGGAAATTCTCCACTGAAAAACACATCTGAGGCAGCAGACAAAAGTCATGACATTTTTATTGCTCTTTTAGCTTATATGCTGGGAAGGTGCAATCTTCTAATATAGGGAGTGATCTGGGGTTTGGTGCTTCATGTACATCCCTTGTTAATCACTACTGACCCACATTGCCTTTTAATGTATCATATTTATTTATATTTATGTACTGTCTTGTCAGGTACCCAGAGCCTGTTGGGGGCTCATGATGAAATCTGTCCCTATCTCCCATACTACAGCTTTTCACAAATAGCTACTCGTTTAAAAAAAACTCAAAACACTACAGAATAGTTGGCACCAGTTGGTCAGTTACTGAATCATCCTTAAGATCCTGATTATGAATTAATCACTTCTAGCAACATCTGGTAAACAAATTCTTCTTGAATATTTTTAATGTATTTGAAGACCCTGTGCTCTTGGTTCCCTCTGTTACAACATACTGCCACAATATACTTCATTTGCAAGGGGACTAAGAAGTTTCTGATATATTCTAAGCATGTTTGAAAGTAACTCTGCATTTTCCCAGAAACATTTGGGTAACATTTAATTTGGATTTTTTAGAAAACTGGTTACTAGTTGAAAAAACCCAAAGCTCAGATCCTAAAATTGAATATCCACACCATGTTTGTTTTTTTACACACACACACTAACATTGGAGAAAGAAACATGCACAAACGAAAATACCAAGACATTTATTGATTATAAAAATATAAGCTATTTCAGGAAAATTAAGAAGACCATAGAGTCCAATGATCTTTCTTTTTTCAGTGGATATTAACTCCACTCACCTGCTTTTTCACCAGTACACTTAACACCCTCTCTTTACAGACACAACTAGAAGTCCCTTGAATTAACATATCCTTTTTTATTGCAGTTGCATTCACTGGTAGCTTACACCATATGTTTATTATCTTTCAGATGAAGTAGTTCCCTAATGAAGCCTAGCTTCCTATTTTTGGATTATGTCCCCTGATTTCTTAATGCTTCACCAAGGCTGATAATTTCTCTTTGGATCTTCAGCATTTTTTTATTTTTGGCCAAGTATGAGTTAGATACATTTATGTAGGGCTTACTTAGGGTTTCTAATGGTGGAACCATTCTGAGGGAGTAGGGCAAAAGGAGGTGATGCACTGTCCTAGTGTCGGTGACTGAAGATCATGTCTGTGGAAGCCAGCATGTCTGTGGAAGCCAGCATGACACCTGGAGGTGAAGTAAGGGTAACAAGCTTAAGGTTTAGCATTCAGCTGGCACTGCGCAACCAGGCATTGTCCACTGAGCAGGTGGAGAAGTCCCCGGCCATGCCACCTATCTCTCTTGGCTGTTCAGACAATGCTAGTACCACCCATTTCCCCTGTGTTATTAGGGAGCAGACAGCCTCAGGTTAGATGAATTTCTACTGGAGCACTGAGGGTGGAGGGGAGCTTGCATGTACACAGGCAGCTATAATTTGGCTCAACCTTTTCATATTACTCCCATCCCTGAACCATCTAGTCTCATCCTAGTTACCATATGCTGTAAACATTCATAGAATCCCCAATTTTTGGCCCAGATCCCTAAAAAATCCCCTTAAGGATTGTACTCACAACCCTGGGTTTAGCAGGCCAATGCTTAAACCACTGAGCTATCCCTCCTCCTAGCAAAAAATTGGGGATTGGTCCTGTTTTGAGCATTGGGCTGGACTAGATGACCTCCTGAGGTCCCTTCCAACCCTGAAATTCTATGAACATTGCAAAGCAATAATATCCTCTCTTTCCTAGGATGGTGGCTAGCATGGCAGATAGTATTCTAGGTGCATTCCAACAATTGTCTTGTTATTTTTTTGTAGTTTCTCTTTTCCTGCGTTAACACGCAAGTTCCTTTGAGATTTTAAAAATTGTATTTTTTTTGTTTTTGACTTAGAAATACTGAACACTCCATAACCTAAGCCAATGATCACATTTGAAGACCTATGTTGTTTTCCATTATGCATTGCTGATGTAAAAATCCATTAAAATAAATAGCTAAAATACAGTATGGTTTTTAATACCAAAATGAGATTTTATTGCACCAAATTGTTGGAACAGGTTATATCCATCTTTTGGGAACAATCTAATTAGGAACAATGAGAGTGGCTAGAAGCATACCTAGAAGCTGTTTTTACTCCTGTCAATACTTAAGAAAACAAGGGTGTCAAATACTTAATATAGGTGGCTTTGACAGATTTAAAGCTTCTCCTTTTTTCCCCCAGTAGCAAAGCTCTTTTGCTAATTAGGTAGGTAGAAGACAGAAAAATCAGTAGAAAAATTCTCCTCTATGAAACTTCCACATGTTGCGAAGTTCTCTTACAAACAATGTGGTGAGTTTCAGTTTTGCCAGCCCCTCACTGAGGTCCTGATCATGCATCTTTTGAAACTAGTGGCCAAGTTTTCCATTGATTCCAATGAAAGCTGGATAAGATCCCTACCCTGAATCCCTTACTAGCACAAGGGTGCCATTGAATTCAATGTGCCTGCTGGTGTGGATGAGGACTACTGATAGGAGTACAGCTTGTGGTTAGAAGACACTAACTGTCCTCAAAAGCCACATCGCTAAAATGAGCTGGGCCAATACTGCAAAATTTTCCACACAATTATTCAGTTTACTTGGACTGTGTTTACAATTCTTGTGTTAATTTTTAATAAATATTGTAGTAAACAAGTTTACTGTGAAACAAACAAGTGTTAAGTGAATATTGGACAGTATTCTTAGAAAACAAAATGTTGAACTCATAACATTGAGCATTTGTATGAGAAATCTGATTTCTAAGGGTTATGTTAATCTAGCCAGGGAACAGAAGTATACCCCTTGAACTGTGTGTCCAATCAAAAGTAGCCACCATAACTCCAGTTTGATGTAGCAAATACTTGCCACAAACAAGCTATGATTTAGTGACAAAATACACTTTGGGAATGACTTTGAGCACATATATTAAAGACAGAGATTAAAGTAATCCAATATGGTTCAGTACGACTGTACCGACGGTGGCTGGGAGCCCCGGGGGTCCAGCAGGGATTTAAAGGGCCCAGGGCTCCCGGCCACTGCTACTGTGCCAGCAGCCGGAGCCCCAGGCCCTTTAAATTGCTGCTGGAGCTCTAGGGAAGCAGTGGTGGCCAGGAGCCCTGGCGGCAATTTAAAAGGCCCAGGGCTCTGGCCCTTTAAATCACTCCCGGAGCCCTGGGGTAGTGCTAGCGGTGGCCGGGAGACCCCAGGCCCCTTTAATCGCCGCTGGGCCGCACTGACGGGCCATCTGGGGGGAGTCTGGCCCCAGCCCTGTCCCTTTGGCTTGAGGCCACGCACCTTTCAATTGAGCCTCCCACCCCACCCCTTGCTCAGGACCCCGGCCGCCCTGTGTACCGGTAAGTTCCTTAAGTTACTTTCACCCCTGATTAAAAATAAAAGATGCACTTTCCTTTTATGGGCAGTTCAGGAATAGAAAATCAGATACATTCAAATAAATTAGATGGGAGTTATTCTCCCTCATTTTCACTTAAGAATTAACCCTTAAAAAAGGCTTTGAAATTTTTGAATAGGATTACATTTCCACTGGAGCACTGAGGGTGGAGGGAAGGTTGCATGTACATGGGCCACTAAAATTTGGCACAACTTTTTCACATTACTCACTTCCCCGCACTATCTAGCCTCATCCTAGTTACCATATGCTGTAAACATTGCAAAGCAGTAATATCCTCTTTCATAGGATGGTGGCTAACATGGCAGATAGTATTCTAGGTGCATTCCAATAACTGTCTTGTCAATTTTTTTTGGTAGTTTCTCTTTCCCGGTGTTAACACTCCCAAGTTCCTTTGGGTTTTTAACAATTATATTCCTTTTTTGTCGTTTTGGACTTAGAAGTACTGAACATTCTGTAATCTAAGCCAATCACCACATTTGAAGTGCACAGTTCTGGATACTAGGGGCTAAAACCCCCTCAGGTAAATTCCATTGGAAAATAACTGACTTATACAAGAGTTGAACATGGACAAAGAATCAATCCGAAGTGCACTGCACAACTGAATGTATTAGCTAAAATACAGTAGAAGGTCTTAAAAAGTAAAGATTTCCCAAGAGTTACTACAGATATATCCTAATCCAACTACAAAAGGGGCAAAACCTGCAATAACCTCACATACTGCTACTGTGCAGTTAATATTAGTAAATGCTTTTCATCCCTGATACAAATTCCATTCATTTTACTGGAGCTCCATGAATTTGGCCCTATATGACCTAATACCTTTCTCTGTAAAGAGCCACTGTCAGAAACAGGATACCACATTGACTACAGGTACCATTTTTGGAACCTATAAGCCAACTGTAATGTTTGTATGCATTTATTTTGTGGGCTGGAGCAGTGGAAGGGATAAAGAGAGGAAAGCGGATAAATTCTTACACATGGAGGGAGAAGTTATGTATTTTTTAATATTCGTGCAAAATAGTCAAAATAATTTAAAAATCTGTTTATGGTGATATTTTACACTCATAGTATCTGAGCAAAAATTGGATAGACACCTCAAATGGAGATGTTCTTCATGCTGATTTATTCTTGTGTCCATCCAAAAATTACTTGCTTGTTGTTTATATCACAAACTGTTTTCCCAAATGAAGAATTGCAAATGAAATGTCAGTATCTGAAAACAAAACAAGGAGGGTCTGAACCAAAACCACAAATCCAGCCACCTGCCTCCAAATTTGGATTGAAGTTTGGACTGTGGGTCCATCTCTACAAGTAGGAAGTAGGAGCAAGATTGATGTTGGTCTTTAAAATGTGTAACTATTTTATTCACAGAAGATTGTGAATGTAATGATATATTACTGTTAACCACTTCTAATTCTTACTGTACCCAAAAGAAGGAAATACCAAAAACTTACACTTCTCTGACCTCCAGAACCAGGAAGCTAAGCATTCAGAAATTGCCAGATATATAGATCCTCAGAGTCATTAAATGATAGATGGGAGTAGACAACTGGGTATAGCCAGTATGGTCCCTAAATTGACCAGTTACTTTCCGAGTTAGTATAGTATTGGGACCAGTTTTGCAACCCTAACTCAATCCTTATTTTTCTTTCTAAGCAAGGATTAGGCCCATGGTATATGAAGTGGAAAAAAATAAAAGTGTGTCACTTAGTGAAAATGGAAAATACCCTGAGTACCCAGGCCAATGAGCAGGACTGTTTTAATACAATGTCTCCAAAAGCATAATTAAAGAAAATAAAATCAACTCTTCTAAAACAAGGTGGAAATGTTCGAGAACTAGATCCAAGTAGAAAACCTCAGGCTACTTGGGCTCCCAGATGATCTTTGTAAGTAAGAGCTGGTTAATTTTCTTGAAAATTGGATTGCAAAAGCTTAACAGCATGCAGTTGAAGATGACCCACTTTGCACTGAAAAGGCATACAAAATCCCCTTTAAGAGTAGAAATATAAAATCTTGAGTAGGAAGACATTATACTTATGCTCTCAGATCTGAAATAGGATGGGATTCTCAAGGCAGTACATGAAAAAAAGCAAACTTATTTTTACAATACATTCACGTAAATTAGCATTTTTGAGGACGATGATGAATGTGGTAATTTTGGCTCCCACAAACACTGACCTATATGTTTTTTCCCATAATAGTATATGCCATATGTAGATATCCATATGTAGATATAGGAGAAGGCAGTGAGCAGTGCATCTGTACTGTGCTCCCTCCTCCCATGAAAGCCCTCCTACATAATAACCACATGGCCAGAGCTCTGCAGCTTTGGGAAGCACTGTGGTCTAGTAGATTTACCATGAGCCTGGGAGTTTGGACACCAGGGTTTTAATTTTGGTTCTGAAGTGAATGTGCTTTGTGGCCTTGGAACGTCACTTACAGCCACTTTCATAAGTGACCACTGATTTTGGCCTTCATTGGTGAATAGCCTATTTGATACCATCTGGGTTTGATTTTCAAAAGTGATTTTGATTTTCAATACCTGCAGCTGCTATGGTCTTCAGCATGAGTTGCAGATGTTCAGCACCACTATATAACAGATGAAAGGCATCAAGCTGGCCACACAAAAACCAGAATCCATGACCACTTTTAGCCTTAATCTCTGTATATGTTTAATTATGTAATGAAATTAATGCTCACTCAGTCTTACATTTCCTGTTGTGAGGTTAGTCAAACATTTGTAGAATACAGTTTCAAACCAAAGATCTATGTAAATATTAGGAGAGCAAATCAGGAACTGCAACCTTACTTTTGAAAGATGAAACAACTTGGTAAGAGTGATTATGACATGAAATGGCAGAGGCTTGTAATACAGTATTGGCTACATCTAGAAATCTAATGTTCTGTATTGTAGTGATGTGCCTATTCCCTCTTTGGATTGATAGCTGGATTTCAGACAGCTTTTATTTTTGACGTACTTTAGCCCTGAAATCATTAACAGTAACTACTATGCAACCTCTCATTTCTACTGGATTAATCTCAGCAGTTTAAGAGCTTTCTTCATTATTTTCTCGGCTCCAATTTTCTTCTCTCTCTGAAAGTCTCCATGGCTTAATTAAGACCATCTCAGGCTTGCAAGCTTTAAACAAGACACAAAAATACCGACTACCCTGTCAGGAAACTTTTCCCAGATTTGTACTAAGGCTGGGTGAACCGACCCAAACCTTTACCTGTCCCTTAAGCCAGAACACCAAACCTTCGGAGATTCACCAACCACTGGTTTGCACACTCTTCTACATCAGATTTAAGACTAAAGCAAATTAATAGAGGGCACTGATAATTCACTTGCAATAGTTTCTTATTTTAAAATTATATAGAACTCTTCACTACTAGTAATGTCCCCTCAGAAATAAATGGCTTTTTGTGGTAATTTAGTTCCTTGGCCATTTTGGAAACATTTTTTGAGATAGAACAGCCCATGAAATTAATACGATTGAAATTAATTTTATTTTATGAACCTTCTTTCCAAACCATGACTTCTCGTTACATGTAACATCACCAATGACATCAGCACATTCTGGGAATAGTATTTGCAGTGCCAACAGAAGCAACAAGCCTACTTGTGGATTATTGGCCCAATTCTGAGGAGTACTGAGCACCCATTGTATGTATGAAGGTCAATGGAATTTGGAGTTCAGCACCTCTGAAAAGAACAGCCTGGTTTGATATTACTATTTTATGTTCTGACATTAACTTTCTCACCTGAATTTTTGGGTGAACAATTTCTGGTGGCTCTCTTTTAAAAGGTAACAACTAGAAATTGTAATTCTGTAGGGCTTTTCTCATATTTATTTTATTAAAATCATAACAAAAATACTTACCACTTAGATAAATGCTCAAGGAAGTGTGATTATAAAACATTGCATCTTCCATTACTTGTCAGAATGGAATAGCTATGTCCAAACGCCATCAAAAATTGCCCCCCCCCCCCGGTTTTCAAACCTCTCCAGGAATTTGTCCCATTCTACCTCTCCAAGTCGAAAGCATGTCCACATCTGCTCATTCACTGCAATCCCTATATCTCTGACTTACTTGAGGTCATTCTTTCACTTGTACTAAGCTACTCATATTACTAAACCGTTAATTTCCTCCTCCAAAGAACTACTGAGATTGTTGATTTAAATCATACTAAAAAAACATTTTTTCTTGGCTTTAAGATTTACAATTGACTCACAGCTGAAGCATTCCATGAAAAGACCCTGTATAAAAATATGTTGCAGTTTATCGTCTTCCATTTATGCCTTAATTTGAAGTAAACACTGTGCTGACATTCTATATATTACAAAGGGGGGAAAACACCAGCAAACTGCTTTATTCTTGCGTACATAATAAGAATTCGATTCTTAAAGGAAGTTTTATGACATTCTCAGAGATTCTTTTATTTGAATGCTTTAAAAATCATCCTGAGATGGTTAGTGTGGAGAAAATTAGGCTCTGTTCAACAATAATAAGCAGAATGTACCATCTAAGGAACAAAAGATCATAACCCTTATGATAACCATTTGATTTCATAGGTTGCCAAATCAAGTGCGTTTTAAACTAGTCTCTTGTGAATGTACATAAACAAAATTTTATATTTCAGTATATAATTTTTCATTGATTTGCCTGGAGCAAAAGAAAATGCTCAGCTAAAAGGATGATGGAAAAGTTATTTAAACTAGAAAGTATAACAAGTTACTCCCATTTTAAAAAATGACCTTAAGATATTATTGGAATTGCTGGGAACCAGCATTTTGTTTAACTGTCTCAGACTGAAGGAGCATGCTGATGTTAGGCTCCTTTTCCTATATTAAGGAGACAGTGCATCAGAAACATACTACATTGCTTCACTGTGGTGCTATCAACACCATGATCCTAGACTTGGAGTTATTTTTAGCTGCTCCTCTTCCTCTCCACTCATGCAAGATGCCAAATACCTGAATTTTCCCATATCCACAGAAGTATATGTAAAAAATCCAATTCATCCCCTGTCTGTATGGGAAAATCATTTGCCCACATCTTGCTTCTCCCTCCTTGACCACTGTAACCTTCTCTCAGATATCTCCATTTTCCATCTTGGTCCTCTCCAGTCCACCTAGAATGCATCAACTAATGCCATTTCCCTCCCTTGCTTTCCATATTGAGTTTAAAAAGTTATTCCTCAACTCTATACAATCCTGCTCTCATTTCCCAGAATGTTCTGCAAACAGCCCCAGCTTCACTGTTCCCCTTCTATCCCTTTTCTTCCATCTTAACATAGGCAGCTAGTGAAAATATTTAGGAGCTACAGAAAAGTGTGGCTAGAGTTCCAGAATGCACATCTAAACCAGGGATCAGCAACCTTTGGCACGCGGCCTGTCAGGGAAATCCGCTGGCGGGCCGGGCTGGTTTGTTTACCTGCAACATCCGCAGGTTCAGCTGATCGCAGCTCCCACTGGCCATGATTCGCCATTCTAGGCCAATGGGGGCTGCAGGAAGTGGCGGCCAGCACATCCCGTGACCCACACTGCTTCCCGCAGCCCCCATAGGCCTGGAGCGGTGAATTGCAGCCAGTGGGAGCCGCGATCAGTCAAACCTGAGGACACTGCAGGTAAACAAACTTACCCTGATGGGCTGCGTGCCAAAGGTTGCCGATCCCTGATCTAAACATATAGGCCCTTCTTTACAATACAACCCTCCTTCAATTTGCTATTTCCTGATTGCTTCCCTTGCCCAGTTGCTGACTGCCAGGGAGCTCCACGGAAGAATGCTGCAGACCTGCACAGCTTGAGGGGGTTTTTGCCTGTTCATATGATGAGTCATGTAGTTCTATTTACCTTGGGTTGGGAGAAACAAAACTGAGGTAGGAAACCAGACAGCTGCTAGACATGTGCTGCCAGTTCAGTGATCCCAGCACAGAACTACAGATGGGCTCCTCCCCAGTAATAGCACGGGAAGGCAGATTTAAAACAAAGCTGATAGCAGTTTTCCTTGCTTCTGTGGCATGTCATCAACCAAAGCAGTGGGTGCTACTATGTGGCACCGCTCAGGAATTCACAGTGTATCACCTCCCTTAACCCACCCCATCACTACTCCTCTGTTCCCAATCCATTTAATATTAGCTAACAATGAAGCATTTCAGATATTCTTTGCCTAAATGAAAACTGTTAAATAACAGCTCACAATTAAATGAAGCCCTGAAGTTCCACCCACTTCCCATCACCATGGCAAAGCACAAAATGCTAATTGTGCCTCATGAAATGTTCATATATAAGCTTTAGTTTAGTTTTATTATTTTCCCTCATGACTGCCATGAAAAATTTAAGCCATGTTATCTGTGAACAAGACTTTGGAATTCATGAAAACTTGTGAAAATTCAGCAAGTATCTCACAAGCAAATTTGGGAAAATACAGGATTTTTCTTCTTTTTAGACCATTTTATTATGGGAAGAAAGTGTATGGGTGTAAGAACATAGGTAATTTAGAGTCATGCATCCTGCACTATGTAGTAAAACTAGGAAGAGACTGTTAGAGCAGGATACATGTTTTTCATGGCCAAAAAACAAAGTTTCACAAGAAGCTAAGCATTCTTCCCCCTTTCAGTTTGTCTTCCAATTTATCCAACAGAATGGGACACATGACTTATGAGGAGAGGCTGAGGAAACTGGGCTTATTTAGTCTGCAGAAGAGAAGAGTGAGGGGGGATTTGATAGCCTTCAACTACCTGAAGGGGTGTTCCAAAGAGGATGGAGCTAGCCAGTTCAAAGTGGTGTCAGATGACAGAAGGAGGAGCGATGGTCTCAAGTTGAAGTGGGGGAGTTCTAGGTTGGATATTAGGAAAAACTATTTCATTAGGAGGGTGGTGAAACACTGGAATGGGTTACCTAGCAAGATGGTGGAATCTCCATCCTTAGAGGTTTTTAAGGCCTGGCTTGACAAAGCCCTGGCTGGGATGATTTAGTTGGGATTGATCCTGCTTTGAGCAGGTGGTTGGACTAGATGACCTTCTAAAGTCTCTTCCAATCCTAATCATCTGTGATTCTATGATTTTATGGATGATGCAATTTCACACAAGCAAAGACTCTTCCAGCAAGCGGAAAGTGAGGCAACAATTAGACCCAGAGGATACAAACAAAAGATCCTTTAAGTAAAACTTTATGTTATCTCCTTCAAGTCTTACTTTGCCCTCCCAAATCTTGGTGGGATAGTAGTGTGTGCTTCAGTGTCCTTGTGGCTAGTCTGCCAAGGAGAGAGGAGAAATTAATTTACTGTATGCATAAATTGTAATCACCATGAAAATTATGCCAGTCTGAAACATTTCAATTGCCTAAGAGCAATGCTCTATATAGACCACCTCTGAAGCTCAACTCTAACAAAGAAGGAAAGATTAGTGGATACCACATTCACATCTGGAACTTCTGCTCAAGTTATGCTTATATACAGCATTTATGGACTTCACATGTTTTTATCATTACAAGGTTGGTGGAAGATGCATCTGTTTCTGAATAGGAGATCTTTTTGGGTTCATGACAGGAAGCAGCAATGACACTGAAGACAGCCAATTACGTGGGATAGGTTTACAGCATAAGAAAGGAAGAAATTAATATAGTGAGCCTCATTTGACACTGCTTTGCATCTTATGTACTATCACTGTGCAAAGCGATCATAAATTGCTGCCAAATCAGAAAGGATTTACACCCACGTTGATTACGTGTAAATGATTCCACAAGATGCAAAGCAATTGGCAATCAGGTGTACTAGATCAAAGGTACAAACTGAAGAGAGGGGGAATTTGTGGAGGAGAAAAAAAAAGATTTGGTGTGTGTATTAAGGCTTTCCTTTAAATAAAATGAACTATTTATTACATGTTGTAAGCCAGAGTGCCTGACCCCGCAGGCACCACCAAAAAACAGCCAACTAATTTGCAGGCTATCTGAAGAATCTGGCAATTAGAAACTTCCTCTCTGACCACTCTGTTCCACTGGCATCTCTTAATTCTATCGTATCAACAATCAACACACAAACCCTTTTGTCATTTTTGCTTGTTCTAAATTAAATCAGTCTGAACATACAATAATTAATTCAGACTTTCCCTCAAGTAAAAACCAGAAGAGATATTAATATGAAGGCACACATAAAATTGCAACCCACAGCCTAATAATTACAGATAGAACTCACTATTTTGACTAATCAAGTGTAAATAGTCTAGTCTAGTATGACACAAGTCAATTAGTACTTCTTTAATAGACTAATCATTTTGCATTTAATTGTCATATCAATAATACTGACATACCCCCTACAGCAAAGGCAATAGTTATTACACCAACTAATTAAAAACTAAGTTAAAAGGTAACTTGCTGAGTGTTCTATTCATGAAATGCAAATTCCTGAAGGAGAAACAATAGTCAAAAATTAGTCTTGATGGTTCGTTTTTCATTTTCTTCTCTGACTGAACTGAAAGTGTTGTGTGGCTCTCTACACACTATGGGAAGTGACTTTCTATTGGCGTAATGAGCAGAACAGCAAAACAGATGGGTCTCCTCTGAAGTTACCCAAGACTCCCAGTGGACAGTATAAAATGCTGACAGATAACAAAAGAATTCCATTCTTGTCATTCAGTGAAGATTAAAATTTAAACATCATCTGAGCAAGCCAGGCATTTGAACCAATTTTCTTAACATAGTATTGTAAATTACAGAGAAATGATAGCAAAGGGCTTGAAATACAAATTAATTTTTTTGAGACACCAGATCTGTTAATGACCCAAGGAAACTATTTTCCTGCACACAGTAATGCAATTCTGAAATGTAGCTGGATTATATCTGACCTTGCTCCATATGAGCCTATAAAAGCATTTAGGAACATTTAAAACAATTTAAGAAATCATGTATAATAGTATTATGTGAACATTTCAAGTGTACTAGCAGAAGCTGTGGCAAACCAAGGAAAGTTACTTGGGGAGGGGGAAATCATACAACCACAGTTAAAAATGATACTATTGGTACAAGTTTTTCTTAGGGATTTATAAAAAAAGGAGGAAGGGAGGGGCTGGGCAGGGGAGTTGGGCCAAGATGTGTGAAAAAGCTGACAGTAACTTTGAGACTAGATTTGTAGCGTATGTCAGAACATAAACAGAAAAATGGAGAAAGAAATAAACCTTGGATGTCTGAATCCCTAGGAATTAGGATTGAAGACAACAAATTCAAGGGAAAGCGGGGGACGGGGGGGGGGGGGGGAAGGGGGCAGGACCAAGAGAGAAAGCATATTTCCAAAGGGAGGGAGAGTGAAACAACCAGTACATTTTAATGAATCAACGGAAAATTAAGAAAAGCAGAAGATAAATAAGAGCAACAAACATTATGTCAAGAGGAAAAAGGCCACAGGATAATTCTGAAGATGGATGAACGATACTTTGGGGAGTACAGTACTTTGTGGAGATTAAAGGATGTTTTGAAGTGTTTGAACTAACAGACCTGCATTTCAAGCTGAAGAACATCGCAGATAAGAACATGAAAACAGCCGTTTTTCTCTGACTGCAACTGCTAGCCCAAAAGATATACAATATTTGATGGGTATAGTATATTTTTATAAAATAACCAAGATTTGTACATGATTGTATATATGTATAGGTGTTTGTTCACCTATACATATCAAGTTGCAGTTCTGGACATATCTGGATTTTAAACAAACAGTTGTATGAAAGGTTGTCAAAATGCAAAATTCACCTTGGTCAAAAACAAATTGACCACCCCCCGCTCCCAAAATAAGCTGTGGAATATATTTTGCACTTTAAAAAAAGCAAAACACCAACAGCATAGGAGTATTTACCAGGACACACAAAGAACCATATGCATACTCTAAATACAATATTTGTTTTGTTATTCACATCATGATTGTATTACAGAGATATTACATATATGAATTAGAAGACTATTCAGTATTCATGTTAAAATATTAGAGGATATAAAATGGTTACTAACCTTTCCGTAACTGCTGTTCAAGATATGTTGCACATCTATTCCACTGTAGGTATTTGTGCACTCCAATGCACAATTGTCAGTTTTTACCCTTCGTAGTACCTGTTGGGATGACCCGAGTGCCCTCTGCTCTTTCACGCACACCACACAGACAGAAAAGGGCCGAGACACCGCAATCTTCCCTCAGTTCCTTCCTGCTGGAATGACTCCAATAGAGAGGGGAAGGCAGAACGGACATGTACAACACATCTTTAAGAACAACTTTTTTCTTCTTTGACAGACTGCACATGTAGGTAACTCACAAGAAGTTGTGTCTGGAACTGGGTTCGAAGTCTGTCTGAACAGGGATTGGAGAGCCACTCATCCAAGTTTAGCATCATCGCTAGACTGTTGAGTTTGCATACTGGGAGGCAAATGTGTGATGTGGGCACATGAACCAGAAATGCTGCAGAGGCTGCTCGGGCTCTAGTTGAATGATAAGATGCTATCCAGCAGCTTCATGTTAGACAACCGGTAACATGGGTGAACGCAACTGGATAGTCATGACAAAATCCGTTAAGTGAAAACCGGACTGCCCTTCATTCTATCTGCAAATGCAATAAACAATTGAGATGAAGACCTGAGAGTTTTAGTCCATTCCAGATAAAATGCTAACGCTCTTCTAATGTCTAGCATGTGCAGTGTCTCCCCCTTCCTTATTACTGTGAGGCTTTGGGGAAGAAGGCTGGTAAGAAAATTTCTTGGTCGATATTAAAAGTGGAGAACACTTTCATAATATAAACTTGGATGGGGACAATGATAGACTATCTGTATAAAAAATATGTAGATGATCAAATACTAAATCCTTCAACTCCCCTACTCTCCCTGCCAACAGAATGGCTTTTTAAAATGCTACCTTCATTGAAAGGTAGCAAAGACAGCAGGTCACTAGAGGCTGGAAGAGGAAACCTCAGCTTTGCTCAGACTAGATTCAGGCTCCATGGTGGGATAGGGCTCTGAATGTGTTGAAATAGTCTGTCCAAACACTTTAAAAATCTTATGGCCACTGGGTTGGGAAAAAAGGGAGCAGTTATTCACAGGAGGGTGAAATGTTGACATAGCTGGCAGGTGTAGCCTGGTTAAGCTAAATCGTCAATCCTTGATGTTTCAGTTACAAAAGTACATGTTGAATAGAAACAAGAATAGGGGAGATTCTTTTCAGCCTCGACCAGAAGGAAAACCTCTTCAACTTACCATGGTAAGCTGTCCTCAATGATGGGTTTTTTACTATTCTGCAGTACCTCCTGCACCTCTCTGGAACAGGACTACTCCACTGATGTTAACAATGAAGTATCCAGGACATCACATGAAGGTCCTGAAGATTGGGATGGAAAAGGTGGCTGTGATTCTGTGAAACTAGGTCTGTGTGTAGAGAAAAGTAACAGTGGGAACTGATTGAGAGGTCCAAGAGCTGTGAAAACTGTGTTGATAGGGACATGCTAGGGCAACCAGTATAAGATGGGCCTTGTCCTGCTTGACCTTGCACAGAACTGAGCAGAAGAAGGATGGGAGCGGGTGGGGAAGAGGAAGTGTGCAGCAGACCCTCTGAATATGGCAATAGAAAAATCATCAATCACTGAACCCAGGCCGTGATTTGCTCTGGAGCAGAACTGGTGACATTTTGTTTGTCCTTTGTTGCAAACAGATCTACTTGGAGAGTCCTCTAGAGCTGGAAAATGGATCTTGCTATGTCTGGGTGAAGGAACCACTTGTGGTGATTGATAACCTGCTCAGGTGATCTGGCAGCATATTCTGAGCCCCTCGGAGGTAGGCCACTTTCAGAAGTATAGAGTTGCTGATGCAGAAGTCACAGGACAGGATTACTTCCCTACTGGGTACAGAGGACCAGGCTCCTCGCGGTTTGTTTACCTAGAACATTACACCCTGCTCCTGAAGTGAGGAAGGAACGCCATGCATGCTAAATGGCTAGACCGCAACTCCCTAATGGTTATGTGCAGACCGAAATTTTGTGGAGAGCAGAGACCCTGAGTCTGCAGGGATCCCAGGTGAGCCACAGGTCCAAGCCATCTGTGACTAGGGTATGCCTACACTACCCGCTGGATCGGCGGATAATGATCAATCCCCGATCTCTCTGCTGTCGACTCCTGTACTCCACTGCGGCAAGAGGTGGAAGCAGAATTGATGGGGGAGCAGCGGCAGTCGATCCTGCACCATGAGGACGTGAGGTAAGTCAACCTAAGATATGTCGATTTCAGCTACGCTATTCTCAGAGCTGAAGTTGCGTATGTTAGGTCGATCCCCCACCCCCAGTGTAGACCAGGCCTAAGGTATGAGATTGTTGAGGTAGGGTGAAAGGAACTCCCTTGCAGACATTGGTTGGGTCATCCACCAGGCTCAGGAGGATAAGATGTGACTTGGTATGCACACTAACATGTCTATGTGGTGCCCTCTTGGAGAATATACCATTGCCACTTTGTACTGAAGTAGTCGGAGAAGCAGTCTGACATACAGGACCAAACCAGTGAATGCTGACAGTTTCCCACAATGGTGAGAGGATAAGCCTTTAAGTCCAGAGTGAGGCTTTGCATTTTATGAAACATTGCCTGTGAAAGTAAGGCTCTGGCTGTTGTCAAGTCCAGGACCAATCCAATATATTCTATTTTCTGGTCTGGCAACAGGACTGACTTGTCTGAGTTGATCAGGAGGCCTAGCATGTCAAAGGTGGATTGTATTATGCGAATACTAGACACCACCTGGATCGACCAATTATCAGCCAGTTGTCCAGGTAAGGGACTACATGAACTCCTAACCTCCATAGGAATGCTGCCACTACCACCATACTCGGGTATCTGAGAGACCAAAAGGGGAGGACTGAACTGATAATGGGAGCTGCTGATAGTGAATCTCAGAAACTTTCTGTGGTTCTGATGAATTTCAGGCAATGGGTTTCAAACTATAGCATAGCCGTTTTAGATTAAATTTCATGAAAAACTTCCTAACCATAAGAATGGTAGGACAATGGAACAAACTGCCTTGGGAAGTCGTGGAAGATCCTTACTGGAGGTTTCAAAAATAAGCTGAATAGCATCAGTCTTAGGTGGTTTAGACACAACAAATCCTGCATCTTGTCAGGGGGTTAGACTAGATGACCCTTCTAACCTTATGATTCTATGAACTGTCACATGAAATTAGGTGTCCTTTAAGTTGAGAGAAGGATACCAGTCCCCTGGTCCCAGGGAAGGAATAATGGAAGCTAGAGTGACCATCCAGAATTTTGGGTTTTTTTTCAGGAGCTTGTTTAACTGCATTTGATCTAAAATAGGTCTGAGACCCCACTTTAACCTTCAGGACCTGGAAGTACTCGGAGTAAAACTTCTTGTCCCTGAACAAAGGAGGGACCTCCTCTATAGATCCTACAAGGAGAAGTGATGGTATCTCTTGCAGTAATACTGTCTTGTGAGATGAGTCCCTGAAGAGGGACAGGGAAGGGGGATGAGAGAGGGGTGGAAATAAAATGGAGTGTATATTCTACTTCCACAGTGCTTTGAACCCACTGATCTATTGTGATGTGACCCAGCATGACAGAAGTGGGACAGGCAGTTTGCAAAAATTGGAAAATAAAAAGATGGCACTCTTTGAACTGGTAAGCTGCTCCCAACCTGCCAATCAAAATGATGTCTTGTAAGATGCCACCTGCCTCAATGAACTGGCAGCTGCAGACACAGAGGCAGGGGTGCAGACAGAGGGAGGAGTGGTCACCATTTGTAACCTCTGCTCCTCCTTATTAGGTCCTGGGCTTGAGGAGCAAACCCTTGAAAATGCTGAGACTGATGAGGGTGGAACACCTTCCACTTCACTGCTAGGGCGTAAATGCCCAGGGATTTCTGGATTGCTCTAGAGTCTTCCAGACTATGCAGAACCTCATCCATCTTTTCTGAGAATAGTGATGGACCTTCAAAAGGTAAATCCTGAACTGGAAGCAGAACCTTGGGCACCAGTGCTGGGCAAGTCTCTGGAACAGTGCCACAAAGTGGCAGGGCTTTGTCCCCTGCCCCACCTTCTGGCCCCACTGCTTCCTCTCCTTCCCGTTATCCTATCAGTTGAGGTAAGGTCATCGTGAAAACATCCACCATTTTTGTCTATTGGAGGTGGCAATAAAGTCCACCTGCTTACCATCTTCTTTGATGCAGTCGAGCAATCATTTCCTTGATTTTCCTCATGGTCTCTTTCCTACCATTCTCTCCAGCCAGGTTGTTTTCACCAGATAACAATCATTCATCCTCTGCATGTTTCCAACAGCAAAGTTGCACTTCCTGGATTTTGTCAGCCACATCATGGACTTTGATTTCCACCATTATACTTTCATTTTAAAAAAATGTATTTTCATTTCAAAATCTGTCTTTGTGTAACTCCTCTTGGGTTGCAGAGACATTTCAAACACCTATAGGAGCTGAACCTCCCATCTCTTTATCACCTATATTTCTGCACCATACAGCATTGTGGGATGCATCACTGCTCTATCCAGTTAGGCTTTTAGTCTCAGTGGCATAGACTTGTCAGACACTACCCCTGAAATGTTAGTCCACGCTCTTCCAGCACTCTCCAATCTGGACTGTATCTCATGTTTAGGCTCGCCATTTAATCTGACCCAGCCACCAACGTACTCAAACTGGTCAGTCTGGTTTAATCTGACTGCACTAATCTCTATGTCCTATCTCCCTGTGGCACCTCTAATGACCCAGATGACCTCAGTCTTAGTCATGCTCATTTTCATCCCAAACCAGTTTAGCTGATCATTTCCTCTAAATCTTTGTTTGAGAGGGCCTTTATTGCTATGTTTTCTGCATATAGCACCTTATCACCTGTTTTCCATCAGGATCTTCCTGCTGACATAGTCCATCAATATGACCACCACCAGCGGACTTACAGTTATTAAATCCTCAGACACTTCATATTTCAACAGCACTGGTGTGAGCACATCCTTCTGTTCACTTTATTGTATGCCTTTTTTAGGTCTGTAAAAGCCAAGAAGCTATCCTGTTGGTACTCTAGCTGCTTCTCTATTCCTTGACAAATTACAAACATGGCATCTGACATTTGCCATCTTGTTTGAGTGGGGGTTCCACTACTTTCCTAATCCTAGTGTCCAGGATACATTCCAGTATCTTCATCCCATGCTACACTAGCTTTATCCTTCAAAAGTTTCCACAATCATGGATGCTTCCCTTAAGGAAGGTAAAAGAATCACCTCTGTAAAATCAGCATAGTAAATACTTTACAGGGTAATCAGATTCAAAACATGGAGAATCCCTCTAGGCAAAACCTTAAGTTACAAAAAGACACAAAAACAGGAATATACATTCCCTCCAGCACAGCTTATTTTACAAGCCAAAAAACAAAAGGAAATCTAATGCATTTTCTAGCTATATTATTTACTAACTTTACAGGAGTTGGAAGGCTTGCATCCCTGATCTGTTGCCGACAAAGGTATCACACAGACAGGCAAAACCCTTTGTTCCCCCCACCTCCAGATTTGAAAGTCTCTTGTCCCCTCATTGGTCATTTTGGGTCAGGTGCCAGAGAGGTTAGCTTAGCTTCTTAACCCTTTACAGGTGAAAGGATTTTGCCTCTGGCCAGGAGGGATTTTCATAGAATCCTAGAATATCAGGGTTGGAAGGGACCTCAGAAGGTCATCTAGTCCAACCCCCTGCTCAAAGCAGGGCCAATCCTCAATTTTTACCCCAGATCCCTAAATGGTCCCCTCAAGGATTGAGCTCACAACCCTAGGTTTAGCAGACCAATGCTCAAACCACCGAGCTATCCCTTCCCCCCTCCCCCCAAAAAAGTATTTTATAGCACTATATACAGAAAAGTGATTACCCTTCCCTTTATATTTATAACAAATGGTGTTACAATACCATCCTCCTTCCTTTTAGCATTTTTTCCAATGTTATAGATCTTTTTTGCCAGCCAGCTGTGTGTTGTTTACAAAGCCGGCATACACATTGTCTGAAGCACTCTTTGACCTTCACTGCCTGATTGGCAGCTTGCTTTGCTTCTTTGTATTTGTTTTCATTTACAATTGATGGATTCATCTCTTTTTCTTAAACTTGCCATTTTCTTGTTTTGTATCACTACTTGCACTTTCTTGGCCGTCCACCACTCCTCTTTCCCTTTGTTTTCCCCATCTGCACTGTTATTGTATGTAAGTTCTTTAACTGTCCAGGTCACCGATTTTCTTCAGACTCTTTGAGAGCCACTGCTCTATAGTGTTAGGCGGACTAGCAGTCAGGGCAAACTTTTTTACTGGTGACCCCTTTCACATAACAAGTCTCTGAGTGCGACACCCCCTATAAATTAAAAACACCTAATATATTTAGCATCATTATAAATGCTGGAGGCAAAGCAGGGTTTGGGGTGGAGGTTGACTGCTCACGACCCCCCATGTAATAACCTTGTGACCCCCTGAGGGGTTCCGACCCCCAATTTGAGAACCCTTGCTCTAGAGGACGGTTCAGATGTTGGCCACCTGAAATCTTATTGGCCCAATACTGCCAGGCTTGGGGAGGGTGATTTTCTGGCTGAAATGCCTGCCCACTCTTATTAGTCCCTTGTGGAGAAACAGAGGCCAGTCTCATTCTTCCCCTATCAACAGTTTCTACTATTGCCCTTTGGTAACTTGCCTCAAAAGGAAGAAAACTACTTGCACTGTTACTCACCTTCTACCAGAAAGAACTATTGTGTATTGTTTAGTGAAATAAAGAAAAGAAAACAACCAAGACTTTCTCAAAAAACATGAAGTGGGATCATCGTATATAGTTGAAAAACACTGTAAAAAAGCAAAGTCCCTTGTGAACATTAATTAGCTAGGTCTGAGACCACCCTTGCAAGATAGCTGGATATGATCTCCACATTACTAATGGGTAAATTGAAACAGATGGATTAAGGGCCTGATTCCATTCAGTGAGAGACTAACGCTGGGAGTAGAACACAGGAGACCCAATTCTCAGCCCTATGCTTTTACCACTAAACCACAATGCCTCAAAACATATACTAGTGTCTCTGATCAGGTAAAGCATTCAGAATAAACTGCAGGAGTTGAAGAGATTAATTCTACTTCCAAAATGTATAGTCCGCTGTGTAAACCACTGCATATATCCTATACATTAGAATTAAATCTTGTCTAGTTCTACTGAAACTACTTCAGGAAATTCATATAAAATCTGTCCACTGCAGTTAGTTTTTATGACAGAACTATTACAGTGAAATACACAGTGTCATTGGTGAAAGGAATGTCAAGCTGTTTTTGAATTGGCTAAACAGCAACTGATGTCCTCAAGGATTATAGTGCATTATGACCCTGCCCTTCCAATCTGTTTAGCTACTGACGCTTCACCATATGTGGTCAGAGCAGCGATTTCTCACATAATGCCAAATGACCTAGAAAAGCCTGTAGCATTTGCATTGTGAATGCTTACTAACGCAGCAAAGAATTAAGCCCAGATGGAGAAGCTTTAGCTTATATATTTTGATGTACTGTCATTAAATTACTAAATTTCACTCCATATACCTTGATGATTGCCAAGCAGTGAAAGTCCCTCCTGGGTAGATGTGCCATGTATACATGGAGTTTTATTTAATTGAACTCAGTGGGGAGACAAAGTTTCCAATACCACCTCGAGACTCAGAATGCTTCACTTTTTATTGATGGTCATATCTGATAGAAATTAACATGATTTGATAGGCCAGGAATGGTTACCAGGGCACGGAAAATAGGTTGGTATACAAAGAGGCAAAAGCTCATCTTCGACAAAAAGCATTTTAAGCAAACACAATGTAGTGAAATATGTATTTCAGAGTTAATGAAAATTGTTACTTGTAACAAGCTGCATTTTAGCCAAGCAATTTAACAGCAAGGTATTAATTCCAAGTTCATGGATTTCTCTTTTTTCACACCAAATTCTGTTAGTCATTTAATTTCATACAATTTATTTATTTAACATGTGCATAGTCATCTAGCCAAGCGATGGCATCCTCAGTGGCGTGATGCAGTTCTTCTAGGCCACCGCTGAACCTAGTCAGCAGCCATTCATTGATAATGTGCGTCATCATCTGTGTTGCCCCACAGCTGCACAAAGGGCTGTCATGAAGACTCCAGTGATACTGGTTGGCTACATAGAGACTGTGCCTGGTCCAGAACCTGTTCAACAGGGACCATTGGTGACGGTGCAGGTCAAAACCAGGTGGGCAAATTGTGGGGTTGGCAATGAAGAACTGGTTGGGGATTATAACAGATATCTATTCCTCTTGCCAGAGTGTTTCCACCCTAACATCCTGGTGTGGTGGATGAGACCATAATGGGCGATGTGATGGCAAACGTGCAGCTGGCGGTTTAAAAAGGTCATTGTGCAGTAGCACGCTTGAGTTGGCACGTACTTTCTCCAGTAACTTGCCAGAGGCAATCTCTTGTCTGATATGACGTGTCTGATATCCTCTTGTCTGATACGCTCAGAACTGGAATCCATGGGAGTGGAGTCAGCCACAGGGTGCTGGAGAGGATACACATGGCAGCATGAAACTGCATATCCACCAGTTTGGTGTGTGCCGATCGACTCCAAACTGATGTGCAGTACCCTGCCACCAAGTATGAGGTGGCAAGAGCTGGCTTCTGCAAAGTTGGAGCATGAGCACCCCATGACGAACCTGCCAGTTTGGTAAGAGCTTCATACTGAGAAGCTGTTATACAGCATGTCTATTAAGAGACACAATATAATTCATCTTTTACTGGGTGGGGAATGTAGGAGTGAAGAGGAATGGGGACCAACAGCCCAGTTCTGCAAAGGGCAGAGCACCCTCAACTTGCATAAGAGCTGGAGTTTCCCAGCAACTCACAGGATCAGGCTCTTTGTTTGGATACTAGGTAAAGGGCATATATTCATCCATGCTGAGAGATTATTTACTGTGAAATTAAATATCACAATATTTACATTTCAGAGAACAGAAAAAAGTTAACTTAATCAAGCAAACAAACCTCCTCCGGGTTTGCTAAATGAGCAGACCTAGAGAAACTGGAATATTACAAGGACAAGTATGCTCTCAGTAAGGACCTGTTCCTGAACTGCTTACATGCTGAAAGCTCATGGTGTCAATAGGTGTATGGGGCTATAAATACCCAGTCTGCAGGTACTGTACATGAATAGTGAGGAAAAGGAAGCTTTGAAGGTTAATAGATTTTAAACCTCCATTCCCTGTCAAATTATTTTCTCTTGCTCTTATCATTCAGACTTTAAAAATTACACCTTAAACCTACAGAAACATGGCAAATTAGTACATTCTTTCCTTACGTATAAATTAAGAAGAGACAATCTGTAACATTGAATAGAAACCACTCCTTTGGAGGACATGTATGATTCCATCCAAAGGACTATGATCAAATGAGAGATATAAATGTCAAAAGAAAGCACAAAAGAGGAGGGAAAGGAGGGAAAAAAGCAATGTGGAGAAGGACTAATAGATTAACAGGTTAATCATCCGAAGTAACAATTTCCCAACGTGACATGCTAGAGAATCTTAAATTAGCAATAATTATACAAGGGATCTGAATGGGTATGTGCAAAATACCCAGAGAAGGCAATTTCAGTGTCTTTGCAACACTGTCAGTGAGAGCAAAGTCAAATGATAAAGTAGATGTGATTTGATTTTATAGACAATTAAAGGTGAATGTTCAGCACAGTATGCAAGGAAACAGGTACCGAACCATCATTAACAATAATGGGAGCGGCAATTCTGCTTCAGCATGCAACGTGCTGAAAATGTAACCATTTACAGGTGCCAAAGGGAGTACTGCCAAAATGAAAGTGTAATCAAGGTTTAACATAAGGATGGAGGCACCTGAAGAGCTATGCCAGGGATCAATGCACATGGACAGAAAAAAAATCCCCCAATAGCTGAGAAATATTTGTTATTTGGGGATTATGCCTCTTTCTAAGAATTCATTGTCTGCTTCAGTTTACTCCCCAAACCCCACACTTCAGATATGGGCTGAGATTCCTACCAGCCCCCTTCTCACACCATGATGCAATGAGGCAAGCTCACTCTTCAATCTTCACCTTCCAGCACAGGGTGGTAAACCTGCTCCCCACCACCACCATCATTGTCTTCTCACTGGTGAGGTCATCAGCCTCATTGCAAGCCACTGCTTCCCCCATTGGCTGCAAGGCAGAGAGTTTGTTTCCTAGCATTTTCTCCCTCAGGGTAAGGGACAAACTTGTGTTAGGATATAGATATTCAGGCCTGCCTGTAAAGGCCTATACTTTAAGAATGTAGGTATATGTTTATCATTTAGCTAGTAATAGAGGTATACAAGAAAGAATCTGTGTAAGGG
Source organism: Lepidochelys kempii (assembly GCF_965140285.1). Taxonomy (NCBI): domain Eukaryota; kingdom Metazoa; phylum Chordata; order Testudines; family Cheloniidae; genus Lepidochelys; species Lepidochelys kempii. The sequence continues at coordinate 65,932,596 of NC_136388.1, forward strand.
CCTTCTCTCACTGAGTCTAAGGCCCTGTTCTTAGGCCAATGCCTTTGGCTAAGCAGCAGAGGCAGCCATAAGCTGGGAAGCGAACGGTCACATCCTCACATTCCAAACTAGTCAATATGGGGCTGTTAGGAAGGTGATCCGAATTATCACCTCCAGAGAAAGGGAAGAGCCTAGAAAATGTAACAGGAAATTTAGGTTGATAGTTTGTCTGGTAAGAACTCACTTATCAATAGATACACCTGGGAAACCCTTACATCTTTATAGATGTCGTTGTGAAATCCTCACTTCTGTATTATTTTGTCATTATAGTTCCCACTTTGTTATTATTTGCATGGTCTCTGTCTGGTTCTGTAATTGTTTGTCTGCTGTATAATTAATTTTGCTGGGTGTAAACTAATTAAGGTGGTGGGATATAATTGGTTAGCTAACCATGTTACAATAGGTTAGGATTGGTTAGGTAAATTTCAATAGAATGATTGGTTAAGGTATAACTAAGAATATTACTATATAAATTAGGGGCAAACAGGAAGTAAGTTGGGATTTGAAAATAAGGAAAAAGGAACTTGGATTTAAGCTTGCTGGAAGTTCACCCCAAGAAATATTGAATTGTTTGCACCTTCGGACTTCGGGTATTGTTGCTCTGTTCATGCGAGAAGGACCAGAGAAGTGGTAGAGAAGGAATAAGCTCTCTAACAACTTGCGCTCCAATTGCCAGGGTGCAGAGCAGTAATCTTGCCCCATGCTGTAAGGGGCTTGGTTTTTAAAGTTCATCTCTATAACTATGTACCTCATTTCCTTAATAAGAACTAAATGGACAAACCACAGAGTTTGGGAGAAGATACCAAAGATTTCCCAATGAACTTGCCATCAACGTGTGAAATAAAGCTGGGGATCTGTATCCACATGTGTTCCTAATACAGAACGTGTCTGTTGGACAGACCAGAATGAGACTGGCTACCTAAGTCAACTGTGGAATGGGTCAACTCAAGAGCAGCCATAATGTCACAATGCAAAGAAATTGGGGGTGCATTTTGCAGCTGGCTGAAATGTTGAGTCTAGCATGCCATGCACTCTGCTTCTGTATTTATTAGCTGACTAGAACTGGAATGGACTGCACTGAGTGAATGACCTGTGTTCTTAGTGAGGTCATGCAAGTTTTTATACAAGCAGGTGATGTCATTCCTGGTCGAAGCTTCCTCGCTCGTGAAGGCTTTGGCTTCCATAAAAGCTTTGTGGTCTGGATATACTACTTTATAACCAGTGCCATTTAGCTTATCATTTATGACCATATTACCTCTAAAATGAGATGTATAATGCTATTCAATGATGGTTATGATACTAACAGAAATCCAGGGTTTCTTGGTTCTCTTTTGGGGAACAATGATGGACCAATTATCTGGGATCTGAAGTTCAGCGAGGCAGATTCAGCATATGTGTTCTCTGGCAAGGCCTCAAACCTGTTAGAGATTTCAACTGCCTAGTGATTTTGAACGCTGTTGATTTTTTAGGTTAGATCATTTTAATTTTGTTAACGCAATCATTGCTTTGCCTGAGCTTTTTAATCTAAGATGGCAGTGTGAAGAGACTAATTTGTGGTCAGAGTTACTGAGCTCAGCAGACTGATATGTTCCCCTATTGCTGATCAACATTTTCCAATGAGGAGAGACGTAATCAGGTACTGAGGAGAGTGACAAGGTGTGTATATAAGATCTTCTAAACTTTCCACGGTATGCATCCGATGAAGTGAGCTGTAGCTCACGAAAGCTTATGCTCAAATAAATTGGTTAGTCTCTAAGGTGCCACAAGTACTCCTTTTCTTTTTGCGAATACAGACTAACACTGCTGTTACTCTGAAAGGTCATAAATTGATATAGTTGAAAGAAGAGAGCTGAGATAATTGTAGAATTCTCTTTTCTTCATCAGAAGTCTCACTGGTTGGACCATAGGAAAGATGGACCATTGTCAATCTTTCATGCTTATGCTGGAACTGGACATTAAGTAGTGACTGAAAATTGGTTTAAATGACATTCCAGATAAAACGTTTAAAGAGGCGTTCCACTCTTTTCTCATATCCCAAGTGCCTGACAACATAAGATGGTAGTTGCCTATTCTTTTCTCACTGCTTACCTTTAAGATGGGTTTCAGTGAGGCCAAGGATTGACATCTTTAACGTGGGCATTCCTCTGATTAGCAGCTCTTTAAAGTCTTTATTCTATGTTAACATGCTCCATATTCCAATATATACAAGACCCCAAATTATGAGGTTAGTTTTTAATAGATCATGATCAGATTGATTGGAGGCAAACACATTTGTGGCTTTCAAAGCATTTGAGTTCAGATGGGGAAGTGGGGGGGTCACTAGGCCACCCAACCATAGGCTGGGTCCCACTGGAAGACATGAGAGCCCTGCAAGGGGCTCCACCCACTATGATACAGTTGGAGCTGCCTTGTATTGTGCATTTAGCAGAGGTGGTTAGGCTGCATATTAGTGAGATGTGGCAGTATGGTTGAGGCAACCAGTGCTTAGATGAACACCTCACCCAAAGTGTCTAGTGATGCTCTTTAAGAATACTCCGAAGAAGGTATTTTTTTACTAGATTGAAAAAGCCACAGACAATTTAAGTGCTTTACCCAGGGCCATACCAGACACAGAACTGGACTGGCACTTGGTGTTCATGGCACCCAGTCCCATGACCATGACTACTGTCCATCTACCCACTACCTGCTGCATTCTCACTAATCTTTTCCACCTGCCCCCAGTATTGGGTGCTGCCATATCCTTTCTGAACAATGTATATACCGCTTTCCTTCTGCCCCTTCCACAGCTGCCTTGTTTTACCCTCTCTATTGCCTAGTTTCTTTTGTTTAGAATACATTTCACAATACCCTCAACTCTTCCATATTTGTACAGACATTCTCCATACAATCCTATCCTAAGAAATTAAGACTATCTTCATACTTCTACATCTCCTGAACCCCAACTTTACAGGATCTTAACTATTCTGTGCACATACCTGTGTCTGTTGTAAGGCATGGTATGGATGGTTACAATTAGTTAATGCCACCCTATTCTCAAATTCTACTTCTCCCTAGTAAGCAGCACCACTATTTTGTTTAAAAGTAGTGTGGTTTGTCTGTAATGCATTTATCTGATTTTAAAACCGGGGAGACCAAAAAGTACATACATACATGGAATTAATCTTTACACAAACACATTTCAGACAGAACAATGCAATCTGCATTTTGGTCTTTATAGAAGGTCTTTATCTTGCATTCTCCCCCATGAATGAGCCCTTTGGGTAAATTCTCCCACATGCTCCTGCAAAAACAGTCAGTTTAACACTGAACTGCATACTACAGGATAAATAATATTGTCTTAAAGCTACTTGAAGACCATGATTGATGGGAATATCACAGGCTGTGTAATTAGCCACAAGCAGTGTCTAATAAACTGTCTACTGTGCCTTTTCAATTCTTGGAAATGAAAATTCAAGGGAGTAATACCACATGCATTTCAGAGAAAAATAGGATTTTGGAAAGTATGTACCTAAATTGTTAACACAACTAGCCTACTCATGTGTGAGCAGCTGCACAAATTAGTGACTATGCATGCATACACAATGAATACCTTTTCTAATGCAGTCACCCTTCTTCCATGTGCAACTACCTACTTTGGCCAATGAAATTACTTGTTTGCGTCACATGCAACTTAGATACCAGTTTCTGAAAGTATGTCCAACACTATAGACGCTCATTCACTTTGGTGGCGGATAGTGTTTAAATACATAGGTTAGTTAGATAGTATACTAACATGCCTGTAGATAACTAGAAAGTTTTCCCATACACTCAGGAAATGCTGGCAACACAGTAAAGGTGCTATTCACACCTCAGTTGGTGTCAGACAATGTCCACAATTTGTTCAAAGACTGCAATCAATTGTTTACTCAGCTGGTAATTAAGTTGTTTACTTGGGGGAGTGGGGTAGCAGAACTTAAGCTTCACCTATACTGGCTAATTTAAACACTTTTTTCAGAACTTTAGTGCATAAGTCTTGACTACACTACAGCCTCCAATTTTGCTACCACTGGCAAAGTTGCAATAACAGTGAATTATGAGATACAAGTCGATTCAGCCTTAAAGACCACTCAGTAAATAACTAATATGATCTAGAAGGTAAAAGAAGAAGTTAATATTTGGCCTACCTTCCATTGTCTGCCAGTTGCTTGAGAACAGAGGCAATACTATTGTCACAGCAGTGCAGCTTGGGTAAGCCAAAACAGATGTTACTCTTATGGTTCGCAAAAAGAAAAGGAGAACTTGTGGCACCTTAGAGACTAACCAATTTGAGCATGAGCTTTCGTGAGGTACAGCTCACTTCATTGGATGCATCCGATGAAGTGAGCTGTAGATCACAAAAGCTCATGCTCAAATAAATGTGTTAGTCTCTAAGGTGCCACAAGTACTCCTTTTCTTTTTGCGAATACAGACTAATGGCTGTTACTCTGAAACTCTTATTGTTGTCATTAAATATGGTCACACTTCCAGGCAACCCACTATTAACTGAACATTGCTGATAGGTTGGTTTTTTTAATTACCACCAAAAAGGAAGTGAAGTAGTATACTTCCCTAACAAATACTTCATTTACAATATATTTAGAGAAATGGAGAATAGTTGAACAACAACAGAGGCAGAAAAATATGCCGCGGTTTGCATTAACCATATTTCATATGTACAGAACCATAACCCAAATAAATCACACACTGCTAAGTGATTTTCTCAATTTTTTTTTCAGAATCCTACCTTATTGCTGTCTAAGTACATTGTGGATTTCACATGCAATCCATGTACCAACTAAGTGTGGTCCAAAATACTATCTAGACATTAAACCTTACACTATTACTTATTTACCCAAGTTTCTCACTTTACCAAGTGTTCAGATTACATTTCCTCTTAAATAACATTATCCCTAGTGCATTTGCAGTGCTGTCAGCACAAGGCTCAAGGTGACATGGTGCGAAGTCAGGTAGCAGAGCTAACAGCCATCCATAGTCAGAGAAAAAATGAACAAGAGAATGTTTTTAATAGTACCTTCTGTGCCATCAAAATACATACAATTTGAGAAGTTTGAGATTTGGAAACTTTGGAGTAGGCCCCATATGTCAGCAGTGGAAACTGGGTTGTTCTCAACAGTCCCTTTCATCAGCCTTCTGAGATGCATTCCGTAAAGCTTTAAGACAATTTACTTCTACTGCAAAGTGGGTGGATGCTTTCTGTACTATAGATGACAAGCATTTCCCACATGAACAAGTCTTCCTATTAAATTTTCGTTGTTGTACTAAATCCAAGTTTTAAGGAGAAAATAAAAAAAAGATTCAAGCTTCATGTCAATGATCCAGTCTGAATACACTTTAAAGAATGTTTTAGTATGATGAGCTGGAAAGGAACTTAGTCTATGGACAGCATTCATCTTCTGCTTTTCCAAGTCACTTCTTCATGCTGTGGTTCAGAGTAAGAAATAAAGTTGCTGTGTTCACAAATATGCAGGTGTAAAGATGCAGGCAACCCACATGCAATGGTTCTTCTGCATGGAAGCCCACTTCAAAAATAAGGGCTAAGATATTACACGAGGATTCCCCAGATGCAGATGGGAAGAACCCCCCCACACACACACACGCACACAAATTGGAAACCATTTTGCAAATGTTAACACATCTGTGCAAACTGCCATTTATAGGCATACCCCTTTAGTCCCAAAATTCTAAGAAGCAGAAGAAAAATCAGCATGCACATATGGCTTCTAAAACAACGTGGACTGTCCTGAAAATGAATGTGACCACACACGCTAATGTCTAGCGTGTAAGACATCTTTTCAATTTTCATTCAGAAAAAGATTTCAGGCAGCAGAATAAGATGTTTCTATGAGTAAGATTTCTGAAGATCAGCATATTGTTCCAAACTCAACAGTAGCCTTCAGTGGAACTGAGGACCAGTAGTATTATGCAAATTAATGTTAAGCTAATTGGCTACCTCTTTGTGAAAGAGCAAGCTGCACACTTGTGCAATTATGTAAAATATAATCGATGAGATCCTGGCTGTCTTGCAAATTGGTCAGTTGTGTTATGTATCACTTATTGGTGTTTTGAGTCAACTCAAATAAATATCAAAGTGTGTCCATCCAGACTTAGTCACTGTAGTCCTTTGATTATTTTTCCCACTGCTGGTTGCTTGAAAAATAACTAGCCTTCCAGTTACTGTATTCACAGGCAGAACAGATATCATAAAAATTGGGTCATATTTACCCAGAGTAATAGTTTTGAGTTTGGTCTCCTTCTTTGCCAGCAACTCCTCCATTGATGGTACTCAATAGTGACCCATCTCTGGTCCAGCTTTGTAAGATATTTGTGACTTCTACATAAGTAACAGAAGCCAAATGGCCAGGCTGCTTCTAACTCTAAGAGCCCATTCAGAAAGCCAATGATGGCTGGAGCCCAGAGGTGCCTTGGCCAGATCCCATTTCACTAGGATCATCCTTTGTGCCAAGGCAGCAGTATCATAAAGCTGCATCCATAAAAAGCAGCATCTATTAAAATGCTGTATAGAGTAAGACAGCATACTTGGTCAATGTCCTTGTCTTTGACAACATGGGACACTGAAAACTCTAGAACAACATTCCTATTTTTTGCTTTTGTGAGGTGTAACATGAATCCTCATTTTGATGCCAATCTCAAAAACTCCATTTCACTATGCATTGCCATTCACAAGTCAGTTGTCATGGAGTGTATTCCAGTTCTAGCATAGTCTCCCACAAAGTTGTTTCAAGAATATTAATGAGGTGACAAAATATATCCTTTAAAACATAGAAAATTTCTGCATGTTTACTGAATAGGGAATACCCATTTAATCTCTGGTGTATCCTATCTATATTCTCCAGAATATCCAATGTAAGGGTGATATGGCAAACTGATAATCACCCCAGTATTTCCCTACTTTGTGTTGCTGGGAAAATTCTTGTGCAGGTAATACTGAATAGACCTAGCACCTATACTGTGGAAACCATCCTCCCTGAGTTTCAGTGTGGATATCGGTTTGGATGTGAAACTGTAGATGTGATCTTCACAGCCCGTCAGCTTCAGCAAAAGAACTGAGGGGAAAAACTCAGATCTTTATATGGTCTGTCAACTTAAAGATTTTGACTCTGCAAATTGAGGGATTCTGGAAACTTTTGCTCATCTCTGGATACCTACAAAATTTCTGTCCTTTGGCCCTTCCATGATGGGATGATGGCCAGAATGGTGGAAAACGGTGAGATATCAGATCCCTTTCTGGTCAACTGCATCAAACGAGGTTGTGTGCTGGCTTCCACATTCTCTTCCATTTTTTCCCCCACTATGCTTATGTCAATGTCACGAAATGCATCCAGAGAAATATTTATCTAGTTCTGTGCCAATGGGAAGTTGTTCAACCTGCAATACTTCTGTGCTTACACAAAAGTGGCACATTTACTGATTAAGAGCTTTTATTTGTGGATGATTGATCCACTGGTTGCTCCCTTAATTGAGGACTTTCAGTTTATAATGGATCTCTTTGCTCGCACAGTCAATGGTATTGGTTTCATAATCAGCCTAAACAAAGCTGAAGTACTGCACCAATCTGTGCCAGGGGATGTGCATGTCTACCTAATTAAGATCCTCTCAAGTCCACGGAGAAGTTTTTCTACCTAAAGAGTATGCTGTCACAGAATGCCACACTTGATTATGAGATTAACTATCGCAAAGCCAAGGCCAATTCTGCATTTGGAATGCTGTCATACAGCCTACAGGAATGTCAAAATAAGCATTAAGCTAAATGTTATCAGGCAGTCATGCTTTCAGTGCTTCAGTATGGTTGAGACATGGACAACGTATTGTTACAAAATATATCCTTTAAAACACATAGAAAATTAAGGAAACTTGATTGGTTCCATATGTGATCTTTGGTCTATTTGCTGGGGCAAATAATGAGATAAGATTACCAATATTAAAATTCTTCAATGTTGTTGGATGTCTTGCATTCAAAACATGCTCATAAAAATTCAGCTGCATTGGTCTGGGCATCTCATTCATCTGGATGACTCGAGAATACCCAACGTATTTTATGGCCAGCTAGAGCAAGGCACCCATTCTTGTGTGGTCAGTACAAACAATATGAAGACAAGTTCAAGTCAAACTTGAAAGCACATCACGCTGACCCCACCAACTGGGAAGCTACAGCTTATGGACAGACCAAAGTGGTGGCAGATTTGTAATGTTGTCATTAACTACTTTAAAACATCAACACCACACAAGCATTAGCACTTCACACAAAACAACTGGAGGTAGAGGCAGGGAAGATATAACTTTTAGCTCAGTTGTTAGTACACTTCTCTCCGCTGGAATGTGTAAGACCCAGGTTTAGTTCTCCCCCTTAGACAGAGAAGGAGAAAAGATTTTAACAGGAGTCTCCAGATTCTATAGACTCTCAGGAGAGTGCTTTTACCCACTGAGCTATGCTACATTCTGATGTTCTGAGTCCCTCAGTCTTTCCCTTGGAAGCTGTTCCACTGTATATAAACCCTGAAGGAGTTATTTGGCCAGAGAGAAAGTGAGAAAGAATGTGGGGTTTATATTGCGGGGTTAGGGCACCCATTCGGAGGCAGAAGACCCAGCATTCAGTCCCTCTGTTTCAAGGATTCATTATTTATCCAAAATATAAACAGCTTCAACAAGAGAGATTGAGGGAGGCCTCCCTCAAAATATCCCATAGTTCAGTGGTTAAGCACATTCCTGAGAGGTTTGGGAACCCCCTGTTCAAATAATTTCTTTCCCCTCTGCCTTTTAATTTCCTCTGGGGGGAAATTAAACCTGTGTTTCCCACATACCAGGTGAGTACTCTAACCACTGGCTAAAAATTATTAGCTGAGCACCAATACCCAACTCCTCTGACACCTAGGGAACTATAGACCTGGGACAATATCATCTGTACTTTGTCAGGAGTCCCTTTATGTCATCTTCCTGTCAGTTAGCTGCAACAGGTCACAACACCACTCACTCAGATTTGCCACGGCTGCCCCGCCATTCTAATGGAGGAGTGGCTGGGCCAAATTTTAGTGGTGCAGAGGGCTGCAAACTGAAGTGCTGCTTAATTGTCTTGAGTGGTCTTTGACCAGAGAGAATCCTCTGCCTGCAGAACCAAATATGCACTCTGGACCTGCTTAGTGGGTTTCCAATTTCACCAAAATCATGCGGATTCTCACTGAAAATTGGGAAGTGAACAGATTTGGTGTTCAAAAGTTTGTGTTATGGACAAAAATTGCCACCAAGTTGAGCGTACAGCCTCTTTTCATTCAGCCATCCACATCTGTCCTCAGATACAATAAGACAAGGAAAAGGTTTGTATCCCTTGGCTGCTCTAAAAGAGTGGGTGTCTGCTGGGATATTTATACCACAGTCATCACTATGGTATCTGAGGACCTTGCATAATTATGAAATTCAAAAGTGATCTGATCACAGGTTTGCTCCTTCCTGTTCCTGACCCTGAAGGCATTGTTTTGTTTGATCATTGTAGAAAAAGTAAACTGAAGTGCATTTTACATTTTGCCCCTTCTTCCAGTGAGGTGTGGACAACCTCTCTTAAAATGGGGCCTAGATGAGATTACCTTTCATAAAGCTAGAATTGGCATGGATCAGAGTCACAGGAAATGGCAGATTCCCTTCAGTGCTTCTAAGTAGAGGTGGGCGATTTTTTCTTAAACTAATTGTATTACATTGAAAAATGCATTGTTTTGGACTATGAAATTAATTTTGGTAGGTGAAACATTTTGAAAGTTGAAAATTTGTGTTTTAGCCATTTTGAAATATTTCATTTTGACTTTTCCAATTAAAATGGCATTTTGATTTCAAATTTGGCACATTTAAAAAAGAAACACAAAAGAGCATGGAAAGCACCCCAAATGGCTGAATTAAAATGAAAAGTTAAAAAAATAGGTTTGAGTTGAGCAAACAAATTTCAGCCAATTCAAAATGAATTTAAATTTGATTAAAAGGAAAAAATAAGAAAAAAAACCTTATTTTGGAATTAAACTGGATTTTTCTCCTGGATTTTTTGATTTGGCCTCTGGTTGCCTGTGAATATAGGTTTTTGTATAAATATTCAGCTGAGCAATAAATGGAGTTAATCAACAATAAGGGTGTATAAAAATAGTCAGATTGAACAGAATGTGAACAGTTATTCTCAAGAATAGATTTAGGTAGTTGACCACCTTTCTACTAGAGCTTGAGGGTTTACACAAGCCTTAATCCTTCTGGTGCAGATCCAATTTGAATGGATCTCCAAAACTGATAGGAGAGGGGGCTATCACACTGCAAATAATGAGGCTGTAGTTTATCTGTTTCTCTAGTGAGTCTTCATCCTTCATGAAGCACAACTATTCAAAAATTCACAAGTGGGTTTTTTTTTTAAGCAGGAGAAAGATGTAGACACGTAAGACATGAAAATTATGGGTAAGTAGTTTAATGTCTGAGCAAGAGGCATTGATTATGATGCTTAGCCTAGTAAATTGGACAGTGAATACTAATGAAGAGCGACCCTCATTTGCAGATTTTGACTTAATTCAGTTTCTTCCAAAGAAAAAAAAATGGAATATGGGAACACTATTTCTAAACCTGCAAGCAGATTGTCACCAAGGCAGAAACCTCTCAGGAGACTGACTCTTTCATATGATTTGATGCTGTAATTGTAAAAGGATGTGAAATGACTTTTCTTCATTTATCCTTTAAATTGCCACTAAAGTATACAGGATGTGCTGCAACCTTCTACATGATGGGATTGAATTATAAGGGTTATGTCCACTTGCAATAAAACTATTCTACCTGACAACCGCACAATGGTAACGGCTTATGGAGCTCCTTGTTTCCCAAGTACAGTTATTCAGAAGTCTCATGGAGAGTCAGTAATAGCATCTGCTACATCATGTGCTGACCCTGACAAGGAGCAATGAGAAGAAAAACCATCACAGTCCTGTTCAAGACATCAAACAAAGAGTTATGTTGGAATAAAGAATATTTGTACTACAAAAAAGTTGAATTTGTTTGCGATAGGGGCACAAAACCTTGTGTTTTGGTTTAATGTATTCATATTGTTTGTTTGTTGTTCGATCTACAGCACAGTGAGAAGTATCCTTTCTTGCAAATTCCTATTAATATTTTGCTAACCAAGAGGATGAATTAAAAAAAAAGTCTCTCGTGTGCAGAACATGACAATTTAATTTCACAGTTTTTACATTGTTATCTACCAACATTTTACAAAAGGAAGCATACAGTAAATCAAACTTTTAAAAAACCAATTGCTTGGATCAAAACAAAAGCCTTGAAATTCAAAAGCCAGAAAAGCAAGCATAGGTGCATTTCTTTTTTTTTTTCAGCGCTTGGAATGTAAACTTTTTTAAAGAGGTAATATCAACACAGGCTTCGCACAGTAAGGAACTGCAGTACACAAAGGAACTAGAGCGGTGTACGATGTTCATTGTGAACCCCACAAAAGGAGTAAAGTAATAATCATGAAACTTGGTCCAGGCTCATGAAGTTTTGAACCTTGACCTAGTACCAGCAGTTCATGGGTTGAGTGTTTACGGTAGAAACAGTGCAAAAGCTAGTGGTTTTCCATTGTTCAGACCTCAAACCAGGCAAAACTTGAGTTTTGGCAGTTTCACTTTAGTTCCATTCAAATTCAAAAAACTTAAAATGCCTTCACTTTAGGGTTTGGGTATGGATATCACCCCACGAAATAAAACCAAAAGAAGAAAAAATTAATAAATTGCTCTGGAAGCAACTCATCAGTGCCCTGTCAAGGAGTGGTTTAGCATAGCAGCCATGTTAGCCTGTATCTGCAAAAAGAACAGGAGTACTTATGACACCTCAGAGACTAACAAATTTATTAGAGCGTAAGCTTTCGTGGGCTACAGCCCACTTCATTGGATGCATAGAATGGAACATATAGTAAGAAGATATATACACACACAGAAGGTGGAAGTTGCCATTCAAAAGCTGTGAGAGGCGAATTCATTAAGATGAGCTATTATCAGCAGGAGAAGAGAAGAAAAAAAATCCAAACTTTTGTAGTGATAATCAAGATGGCTTATTTTAGAAAGTTGACAAGAGGTAGAGGTGGGTGATTTTCCAAACTTTTGGATACTTAACATGGGGGAATAGATTCAATATGTGTAATGACCCAGCCACTCCCAGTCTCTATTCAAACCCAAGTTAATGGTATCTAGTTTGCATATTAATTCAAGCTCAGCAGTTTCTCATTGAAGTCTGTTTCTGAAGCTTTTCTGTTGCAGAATTGCCACCCTTAAGTCTTTTACTGATTGGCCAGAGAGGTTGAAGTGTTCTCCGACCAGTTTTTGAATGTTTTGATTCCTGATGTCAGATTTGTGTCCATTTGCGTAGAGACTGTCCGGTTTAGCCAATGTACATGGCAGAGGGGCATTGCTGGCACTTGATGGCATAGATCACATTGGTAGATGTGCAGGTGAACGAGCCCCTGATGGCGTGGCTAATGTGATTAGGCCCTATGATGGTGTCACTTGAATAAATATGTGGTACAGAGTTGGCATCGGGCTTTGTTGCAAGGAGAAGTTCCTGGGTTAGTGTTTTTGTTGTGTGGTGTGTGGTTGCTGGAGTGTATTTGCTTCAGATTGGGGGGCTGTCTATAAGCCAGGACTGGTCTGTCTCCCAAGATCTGTGAGAGTGAGGGATCATTTTTCAGGATAGGTTGTAAATCTTTGATGATGCGCTGGAGAGGTTTTAGTTGGGGGCTGAAGGTGACAGCTAGTGGCGTTCTTTTATTTTCTTTGTTGGGCCTGTCCTATAGTAGGTGACTTCTGGCTCTGTCAATCAGTTTATTCAAAACCCGGTAGAAGAACACTTCAACCTCTGGCCACTCAGTAAAAGATTTAAGGATGGCAATTTTGCAACAGAAAAGCTTCAAAAACAGACTCCAATGAGAAACTGCTGAGCTTGAATTAATATGTTAAGTATCCTCACACCTTCTTGTCAACTGTCTAAATGGGCCATCTTGATTATCACTACAAAAGTATTTTTTCTCCTGCTAATAGCAGCTCATCTTAATTAATTAGCCTCTTACAGTTTGTATGGCAACTTCCACCTTCTCTGTATGTGTGTATATATAGATATCTATAAATCTTCTTACAATATGTTCCATTCTATGCATCCGATGAAGTGAGCTGTAGCCCACAAAAGCTTATGCTCTAATAAATTTGTTAGGTAAGGTACCACAAGTACTCCTGTTCTTTTAGTCAAGGAGTCAAATTCAGCCATGACTGAAGGGACAGATTTTAAAAAGGCAGACTATGATGAGGGACTAGAAGTAAAAATGAGTCTAGAAGCTGTGATGAAATAAAAGGCTAGGAAATATTTGGGGGATCCTTTACACTCCTGTGAAGCATTGATACATCTAAATCAGGGGATAAGTCAAGGCAAAACTGAACCTAAAGTATTCAATAAACCCTATTGGTGTCTTATAATAAAAAGATCCACCCAATAAAATCGAATCCTTGTATTAGTTGACTCTTCTTCACACAATTGAACGTTTTAGGTCTGTCTCTAAATGGCATTTTTTAGGTGTAAATACTGACCACGAATGATATAAGAGAGCAGAATTTGCCTCTAAATATATTTCAAAACGTATACCTGCTAGATTCTGATCTAATTTAAAAGTGCTGGGAGAAAGAATTTCAGATACCTAAAAGAAAAAGTAAGACAGTAATAACCAAGGTTACTGAGACATTATTGGTTTTATATATAGAAGTGCATCAGGAAAACTGCAAATTGAAAAGATTTGACGTAAAAGCAAAACTCACACTTGTTTGACAGAATTTAGAATCTCTCTTTTCTCCTTTAGTGACTTCTGGCCATCCATACAAATTGGTAGACTTCCCAAATACCATAGGCTAGCCATTTTACACTATAGATATACACAACTCTACTGACAATCCCTCAGCAGGCTAAGCAGAGCCAAAGTGTTTCAGCTTGGTAACTCTCTCGCAGTACTCAGTAGCATGTAGCACAATACACACAGGGTTCATTGGAATTTTTAGGGTACCAGATAGTTGTTCTGTGTCTGGAGCAAAAGTATGTTTAAGGGTCTGCAGACAGTTTGGAAAAAACAGTACAGTTTATCAAGTGCAAGACACATTTATCTGACACTGTGGTAAGACAATGGGCTGGAGCAGAGAGCCCACCTAGTGTCACCAGACAAGAGTCACTGCTGCAGGGTGAGTTCAGGACAGGCTCACACTGAGCCCTCGCCCCTGCCCCTTCAGAGCCTCCGATTCTGGAGGCAGGTTCCAACACACCATGTCCCTGAGTCACTCCATGGGGGCAGGACCTGACCCCCGTCATGTATCTGTCTCCCACAGACACATGCACATACTAGCCTGCCAATGGGTTTTAATGGATTTTGTGGTCCTCCGCTACCTTAAAATTAAACATCCCTGGCCTGAGGTTATTGCTCCTACTTATAGTGGCAGAGCTCCTGAGTTTCCAATCCTACCAGATCTCTGACTGGGGAAGTAAATTTGGCACCTTTAATTTCTGTATTATACAGGAGTTTGGACTAGATGGTCACAATGGTTCCTTCTGGCACTGGAAAATATCCAGTGTCTGCTTTTGGTTCATTATGCATTTAGCACCCCTATAAGAAGATTGTGTCTATATTTTTTCACTTTCAAATGTTTTACAATTGTTCTGCGGGATGGTAAGTGGCTTATATTGCCATCTTGCCTGCCCCTCTGAACTCTGTCACCAGTCATATCCAATTTGCATTGAAAAATGGATGGAAGAAAACATCATCCTGATAATTCTATCCATCAGGCTCAGTTCTTCAATGAGTGTTCCATGCACATGGGACTTCTAGTATTGGAACTCTCCTGAGAGAATTTCTAGTGTCTGCACCTGTTCTATACCTACCTTTAATCATGCTAATGTACCACCCATTCCCTCCTGCCTCTTCATTGTTGCTGTGATGCATGTTGTGCAAATGTTTCTCCATGCTTATTTTTCAAGTGGTTTCTTAGAGCAGACTTTCCCCTGAGTGTACTTTCTTTCTTTACTAGCCCTCTTTTCTATACAAACAACAGATTGCTTTGCTGTTGTCCTTTAGATTTAAAGAGAGGGAAAATCCCACACCACAGATGTCTGCTTTCTTTTTCAAGCTTCTTGGGAAAGTGGAATAACTCAGTTCTTCCTCACAGGATACAAATTCTTTGGCTCTCCTTGTGTTCATTATCACCTAGAACCCTCATTATCAGTGCAGATCTGTTAGTTACATGGGAAAATTAGCCCCAGATAACCCATTAACAGGCTGCTCAAAAAAAAAATCTGGCAAGAGGTTTGGGTGCACAGACAAGTTCTGTGCTCTAGGCTTGGTTTCTGTTGTACTTTCTGTGGTACTTTCAGCCTAGGAACAATCGTATTGCCCAGTGGCCAGAACATATAGATGTGTTATCTAAGCAAGTTAAATACATTTTAAAAAGAGAGTCAAGATTCCTGCTTTCCCAGAGAAGAACAGGAGAAGCTGAGTGATGCCAGAAATCATAGCACTGAGCTGTCAGGAGGCATTTCGTGAGTGTACCTTGTAAAGGTGTTCCAGCCTAAAATTCTGATTTACAGCTGCTGCTTTGAGAATGTTCTGAAGGGGAAAGGATTGTTCAAAACCGATATCTAAGGGGTTGTCTATATAGGCAAGTTATAGCTGTATAAGGTAGGATGTGAATTTACAGTGCCATAGTTATACTGGTAAAACTCCCCATCCAGACACTCTTATTCCAGTATAAAAGTGCCTTTTCGCAGTTTAGCTTACATTTCTTTGGAAGCAGTCTAAACTAAGCCAAAAAATCACTCTTAATCTGAAATAAGTGTTCACACAGGGGAGTTACCAATGTAACTGGAACAAAAAAATCTACACTTAGCCTATCAGCCTCAAACTTCCCCAAAGGATAACAAGTCCACAGTGATCTAACTATACCAGTGATACTAAACTGGGAGGAGTGGTAGATATGCTGGAGGGCAGGGATAGGATACAGAGGGACCTAGACAAATTGGAGGATTGGGCCAAAAGAAATCTGATGAGGTTCAATAAGGATAAGTGCAGGACCCTGCACTTAGAACAGAAGAACCCAATGCACAGCTACAGACTAGGGACCGAATGGCTAGGCAGCAGTTCTGCGGAAAAGGACCTAGGGGTGACAGTGGATGAGAAGCTGGATATGAGTCAGCAGTGTGCCCTTGTTGCCAAGAAGGCCAATGGCATTTTGGGATGTATAAGTAGGGGCATAGCGAGCAGATCGAGGGACGTGATCGTCCCCCTCTATTTGACATTGGTGAGGCCTCATCTGGAGTACTGTGTCCAGTTTTGGGCCCCACACTACAAGAAGGATGTGGATAAATTGGAGAGAGTCCAGCGACAAAAGGGCAACAAAAATTATTAGGGGTCTGGAACACATGACTTATGAGGAGAGGCTGAGGGCACTGGGATTGTTTAGTCTGCAGAAGAGAAGAATGAGGGGGGATTTGATAGCTGCTTTCAACTACCTGAGAGGTAGTTCCAGAGAGGATGGTTCTAGACTATTCTCAGTGGTGGAAGAGGACAGGACAAGGAGTAATGGTCTCAAGTTGCAGTGGGGGAGATTTAGGTTGGATATTAGGAAACACTATTTCACTAGGAGGGTGGTGAAACACTGGAATGCGTTGCCTAGGGAGGTGGTGGAATCTCCTTCCTTAGAAGTTTTTAAGGTCAAGCTTGACAAAGCCTTGGCTGGGATGATTTAATTGGGGATGGGTCCTGCTTTTGAGCAGGGGGTTGGACTAGATGACCTCCTGAGGTCCCTTCCAACCCTGATATTCTATGATTCTGTTAAGTAAGATGGATAAAATAATAAACTAGTTTGGGTAAAGAAGAAACAAAGAAGGAAAAGAAGAAACAACTAAAAATGAGTTGTTTCAAGGAGTTTGGTTTATTTCATCATCCTTTTTCACGCACCCTTGAAATTCTGGTATATGGTTAGAACAGAGAAGCTTCACTATTCATTTGTAGGCAAATACTTCCGACATTTTCAGTGTTCATACAACTTACATTCGTGCTTTACACAAATATGTCAATAAATACCTTTACTAACAAACAGGAATGAGTGTAGGAAGAGCAAATATTGGTGAATACCTGTAGAAAGCCAAAGTCTGAATTTGTAACCGTCAGTATTTGACCAATTCTAGGGGTCACACTCATCTAATCAGGATAAAAAAAACACACTTTGCTGACATGTGTCCAATCAAAGCTAGCCAACACAGTTCCTAGTTCAGATACCAAATGCTTAAAATAAACTGCTCATAATCAATTTACACAAAGAATTATCCATAGAAATGTTAATATAATATTTTCACACAATGAAGAAATTTGAGAAAAATCAAAAGTTGCTGATGGACAGTTTGCACAAAGATAAAGCAATGAAACTAATACCTTTTTTTGTTAAAACTTATTCATTTGGCTCTGCTGTTCATACAGTATTTCCAGTGATCGTAGAAATATTGCAAATCTGTAAAGAAACCTATTTTCTTGAGGGTTCCAGAGCAAGTTTTGGAAACCAGATGAGTATAGATAAACTGTAGTCACACATCTGTACTAGAATTCTAATCTTAACTCATCCCTAGAATCTCTGGAGATTCACACATTTCTACTTTATTACTTCAACTTTTCCCAACTTAAAGATGGGAAAGGCCCCAAAGGAGTCTTTCTTTTGATTTATAAAAAGGTGTTGCTGCAGTTACCAGGCACCACTCTGTGCTCTGGGCACGCTGACAATAAATTAACAGTCTCATACATTATTCAATATAACAAATGATAGATAGTTCTCTTTGATAGAATGAGCAAAGTGAGTAAGGCTTCTCCTCAGAGAACCTACCATGAATATGGCCCCTCACGCCTCTCCTTCCCAAACGCCCAGGAGAGAAGAGACTTATAGCATGACCATAAGGTTAACAATTCCAGGCTCTAGTGGACTAAGGAAGGATGAACATTGAGTTCCAATAGAGTAAAGGGCTCAAAGCTCCATCTCAAAGCAGGAGGGAGCTTGAAATGCATGTGCAGGCATTTAACTGTTGCGGTAGGGCATTAGGAGAGAAGCACTCTTGTACGTAACTAGCTCCTAAATCATTTATGGCTTTGATCTTTAATGCCCACACCTACACTGGTGCACTTGGAAATTCACATGGAGCATTTTAATGTTATGGACAATCTTAATAGTGAATATCAGATAGGAACACAATTATTAGTTCAGACATTTGACTTAGTCTCACACACAAAAGCAATAGACTAGGATTTGAAAGAGAACAGAGCTGCAGAACACATTGGGCCTTAAAGAAAGATAGGCTGGCTACTACCAGAGAAAATGAATTTGACACAAGACTTTCAATTCCCAGGGACCTTGCCTGTTGAATGGGGAACCGGTGAGACCTTTCACAGATGACAACAAATACAGTGTCAGGAAACAGAGAGAAAAGGATATGCTTACTAGGGATGGAAGAAAGGAGCACCACACAAAGGGAATTTTCACAGTGTACACAAAAATTAAGGAACTAAAGAGAGTCCTGATCAAAGATTCATAACTACATGGCTAGGATGTAGCCAGAGTCAACTCTTTAAATTCATGAAGCATTTTAGGATGCAAAAGGAACTCTTTTGCCTTAAAGAAAGAAGGATGTTGTAAAACACTACAGATGTGCTGACCCCTCTGAACTGTAAGGGTTCATGAACTGGCAAATATCTATGTTATAATGACCTCCACTAACTGAAATCTGAAAACCAATTTTGGTCAGGCTCCTCTGTTGCTTTAAAGCAATCTCTCAGGATGTCACTCTTGATAATGCATCTGTAAGACAGGTATGTCCCTGTCATAAATATAAAGGGAAGGGTAACCACCTTTCTGTATACAGTGCTATAAAATCCCTCCTGGCCAGAGGCAAAATCCTTTCACCTGTAAAGGGTTAAGAAGCTAAGCTAACCTCTCTGGCACCTGACCCAAAATGACCAATGAGGGGACAAGAGACTTTCAAATCTGGAGGTGGGGGGAACAAAGGGTTTTGTCTGTCTGTGTGATACCTTTGCCGGCAACAGATCAGGGATGCAAGCCTTCCAACTCCTGTAAAGTTAGTAAATAATATAGCTAGAAAATGCATTAGATTTCCTTTTGTTTTTTGGCTTGTAAAATAAGCTGTGCTGGAGGGAATGTATATTCCTGTTTTTGTGTCTTTTTGTAACTTAAGGTTTTGCCTAGAGGGATTCTCCATGTTTTGAATCTGATTACCCTGTAAAGTATTTACTATGCTGATTTTACAGAGGTGATTCTTTTACCTTTTCTTTAAATAAAATTCTTCTTTTAAGAACTGGATAGATTTGTCATTGTTCTTTGTTCTTAAGATCCAAGGGTTTGGGTCTGCGTTTACTGTACCAGTTGGTTAGGATATCATTATCAAGCCTTCCCCAAGAGAGCGGGTGTAGGGCTTGGGGGGATATTTTGGGGAAATAGGAACTCCAAGTGGTCCTTTCCCTGTTCTTTGTCTAAAAGACTTGGTGGTGGCAGCGTTTTACCTAATCCAAGGGCAAAGACTTTGTGCCTTGGGGAAGTTTTAACCTAAGCTAGTAGAAATAAGCTTAGGGGGTCTTTTAAGCAGGTCCCCACATCTGTGCCCTAGAGTTCAGAGTGGGGAAGGAACTTTGACAGTTCCTCATTTCTTTCTGCTAACAATCCAAAACAATTTCTGAAAGAAGGACAGCATGGAGTGTAATGCAATTGCTGTCAAAGGCCTCAACCCTGCAAATATTTATGCTTATGCTTAACTCTAAGGATGTGAGTAATCCCATACTTAAAATTAAGCACATGTGTAAATCTTCACAAGATTGGGGCCAAAGTCTGTAACAGGAAATCTCTGAAGGGAGAAACTATGATTAGTTTTGTTACCAGACACGGGACTTAACATTTCCGCTTGAGTAGGCCATCAAAACTATTCAAAAGCCTTTTTTAATTGTAGGGCTGCACAAACCTGGCAGAGCTGGATTTAAATGGACCACATACAAAGATCCTTTGTCACAGTAGCCTGATTTGTTATTATAGTGCAGTAGCACCCACAGTATGCCAGGTGCTTTTTTCAAACATATAAAAGAGACCATCTTTGCCCTGCAGAGCTCACAGTCAAACAACCAACAAGTAAAACCTTCAAGCTAGTATTAGGTATGTCTTGTGACTTTTGCTTAAAAAACTTACACTCCCTGACCCAGACCATATTCCTCCTCATTCCCCAGTGCATCTTTCCCTCAGTCCACATGCCCCATCTGACCCTCACCATCACTGCTCCTTGAAGGTGTACTTTTCCCACCCTGCATAGTTTCAGGTTTACTATAGATCAGTGGCCAGGAAGAGTAGGCACTCACGTGAACAAAGCAACAGCAGGCCATGCCAGCCTCTGGGGTCCATGGTGAGATCCGGGGCAGGCATGACTACTGAGTGCTGCACAGCTCTATCTGCTTTGTCCCTCCACATCCTCATGGGAAGGCATGATGTAGGTTTCCAGCCTCTGAGGTCACTGGAGGTGGGGATAGAGGCTGGAAAAACCCCCTTTCCCACAGTATGGCACAGCCCTGGCTATTTTCTCCATTACCACCCTGAACTACAACCCCACAGACCCCTGTAGGGGCTCCTATTTCTGGGCATCTCTGGGAACGTGATGAGACCAATATAAGACCTACTGCCCTCTCTACTGTTTCATTCAGCATAACTCCACCAATTTACTCCCACTAGCATGTCAGGTTTACTTGAAGGCTTTAGTTCGTGTGTGTGTGTGTAGGACGGAGGCAGCAGGCAGAAGGGTGGGAATCTGCTTATTGCCAGCTGACCTCCTGCCAAGCAAGAAGCAGGGAACCCAACATACTATTCCAGAACCCCCTGGTGTTTTAAAGGACAATGTGCTAATTAGGCTGCCCCTTAAACCCTTGCACATCATTGCAAAGATACTGGAAAATATGTTTCCTATGTGGAAATATGGACTATAAGGTGGATAGAAAGCTGTCTAGATAACTAGGCTCAATGGGTAGTGATCAATGGCTCCATGTCTAGTTGGCAGCCGGTATCAAGCGGAGTGACCCAAGGGTTGGTCCTGGGGCTGGTTTTGTTCAATACCTTCATTAATGATCTGGAGGATGGCGTGGATTGCACCCTCAGCAAGTTTGCAGATGACACTAAACTGGGAGGAGTGGTAGATATGCTGGAGGGTAGGGATAGGATACAGAGGGACCTAGACAAATTAGAGGATTGGGCCAAAAGAAATCTGATGAGGTTCAACAAGGACAAATGCAGAGAGTCCTGCACTTTGGACAGAAGAATCCCATGCACTGCTACAGACTAGGAACCGAGTAGCTAGGCAGCAGTTCTGCAGAAAAGGACCTAGGGGTTACAGTGGATGAGAAGCTGGATATGAGTCAGTGTGCCCTTGTTGCCAAGAAGGCTAACGGCATTTTGGGCTGTATAAGTAGGAGCATTGCCAGCAGATCGAGGGACATGATCATTCACCTCTATTCGGCATTGGTGAGGCCTCATCTGGAGTACTGTGTCCAGTTTTGGGCCCTACACTACAAGAAGGATGTGGACAAATTCGAAGCAGAGGGCAACAAAAATGATTAGGGGGCTGGAGCACCTGACTTATGAGGAGAGGCTGAGGGAACTGGGATTGTTTAGTCTGCGGAAGAGAAGAGTGAGGGGGGATTTGATAGCTGCTTTCAACTACCTGAAAGGGGGTTCCAAAAAGGATGGATCTAGGGGGTTCTCAGTGGTATCAGATGACAGAACAAGGAGTAATGGTCTCAAGTTGCAGTGGGGGAGGTTTAGGTTGGATATTAGGAAAAAACTTTCAGTAGGTGGGTGGTGAAGCACTGGAATGGGTTACTTACGGAGGTGGTGGAATCTCCTTCCTTAGAGGTTTTTAAGGTCAGGCTTGACAAAGCCCTGGCTGGGATGATTTAGTTGGGGACTGGCCCTGCTTTGAGCAGGGGGTTGGACTAGATGACCTCCTGAGGTCCCTTCCAACCCTGACATTCTAGGATATGAAGGGCTTACATGCTACTGACAGCAGCAGCAGCAGAAGAGCTTCCCATCTCCCACTGGCCTACGCAGGGACAGACAGAACGCTTCTTAACAACTTGGGACTGAGAATGGAATTGGAAAGGAAGATGCCATGATCAGGAGACCTCTGCCCATTTGAAAAATTAATGGGGATTAGTTGGAATGGGGACCCAGAGTGGCCCCTGAAGAGACTAGGTAGAAGAGGAAGGGGCCATACATTCAGGATGAAGTAGGAGTTGGGCACTGTACCATGGACCAAGGCTCCTTCCCCAAGATATCTAAAGTAAAATGGGGGAGAGGGAGCTAGCGGTCTGGTGGGGGAGGAGATTGATGGGAACTGAAAATGCTAAAAACCCATATCCAGAAAAACAGCTCTATTTTTAATTCTTGACTACACTAACAGAGCCTTTTTATTCCCCAGAATCCGCTCACCTCAGATCTCTGGATCTGTCAATCATTCTAATATTTTATATATCAGTATTCAGGAAACATTAGATTCACCATAGGACATCTATGGTAGAGACAGCAGTAAACCCCTGAATTACTCTGCCAATAAGAATTAATTCTGTTCTGAAGGAATCACCTTTAGCAATGAGAAGGTATCATGCTTCGTTCTCTATGTTTTTCAACCCTTAGCTTCTCTACAGAGAATGAAACCAAGAGTATCAATGATTGCCAGATATAATGGTTCCACTTTGTGCTGTGAACTGAAACTCAGTTTGCACAAGTATAAAAACAATCAACGGATGGTAACAGCTTTTAGTCTCTACTGTCCTTGGCCATATTTGAACTAGAAACCTAGAGGTAAAAAGCACTTTACCCATTTGCCAATTCCGTGTGAGCCAACCAGATCTGGTGACATGTTATTTCAAGTCAAGTCCTCAAATTAAACTCTTCCTCTTTGCTGCTTCCTATCAGCTCTTCCCGTTTTTACATTTTGTATCAGCTTTATATTCTTAAATGGTTGATAAAGATGATTAAATGAGTTTAAGGTATATAAATTTAAGCTCTGCAAAATCCAAACCATTCCTCTCCTGCAATAACTACACATTTTTCTGCTCCCAATTATTTTTTCCATAGAAGTATATCACAGGAATGTTATCCCATAAAAGTAATGGAATCTCAGAATATTCACTTCTTCAAAGACACTTCAGGTATTTCAGTGCCAATATACTTCTAATTTGGCACATTAAAAATATTGAATAACCTGTCAGAAACAACTGTGAATATGACAGGAAGGAGAAGCTTCAGGACGACTGTTTCAAATCACTGAAAGGATAGTATAAGCAGTTTCATTTTTCAATTATTTTTCTCTGGCAGCTCTACAACCAATGTCTTCCTGTTTTTCAGAGAATTTTTCATAATGCCTTTTCTTCTCCAAAAGAAGTCAATGTCTTAGTCGATTTCCAATTTCAACACCCTTAACAGCCATTGACTTTTTTGAAAAACAAAAGCTTATTTAAACCTCTGGCTATGATTTCTCAAGCTAGGAAAGCTGTGGTCAGCAGCCCACGCTACAAAAATAGCTTTTCTGCTTTACTACCCTCTAACCACTTGGTGATCAGATGAGTCTGCAGGCCCTGTCTTCCTTTGCCTCTCTGCTCACTTAGAAATGTTGGGTCAGGGAGGTAAGAAATATCTGAATTTCCTTTTTATTATCAGTCATCCTGTACCCCTGGGATTTCAGGGACATTAGTTACAAGCCACGCTCTTGCTACAGAGGAAGACAAGGCAAACATTAGAAATAGATGAAGTGATAGGAAAAAAAGCTGGTAAAGTGCTTTGATGGCAAAGGTTATGCAAGCGTGAAAGAACACTCTTCCACTTCCCATCAGTGTGGAAGAAGGGCCTTTGAAGTG
The DNA here is from genome assembly GCF_965140285.1 of Lepidochelys kempii. Taxonomy (NCBI): domain Eukaryota; kingdom Metazoa; phylum Chordata; order Testudines; family Cheloniidae; genus Lepidochelys; species Lepidochelys kempii. Next base: position 65,956,657 of record NC_136388.1, read on the forward strand.
CAATTTAATGGCCAAAAAGAAGTCATGAGCTGACCAAAAGTATCTAGATCGGTCCTTCAGTTGGGGTGTGAATTATAACATTGACAGAGCACATAATGCTGATCTACTTTCAGCTGAAACAATTGTGAATAAGAAAAGTCAGACAAACATTTATTTGAGTGTCTGTGGATGAAGCTCTGATTACAGAATCTGTCAAAGGTACAGGACTTTTAAAGCACACATTTTCCGGGGGTCCGAGCAATATTACAGTGATTTTAAATTACTACTGTTCATTAATGGTACCATTCACACTGTACTAGGCACCTTCTGGGCACAAAAGTGGGAATGGTTCCAGTCCCCAGAAACTCACATTCTAAATCAGACAAGCAGATACACGCAGCCAGGTCAGTCAGAAGAGGAACAAAAGGAATTTTCTATACATATTAGTAAGGTCCATTGTAGGCAATAAACAGAAGTGGGTTTTTTTAAGATAAATTTAAGAAATGGAGGGAGCGTCAAGGGCTTGCGGATGAGTTCAGGGTGGGTGAGCCAAACACAGGGGTTACCTATCTAATGCCCGATAAAAAATTATGCACCTGCCAAGGTTAGCATAATTTAATTCTGGTTTGCTGGGGCGGTGACTACAGTAGACTACTATTTAATCTCCATCATTCTCCTCCTAGGATAGCATAGTTTCTACTCCTTTTTCACTGGCACCAGAGTCCAGCACAAGTGTGTTATAGAAGGGAATATGCCAATATAGGCACTGTGTGATCAAAGAACTCTTCAACTCTTGGATGTCTGGCTGCATAGGTTTTAAATGTAAAGCTGGTATGCAAAAGAATGAGGTAAGTGCCACGCAGTGGACATCTGATGGTTCTGGCCACTCTGACATTGTAGCCACCTTTTCTGGGTACATGGAAAAAATTCTCTTTTATAAAAGGAGCATCACTTTAATACCAAAGTGCCTTCAGTGCAGCCAGAGCTGAATAATTACTATATCCCTACAGCTGTCTACAAGCCTCAGCAGACTCATTTTAAGCTTCCACTTCCTTATATCCTCACCCACGTGTTAGCCATATAATAGAAGAAAGATACATTACAATGCCAATGTAAAATATTCTGGATGACAGTTGGTGTGAAACACTATGTGGAACCAAGTTATATTGTATCATATTACTGAATTATGGTTGGCATGCTTGCAGTCACAGACACTGTATCTAATGTATTATTTGGTAAAATGCTTTGATATATTCCAACATGAGTATTAGAAGGTACAACAACTTCATACAAAGCCTGTTACCTACAAATATTCTCATTTCCCAGTGCTAAGATTGTATGTTTTTGTTTAAAAAAACATTCATTTTCTTCAAAATATTAGACAGTCTGTAAACCCTTATTCCAAATTATATTTATTCCCATATGTAATCCCATTCACTTCAAAGGGATTGAATAGTTTGCAGAATATATATATATATTATCTCCAGTGTATATCCCTTTGAAGTGAATGGGATTCCCTATTATCTCCAGTGAATATCCCTGTGTGTGTGTCCATAAAAAACAACTTTTGGTTTAGGTTGCCAAGGCTGCTTGTTCCCTCATTTTCTGCATTGAGCCTTCAACTATGAGAATGTCAAAAACTGCCAATAAATTCCTTTCCCCAGTAAATTAACACAGCAAACAAGTAGAGGGAAAATCTTATGTATGAGCCAACACAAAGCCACAGTTTGCTTGCTGACCAAAGACTTGGCAGTTGAAACTTTTAAAAGATGGGTTAAGAATGTCCATGAAGCTGATCTCCAGTCCAGTTTTTAAAAACCAACTGTCAGCTGACTCACCAACACACAGGGAAGTATATCAGGTTGGTTAAAGCAGACTAGAATCCCAGCAACCTCATTTCTCTTGATTTCATGACTACAGAAGATTATTCCTCACTAAATTACACAGATGGGCAGTTTTTCTAACATATTAGGTTTTGTGGCTGAAATCTAATATTATTTTAAACAAAATTACATAAAAATTAAAATAAATTATATCAGATGTGCTCTCAAATTATCCCACAAAATTATTTTGATGGGTGTTTATAAATTTTTAAGCAATGTTTACTTCTGAAACGTGCAATTGCTTTTGACATTTCTTTGATGTATATTGAATTTTATCTATTTTTATTGTATTAGGGAAGATACCTGGTTCATGTATTGGCATCTGTTTGATGTACTGAGTTCTTTGTATAAATTTTGTTATCCATCATGGCAAAAGCCAGATAAATAAATATACACAGAACATAAAATATGTGCAGCACATCACAGGTAAATTCAGTCACTTGCTCATGAATAATAGAAAGCAGAATTCTGACTTTGAAAACAATTCTGCACAGAATTCTGCATGATTCCAATACATCTGTGTCCTTAGACTTAAAGTATTGTTTATATTAATGGGGTTTTGGTTTAGTTCTTTTCTGATTAATATTAAACATTAGATTACACCACACTCCACATACAGTACCATCTGGGTTAAATCCCCTTAATGGTGAGGTTGAATAAGATTTAATACACAACACAATGCAACTAATGCAGCCTAAACCATGGAGCAACTACCAACACCCCCATAATACCTCTATGTAACATTACATAAAGATAATATAGTCTAATGTATGGTGCTATAATGTATATTACTACTTATATGGGATGACCTTATTTTCATTTTTTACCAAAACCTGCCTCCCCTTTGCTTCCCCTCCACAAACAATAGTTACCACGGAAATAATTTTATCACTGATACAGGAACCACTTGGTGATATCCAAAAGTAATGTAGTTTAAAGACAAAATAGGTCTAATAGTCTAAAATGCCTCTTCTGTTGTGTGGAAGAGTAAACCCAAGGGATGGTTATGACCATGAACATGCATCCTGTGTAGTAAATGCCTTAATACTGTTTGTACTTTCTAGGAATATTGGGCTGGGGCAGTATCACAAAGCTTTATTGATTACACAGTCACAAGTCTCTAACACATACGTGGAAAAAAAGATTCCCCCATCCAAAAGAAGTCTTTGTAGACCACACTAGTTGGATATTTCAGGCCTACAAATTATTTAATCTGCCTGAGATTACAGCTATTTTAACAAACTACTCAAGGTGATCCTGCAACACAGGGGGACTTGGGCACTCGTGAAGCTCCACTGACTTTATGTAAGTGGACAACTCTTTCTGTTCAAGAACTCCCTGTAGAACCAGTCTGGCTAGTGAAAAAAATACAAGCTAAGACACTTCTGGGATTTTGCTCAAATTTAGTTGATCAGATTTCTCCGCTCAATTTTAAACTCAGAACATTTCTGTATCTGTCAAATGAGTCTTAAACATTAAGGGCTAGGAGCAAGTCCACCAACTTACTCACGCAAGTAATCCAATGTATTTAAATGCAGCTACTTGTGTGAGAGTGAGAGCCCATGAGTAAGGGTTTGCAGACTCAGGTCCTTAATTACAAATACATCCTAACTTCTTGCATCTCTGAGTATGAAGTCATTTAGACATTTGCTACTTGATATGCAGATGCAGTTACAGACATCTAGATGAACTCACCCATGCCTGTAATTATTTCTACATGCAAATAGCAAAACAAAAGGTTCTCAGGATTTTGAAAATCTGGACCAAAATATTGCAAAGAAGGCTTTGGCTACATAAATCCAGTATTTGGGTTAGGTAATTTTCTTTCTTTTTTTTTTTTTTAGAGGGAGGGGGATGGAATCTTTTTGGTCATGTATGCAAAAATTCATTCCAGACATCTTTTAATGTCTACACTCTTATGCCTTGACTACTTTTCTTAGAATGACCGTTCTTATCTTTTATATACATTAAAATTTTGAATAATCAATTCATTTAAAATATTTTTCTAGGCAATAAAACACAAATAGGAGAGATCCTATTTCATTTTAGGAGAGATCCAATATCCTAATTTCCATTGTTTTCTGAACATGCTCTTTTGGAAGCTTAGAAAGAGAGGAAGAATTTCTCTTAGGTAACCAAGAAACAGAGGAAATGCTATATATAAACCTATAGTGCTACAAGAACAAGGCAAAAGACTATGGATCTGAGATTCTAAATCAATTCTTAGAAGTTCTTTTTTTACCCTGCTTTTAAAAGAACCTAGTCACTTGATAAAAATGCTCTCATATAATTGCTTAATTAAAATGTATAGTAGGGTATAGACATATTTCCCTCTGAAGATATTTTCAAGTGTGGATACAGCAAATGCCCTTGTAGGGTAACAACGTGTCCCTGAAAACTTGTAATGTCCTGGTTCCATGGTCTGTGCCGGTACTCCTGTCTGGTCACGTTTTGTAATATCTAGTAGATTGGCCCTCCATATCTGCTGAAAACCACGAGTTGGTGAAATAAAAAAAATCAGGATGGTTCAGACCATGCACGCCTCAACCTGCCCTCTCCCCATACCCCAGCTGTCAAATGTTGACCTCCTGTCTTCCCTCATCAATTAGGCCTTTAAGCAAACATCCCCATTTGCATTAGTACTGACGCTCTCACATATGTGCCAGGCTTCTATGGGTCATGTTGTAAGGGCCCCTTCAGCCTTCCTGAAGTCAGGAAGATACTAAGCTTGGGCCTTCTCCATTCAAGTAATCCCTTACACTCCCTTTGTGAGAGAAAGGGGTAACAATTGCACTGAGTCTGCAGCTGAGAGTCTGGGCACCTATGGCATTGCTCCTTAGGGCAACTGCCCAGATCTAAGACAGATGAACTGAGGAAAATGTATAAACTGGCCTGTAGTGGGATTGCAGTTGGGGAAGGGAGAAAATTATATATTGAAAGTAGGCGACTGCACACTGTGCCTAGCATGTCCAAACAGCATTGATCCAGACTGTTACATGAGTAAAATCGGAAAAATATATTAATGTACATTATTATATTTACATAAATTGAGTACGATTATCAGAGATTAAGCCATGCGTATCTTGGGAAGATTAAAAAGCTAACAGAAATCAATATCAGTACCATGAACTCTGAACAATATCAATATCAATACCATGAACTCTGCTTTGGTAATTCTTTACACATGTCAGTGTTGGGAACAATAAAACCCTTGACCATGTCTTCAGTTCATCCTGAAGCTCTCAAATCAAGAATGATTTTTTTTGTAATATTGTGGGTCATATTGGAATCAACTCCCCCTCCCTCCCCCCGATTTACTAAACACAATTACAGACCAGATTAAATCAATTTCAAAATTGTGAGTCCCTTTACACAGTCATTCTCCATTATCACTGAAGTGTGAACACCTACATGTTGATCCTAACAGCATAAACAGAATTAAGGAAATCACTAAAACAGAGGAGGATTGGTCTCTGTGCGGTTTCCTTGATCAACAGCTTTAAGTAACATCTGGGTCCCTACACTTGGTAGTATCTCCATTTCACTCCAAGTAGTAAACCAAACCAATATTTTGAAAAAGGATTGGCCAGTATCTTTCATATTGATTATGACTCTTCTGTGCTGCACCCATACCTGCCTATTCTGCTCTGCCAAGACACAGTCTTGAGACTAATTTCTTCCATGATGCCCACAAAAAGTGAAAAAGGACTTTTAAGTACTAATTTGAGTTGAAACCAACAAGAAGTGCACATGCCCAAAAAAGAACCACCACCTCACATTGTGGGATTCATACCCTTTCCTCCACTTCAACCCGCTCACTATGTGTTGCGCTCACTCATCCCATCCTTGCTAAAATTTGATTTTCAAACTTTTCACACCAGAGACTATATCTCTTACATTTGTTCTGTACTACCTTAACCTATAGAAGAGAGAAAAAACAGTTTTGTGGTTACAGCACTGGACTGGGATTCTGGACATCTGAGTTCTATTGCTGACTTTGCCACAGGCTTACTATCTGATGTTGAATAAGTGGCTTAATCTGTTTGTGCCTTAGTTTCCACATCTGTAAAATGGGAATAATCTTCCTTTTTTTCTTCACGGAGATGCTGAGAGGCTAAAATTGTTGAGACACACTCAGATACAACAACGAGGTAATGGAAAAGCCTATTAATAATCCAAGAACTTCAGTGGCACCTACCTAGCACATGACATGCAGGTACACCACATTTTGAATCGACAACTATCTATACACACAAAAATATACAGATTTACGGGTATTCTGCCTCTGCTGTCTGCTATTTCCTCTGTTTATCATCTACGTTCTCCTTGCCAACAAGTTACTAATGTGATCTCTGGAATCCTTTCTAGCTAGGAATACAATAGCTGCCTAATTCCTGTAATTTCCACCTGGGTCTTGCAACTAAATTAGTTTGAAAATACCAATTTAAGTCTTATAGGAGATATTACAAAAAATAGCTTTGAACTCTTGACTAAAATGCTGCTTTTAAACATTTTTTTGTAGAGGCAGTTTAGATTTTTTTCAAAAAGATGTTCAGGCAGCTATTACTTTCCTATGGAGAAGATTCTCCAGGCAAGCTGCATAAAATGTAATAATCCAGCACTAAATTAAAGGTCAAGGATGTGCTAATGAGAAGCACTATATGCAATGTGCATGGACCCCTAGGCTCTCCACATCCTTCATCTAAATATTCCCCATAACCTCACTGATGTACCACTGTGCCTACAAGGTGTTTACCTTGAATTATATCCCCTTGGGCCCCTTTCCCTTCCTGGCTGCTCAATGACCTATTCCTAAATTCCTCTGGTTTTACCAGCTGCTCCCACATCATCTCCTTGCTCTTCCACCATCTAACATGGAATTCTTGAAGGTTTCCTCAACCCTTTGTTTATTCTCCAAGTGATGAGATATCCCAAAATGCATAAACTGCTATCTTCCAAATTATCTTGGGCATGGTTTTCAAAAGTGTTCAGCATTAGCCTAACTCTCCTCCTATGGCAGTCAATGAGATTAACCTCCTGGAGAGGAGAATTAGGTCAACACCAGCCCCACTCCTAGTTTTCAGAATTTATGTTTGAACTATATCTAATCAGCTGGGGTTTTAATTTTGGCCTGGCTCTGGTTCTCCCAGTGACACCATCTGTGTTCTGCCATCTTAAGTGAAGGAATAATAATTCCCTTTTCTTTGGGGCTGTAGCCAGCTCTGACAGCTCAGAGCTAGAGTCCAACACCATTTGTTTGACATAAAAGCCAAAAGTGGCACTGTGATATTTCTGAGTCTAAGAAATTTTGAATCTCACAGGTAATCTGTGAGAGTTAAGAAGTAGGGAGTGAAAGTGTGAGGCCCACAACTCTGTTAGTGGACTGAAAGTCTAAAGAGTGACTCTGCCTGACCCCTGCGATCTTAAAACTGGGGGGCAGCACAAAGCTGTAGGAAAACCAGAGGAGAGAGGGTAACAAAGGCCCTAGAAATGTAACTTTTTTGCTGAACAAATGAATGCTCTAATAGAAATTATTCATATGTTGTAGGCTCAATGAGCTGTACATTTAAAGTGAAATATACCCTTTAAAACTGAGATAAAGAACCTAAAATGTGTATGCTGACATTTTTATACACTGCTGAGCTGGCAAGGGAAAGTACAGTACAGTTCTGAACTTTGTTGGCTGACTTTTTGATACTGGGAGAGAGGGCTTATTGGGGGCTCACAGAGTCAAAAGTAGAACTAACCCCTACTGACCTCTATAATTACATTTTATTGATTTAAGATTGGGTTTGTATTCTGCCAAAATGTTTAATACTATTAACATTTAAATGGTCAAACATGTCTCATTAAGATGAATCTCACATCTGGTAGCTATTCCACTTTTTTTTTTTTTTAAAAAAAACCCATCTGGAGATATCAAAAGGACATGCTTTTGACTTATATACTGGAGGCTAGTTTTGCCACTAAAACAAAGCTATGTGGCTCATATCACCACTCAGGCCACAATCCTGCAATGAGCTCCATGCAGGCAGACCTCGAGCCTTCTTGGATCCCTGGTGAAGCTGAGGTACTGCAGACAAGAAAATAGCACTCTGAGCAAATGTATAGCAGTACCATAAAACCCCATTTATCCAAAATGTTTCAGGGATATAACACTTTCCACTTTTATGGTACTTTTCAGCCAAAGACCTCAAAGTATTTTACTGTAAGCATTTAGGCTTAATACCCCTGTGAGGTACAGTAGGTATTTTGTCTGTTTTATAAATGGGTGAGCTGATGCATTTCCAAGGAAATACAGCAAGTCAAAGACAAACTGTGACCACTTGAAATTTGTATTTTAACTGCTCATGTCCAACTCACTCAAACCCGACCAACATGGGCACCTATGGAGTTCCTTCGGGCAGCAACTCACATGATGTCATTTCAGGAAATGCACCAATATTTTGTACGCTATCTGAGAATATCGATGTGCTTTACAAAAGGAGGATGGCTTTATTATCCTCAGTTTAAAGATGGGGAGATTCAGGCCCAAGAACATTAAGTGTCTTGCCCAGGTTACATAGTGAGTGGAAGAATTAGGTATGAATCCACATCTTTGAACTGTGAGTCTGCTGTCTAACCACGGGATAACATTGCCTCAAAACATCATCTCTGAGAGAAGTTTTTCTGGGAGCGATGTCAACTTTAAAGTTTGACCAATCAAGACAGTCTGATAGGAGCACATGACTCACTTCAAGCCTTTGGGGTCAAGTCACGTTTATCACATACCCAAACTCCACCATACATCCATTTGTATAAAGACCAGGACGATTTTTCTGAACCAGGCACCACAGATTCATTTCTATCATCTTCCATCTCTTGGACCTCAGCTAAACTCCTTAGAGGCCAAACCTCTGCAGATGCCCACTACACTTTCAAAGAGAGAGCATGCTCTAAAAAAAAAAAAAAGAGACACTAAAACTGGTCTAAATATTTAATATTATTCTGTAAGAGTAGTCTGCTTGGTCTTCCCAAATCCATTTTACGCTTTCGAGTCTTCCTTCCGCCTACACATTGTAATCTTCACAGGACATTCTATGCACATTCTATGCCACTTTTGTAACTGTTTATTACACACATACCTTGTGTATGTGTAACCTAGGCAAACAAGTCTAGTACAATACTGCAAAGATTCTTTATATAAAAGGACTGTGCATCATCCTTGAACTGGTTTTCAATAGCACAATCAGCTCATTTCTACAGTCAGCCAAGGCCAGAACCTAAAGGTCAGTAGCACACAGAATTGCAGTGCCTATTTTACAGATGGGAGCTGTGATGCACAGAGAAGTTAAACAATTTATGTCAGTGGCATATCCAGAAGCAGAAACAAGGAGTGCTTATTATCAGTCCTGTGCTCCAACTGCTTAAATAATTGCTGGATGGATGGACTGATGAAATAAGAGGCAATGGGGTTTTTTTAAGTGGTTGTGAAAGGTGACTGATGGGACTGAAGACTGAATTTATCCGCAGAACTAGTGGAGACTTAACATGCCATGTTGTTGTGTGACTGTGCTTCAACACAATGTGAATCACCATCTCTGTGAATAAGATGGTCACCAACTCAAAGATGGAGAAGTTTCTGGGGCCCGTTAAATCCTTGGCCTCCAGCTGCCAATGAGGATGCAAATTAACACCAACTATGTTAATATTTTTTGTGATGTGGACACTTCTTGTAGGAACTAGAGAAACCAGCTAATTTCATATAGACCCGTTTCCAACAGACGGCAACAACTTGTGGTCATTACAGCCCTGGTAAGATTTGAACTGGTGACCTACCAAGTATTTACAGTGTACCAATTTCCTGGGTTGCAGCTTACAGTGAGGTCTAATATACACTATCAAATCTATTAGCTTTAGCAGAAATTAAAGCCTCAGTCTTGCAAATACTTGCACATACCTTAATGCATGTGAATAGACCCAGTGGCTGAATGGGACTGCTGAATTGTGTGAAATAAAACAGAAGTATGTATTTGTAGGGTTGGCCCCTAAATGATCATATTCATTATCACTTTACTGTAGGCAACTTAATGGAGTGGATTTTGAAATATATAATTTATTTTAAAATACAGGTATATTTAATCACCTTTGTGCATTTAGCATTAGTGGGTCTCAAATTCTTTCATGCCATAGAGTCACAGGGTTAGAAAGGTATAGTTTCAAGACCTCCTCCCATCTAGCTATAAAGAGAAGATGGTTGTGAGCCTGCACTGCCAAAATCTGTTTGTGACCCTCCTGGGGCTCAACTACCCCCCGCCCTCCAATAAGAACCAAAAAAAAAGTCAGCAAAACTCTATTGAAAACTAGAGTTGTACCCAGATTTCAGTCTTTAGGTGGGGGGAGAAACAGGGGAAACAATATCAGAAAGGCCTAAGAGTCCCTTAAAGTCCAGTTAGAAAGATTAGGACCTACATAAACGGCAAAAACCAAAAAGCCAAACAAACAAACCCCTCCCCCCCGCCTCCCCAAATTTGCAAGATCTATATTTTTCTCCTCTTTTGGATTTGAACTGTCCCTTTTATAACAATATTGCCGCTAAAGACAGTAGGTTTAATTGGCAAACCAGTCACACAGTGGGATGAAAGGTCACAATGAAGGTTAGGAATGAGTTTATTTGTACGGGGGGACGGGGGAAATCAGAGTAGAGTACTGCTTGAAAACAACCCACAATAGATGGCTGGAGTCCAGCTAGAGCCAATTTGCATTATTAGCAACTGAAGGAGGATAATCTTTGTTAGGGAAACATATGAGAGAACTTGCTGTGCATCTTGTCACACTGCAGAGAGCCCATAACTGCTGCGGATATGAAAATAGTTCCCATACAAAAAATGACATTCCACAATAAGTCCAAAACGCCACCTTTTTGTAAGCTGTAGAATTTAGAAAATGCTTTTAAAAAAGGATTCCATATTTCTTTCACTACAGAAAAGAATAAAGCGGAAGGAACTCAAATGTTCTCAGGCAATCTGCTCCTTGTTGTACTTGGAAACATTGCAGCAGTGGACTTCCAGTTTTCCAAATGAAATGGGAACAAGTACTTTGAAACCATTTTGTATTGCACAGAAAAGCGGAGGCTGCTGTGGTTAGAGGGAAAGCAGAAATAAAGGAAAAAGAGGGGGTTGGGAAGGAAAGCCATGAACAGATTCTTAGAGGGGAACTTTCAATAAGAGTAAGCTATTTGGGTCAGGGACTGTCTTCTGCTGTATTTACATACAGCATGTACAATACTGCTATTAAGAGACTGAAAAATTGGACAAAAGGCTCCTGGGATGAAATCCTGGCCTCATTGAAGTTAATGGGAGTTTTGCCATTGACTTCAATAGGGTCAGGATTTTACCCATAGGTTTTTCAGTGTTAAAAATTCTCAGCATTCTTCATGGCTTTAAAGTGAAACAGCAGGGGAGTGGGTAGAATAAAAAGTAAATTTAAATCTTGTTCTAGGCCAGTGGCAACAACATTTCATTACATTATGGTCCTGAGTCAGAGCCCACCGAACTCCAAGGGAATCTTCAGTGACTTCATTGGGCTTTGGAGGATGCCTGATATGGCCTCAATTAACGTTTCCTTCAGTGCTGAACAAGAGCTCTCATATTAAAAACTTCTTTATGCACAGTTTCAAAAACTTAAAGAGTTTGATTTATAACTACACAAAATCATTCTTCTATTTTTAATATACCTTTTAGTATGTTGCTATAAAAGCTTTTAAGGAACCTAGTGAATCTTGTGATAGGCTGGATGCAACTTCAATCAGTATGTATGAAACAGGATTGTCTTAAGTACAAAATGAATTAATACAGTAAAGGTCTATGTACTACATTAAGGTAAAGTATATTTGGCAGATGCATATTTATGGCTGAATTACACAGAGAAATAAATTCTTTGCTGAAAATGTAGACATTTTATTGTGCAAACTATGATTCTATTGCATTTAGGTAATGATTTGTAGTTGCTAAAAGTTGTTAGGTATTCTAAAAGCCGAAGTATGAACGGGATTACAATCTATCCTAAAATTTATTGCATTCACTAAAGGGCTAGAGTACTCAGGCTTTGAATTCATCTACTGCAAAAACTGTTTATTCCTCAGATAAAGTCTTACAGTATATTGTGCATTGGAAAACGTGAGGGATGCAACAGAGTAGACTGCTAAACATTTCAAATATTAATTTACTGGCTTCCAAAATTATGTTCACAGTGCATACAAAATAGCACAAAATGAGGGACTGGTTTAAAAAAAGCAGCCAATTACATTTGGCAACATGAGTTGGATGTTCTGCATTTTAACATTGAATCTTTTCAGACTGAGAACCATGGATGGAAGATGAGTGTGAACAAATGGATTTCTAAAATGGGTTTGTTTTCAAAATATATTGCTAGGGCTATTTTACTTAGCACTTGATGGCCCTTTTCATTTACACTGCCAATGGAGAGCAAAAGCAAGTGGAAGTGGGTTAGGGATCAGCTACAGAGGTGGGGAAGGGAAGAGAAGCAGCAGCTTGGTGAGCTGTTATTTTGCCTCCCCCCACAGTATGATTTCCAAAAGGAAAGTGGAAAGTATTCAAGTAGCCTCATTCCTCCTCCCCAACCCACACCACACACAGGCCATTATTTCTTCCCACATGCCTGATGAAGTATATGTGGAAGTAGTAAGACAACAACAACTATGCTTATGTTGGCCCCCCGCCAAAGCCTAAGGGTACAGGGCCCACTCCTGTGAAAGGCTAGGCTGATTGGGGAAGCAGCCACAGCTAGGGCCCTGCCCCAATCAGGCCACAGCTGGCCCCTATAAAAGGGCTGTAAGCCAGGAGTTGAGTCAGTCTCTCTAGTGAGAAAAGGACCTGGCTGCCTGGGAGAGAAGGGTACCTGAGGAAGAGTAGTGCTGGGAAAGTCAAGAGGAGTTGGGGAGCTCCAGCCTGGTAACTTCCCAGGCTGAAGGCCTTGTGCAAGGCCTAAAGAAGGTACTGGGGCTACAGAGGTACAGTCTGGGTTAGGCAGAGGCAGCTGGTCCAAACCCCCTTGCCAGTGATGAGTGGTTTATAGACTGCACTCTACCCCAGTGAGTGAGGGCTAGATGACTGGCAGTAACCAGTGAGGTGGGCTTAGAGGGTTGGAGGTTCCCCTGGGAGGGGAGACCCAGAAAGTGGTGGTACTGCTGGGGCAGAACCCCGGGTAAGGGGCACCAGGGTCTGGGGGGGACCTGAGGCAGGCAAGCCTCTAGCAGAAGGAGGTGCTCCATATGTTGGAGAGCTAATTCCCAGGATGACCAGCAGGAGGTGCTGCACTGGTGAATCATCGCTTTGCTGCAGCTCAAACAGCAACATGCAAGGTTGTTTTTTAATTGTTCTCTTTTTAATTGCAACTCTTTCTTGTAAAGGTTGCTTGTATGGGGACTGCAACTCCACATTTCCTAGGTCTTCATTGTTTGAGTTTGGTGGTTTAACCCTTGTTCTGGGATGGGTACAATGATCAGAGGGCAGTGTTTGGAACAGCAACCTTAACTGCTCCTTTAGGCTTTTTGTCTGGGGAATTTAACCAGTTAAATGCCTTCAAAGTGATCTGCAGTGCAAATTAACACCATTACAACTGCCTTCCCTACCCAGAAGGGCCATACAGCAAGTGACATTACAGATGGCAAATGCCACTCTGTGGGTGATCAATATTTGAAGCTGGAGGGTGAAAGAAAAGGGGAGAGGGGATAGAAGGGATTTCAGTCCCAACACATCTCCAGTAACAAAGAAAATTGATCACAGTAGTGTATAGCAAGAGCTTTTTTCCATTTTAAAAATGATTTAAACAGAGCACAAATGCTGCGTTATTGTTCTGACTTACCTAACCTCGAGGGATACCAAGGTAGCAGGAGAGGAAGAACTGGCAGAAGAGAACATTCTAGAGCTCTAAGGGTAATTCAGTGGATGTGTACTCACTCAGTGACTATTTCCCATAAGTGCATACACCTCCCACATTCTTGAATATTTTAAAAAACACTGCATTTATAGCCTCTCCACAAATTTGCCTCGGTTTAAAATCAAACTAATCTGCTGCACTTCGACAGTATGTACCAAAAGACTTAACCAGGAACTCAGACCTTGCCTGTGGTTAACTGGATGGGCTCTAGGTTCAACTCCTCAGAGTCCCCACCCAGCAGACTTGTTCCCCCAAACTGCATCTATCAGCACAGAGAGAACTAAGGACAGGATAACTATAAAGCAAACTGGATTATTAAACAGTGACTCAAAAAGGAAACAGTAGCTTATAGGACCTCCAGAAAAATACACAAAGGGCATACAGGTATAGGTTGGCACAACAAACTGACAAAGTCAAGGTCCCGAACCCATGAGGACAAAGGGGAATTTACTACAGGTAAGGTACAGAGGTACACAGCATACTACACCAGGGTCAGAGGAATGGACCCATGACAGAGGACATCATGGATGGAATACATCAGGACAGCAAGGTGAGGACACAGGGGTTCAGGATACAGGCAAGATAGGAATCAGGAACTGATAGCTGGAACTACAAAGTTTGGATCCTCTTCTGTAGATCTCTCGAAGTCCTGGCTAGGGCATGTACTGTGCTGCCACTAGGAAGGCCAGAGTCTCCTCAGGTGCAGCAGTCTTATGCTCTCCTGTTACTAGGCAGAACACAGCCATGTGACCCTTGCTCATTCCCAGCTTAGAGAAAAAGGTGCCAATTGTCTCAAGAAGGTCACCAACATGGTGGACAAACAAGATACCTAAACAAAATGGAACGTGTAGTGTTCCCCCGGACATTTCCCCTCTTTGGTGGGATGAGACCCTTGGTCATCATTGCCGCCACAAATTTTTTAAAGGATCGGTTTCTTATGGGGTTTACAGAAACTTTAACCTTTTTACCCAGGAAAAAGAATTAAAGCATATTAAGCTAACTTGTACTATTAATAGAAAAAAAGGATGGATTATTACATGCCAGGCTTGTTCATAATCAGCTGGACTGAACAAACTTTCCCACCGATGGGAAAAGGAAGATTCCTTTTGAACTCTACTTAGCATCTTTTCAGCTGAATGGTGCGTGGATAACATTATGCTTTCCTCTTTTTCTTCAAGTTCTCTTGTGTTCTAACTGTAGATCATCCATGATCTGCTGGAGCACTGTTATACTGACTCCTAGACACACTGGAGCAACATTATATAAATTATACTGCATGGACTTATACTGCACTGGTATCTAACATTGAAGTTAATGTCACAACCTGACACTGAATAGGCAAGACAGACAAAGATTTGAATGGATCATGCATTAAAGGATTGACACCGACTTCTTACACAGAGTGATTATTAACCAAAATAGATGAAGTATTCCAATGAATTGGCTGTAAATTGAAATGGTATTTGCCTTGGAGAGGACTTTAACATTTCAGGAGCACAAGAATAACCTATTCCCTGCTCCCAGGTGCATGCATTTGTGTTTACATTTACACTGACATTCATTGTTCCAACACACCCATTTATCCACAGGTATAAGGGTAGCATTATTAACATTAGCTCCCAGTGAAATAAGTGGATAGATCCACTGCTCTGTGGCATTACTGATATATTTAATACAAGTGGTAATTGTGTTTCTAAGCTGTAGGTAAAGTTTTAAGCTTCCACCAAGCCTGATGTTTAGCCTTAAAGGTGTTTACATCTTAGCATTTTTCTTAACTCTATAGGAATGGTCCCACTGAATCCACTCCTGACTATCACTAGCCACGCTCAGTAACCATGACTGCCCGAGTGCACACCAGTGTCCAAGATGCGTTCTGGTGTAAAGTTTCTATAGCACAGACCATTCTTTTCTGATCTTTGATCTGGATGCTTAACCACTCTGGTAAGGCTTTTACAATTTCATACCCCAGATTGCTAAATTGCTTCAATGAGTCCATTAAAGGCTGATTTAGCTTGGACACATGTCCCATGCCACTTAACTTCTCTGCCAATATATCTGTATCAATGGTGTTTAACACACCTACACCTGTGCCAACTCCAAGTATGGATGCAGTTAGATCTCTTTTGGCCTTTGCACCCTCAGAGGATGGATTTAATCAATGCTTGCCATCCTCTAATAGAGGCCCTGTGAAGGGCACATACCTACTTTCTGTTTTACTGCTGTTTAACTGCAGTGACCAGGAAACTTGTTTTAGTGAATATGTAGGCTCTACTAACACCATACATTTGGTATTTTCTTTTACAAATGCTGTGCTCACAACCTAAAAAACGCACTGGTATTATTGTGCCAGATTGGGCTAACAGACAAATATCTTATCCATATGCCTGAGTCATTTGAACAAACATTCACCTTGATGATACTGTAGCAAAAAACAGGACATCTACGATTATCATTTGAACAAAATGAATTAACATTACCTGAATTACAGGTACCTCTGTTTCTATCGTAACAAGTCATAACCTATGTAGGTACAGGAAGCAGTGTGGAGTTTAACCTTTACTGCTTTAGTTTCCACCTGCATTTGCAAGATCACACTTACTGTTAACACTCCCACAATTGATGGGGATGGAAGATTTGATTTTAGGCTCACACACATCTGGGAGTTTGGAACCTTTATAACCTCAAAACAGTTTAACTACAAGTCAGTATAGATTCATGTCCATGCCTTAGGAAGCTTTTGAAGGGGTGTCATCCGGTCAGCTCTTATGCCAGTAGCTTTTTAATGAGTGTCACATTGGCTACTGCTATTAGACTCATTAGAAATCTCTTGCCATATCACAATGCAGCTCCCACAGTATGTACACAGATGGTGAAATGGCCTCGTGCCGGATAATAAGGGGATATTAGATCTTTGGGAGTTTTTGCAGAATTTATCCTGTACCTCCATACAACAAATAGTGTTCTCTATCGTTTATCCATAACATTACATACAGTCAAGCACAAAATATAAGACATATATGGTTAGGTGATGGTAGAGGAGCTGTATCTAGGGATGAGCAAAGAAAACAGGTTAATTTATGTTAACTTCCTAGGTTATAAAACGCTTCCAGGTTTTTAACTGTGAACCATGAAGCCACTTGTACCAAGGCCCCTGTTTGGGGCTAACCTTGTTTGTTATAGGGACAGGCCCTACCCATCTAGGACTTAACCCATGTCCCTTTTCCAAGCAGTATTTGTAAAGGACCTTGTCTCCTATGTTCCATTCAATTTGAGACAATTTTTTTCTATTACCTGTGCATTTGCTTTTAACTTGACTGCTACTTTTGTATAAGATGTCATTTAGCAGCTTTTCAATATACCTGTCTGTTAGTACCCGAGGTGGTTGATCAGGAGGCACCCCCCTATCCACCAATGTTCAGGTGTTCTCATGAATCTACCTGAGTGCCTCATGAGGTGTATATCCATGAGCTGTAACTGTTTATCTTAAGGCCATTAGAACTAGTCACAACTTAAGATCCCAGTTCTTGCACTCTGCACTCACTATTTTCCTTAAAGCTGCCTTGATAGTACAATTTGTATGCTCAACTAATCCAGAACTTTGCAGATGGCCCATGATGTAAAAGCACCGATGTATCTCTAATGCCTGACAAAGCTCTCATGCCCCATGAAATGTGGTCCTTGATCAGAATCAATGTTAGGAAGCCTGAATCTAGCAAAAGTTTGTTCCATTAGGATCTTGGCGGTGGTAACTGCAGTATTGTTTTAGTCGGGTATGCCTCTACCCACTTTGTGAAGGCACTGATGATCATGAGACAGTACTTATTTCCTTGTGCAGTGTTTGGCAATGGTCCTATGTAGTCAATTTGAAGTCTTGACTATGGGCCATCCACCTGCTGGTGTCTTGCTGGTCCTTTAGTGACTTGATGATCTGTAGTGTAGGCTGCACACACTAGGCAGTTAATACAGGTTTCCATGTCCTTATACATTCCTGGCCACCAACTTACAGTAGACAACCGGTCTGCAGTTTTTTCCAACCCAAAGTGATCCTGACTATATAGTTCAACCAGTTTTTCATAAACATGTGGGCATTACAACTACAGGAATGATTCTTGAGTGTCAAAATGATTCCATCTTTATTATTGAAGCCTTTACATTCTTTTCCATTAGCTCTTGTACTTCAGGATCTGCTTCCTGAAGGTCTTTTAAATCTGCCTGCTCATGGAAAGTTATTTTCTGCAGCTGGACTTGGTAAGTCTTATTGTCAGATTTAGTCCAACAGTGTTCTGGTCCAAGTAAGGCTGCTTCTTTGGACATTTTTATCTACATGGTTATTTAGCTGAGAAACTTCTTGACTCTTCCAATGAGCTTTTACTTTATACAAGTTGATTTTTTCCATTTCTGTTGGCAATGTTTCATGCATGTAAAAGGAACTTTGAGTGTGCAACTGGTTTTCCATCTGAGGTCACTTTTCTTTGAGTCCAGATGGGCACTCGACAAAGGCTCTTATTACTCATTTGGAATCAGAACAGATAAATAGATGGCTTGATGGTCCTGAATCATCCAGGACTGCAAGTAGAGCTATTACCTCTGCAGCTTGGGCTGAACAGGGATGGACTATACCTTGAAGCATCTTTTGAGTTTTAAGTTGTAAAGTGGCATAACCTGTTCATGGGTGTTCATCTCTGTATAAGGCACTGCTATTTACAGCCCAAATATCTGTCTTGCTACTTGGCTTCCAGGTAGGTTATATCTAATTTGAAGGGTGATGTTGGTAATTCTTCTGGAAGTGGGCATTCGTGTTTTGCACCTTGGGCAAAAAGTGCATGTGGCATGGCTAACAAGTGAGGAACCTTGTCCACTTTTCCTTCCCAGTTTAAGAGACTCAAGGTCCATGCAGCTAATCTGGGATTTGACACCCATCCATTAATTTTGACTGACTAAATGTACTTGAGGGGAGTATGATGTTCACCACCACTGGAGACATCCTGATGTACTCCCAATGCCTTAGAACCCATATGAGTGCAAGCACTTTCACATGCTGAAAATCTTTGCTCTACATCTGTCAAATTTCTGGACCCATGAGCTACTGGTTCGGGACCACTACCTGTCTTGTAGCAATAGAGCACTTAGACCCTTTGCAGTAGTCACCAGCTCTAATTGGAAAGCAGTTTCTGGCTTGGGGTATGCTAATGCCAGTGCTTCCCTCAGTGCCTGTTTTAAATTTGGCAACTGCATCATGTCAGTCCGTCCATTCCCAGTACTTTCCTTTAGTAGTTTGTATAGTGGCTGTGCTATTTCAGCATAGCCTTCCATGAATTCTCATGAAAAAACTAGTCAGACCCAAGAAAGATCAAGCCAATATATCTTGGAGAGCAGGTAGTTTACTGATGAGCTCTACCAATTAAAGCTCTGGTAGTCTTCCTTCACTGCCCAATTCTATACCCAAATAGGTAACCTTTCTTTGTACCAGCTGTGCTTTAACTGGGTTCACCAGAAATCTAGTTTCTTTGACTAGGTTTAGCACTACATCTAAAATTCTCAGGTTCTCACTGTTTGTAGTTGTAGCTATTAATACCTCATCCATATAACAGAATTACTTCGATCTTCTAGAGTCTCCCACATTTGACACCTGACAGATTGAAGGCGCATTGTGAAATCTTTGTGGGAAAACAAAATGTATATTTATTGCCAAAGGTAAATGCAAACTTATTATGTAGATTCATGCAATGGGATGGTGAAAAAGGTCTATTACTTAAAACCAAGCTCCTGTGGTAATTGTAGCCATCACTGTTACATTTCGCCACTAGGGGTTACCCGATTAAATTATTATTATTCCATAGTGAGGCACCAGGTATTATCTCTGATTTCATGACTGGCCAAACTGTAGCATTGCAAATGCTTTCAGTCTGTTAGAACCCCTTGTGCAGTTAGAGCAGCTATGGTTTGTTGTTCCTTGCTCTGCAGCTGTGGGATATCAATACTGTCATTGGGGATGAGGGTCTGGATCATCTACTCTAACCTTGATGTTGATATTTTTCCACATTGCAATTTGTTTTGTGCGAACATCTTAATGTGCTTTTCAGGAATTTCCTTAACTTCAGGTTCCCAGTTGGGCAGTATTAAGGCTTCTGGAGCCTTAACAGTGGCTATTCAATAGGATGCAGGTATCCATTGGCATCCTTTCACCTTAGCTTCTTCTTGCTTCAGCACTTGGTTAGGCAAGTCCACAGTGATCATTTTGGACAGCACATCCATGCCCAATATACCTCTATTTTCCAGATGCTGTATTCCAAAGGATGTGGTAATGAGGAATGGATCAATTAGACTGACTATCGGTTTTATAAATGGAACGAAGCTTACTTTCCTGTTGAAACCTTCTAGGACCTTTAGTTCTTGAGTAGGCAATTGTTTTGTTTGAGGTTCTGCCTTGGAGCATGAAGAGAAAACAGGACCAGTATCTATCAGCATGTACTGATTAAATGTTCAGAAATCTCCCTTTACAGCTGCCAATGTTATATAGATGCTGTCTTGGGGGAAGTTAAGGGAGCTTGGCTTCCTCATAATACCTCTTCCAGCTGTGCCTTTTGGTTCACAGTCTGTTTTTCCTTTATCCTCATGTCTTTCAAGTATCCTTAGCAGCTCCTCAGTAGGCAGTCTATTGCTGACCTCTCGAGGGTCATTTAAGAAGATGCTTCCATATCTGGTTTCTGAAAGATTTTTTCTTTCCCTCTTGGCTGTATGTTGCCTGAATTGTTGGTCTTATGCTGCTTTTGCAGAGGATGGTATGCAGACTGTCCAGGTTTCTTCCCCACTCTGAACTCTAGAGTACAGATGTGGGGACCTGCACGAAAGACCCCCTAAGCTTATTCTTACCAGCTTAGGTTAAAAGCTTCCTCAAGGTACAAACTTTGCCTTGTCCTCGAACCCTATGCTGCTACTACCAAGCGTTTTAACTAAAGAACAGGGAAAGAGTCCACTTGGAGATGTCTCCCTCCAAAATATCCCCCCAAGCCCTACACCTCCTTTCCTGGGGAAGGCAAAATCCTCACCAATTTGCATAGGTGAGCACAGACCCAAACCCTTGGATCTTAAAAACAATGAAAAAGCAATCAGGATCTTAAAAGAAGAATTTTAAAGTAAAAGAATCACCTGTAAAATCAGGATGGTAAATACCTTACAGGGTAATCAGATTCAAAACAGAATTCCTCTAGGCAAAACCTTAAGTTACACAAACAGGAATACACATTCCATTCAGCACAGCTATTTTACCAGCCATTAAACAAAAGAAAATCTAACACATTTCTAGGTAGTCTGCTTACTAACTTTTTACAGGAGTTCTGGAGAGTGTTCCTGGCCTGGTCCCGGCAAAAGCATCACACAGACAGATCCTTTGTCCCCGCCCCCCCAGCTTTGAAAGCATCTTGTCTCCTCATTGGTCATTTTGGTCAGGTGCCAGTGAGGTTGTCTTAGCTTCTTAACCCTTTACAGGTGAAAGGGTTTTGCCTCTGGCCAAGACAGATTTTATAGTTCTGTATACAGAAAGGTGGATACCCTTCCCTTTATGACACATACTTACTGATGTCCTTTTGTTGAACCTTTCCCCTTATTTTCTGATGTTTCAGTAACAACAGAAAAGAAGGTGTATGCTGTAGAGGAAAAGCCTCCTTCTGTATGTCATAAGACTCAACTTGTCGTCCAGTTCTTTCAAGGTAACTGCATTTGTGATCAGTTGCTCCCATGGTAATTTGCAGAATAGGGAGCAGACCTTGGATCACTGACTCCTTGAATTTTGGTGTCTCACATGAGACTGCTCCTGCTATCCAGTATAACAGTTTCTTGCAACTTAGGTATACTTCTGGCCATTCCATTGCTTCTCTGAAAAGAACTTCCCAATGATGTTGCATCAAGGAAAATAAAACTTCAATATTTTGAACATCTTCATACAATTGTTTATATCTGCAACTAGTATGTTGACAGTGCCATATAATCCTCATGACCTTAGAATATCAGGGTTTGAAGGGACCTCATGAGGTCATCTAGTCCAACCCCCTGCTCAAAGCAGGACCGATCCCCAATTTTTGCCCCAGATCCTTAAATGGCCCCCTCAATGGTTGAACTCAACCCTGGGTTTAGCAGGCCAATGCTCAAACCACTGAACTATCCTGCCCCCCCCCACTCTCTTAAGAGGACTGCCATATCATCTCTCCCATGCCAGGTAAGGCGTTTACTCTTGCCAACCAATCCATGGTGTCTCAGTTTAAGGGGCCAAGCATTTGTCCCATTGCCTTGGCTTGTTCTGGTGTATATGCTTTTATTTCCTGGCTGGTCTCAGGTGGCTTAGCTGATCCATAATTCACAATAGTTGTAGTTATTGGAGCCATAGGTACTCCTTGCTGCGTTCTTGTCAGTGTTGTCTTCCTCCTTGGTGGGTGCTGACGGTAACACTACAGAAGCACAAGGTGGTGCTCTAGCTGTGGTGCAGCAGTTATCCTTCTCTCCCTGCAATCCTCTTACAGTAGTATATTTGTACTCCTCTGCAGTTTGACTCAGTTATTGCTGTCTTCCCCACTCTAGTGGATCTACTTCCATGGCAGCTAAAAGTCCATGCGCTTTTTTAATTTCTCTCTTAGAGCTTCTAATTGTTGGTGGCACTTAATGTGGTTCACAGGCTGCTGCTGCCTATCCTGCATCTTCAACTAGTTCTTGAATAGCAGCCTGAAATTCTTCAGGCTGCACATGGAGGGTGTTACATTCCTTTTCCCTTTTGCTAAGGAGGGTGTTAGGCAAACTAGAGCTTGCACTGCAGGAGACTAAGTGTTACATGACAAATTTTGAGCAGACAAAGGTTCTATTTTTATTTTGCTCTTTCTAGGCCTGTAAGTCTTTCACTATCTTGGATTTTTAACTGGGAGATCTTGTTCTAACATCCCACATTGCTTAGTTCCTTAGTCACTAAAGCTAAACCATAGATTAATGCTCTTTGTTTTATAAGAAGGCTAAGGCTTAGCTGTTAAACTCCTTCCATTTTAAATCCAATGTTTGGTAAGCACCAGTTCCTGCAAACAATCCTGGAACCAATGGATTTTTCATTTTTCCAAATACTCAATAGACTACCAATTTTGCTGCACTTCCCATCCACTGGATTTAAAATTTACTAGTTTTCTTTTGTTTCAAAGCCTGACTTACCCCAGACTGAATCTACATTTTCTTTTGCTGGCACACTGACCACTCACTGCTGGTTTTGTAAACCAGGAGACACTCCCATCTTTGACTGGTGGGTGTCAAAGGAGTACTGCAACTCTGTCAGGACCTCCTGCTGCTTGCAGTCAGTTCCTGTAGCTCACAAGTGTCACCAGTTTTTATGCCAGTACTCTGAACCATAAACAGGGTCACTGTTCTATCAATGCCTATCCCAAAGTTGGAGAATCTTATCCTCTCCTTGTCACCCAGATGATCAGACCAGCATGACTGACACCAAGCCACTTGCAGTACTGATCCACTGTGTCTTGGTCTGCCTGGACTGTTCTCGTCCAGACTCAGTAGGCCACTAGAGGCTTGCAATGCTGAGTGAGTCTCCCAGCCTGCTACCAGACTCACGTCCACAACCGGGATTTACTCTTCCTGGCAAGTGCTGACAGCCCATGCTGTCTGCTTGCTAACAGTTAGTGCCCCTCCTGGATTCCTTTCTAGAGGGGAAACAGCTCACTGGCCCATTGCTAGCAGCTGCACACTGGCCCGCTTCTTTGTGTCCCTTAATCCAACTGGAGGTTACCAATCCAGTGTCCTGGAGTCAGTCCCACCTATGATCAGTGGACTGAAGCCAAACAGTACCAAATCAAACATTTTAGTTACTGTACAGAACCCACCTGTAGCAAACTCAAATAGGGGTCCTGCTGCGGTCACTAGAAATATGTTAACCAAGAACTCAGATCTTGCCTATGTTTAGCTGGATGTACTCTAGGTTCCACACCTCAGAGTCCCCGCCCAGCAGACTCATTCCTCCAAGAACCGTATCTATCACCACAGAGAAAACTAAGCACAGGATTAACTATAAAGCAGTTTTATTAAACCATTTGAAGAAATGTTTTTAACTCACACAAACATATGCCTAAATGTTAGTCTGTATTTAGAAAAAAGTCTGGTGGCACCTTAAAGACTAATATGGTTACCCTCTGATATTTGGTTTATTAAACAGTGACTTAAACAGGAAACAACTTATGACCCCCAGCAAAATACACAAAGGGGATACATGTACAGGTTGGCACAAAAAAGTCTGACAAAGTCAAGGTCTCAAACCCATGAGGACAAAGGGGAATTTATTACAGGTAAGGTACACAGCATACTGCACCAGGTTCAGAGGAATGGACCCATGACAGAGGACATCACAGATGGAACACATCAGGACAGCAAGGTGAGGACATGGGAGTTCAGGATACAGGTAAGATAGGAATCAATCAGGAACTGATAGCTGGAACTACAGAGTTTGGATCCTCTACTGTAGATCCCTCAGTCTTGGGTAGGATATGTATTGTGTTGCCACCAGGAAGGACAGTCTCCTTTTGGGTGCAACAGTCTATGCTCTCATGTTACTAGGCAACACAGCCATGTGACCCTTGCTCATTCCTGCCTTAGAAAAAGTGCCAATTTTCTCAAAGTGGTCACCAATATGGTGGACAAACTGCTTCTTACAAAGAAAATGGTCAAGTGCCTAAACAAAATGGAACTTTGAGATTGTCCTGTAGGGGAAAAAATTACAAGTATTCTATAGATGTTCATGTACAACACAGGGCTTGGTAGGTACCACATGTTAGTCAGGTCCACATTTTCAAAAGTATTTAAGCCGCACTCAGGGTTGCAAAGCCTACCTGATTTAGAAGGCTAATTCTAATTCCCTTCCCCCCACTGCCCCAAATGCTGGCATTGAGGAGTCAAAGTCCCATTGACAGTCAATAGGAACCCAGCTCTCTAGACTCCAAGTCCTGTGTTTTAGCCACAAGAATGTTCCTCCCTTTTCAAAATGAAGTTAGTGTGATAAGATGCAAAATCAGCAGCTTTGGAAACTGAAGTCTGCTGTCCACTCAGGGATATGGCACAGTCTTGGCAAGTGCAAGCCTCCCACACTGTGCAGGGATCCCTCTGGGTTTTCGGCTATGAATGCCAAAGAGGGAGCCAATTAGTGCTAACTGTGGTGGGGTTTTTTTTTTTGGCAATGTGCACACCTATCCATTAGGAATTCAACTGACAGACGAGCTCATAGCATGTAGTTTGCCGATTAACCAAAGGGCAGCTCTCTTTAGCAGGAACCATCTTTGTGTTTTGTGATTGTACAGTACATGCCACTATGGGATCCTTGTCCATACCTGGAGCTCCTAGCTGCTACAGCAATACAAATAAAAATAATTGGGCAGACCTATGTCAGGGTTTGAATCTGTGACCTGGTCTGTAAGCCATTACCAAACCTTTGACACTTGTACTACCTTATCTTCACCACCTTGTAATACCCTAAGCATAAAGATCAGGGAATGTCTACACTACGAAATTAGGTCGAATTTATAGAAGTCAATTTTTTAGAAATCTGTTTTATATAGAGAGTGTGTCCCCACAGAAAATGCTCTAAGTGCATTAACTCGGCGGAGCGCTTCCACAGTACCAAGGCTAGAGTCGACTTCCGGAGTGTTGCACTGTGGGTAGCTATCCCGCAGTCTCCGCTATGAGAACTACTGCACAACATTAGGTACATGCCACACTTTTCAAATTATAGATGGATAATTTGTTAAAGAAGCCACTAAGTCATTGGACCAAAAAAACCTGCAGATTCAGAGGTAGCAGCACTAAATTAATAGCCACAATAAGCTTCTACCTCTAATAGAGAGGCATATATTAAATACCAACAGTAACTCCTATGCAATAATGCCTTTCAGAGCAAGGGAAAATTGCACAGCACCTGCTACTATACATACATTGAAGAGGACAGATGAACTAAAGATGAGCCCTTCAGCAAATGACAGGTATGAAAAGTATTTGGGACATGGCACTTAACTGGATTCAGCAACAAGCCTTGAAAGCATTGTGTTTCATGATCTGAGTTTTTTGTAGTTGGCAGCATGCTGTCTTGCAAGCTTCAAGGGTGTCTGAAACCGAAGGACCAAGACTCTGACAATATTTCATGCACAGGAAGTGGGCCAAGTCAGTGTCAAAAACCCGATTGTTCAGCCATAGCATACTACTATATGACAAAGCATTAGAGGTGCTGAGACTGCAAATCCTCTCACTGTTGGAGAGATATTGTCTCCTGCTGCAATTGGAGATCAACTCTAATCACTAAACGGTATCTGACTTCCAGCAGGACACTGTTAGGATGCAGCCATCAAAGCTGGTTCTGATGGTAGGGCCTTCTTGTTTCTGTCTTCACATATAGATGCCTTTGTGAAAGGCTAGAGCATACAAAAGCAATGCAGCATCATGTGGTGACAACCAATAAAGTATAGGAAGACAAGGTCAATTAAAAATTTTAATTTTAACTTTCATTCTAAGAGCAAAAGGGAGAAGGTCTGTGCATATGGGTGCATACAGTTGCCTTTGCAACCAGCAAGATAATGATCTCCACTGGTTTTGTAAACCTTAGAGCACCATATTAAACTAGGAGGTATTAATTTATGAACACCATGTTACACACCCCACCACCAACTATGCATTCAACTTGCTAGTGTTAATTTTTTTAACAGCTCATATACTGCTATCTGATTATAAGCTTCTAAGAGCTTATACAGTAAATCCAGTACTTTCTAGTGAATGCCACACTCGTCATTATGTGCTGAATTCCAACCACCTCCTTGTTTCTAAAATAAAAATCCCTTCCCATTCTGGCTGGCAGCTCTGAATAAAGCAGAGGTGGGATTCAATAACACCAATATCTATGTATTTAGATCCTGATCCTGCAAACAAGTCTCTGGCTGAACCTTTAAGTCCTCTAAAAGACCTGATTGCAAAGGCTGTCTGGGTACAGATTTGTTTTCAGGATCAGGCCCTAATGAACTCCTAATACTTCCAAAATCTTTCCCTCATTCATGAGAATTCCTATAGGATTTTCAGCATAATCTCTGTCTGTTGCACCCTCTAACACAATGCAGACATGTGCAGACTGAGTTGGCAAAGGAGACACCCTTTGTGAATATTCTAAGGCCATTTAGAAAGAGAACCAGTAGTAGAAGTAGGGGTGATGTCCTCTAATGGGGTCAGGAGAAGAAATTGCCTCTTTTCCTTTTGTGCTGTAAGCCCTTTTTGAGATGGTCTCAACATTTGAGATTTTGAGCTTTATTCCACACACTAGTAGCCTATGGCACTGGAGAGATGAGCCTTGATGGAGATAGAATACACACACAAAGGTGTGTGAAATTGATAAGGCTGAAGCAGCATTAGCTTATAAGTAAAGGAATAAAAGTTATAAGTAGAGGAATGTTTGCTATTGATTTAATTTTAATAAACTACAACAGACAGGGCTTAGGCAACATATGCCATGTCCTAAACAAGATAAAACTTGGAAAGAAAGATGGTTCATATAATTGAGTGTACCTGAAGAAGGCTTGGAATTCGTATAAGACTAGTCCTCTGTATACTAGAGATTCAGGAGAGTGGGCTATGTTTAGTTTTCTGAACTAGTTTGCCCTATCTCTTCCCACCCCCAATATTTCTGAATGAAATTTTAAAAACCACAATTAAGTCAAATGTCCACACAAAGCAACAGCATTGTTCTCAGTCCATTAGTTATCAACATTTAATAATTCAGCCACTGAATGAGAGCATCAGATCAATGATCATTGTATCTTTAGGTGATTAAAAATGAAGATCAAAAAACTGCATTGAGAGCAAAAGTCAAATATATAAAAATTATCTAAAAGAATACGAACATACTGAGAGACTCAAAGTTTAGAGATATCATTGTGAGCTTTGATAAAGGGTGACTGAAGCAGTGGTTCTCAAATTATTTCTTTTTTCCCCCGCAGACCACTTGAAAATTGCAGAGGGGCTTGGTGGACCACTTAATGATCTTTCCAAATGTTGTTGGTACCGTTAGTGAACTATTGTAAAGTGCTTTGGATAAAAGTGCTGTATGAAAAACCTTGAAAATGATTTAACTTTTTTTGTTTGGCAAATAAAAGCACAACTCATATTTTAATGAGTAGTCATCTTTCTAATGCAATGGATGTGCCCTCTCCCTGGCCATGGTAGTCCCTGAGCTAGGGCTGGGAAGGAGGGGGGTCTCTCTCCCTGGCAGCCACACCCCTGGAGCTGGGGAAAGTCACCTCTTTCTCTGGCTGCCTCAACCCTGCACATCCCAAATTCCCCCATCCCCTTTTCTCACCCCCTCCCACCTACCCCCTACTTCCCCCAAGGCCACCACCTCGCTTTACATATACATCTTCTCCAGGGTACAGGCACCTAACTAGTGGAGCCATGCCTGCGCAGCTCCACTAATAAGATGGGTGGCCGTTCATTCTTGTGTGTGTGGCCGGAGCACCTTAGAGGGAACTATCTGTGGACCACCTGAATGGAGCTCGCGGACCACTGGTGGTCTATGGACCACGGTTTGAGAACCTCTGAACTAGAGGAAAACCAAAAACAGTTTCAATCATTTTATCTGAATTTTTTAACAGTTTTAGTATATAAAGGATTTAAATTTCTTATGTATTTAAGTTGCTGCCTAACTTTTCCTAGCTATTAAAATCAATTCTTGGGGTATCTGGAAAACACAATTTGAAAAAGCAAGGAGACTGAAATTCAACAGCAGAAATGTAGATGTTCACCGACATGGCGTCAAAACATAAGAATTCACTGATCACAAGTAATACTGAATTGTGGGGTAGGCATTTTTGTTAATGAGACTGTAACAAAGTGACACATACTGGGAGAGATCAATGGACAAGGACACTGACTTACTAGACTGAATATTGCTTTGAGAATGAGCTTCTCCTTGCAAATGCTTTATTTCAATAGCACATAAGGATACAATTCCCTTTTTGGAGTTCTCCAGATTAACTCCCTGGAAATCAAATCAATTTTATCACTGTAAATGGAAGATGGGAAACCAGCTTTCTTCAGATTCATAATTCTGCCAGGTGCCGATATCAACTCAAAACACTAGCTACTTATTGCAAAGTTCAAGCCTAACCTCAAATATATAAAACAGCTTCTCTGGTACAAGAGTCTAGACTAAATCAAAGAGCATAAAGTAGAAATTGGCAAAGAGTCTGACAACACTGAAGAAAAAGCACAAATGAGCTGTTGGTAGACAGTGTATGTTCATTGATATTCCAGGGAAACAGATCTGTGGATCTCTGCTGTGGACTGGTAGGACTTGTATACATGGAACAGGAAGCAAGAATTCCCACTATTATGGAAGAGTCTAACATAATTAAATAGGCACAAAATATTTCTATAGGAATTAACTTTTTAGATTAAAAATTTCTAAACATTATCTCTGCCTCAAAGTATTTTTTTGGTAAGTTTATGTAAATATCAGTGTTACTTTTGGTGCACATTGCAACACTTGACTAACTTTCTTTCCACTAAGGTGAAACAGCAGTCTTGTGTTAATTGCATTATCTTACATCTAAAGAACTGGAGTACCTGTGGCACCTTAGACTAACCAATTTATCTGAGCATAAGCTTTTGTGAGCTACAGCTCAGAACTGGCAGCTTTGGCACATGAAGCAATGTGTGCTTTCTAATGACTCAATGATGCAGTTTTTTTAACTCATTCTTTATTCAACTATCAGTATAATTCCTATTGGTCAGATAGTCAGTTGCTGATCCTTCTGGAAGGTATGCTATTAGCTCTGAAATCAGGAATCCTAATAAAAGCAATCCTGCTAAATATGGTGCTTGTCACTTGGAAATTTCAGATACTTAATTTATCTATGTACTAGTCTAACTAAACACTACTGAAGCAATAAAAATAAACCGAACTGAGGAAGTGTGTTAAGGAGAATAGTACTAATTAAACTGATCTGTAAGATTTAATTTATCAATAGGATTTGCATATTCAGGTTTTTACACAGCTGAATTTTATTATGTTTAGATTTCATTTTCTTCCTTCATTTCAATGTGAAAATAGTTAAGCTACTACTGTATTTGCATTTTCATTGAAAGTATAGTGCTTAAAATTGTTCAGAGCTATTTATTTCAACAGAACCAAATCTAAAAATTTAAGTCCCGTTTTCAAAAATGACTTGGGGCTAGCTTTTAAAAGGTATTAATGTGCCTATGGGAGTTAGGCACCTAGACTTTTTGAAAATCCCACTAGGAACCTATCAGCATAGTTAGGCCACAAATACTTTTATAAAGCTGGCCCATAGGCACTCATGAAACCAAGTCCCATTGATTATGAGAGACTTAAAGTAAAAATTTTCAAAAAACAAAAACCTCCTGATACTTAAGCACTTTTGAAAATTTTACCCCTAGTCCTTTTCCACAACAAGATCTTCTTCCTACAAAAAAAATTGATTTTGATGGACTAATTAGCTTTAACAAGGGAAAATACATATAAAACTAGCAAGTGGGAACCTGACTGGGGCTTTTTTTGCCCCATGTTGTTTCCTCCCCCTGTGATGTTCTTCATATTAACACAAAACACTTGTACTGAAATTAATTTTGACATTAGATGCATCCATCACCTTATTGAGCATGCAGCTTGCCTTTCTTCTGCTTGGTATTCAAGGCCTGCATTACACTACAAAATATTGCCAAATCCAAACTTTGAAAAATCATGAGTGAGCCTCCCAAAATCATAGAACATTAGAAGTGTAGTGCTGAAAGGGACCTCCAAGTCATCTAGTCCATCTCCCCCATGCCCCCCCCCCCACCCCATGCTGAGGCAGGTTTAAGTATATCTAGACCATCTCTGGCAGATGCTTGTTCTTAAAAAAACTTCAATGATGGGGAGTCCATACTGCCCCCTCCAGTTAGCTTAGAAATCAAATAAGCACCACAAACTTATGTTTTGAACTTCTGGAATGTGCCTGGGTTATATTTTTAAGTGTCTCCACCAACATGAAGAATTGAAAAATTAAAAAAAGCTGAAATTCTCACGTAATCAATTCAGGAGCTGGGCTTTAAGACCCCCCACACACACACACACACTCTAAATATCACTAAACTCATGCTTAAAATTGTGAGAGTTAACAATGCTGGTGAAGGGTGACCCTTGAACTCTCATCCACCTCTCACAGCCTTATATCACATACTCTATACACCTTCTACTTCATACAGGGCCCTATCTAACAAAGCATGTAAGCATGAGAGTTTCCACTATCTTTAATGAGATTTGTGAAATGCATTTAAATGCTGTGCTGGAATGCAGGCCAGAGTGAAGGGTAGCCTATAGAGACAGCATGGTGGGTACTTCCTTAAGCCTAAATGGGAGCATTTATATTCTATAATTTTTATGAAGTTGCCTAAACTTTTCCCCTTTTACTTTCTCCCCCCCGGCCACCCCTTGGACTTAGTAAGGAAAAGTTAGTACAATCTGTATGGTTGCACAGCTGAAGTCTCAGAAAATCCCTGACCCTTGATGTAATAGCATTGCACAGAGACTAGGAATATTTTCAGCTTTCTGGATAAATGTGTAACTGAACAGCATAGTACCAACAGAAGGGTGTAATGCTATTGTACCCTTAATACTTACATTTCTTGACTTGTTTATTTTTTCAAACTAGGAATCCCTAACACTGTGCACTTACAGGTTTTTTTTATTTGTTTTTTTGCACATTTGATTGCAGTTGTAGCAGGACACACTGTATATTATTTTATGTGTATATATATATATACACACAAAAAACCACAGTCTCTTGGTCTGCAGGCTAGATACTTTACCCATAACAGTCTGACTCGTGTAGGGGTTCACTCATGGTGATTGTACAGAGATAGTAATCCACTAGTACTTCTTACTGCCTCAGTTTTGCCTTGTCCTCCAAGTGCAAATTAGAGGGGTCGATTTACAATCTGGGAAGCAAGGCACTCAGATATTGAGACTTGTGGTGGAGCAGACTCATACGGCCTGCAATTACTCTTCTGCACACACTTTTATAAAATTATTGGATATCCTTTTTGGAGAAGAATGTCTGACAAGGGACATAGCATGTGGTTCAGCTCCAGCCCTGAATCTAATAAGGTTTGCTGGAAACCACAGCAAAGGCAATATGAATCCACTTATCAGCTGTGCAATGTTCTTATTTCAAGCCTGTGCAGCTAGGCAATTCTTCACTTCCCATGGTCACTCTGAGCCCCTGTCAGTTACCTTTCAAGACAATGGTGCTATTACAGGTGAATCAAATTAAAAACAATTACTGATTTAAAAAGTCAGGAATTTATGTACAATAGCAATGAAAAAAAAACAGATTAATCAAAAGAAACAGCCTCTAAATTTGTAGTGTCAATCTGGGATAAATTTACAATAAGTTACAAAGTCACATAGGGCATAACAGATACATGACCGAATGCTGGTTAGCCCTGGTTAAGAATCCCAAAGTGTATATCAGCATTGAACATTTCCAGCTCAATTCTATATGAAAACCCAGTGCTCTGATGCTTAAATGACCTCTGAAGACCAAATTTATGCCTCACAAATATTGGCCATTCTGAATTATGCTACAGCAGACATATCCTGTTGCCTTGAAATTCCTGCTTTTGTTCAGATATTAAAGTGATATCAGGTCAGCTTTCACACACTGCAAGACCCCACATATCAAGTGACTCTACATCTTGCCAAGCAACAATGGAGTTAACGGTTAATCAAATAAGTGGTGGCAGCTAACAAAAATGATTACAATCAAATGCCAAGATGACATGAGTGGGGAAAAGGAGAGATGACATGATTACTTTTTTTTAAGTCAAGCCATGGTTTGTGACAAAATCAGGTATTCACATACCCCACTCTGAATTTGCTTTCCTTCAATACTTGAGCACATGACTTGGAAATGTGCTTTTCAAACACACTGTAGCAGAGTTACTTGAATGATCACAGAAAGCCAACACAAAAAGAACATAAGTACAGCTAAAGCAAAACCATTACTGTTTAAAAAGTTTGAATTTTTATATTTGCCATGCTCTAAATGTAAATATAAAGCATTAATTTATACTCAAATTAAAAATTGATGTTTCAAAAATATAATAACCTGACTTAAAGTGTGTTTTTCACCTTAACTCTAAGTATTATTCTGAATTTAAAGTTAGATCTTTAATAACGTTTAAAAGGTAGTATTTCCTAGCCCATGACAAAAAGCTAATTCCAATCTCTTGAATTCATAGATGAAAGGACAGTAAAAATAATCAGACGTTCCAACTAATGGTGCTTTTTTGCAAAACACCAGCAATGTGTGTCATAACTTTGAGCCAAGACACTCCACTGATTATGTAAGTGTAACAGAGTGGCATGGCCCTTAAGGGTTGGGATGAGCCAACCCTGATTACAGAGTGAGTCACACCTTGGAAAGATGATGGTGATTGCCCTATGAAGTACAGCAGAAGACTGCAATGAAATGGGGAAGCCCAGGAAATTGCAGAGACTGAATGGTGCAGGAAAGATCCTGAGACCAGGGGAGCTGTGACAGAAAGCACCCCAGGGAGCGGGATGCTACTGTAGGGAAACCTGGAGGAAGTTTGGGGGCCAATAGGTAAGCTTGGAAGGATTAGATTTTCATTGGTAAACATCAATTTCACCATACACAAACAGATGAAAAAAATATTTCCATCAACTGAAATTTACAGATAATTAAAGAAGGCAAAATGCTACTTGAGAACTTATTAGAGTTTGATTTAAGGGTATTTACTTTGTCTAGTTTGACATCCGATGGTGACAAATTGTGTTTAACAGCTATCGAGTTTTAACTTCTTGAATCTCAGGTGTCTATTACCATTAAATATTTATCTGACCTTTCCATAATTTCTCCACCATGAAAATTTAAATGGATAAAAATTGAAAAAAAATGCTTAAAAATAAATTATAGATCAAAATTATAAAATAAAAATCAAATTCTACAAAGTCTACCTAAAGGCCAGTGTCAAAAGATTAAGCTCCAGCTAGGAAGAGTTGGAAAGTAAGCTGTGAGAACACACATGATGCCAGGAGAGCTCTGGCTATGACAGAAGGCACTAGAGCTAAGTACGGACTGTTGTGTGGTGATGGATTTTATTTTGTGACCACAAGGGTTGTTAAGAGCTAGTTTGTTATTAAACCAGCCCCTGGCAGGGTGTGTTATCCATGGAAAGACAGTGTGCAGTTCTTCAGGGGCCTGCAAAAAGGAGCTAAAAGGGCAGGAGGGGTTGTTCCATAAATAGCCACCTTGCTACAGCAAACATTTACATTTTGATGCTAACAGATCCCATTCTGGGCATATCAGAATATTAATAAACTCTGCTACATACACACCATTCCCTTTATGAGGGACTGTAGTACTTCAAACACCTGTTAATCCCCTCTGAATGCCAACATTCCTGAGTGTGCCTCAAAGTAAATATAATTACTTCTAAAGCCACAGTGGCATCTCAAACAAAACTCTTAGGTAGTTACTCTGTTAAAAACAAGTCTAGTGATATCAAAGGTTTTGGTTGGAGCTACTACCACAGATTTGGGCAGATCAAAATCTAAGATAAACTCATTTTTCAGATTACCATGCGCTAGGCTATGTTATATATCACTGTTTTCTCCTTGAGCTATGTATATAGATATTGATATCTCATGGACCAGTTGTACAATACCATTTGAATCTATAATCTGTATTATTGTCCCCATGCTTCCCTA
Organism: Lepidochelys kempii; assembly: GCF_965140285.1. NCBI lineage: Eukaryota > Metazoa > Chordata > Testudines > Cheloniidae > Lepidochelys > Lepidochelys kempii. The sequence goes on from NC_136388.1 coordinate 65,991,256, forward strand.
CGGCTTTAATATTAGGCAAATGGAATTGAGTTAGAAGTGCTGCGAGACCTTGAACACATTGTGCTTGGTTTGGTGCATTTATCCATCCATTGTATCATTGTTTGTCTAGTTTTTTTTTAACTGCCATTTGATATCAAAGTACCCTGTGATAAGTGCTTGTCTATAACTCAATGATCCATACTTTTTCATTACAAGCAGAATGATATTTTACTATCAGGCATTGAAAGGCTCTATTAATGCATGTAATACGTGCACTAAAGTTGTGCACTCTTAACCTTGAATATGAATATGCCTAACTAGCCATACACAAATCATGCGCAAATATCCGTGACTCAACAGGAGTTTTGAAAACAGATGTTAAACACCTTGAGATCACGGATATTCCACCAGTCCTTCAATTGTCAAGAAGAACCTAATTATATTATTCTTAAATAGCACAACTTGTAACAACATTGTCAAGGATTTGTGGTGAAATAAGATCGCTGGATTTAAATTGTTAGTATTTGGCAGTCTTGGAATTACAGCTAGCATTCCATACATATAACATGAACATCTAACAACTTGTGGTAGGAGATACAAGGGGGGCTTAGGCAACTAAGTCCAACATTTAGGTGCCACTGGCATTTACAAAACCCCCTGCTCAGCTGCTGTCTAACCCGGTAGGCTCCCAAGTTTCCACTGTTAGTGTCCCCAAGGTGCCTAAATTTTGGAAGTCTTGGCATGTGCATGGCTGCCTAACCTGTGAGACCATCCAGCAGCTCAGCACCTATCTTGCATTTAAGCCACAGCGAGAATCACAAACAAGGCACACTTCTGCCTGTTTTGCCTTCAAGACCCAATCTAGTAGACATGCTTAAACCATGTCTAAATCTGCATAAAAGCCAGTGCATGTGGTTACACTGCACTTATAACTGTTAGCCTAGTCATTAGAGCACTCACTCAGGATGTGAAAGACCCAGATTTGAATTCTTACTGTCTGATTTGGATCAAGGACTGCAACCTGGGTCTCCCAGGTCCCAGGTAAGAGCCCTAACTCTGGGCTATAGTGTCATCCTCTCACTGGCCCCATGAATGATTATTTATACACAATAGAACAGGATTCTCTTGGGAGGTGGGAGACCCAAGTTCAAATCCCTACTCCACATCAAACCATGTCTCCCACATCCTCAGTGAGTGCTCTAACCGGTGGTGTACAGGTTCTGGGGCCAGGGAATGCAGCACCACCACCACTTTTCTTGAAAGAGGGCTGACGTGACTTAGACGCCTTCTCTTCACGAGAGTACAGGAATCCTAAGTTGAGGGAGGTGCCTCTGTCCAGCCTCCAATTAGGCACCTGGTCTTAGGCCACACTGCTGTCTTCCGCATTTCCTATTGGCTATCTTAGATGGTTCCCACTTAGCATGCTGGCTTTTGGGAATCCAATTTTTAGGTACTTAAATAATTGTATAGGGAGCCTGGATGCCTAACTCAGGACTGTGAATTCCACTTGACAGGAAAATTTGCACAAATTAGGTGTTGCAATCCAGAATATAGTGCCTAAGTCTCCCTTGTTGCCCAACCATGCAGGAGCTGAGTTTCATGGAAATTGTTCTACCACCCAAACAAGATACAATATTAGGACATAACCAGATTTCCTTCTATATCATTTGGATGTTGCATTGTGGCCTTTGCATATTTACACTAAAATCTTTTTCACTCACAATGAGTGTCACCCATTTTGACTAGACCAGGGATAGGCAACCTTTGGCATGTGGCCTATCGGGTAAGCCCCTGGCAGGCCAGGACAGTTTGTTTATGTGCAGCATCCGCAGGTTCGGCCGATCTTGGCTCCCACTAGCCGCGGTTCGCTGTCCCTGGCCAATGGGGGCTGCATGAAGCGGCGTGGGCTGAGGGATGTGCTGGCCACCTTCCCTCAGCCCCCACTGACCTGGAATGGTGAACTGCGGCCAGTGGGAGCCACGATTGGCCAAACCTGTGGAAGCTGCAGGTAAACAAACTGTCCCAGCACACCACGGGCTTACCCTGATGGGCCTCGTGCCAAATGTTGCCAATCCCTGGATGAGACTGTTACATCATCATCATCTTCACCATATATCTGCAGCAATCAAAAGATTCAGTTACTAGCTGAAAGGCAAACTATGGCCGCCCCCACACTAAATTCACTGAGGTTGCTTAAGTAGGATGCCATCAAGGTATAGTCCAGAGCAGAGGGCAATCATAATGTGGCTTCCTGCTTTCCCTGAACATGGGAGGAGGTGGGACCTCTGTTAATAGTACCCAGAATGCCTGGAAGAGGTCAGAACAGGCTATAACTTGTTCCCTCCCTGAGTGCCAATCAGCATGTAAAGGGCTGCAGTGTGCGGGGATGGGATGTAAAGAGGGGTGGAGGGAGAGACACCACACTTTTAGTACAAGTGTCCCTGGTGCACTGCTTTCTCAGTGTCCTAGAGCCATAATACCTCCAGATAGGTGCATTACTCAAGGTGCTTTTTCCCTACCCACAAATGAGGCTCAAGCTCTTGGAGCCACACCTGAGAAAAGTGGAATCAGATATAACACACACCAAACAAGAAAGTATACAGTGAAAGCACAGTGGATATTAATATTTTAGCCAATAGAAAACCTTTGTCAAATACATACAATTCACTGGAGATTTTTCCTCCCCTTAGTATTCAATTTGCTTAGTTAGTTACAAATATTTCTTATAGTTGATTTTCTGGCCTATTGGACCTAAAGTTCAGTCAGTGGTGTTTCCCCCCCCTCTCCATAACCTGGCAGTATTAAACACTGACTAAAAGTAGTAAGATGCCAGTATTCAGAGCACAATTCTGGTTGGATAGCAGAAGTTCTCCTTCTGTATCTGAAGAATAACGAGCACAAGGAAAAATTCTCACCACTGTCTAGGAAGGATTAGGTTTAGGATAAACCTTTTTTGCAGGTTTACAAAATAAACCCTCTCTTTTGTGATATTCTTTTGACTTACAATAAAAAACAAAGGCTGCTTCCTCAGCGACCGTCTGTTATTGTATGTAAATACAGCATTTGCGCAGCTAAAACTGGTGATTTACTAATCTTTTGCGCATACTCAGTGCTTTCTATGTGAAGTGGCCAAGTATAAGTCCATTTTATAGATGGGCAGGGGAAGGAGGCACAGAAGGTTAATTGACTTGGGCAGGGCTGCACAGGAAGTCTGTAGCAGAGTTGGGACTAGAACCCATATTGCCTGTCTTCTAGCCCTGTGTGTTGATCACGAGACCATCCTTCTTCCCACTGCATGCTGTGTAGCTATAATGATCTGAGTGTAGAGACAGAAGATTGTATATTTATTTTGAAGTTCTCCTCAGGCATGCTTATTGTATCAAAGAAAAGTTGAGGTTTCTTTTCCTCAACTAACTCTCTCTGTTCTGACTTTCAATACCCTTGGACTCTACCTCCCACACATTTTTAATAATTTAATGATATTTCTAAGATACTACTATGTTAAATGAACACATACATAAATGCAAAAGATCAGACCAATACATTATCTTTGTGTTTTGCTACCTTTCTAATTTTCAGACAATGGAAGATTTACACTAGCTAGGTCCTTAAGTACTGAAATTTGTTTTTTAATATAGGCCATGGCATTTTATGGGCTCTGATAAAGTAATTACAAATAATATTAATATAATGACCACAGTTGACAAGAAATGGAAAAGGCCACACAATGGGAATGTCTGAAAAATCCTGCATTTAAATGCCCAAAATTAATGCCATTAAGTGGGCATGTTCATGAAAGTGGCTTTGAAAGTTTGGCCCTTAATGCTATTTGACTTTTTGGGAAGCAAGTGTAATAAAAATACCTTAAACATGGTGAAATGGGGTCAGAACCTGCCACTCATAAGCACCCCATTTCTCTGGCCAATATGCCTGCCATCACAGTCTTTTTTTTTCAGGGAAGCACCCACCTCTCATGGATGACCCCCTTTTCTCAGTTGGGTGTGAGCCTGCTTTTGTTTTACTTTTTATATCAGAGTGGCACCCACCTCTTGCAAGCACCCACCCCCAAGCCAATGTTCTTTCAGCAGGTCAGTCCCCTGGCTCAGCCACATACACTGTCCCCCCTTCCAGGGTATATAGTCCAAGTTCTCATCACAGACCTGGTATGGTGCCATAGCTCTAAAGCTTCTCCCAGAGACACTGCCTTCTTCAACCACCGAGCCAGGGCCCATCCTGGTACCTGTAGCTAGTGGTGCTTCAGCAGGCCCCCCCAGGCTCAGCCATCAACCAGACCAGCAAGGCCCATCTCAGTACCCTCACTGGCCTGGCTAGGTTCTGTGCTCAGTCCCCCTGGGCTTCAGCATGCCCTCACTGACCTTCCACTGGTCCTCCTGCTCTTCCCACCAGTTAGGTACTCATTCTTCAGCAGCCTTCCCTTCGCTTTAGTCCTGCCTACATTGAGCTCTCCACAGGGAGCTGTCTGAAGTACTGCTGCTCTTCTAGCCACCCAGTCTTCACTCCTCAAGCTCCACAAAGCAACCAAAGACCCTGCTCCGCTGCTTGCCTTTTATCTGGCCCTTCTGGCCCCTTATTGGTTGCTTCAGCGGCCCCTCTGATTGGCCGCTCCTCTGCAGCCACTCTAGGCTGCCTGGAGGACTTCTCGCTTCTGTATTCTGGGGCAGGCTGACACAAGGCTGTGAGACCTCCAGCAGGGGGCCTATGTACCTAGTCCACCCTGCCACAAATGGGTCTTTTGTAATGCTCAAAAACAGCTAGTAAGCACACTTTATTTATAAAGAGCTGTACTGAGCTCATACATTTCTTATGACACCCGAATAGACCTTGGTATTAGTAGCCTTTCAACTGTCTTTTTTTGGAAGCAGCTGTGGAAGCCACGTTACATTCCCAACTGGGTCAATGTCCACCCTCAAGTCTTATGTCACCCATTTTGTCCCATCTCTACAAGATATATGGTATATCAGACATGCCTGGGATGTACCAGTCTTCCTTATCTGTATCTAAACCAAGTGAACATCCTCCCTAAGAAATAGATCAAAGGCTGTGAAAAAGCCAAACACCATGTCACAATAAATAATTATTTTCAAATGGTGCCCATTGTACATTAGACTAACCAAAAGCCAAGAATATAAGATCTTTTTAAAAAGCACATTCATTATTTTAAACTAGAGTTTTCATAACTATATGAATTACGTTCTCCACTGCTAAAAGTTGTCCCTACTCTTTGAAACCCCTTTTTGGCAAACAAATTAGCATCCAGACTGAGAATCTGTATAAATTTAAGCCTGTTGTGATTTGGAATAAATTAAATTAATACTCAAAAATGGGCCTCTTGGAAATTCCACTGCAGCCTCAGCTACGGCAGCACTAATGGCAACAACACAGACATAAAAAGAAAGAAAGAGACTTTCCAAGCTGTCTTTAGTTTTGTTTAAATTTACTGGCAGATTGTAACAGGCAGAAAACTAAGACACATCAAATGACGTTTTTTAATTTTAATGGGTTGATTTTATTTAACATGCCCATAATACTACACTGAAAAGAAAAGCTTCTCTGTTATTTTCCTGTTAGGACAAGTGACATGCTGATGCTCATTGATTGGATGTCAAGCCCTAAGGCACTCTCACACACCCACACACACTAGAACTGTGTGAAACTCGCTGATTTCACTTCACACAGTGTCTTTGGTTTCAGTCAAAGTGAAATGCTACAGAAACGGCTGAGATTCACCTGGTTTCACACCTAACCCATGCGACCCCATAAATTTCACATCACTTCAATGAAAAACCATAAACTGGATAAGTTTTTTTTTTAACTAAGCTCAGGTTTCTTTGAAAGGTTCATGATGAACCTTATCAGACCTTTCAAACAAACACAGCATGTGTTTCTACTTTGTAATGAGACAAGTCTACACTAAGCCCAGGGAGTTTTATAGGGGGTTTGAGTTTTATTACAAGACATTCTACAGAGCTCTCACACATGCAATCATGCATCTATATACACAGCCTCAACACAACACAGAAGAAAGACTCAAACTTCCAGAATAGTAAGATTACTGAAATGGGTCTGTAAAAGGATTATGTTCCACTCCTTAATGCTAATGGGACTGGTACAACTCTGCCTACCTTCAAGTTTTTAATGTCTCCATCATCAGATTCCCAATAAACATTTTGCTGTAGTAATATAGATCTATAAATTACAATGCAATGTAGATTTTCCCCTACCCGGGATTTCTTTTGTTCTTTCTTTTTCCTTTATCAACTGTCCCCTGCCATAATGTGCTATCCTATTTTCATCCAGAAGGATTAATGAAAAGGCTATGATGACAATCCACGTCATTAGGGTTACCATTCCCACACCATCAGCATGCCACCTCCATTGACTTTGGAAGCAGCAATAGTAGTAACTCCATACACAGATTTGACAGAAACTGGAGATGCACATTAAATCAGATAGTGTAATTTATGCTCTGAGAAGTCAGAAATTAGACCTGGCAAAACAAGAGTATGTATGTAGGGTAAGACAGGGCAGGAGCTTGTATTATCTTATATCTACATATTCGTTATTAGGTGCTTTTCTTGCAATCACCTTAACTTCTAGTCCCCCAGGCTGTTAGGTACTCAAGTTAACTTGGCTTACCTTACCCTGGCAAACACTTTGGCCTAACATCTTGAATGGCTCACCAGTAGACCAGCTATCATTCTTTTTAGGGCCAAAAAGATGGCGGGGAGAATGCTGACAACTATTTTCATAACACAGATCAATACACTCCTCACAGATTCTGAACAAAGATCTTGGCCATGTGTATCAAATGATGCAGACATTGCTTTATTAACAAAACATCCTTCCTTCTTTGGGGGAAATGGGAAATTGGCCTGAAGAAAGACTCTTTTAACATATGTGCAACATGCCTCAGGTGGCACGTGACCAGGACTCATCACCAAATTTGATCCGTTGTTTGGATCATAAGCTTATGTTGGCTTGGGCTGGATACTGACAGAGAGTGCAAGATAAATGATGAGCCATGCCCCCCAATGAAAGGCTGATCCATTATGCATTGCAGTGTTTTTAAAATAATGAAGAAGCACTACATAGGAATGAAAAAATATCTTTGTGGGTGAATATCCTATGTCACTTTGAGATTTGCAGCTCTGCATATTTCATGCAAATAAATTTTAATTTTTCAATTTGGAATCAACTATTTAAACTGGTACTGAAGCACATTGATTGACTTAATTAGAAATAAAGCCTACTGACTAAAGTTACCAAGAGTACATAAGCTCATGCCCTAGGTAACATATTCAATGTTTTTATTATTATTGTATGATAATTCCCCCAGCTTTTTCTATAAGAATCTGTCACTGGGCTAAGTAATTGGTAGCTTCTCATGCATGTTTAAATAGTCTTCAAAAAAGGTTTCTTAACAAATGCCATCTACTAGGGAAGACTATTTGAACTACATTTATTTCTATGGCAGATTTCCCTAGTTGGCCAATTAATTACAAGGTATAAAAGACTTTTTAAAGTCACTTTAAAAAAACGTAAGAAAGATAGTTATGGTTCATTGTTCCTATCTTGAACTGACTCTAATAATGCACCCTGAATATGTTGAAAATACTATTTTAATATTTCTAGTACAATGTACTACCTGTGCAAAACTGCCATTAAGGCTACATTGTGCTCTTTGATTTTTTTTTCTTCTGATCGCTTAATAATGAGTGGATCGGATTAAAGGTTTATCACTCTCTACATAATTGTAATTTGCAGTTACCTAAAAGTAAAGTGGTAAAGTTATAGAAATCAGCTGGGGAAGTTACAAACCAGCGTCGTTAATAAACTGTTTTTTTCAGGTATTGGCCACAATTCTGGCACTATTATAATGACTGCCAAATGGCCTTGTGCACTAGTCAAAATGGATTTTTAAAGGGATGAAAGTCAACACCTGGACTTAGTTTGTGTAACTGAAGTCCTGGATTCTGTGATGTTCATTTTCCCCCAAAATCTGCAACTTCACATTGTGATTTTGGCATGTGGTTGGATAGGAAGTGATGGTAACTACTGAACCAGCTGAATTGAGAACTTTGAATGATGCCCAGTTAGACACTGTGCATATCATGGAAGACTAGACAGCAGAAGCTCAGCAGTAATCTAAACAAACATTCAATGAGACCTTTAATAGGTCCAGAGGCTATGAGGTGTCTCCATCCTCAAGGTAAGGAAAAGCCTTAAAAACTGAAGTGTTAAGTCAGATTTTTACATAGGTTCCTTCTGGCATATCCATTATATAATCCCTGCTCTCACAGCAGAGTTCTAATATTAACTATTTTGAACTAATATGGGAAAGAAAAAGTTGCTTGACTACAAAACGAGGACTGTGGCATTTAAAGCATTTCCTTGACCTTTGCACTTTTCACCATGACCTTTCTCTGACTTTACCCTGAACCATATATTGCTTGCTACAGCTTTTGTGGACATCATAAGGAATGCAGTATTGGAACTAGTGTTCTACAAACCTAAAGAGAGTCAATAGTTCAGGTTTGGTTTGAATACTTTTTGAAACTGAACCTTCAAGTCTGCAGAATTGGGCTGGAAATCTCAGGAAACTGTTGGGGACATCTAGAAATACCATGGGAACCTGAGTAACTACCTCCCAATCCATAAAAAAGTAATGGAGAAAGTCTATCCTTACTACATAGCAATATGTTGATTTATCTATATATGTTTCTTGCTTTTTTATTGTCATTATTTATCTTGTCTGCGGGAGCTCTCTTCTGGAACTTCCGAAGCAGTACTTGTGGAACAGGGAAGGAACAGAGACCACTCTAGGCTTCTGTTTCATGAAACCTTTTGAGCCATTATCTAGCAGCAAGGAGACACCAAGAGAGTCAGTGAACTCTGTCCTGGAAGTGGAAAGTCCTTCTTAGACAATACTCTAATTTATTTAATCCTGTGAAAGTCTTTGCAAGAACAGGTTTGTGGGACAAGATTTCCCTCTACTTAGTTATTTTCTTGCACCAATTTAGGTCAATTGTTGTTCTAAAAAAAGTCCCACCACTACTGACAGTAATATTTCATGGCAAACAAAGGTTTGGTTGCAGTTCAATCTAGAAACAGGCAAAGGGGCAAAAATTTTATAAGCCATATGTGTCTCAGAGAAATGTTTTGAGAAGTGATGGGAGCTATTCAGATTTAGAGCTGTGGAAAGGTATATCAGTCAGTTAGGTTTTCTCTGCAGAAATCAGAGATTAGTAAAATTATCTGCCTGCCATTTATTAAGATAGAAAAGTGGCATCCATTATTGAGATTGGCACTTCATCAATTGCGTCCTTGGTCTTGATAATTGGTATAGACTAGAGTTAAAAGGGCAACAATGAAAGATGGTGGAAAGAAAAGGCGGGTTTGTTGAGAGCTTTTTGTGATGCAAACACTATAGGACACTGCTCTAGTTTAATATCATACCTGGAGAACTAGGAGTCAGGACAGAGTTCAGGGAATATGCAGATAAATATAGGGTTATTCACCAAATACACATGAATTGAAGTCAGTATGCTAGGGTTTAAGCGTTTCAATATGGTGGTGACTAGATCCTATTAAGTATGGGTCTTGCTAACCAATTTGCCCTCTTTATTGCCACACTATTGTATACCTTTTAGGTGACAAACTTACCTATCCTTTTAACCGGAGAAAGGGAAGGCTGACTCTTAAATGCACCATCTTGTTCTTGACTTTCGCAACCAGTTCTGTCCCCAGATTCCCCCTTCCCATCCAGCAAATTCTGAGCATATTTTGCACTGCTGCACTTGGGTGCAAATGTTAGCACAAATTTTAACCCCCCCCCCCAACAATTTACAGTATTTTATTTCTTTAATAACGCTAAAAGAATATATGAGAAAATGGTTCAAGAAGACATTCCAGAAATAAATTTGGAGAGTAAACCAGGCTGGCATTGTCCATTAGAGAAACAAATTACAGTAGTTATTCTTAGGAAACCCTTCCTTTCGAAAGGACAATGTAACAGCAAACTGAAGAATATACATAGCATGTGTCTGAAGACTGCATCCCTCGAGATGCACACCAAAATCATATATCAGAGATATTACACTGCTATTATGAAGTTTTTATCAAACATTGTAAAATCAATAATCTGTGACACTCATGTTTGGTATGAGTCACACAGTGATTCAGAGATGACAAAATAACTCCTCGGAACGAGACTCACTAGTATAATTGTTATTGGGGGAGGAAAGGGTAGAGATTGGATCTGCAATAGTTCTCATTTCTGAATTGTATAGTGATGCATTGCTTGCCAATAAAAGAATGAAAGATTAATACTACTGGTGCCTGAAGCGCTTTGCTGATCCACAAACGAAGTAAAACAATGAGAGAGGAGAACTGTTTTCTATATCTTACAATCAACAATGCTCTCTGTCTATGGGCTTTATCCTCCCTAGATACTTAAAGGAGCTGCACTATGAATTATTTTCTACCAAACAGGATTAACTTTGTTCTAGATGGAACATTCTTGATGTTCTGTGTCAAATAGCATAGTGGTCTGGTGTGTCATGCATAACTGCTCACTACAAACTATGAAACTCATTTCATTTGTGACAAGAGCTGGAATTGAACCTTGTTCTCTTGAGAACACGATGCCCACATATTAATCTCATGGGTGCTTCCTTTCATTCCAACATGTATATCATTACAACAGCTCCTCTTTCGCTGCAAATCTTTTCAACCTCTCTCTGTGACTAGAAAAGTCTATGTTGTTTGGCTTATATGTCACAGGATCAGGATCAAGGGGTGGCAGCATTTTTCTCTTTTCGTTCATTTGCAAAAACATAAATATCCATAGGCAATGTTCAAATGTGCACAGGTACAGTGCAGTATTTTGTAACACAAGAAGCTTTAAAACATCCACCTAACAGGTATGAAAGCAAACAGACCTAAACTAACCCTAAATTGAACCCCCCTGGATAGGACAGGATATTTAAAATAATTCACTACTAATTCCGTCCTCTAGAAACATCATGAGTCCTGTGTTATGGGCACGGGTGTACTGGCGGCCATGGAACAAGGAGACTATTTCATCTAACTTGACTTCTGACGGCATATAATGATCCTTTTTTCTATTAATAGCTATAGGTCAAATCTTAACCTCTGGATTTACTACTGTTTGAGTAAGGAATCACTTCTACTAGTGCTGTCAAGTAAGTTTCACATGAGGAAAGACAGAATAAAAACTGAACAATGACTTCAGGGTATGGCCCTATTCCTTTAAAACATTTTATAATAAGGTTTTTTTAATATAACTTGTTAGTAAGACTTGTGATTTTATCATCAGTTCACAATATCTGATGCTCTTCTTAAACACCAGTTAGGTCAGAATCTCAACTTTCATTAAACAAAAAAAAGTTTCTAGCCGTATGATTGTAAAAAATGCGAAAGCTTGAAAACATGAACTGAGTGTTATGTAAAGGCTCAGAAACCAGAAGGCAAATAAAAAGAACCAAATTGATTTTTTTTTTCAAATCTCACCATTTTTGAAGGGCCTGACTCAGATTTTGAAACATGGGGGTTGGTAATAGTTTATACCTGATGTATTCTGATTATTTAAAAATATATTCTGTCCTGTTATAATCTTGAGCTCACAGTGGCAGAGGATAGGCTGCCATTTACTAGTTAAATCTGAACTACATTTTAAAAGATCACAGTGGTGTTGATCCTATAAGGTGTTGACAACGAAGCACCAGCTGTACCCTTTGAAGTTAAAGGGGAATGAAGATGTTTAGCACCTTGCAGAATCATATTACACACACATACACATAAATTACTGCCTGGACATTTCTAACCAGAACAGATGTTTAGGCAATAATGACTGAGGTCAAGAGCATTTCCTAATGTTTAATGACCAGCTGAGTTTGTTAATGGCCTAAGGCAAAGCTAAGGGGCCCATAACCCTATACACTCATTATTTCTCTAGGAAATGCCCTGGCCAGGAATAATTAATGTTATCAGATGCCGTTGTAGCGGAAGTAGTTTAAAGTCAACTTTCAAATTATCTTTAATTATGCATTAGTTGCACAGATGTTTTATCTATTTGGATTTAAACAAACTAACAAAATTGCCTATCCTGGAAGCTAGGCATCCTTGCCATCAATTAACAGAATGAAATTAAAAAATCATTACAAAGCCAAAACAGAAGAAATACACTGATAACGTATCCTAATATAGATATGAAACCCCCTAATCTGGCTGGCCACAGTGATGTTACTACTTTGCATTCTGAGGGACAAGGTCTTAGATTTCACTAACTAGAAGTCAGTTTACCCAAATGTCCAATTTCCTCCACATTTGGAATTTAGTGTCTAACTGATTATGATATAGATTGAGGGAAGAAATTAAGAAATTACAATTATACAAAAAAAGGTGGAAAATATTTTAAAAGACGCTATTGATGGACAAATACATAGAGTCCTGCAAATATGCGGATATCCATGACTATGTTTGCAGATTACGGATGGCTGTGGATCCAAATTTTATATCTAGAGCCCTGCAGATCCACAGATATCCTCTTTATATTGGTGGTATCCGCATCCATGCATGCAGATATCTGTGGACCCTGTTTGCAGATTGGATGCGGATACAGATTTTGTATCCACACAAGGCTCTACAAATACAGTAGCTATTCTGGAAGCTATCATGGCTAAAAAGAGTAAAATAGAGCAGGAATAACAAGAGCCCTGTGGGTATCCTGAGATATTTACATACTTGAGAACAATCCATCAACTAATTAGATTCTTTCTTTTGTTTATGCATTAAGATTGTCCCTAGTTCTTATGCAGGTGAGTTGGCAGGGGATTATGGCCAAAGGGGGCCTTCTTCCACCTTGCACAGTCCATAAAAAGACCAGGCTCAACTGCAGCCCCTGAACTTAGGGGAGCACAGAGACTAGTCTGTCCTTTCAACCCCAAGGAGATCACCCCTCAGATGCAAAGACATGGACCTGCTGCCCACCCATATCAGCCTGCAAAGCACAACGGGCACAGCAGACAAGAATAAGCTGCACTTCATTAAGGGGTAAAACAGTGGGCAATGCTCTTTCTACACATTGGAGAAGCGTTGTCTCAGAGGCACAATTCCGGTGCCTTCTTTTTTCCAGTGCTGGATTGTTCCATCACTGAGTTCTAAAGATGATTTTCCAGCTCCTATCAGTGAGCCTCTGCAACTGTACTTCAAAATTCTGTATTCTGACAAGTACCCACACATAAAATTCAGGTAGCTATATTCCAAGCTACCTCTGTTGCATATCAAATTATTCAGCTCGTCACATCAGTGAAGGGATTGCATGTTCAAAGTTTGTTGGGACAGTAGCGAAAGGTGATTTTAAAAGTGTCTCATCGTTTATCTAATGAGTGTATGGAATTGTATAGTGCTCAGATGTGGTCATCCATACCACACTGGAGCCACAGTCTGGAGCCTCGCCACCCTGGGAGAACTCAGGCAATGTTGCCAACTCTTGATTTTATCATCAGTATCACAGTAGTTGGTGGTTTTCTCCAGCTCCTGGAGTGATGTTTTTATATATGCAGATGGCAGCTTCCATTCAAAAAGGTTTCCAGCCCTTCTGGAGAAAAGCTTGAAAATGTGAATCTGAAAGGCTCAGAAGGCAAATAAAATGACCCAAAATGTATTATTAAAAATCTCAAGATTTTAGGGGGCTTTACTCATGTTTTTTTGAATATTTGAAGTTGCCAATACTACAAGGGCACAGGAAGTAAGTCACTGAAAGAGTGAACCTTAACAACAAGGCTTCTCACAGAGACTAATATAGAAACCCATGAAAATAGAGGAGAAGCCAGCTACCATAAGCCATATCACAGAACTCCATTCTCTATGGAAGTGAAGACTTTACTTATTCACTCTCTTCCCTTACAAATGCATTCCCCTAAGAGAGGGAATCACCACAAGCATGCAAAGTTTGCTCTGGAAAAAAAGGAAACAGGAGAACTTAGCATTGTCTACTTACTTGAGGGAGACACCATTTTGGAAACATGCCCTGGGGTCTGGGAATGCAGTGGATTTACAGTGTCACACAGCACCACTTGGTGTCAGAAAGTGACACGAAGGGGAAAATTGCAAATGGGCACTTGTTCTGAATAATTTTGTTACCATCATATTTCCTTTTCTTGACTCTCCTTGTGGGTGCATGGATCTGGCATCCCTTTCTTCCTACTAGCTAAAAGAGTGAACAGGACACATAGTTTAAATGGTTTAAAACATACACAAGCAATAAGATGAAAAATATATAAAGTCGGAGAAGCCTGAGTAGCTAAAGTCAAAAAGGAGATGAAGTCAAAGCCCCATGCAATTAGTGTTTGTGATCTATCCCTCAAGACTTAACTGTAAGAATCAGTGCTCGTAAAAAGTTATTAAAATGTGAAAATCCCCCAGGAAGCCTACTGCTTGTCTGTGCACACTCCAATTAATAACTATTTATTTGAAATAAACATTTTTCCTGCTCCTTTTCCTCTCATTAGTCATGCAGAGCCAACAAGGTGCTGGGAGGTGGAATATTCTGATTCGTACTCTGTCAACAGTATTGTTAACCAAGTTCTTATTGCATAGCCAAATCCATGCCACCCAATTAGCCTTCTATGCATCTTCACAGATCTGAGGACAGTATTTGGCAGGCAGAATCTTTATTATTAGTGACAGTTCAGGAGATGGAAAGAACCCAGCTTGACTTCCGGGTCCCAGAGCAAGTTTTCAAGAGTTGGTAGCTAAAATAAAAGCCTTCCATAGTTGTAAATTTAACTGATTTTTTCCCTGGAGCCTCAGACAATCAACATGGAGCCTCCATGATGCCACTATTGTAATTTTAAACATTGAATTACTTGCTGGACTAGAACTACCCTTTTTAAAATAAAGCATTTCTGGTAAGGGCAGCTCTTCAGTCAGGAAATCTCCAAGGTAATGCAGAAATTCCAAATTTCCCACAGCAGCACTGGATGAATGGAATGCACTGTAGCTGAAGTCATAGAATCATAGAAGATTAGGGTTGGAAGAGGTCATCTAGCGCAACCCCCTGCTCAAAGCAGGACCAACCCCAACGACATCATCCCAGCCAGGGCTTTGTCAAGCTGAGCCTTAAAAACCTCTAAGGATGGAGATTCCACCACCTCCCTAGGTAACCCATTCCAGTGTTTCACCACCCTCCTAGTGAAACAGTTTTTCCTAATATCCAACCTAGACCTCCCCCACTGCAACTTGAGACCATTGCTCCTCATTCTGTCATCTGCCACCACTGAGAACAGCCTTGATCCATCCTCTTTGGAACCCCCCTTCAGGTAGTTGAAGGCTGCTATCAAATCCATCTTCACTCTTCTCTTCTGCAAACTAAATAATCCCAAATTCCCTCAGCCTCTCTTCATAAATCATGTGCCCTGCCCCTTATTCATTTTCATTGCCCTCCGATGCACTCTCTCCAATTTGTCCACATCCCTTCTGTAGTGGGGGGCCCAAAACTGGACACAATACTCCAGATTTGGCCTCACCAGTGCCGAATAGAGGGGAATAATCACTTCCCTCAATCTGCTGGCAATGCTTCTACTAATGCAGCCCAATATGCTGTTAGCCTTCTTGGCAAAAAGGGCACACTGTTGACTCATATCCAGCTTCTCATCCACTGTAATCCCCTGGTCCTTTTCTGCAGAACTGCCGCTTAGCCAGTAGTTCCTCAGCCTGTAGCAGTGCATGAGATTCTTCCGTCCTAAGTGCAGGACTCTGCACTTGTCCTTGTTGAACCTCATCGGATTTCTTTTGGCCCAGTCCTCCAATTTGTCTAGGTCACTTTGGACCCTATCCCTACCTTCCAGCATATCTACCTCTCCCCCCAGCTTAGTGTCATCCGTGAATTTTGCTGAGGGTGCAATGCATCCCATCATCCAGATCATTAATGAGCCCAGCAAAAAGCAAGCTGCATATCCATATTAATGAGTCAGTGGAATCTGAGACAAAGTATGGCCCTTCAAAGAAAAACACTATTTGATACAAAATGGCACCCTGGCTGATATATCTTTCCCTCTGCCCTGACAATATAATCCTCCCAACTCCACGCTGCAGCTATAATGTGACAAGCTGGGCTCAGAGATTTTTAATTAACTTATATTAAGAAAGGATGCAGAACAGTTAGGAATCTGAATTTATACTCACTTGATTCAGTACATATTTGCTTTGGGGAAAGCTCAGTTGTTTTTGTCAGGTCTGTTCCTCTAGGAAAACTGCTATTTACAATGTTAGCTTTTAGAGCTTTTACAAATAAAAAAAGGCATGGAACTAAATGTTACTCAGACTGCATTTCCCAGAGGAAAAAACCCAGGGTCTTTCATAATTGCCATAATTGTTTTTGATGTTGAATAAACTAAGAGATTAAAAATGGGACACAAAAGCGTTGTACTTCAACACACACACACACACACACATACAAAAAACCCACATAGGCCCTCTGGGAACATATCTCCATTTACATTTTGGTCAATCAAGTTAAAAGCAGTGCCTCCCTATTTTTTGCCTTGAAAGCCATCATCTTAGATTTAATTGGATTTCATGCGGTATACATTACACAAAAGATTGAGCTGGAAATGTAGGATTCAAAACAGAACTTTACCAAAGGGGAGGAGGCTGAGCCCAGGATGTTGAGACCATCTCCTCTAGAAAGCATTTATGCCCCAATTCTAGATTTTTTTTCTGGCCTGCTGAAGTCCATTGAAGTCAGTATGGTTCCAGGTGGATGCAGGAATCCACCTGTGCAGAATAACTGGTAGGATAGGGGCCTAAATCACCATGTGGTGGATTCCCTATCCATCTGAAATGATTTTGTTTCACTTTGAGAAACCTCTTGTGCTGCCTTTCCGAGTATTACATTGACTTTAATTGGCTGCTGCTGAGGTGGTTGCTTTACCTTTCGCTCTGATGTTCCAATATAGCAATTGATCAGGCATTTCTCTCCATTAACAAACTAAAATTGTATGCAGTACTGTGGACCAGGACTGGATTGAGACTGTACAGGGAACACAAAAATTTCAGGGTCAGCAAAAATGCAGGCCCCTACTCCCAACTCCCCAACATTTCTGCACTGTTGGAGAGTGAAAGCTATATTGTTGGAGTATGAATTCCCTCCTACAGCTCCCAAGCATAAGATTTGTACTATTCATCCTCCCTCTTGGCTGAGAGCCTCCCAAGTACTCGCTAGCAGCTTCTGCTTCCACTTGCTTATAGTGAGTGGTATTCCATTATTATATTCTCTAACTCATATGACTGGGTTTCTTCTGCTGTAAGATGAGACCTATTTCCCAGCCGTACGCTAAGCCTACTTTTAAACTGGAACTCTGAGTCAGTGGTGAAAGCTGGTCTTAAACTTGGTGTAAGTGAGAAGGCAATGTAATGTGCACCAATTTGACATACAGTGGGGCTGCAGGCTGAGTGTAATTTATAGTCTCAGGAACAAAGACCACCTTATGCCCCACACACTTTATTCCACCCTGTAGGTTCTCAACAAAGTTGATCCAAAATGTTGATTCTGTTTCTAGCTCATGATTCAGAAGAAAACTCTATACACATGGTTCCGACCTCACTTAAAAATGGTGTACATCAGGAGTAACTCTGCTGAAGTCAATAGAATTATGTCAGTACAAACTATTGTGGGAGCAAATTAGGGCTCTAGATAAAACAGCCAGAGTAGGTGAAAATGGAGAAAAACTGTTACAGATTTTTGAGCGTGTGTGTGTGTGTGTGGTGTATGTGTGTGAATTTTATGTATATGGCCAAATTGATGCACTTCTGATGAGTAGCATCTAACTTCATGAGTAATCCCATTGAAGTTAATAGGATTACTTGTGAAGACAGCTACTATATACAATATGAGTAAGGGTATGATCCATCCAGAAATCAAGAACAGTAGTCATATGCTGGTAGAGGAGGATACATAAGGAAAAGAGTTAGGTGAGACTCGGAGACAATGGTTGGCTCCTTGCCTCTGGATAAGCTGAGGACAGAGGGCAGTTCCCTTGCCTGTGGAAAGCACTGCCAGTACTAGCTTGCATAAAATTTTTGGCTGCCAGCCTCCAGCAGCACCAGGCTGTCTTTTCTTGCCAGATTCATGCTATCAGGTCAGAGGGAAGCTGTCACTTTGAGGCACAGACAGAAAAAATAATAATAGTGGTTTTTAACATTTTTCATTAGGGCCTGTCACCAGCTTTGCCTATTACTTTGGTGTTCGCTCATTTATTAGGGTTACTCTTTTGAGGATGGAGGTGTTCTGTACTTCTATCCATGTACGCTTGTGTCACTTGTGTTCTCATACGGAGCTCTACTTCTCCCTGCTGCAAGGTCCCTCCCAGTGGAGCTATCCTGCAGGATCTAGGTTCCCCAGAATCAGACAAACAGACACACACATTAACAGAGTGCGTCTGAGAAGACCAGCTTAATCAGTACTCCCAAGCTGTCACCCTCACAGGCCCTTGGACTCAGGAGGCTGGGTCCAACAGCACCTCCAAGCTGCCACCCTCATATGCCCCTGGACTCAGCAGACTGGATCGAGCAGCACTTCTAAGCTGCCACCCTCATATGTCCCAGGTTCATCACATCTCTACCCCCACTTTCACGTTACAATTGTTCTGGTAGTAACCCTCTTGATGAACAAACCCCACAGGATTCTGGGGAGCTGCAGGGATGGTTTAGCTTAGGTACAAGGAGCATTGCTGCAGAGTGAATGAAGAAACCAAAAAACACCCACGAAGTGGGGGCGGAAGAGGAAGGGGGAGAGAGAGAAGCAACCAGCTTAATAATGAGATGTTTATTTATCGCCAGGTAATAAACATAGGGGAGCCAAACAAACAAAACAATGATAATATTAATAGGGGAGGGTCTTTCATGAGTCAGACAGGCTGGGTACTGCGTCAAGTACTGCGTCAAGTACACAGAGCTGCTAGGTAACAGGCCAGCTAGATAAGTATTTTTACTTTCTACAAATGTGTCTCCAAAAGGCACACTAGCCAACTGTACACAGCAGGCTGCAATCAGCAATGAAAACAATAATATAAGAAACAGGCATTCTGGCCTGTCCAAGATCTCCTTCTGTGACCTGTCTCCCTTAAAGCGCACAAGGAGGTAACTATGCAGACTCCAACGAGAGACTGCTGAATTGGAATTAATTTGCAAACTGGATACAATTAACTTAGGCTTGAATAAAGACTGGGAGTGGATGGGTCATTACAAAGTAAAACTATTTCCCCATGTTTATTCCCCCCTCCCCCACTGTTCCTCAGATGTTCTTGTCAACTGCTGGAAATGGCCTACCTTGATTATCACTACATAAGGTCCCCCCCCAGCCCCTGGCTCTCCTGCTGGTAATAGCTCACCTTACCTGATCACTCTCATTACAGTCGGTATGGTAACACCCATTGTTTCATGTTCTCTATGTATATAAATCTTCCCACTGTATTTTCCACTGAATGCATCCGAAGAAGTGAGCTGTAGCTCACGAAAGCTTATGCTCAAATAAATTTGTTAGTCTCTAAGGTGCAACAAGTACTCCTGTTCTTTATGCACAGAAGGGTGCTCATGCAACATTATAAAATAAAATCAACCATAAAAAGTAGCAGTAAGTTCAGGGAATGAAGTTAGCCATAAATGTATTTATTTTCCAAGAAATACTTCAGGACTAGATGGTGGGGAGGAACTAAGGTGTCTTTCCACTGAACTGGCTTTGGGCACTTCCTTAATTCAAATATGTACTTGTGCGGCTTGTGTAAGAGCTGCCCAGAATCACCATCCTTGAATTGTAATTGTTCCTTTCTGGGAGCAACTTGTCGGAAAGGTGTCAGACAGCAAGTGGAGTCATGCATTCATGCCTCCCCACAAACTACCTGCCCATTAGCACAGCTGACCAGCCAGCCTGGGTCTAGAAGGAAGTAGAGGGAGGTACCAAGGGCTGAGGGGAAGCACAAGGAAGTCTTCTGTCGCAAATTAATCTCTCCTCAGTGCAACTGCTAAGCTGTCAGACTCCAATGTAGATGAAGAAGCAGCCTTCCCCATTGGAAAGTAAGGCTGAATTTAAAGCAAGCAGGAGCCAAGAAAAAGACAACGAAAAATCAAAGGCACTGTAGAAAATGCAGGCTGCTATAGAGCCCAAGTAATCCTCTTTCTTCCATCAGCAGTTGGAGCCTGCTACCCAATCAAGGTAAACTGAAGTGAGCTTTGCTATGGCACCTTTTCACAGCAGAACCCATCCATGAGTTAAAATCTTCTGGTGGTCACTCATTACTACTCACCAGCAAACCGGGACAGTCTAGTATGCTGTGTTTATTTAATACACGCCCAATGGCATTAATCTAGGAGAGTGACACAGACTGAATTATGTGAACATTTTCTCAGCCTCGGCCATTTCCTGTCACTGAACGACCTGCTGTACAATAATTTGTGGCTTGTTATTTCCACTACATTTCCTTTTCTTGGCATGCTGTCCCAAGTACATAAAAGGCCATCAATTTCAAGATCCTGACTTTCTGTAACAAGACGAAAGACAGAAAACTGGCTTCATCATGGACCTATGGACTCAGAACAACCAACCAACCCTTCTAGGTTCTCACTGCTTCAGATTTACCCTGAAAATCAAGCACAATGGCAGGTCAGAATTGAATCAGGTGATGTTGCGGCTGTCTCTTTAGTAGGAGAGCATGAAGAGATCAAGATTTTTGTGGAAGAAATATTCAGCTTGATTCCATCGCTCATGAATTTTGATTTTTCGAAAATGTCCGGCATTGCAGCTACAATGTGAACATTTGAATATTTACATGATTTTTAATGTGAATATTGATCTTCATTGCAATTAATTTTGAAATTCAGAACTTTGAAATTCAGTATCAGTCTCATTTTCAAACACAATCCCACAAAATCTAATTTAAAAGCAAAACCTTCAATTTCAACTGTTCTAAATTTCACTGGAAATATTTCATTTCCCAAATTGTAAATAAGGTATCTCAACTAAGTAATCACGTGATTTTAATGCTGTACTCCTTGACCTTGCTCACAGAACCCCACTGTATTGGTTTCTTATCTCCTTTCCTCACTTCTAATCTAAAATCAGGTTGAAAATTCTTCAGTGAGGAGATCAAGTCCTGATATTTGTATTACAATGCACCTAATGTACTCTTTAGCACCTTAAGATTAATAAATAGCAAAGAGCCTGGTGATCCACAAATTACTTAACAATTATTACCCTTCCTAATTTGACATTCCACTTTCCCTCCTTTGTTTCAGCCACTAACTCAAGAACAACCCCTTATATCCCATTGAAAGTACCCCATATTGTCACCCGGTGTTCCCCATTAGAAGGACAGCATTTTTGGTCAGTTGCCGCACAGTTGTATCTGATATCATAGTTATTTCCTACACAGAGCTTGGCCCCTATGACTTCTGTTCCACTTTCTGCTGTGACTGATGTCAAGCTCACTTTTTTGCCTTCTCTTCACTGCACTATTCTCATCCTAGGTAACTTCAATTTTCACATTAATGAACCTGTTTTCACTGCTTCTCATAAATATTCTCATTCAAACTCCAGCTTTGGCCTGTCTTTCACACTCACGGCCTTGTTGATTCAGGGCCTTGACCCTGCAGACATTTATGCTCATGAAGAACTACATTCATGGGAATAGCCCGGTAGGCTTTCATGGGATTACTCCCATGAAAAGAATTACTTATGTACATAAATGTTACGGGATTATTGTTTAAAACCATGTTCTTTTCTTTCTGATCTCTAAAATCCTTTGTTTTGACCACAACTTCAAGAGAGTTGATTCCTTCCACCATCTTTCATGATCTCCAGTGTATCTATTAGAATTCAGTGAACAATTTGCAAATAGCTTAGAGACATATCCTCCTATGCGTATGACTATCCACATGCGGACAGTAATTGCCTTAAATACTTTTATTATTATTGAACATGATGGATTTTTAAAATTTTTGTTTTAAATGCCAAGTGACTGAACTGTTCTCTGCAAGCCTATAAAACTTGATATTCACAATTCAAGGTACATTACATGGCAAAGTTTTTATACTCCCTGACTGGAGGAACTTGCAGACACTTTCAGAGCCATGCCTGCACACAGCAATGAAAATTCAGTTTCCACTAACACTTGCACATAAGCCTTTGACATTAGCTTTTTGTGAACATTAATGCCAATGAAACTCAATGTTTTGAAAGTCTGTGGACAGAGAAAACAATTGGGAGTGATCCCTGTAGAATTTAACTTATTTAGAAGTTTGAACAGGGGTTTGCAAAGTCAACCAGCTTTACTGCAGTATTCACCTCCAATTTCTCCTCTGCATGTGACCCTCTCCTCCTCTAGCTCCCTCTTTGGCCTTTAATTTAAACTCTTTGCTCTATTCTTTTGCTTTTGTGTTAAAGTGTGCTGTCTACCTCACTAACCAGGTTGATCCCTTAATGTCCCTGTTCTTGGCTGTGCACCTTCACTCATGCTGTCCCTCATACTTGGAATGTCAGCCCATGATCCACCATGTGCCCTCCCCAGTGACACCTTAAAACCCCCTTTCCCAGCAAATGTCGTCATAAGTCCCCGATTTACTCCCTATCCTGAGTTGTTCTCCTGAGTCTTGCCTTACATTTGTTCTGTCTGTTTGGAATGAAAGCTCTTTGGAACTGTGTAGGTGGCATACCCCGAACCTGATTCTACAACCTTGACTCAGGTGACTATTCCTGTTGATTTCAATGACACAACTCTACAGACTAAAGGAATTACTCATGTGTGTAAGAGTTGCAGGATCGGTTGTTTATAAAATGGCCATGTAAGCGTACATCTCTGTAGAAGTCTTTGTTATTAACAATAAGAATATATATGCAACATATTTTATAACTACATATAATTTTTACACTTACAGTGGAGAGATTGAATGCATAAAATATTAAATTTTGGTTCTAGAGAAATTAGGAAGGACAGAATATTATCCAAGAGGGAAGAATTAAACAGTGTCTTGACACCTGAAATCTGACGATAGTAAAAACAGCATCCTATGCTGGAAGCTGAGTAGAGTGGATTATCTCTATTTGACAAGGTGGTTGACAGTAATAACTACACTAACATCCCAGAACATCCTTGATCTCATCACCTCACCTCTTTGATTTTCAGATGACTGTACCTGGGAAATTAAATATTGCTCTCGTCACTGATGCTGTCTAATGTGACGGAAACGTGCTGTACTGACTTCGAGAGCTGAATCTGGTAATGCTTTTCTGCTGCAGAAGGCACAAGTAGCGGAGTTCTCAATGGAGAGAAAATCGGAATCAAACAGCTGAAATATTCAGACACATTGCAACCAGTCATCTCAATCACATAAAGAGATATTCATGCATTATTCATGAAATAAAATCTGGGAGTTTTTCCAGAGAACATGCCAGAGACTAGCAATAGGGCTTATCAACTGTTTTAAATCACCATGTTTTATCTAATACAATAACAATTTATTTACTCATGATATTTATACACTGTAGCTTTTCTCAGATTAATTGATTCTTTTCATGAAGGTCCTCTGTATTGGGAAAACTTACTCACAAAGGAATTAAAAAAGCTCCTATTTTGAATATCCGCAGAATAATTTAGATTGTAGTGGGGCATGGTTAAGACTCTGTTAGCATTTACATTATCAGCTTAATTTTCTAGGGACTCCTACAACACATTTTCAATCTTTTTTTCACCTAAAATGTGGCAAAATAGGTTGTTTTAGAGTAGAAAGAATTTATTTTGCCTTTCAAAAAATAATCAGTGTAAATCACCCAAGCCACATTTTAGCTAGAGCATCCAGTTGTTTTAGGCCCCAATCCTGAAAAGATACATGCTTCACTTTATGCACTGTGAATAGCCCCATTCACATCAATGGAATGACTCACAATACTTAAAGCATATGCTTGTATCTTTTCAGGATAGGGGCCTTATTTTGTAATTTTCAGTTCTTTTTATTGTAATTTCCAGGATTTTTACACCCACCCCCATACCCACACACACTTTTACATGAACTTCAACATAGAGTCCAACCCATAGTACTGGAAATTACAAAATAAAATCATGCATGTGTAACGCCGACAGATGCCGGTTGTCGACAGGCGGGATTGAACTGGGGACCTCTGAAGCTTAGTGCATGAGCCTCTACCGCATAGCTAAAAGCCAACTGGCTCTATGTTAAGGCTCTAGAACAGACTCATTTTATCTCTCTTTTTAAGTGGCCTTGGTGCCACTAGATTGGATAGAACACCACATCCAGGACGTGTGTGGGTTACACATGTACATACACCTAAAAATTAAGTTTTAATAATCACCCATACCCTAGGAAAGAGGCATCTTCTTCATGGTTAAAGTTTTCATACAAAAATACTCACGTTTCTAGCCTTTACAGCCTTTCTAGTCTACAGTAAAAACTTTTCCAAACATAAACCAAGTGTAACAAGACATAGCACTGCCCTCCTCAACCTGCAGTCAGGCAGCCCTACTGCCTGGTCAGAGTGAGGAAATGGATCATCCTTAGCCATTGGGACAAATGACGCCAGAATTGCCAGCCTCAGCTGCTCAAAAAACATGAGATTATTTAAAAAATAAGATTAACAAAAAATCTGGGGTTCTTATTTGCACTTCTGGTTTTTGAGTCTTTAGAGTTCCAGTTTTCAAACTGTCTGTCCTCAAGTATCAGAGCTAGAAACGTCTTCTTTAAAATGAACAGTAACATTCTCTAGTGATCACTTGACTACAGGAGCTGAGGCTTTAAGAAAAAAACAGATACCACAACACTCAAAATAAAGTGGTGAGAATTGAAAACACTGTGCTATTCAGAACTCTTTAGGGAACAACAAAATTGTTGCTGCTTGGAAAAGCTGGAATCAACACTTCCTGAAGTAGTCTGGTGGCTAATAGAGGGAAAGAGCAGTAGAAACTCAAAGGAGACAGATCAGAGCAGTAGGAAGCATAAAGACTGTGAAAGTCAAGCCCTGCAACTAGTACTGCACTTCCCAAAGTGATTGGGTATAAGGTGAGGGGCATTCTTCGCCAGCACCACCAGGTTCTGCACAAGACAGCAGAGCTAAGCAGCATGAGAGAGGCGAGGTAGAGTGTCATGGACTCTCTCGAAGACCCCAGAAAAATTCCATCAGGGTGGAACAGAACACCTCTAGATACATCCCCCTGTGCTGCTCATTCAAACAACCAACCCCAACATGGGCAGTGACTTTGAAAACAGACTATAAGCCCAAGATAACCAGAGACTCTATTATATACATGGAAATCCAGCCAAGCAAACCCAGGGGAAAGGAGTGCATGCTGCGAGAAATAAAAGTTGCTTACCCAGCTCTTTGAGAAGATGCATGTGCTACGTCAGTTTCCCCTAACCCCAATGCCCCACACTTTTGCCTCACACTTAGACAGTAGGCAATTTGATGTGGTGCATTGGCAATTTGGAGTTTAGGCTTTCAGCCAGGCCGTTAAGAGACCTTTCCTTCCAAGATAAATAAGAGTCCTGACTAAATTAAAAGCAAAGCCCCACTACACAGCCTCTTCCTGGATCACAGCCTCCTCATGGCCAATCAATCTTCATCTCTCTCTGGGTATAACTCCATTGCATTTGCCAAGACTCAACTGCGTGTCCAAATCCTTCCCCTCAATTTCAGATCAGTGTAGGGGGACCTGGCTTCATTCTGGACTCCAGCTCTCAGACCTTATTCCCTGTGCAACAGTCTGCCCTCAATCTGCAAACTGCCTTGCTTCACTGTTTCTTAGTATGTTCTTCTAGGTGTTTTATATAATAGGGACAATCCAGCAACATTTTCAGTGACATGATTTTCCAATCCAATGGAAATCTTCAAAGCAGTTGAAAACCAGTTGAAACCAGTTGAAAACCAGTTGATCTTATTTATTTGTCAAAAGCTTTTTGAAAGGCCACAGTCCCTCACAAAAAATCTTCTAAAGAACTTAGTCACAGGTGAGAGGTAAAGTACTGTTAGGGATTAGAAACTGACTAAGACAGAGAGTAGGAATAAATGGTCAAATTTCAAAATCCACAAAATGGAGGGTATTTTAAGAGTGAAACTGAAGTGACAAAATTTGTAGGTGGCACAAAACGGTGTTAGTCAAAACTAAAGATAATTGAGGAAATTCAGGAAGAACCTAAAAAAAGACATTCAACTCGGTAGCACGATGGCCGGTGAAATTCACTGTTCACAAATGCAAAGTAATTCAGTAATTTGAATACATATTGCTGAGTTCTAAATTAACTGTAACTACTCAGAAAAAGGATCTGGGCATCATTGTTTCAATTCACTGGAAACATCTGCTCAGTCTTTAGTTGTGGTCCAAAAAAGCAAACAAAATCTTGGAATAAATAAGACATGGAATAGAAAATGCGCAAAAAACCCCGCTCATATAAATTGCTGGCACACCCTGACTGTCTCAGTTCTAGTCAGCCCCTCTACAAAAGATAGCAGAACTAGAAGACGTTCAAAGATGGGTAACCAGAATAAGTATTGAGCGATTTCATAGAGAGATTGTAGAGACTGGAACTATTTAGTTCAGAGCAGAGATGAATGAAGGTTAGAAGTATTTAAAACAATGAATGACATGAGAAATGTCAATAGGATGCTCCTATTCTCCCTCTAATGATATAATGAAAAAGGGAAGAGCAAATTAAATTGACAATGAATTGAAAACTAAAAAAGGGATTTACATGGTGCACAGTTAATCTGTGGAACTCGGTGACACAAAATATAACAATCAATAACTAAATTCAGAAAGATTAGACATTTACATGGATATTTACACAAAATAAAATATAAACTTTCATGCTCTGGAGCATAAAACAACCTCCAGCTGCTTCGGTTTAGGAAGAAATTTCCTCTGTTGTCAGGTTATTCCAAAATTACCCCTTATGGATGTTTCTTACACTTTTCTCTGAAGCATCTGATACTACTAATTAGGATATTAGACTATGTGGCCACAAATCTAATTCTGAATGGCATTCCTGCATTCCTATTTTTCTACATATGGACATATTTTGTTAACAGACTGTCATAAATATAAAGGGAAGGGGAACCACCTTTCTGTATACAGTGCTATAAAATCCCTCCTGGCCAGAAGAAAACCCCTTCACCTGTAAAGGGTCAAGAAGCTAAGATAACCTCGCTGGCACCTGACCAAAATGATCAATGAGGAGACAACATACTTTCAAAGCTGGGGGGGAACAAAGAATCTGTCTGTCTGTCTGTCTGTGTGATGCTTTCGCTGGGACCAGGTCAGGAATGCTCTTCAGAAGTTCTGTTAAGTTAGTAAGTAGTCTAGCTAGAAATGCGTTAGATTTCCTTTTGTTAAATGGCTGGTAAAATAAGCTGTGCTGAATGGAATGTATATCTCTGTTTTTGTGTCTTTTTGTAACTTAAGGTTTTGCCTAGAGGGATTCTCTGTGTTTTGAATCTGATTACCCTGTAAGGTGTTTACCATCCTGATTTTACAGAGGTGATTCTTTTACTTTTTCTTTAATTAATTCTTCTTTTAAGAACCTGATTGATTTTTCATTGTTCTTAAGATCCAAGGGTTTGGGTCTGTGTTCACCTATGCAAATTGGTAAGGATTTTTATCAAGCCTTCCCCAGGAAAAGGGGGGTAGAGCTTGGGGGGATATTTTGGGGAAGACATCTCCAAGTGGACTCTTTCCCTATTCTTTGTTTAACATGCTTGGTGGTGGCAGCATAGGGTTCAAGGACAAGGCAAAGTTTGTACCTTGAGGAAGCTTTTAACCTAAGCTGGTAAGAATAATGTATCTTAGAGTTCAGAGTGGGGAAGGAACCTTGACACAGACATATATTACTTTGCATATAAAGTAGAAACCAATCCATTTCAGCAAAAGTTATCACTCTAACAGGAACAGTAGCCACATCATTACGAATAATTTTAGTAGCTAAAGGTTTATTTAATGACTTGTGTTTTATTTTCAAACTTTGTATTAGAACATTGACTACTGATTATCCTAGCACAGTGAAAGTGGGACAGAATCAATGCCTTGTAAACTGTCTCTGCTGTTCTATGTGATAAACACTGTCTAACAAGTTTGAAAAAATCTATTTTGATGCTGCTTTCCCAATTAGACCCGTTAAATGTTCTTTGGCTTAGTTTTACACCCAAATATATTGCTGAGCTAACATTTTAAGTGAAGAAATCTACAGTACTATCAACATTAATTTCTAGTGGGTTTTTATCAAGTCTCTGACTCTAAGCAAATGAAACTAATTGTTTTGTAGAGATTGAGTGTAACTTGATTACTCTGTAACTACTCAGTAATTTTGGGAAATTCTGCTCATTCATTCTGAACAGCAGCAGCTGATTTGTATATGTACAAAAAAATCATGTCATTAACATGCTATAAGAAAGCCTTTTAATGTGCATACCCATTACGGAATTCAGACATAAAATAAGATAACATAGTGGAGAAATAATTAATTCCTGTGCTATCCTTATTCCGTGCCTGTTTTCAGGAAAAGACTGCATTTCTTTCTGCACACTCATTTCAGAAGAGTGATTCAAGCCACTCAATTGCACTGTTTGATGGACCCAGATCAATCAGGCTCCTGAACAGTACACTGTAATTTACTGGGCCAAAAGAAACTGCTCTACAAACTGTCCACAGTCAATACTGCTGTAGACTTGATCGGTAAATTCTTATAGAGCTGTAAATGTAAAATATCCCGATTAAAACTGTCTAAAATCTATTAAACTGTAGACAAAGGTATACTTTATAGTCTTTAAAGACTGTTTTTCCATACCAGTAATTACAATAAAACATTAAATATAGGCTCTCTTACTAGACTTTATTCCCTTGAATGCCACACTTGAGGTTCTATTCTGCAACTACTGCACATGAGCAACCACCATTGATTTTTGTTTGCTCTCACCTCTGCCCCGCCTTTTCTTACCCCTTTAGCCTTTCTTCACAGGTTGTATTTGACTACATTAGACCTCCAATGTGCCATTTAGGCCTAGCCCATAAGGTGGTGAAGTGCAGAGCCCACATTGCCCCAGAGGCCGCACCAAAAAATGCCTTCCAGATCAGCCAGGCACAGAGTCTGCAGCCCCTATTCACACCCCTTTGTGGTGACCTGTGTATGAGAGAGACTCTGAAGTTAATGTCCCCATGTCTGCCTCCTTTTGCCAGCCACCAAATGGGTACTTGTGAGGAAGCAGTCCCTGTGCACTCTTGGACCCGAGGATTGCAATCCTGCCTGGCCCTTATGCTGGTCATGCAAAGGAGGAGGGAAGGCTTCTTGTGTCCACTGTCCCCTACATGCTGTGCACCTGAGGAATAGCAGTTCCCTTACCTCACTGGGCACACCCCTCCTTTCCAGTCAGTGCCACCAACTTTAGTTCAGCATGTAGTGTGCCTCTGAGTTACACAGACTTCAGCCTAATGAGATTGTATTTCTACATCATACCATGTTGGGTCAGCAACTTAAATGAATATTACAAAATGTAATCAAGCATTTAAAGATGTAGCTAATGGACCCTGTCACACAGGAACAAGGACAAACCAACGAACTGAAATATCTGGAATTTCTAACACATCTCCTAACTCTGGGGGTTACTAGGAGATAATCTAAAGAAGAACAAACTTGATATATTCTGCTAAAAGCTTTATTAACAAAGACAACCCTCTGTCTGAAAAATGATTCAATCTGTATGAGCAGTCATTCATTTCTATTCAGTTTATTCCCTTAATGTCTCCAAACTGGCCAATCCCCACACCAAGTTTTGGTATTTCACTCACACAAACAAACCACTGTTGTTACCCCAGTTTATACAGAACAAATATTGTGCCTTTTGCACTAGGTCTCATGTTGCCATACTCTTCACAAGCTAACAGTCTGGAGCATTAACTGATGTGTTATTAAAGCTCAGTACCCAAGATACACAGCATTGGAAGTACTGACACCCACTATAGTTAAATCATCACATTCTGTTGACCAGGTGTGGAGTGGGAACGTGCTACACTCACTCCAAGCTTCGTGTAGCTGCCAAGCTATGAATCTTCAGGAGGAATTTATGTGGAGTCAAAATTCCAGTTGCAGACTCAGGAATAGTTGTGGGGTACAGAGGGAGCATCCTGCAATTGTAGGATGCCAAAGATACAATCCAGTCCTGTTCTTCTTTGCAAGATTCAGATTTAATACTTAAAATGGACAAGCTTAATTTCACAGCAAAGAATTGCTCAGATGTATCAACAAAATACAGAGGAAAGCACAGAGGACCTGATTTTGATCTCACTTATATCCGTCAATAAGGAGCAATGAAGTCAGTGGCGTTACACTGATGTAAACAAGGTCAGAATTAGACCTCTGAGTATTCTTAACCACTTACTAAAGACGAAGATGCAGGCATAGGTTCACGTAAGGAACTATTTAGATAACTGTCCATAGCAACTGCTGGCTATTTTTGTTACTTGTATTGCATTAACATGCATGAACCGCTGGCCCTGATTACCTTTTCCTTCAATACGTGAATATTTTTTATAGTACTTCACAAAAATGAAACTAAATTAGAAGACTACAAGTAGAAATCCTCATGGAGGGCTCGATCTTGTAGCCTTTGAAGTCCATGGGATTTTTTCCACTTGACTCCAATGGGATCAAGATTGGACCCCCAGACAGTAGTTTTATATTAACACATGATCATCCTGGATATAACAATGCTATCTTAAAACAGTACAAGGATAAAGATTTCTGGACACTATGAAGAAAGGGTCAAGCCCATGAACCAAGATTAACTAGCATTAAAGATTTAAGGTGAGCTCTGGGAAGCATCCTAGGGTTATGTAAAACATAGAAATGTGCATCAAAAAGCAATGCATTGCTAGTTGGTAGGCATAAAAGGAGTTCTTAGGCTGGAGTCAAAACTGATTTTGTAAATTAAGCCATTCTTCCACATACTACATGACATAATATGATCACCATCGTTTATTTCTTTGTGTAGCAATTTTAAAAAATGAATATTAGGACTATATCTTATGAAGACAAAATTGTGAACTCCAATATGGGGAAGTTATTTCAGCCAAGATTTCCCAACTATTGGATATCTAAAGTCATTCTCAGATTATGAATATGCCTCTGATATCAATGAAACAAACTGGATTCTTGATTCTAGACCTCCTAATCCTATTGGTTAAAATGCCTCTGCTTGTTTCAAAGTAGAAATGATATCAAAATCTATTATCTACTTTATACTCGCATATCTTTTTTTAGGTGAGTTTAGGAATCTGTATTGTCCAAATCCTTAAAGCATGTTACAGGGGAAAAAAAATCCCAAAACCCTTATTTGGGAGCTGTTGATTGCCTGCTCTTTTCTCACACAACACACAATACTAAGAAATTTCATCCCTGTAAGGATGGTATTCTCCAGGAACTAGTCTGTCACTCTCTGAGGAACAAATTAGGTTAAGTCAATGATGCAGACAGGGAAGTACCCTGAGTTGGATCTTTAATTAGTGGGTGGTTTATAGAATTGGCTTTGGTTTATTTGCAGTTCTTTGGTTTATGGAAATCTGTGTTAAAGTAAAAATAAGATTAACAGCGTTTGAAGCATTTACATACCAGTGATCACACTGATTGGCCATGACATGGATCTGATGATAAATTACCAATCCTGGGAGATCTTAAATGTACCACAATGGTTTCTACTTTAGTGATCATTTATAGACAAAGCAAGATATTTAATATGTAGGACTATCTCCCCTTCTCCTTTTGTGGTCATTTGGGTACTGAGTAGTCAGTTCCTATGGAAGGACTGTACAGTCTGGGGCTTGGCTATGTTCAAATTAGACAGTTAACTACAGCAGTCAGCATTCTCATCAGCCTTGCATAGTTGATGTCTTACATAACATTTAGATGAGTAATTATTAAGCCCTTTTGCATGATGTAATTCCCCCGTTTTTACTCAGCCCATCTGTTAATACTGGTCCTAGGTTTAATTAGATGACCCTAATTTGCTAAGTTTTGCATTGTTTAAAATTAGTCTGCAAGTGCAGTATTTAATTTTCAGTTTAAGACCTTGTGTTTCTGTTATTCAGATGAGCTCCAGTTGTACTGATTAAACATACTGCTAATGTTTCGGTTGACATATTTTCCTAGGTTGTGGAGGTGGGGTTTTTTTTTGTGGTGATGGTTTGTGAATATTTATGAACAGATTCACACGCATAACATTTAAAGATTTTTTTTTTAAATAATGATGCAATCTTGACAATGTTATGGCAAATGTGAAAGGCAAAGGTAGATAGGACAAAAACATTTACCTTTGGGAATGACAAACTTTGATAAATATGAAAATCAGATATGGTGATGGCGGGGGGGAGGGG
Organism: Lepidochelys kempii; assembly: GCF_965140285.1. Taxonomy (NCBI): domain Eukaryota; kingdom Metazoa; phylum Chordata; order Testudines; family Cheloniidae; genus Lepidochelys; species Lepidochelys kempii. The sequence goes on from NC_136388.1 coordinate 66,023,697, forward strand.
TGGTCAGAAGAAATAGAGGAGATATAGAGGGTAACACAAAGGAAACAAAAACATACCTAACAAACAAAGCTTGTTTTCCAATTAGTAAAAAGTATGATGCACAAAAACAACCTGCTGTATGTGAATTGATAAAGATTGATGAGGACATTCACAGAGTGATAAAGGCAAACATATCATTTTATTAGAATATAAAAACATTAGGAGAAAATGCATTATGAAAATGCATTAAATGAGTATATTAAGGCAAAAAAGTAATTATAGGGAATGCATATAAGGATAATGAAGGTCATATTATTGATTAAAAATAAATACATACATACATACATAAATACATAAATAAAAGAGATCAGGATAATCAATAATAATCAATAAGGGATTCTTAAAATCTGAGTAGTCTAGCAAACATGCCACAAGGCTATTTAGGACAAATGGGTCACAAGTGACACATCAGGCTGATACAGTACACAGCCTAGATTCTTTCTTTCTTTCTTTCTTTCTTTCTTTCTTTCTTTCTTTCTTTCTTTCTTTCTTTCTTTCTTTCTTTCTTTCTTTCTTTCTTTCTTTCTTTCTTTCTTTCTTTCTTTCTTTCTTTCTTTCTATTTATTTTTGCCTGAATATTCACAAATGGAAGGTCATATTTCAGAGTTTTCTGCAGAGAAACAAGAAATGTTAAAACCAAGGCAATTATAATCATGCTAGAGAAGGTAGTTAGACAACTACTGAATAATGATTAATGGTTGGGAAAGACTAGGGTTAGAAAAATGCATTCCAAAACCCTTGACAGAAGTCTCTGCAGAGGCTCCAAGGAGCGAATGGGCTATGGAGCTTGAACTACCCCGCCTCTTCCTCTTAGAAGGTGGTTGAGACACACAGGAAGCAGTAGAATTATGAAAGCTTGCATTGCATCTGTATCTGCCAGATGACAGAGGTCCTAAGTCTCCAAGGCTGTCAGGACGGCACCTTACACCAATCTAAATTCATATACAGGTATCCTTCCTCTTGAGGATACTTGCTGCCTACAGACCGTTGTTGAAATTGATAAGTTCTGATGCTGATGGCAGAGGTAAGGAAAGGGTCTTAATAAATAAACTAGGGAGGGTTGTAGGAGATAGGCCTTGAAATTTAATACCCAAAGTCAATATCTGTTCCCTAAGCAGTTTACCCACTAGTATTCCATCAATATAACGAGCAAAACTAGGGAGGGAAACTAATAAATGGCCAAACCAAGACTGCGTAGACTGCACAATCTGGTAGCCTGCATCAAGGATAATGCATGGCATTGATTAGGATCACATATTGTATTAACTTGGCAATGCCAAAGAAAGTCTTTGTAGTGGTTCAGTAACAGGGCAAACACTGAAACATACATGACACATATGACATAAAAAATGCCACAACAGGCGAAGGTCACCAAAGCAGAAAAAAACCCTCAAGAATTCTAGATTTTAGTGCTTGGAGCCTCTCCTGCTAATAGCCTATGTTTTCAATGACAAAAGGATCAGGGTATGGTTAATGGTAGAAAAAATATATTGGTGATCTTTGTAGGTCAGTTGCAACTTGACTTTGCAGAAAGCCACCATCAGATACTACAGCTTCTGCTTTCATTACTGGAACCCTCCCTTTCTGCCCTAGTTAGTTTTAGAGCCCTGAAAAGTGGCTCCTTTTCCTGCTGGTGTTATAGTGAAGAGTCTGTCATGCTTTAGCTCTGAAAAAGTAACTGTTCTTGTGCTCCCCATTCATTCTGCTCCATGGGATTTCACAGCAGGATTCTGTAGCAGGTTTTTTTTCATGTATATTGAATTCTTTTACAGATGCAATTCAAACATTTCAGCAATTATAATTTGTCCATAAAAGCCAAATGGGGTCAGAACCTCCTTCACCAGTACTTTGTATTATTGTGAATCGTTTGGGGTTTATAGATGATCCAGGTGTCTTTAAACAGGTGTCTGAGCTTTTGAGTAGATCTTTCTAGTTATTTTAAACATTTTTTTTTTGGTTTCAACAGAGTGCCAGTTTCTTGGAACTGTGCTATGGTTTCCTACTGACACCAGCTGTCCTCTAAGCATGATCATCCACCTATCTAAGTTGGTAGTTTTAGCAGACACCTTACCTCTTTACTCCATTATCCACAAAAGGGTAATGAAGCCCACAGCTGACCTGTTTGGGTACCAATGCCAATCAATTCAAAAGAGAACTCTCCCAGGTAAAATTCTATACCATAAAAGCAGGGGTCAGAGTGGGGTCTGGAGCCTCTAGCAGCAATGGAGCTCAGATGAGGAAACTTTCCAGATGGAAACATTCCTTTCTCTCCTGCTCCTACTCCCAGCAGAGGTCAGAGAAGACTCCAGAAGCAGCTGAGCTCAGGTAGGGATTCCTATATTAAAAACCCTACCCCAAGCAAATCTTTCAATAACAGGCAAAGAACAGCCAAAGACTCCATGAAGTGGACAAGGGACCTCATTACTACCTATCCAAATAACCGAAAGGGCGCTCTTTTACCAGAGCGATCAAAGTCAGGACAGAACCCTAAAATAGATTTCTTTCTTTAAACCCTCCCATATACAGAATAGTGTTGAATAAATCCAGATTAAGTGAGTCAAAACAGGAGAAAAGAACTCATTCAGATCTTGATGATACACTTACAGCAAACATGAACTAAATCTTGGTTTACTGCATACACACATATGTTCTAAACTAACTGGTTCCACCCGGGACAGTAACTGTCAAAATACAACAAGAAAATATTATTCTCACAATATTTCCAACTCAAAAACAGGAACTATCAGAAATCTCACAAGAGCATCTCTGGTCCTATGAGATTTGCCAGCACAATTTACTCAAACTGCTTCAGTCTGAACTTTTCAAAACTAAACCAGATATTTTTGAAGGTTTGATCATTGTTAGCACTAATGATTTAAAAATGATATAGTGTATAGTCTACAGTGATTAGAGATGGACCTGAGCACAACAAATTTCAAAATTTTCAAACTTTAGGGAGGTTTGAATCTGGGGCTGAATTTTTGGACTTGTGCCTGCCTCTGGAATAAGTGAACCAGACACCAGATAGTATGCTGGATAGGAACTTTGTAATTCAGGGACACCTCTCGGGGGTCATGATGGAAGTATCCATTTATCCTGGTTAGCTGCTAGAGATGTATTGGGATAACATTTCAAAGCTGTGCTTGGGGAGTTGCAAACAATCATATACAAATCACCTCTTTTTAAAAGGGTAGGCATGTGGGTAGGAAGTTATGCCTTTCTAGAAAATATCCTCCAAAAGGGGGCATGGTTACATAGGTCTGCTTCAATCAAGAGTTTTAGACAAGGTCTGCCAGAAAATTCATTTTGTACTAAACCTTTGAAATATGCTCCGTCCATATTTGAACACTTGGGAGGAAATTCATCCTGTACGTTACAGAAACAGTTTCATGCAGCATCAAATAGAGATGGGCTAAAATCAAAAACTCTGAACCCAAACATCCCTGAACATTGGAAAAATTCAGAATGGGATCCAAATGTTGTGGTCTGGATACATTTCCAAGGTCAACTGTCTTATCATCACTTGTGGGTTTACTACCAATCTGGGCATATTTCCCTTCATGATATTCCATTTATTATAGGAAGGGACAAACTAAATCCCAACTTCAATTAAAAAAAATCTTATCCAAAACTCCATCTGAACCTGAACCAAACCTTTAGAATAAATAATACGTCACTTAGGTTTTTTTCTCTGCCTCTGGAAATTCTAACTGGGATTAAAAGCAACACTATTGTAATTTGTAAATGTGCTTCTGGCCTTCAGAGTGGTACCAAAATATTGTTCTGGGAAATTTCTAATCCAGTTCTGCAGACCCCAGGAATTATGGATAAGCATCATATACAACCACAAACTTTTTTTTCTTTTTTGTCTTTCTATCATGCCTACCATTGTAGCATCTGAGTATTCAAGATAGATACCAGATTTGGTGGATATTAAAAGGGGAAGGCAAAGAAAGCACTGCTACAAAAGTGGGAAGCATTAACTTCTGAATCCAAATTTGCTCCCAATTTAATCTGTGCAACCTAGATTAAACCAGTGGGGTAAAAACTTGGTCCCTAACTACATATCTTTTAATGTTTAGTCACTAATCATATGTTCACTGCTCTCTTACACAGTATGGTCAGTGAGACTTCAGGCCTGTAGTCTTCTTTCAGGCAAAAATTAACATTAACATCAAAATGTATCTGAGGTCTAGAAACAGAAACATTTGAGACCCCACTATTTAAAGGCAATGAAGATAAATACTGAATATTGACTTCATTTTATCTGAGTAAAATTTTATCTGAGTAAGGACTACCGAATCTGATTGTGAGTGGAGAAATAATAGAATACCTCAGCATTTGCCAGACATGCTAGCAAAACAGCAACATCATTTTCTTCTAACTCACCCGCGCATGCAGTTTTAATCAAAGTGAAAGAGAAAACAGCAAAATCTATTCCAGCTGTGGCTTGACTTTTAGCATTCTCTTTTACCTTTTTATTATGTTTATTGAATGACTTTTCCTTTTGTAAACCTGACTGAGAACAACTTGATGGTGGTATTGTATTTTACTCAGATGAAAATGTCAAGCCAAGTAAGGAAGCAATAAAAAAAAACAGAAGAAATACTGAGAGAATTTATAATATACTATTACTGGGCATCTTGTTTCTCTCGTGTTCAGTATTGTCTGTAAAATATAGACTCAGATTAATGAAAGGTATAAGGAGGAGACATTTTTCGTTTCTAGAGTTTTAACCAATTAAAAACACTTGTATAATACATGCCCTTTACCTATTTTCAAAATGCAACAAATATTTCTAGTGATAATTTCTATATTAATAAAAAACTAATAAATGTGGTTATTTAACTCTGATATTTATGAGTTAGTAAGTGCAGGAAAATGTTTGGTCTAAGGCATCTATCAGACATACCTCCCTCTATGTGTAGTTTAACCTGGCATGATCTGGGTCTGTGTTTCAAACTATGTTTCTGTTCTTTTACAGTGACAATACAGGACTCGTTCACATATCAGTGTTATTTACCAATATCCTCCAAAGTAGAGTGCTGAACTTGATTTATAAATCTGTTCACATCCACAAATGTTGTGCTGAATATTGGTCCCATTGGGGTCAATGTCAAAATTAATTCTTACTTCAATGGGACCACTGTCATGCTTTGGGGGAAATGTGAAACCATAATTTAGTGTTCCCTTAAATAAAACACTTTGTTCTAAGGGCATGATCTATAATGAATTGTCGGAGCACACACACCTGCCCATAAAAAGCAAATGGCTAGGTCTAGAGGGGACTCAGCCCCCTAAATCTATGCCTGCAAGGTGGAGCCCCTTCCTTGCTGGCATGATGAAGGGGTAGCTGGCCAAATTTGAGTGGTGTTGCAATCTGGCAAATGGGCTCCTGGGCTCCCACCCAATCTGACAGAGGCCATCTGGGGACCAGAGCAGAGGCAGAGACTAGGAGACACAGGATGCCATGCACTAGTGGTTCTCAACCAGAGGTGCGCTTACCCCTGGGAGTATGCAGAGGACTTTCAGGGGATGCATCAACTCATCTAGATATTTGCCTCATTTTACAACAGGTTACATAAAAAGCACTATGAAGTCAGTACAAACTAAAATTTCATACAATGACTTGTTTATACTGCTCTATATACTATACACTGAAAAGTAAGTACAATATTTATATTCCAGTTGGTTTATTTTATAATTCTATGGTAAAAAATGAGAAAGTAAGCAATTTTTCAGTACTAGTGTGATGTGTGACACTTTTGTACTTTATATCTGATTTTGTAAACAAGTCTTTTTAAATTAGGAGAAACTTGGGGTATGCAAGACAAATCAGACTCCTAAAGGGATTCAGTAGTCTGAAAAGGTTGAGAGCCACTGCGAGGGACTCTTTCACATATCTATGTTATCTACCAGTGTCCTATGCACTTTAAGCATCTTACCTGGTTCTCAGATTGCGTGGGCCTGGGTGCTGATTGCGTGGGCCTGGGTGCTAATTGGGTGGGCTGTGTCCAGGCCCACCTGCAGCTATACCCCTGCTCAGCCTCCCACCTGCAGAATATTTTCACCAGCCACCTACGTTCTTACTAACTTTTGAGATATAGATTGGAGGACAAGTGCTATTAATAATAGCAGGACCCAGATTTTCCTGAATGTGATAGCTGACAGATTTCTTCACCAAATAGTCGCTGAACCAACAAGAGGTGATTCCACTTTGGATTTGGTATCGGTGAGTTGTGAGGACCGCATAGAAGAACTGATTGTAAGGGACAACCTTGTTTTAAGTGATCATGAGCTAATTCCGTTTAAACTAAATGGAAGGATAAACAAAAATAGATCTGCAAATAGGATCCTTGATTTCAAAAGGGCTAACTTAAAAATATTAAGAGAATTAGTTAGGGTAGTGGACTGAACCGAAGAACTCAAGGATCTGAATGTGGAGGAGGCTTGAAATTACTTTAAGTCAAAGTTGCAGAAACTATCTGAAGCCTGCATCCCAAGCAAGGGGAAAGAATTTATAGGGAAGGGTTGCAGACCAAACTGGATGAGCAAGCATCCCAAACTGGTGATTAAGAGAAAGCAGAAAGCCTACAAGGAATGGAAGACAGGATGGATCATCAAGGAAAGCTACCTCTTGGAAGTCAGAAAGTGTAGGGATGAAGAGAGAACTGCCAAAAGCCAGGCAGAATTGGACCTTGAAAAGGGAATTAAAACCAATAGTAAAAGGTTCTACAGGCATATAAATAAAAAGAAAACAAGGAAAGAAGCAATGGGACCGCTAACCACTGAGAATGGGGCAGAGTTTAAAGATAATCTAGACATTGCCCAACACCTAAACAAATACTTTGCTTCTGTTTTTAATAAGGCTAATGAAGATCTTAGAGGTAGTGGCAGAGTGGCTAATGGGAATGAGGATACGGAGGTAGAAATTACCACATCCGAGGTAGCAGTCAAACTCAAACAGCTTAATGGGACTAAATAAGGGGGCTGAGATAATCTCCATCCAAGAATATTAAAGGAACTGGCACATGAAATTGCAAGATCAATAGCAAGGATTTTTAATGAATCTGTGAAATTGGGGGGTCATATCCCATGACTGGAGAATTGCTGAGATAGTTCCTATTTCTAAGAAAGAGGGGAAAAAAAGTGTTCTGGGTATGTACAGGCCTGTTAGTTTGACCTCAATTGTATGCAAGGTCCTGGAACAAATTTTGAAAGAGAAAGCAGTTAAGGACATAGAGGTGAACAGTAATTGGGATAAAATACAACATGGTTGTATAAAAGATAAATCATGCCAGCACAACCTGATCTCCTTCTTTGAGAAGATAACTGATTTTGTAGACAAAGGAAATGCAGTAGATCTAATCTACCTGGATTTCAGTAAGGCATCTGATACAATTCCACATGGGAAATTATTAATTAAATTGGAGAAGATAGGGATTAATATGAGAATTGAAAGGTGGATAAGGAACTGGTTAAAGGGGAGACTACAATGGGTCATACTGAAAGGTGAACTGTCAGGCTTGAGGAAGGTTACTAGTGGAGTTCCTCAGGGATCAGTCTTGGTACCAATCTTATTTAACATTTTTATTAGTGACCTTGGTACAAAAAGTGGGAATGTGCTTGTGATGGGTTATACCAGACCCTCTGAGACCCCCTGCTGGAGGTCTCATGTCTGTACCGCACCCCAAAAATAGGGTCCTCCAAGCTTCCTAGAGTGGCTGTGTGGCTCAGTGCCAATCAGAGCCCAGCAGCCTAGTATAAGAAGAGCTGCAGGGCCAGAGGGAGTTCAATTTCTTGCTGGAGCTGCTGGCTGGCTGGCTACAGAACCCTGGACAGGGTAGCGCTGCCAGAAGCCTGGGAGAGCGAGAAGGAGCCCTGAGCTGTTTGCTGAGACTCCATTAGGACTAGGCCCTGAGGTAAGGGTGAAGATGGCGTGGGGCTGCAAGGAAGTGGCCAAGGGAATTGGAGAAGCCATGAGGCATAGTTAAAGGGACACAGCCAATGGCTGTGATCTACTGGGTCCCTGGGCTGGGACCTGGAATAGTGGGTGTGCCTCAATGTCCAGGTCTCCCCCATCCTGCATTAGCCAATGGGGTAAAGTGACCTGGACATTGAGACACCCCAGTGGCAGATGACACCAAGTTGGGAGGTATTGCCAATATGGAGGAGGACAGGAACATTATATAAGATCTGGATGACCTTGAAAACTGGAGTAATAGAAATGGGATGAAATTTAATAGTGCAAAGTGCAATGTCATTTATTTAAGGACAAACAACAAGAATTTTTGCTGTATGCTGGGGATGGATCAGCTGGAAATGTTTAAGAAATATGAACTTGAACTGGAACAGGTGCAGAGAAGGACTACTAGGATGATACAAGGAATGGAAAACCTACCTTATGAGATGAAACTCAAAGATCTTGGCTGTGGCCTTCAATATGCAGGAGGTCAGACTAGACTATCATGATCGTCCCTTCTGACTTTAAAGTCTATGAGTCTATGAGATTGAGGTGGAGAGAAGGATTAGGAGCATAATAATTTTTGCCTGTACTGTTCCACAGACTGCATGCAGACATTTTGGCTGGAACCAGGCTTACAGGAGAACATGGACTCCTGTCGGAAACATTTAGCCCGTGGCCCCTAGTCCCTTTTTCTGTGTCACACCCACTCACACAAGATGATGCCATATCACATCACAACATCAAACCCATGACAACATAACAACTGGAATTTCCACATTTCCATCTCCTGTCCTGCTCTGTATTAAACACTCATCATAAGCGCATCTCAAGAATCTACTATAAGAGATGAAAGAGCATCCTCTTCTTTATTCCTTCAGTTACACTGATCCTGAAGTCTTTGAGCTGTCTGCAAGGCCACCAGTAATGCATCAGAGTACCAGATGAGGATAATCTCTATTTAATAAGAATTGCTGAGGTAAGAGTGCAGCTTTTGACACAAAGACATTAATTTGAGGAACCAAAAATTCTCCTAGGGAAGAGGATAGTTTTCTTTATTAAAGCTTGTCGTCCATAGTGGCTTTGTCTTAGTTCATCTCCTTCCTTCTCTAGCCTGTTTCCATGGACTTATTCCCTCTGATCTCAAACTACTGCAGCAAGCAGTTTTCTATCTGCTCTGTTTGCTGGGCCAAACAGCCTGATTATGTAACTTGCATAACTTGAGGGAGCTCTCAGCCTCCTGTGAAATTAGGACCATTCTTTTTACCTCTTCCAAATCCATTTATTGACAAGGTTCAACTGTTTCTTCACCAAGGATTCTTACTGGATCTCATCTGAGATCCCTTAAATCTGTAACTTGGAAAACTGTAATGCAAAATAAATGCACTGAGTATAAAAACCTTATTTCCTCAATGAGTATAAAATTAGTAACATATTTCAGCCTTCACACTTAGTGTAGAGACCATGAGATTCCCATGACTCTGGAGAAGCTGCATGTTTACACAGGAAAGGTGGGAGGAATCTCCTAGCCAGATCCCAATTGTTTGTGCTATCATATCCTGAAAAAAACATGTTGCTGCCCAGTGCAAAAGCCATCTCTTTGTGCAGAAACCAACCCATGTTAAAAGGAACAAAAGTGTGAAAGGGGTGGGATGTGTAAGCTAGTGGGGCTAGCTCACCAGCCCAGAAAAGATCAATGCCACACCAGAATCTATTTCAGGCCCTTGCCTTAGGGCACATTTTTTTTGGTTGAACAGACAACTTAGGCAGAATACCCCAATAAAGTAGGTCCTCTACCCAAACAAGGACTACAATTTCCAGAGTCTTTTCCTTCACTTGTACCAGCCAGTGCCCTGACCCAGGGACTCCCAAGCCTTTCTACACCCTGCAGTGCTCACACTCCCCAAGCCTCCTGCCTAGGAATCACCTACTAGCTGTGTTCTTTTACCTGCTCTGGGACCTAATACAAGAGCCAACCTACTCCCTGCAATTCTCCAGCTCAACTAAGCTCTTACTGGCCCTTTAAAGAACCAGCTACTCTTTTAAGCAATCATCTAACCCCATGAAGTCAGCTGGGAAGCTGCTTTTTAGTCACAGGTGATGTTAAGTCTATCTCCCCTTAAAGGGGGCCAGTTTCTCTATGACAGGGAGCATGACAGACAGGCTAGGGCGACTCTGAAGGATGTCTAAGCTTGTGTCCTGTTGCACTGACCCCTGGGGGCCATTGCAGGGGCTCAGAATTTCCATTGTGCAGTAGTTAGTCTAGCAACACCTGCCCCTCAATAAGCAAAAGGATCAATCTGCTTCCTCGTAAGGCCTTTGCAAATACAACTAAATTGAACCATTTTATAGACCTATACATTCATACTGCAATGCCAACTGCCTCATTTATCTCATGTAGTCTGAGGCATGTGCCATTCACTGTTCATTTATGAGTTAGTAGGCATTGGGACACTATCAGTGATTGATTCTTTTCATAATAGGTAATATGCTTATGTACATGACTTCAGTTCAGTAGATACTGTCTGTGATTGATTTTAAGCAGCCTTCGCGGCTTGTATTTCAACAATGTAAATTTATCTTTACCATTGCAGACTCAAGATGTTCCTATTTACCAACTTATTCTTTCCTCCTGACATAGTAATATACTATATAAGACATTGGAGCAAGAGCTTGGATTCATAATGTGCTCTGGAATGACATGAGTTGACTAAGTAAGGTTGGTGTTTGATTCATATTGGTGAAGCCATTGAGTACTGCCACAGTCTGTGGTTTTGGAAACATACATGATTCCTATTTCTCCAGTACAGCATGTTCTTTACTTACTCTTGGCTTTTTCATTACTGTGACCTTTCCAGAGCAGAGGCCACTCTTCTGCACGTTTGGAAAGCATCCACCATAGAGGGCGTTACTGTTAATAACCCTCTCAGACTTTCTTTTCAGGCTGATGTGGCTCAGCTGCAGCAAAGTGTCAAGATACTCTTGCCTACCACAAAAGAGATGGGATAAAGAGGAGCAAAAATAGATGGGTTTCCTTGAAAGCAAGGTGTTAATTTCACACTTCAAGGTACAAAAATGACTAAGGTAACTTCAAGTAACATATATCCCAAGAAAATCCAAAATGCAAAAATTGTGACTGAAAAGCTATCTGGGAAGCAGAACAGCTGCAATTCTCAACCTGCTTTCCCTCACGAGTTCTGCCTGCTGAGATCACACTCCTCTTTCCCCAAATAGCCTTCCTTTCAACTTCTCAGACAGGACAACTTCGCCATTTTTAAGGAAAGCTGAGAGTCTCACTTAATTATGATTCCAGGACCTTGTGCTTCAAGACCACCACCAAACACATGATAAAAATCATAATTGGACAGCACAACATTTGTTACTGAAAGTGTCAGCCTGGCCTTCCTCATTCAAATAGCACTGTGGCTCAGTCTACCTAAAGTGTTTTACTACTTCCTCTGTTCTGCAAAATTCAGTGCTCTGCAATATGTTCTAAGCCCACATGAACAACCCAGCTGCATCACTATTCTCATTTCCTCTTACACTCACTTCCTCATGCCTTTTTCTTAGCAGATTCCTTTCTTTCACTGCTCTGAACTCTGACTTCTCCCATGTTTCCCCCATGCTTGGAGCAGTCTTCCATGTCCCCGTCCTCCCCCACATGCTCACACGCTCACACAACCAATCACAGAATGATAGAATATCAGGGTTGGAAGGGACCTCAGGAGGTCATCTAGTCCAACCCCCTGCTCAAAGCAGGACCAATCCCCAATTTTTTCCCCAACCCTAAATGGCCCCCTCAAGGATTGAACTATAACCCTGGGTTTAGCAGGCCAATGCTCAAACCACTGAGCTATCCCTCCCCTCACCATCCCTGCATGAATACCATTTTTCCATTAAATCGCTACATTTATCTCTTTAGTAATGAAGGGTGCAATTCCATAGACATAAGTGGTGGGTGAACCGCAGGCTCAGGGAGGCTAGCCCCTGGCCTGACCTGCCCCTCCCACCAGAGCCAAGAGTCATCGTCCCCCCACCCCTGGGCTGCCCGATAGCCCCCAGCCCACGAGTGACAGGTGGGTGACACAGCCCCCTCCCCCAGCCCAGAAGTGCCCCCCCAGCCCAAAGCGCTGGGCAGGAAGGCAGGCAGCATGGCCCTCCGAGCCCTGGAGCGCAGGCTGACCCCCATTAGCCCCAGCCTGGGGCCCTGGCCACAGGGGGAAAAGCCCTCCACTGCACAGTGTCAAGAACATAAGAATGGCCATACTGGGTCAGTCCAAAGGTCCATCCAGCCCAGTATCCTGTCTACTGACAGTGGCCAATGCCAGGTGCCCCAGAGGCAGTGAACCTAATCGGTAATGATCAAGTGATCTCTCTCCTGCCATCCATCTCCACCCTGTGACAAACAGAGGCTAGGGACGCCATTCCTTACCCATCCTGGCTAATAGCCATTAATGGACTTAACCTCCATGAATTTATCCAGTTCTCTTTTAAACCCTGTTATAGTCCTAGCCTTCACAACCTCTTCAGGCAAGGAGTTCCACAGGTTGACTGTGCGCTGAGTGAAGAAGAACTTCCTTTTATTTGTTTAAACCTGCTACCCATTAATTTCATTTGGTGGCCCCTAGTTCTTATATTATAGGTACAAGTAAATACACTTTTCCTTATTCACTTTCTCCACACCACTCATGATTTTATATACCTCTATCATATCCCCCCGTAGTCTCCTCTTTTCCAAGCTGAAAAGGCCTAGTCTCTTTAATCGCTCCTCATATGGGACCCGTTCCAAACCCCTAATCATTTTAGTTGCCCTTTTCTGAACCTTTTCTAATGCCAGTATATCTTTTTTGAGATGAGGTGACTACATCTGTACGCAGTATTCAAGATGTGGGCATACCATGGATTTATATAAGGGCAATAAGACATTTTCCTTCTTATTCTCTATCCCTTTTTTAATTATTCCTATTAAAATGATCATTTTAATAAATGATCCCGTTTGCTTTTTTGACTGCCGCTGCACACTGCATGGACGTCTTCAGAGAACTATCCACGATGACTCCAAGATCTTTCTCCTGATTAGCTGTAGCTAAATTAGCCCCCATCGTATTGTGTGTATAATTGGGGTTATTTTTTCCAGTGTGCATTACTTTACATTTATCCACATTAAATTTCATTTGCCATTTTGCTGCCCAATCACTTAGTTCTGTGAGATCTTTCTGAAATTCTTCAGTCTGCTTTGGTCTTAACTATCTTGAGCAGTTTAATATCTGAAAACTTTGCCACCTCGCTGTTTATCCCTTTCTCCAGATCATTTATGAATAGGTTGAATAGGATTGGTCCTAGGACTGACCCTTGGGGAACACCATTAGTTACCCCTCTCCATTCTGAAAATTTACCATTTATTCCTACCCTTTGTTCCCTGTCTTTTAACCAGTTCTCGATCCATGAAAGAATCTTCCCTCTTATCCCATGACAATTTAATTTCAGTAAGAGCCTTTGGTGAGGGACCTTGTCAAAGGCTTTCTGGAAATCTAAGTACACTATGTTCACTGGATTCCCCTTTGTCCACATGTTTGTTGACTCCCTCAAATAACTCTAATAGATTAGTAAGACGTGATCTCCCTTTTGCAGAAACGATGTTGACTTTTGTGCAACAATTTATGTTCTTCTATGTGTCTGACAATTTTATTCTTTACTATTGTTTCAATTAATTTGCCCGGTACTGACGTTAGACCTACCGGTCTGTAATTGCCAGGATCACCTCTAGAGCCCTTCTTAAATATTGGCGTTACATTAGCTATCTTCCAGGAAGCAGGAAGGGGTCTGGGGTGGAGCCACGCAAGGCTGTTTGGGGAGGCTCAGCTTTCCCTGGCCTTAAATAGCTGTTGCCCATGTCCACAGACTCCAAAGGACTAACTCCTCACTTGCACTTGTGTAAGCAGAAGGAGAATGAAGTGCATTGTCTTTGTGCTTTACTATATCGGATCTGTTCACTCTCACTTTGTCCCCTTTGTTCAACTGCAAGGCCTTCATGAGAGGTTCTGGGCCCAATTCCAGGTTGCCTCACAGCTTGTACGATTATTCTCACTACTGCAAAGGGAGTGTACAGCACCAAGTCAAACACTTAAATTAGAATGGTAGCATTTTACACCTATTTTGCATTGGCTCATATGACTACTCATGGCACAGGACAATAAAGAATCAATCCCTTCCTGACTTTTTTCTGTTTTGCAAATCACTGTGCACATTTACAGCATTATATAAATAAGAATTCCATTTAAGAACAATATTTCTGTGTTTATGCTGCCAGCTGGAAGCAGGAAGTTTACAGGCATATGAAAATGAATTATCCAAACTCTTTTGAATCTCAGAAATGGTCAGTTCTGGATGAGATCAAATCTTAGATGAAACTGTTCAAGTCAAAGAAATAGCCCAACCCTTCATCAATCTCTAGGATTGCCAGATGTCCGGTTTTCAACTGGAACACCCGATCAAAAAGGGATCCTGGCGGCTCCGGTCAGCACCGTCGACCAGGCCATTAAAAGTCCAGTCGGCAGTGCTGCAGGGCTAAGGTAGACTAGTCCCTACCTGTCCTAGCTCTGCGGTGCACCCAGGAAGTGGTCAGCAGGTCTGGCCGCTAGGCGGTGGACCAGCGGACTCCATGTGCTGCCCTCGCCCCGAGGACCAGCTTCGCACTCCCACTGGCTGGGAATCACATCAATGAGAGCTGCGGGGGCGGTGCCTACAGGTTAGAGCAGCACATGGAGCCTCCTGTATTCCCCCCTGCCTAGGAGCTGGACCTGCTGTCTGATTCCAGGGCGCAGTGCAGAAGCAGGACAGGCAGGGAGCCTGCTTTAGCCCTGCTGCGCCACAGATCAGGATCCACCCGAGATAAGCCTAAGCCCCAACCTCAGCCCGGATCCCCCCCCCCAACCTGGAGCTTCCTCCTATACCCCAAACCCCTCATCCCCAGCCCTACTCCAGAGCCTGCATCCCCAGCCAGAGCCCTCACCCTCTCCCACACCCCAAACCCCTACCCCAGACCAGTGAAAGTGAGTGATGGTGGGGGAGAGTGAGCCACCGAGGGAGGGGGAATGCAGTGAGTCGGGGGTTGGGCCTCAGGAAAGGGGTGGGCAGGGGGCATGGCCTTGGGGAAGGGGTGGTGCTAGTGTATTTGTTTTTGTGTGATTAGAAAGTTGGCAACCCTTTCAATCTCTACTGTTTTTATACATGTAAATATTTATGCAATATACAGTACAAACTATGCAGTGTATCAAAGGATCTCTCTAAACAATGGCAACACAAAATAAAATAAGACAATCTAGAACTATAGTCTAGAAAGCTCCTCTCTCAAGAAAGAAAAAATATAACGACCCATTTGGAATATAACCCTAATACACTTCATCAAGCACTGACAGAAGATAATGGCATATGTACAGAATTTCACACAGAATACAGTGAGCACTGCTGCATAAACCAGCTACATTTCTTTCAAAAAATGTCTTCTGGTCTAAGCGGCAATTGAGTAAAATTTGAAATCTGTTTGTCTGTGGTTGAAAGCCACAGCAGGGATGGGTTTAATGACAGACAAAATCTTCAAGATTGCTCTGTTTGTCAACCAATTAAAATGTTTCAATGGCGCAACTGCATTTCATCTAGTGTGTGCGCGCGCATGGTTGTATGTATCGCTGGCTTAAATAAAATCAATACTAAAACAAAATGACTTCTAACATTGTGTTCCCTTAACCCTCTTTTATGGGATGGGCCAAATGCTGCTCCCACTGAAAAACACTTCCATTGGCTTCAGTAGGAACAAGATCAGATCCTTCAATAAGATCATGTACCTCAATGTGTTATCTTCGCTCTGCTTTCATTTTTAACGAAGTTTGCTAAAAGCCTATAAAAAAGGCACTCGGGGTGTCTTCTAAGTTCAAATACTTCTGCTAGAGATGAGTTAAAGCTGTTTGCATAACACAGAAATTGGTATCTATTGTATACGCTCTCAAAATTGTCATTTATTTTTTTTCATAGATATTTAGGTCAGAAGGGACCATTATGATCATCTAGTCTGACCTCCTGCACAACGCAGGCCACAAAATTTCACCCACCACTCCTACCAAAAAAAAAAAAAAACCCTCACACCTATACCTGTGCTACTGAAGTCCTCAAATCGTAGTTTAAAGTATTTTATGCTGGAGAGGCTAGACATGACCTATTTTTTTTTTAAAAAAAAAAGGAAATGTCTGAGCACAAATTGGATATGGAGTAAGAAGAAAGACAAAATACTCTTTTTTTATGTGTTCTCCATTTTGGGATATGTCTGATAAGTAAGTTGCTGAACTTATCTACAAGTGTTGAAAACCAAGAGAGATTATGGTAAATGATTTCATTAAAAAGTAATGAAAGACAGTAATAGTAAACCAGTCTCGGGGTTTCACTCTTCTTGGTTGTGTGATTTCTCATTTAATAGTCTCTCCTTCTGAGTGGCCACGTTATCAAAATTCAGACAATGGTCTACTGTGGAAAGAACTTTTCTCATGTCATATCTCTTAACTTTCCTAATTTTAGCAGGCTAACATACCCACTCTATTGTATTTCAAAATCTGCAGGCATACTTAGAATCATAGAATATCAGGGTTGGGAGGGACCTCAAGAGGTCATCTAGTCCAACCCTCTGCTCAAAGCAGGATCAATCCCCAACTAAATCATCCCAGCCAGGGCTTTGTCAAGTCTGATCTTAAAAACCTCAAAGGAAGGAGATTCCACCACCTCCCTAGGTAACGCATTCCAGTGCTTCACCACACTCCTAGTGAAAAATGAGTTTAGCTTGCCATTATTCATAAGGTTATACTGTTTGTTTTCTGCAAGTATTCAGATGACTTGTATTTGGTAAAATGTTTTCAACTTCTAGAAGTTCCACAAATGTTAACATTTTTCAGATGAATAAATTGTGGTATCAGAAGCCTATTATTTGTTCTCTCATTTAAGAAGTTTTGGTTATCCCATTCAGAGAGCAGAAAAAAATGGCAAGCGATTTACATAGCCAAACACACAGCACAAACTCACCAAATGGACCAAGGAATAATGAATATGAAGTATTAAAATATTCAGTTATTTAACAAATACTATCCAGAAATCAGCATTGACTCCTGAACAATTTGCTAAGATTAAGTAGGTTTAAATTTGTACCAAACATTATAGAAAAACAAGCTGTAATTATACCCAGTTGTCATTTTCTCATGACACTGATTTGAATTTTTCAATTTTCCACTTACCTTTGTAAAAAATTTAATCTTTCCATTCATTTTTGTCTCTCTGATATAAATATTATATAGCGCATGTAGATTCTGTAGGTGCTATTAATACTAACTCTATTTTGTCTTTCTTTCTTTAACATGATCAGTCATTGGGAGAAAAAGTATTGTTGCCTGCTGGCCATGACTAACCTGCAAATATTCCAAGCTGAAGCTGCCAAATAATAATAAACTATTTCTTCATAGTCCATGTTACTGTCAAAACCATTTCTAATGTACAAATCTCACTTTCAGAATATCTGAATGTATATGTGTTAAAAATGGATACGTATTGCATAGTTCTCTGTTCCCTTGGGAACACTGTTCAGCACTCATTTGAGCTGTGACCTGCTTAAGCTGCCAAGGAGTATTAGTATTTTTGTAGGATCTTTACAATGGAGATCTAGAGCAAAGGACAAAGCCAAAGGATTAGACTTTTTCCCTTTCCAAATGAAAAGCAGACTGCGAGACTATTTCCTAGAGTAGAACAGTGCTTCACAACTTTGACTCTTTTTTTAGGATTTGCCCTGCTTGGCAAACCTTATGTTCAAGATCGTCTTTTCTGTGGAAAAAGGTTTTCTATGAACTGTGCACCCAGAATCCTAGCGCTGCCTACAGGAGGCCTTGCCACCTCTATATACTTTTTGAGAGTTTCTGCAGGAGGATAATATTTTATTTTGTAGCAATTGCTTAAGCAAATGTAACTGATTTAAATTAGCTTCAGAATTCACATTTGAGGAACAGATGTGAGTTTAGAATGCAGTGCATGTGACATCAAGAGTGATGGTAAGAAACTGCTAGCAGTCACATGACATGGGTCAAGGTTATAAAGGTTAATAACAATGCTACATGACAGGGATCAATATCGATGAAATAATTTACTTATACTCCTCTCCCTAGCTGCACGTTACTTCTTCAGTTCATCTTTAATTCTACCTTCTCTCAGTCCATCAAAAAATGCACAATTCCCTCCTCACACAGTCTAGAGACCAGGCTTCCCTATGCAGCAGCACCTCTGCTCAGCTCCCCTCCCTCCCAGCTCAGGAGGCCTCTGCTGTTGCTGGGCCACTTTATCCCTCCATCCTTATCCTACTGCTGCTTACATTCCCTCCTCCAGATCCCATCTGGTGTCTCATGGAAGGAGTTGCTTGAAGGGCTGGAGGGGAGTCTTTGCCACTGTCCCTCTGTTACCTTACACACTCCTCCCCACCACTTTGGCCACCAGTCACTACTGATCATTACAGTGTCCATCAAGAGCTGATCCTAATTTTTTGTGAATGCATCTACGTATCTAAAGCAGTGGTTACCAAACTTTCTACTAAGGCAACACACCAGCTGCATTTTGTCTTTTTTTGTGACCCACCATTACATATATGCACCCACTACCCTGACAACACAATCTTAATCCCGGCCCGGTGTGCAAGGGAAGCCCTGGCAGAGTGAGGTGTTACAGAGCAAGCCTGCCACACACTCAGTTCACAGGAGCACTGCCTGTCCTGCTGGGCCATGCCCGCCTCTCTACTCTGGGCATCGTGACCTGGCATATGGGGTCACAATGCCACTCAGATTTAGCCCAGCTGCTCCTCCATCATGATGGCAGCGCAGCTGGGTCAAATCTGAGTGGGTGGCCCTGCAACCTCATGCACCATGTCACAACACCTGGAAAAGCAAGCTGTGCCCAGCCCTGCAGGACAGGAGCCTCTGCTGCACAGAATCATAGAATATCAGGGTTGGAAGGGACCTCAAGAGGTCATCTAGTCCAACTCCCTACTCAAAGCAGGACCAATCCCCAATTTTTGCCCCAGATCCCTAAATGGCCCCCTCAAGAATTGAATTCACAACCCTTGGTTTAGCAGGCCAATGCGCAAACCATTGAGCTATCCCTCCCCCGAAACATCATTCTCCAATCCACCTCCCCCGCCCCACCTGGCAGTGCCTCAGAACCAGGCTGAGAGAAGTTTGTTTGCCTAGGTCCCTGAGACCCATCTAGAATTTACCCAAGATCTACTGGTGGGTTGGGACCCAGTGTTTGGGAAACAGCGATCTAAGGTACTTACAGGGCAACAAAAATGGACAATTTCCATCTTGACCTCCTAGACAGCTTTAAAAAAGAAAATATTTGGCTTATGAGCTATGGCTCAGTTAAACCCTTCCTCAGCTGTGGCCAGTTCCTGTATATGGTAACAGTCCAATTCACATGTCTGTCTGTTGTTTAGACAGAGTGATTTTGTGTCCTCAACAAAAGGGACCAGATGCACATCATGGTTTTCTTACTCAAAAACAGCATGTTTTGCTGTAGAGAGGACACATCAATACTTTTTTGTTAATGTAGCTTAATTTTTAATAGTGCCATGTTGAATTATATTGAACCTATTAGATGCCTAATGTGCTAGTCAGGCATAATTCTGAGGCTAAGACTATTGTACTCAAAGGTGAATGCAAGTTAAGGACAAAAAGGCTTTCTCCTAAGCAGCTCTGGAAGTATGAAATCTGTTACCATTAGACTTGAAAACAGGTCGGAACTTTTTTTCCTATTAGGGCAGAAATGAACGAGTTCCTTATGACTAGGAATAACTGTGATTGTTTTCATGGATTTTATTGTGGCACTTCCCTAGTATATTGCTGGAATTGCGGCTTTTTGTTTGTTTGTTTTTTGACCCAGGACATTATGCTTGAAACTCTGCCTTAAGATCAAACCATCAAGCTGCTAATAAATAAATTGTATTTTCATTTTTTTGTTACATGGAGTTGCATAAAACTATTATAATGTATCCATAAACCAGAAGCAGATGCAGCATTTTCATAATGGTGATTTTCTTTTTATTTTATAAACATTCACTAAGTTTGCATTACAGTGTGCTATAAACACACCCATGCTGTAAACTACAGATGTGCCAACTGTCTAACTCCAAATAAATTTGGGAGTAAAGGAACCATGAGATGTGATATACTGAAGGCAATGCAATGCTTATGTGTGAAATAGTTTCAAGAACTTGTCCACAATATGTATCCGCTAAGGACTGCAAGGGCTTGCTTTACGTTATTGGTTGTCCAGTCTTCCCTTCCAATGGGGCTTTATTCAGTGAGCTTTTTTATGCACACTAAATGAAGGGACTGCTGCTCAAAGAAACTGTGCAATACATCAGATGCTGATACACAATGACGCTGCAAACACAAACTGAAAAACATTTTAAAAAGGAGGGTATATTTAATTACAGAAGAGAAAGGTTTGAATTGAACAAATATAATAAATGAAACACTGACCTCGCCCTTTTTGACACTAATAGCATAAAGAAATTTACCAAGAGGTTTTAATCTTTTTGTCAAGTGGGAACAGCTGGTACTCTATGGACCACATTTCGGCTCCAAAACAAGTAGCCAGAAGTCCAAGAGCTCTGCGCATTAGGCGCTGGACTCTCTTGGAACTCTGGCCATCAGTGATATAATGGGACCTAGCGATTTTTGAAAATCTGACCCTTATCTAGGTACCTAGATGTAAGATTAGCTCTTCTGAAAAGTCTGTCCCCAGTTGTGGATACTAAGCACATGTAAAATCTGGCACTGGATGTAGTTGTAACCCTATGGATCGTTATAATTGGAACTGATCTGCATGATGCTTTCAAATTCTTTTCTATTGGTGTTAGACAAACAGACCAAAATTAATTACGAAGTGTATGAGTCATAATTTAAATTTAGAGCTCATGGGATAGTCCCCAAACCCTCAGTTGCCCACTGGCCACAAAGCAACCAAACAGAGAAATGTGCAAACCATAGGATGTGCCTATGAGGTCTACATAAAAACAAGGGCTGAAAACTTAGGAGCCGTCCAATTGTCAAAGTTCAATTTTTGCTAAATATTCTAAACTCACTCAGATGCACCCCAGAACTTGTCTCCCTGGTAAAAACTGCTGTCCACTGCACGGTAGTTGCCTAAGTGGTATACAGTATTTTATTTCATACGTACACTTTTGTTCTACATAATTTACTGCCTTGAAATTTTCATTTTTATGAAATGTTCACAAAATGGCTTTCCATATCTGAATGTTCATGTTTTGATGCAAAAATCAATCTATACCCAAACTAAATTTCAAATCTTAACATTACTACATTTTGACTTGTTCATATCAAAATGGTCTAATGTCAGTTGGAATTTTTGCTAATATTTTCCCATCTTAAGCAGCAGCTCTCACTCAGCTGTGTTCCCTTGGAGACATTCCAAGGAAGTGGCCATCTGATTAAGTGTAATATAAGGTAGAGTGTTGATACTAAAGATGTCGGAGTTCTGTACAAAATATCTTAGGGTATTTTGAAAGAGAATAAAGAAATTCATTTCTTGTATGTGTTGTGTTCTGCAAATATGGATATCTAATGCCACAGACCATCTTTCGTTGCACCTTCAGGTTATTTTCTGTGGCATTTTAGTGAAGTCCAGTACTTTTCTACAGCTAGGGCATATATTGGCTCTGCACCTGCCAATACTTTTTACTATAGTATTGGATTAACCAAGGTTCCGTAGATATAGAATTTAACGCTGGCTGTACAAAATAGTTTCAGAAATCCCCTGGCCCATTTTGCGTCAGAACAGGGTATCAATTCTGGCCCATTTCCAGTTTGGGTAACTACATCTCCCTCATGCAGTTTAGAGTAGATACAGTATTCTTCTAGTACTAAAAATGATGTTGAAGAGTGTTGATATGCATTGTTACAAGGCTGAAGTTTTCCACCCTTGAGGTGACTGTATCTAAGTGATGAGTAACTACTATGCTTATATAATTAGTAAAATGCTCTGGGTTCCTTGGTCAGGAAGTACACTAAAAATACTGCACAACACTAGAAATTCATTCAAAACTGGAAACCTAGCAGGAATTTATATTTCTCTTTTTTTCCCTCCAGTTTCATGCAGAAGTATTTTTTACCATTGTGAAATGCTGAAGGCTTTTTTTGTTTTTTGGTTTTTTTTTTAAGAAAACAAGTACATTAGTCCCACACAGGAACAAGAGAACTGCATTTTAATCCCCGGACACTGTAACCCAAATCCTTGCAGACCAGCGTCTCACATTAGTGTTACAAGCTATGTTAGCTGCCCATCAAGTTAAGTGTCACTATGTCATTATTCAAGCTGTCAGAACAAGACAAAGAGAGAATACCCAGGGAGGGTGAGAAACTGCCCTTTAAAAGATCTCCCCCCCCAAAAAAAAAACAATAAAAAAAATAATTCTTTCTAACAATACAATAGGATATGATTTATATAGTACTCTAACAGTGCCACAAAGCACTTTACAAATGTAAGAAACACAGTTATATGCCCTGCTGTACCTGCCAAAAGTAACTAGGGCTGTTAGTAAGCTCATTTTAATCAAGATGTTAAGCAATATGGATGGAGAAACTGGAAAGGTTCTCTGTAGATAAAGGGTGAAGAAAGAAAATGATTATTTTATGCCACATGATGGTATCCTTCTGAGACCACAATGAAGGCTCTTGAAGGTTAAGAAAAGATATAAGGTTTCAGGTAATATGAGATAAAGTGGGGCTGGCTCTGAAAAAGGATTGTAGGTAGAAGGTCTGATTTTATTTGTTTATTTATTTATTGCAGGTTAATACATCATTCTGTCAGAAGCCCATCAAAATATTTCAAGACTATAAATTCTATGATGATCAATACAAATCTGGGTAAGGCCAAGCATGGTTTTATTTTGGATCAATTAATTAATTTTAAGTTGTCTGATATGGAAAACTAGTTTACAAAGCATTTGACTAATACAAACATAAAGTGATAAACATATGAAATGAATGTATGCAGCAAGGTCAGAACTCAACAAAACGGAAAACTTTTGGAGAGAAGCCAAAAGATAATTGAAGACTGGACGTGTTTATATATGTATTCCAAAAGATTCTGTATTTGTATTTCAAATTATTTGCATATATATTCTGGATGATTTTCAAAGACACGTTGAAGTCAAAAATGACAAAGAGATGTGAGGGAAACAATAACTAGCTTAATTTGTTACATGTTAGCATGGTATGAATGTGTTCAAAATTCATTTAGCACCTCTCATGTACAGTCTTACCTACATATGAAGGGCCTGATCCAAAGACCACTGAAGATAACAGATGGTTTTCTATTGACTTTAAGTAGCGTTGAATAAGGCCTTAAGAGAATAAATAGTCCTCTAAATGGGCATTATTAGTGCATGGCAAAAAGGAAGTATTGACTCCTTCAAATAGTGCAAGGCTATTGTAAAGCAACACAAAAACACTCACAATTCTGTTTTAATATTTCATTACAATCACTCAAGCCAGACTCGTCACATCATTGATGTTTGTGAACTTAAGCCAATTCTGGGAACCTTGGAAAAAAATTCATTGAAATTTCAGGGGGAACCAAGCAAATCTTAGGCCTGGTGTACACAAGAATATTAAGTTGGCTTAACTAAATTGCTCAGAGGTGCAAAAAATTCACGCTCCTGAGTGACATAGGTAAGATGACCTAACCCACAGTGGAGACAGTGTTAGATTGACTGAAGAATTATATCACCTCTCAGGGAGGAGGATTACTTACGCCAACAGGAGAAGTCCTCCCATTGGTGTAGATAGTGTCTACACTGAAGTGCCACAGCGGCACAGCTGTGCTGCTGTAACATTTCAAATGTAGACAAGCCCTTAGTGGCTTCATAAGGTTTCAAATTCACCAAAACCTTTGAAAATGTGTAGTTCTGTATCTGAACATTGCATGTTGGTCCAACAATTTGTCTATGTACAACTTCTGATTTCTAGTTGGTATTATAAAGTTATGAGATTTTTGTATCATGGAATGTCTTTATGGAGAAGTGAAATCCACTGTTTGCTGAAGGGGCTGTGGTACATCTAAGCCAGATCAGGGTCAACAGTCGGTCATTAACCTTAACAACTGTGCTCTGACCAAACAATGGGTACGTAGGGAGCCGGGGTGGCCTCCCACTGAACCAGAGCGTAAGGAGCCACTGTGGGTGGAGCCAGGCCAAATTTACTCCACCCCCAAGAAGGGGAGGGTGGAACAAGAAGTACAAAAGGCGGGGCCTTTAGCCCAGTGAGAAGAGGATCAGGGAGGGAGACAGACACAGGATGCTGTAGACCCTGCTGCTGAACCAGAGGATGCCCTGGACCAGGGGAAACCTGACCCAGAGGAAGGACTCAGACTACCATGACTGCCAGCGGCAGAGTACCCAGAGGAACTGGAGGAGCCAGGCAGCGACCCGAGCCCGAGTGAACCTGAAGTTGAGGGCAAGCTGGGGCTACCGGTGGCTGAATACCCCGATGAGTTGGAGGAACCAGAGGGACCCACTTGAGAGATTGGGTAGGAAGTAGCTCGGGGAAGAACTGGACAGTGCAGTGAGTTAGTGTTTGGGCAGCGTGTTGCGGATGGATCCCTGCTGACCCAGTGGCGGGACCCTCTCCCCCTGCCACTGTCAGGGCCCTGGGCTGGAACACAGTGGGGTCGGGTGGGCCTGCGTTCCCTTACCCCTGCCACCCCGTCTTGGATAGATGCAACTCAAATTTGGGTTTACGAAATGACTGGGGTTCCTTTTTATATCAAGACCATACACAAGTGACATAATTGGGATAAAACATGTCTTCAGTATCAGGATGAAGCACTAGAGAAAATATTTACTTGATTGGTTGATGTACACTCTACATATGTGAAAAGACAGTTGATTAAGACTGCACTATCAAGTACCAAAATTCAGGTCAAGTAACCATGGCAAACTGTCAAAAGTAGTAATGAAACCAGAGATATCACTATAATCAAAAGCAACAGGAAATGAAGAAAACTGAGTCCTAAATGTATGTGATTAGTTTCTCTTTTCAAGGAAAACATGGTTGAACTGCCAATTTAGATGGAGCTGCATAGATACTATACTATTTTATATATAAAATATTGACCAAATCCAGCCATGGTGTAAGCCAGTGATACAGCAGCAGCTACTCTGAATTTGTGTACAATCGAAGGCTGGAGAATTTCCTGTTTAATTAAATATGAAAAAATGTAGGCAAATTGCCAATGATTTAGCAACATGATGGCTAGACAAGCTGGTTGGCCCTATGGGTAGATAAGTGCCTGCCAGTACAAGATGGCACTATATGCATCTTCCAAATTTACACAAGTCTTTCTCAGCAGCAGCTTGTCTTATGCAAATCTTTTAATGGAAAATATGAATTAAAATTTTACATGGATATGCCCGAGCCTACCTCACTTTTCTCACCTACCTTCCTCCTTCCTTTTTTCTAGGAGTAGTTTCCTAAGTCTGTTGCTTCTCAAAATATCACCATTGTTATTGCAAGAGCCTTCTCGGTTTCATTTGGAAAGAGTGAAGCTGCATACAGATTAAACTGAACTACTGGAACTTTAGTAAACCTTTGTGGATTATTCTGTTCACATGGCTGTGTTGCTTCCAGCCTTACTCCCCGTGTTCCCTGTTTCCTGGTGCCCTGTCAGTAACGGCCCCTCCAGGAAACATAGGCCCTCTGACTCCCAGTTCCCCTGGTCATCATGCATGTTCCCTATTTTACAAACATTTTAATATAACCATTAAAAAGAAATAAGTGACACCCAGGATCCTGCCCAGTGTCCCTTGGGCCAGAGGTTGCTACACATCACTGAGTTGGAGTCTCATCTTTACCTTGGATTTAGCTAGTTACATTGTCTTTGAGATAGTTTGGTATCCTTAACAAGCGACCATACCAGGAGTGACCTCTCTCTGTCTCCCTGGCAATTGTCTCAGTCTAGCAAGCTATTTCTCTGTGAAGTCTCCTCCTTCCCTGTGTGGTTGGCCTCCAAATAGTTCTGATTCTTTGTTCTGTGGTGAAATCTGTAGACTCTTTCTGGGTTTTGTGTCTGCTGGCTCATAAGTGACTCATGTTCTTCTGGATTACTTGTTCCTCTTGTGTAGCCAACTCATATGACCCCTCACAACTCCTTTACTCCACTCCTTTTGGTGTCTCTCTTATGGTTGGATCCTCATGACTGCCTGTCTCCAGGGCCTGTAGGTCATTGGCTGACAAGTTGTACTCCAGTCCCTGCTTTCTCTGATTATTGTCCATCTGCTCTCAGTGGTGTACCCATCCTTCTGGCTGCAGCAAATCTCACCTCACTGTTAGTAGGGTTTTGGTCCTTCATCCCATCAGTGCCTGCCTCAGACTGTTTTGGGACCCTGTAATGGGGTATTTCTGTGCATCAAAGAGATCTGAATCAGAAGAAATAGCCTTGTGTAACAACCTCTTAGCTGATTCCACCTTACCACTACTCTGTGGGTATGCTGGGGAGGAGGTATGGTGGTCAAACTCCAAGTTGTGTGCAAATTCCTTGAATTCTTCTGAGGCAAACTGGGGTCCATTGTCCGTGAATACAGTATCTGGAATGCCATGTTTCATAAAGTAGGCCTTCAAGCTGTTGCCGGCACCCAGTGCCAGAGGCGAGCAACAGCAGGGGTTCGTTGCCTGGTATGCGTCACCCAATAATCACAACGGGGTGGAGAAGCGGAAAAGTTTATTTGAAGCTTCAAAGAAGGTACAGGGAGAATAGAATCTCAAATCCTGCACACAGAGCAGGAAGTTACACAGGCTTTTATACATCCTTTCTTCAGCATACTTATCCAATAGCAAGCTGACCTAAGTATCCATATAGTCAGCCAATCCAGTTACCAGCTAGTTCCCTTGTTCTCTGTACAATCTGTTAAACCATACATAAAGCTGCTTTATTCAGCATTGTTCTTCCATATCTGCCCTGTTTGGCCTTGTTTAATTTCAGGCAGTCTGACTCTGCAACATATTGTTGCAGATCCTCAGCATAACTGCTGTGAGCGCCTCCAGGCGGGGGGGGCCAAGGACATTTGGGCCTAGTACACATAGCTGCTGCGAGTGCCTCCAGGTGTGGGGGGAGGGGGGGAACAAGGACACTTGCGCCTAGTGCGAGGGAGCTTCATCGACACTTGTGGTCTTCCATCCCCTCGAGTTACCTAGTGGCCATGCCCAATGTCCCCAACAACTATGAGGATCACTGACTTGCTTCTTGACAGGTTTCAGAATAACAGCCGTGTTAGTCTGTATTTGCAAAAAGAAAAGGAGTACTTGTGGCACCTTAGAGACTAACCAATTTATTTGAGCATAAGCTTTCGTGAGCTACAGCTCACTTCATCAGATGCATACTGTGGAAAGTGTAGAAGATCTTTTATACACACAAAGCATGAAAAAATAACTCCCCCCACCCTATTCTCCTGCTGGCAATAGCTTATCTATAGTGATCACTCTCCTTACAATGTGTATGATAAGCAAGTTGGGCCATTTCCAGCACAAATCCAGGTTTCATACCCCCCTCCCCCAAACCCACTCTCCTGCTGTAATGGCTTATCTAAAGTGACCACTCTCCTTACAATGTGTATGATAATCAAGGTGGGCCATTCATACACATTGTAAGGAGAGTGGTCACTTTAGATAAGCTATTACCAGCAGGAGAGTGGGTTTGTGTGTGTGTTTGGGGGGGGGGGGTGAGAAAACCTGGATTTGTGCTGGAAATGGCCCAACTTGATTATCATACACATTGTAAGGAGAGTGATCACTTTAGATAAGCTATTGCCAGCAGGAGAGTGGGGTGGGGGGAGGTATTTTTTCATGCTTTGTGTGTATAAAAGATATTCTACACTTTCCACAGTATGCATCCAATGAAGTGAGCTGTAGCTCACGAAAGCTTATGCTCATATAAATTGGTTAGTCTCTAAGGTGCCACAAGTACTCCTCTGACTTGCTTCTTGTAACTGGCAGGGAATCAACCACACAAAACTTAGAATAGTAATCCACTATCATCAAGTACTGCTTTTCTTTGAGGTAAATAAGTCCACTCCCACCTTTTCCCATTGTTGGGTAGGCAGGTCATATGGTAACAGTCTCTTTCTGCTTGTGGTTGTCACATGACTAGCAGAGTATCAGAGGGGTAGCTGTGTTAATCTGTATCCACACAAACAATGAGGAGTCTGGTATTTACTCCGGTGTTTAGTCCAGTGTTTATTTTATTGGCCTTGTCAACACTGGTTCTCCACTTGTAAGGTAACTCCCTTCTCTTCATGTGCCAGTATATATATATTTATTCCTCTATCTGTAATTTTCACTCCATGCATCTGAAGAAGTGGGTTTTTTATCCACGAAAGCTTATGCCTAAATAAATCTGTTAGTCTTTAAGTTGCCACTGGACTCCTCATTGTTTTTATGACTAGCAGAGAAGACTGACAGGGGACATGATAACAGTTTTCAAGTATGTAAAAGGTTGTTAAAAGGAAGAGGAAGAAAATTGTTTTTCTTAACCTCTGAGGATAGGACAAGAAGCAATGGGCTTAAATTGCAGTAAGGGAGGTTTAGGTTGAACATTCAGAAAAACTTCCTAACTTTCAGGGTGCTTAAGCACTGGAATAAATTGCCTAGGAAGGTTGTGGAATCTCCATCATTGGAGATTTTTAAGAGCAGGTTAGACAAACACCTGTCAGGGATGGTCTAGATAATTAGTCCTGCCATGAGTGCAGGGGACTGGATTAGATGACCTCTTGAGGTCCCTTCCAGTTCTATGATTCTATGTCACACGCTTTTATCAAGGGGTGGACATGTATATTCATTCTTGGACAATAGACACACTCTTGAACTGATCAAAGGCAGCTGTCAATGCCCAGGTGTGAAGCATGTATTTTTTGCATTACATCCTTTCATACTAAGGTGGGGACAACAGCTCTCTGTCCTTAAAGTATGATTCTATCCTACATACTCAGCTCATCTTTAATTTGAAAATATGGTTCTGCTATGAGTAGATGTCCAATGTATGTCGCCTCATGCAGTCTGAGTCACATTTTTTTCTGGGATGAGTTTTATGTTCTTGTCCCTGCATCACTACAGAAAAGCTTGTAGTTTTTTTTGTCCTTGTCTTGGTCTCATTTGGCTTCAGTGTCATTGCACCCTTCACCTATAGTGAGGATATTGTTTTCACTCCAGGCAGACCTTCCAAGTGCTTGAGTGAGTCTTAGATTCATTCCAAGGGCCCATAGCGATCATTTAGTCTGTATAACACAGGCCATAGAGCTTCCCCACAATAATTCATAAAGCATATATTTTAGAAAAAACATCCAGTTTTCTCTGGAACACCTCTGGTTCTGGGCTTATGTCTATCAGCATGCACAGCCACATGTAGCAACCAAATGGTGTTGCAAAGATTGTCAGCATACTGGACTCTTGATTTAGGCTTATGTGCCAAAACTTGTTCCTCACATCACAAACCATAAACATTCTGACTTTGGAAAGTTCTGGCAAGATGTCATCAGTTCTAGGCAGTCGATAAAGGCATCTTTTAAGTGCCTTGCTCAGTGAGTAAGGCAGTAATAAATGAGTCTCTCTCCTCCCCATCAGATTGGTGAGAAATCTGTCATTCCACAGTTTTGTTCTGCTTTGGGGAGAAATAAGTCCCCAGGGGTCCTATGACTGCTTTGATGCTTGAGACAGTGATGAACTTCAGAGTGATGCAGACCTCTCTGCCTTGTTCCCCAATAAGATAAAGCAGTAGTTTTGCTGTTTTGCTTTCCTGTTTTTGTCATCCTCCTCCATGGCCAAGTCTATGTACAGCTCAAACTCCTCCTTTCAATGGGTCATTCTCTGGCTAAGTTTGTGTCTACAAAACCCAGGGTTCTGAGGGAATTCAGATCAAGTTCCATGGTTCACACTCCAGCTGCTGCATTTCAGAGAACTCCCAGCTCAGATGCTGCCACCAAATTTCATTTGCAGAGAGTGAAGCAGAATGCAGGTTAAGTTGAACAAGTGGAACTTTAATAAACTCTGTGGACTGCTCTGCTCTGTCGATGTGGCTGAGTTGTTCCCACCCTAACTCTCTCTGTTCCCTTTTCCCCTCGTGCCCTCTCAATAACAATCCCTCCAGGGAAGATGGGCCCTCTGACTCCAGTTGCACAGATCATGATAAATTCTCCTCTAACTCTTGCTACCTGTCACAACATTCCTGTGTCCCTCTGACTTATTTCTTTTGCTGAAAGGTGCTAAAGTGACAGACACAGAAACTAAAGTTTTCTATTTAGTCATGTACAGCAGTCCCACAAGTTTTTCCCCAAACTACTCCATCTCAAAGTGCCGCTTTTAAGAATGAAGGGGTGGTTTGACCTTCAAAACCTTTGAATAACTGCTGAGACTTCCAACAAAGTTGAGGATTATAGCAGACATTAAGAGTTTGACCACTTTATTTATTATAAACTTTAGTAACACTATTTGCTATCTCCCTTAGAATGTACTTTGAAGTGGCATGTTTAACTTTATAAAACACAAAGTGCCAATCTGAACACTAAAACTAGTTGGAAAATGTATTTAATTTTCCATGACAAATTTCAAAGATACCACTATTTTTGTTTGCATCAATTCCCTCTCCCCCCCTCCATTTTCAGACATCTTTTTAATGCAAACCTAAAAAAAAAATCTTGTTAGTCAAAAAGCTATTTTTCATTTTAAAAAGTTGATGAAAAAATTTCCAAGCACTCTAAACACCTCTGGCACATACTTAAAAATACAATAAATAAAAAATCAAGAGAAACAGCAACCTCATAACATATAATACTAAATAACCAGACAGTACCAAAAAAAAAAATCCCCAATAACATAAAATAAACCTGCAGCGGCCAGTTTAAAAAGATGTGCCTTGCAGTATGTGTTGTGAACATGGAAATGTTCATTAGGCTGAAGAGTAAATGTCAAAATTCTAATGGAGTTGACGATGAAAACACTTGCCTGTCAGGGAATGGACTCAGATGCCCATCAGCTTTGGCCCATGCTGGAATGGAAACAACAACCTGTGTGGTGGAAAAGTCTCCCAAAGGAAGCCGTGGGAACATCATCACTTATAATTAGACTGGATAAAACATGATAGGGAACTTTTCTGAATTGCCAGGGAGATGGACAGAGTGAGCTAATTCATATTTTCCATTCCTAGATTCCTAGGCTCCATAGCCCATTACTAATCCCCTGAGCCATCCAGTATTCTGACAACTTAGCTTTCTAATCTCACCACCTACAGAACATAAATCATGATCTTTTCCTTTCTTGATCTGCACCCCTCAAGGATGACCAATTTATTTAAAAAGCATCCAGCATGCAACAGAAGTTGAAGTTCACGTTGTTGTAAGGGAATGCACTAGGCATCAATGCTACTGCTAAATATTTTAAGAATCAATCTCCCAGTCCTGAAATTCACATTTTTTCAGTTTGGAAAAAAAAGAAACATAAAAAAAAACCCTCCAACTAGATATGAACTCGGAAATACATGTAAATTAATCACGGCTGATATTTTTGGTAAACAAAGGTTTTAATTATACAGGTCCCTGTTCATCCTGTTTATTTCATAATTACAGAAAAATGGCAAGTCTCCCAAATTAAGCTCTTTTCCTTCTGAAGAATTTAACAATACATTTGCACAGGCATGTATATTTACTTGGAGACTACATAATGGATAAAATCCCATTTGCACTTAACAGAGTACAGTTTGCCAGTCTGCAGTATGTGAGCCAAAGCTCTACTCTCTGCTAATGGCAGAAATGGCTGTCCCTAAAGCCAAGCACTGGATTATGCATTTTTCTTTTGGCAAGTGCCTGCCTGGAAATGCCCATGACACCTGTTGTTTATCATAAATTATTGTGTTGAAAATGGATATATCCCCATTGTCTGAGGGAGGGAGTGGGGAAAAATCTATGGACAAAGACAATAAAATACTGAAGTCAAGAAGTTTTCCCCAGCTCATTCTGCTAAAAGTACATAATCATAACAAATTTGACAAACACTAAGGCTATGTCTACACTTGTGACTGTACATGGTAACATGTTAGCTGTTATGCCATAATCCCCCTATTGTCCACATATGAAGCCCTAAAGCACATTCTTGAATGACACTCTAGTGCATGAAAGCTTGAATGCATGAGTGGTGTGGATATGTACATGCTTCTGCTGTGGCATGGCCCCATACCTGTTCTACAATGCAGTGTATACAGGGGCAAGGACTGTGTAACAAGTCACAGGTATTGATAGTCCTCCATGGCCATTCCCACTATGCATTGATCCCTTTGCTGCCTGACCCTTATCCAAAGGTATAAAGATCCCTGATCTCTCCCACCGCTTTGCCAGCATTAGTAGCAACCGGCTCTGAGCACTTCAGAACATTTTGTGCTGAAATCTATTGATCAGTACAGGTGATCATGGATCCTGGTCTGAGAGCAGCCACCTCATCTTTGGAGCAGACAAAGGTGCTGACCAATATGTGGTCAGACTACACCGTCTTCTACGACTTCACCCATGTCAGCAGGACCATTCCCCTTCACCCAGGTCTGCAGGACCATTCTGTCTATTTGTAGTTTTATTTACCTGTGACTGTGTCAGTCTATTTTTAAAGCATCCATTATATAAGACATTTATTTTTATTACTATTATTTGCATTCCAGTAGCTCCCACAGTTTGCTATGTGCTGTCCACACAGAGACATTCATTATCCCAGAGAGAAAATTAACACCTCTCAAGTCTGCCAATTTTCATTCATTTCACTTTTCCATTTCACGTTTCCTTTTCTTTGTTGCCTTCCTTTTCTTTTGTTAAAAAGAAATCCCAGGTCTCTGTGAAATGTCCTTGCTCCCACTGAGTCAGACACAGCATTGTGGACTCACGTCTTGTATAAACTATTTCCTGACTTTCTCTGGAGAGGCCTTCTTGTGGCTAATATCAGAAATCTGTTGGATAATGATTGTTGCATCCCTGTGCCAATTTCTCAGGGTGTTGATGAAGATGTGCCAGCAAAAACCTTAACACACTTCTTGCCGATGAGCTACTGTGATCAGCTCCCTGGTCCTGATTTGGGTCAATCTTTTTGATGCAAAAGTCCTTGTGTCAGTTAATCATCTAATTCCACTAACTCATTATGAAAGTGCTATTTCTTTCCATCGTTGCTGTTAAGCCTCTATTATTATTGAATAGGTACACACAGAATCAAGGTCCATTTAGGATCCTCTGGCCATTTATAAATCTGTGGTCTACACCCTTGTTTTTTTATCACAGACTCTAGTATACTTGGTTACTTACGTCATAGTTCAGGGCAACTGTACCTGTATTACCCCTCTGTGGTCCAGCAAGGGCCCCCATTCTTAGGCTTATGGCTCCCCAGCTGTCACTTCTCTTGTGCAGAGCCATGTGTCTCTCTCACCCTTCTGACCAGGTTACTTCGAGGATGCACCGTTTCCTGCCTACACTGTGAATTCCCCAGCAGGTCAGTCTGACTACTTTGCCTTCTCCTCAGAGGGTATAAACAGTGTAATTGCCTATAGTTATGTAATCCCACAGCTCTTTCTAAGCAAGCACATTTGTTCTTCAGGTAGAAGATTTACCAGGAAAAAATTAAAACAATAAAAGAATCTATACATATGCTAATAAGCTTAGCAGACATCATCACCCTCTCTAACAAGGGCTCTGCAGGTGAACAGTCCTTCAAGCCCCACACAGGAGCTTTTCTGTGGTCATCAGTTCACAACAGCTATTAGCTCAGAACAAACATACCCACGGATCTGTAATGTTCTCGTTTATACAATATGGGTCTTTAATCTTTAGACACCATGATTAGGTAATGAGTCAGAAAATGGGCTTTTACTCAAGATGTAGCTTCAAAAGGGAATTTGCTTTCCCTCCTCCCCACCCCACCACCGAGGAAACTCACTTAACTTTATTTATCCCAAAAGTTCCTTCTTGTCTGGCCTATTGTTTAAGAGAGTCCTTTGAGGTTCATAACACTTCCCAGAATTTATATTAGTCAGGTTTCCTCTCTACAGACATTGTATATGATCCCACAATAATACATAAATATTTTCATTTTTAATACAATGAACTCCTAAAATACTTAAACTTAATCCAATAAGGATATTGCTGGAAATTGGCATATCTGCCACAGTTTATATAGCCCCAACACCATACTGAGCACCTCCAACAATGTATTTATCCCCAGAGCACCACTGTGAGTTATAAAAGAATCATCATCCCCATTTTACAGGTGGAGAACTGAGGCACAAAAAGACTAACTGGCCTGGCCCACAGGAAATATGTGACAGAGCGATGCAGTGAACAAAGGACTACAGAGTAGACATGCCAAATCCACAAAAAAAAATTTGGGCTTGGTTTTGACTTAATTGGCTTTTGAGTTGCTTGATGGCTAGCTTTTGGCTTGTAGCTTGTTGCTTGTAGCTTCTTTCTTTTGATTGGATCCCAGCAAGCAGGGACAAGGGGGGGAGGGGGGAGCAGGGGCAAGGGGCAAGCAGGGGCAAAGAGGGGAAGAGAGTCAGGGATGTACAGTGGGCCCACCACAGTCCCAGACTCCACGCCGGTGGGAGATCTAGTCACATAGAATGTTGGGGACTGGCTAGCTTTGGCCTTGTTTTGACGAGATTAGTTTGATTTTTGGCTTATTGTGAAAGTCAGGGTGCTTATTTACTGCGTGAAAGTTGGCAACTGTGCTGCAGAGTCCCAGCTGAGTGCCTGAGCCACAAGTCCTTCCTCTATATTGGCTCAAAGGATCTTAGTAAAGGGGACTTCTCTGCTTATGCCATTAGGGTCTTAATGTCATTCAGTCATTCTTATTCACTAATCTGTGGGGGTGCCTGCTGCTTCAGCCCTGGCCTCACCAACTTTCATTCAACTAACAGCATTCTCATTTCAATCTGTCCTTCTGTACCCTCCTACCTGTTAAACTAGCTTTCTGAGCCTGTGTCATAAATATAAAGGGAAGGGTAAACCCCTTTGAAATCGCTCCTGGCCAGGGGAAAGCTCCTCTCACCTGTAAAGGGTTAAGAAGCTAAAGGTAACCTCGCTGGCACCTGACCAAAATGACCAATGAGGAGACAAGATACTTTCAAAAGCTGGGAGGAGGGAGAGAAACAAAGGGTCTGTGTCTGTCTGTAGTTGTCTTGGCCAGGGACAGAACAGGAATGGAGTCTTAGAACTTTTAGTAAGTAATCTAGCTAGGTATGTGTTAGATTATGATTTCTTTAAATGGCTGAGAAAAGAATTGTGCTGAATAGAATAACTATTTCTGTCTGTGTATCTTTTTTGTAACTTAAGGTTTTGCCTAGAGGGGTTCTCTATGTTTTTGAATCTAATTACCCTGTAAGATATCTACCATCCTGATTTTACAGGGGGGATTTCTTTATTTCTATTTACTTCTATTTTTTATTAAAAGTCTTCTTGTGAAACACTGAATGCTTTTTCATTATTTTCAGATCCAAGGGTTTGGGTCTGTGGTCACCTATGCAAATTGGTGAGGCTTTTTATCCAACATTTCCCAGGAAAGGGGGAGTGCAAGTGTTGGGAGGATTGTTCATTGTTCTTAAGATCCAAGGGTCTGGGTCTGTAGTCACCTAGGCAAATTGGTGAGGCTTTTTACCAAACCTTGTCCAGGAAGTGGGGTGCAAGGTTTTGGGAAGTATTTTGGGGGGAAGGACGCGTCCAAACAGCTCTTCCCCAGTAACCAGTATTAGTTTGGTGGTGGTAGCGGCCAGTCCAAGGATAACGGGGGTAATATTTTGTACCTTGGGAAAGTTTTGACCTAAGCTGGTAAAGATAAGCTTAGGAGGTTTTTCATGCAGGTCCCCACATCTGTACCCTAGAGTTCAGAGTGGGGGAGGAACCTTGACAGCCTGCTATTAGCCACTCCTCACAACCCAGCCCAATAACACATTGAAGGATTCTCCCAAGGATTTCACTTTGACATTTACAGTCTGCAGCAGCCTGTTTGTGTTATTTTCCCTTTCAGATGCTGCATTTGCATCTTTCTTATCCTTTACAAACAGCTGCAGCTCTGGTTTATGGGGTATTTTGTATCTCCCAGCTCTGGACCTGACTCTGGTGCCCTTTGATTGAAAGTCAGCACTGCATGAAGCAGTCAACCAAACCCAGTCAAGCTGAGCTGTGTCATAGTTTATGCAGGTAGGCTAGATCTGTTAGTTCCATTGTTGTGACAGCAGAGGAGCAGAGGCCAGAATTCCTGCTATTTGTGTTTTGGATTCACTACATAGGGATTCTGAGATTGAGTCAGATCCAGATGAATGCACTGTGAGCTTTGAAAAAAAGTGCCTTTCCTTAACCTAACAACAGGGCAAAGTGAGAGTCAATTTCCCTGGAGATTAGGAACTTGAGAGCAGAACAGAGCCAGCCCACAACATTTTGGCACCTGAGGCAGGGAGCTCAAATGACACCCCCATGCCTCCTCGCTTGGGCCAAAACTTTGAAAGCTCTCAATTCTGCCTTCTTCCTGTTCTACTCCTCTCATGGTACTGCTCTGCTATGTACCCCAATAAAGGAGAACTAACAACTTAAAATGCCTTGTTCAAAAATTTTAAGTAACACTTAACTTTCAAACAACTGAACAGCAAATGTAACTTTTCTTGTCTGAATAGTAAACACTGGCATTTTTATCTGTTTGAATAATCAAAGTGGTGCTTTCCGTGCCTTCTTGGTTGCAAAGATTTGAACTGCTTCCTGAAGGTCCACAGTCTGGGCCAGCTTATGCTCTATTGAGATGGTTGCAAGGCCAACCAGCCTCTCCTGTGTCATTGTGGAGGGTAGAGATGTGTTTTTATTAACTTCAGCTTGGAGAAGCTGTGTTCTCCACTGGCAACTGTTACAGGAAGTGTTAGCAGCATGCGCTGAGCAACAAAAGCATTTGGAAAGAGGGTGGTCATCTTATTTGTGAACATATATTCCAGAACAGCCTTTGGAGTTGATCCTGCTGAAATGTGTCTTGAAAGGGCTTTCAGTACGTCACCTAAATCACTCGCATCGATATCGCACATGTCATCATGTGTCAACACTGTCCCTAGTGCCCTGCATTGCTGGTGTAGGTCTTCTTCAGGTATAATGAGGAGTTTGGAATATCATACAACATCCCAAATATACTGCTGTGTTCCTTGAGCTGCACGAAACGTTCTTCAACTGACTGTTGAATCTAGTACCTGGTTCAAGAATTCAACTTTGAATTGTTGTTTGGCGTCTCTTATGGGATTATCCCATGCTTCATAATCAAAATGTCGTTTTCTTCGGTGACTCTTGTATACTTGCATGGGTGGGAAAATAGCTTCAGTGTGAAGTTCCTCTGCCAACTTCTGTGCACTCTTCAGAACATTTTGAAATCCCTCATCTGACCGGTAAGACTGTAGGTATGACTTTGCTTTGTCCAGTTGTCCCATTGCTCCAGATATATCAAGGTCAACACCTTGGAGTCTTGCTTACAACGTTTATTTCAAACAGTATGTCATGCCACTACACTAAGCCATTCAGAAATTTGAAATTAGGTATGTTTCTAGTGATTCCATGTCCCCCTGCCACTGTTCTCCCACAAACAGTTCCTGTCATAGCATTATCCTCCATAATGGCAACTATGGCATCATCTATCTTCCTAATTTGGTGTTTGATAGGCTTTATCGCCTCCACGCGGCTTTCCCATCGTGTGGCACGCAGTGGTTTCAGTGTCAGAGAGGATGTTCCCAGATGTTGCTTCAAAATTTGCCATCGATGAGTTGATGCAGAGAAAAATACATAGATGCTTTGAATTACATTAAAAAATTCAGCAGCCTCACTAGAAGCTGATGCTGCATCACTGACCACCAAGTTCAATGAATGAGAACTGCATGGGACAAAAAAAGCTTGAGGGTTTAACTCTCGGATCCGTGTCTGCACTCTTCTGTTCTTTCCTCTCATGTTGGCACTATTATCGTAGCCCTGACCTCTCATGTCAGCTATCGCAATTCCCATATCTTCCAGCTTTTTAAGAAGCACATTTGTCATATCAGCTCCTGTAGTATCATCAATGTCAATACATTCTAGAAAATGCTCTCTGACCATTGCAGGGACGTTTTCACTAGATTGTGTTGTTACAAAACGCACCATTAAAGTCATTTGTTCCATGTGGCTAATGTCAGGTGTGCATTCCAGAATAACAGAGTAATATCTTGCTGACTTCAGATCTGCCACAATCTTCTGTTTGACTTTTGTTGCCAGTAACTGTATGATCTCATTTTGAATTGTTTTTCCAAGGTAGTGGTGTGTGTACATTTCTTGGGTGGTGACTCTTCTTAGATGCTCCTGGAATACAGCATCAATCTCAGCCATCTGCTCGACAATTTTAAGGAAGTTTCCATTGTTTGGCACATACAGCTGATCAGAAGTGCCATGCAGTGCTAGGTTTTGGGTAGCAAGCATTCTCACAATGGGAATGAGCCTTTTCAGAACATTTTGCCAGTAAAGAGACTCTGATGCAATCTTCTCTTGATGCTGATCATCTATGGTGGCCTTTAACCTTAGTCTCATCTCAAGCTCTTTCCACCTATGGAATGCTCTCTGGTTGATTTGCTGCCTTCTCATGGCATGCCAGATTTATAGTCAGATTTTTCCAGTCCTTTGTTCCTGTAGAACCCAAGGTGGCTGGAACATTAGACTGGAAGAGTTTGCAACAAAAACAGTATGCAGCATTCTGGGTTTTTGAGTACATAAGCCATAAAAACTGAGGATGGAGTGGAGGTTAAGGATAATCTAGGCATGGCCCAATATCTAAACAAATACTTTGCCTCAGTCTTTAATGAGGCTAATGAGGATCTTAGGGATAATGGTAGCATGACAAATGGGAATGAGGATATGGAGGTAGATATTACCATATCTTCATTCCCATTTGTCGAAACTCGAACAGCTTAATTGGACTTAATCAGGCGGCCCAGATAATCTTCATCCAAGAATATTAAAGGAATTGGCACATGAAATTGCAAGCCCATTAGCAAGAATTTTTAATGAATCTGTAAACTCAGGGGTTGTTCCGTATGACTGGAGAATTGCTAACATAGTTCCTATTTTTAAGAAAGGGAAAAAAAATGATCCGGGTAACTACAGGCCTGTTAGTTTGACATCTGTAGTATGCAAGGTGTTGGAAAAAATTTTGAAGGAGAAAGTAGTTAAGGACATTAAGGTCAATGGTAATTGGGACAAAATACAACATGGTAGATCGTGCCAAACCAACCTGATCTCCTTCTTTGAGAAAGTAACAGATTTTTTAGACAAAGGAAACGCAGTGGATCTAATTTACCTAGATTTCAGTAAGGCGGTTGATATGGTTCCACATGGGGAATTATTAGTTAAATTGGAAAAAATGGGGGTCAATATGAAAATTGAAAGGTGGATAAGGAATTGGTTAAAGGGGAGACTATAGCGGGTCATACTGAAAGGTGAACTGTCAGGCTGGAGGGAGGTTACCAGTGGAGTTTCTCAGGGATCGGTTTTGGGACCAATCTTATTTAATCTTTTTATTACTGACCTCGGCACCTTAGAGAAGGGCCAGGATATCATACAGGAGGATCTGGATGACCTTGTAAACTGGAGTAATAGTAATAGGATGAAATTTAATAGTGAGAAGTGTAAGGTCATGCATTTAGGGATTAATAACAAGAATTTTAGTTATAAGCTGGGGACGCATCAATTAGAAGTAATGGAGGAGAAGGACCTTGAAGTATTGGTTGACTAGAGGATGACTATGACCTGCCAATGTGATATGGCCATGAAAAAAGCTAATGCGATCTTGGGATGCATCAGGTGAGGTATTTCCAGTAGAGATAAGGAGGTGTTAGTACCATTATACAAGGCACTGGTGAGACCTCACCTGGAATACTGTGTGCAATTCTGGTCTCTCATGTTTAAGAAGGATGAATTCAAACTGGAACAGGTACAGAGAAGGGCTACTAGGATGATCCGAGGAATAGAAAACCTGTCTTATGAAAGGAGACTCAAGGAGCTTGGCTTGTTTAGCCTAACCAAAAGAAGGCTGAGGGGAGATATGATTGCTCTCTATAAATATATCAGAGGGATAAATACCAGAGAGGGAGAGGAATTATTTAAGCTCAGTACCAATGTGGACACAAGAACAAATGGATATAAACTGGCCATCGGGAAGTTTAGACTTGAAATTAAACGAAGGGTTCTAACCATCGGAGGAGTAAAGTTCTGGAATAGCCTTCCAAGGGAAGCAGTGGGGGCAAAAGACCTATCTGGTTCAAGATTAAACTCTATAGTTTATGGAGGAGATGACATGATGGGATAACATGATTTTGGCAATTAATTGATCTTTAATTATTCATGGTAAATAGGCCCAATGGCCTGTGATGGGATGTTAGATGGGGTGGGATCTGAGTTACGATAAAGAATTCTTTCCTGGGTTATCTGGCTGGTGAATCTTGCTCACATGCTCAGGGTTCAGCTGATTGCCATATTTGGGGATGGGAAGGAATTTTCCTCCAGGGGAGATTGGAAGAGGCCCTGGGTTTTTTTTTGCCTTCCTCTGTAGCATGGGGCACGGGTTGCTTGCTGGAGGATTCTCTGCTCCTTGAAGTCTTTAAACCATGATTTGAGGACTTCAATATCTCAGAGATAGGTGAGAGGTTTATTGCAGGAATGGGTGGGTGAGATTCTGTGGCCTGCATTGTGCAGGAGGTCAGACTAGATGATCATAATGGTCCCTTCTGACCTTAATATCTATGAGTCTATGAGTTGCTGCCTGTTCTCCTCAAGTGGGTTCAGGGAAGCAGCAGGAAACTGGAAGCTCCGTAAGAAACTGGTGTTAATCAGTCCAGGCTCCTGGAGGTGCTAGAGAGGTACATAAGAGGCTCCTCCTCCTCTCTCTCCCTGAAGCTCCTGCTGCTTTCTGTTATTCCCTCTCTCACCTTTAATCCTGCCTGCCTGTTATGTCTCTTGTGCCCTCCTTCCTCCAGCACAGCACTCCACCATCTCTGTGCATCTAGAGCAGAGAGAATACATATGCACCAGCAGCAGACACATTTTTCTACATTCACACATTTTCTGTGTGGGGGCACCATCCTAGTGGTGCCCCCACACAGTCTGGCACCTGAGGCGGATGCCTCAGTTTGCCTCATCGTAAGGCCAGCCCTGGAACAGAAAGTCTAGTTTTTCCTGATTTAGGTTCCAGCTTCAAACTAAGTAATTAGATTAAATCATATATGAAATACTGTACAAATGTGGCCCAATTGTCACTTAAAGGAAAATTGTGAACACAGTATCTTCCAGTATCTGCATTACTGTTGCTATAGAGGTACCTTGGCATGTCTCACAACACTTCAATGGGGAGTTCCTCCAGATGTGGGTAACTAAAGGTCAGATTCTAATAACCACATGGAAAAGAGTTTTCCACTGAATGCATCCGATGAAGTGAGCTGTAGCTCATGAAAGCTTATGGTCAAATAAATTTGTTAGTCACTAAGGTGCCACAAGTACTCCTTTTCTTTATGAAAAACAGTGCTACTTGTTAGTACTGGTGAGAAGCTGATAAACTAAGTACCCTCTCTTAGGTCAGGGTTTACATAGATACCAAATGCCTGCTTTTATACCAGAATCTTCCCAGGGCTACCCATGTCTCCTTTATCTTAGCCACCAAAACAGTGTACAAACTTTAAATACTGTAGGAAAGAAAATAAGCTAGATAAAATATCTGCTGTTGCCAGCATTGACCGCCATGTAGTATATCCAGTGCTTCTACAATGTTGTTCATTTACTGTGGGAACAAAGAGCCATTTTCAGGATTAAACAAATATGCTAGCATTAATTTGGTATTGTTGTGTAATAAGCGGCACGTCCAATTTATTTATACTCATTTTGACGCATTAGTGCACAAATAATATTGCCAATGTGTCTCTTCAAACGCTTCAGCCACCTCTGAACAGGGAGACACCCACCTATCCACTGGACAAATGGATATTTACATACACAATCTGTCATTACATCTGGAGGAAGTCTGTGGGTGGTGATATTTACTACCCCTTAAGTGTTTGCAGGCATAAAAGACTAGCAAGATAGTCATCTTCAACATACTTCTGCAGAATCTAGGTTAACAGAAATAAGAAAAGCCTCACTAGTCACCAAATAGCCTTAAACAGCACTAGTTAACTGGTCCAGTAGCTAGAGCTTTGTTCTATTCCTGGCTCTATAACTGACCTACTGTATCAACTTGGAAAAAAATCACTTCACCTTGGTCTTTGTTTATCTAGACTGTGTGGTTTTCAGAGCAGGGATCATCTCTTACTATATATCAGTACAGTTCCTAGCACAATGAGGCCTTTATCTTGGTTGGGCCCTCTAGGTATTAATATAATAAATAGCTGTTTGATAACATCTAGTTAGAAAACTCTTGTCTTAGCATGTAAGTGAGGACTTAATACTTTGCCTTTATTGCATATACCTTTTTCATTCTGAACATTTCAATGTACTTTTACAAGCATTGTCTCAAAGTTTCAGGCGATAGGTATTTTACAGTAAAGCCTGTCACTCAAGTAACTGACATAATTTGGTTGCCTAATGTAGGTGGCCTTCTCAAAAGTGGAGAGCAGAACTGTTTTTGATACATTTAAGAAAGGTCTCAATATAGGAAGTTCCCTTTACCTTATGCTTTTTTTTAAAAAGGTTTTTTTCCTTGGTTTACAAATGGAGTAACTGAGGCACAGAAGAGTCAGTGACAGAGTCAAGAACAGAACCCTAAATGACTGACTGCTACTTCCCTGTTTTGACTGATAGATAGATAGGTAGACAGATAGATAAACTAAGCAAAAAATCCTCCCTTCAGCATCATCTTCCCTGTGCCTTACGAGAAAGGTCATATTTAAGACTGTTCTCTTTCTATCATTTGGCTTCCAACACTTCTTACTGGAACCCCCCACCAACACCAACACCACCTGGGCTGTGACTAAAACATGAAGAAAAGGGGGCATCTAAGCGCTCCCTTTCTTGAAGGTGCATCATCCTGTTTTCTTGTTGGATTGATACAATCTGACATGAGCATTACAATTCAACGCATCAGCCAGAAAATTTAAAAAGACAGCTTTTCTGAAAAACCAACCATACTTTTTAGAATGAAAATGGATTGTAAATAAACTTAATGTATGCATTGCCCTCATCTTGCAAGGAGTAGAAATTATAAACTACAAGTATACACTTGGAAAATACACTAACTATGCTGGTCAATGGAACTGACCCACAGCTTTGTTAAAAATCTGCTTTCATTAGCAAACATCCAATGATTATTATATAAAAACTGTGAAAAGAAGTACTTTATTGTGAATAGTAAATGCATATTTATTACAGTGCTTGTAGTAGCTAATACAGCCTGGAAGGAGTTTCATTATAAACTGATTTATACATGTTTATAACTTTTTTTTT
Source organism: Lepidochelys kempii (assembly GCF_965140285.1). Taxonomy (NCBI): domain Eukaryota; kingdom Metazoa; phylum Chordata; order Testudines; family Cheloniidae; genus Lepidochelys; species Lepidochelys kempii. The sequence continues at coordinate 66,067,277 of NC_136388.1, forward strand.
TGGAAAGGCATCCTTTAGGACTGAAACTTTTTGGAAAGTCCTCCTACAGGTTTGAGGGTGGCAGATTTCTTTTGGCCCAATCCTCCAATTTGTCTAGGTCATTCTGGATCCTATCCCTACCCTCCAGCATATCTACCTCTCCCCCTAGCTTAGTGTCATCCACGAACTTGCTGAGAATACAATCCAATCCATCATCCAGATCATTAATGCAGATGTTGAACAAAACTGTCTCCAAGACCGACCCCTGGGGCACTCTGCTTTATACCAGCTGCCAACTAGACATCAAGCCATTGATCACTACCCATTGAGCCTGATGATCTAGCAAACTTTCTACCCACCTTATAGTCCATTCATCCAATCCATACTTCTTTAACTTGCTGGCAAGAATACTGTGGGAGACCATATCAAAAGCTTTGCTAAAGTCAAGGTATATCACATCCACCGCTTTCCCCATATCTACAGAGCCAGTTATCTCATCATAGAAGGCAATCAGGTTGGTCAGGCATGACTTGCCCTTGGTGAATCCATGTTGCCTCTTCCGGATCACCTTCCTCTCCTCCAAGTGCTTCAAAATGGATTCCTTGAGGACCTGCTCAATGATTTTTCCCATGAGGCTGACCAGTCTGTAGTTCCCTGGGTTCTCCTTCTTCCCTTTTTTAAAGATGGGCACTATATTTGCCTTTTTCCATTAGTCCAGGACCTCCCCCAATCACCACAAGTTTTCAAAGATAATGGCCAATGGTTCTGCAATCAGAACAGCCAACTTCCTCAGCACCCTTGGATGCATTGCATCCATCCCCATGGACTTGTGCATGCCCAGCTGTTCTAATTAGTCCTTAACTTGTTCTTTCACCACTGAAGGCTGATCACTTCCTCCCCATACAGTGCTGCCAAGTGCAGCAGTCTGGGAGCTGACCTTGTCTGTGAAGACGGAGGCAAAAAAATCATTGAGTACTTCAGCTTTTTCCACATCATCTGTCACTAGGTTGCCTCCCCCATTCAGTAAGGGTCCCACACTTTCCCTGACATTCTTGTCATTAATATGCCTGTAGAAACCCCTCTTGTTACCCTTCACAACCCTTGCTAGCTGCAACTCCAGTTGTGCGTTAGCCTTCCTGATTACACCTCTGCATGCTTGAGCAATATCTTTATACTCCTCCCTAGTTATCTGTCCAACTTTCAACTTCTTGTAAACTTCCTTCTTGTGTTTAAGCTCATTGAAGACTTCTCTGTTAAGCTAAGCTGGTAACCTGCCATACTGATATTCTTTCTGTACATCAGGATGGTTTGTTCCTGTGCCGTCAATAGGTGCCTTTGCTTTTATGCTTTTTATAAAATGTAAATGTCTCCTTTGCTTTTATGTTTTTTAGAAAATGAAAAAGTATAACTAGGGAGACCAAATAAGAATTTGAAATGCAACTAGCAAAAGACTCAAAAACTAACAGCAAAAAAATTTTTAAGTACACCAGAGGCAGGAAACCTGCTGATCAATCAGTGGGGCCACTGGATTATCAAGGTGCTAAAGGAGTACTCAAGGAAGAAAAGGCCATTGCAGAGAAACTAAATTAATTCTTTGCATCGGTCTTCACTGCAGAGGACATGAGAGGGATTCCCACATCTGAGCCATTCTTTGTAGGTGATAAATGGGAGGAAGTGTCCCACATTGAGGGATCAATAGAGGAGGTTTTGGAACAAATTGATAAATTAAATAGTAATAAGTCACCAGGACCAATCACTTAAATCAGCTTCTGTACTAGATGACTGGAGGATAGCTAATGTGACACCGATTTTTAAAAAAGGCTCCAGAGGCAATCCTGGCAATTAAAGCCAGTAAGCCTAACTTCAGTACAAGGCAAATTGGTTAAAACAATAATAAAAATCAGAATTATCAGACATAGATGAACACAATTCATTGGGGAAGAGTCAACACGGCTTTTGTAAAGGGAAATCATGTCTTACCAAATCTCTTACAATTCTTTGAGAGGGTCAACAAACATGCAGACAAGGGTGATCCAGTGGATAGAGTGTATTTAGAGACTTTCAGAAAGCCTTTGACAAGATCCCTCACCAAAGGCTCTTAAGCAAAGTGAGCAGTAATGGGATAAGAGGGAAGGTCCTCTCATGGATCAATAACTGGTTAAAAGACAGGAAACAAAAGGGTAGGAATAAATGGTCAGTTTTTAGAATATAGAGAGGTAAATTGCAGTGACCCCCAGGGATCTGTACTGGTACCAGTCCTACTCAACATATTCATAAATTATCTGAAAAATGGGGTAAACAGTGAGGTGACAAAATTTGCAGACAATACAAAATTACTCAAGATAGTTAAGTCCAAAGCACACTGCAAAGAGTTACAAAGGGATGTGACAAAACTGGGTGACTGGGCAACAAAATGGCAGATTAAATTCAATGTTGATAAATGCAAAGTAATGCACATTGGAAAACATCCCAATTATACATACAAAATGATGTGGTCTAAGTTAGCTGTTAGCACTCAAGAAAGCGATCTTGGAGTCATTGGATAGTTCTCTGGAAACATCCACTCCATGTGCAGCGGCAGTCAAAAAAAGCTAACAGAATGTTAGGAACCATTAGGAAAGAGATAGATAAGCCAGTAAATATCATATTGCCACTAACAGTAACGAATGGTACACCCACACCTTGAATAGTGTTCTGGTTGCCCCATCTCAAAAAAAGGTATATTGGGAATGGAAAAGGCACAGAGAAGGGCAACAAAAATGATTAAGAGTATAGAACAGCTTCCATATCAGGAGAGATTAAAAAGACTGACTGTTCAGTTTGGAAAAGAGACAGCTAAGATGGGTTATGATAAGGATCTATAAAATCATGAATAGTATGGAGAAAGTGAATAAGGAAGTGTTATTTATTCCTTAACATAACACAAAGACCAGGGATCACACAATGAAATTATTAGGCATCAGGTTTAGAACAAACACAACAAAGCACTTCTTCACACAACACACAGTCAACCTGTGGAACTTGTTATCAGGGGATGATGTTAAGGGCAAAAGTATAACTGGGTTCAGGAAAGAATTTGATAACTTCAAGGAGATTAGGTCCATCAACGGTTATTAGCTAAGATGGTTACAGATGCAACCCTATGTTCTGGGTGTCCCTAAGCCTCTGACTGTCAGAAGCTGGGACTGGATGACAGAGGATGAATCACTTGATAATTGCCCTCTTCTATTCATTTCCTTTGAAGCATACAGCATTGGCCACTGACGGAAGACAGGAGACTAGGCTAGATGGACCCAGTATGGCCATTCTTAATGTCTTACGAAATATGTTCAGTCACTTTTCTGGGTGATACCAAGAGCCATTCCTTCATTATTTGTGTTACTCTGTGTCACACCAAGGAGCTCATAAAAGCACTTTAAATTATTACTGATACACACAGATCTTTGAGAATATATATGTGATGCTGGGCAAGCCAGTACCCTATTTTCCATAATAAAACTGGTCTTCTCACAACAGATAAAAATAATCTTTTGTATTTCCTTAATTTATCTGGAAATAAATATGGAAGGAATAGGTCAGGAATCTACAAGTCAGCAGTCAACCTGTTATTTCTCAGCTAATGTGAAATGTCCCCAGCATTTCATTTTATTATGAATTATAATGATAAGGAAAGGGCAAGTGCCTACATCATTACTCAGCCTGATAAAAGAAATCAAACCTTGCTATGACTGCATGACAAAATACTCCAGTTCATTTGATCTTTGAAATCTATTAACCTCTCTTACATATGAAACCTCTAACAGATTTTATTTTGATCTGGATACAGGGCTCTTTTATTATCAGTTACTACCTCAAATGCTGCACTAAAAATGTACCCTGCACACACTGTGAAGTTAGATGGTTCAGAAATTAAATGGTCATCTTGTCTGGTAGTGATAAAATATCACTCCAGAAAATAAAGTGATAATCAATGACAGCAATATGAGATTCAAGAAGATACCTGTCTAGTGTAATAGATAAAGCCTTAAAGCCGTATTCCTGATAGTAAAGGCATCACATCTCAATGATAATTGAGAGTTAGGTTTTACCATCTTTACACACCTGTGCTTACTCCACAAGCAGGCCCACTGACATAAGTGGAGTAAGGTACTATTCAATGGGAATAAAGGTGACAGAATCGGTCTCTGAGTGGGAATAACCAGGACTCCCAAAATAAACATTTAAAAAGAGGAACACCAAATTACTCTTCCTCTCTCGTCATTCATATTAAACTAATTCATCCATTTGAGCAGGAGAAAGTATAATCCCCACAAAGGAGCCTTGGGAATAACACACAGCATAACATTTCTTTTCCTGCGTCATTTATAACTAACACTCAATACCTTCATAGTCTCCCCTGTTTTGCCACCCTCTTATATACACACACATATAGCTGCCAAGCCACAAGTTACTCCTCTACAGGCCAAAGGGGGAAGAGACCCACAAATAATTGCATGGCTATGTTATTTATTAGCACAATTAGGGAAAAGCAATATGAAATAATCAAGTGTTTAGTTAGCAGCACTAATATTGAGCATGTATGCTTCTTGTAGCTACTCAATTTATAATGCATTGTGCAAGCCCAATGGGATCTTTGAGTGGCTTTTTACAGTAAATTCAGTGGAAATGAGTGCAAATGCTTTTTGCAGCTTTGTAACACTAAAGAAAGTCACCCTATTCCTGCAAACCCTGAGATGCTAAGTCCTCTGTTTATCCACAAAACAAGATCAACAAGGAGATTGACAGTAGAAACTTCCCCTCACTGTCCCACTCACTCCCTGCTTCCACTCCCCTGCCTCCTACACAGTTTCCAAATCAGAGCTGCAGAGCCTGGTTTGCCTAGCTGGTGAGCTCAGCCAAACAAGCCCCCAAGAGCTCAAAGCAAAGTACAGTGTTGTTTAACCTTCCCTGTTCCCTTGTCCTAGAAATAAAAGTAGAAGGTAATGATTAATCTTGCTATTTAGCCTTCTGGGTTTTGTTTGTGTGTTCCTGCTGGATTGCCACTGAACTTCCCTTTTTTTATTGTAGTTACTTGGGCAGCTATATGCACCAGTGCTAATTACAGGAAAAAATTGGGACTAGCAATTTTCAGTTAAAATTGGGTGTGAAAAAATGCACATTTATATTCTTCAGAAAGGCTGTTTTCATCACCAAGTGATGTGCTCTGCTAAATCAATGCTGGCACAGATCACCTCTAAGCTGGGCTGCTTTTTATGCTTCTAGCCATTTTGCATATTTTCTGTGTATTATATTTCTAATGATTGGAATGTCATTTCAGAAAGATCCATTACAATTAAATCAGTACCATGGATAGAAGAGGCAGTTCCGTTTGCTCAGATCCCCGTGCTCCTCCTCTCAAACCCCCAAGCATCAACTTCTGATCCCTACCAAACTAAATAGTGGAGGGGCTACAATAAAAAGATTATTGGAATTATCAGTTCTGATTACTTTAAAGGAGTAAACACACAAAAGAGTCTTCAGTTTTGAACAGGTGAGATGCTTGCACTCAAAGTGTCCACTGAAAAAGATCCCTGGTGTATGGAAATTCTTGGAATATAATGACAATACTTTGCACTGGTACAAAATTGCCTATTTCAGACAGTGATACAAGCTACAGTACAACCACCCACTGCTGAATATATGAAAAATCACTTTTAATAATGTGAAAGCAAAAGGTATTGAACCTCAAGTCTATGAACAATAAATTGTCCCAAAGAAAACAAATTTAATTTATTAAATTTAATTTGTTTCATAACCAACTTTGAAACCTTGTCTAGATTAAAAAAAATAAAGCCAGACAAATCAAGGCTTCATTTGATAATTTCCCCAAACTTCACTTGGCTTTGGACATGCTGATACTTGGCCCATAACCTTTTTCAAAAGAAAGAGACATATGAAAAGAAAAAAGACACTGAATCTAAGTCATCCAAATAATGACAAAGTTCTCAGCTCTGCATCATAAAAAAGTAAAACGATTACATAAATCATTTATATAAATCAATGTCTGGTCTGTCCTAATGACAAGAAATACTGTAATTCTCTACTTTTTACCAGTACTGGGCACACAAAAAGAAGAAGAAATAGTTCCTTTAAATCATATTTCTAATGTTGGTGTCATTTGAGCCAGGCAAAACTGAATTACCCATTCATAAAATTCAAGGTTATCTGTTTTTAAGTACCAAAGAATATTAACCCATTGTTTTTACTTGCAGTATTTGCATATGCCAGATTTGACATGCTAGTATCTAACAGTAGTTAATAAATGTTCTTTGCCTACTCTAGTAAGCTGCTTCTAGAACTGAGCAAAAAACTGACGTCTTTACCAATAGGCATGGAGGCTTATGTGGTAAAGAATGTGTCCCATATCCACATCTATGACATACGATTCTAACATGACTTGTGTTTACCTCAATTTGCTTTACTAAGTTGACCACATAAAAAGATGTTTGTACCCCACCTTTATAGAACACTCCTTTGCAAATACATCTCCAAACAAGAAGGTGTACAGCCCCAGATCCAAATAATATAACCAGAAGCAACAGTACTGAATCAGTATCAATTTGTGTGAGCTTTACCAGGTTAACAAAATGCATGCCCTTTAGGATTCTTTTTCAACCATGCTTCTGTAATCCTTAACAAATTTAATTCTGATCCCCTGGAGGACCAGCATAGAGATAATAAACAAGCTAATTTAGCTGTGACATCCCTTACATTACAGACTATATTGTCATTCTTAATCATGTATGACAGTAACATCTTCAAGTTCCCAAAAGCATCATTCTAAGATGCCTCTCTGATTCATAAACGGAGTCCTGATTCTTATCTCATCACATCTCATCTAGTGGATTCTCATCTCATCTAGCGGAGTCTTATACCAGACTCCACTAGAGTTACTTCTGATTTGCGTCAGTGTGATACCCAAATCAGAGAATGACTAGATTCCTTAGAATAAAGTCCTCTCTGAGAAAGAAGAGGACAAGGCTGAAGAAGCCTACAAAGAAAAAGGTGCCCATAAATCCAAGTGCAAGACTTACTTATAGCATTTTCCTAAGTACCTAAGATTGAAGTCAACCTTTTTTTTCCTGAAATCTTGAGCTCTTCACTGATTACCTAATAATAAACATAGTTATCCAGGATTTCTTCACTGAAGAATCATCTTTTTCTCTGAGAAATGGGTGTCAGATCCCCAGCTAGTGTAAGTCAGCATAGCTCAGATGAATTCAGCGAGGTGACAGTGATCTATACTAGCTAAGGATGTAAGAGCTTGGGTTCCCATACCCAACTTCTCTGATTAGAGGATAGTTCATGAGGCGCTAATCAGACCACAGCTTGAGTTGGTGAATGGGGAAGACTCATTCCTCTGGCCTCTCCAATGCAATATCTTCTGAACTACTGAAAAGGAGAGAGATGCAAGCTCCCTCTTAAAGGTCATGTAAGTTTGTGGGCTACCCCAGAATCCATTACGAAATGGTTCCAATAGTAAGAGGAGAGATCTTCCTCCATTAGAGCCCAATCTGTATTTCACCAGGTAGAGAATAGCTGATTTCAGCTAATTTGCAAACAAATTCATATTCAGAGTGTATGAAAAACAGTGTGAAAGCTCATTCCATACATGTTTTGGACTGAGCCCAGCATCTGATACATGTTATGTGCAAAAGTATGAACTCAAAATCAGCCCCAAATAATTTGCCCCTTTATTTTTTTGTTTCCAGTAGCACCCGCAATGTGCTAGCTATTTTTAAAGCATATACAGCATTGTTCCTACCTCAAAGGCTTACCATTTCTTGTGAAAGTAGAATTAGCTTCTTTAACACATTTCTAGAACCAAAGAAGTCTAAAAGAAAGGTCTATCTTGCTGTTAATCCATCCACCAGAAGTCAATACAGGAATGATTCCTACAGTGCATTGCTCTGTTTAATTTTAGCTATAAATGATACCAGGGATGAGGCTTCCATCACTTCCCTTTAGGAGACAATTCCACAATTTACTAGAACTCAAAATCTAAGATTTCCCCCCCAGATATCCAGCTTAGAATTTTCTTTTCTCCAATATTATCCCACTCCTCCCAGGTTTGGTGTCTTGTGCCACTCAAAACAATCCCTCTCCCTCCTTGGTGTTTGCACCCTTTAGTTATTTGCACATGGTTATTTTATCCTACCATAGCTTGGTCAATCTACACATACGTAGTTCTTTTAATTTTTTCTTATGAGTCAATCCCTCCAGACACTTAATCATTTTTCTTGTTTGGGGTTTGAAATTGAAAAACACTAGGTTTATGACAGAAGGAAAGAGAAAAACAACATATCCTGATGATAAATTAGCCTTATTCCTCCAACAATAATACTTGATAGGTGATGGATTCTTGGCTCAATATTCAGGATGGTATGTGAATAGATGTCACGTTTTACTTAGTAGCAATAATGGCATTTTGAAAGTAAGCAATAGTCACCACATACGGCAAAGCTTAAAGACTATAGCCTGTTAAATATCTTATCATACATACAACTTACATTTGTTCTTTCAGTAAATAACTCTGCCATATTTTCCTTTATAGAGCTTTAAGAACTATATCTCAATATGTATAGGTGACCTTCAAGAATTCTAATGACTGCAGTAACTTGTGAGGCAGTATCAACAGATATATTGTAGCATTTGTCTTCAAGAGACTGGGGAGAGGAAAACCTGTCTATTATGGCCCAGCATTTAGATAGCATTACCTATCGCTAGCCATATGTTCTGAACAGCAACTTCTGAAATCTGCCAAAGTCATTGTAAATAATTAAATACACAGAGGAGTGTTGTATCCACTGGCTCGTACATACCACAGCAAAGATATTTTAACATTCACAGCTTTGAGTTTCATTTGTAATATATAAGAAACAGCTTCCTCTTTTTTAACGAGGCTGTCTATCCAATGACTTTGTCTGCACCCTCCACAAATATGATTTCAGTTCTGCCCTTGAAACACAGTTCCAGCAAAGTTGCCAACACATATAATATTCTTTCCTGTCTTGTATTTCTCTTATTGTGGAAGTTCAGTAGCCAACACAAAAATTAATTCTTTGTCAGTATTCCTACAAGATTGTCTTTGCTTTCTAATTTTGTTTGAAATTATATTTCTTCTGCAATGCTGTAGATAAGTGCTTCAGTGGTGATTCGTAGCAGTGCTTCTGCCTTACATGACTATCACCAGTTGACGTACATACTAATGTTACAGGATATTGACTTTTGGATAACCTTCAGATGTCTGGAAGCTTGACCTCTTACCCCAAAAAGAGGCAACATAAAAGAGAATGTTTATAACAAATCTACTTAAGGATGAAATTCAATTCTGTGAAGAAAGTTCTCCCGAAACTCTGAGGGCTTCAGTGGTGCATAGGCCTTAAGAGGCCTCTGTACGAGGTGAATTTTAACCTAAAAGAACAAAAAGAAAAAAAGCTACAGTAAAGACACATTGTTCATTTTATTTTCACTAGCTTCTTATGGCAAATGCTTAAATAGGCAGCAAGCTTGAAAATGTGCTAAAGTCCTGCAGTGCTACACAAATCATATTAAGTGTCCTAGATGATCTTTAACATGCTATTTTCCTAGCAAAATAATCTTTTGATTAATTTCTGCAGTCATCTTTGTCCTCCATTCCACTCCAGCTGCATTGGCACTTCCCATCTCTATCTAGCTGATGAGTAGTGATATAAATTACTTAAATTAACCCTATGCCTGCACCTATCCGAAAGTCAGTGGCTAATATTTAAATCCATGTTCGAGTTTTACAGTGCTTTTTGCTGTTTTTCCTTTTGCCCTCTCCTGATGATATGGATACAAAAGCAGTGGTTTCCCACAAAGAAAAAAAATAATTGTTCAAAGTACTCTTATCATTCATATCTCTTCTCTGGCTGTGGTAATTTCTTTCAGCCTGTATTGGAAAAAAGATACCTGTTAAGTACCTTAAACCATCAGAAACCGTTAGAAAAAAATTAAAATAAAATGTAATGCCATTCAGGGGAAGAAGCTCTATACTCTATAGGTATCCCAAAACAATGTATAGAAAAATAAGCAATATCTAGTACTATAGGTATACTGCACTGATAGTTTAGTGACTCTGTAGACAAACATTGCAGCCATTAAAATCTATTTTAGTGAGAGGGGCCTTGACAACTGTCTTTAGCTTCCACTTGACAACCACTAGAAAAGAGCAGTGGGCTCCAGAGTTTAACATGTCATCTTAGAGTGGCACTTCTTAAAGCAATAACTGCTCTTTGCCCAAGGTTATTAGCACAAATTCTGGTGTAGAGTTTAAAGGTGATCATTCAGTCCAGAGGCAAGAGAACAGAATAATACTGGCACATGCAGAAAGTCCACCTGTGCTTCAGAAACATTAATGATTGTACATTATTTGGGGTATGGACTATGCTTTTCTTTAAGCTTAGAAAGAATCTAGCATATTTTGTGCACTAATAGAATAGAAAAAAATATACTCAGCTTGTGACTCTGTAAGGAGGTGCGCGTATCTGTCCCCTTCTGACAGGACGGGAGGCCGTGTCTCCTCGCTGCACCTCCTCCCCTCAAGTCTAGCCCCCACTCTTCGGGGCTGGCATGCTCTGTCTCCCCCAACTGGGAGAGCCCATCCTCATTTGTGTGCTCCTTACTCACCCTATGCTGAACGGTAAACACGAACGGATGCAGAGCGACATACCACCTCATTAGCCTTGCACTGGCGTCCTTCATGTTCTGGAGCAACTTAAGGGGCGCATGATCCATGACTACCACAAAGGTATTCCCCAGGAGGTAGTACCACAGGGCCTCAACAGCCCACTTGACCGCCACGGCCTCCAGGGTGGAGTAGTTCTGTTCCAGGGGGAAAAGTTTCCTGCTGATGTATAGTATGGGTTATTTCTCACCGTCAAAGGTCTGGGAGAGAACAGCCCCAAGTCCACGGCCGAAGCATCGGTATAGACCACAATCTTTCAGTTGAAGTCCGGGCTATATAAAACTGGTTCACCGCAGAGATGGTCCTTCAACGTCTGAAAGGCTTGGGCGCACTCCAGGGACCAGTTGACACGTTGCGGCTGGCTCTTTGTTAACAGCTCGGTCAAGGGGGCAGCAATGGAGGTGAAGTTGGGGATGAAGCAGCGATAACAGCCTACCAATCCCAAGAACTGCCTTACTTACTTCTTTGTAGTTGAGGCAGGCTGGTTTTGGATTGCCTGGACCTTCCCAACCGGAGGCCGTACCTTCCCCCACCCCAGGACATACTCTAAGTAGGTGGTCTCTTGGAAGCCGATTCAACATTTCTTGGGGTTAGCTGTCAAATCTGCAGCCCAAATGGACCACAAGACGGCTGCCACTCGGTTTAGGTGTTCTTTCCAGTGTCAGCTGTAAATCTCCAAATAGGCGGCGGCATATTAGAGGTGTGGTTGAAGAAGGCGGTCCATTAACCATTGGAACGTCATGGGGGCCCCATGAAGTCCAAAAGGCATGCAGGTAAATTGGTAGAGCCCACTGGGTGTAGCAAAGGCAGTTTTCTCCTTCAAGTTGGCTTCCAGCGGGATCTGCCAGTATCCTTTTGTAAGATCCAGGGTGGTCATATAGCCAGCGTCACCCAATTGGTCCAGGAGCTCATCGACTCGGGGAATTGGGTATGCATCAAACTTAGAAATATCATTAACTTTCTGAAAATCAATACAAAATCTTTGTGTCCTGTCTGGCTTGGCAACCAGGATGATGGGGCTCTGCCACTCACTCTGGGAGGGTTCCATGACCCCTAGTTCCAACTTGTACTTCTTGCTCCACTGCCTGATGCAGTTACCGAGGGCAGGGTGGGGTGGTCTCCCGTACTACGTCCCCTGGTGGCGTACGGATGGTGTGTTGGATATATTGTGTCTGCCTGGCGCAGCCATGACCAGTTCAGGGAAGGCTTCCAGCAAGCATCTGGCCTGTTCTATTTGCTCCTCTCGCCACATCGGAATGGGGGTATGAGGTCATAGCTCAGGGTCCGGGGGATACGGGGTTATCAACAGATTCTCCCAATCGTGCCAGGCCTTTAAGAAGTTGATATGGTAAATCTGGTGCTTCTTCCATCACCCTGGCTAGTATATCTCGTAGTTGACGGGTCCGACTTGGCAAAGGACTTCGTAGGGGCCTTGCCACTGGGCTAATAGCTTGGACTCCTTTGTGGGGAGTAATACCAGGACATGATCCCCGGGTTTGAAGGTTCAGGCTCAGGCTCCTCGGTTGTAGGCTTGGACTTGGGCTTCCTGGGCAGCCTGCAGGTTCTCCTTGGCTAGGTTACCGACCCATCTCAGGTTTTTGTGCAATTGCATCATGTATTGCAGGAGCCCCTGGGTTGGCAAGGGTTCCCAGGTCTCCCACATGAAGTCCAGTAGCCCTTGTGGCTGGCATCCATACAGTAACTCAAAAGAAAGAAATTTGGTGGAAGCTTGTGGTACCTCTCGAATTGCCAGTAGCAACGGTGGGAGGAGTTTGTCCCTTCGACACAACCCTTCTGGGGGGAATTTTCACATCATCACCTGCCTTCCAACAAGGCTAGCTGAGACGGTCACTTTGGGACTGGAATATTGGGGGGCCCAGGCATCCCCGGCATAGACCTCGCCAAAGGAACAGTCCATGGCAGGGCACCGCCTCTGGAGGTGCCCTAACTGGCCACACCTGAAGCACAGGCTGATCGCGGCAGGACCTGGTCGGTCCTCTGAATTCAGAGCACAATCCGGGGTCTCTCAGAGGAGTCCTTCACCCACTGTCATGGCTCATCAAAGGGCCGGGGGGCTTTGGGGTCAATCCTGGGGGGCCTCCACCATGTCAGCTGTTTTCGCAGCCAAGGGGTTGGGACGGGGTATCGCCGGAGACCCGGAGTGCTTTCCCCCATCTGGCATGGGGTTCCACCCCAGACCTGGTGATCCAGGGACCACTGGGATCTCGGCCACTAAGAAGTCCTCCATGAGCCCGACTGCTGCCTTCAGGGTTGTAGGCTAATGCCAGAGGACCCACGCCCTCCCTCGGGATGGGAGGATGTGGATAAATTGTTCCACTATCACTTGTTCGGCCAGTTCAATGGCTGTGTATTGCTCTGGTTGGAACCAGCACCAGCAGGTATCCTTAAGCTCCTGGGCAACAACATGGGGTCGCACCCTCAGCGGATAAGTCTTCCCCCGAAAGCTATGCCAGAAGGTTTTGGGTGTTACGTCGAGAGCATCCAAGATAGCAGCCTTAACTGCCCAGTAGTCTTCAGCCTCCTCGGTAGGCAGCCTCAGCGCCCCCCGTCAAATACGGGGCTAGGAGCGTGGCTCATTGTTCTGGGGCCCACGCAGCGGCTGAGGCAACCCGCTCAAATGTAACCAAAAATGCCTCTGGGTCATCTTCAGGACCCATCTTTGTAAGCTGGATGTGTAGGGTGAGGGTTGTTGGGGCCCCTGCACCTCTGGGGCTGGGGTTCTGAGGCAGCAGGGCAGCGAGTTGTTGGAAGCGTTGCCTCTGTTGGTCCCGCAACTCCCGGAGTAGCTACTGCTGCTGGGGCCCGAGCTCTTGAAGCAGATGCTGCTGCGCTGTAGCTGTGCGGCCCTCGGTGCTGCTGCTGGCTTTCAGCCCACCACTTCATCAGTTGCTCGAGCTCCATCCTGACAATTGCATCTATTTCAGCTTAGGCACACTCGTAGCCCCGCCCCCCCCGCGTCTCAGAGGGTGGTTGCTGCCCACATTCTTCTCCACATGTAAGGAGGTGCCTCTGACAGGGCGGGAGGCCATGCCTCCTTGCTCCAGGCTCACTTAAAAATATACCTTGTGTGATTTCTGGTCCACATTAAGTAGCTACAGGCTATCATGCCCATTTTCTAGTATCTGGGCAACATGGACAAATGACTAATTAGCACTGGTGAGAATAATCAGATCTATGTAAAGAAAAATTTAAGTTCTAGAAACTTTCACACTAAAACATTTCCAACAACCTATGAGAAGGATTCCTCTCTTCACGCAATGCTAATATCAGTTCATATTTCCTATGTAGTAAGACAAATTGATAACACTGGACATGATTTAATTAAAATCTGAACCCACATCTGTGCCCCTGTCTCCTGCATGCAATTTCTAATGAAAAGAAAAGAGATTGTTACTAGAAATTGAGAGAATAAGATGAGAAAGAAACGGTTACTTACTGTAACTGTGGTTATTTGAGATGTGATGCAGATGTGTATTCCACTTAGGTGTGTGTGCACCCAGCATTCCAGAGCCAGAGATTTTGCCTACCAGTATCTGTAGAAGGGTGGCACTTGTGCCTCATGGCTGTGGTCCATCCCATGGCTGTATGAGGCGGCCCCGCCCTGAACCTCCTCAGTTCCTTCGCACCAAATGCCCATGAGAGGAGATTCCAATGCAGAAGGGATGGAAGGTGGGTCATGGAATACACATCTGCATCACATCTTTGGCAGCAATATCACACTGCTACAATAAGTAACCATTTCTTCTTCTTTGAGTAGATACAGATGTGTATTCCCCTTAAGTGCCTCCCAAGCAGTACCCTTCCCAGGAGGCAGGGCTCAGAGTCTACCTAAATAAGGATCACAGGTCCGCCCTTCCAAAGTTTGCATCTGCTCTGGAAGATGCAGTAATGCCATAATAATCTGTAAATGTATGGATGGATGGCCACGTGGCAGCCTTGCAAATATCCAATATAGAAATGTCACCGAGGAACACTATTGACATTGATTGTGCTCTTGTCAAATGATCTCATATCTGCTGAGGAGGCATAGCCAAAGCTATTTCATTTTCAGTCTTGATACATGATGTTATCCATCTAGAGATGATCTGCATGTGACATGAACAGGCGAGGCTAAGCACAAAATGGTTCCGTCCTATGCAGGTAGAAAGCTAGACATCACCTGACATTGCTCCTCTGGAGAGGAATGCGGCTTAGCAAAAAACCACAGATAAATATACTGTCTGGTTCAAATGAAATGGAGAGACTACTTTAGACAAAAATTTTGGGTGAGATCGTAAAGTTTCCTTGTCTTTGGAGAATTGTGTGTAAGGAGGCCATGCCATCAGAACCTGCAACTCACACACCCTTCTTTTGGATGTAATTCTTTCCAGGAACGAGGTTTTCTGACACAAGAGGTGCAGTGGACAAGACACTAGGGGCTCAAATGGAGGACCCATTAGAGCTGCCAGAACCATATTTAGGTCCGACAAGGGCACCAGTTCTTGGACTGAGGATGTACATAGAGAAGTCTTTTCAAAAATCTTGTCACCATGGCACTGGAGAAGATTGATTTTCCCTGAACAGGGGAATGAAATGCTGATACTGCTGCCAGAGGCACTCTCAATTAACTATGTGCGAGCCCCAACTTCTGAAGTTGTAGCAGATACTCCAAGATGTTCTGCATAGAAGTCCATGTCAGTTGAGTCCTGCAGGCCAGGGACCACACTGAAAATCTCTTCCACTTTTCTAAGTAAGCCATCCTGGTAGAGGACATCCTATAGTTGAGTTGAACTTTTTGGACACCTGCCAAGAACTGCTCTTCCTCGCCAGGAGATGCAGGGAGTGGAGCATGGGATGCATGGTGCAGCCAAGATTCTGAGTGAGAAGTTCAGGATAGAAAGGAAGAGGCATGGGAGGCTGAATCGACAGTGTGAGAAGGTAGGAGAACCAGCAATGCCTCACAGGGCAATGAGAATGACCTTGGCCCAATTCATCTTGAGCTTGAGGATGACCTGAGGAATGATCGGGATAGGGTGAAAGGCATATAGGAGAGTCGACTGCCAACTGCAGTGGAAGGTGTAGGAGAGGGATCCTGTACTGATCCCCCTTCCCCCCAGGCTCAAAACAGGTGACATTTCCTGTTCTCCCTTATAGCAAACAGGTAGATCGTGGGAATGCCCCACACTATAAAGATTGTTGGAGACCCCAGGGCATGGCCACTAGTTAAGTCAAGGGAATGGAAGGCCATAAGGGTTGAGGAAGTCTCCCTGCTGAAGGCCTAAGGGCTTCTTCTCAACCCCCCTTAATAGAATTCAGGCCTGGCTTGTTTGAGTAAGCTCTTTTGCTCTTAAAACAATGTTGAAGCCACAGATAATGCCTTATAGTGTAAGGTTTGCTGACGCCAAGTTAAAGATAATAGGAGAGAAACAACCTCAAGGCCAGACAGACTGTGCTGGTTGTTTAAGTTGCTAGGAATGCTTGTTAGAGGTTGCAGGAAATAAACATAGTTGTAACCCATATAAGGAAGGCAGAGTATTTGTGCAAAGTTTTAATTGGCTGATGTGTAGTGCAGTAGCATTAAGGAATATAAAAGTGTGTGTAATGACCTGCTCTGGTGTGCAGGATTTGAGATTCTATTCTCCCTGTACCTTGTTTGCAGCTGCAAATAAACTTTTCTGCTTCTCCACCCCGTTGTGATTATTGAGTGAAACACACCAGATAACGAACCCCTGCTGTTGTTTTGCCTCTCGGCATTGGGTGCCGGCAACAAGATGACCCGGAGGATGCATATCTTCAGGGACCACTCGTCACTCAGGTAAAAATACCTGCTGAGATGGTCCACAAGATGATTCTGTATCCCGGGCAAGTGGACAGCCATTGGAGTAATGTTCTCCTTGATGCAAAATTGTCACAGAGTAATCATCTCCAGGCAGAGCACCCTGGAGTATGTTCCCCCTTGTTTGTTCACATAGTACATTCACATAGTCCAGTAAGCATGTGAACCACTGAGCGACTGATACAGTCCCAGAAAGTGCAACATGCATTGTGGATGGCCCAAAACTCCAGCACATTGATATGGAGTGAAGCCTGCTCCAGTAACAGTTCCTGTTCCTTCAGTGACCTCAGGTGCACCCTCCTCCCAATCCAGCAGGGAGGCATCGGTAATAACTGACTTGTTGGTGAGGGCCAGGTGAAGGGAATGCCCTTGCAAACGTTCTGTGGACATGTCCACCACTGCAAGGAGTCTAGGACCAGTGGAGGGACTAACCAGTATGTCCACAGAATGAAAGGTGCCCATACTGGGCCTCATCTGAAGAGGGCAAAGGTTCAGTCTTGGAAACTGGACCACCTGCATGCAAGTGGACATGTGGCCTAACAGTCTCAGACACATTTGAACTGTGTGGAAGGCTGAGATTGCAGACTGAAGCAAAGATGTCAAATTGTCTGAAAATGGTCGGTCAGCAGGAACACTCTTGACATCATGGAATCTAACAGGACTCCAGTGAATTTTATTTTTTTGAGTGGGAGCCAAGGTCAACTTTCCAGTGTTTAGAATGAAATTCAGATGGTTGAGCAAGCACAATGTGTTTCTGATGAATTTCTTCTTCTCTGGATCTGCCTCTTAGTAACTAGTTGTCTTGATATGGGAAGTTGTGGATTCCCTTATTTCTGAGATATTCCATAACCATGACTGTGCATTTGGTGAAAACTTGGGGGGCAGAAGAGATGCAAAATGGGAGGACAGTGTATTGAAAGGAACTTTCTGTGGCTCAGTAATATTGCCACATGAAAGTAGGTGCCCCGAAAGTCCAAAGTAGCAAACCAGTTTTTCTGAGACAACACAGGGAGGATAGTCGACAGAGTGACCATTCAGAACCTCATATAACCAATTTATTTGTTGAAGCCATGAAGGTCAAGAAGATCGGGAAGGTGACTCCCTGGGCCAGACAGCTGTAAAATTTCCATCAATTTGTGGGTGTTCTCTTCCATGAACTCTGCTTGGACACCCATGGAAGCAGCTATGCAACCCGAAAAGTCTTGGTACGCCTTAAAATCCTCCAGTACCAAAAGGGAAGATGATCCAGGCAGCAC
The DNA here is from genome assembly GCF_965140285.1 of Lepidochelys kempii. Lineage (NCBI taxonomy): Eukaryota > Metazoa > Chordata > Testudines > Cheloniidae > Lepidochelys > Lepidochelys kempii. The sequence continues at coordinate 66,085,095 of NC_136388.1, forward strand.
CACATCATTCAGAAATGAGGATAAGGCCCTTAACTGAGGCAAAGCCTGATCTGGTTTCAGGGAGAAGGACCGCTTGTGCCTGGGCTTGTGGTGGATGTATAGTCAACACTGCACACTTGGCCAGCAATTTCACCTTTGAACAAGATGAGGAGCAGGGCCTCTGTGATCGAGGAGCGTCCCGCTGACTTCAAGGAGGTCACTGATATTGGTGTCCACTAGCAGCCCTCAGTGCTCCCTGGGTGATGGGGAGCAGGAGGATGACAACCCTGACTCACATGCAGAGGAGCCTCGGGATTACTGCAACAAGCGCAGAGTGAGACCAGAAGGAGTGAGTTAGTAGTCTGACTTGTCCATCACCCAGAATGAGGCAGCAAGCAATGCTGAAGAAAGAGATGGTACCATCAGTACAGAGCATGCTAGTGCTGGAAGTGGTGTCGGTCCTGCCGTGAATAGCAGGACCGGAGTAACTGACTGTACCACTGTCAAGGGTGGTGAAAGCTGCCAAGGAAGCATCTCCAGTGCTGATTGTAGTGGTGCTGAGGAGGTCCCCTGTACTGATTCTGGTATAGACTCTACCCCAACTACTGGAAGGGGAGCATTAGCGAGCGGTGCTGACAGACACAAGGATTTAGCGGCTCGCTTAGTCACAGGAGCTATAGATGGTGTACTCCTAGGAAAGCCCTGGACCAATGGTGAGGTCAGGACCAAAAGGCAGAGGAGGTCTGTGGTGGCCTGTTACATTGATGATGTTGATACAGTCAATACCGGCATCTCCCTCATTGGTAGCAAACTCAACGGATGCCCAGAGGCCGGAAATGGAGACAACAGTACAGTGTTTCTAACCTCCCTACTCAGTACCAGGGAAGGGTCAGAAGTACCTGCACCTTCCTGCATACCGACACTGGCTCTGTCCCAGTCCTCACTTTTCATGCGAGAGGTGGAAGAGTCACCCCGAGATCTGGAGAAGTCTCTATTGATCGTATGCAATCTTTTTCTAGGTTCAGTCGATGGGGAACGAGTCCATCATTTCTTTGGAGAGGCACCTTCTCCAGAACATGAAGCAGCAATACTCTTGCCCCCAAGGGTGATCTTTGACCCAAAGAAGGCCTCAGTACTGGATCAGTTCACATGGGTTGTTCAAGAAGGTGTTGCTTGAGGTGAAGTTCCTGAGCCTCAGATTTCTTTTCTTGAGTAATCTACAGATTGTGCTACACTCCTTGAGGTGGATCTCACTAAAACAGAGCAAGCATTGGTTGTGGGGACCGCTGGGGATCACTGCTCTATGAAGGACAATGTTTAAACCCTGTGAAGGCATCTCTGGAGAAGCAGACAACTAACTAACATTAACTTCTAACTACTAGCTCACACTAACTGCTAACTATATACAATAAGAAACTAGACTAAGACTATCTTTGAGGTTGCGAGGCTATGACCACAGGGAGCTCTGACTCCAGCCATGGGAGGTAAGAAGGAACTGAGGGGTGTCAGGGTGGTGCCACCTCAGATAGCAAGGGGAGGGGGCACAGCCACGAGGTGAAAGCGCTGTCCCTCTACAGGTACTGCTAGGCAAAAATCTCTGGCTCCGGCGCATTGGTGCATACACATCTAAGTAGAATGCACACCTGCATCTACTCGAAGAACTAAATGTTCCTATGATCATGTTACTAAAACTTCTGCAAAATAATCTAGGGGCATAATCTCAGCACCAGCAATACAAGTGGATGGGTGTGGAACCTGGTGGAATCCTCCCTCCCCTAACACAGGGGACATAGATTAGGGGAGTGCCAGCTCCAGAGAAAGCTGTTGAGGGGGAGCATTCTGCAAAAGCCCTTCCACCAAAGGCTCAGTGTCCCTCCATAACTCATGGAGGAACTGCACTGTCGGCAGCTGTATGGCTGTTTATTATTTCCGCATCCATCTTGAGATCTGCCCTGGTTTAGGGTAACTAACCTGCTCTTTCAGTGAGGGTGGTGGGATTTGCCATCCATTTACCTGTAGAAGTTCTATGAGTTGACATATTCCGTTTCCTGCTTCTTACATGGATTTTCCCAGTGCAAGAGAGAATCTGGCTGCAAAAAATAACTGGGCTGGGATTTTCATTGTTGTTGTTTTTTGGTATTGTTTTATGATTTAATAGTAAATTTCTTAGTGCACAAATGTAAATGGATAGGATTTTTTTTCTATGTGCTGATGCAAATAGGGAAATAATAACAAGAGGCCTGACTGCCAGGCAGCGCATTTTGAATTCTCTTCTCTGATATGGATATGCTCTTTGACTTTGCAAAATGTCATTTAAAAGCAGCACTCGTGGGAGTTCTGCAAAACACAAGCCTGTACACATTTACATAGAGGTGAGCATCTGTGTGCATGTGAGAGAAAACTATCTCCCTCCCCACCACCACTACTCTGCCTAAGATTTATGTCCAGGTTCAAAAGACTTCCCCTACAGGGAAATAGGTAGACCAGTTATGCCGAGGTATTTTCAATAAAGGATTTCAAGCTATAGGGGGGAAAAGGGGGAATGTGGGGGCGGGGTAGAAATAAGAATAGAACTAAAATGATTTCCTGCAAAGTAGGACTCTTGTCATAAATCACAAATAACAAGAAAAATGTAATATAAAGTCCCATTTTATTAAATGTCTCTCAGCATTCACAACTTCATCATTCTAGCAAACTACAGTTGCTGGGGGAGGAAGTTACAAAATGGCTGGTAGCTAAGTCCATAAATATGCACACAAGGAATGCTGCAGTGTGTGACAGCAAACCTGTAGGGGGTCGGGGGAGAGGGGGGAAGAAGGCAAAGATGAAGTCGCATATGTAAAACCAGCAACTCTGTCACCTTGTTGACTCCAAGACTGGATACCGGAACTGACATAAACTGTGGTTTTCATAAAAAAGTTAGCATGAAAGTGTTGCTGTTTGGTTGTTCCCACTCCTACCTCCCACCCCTTCATATAAAGGAAAGGGCTGATTCAGTGGCAGTAAATAAAACTGAGCTAGTACACAGATTCATCAGTCTGCATTCAAGTACATTTAATACAAAGTTGAAACTCAGAACAGGCACTCAAAGCTCATTACACTTGAAATCTAAAAAAGACCTACATTTCCCATACAAAAATAAAAACCCTAAGCAAAGGGGAGAGAGGGAGAGAGATTGCTTTAACTTCCAGGCTAGGGTAGAAAGTAAGCATCTGCTGCAATAGAAAATTCCCTGTGGCTACCAAGGCCCCAGCAGGATTTGCTAGGTAACCTGTCTGTAATCCTGGCTAGAAAAGCGTGGGCACAGGTGGCAGCTCAGATGAAGGGAGACAGTGAAAAAAAATGATGCTTTTTTTATCCTGATTTTCACAACAAGCTTCGGTTCTAATCAGGAAGAGAGATCCCTTTAGATCAGTGGGTCAGGTCCCCAGAGTGGGTCATTGCCCCATTTTAATGGGGTCGCCAGGGCTAGTGTTGGACTTGCTGGGGTCTAGGGCCGAAGCCAAATCCCGAGCGCTTCAGTCCTGGGAGGCAGGGCTCAGGCTTCGACACCAGCTCTGGGCAGAGGGGCTCAGGTTACAGGCCCAGGGCTGAAACCCTTGGGCTTCAGCTTTGCCCTCCCACCCACTACCCAGGGTGGTGGGGCTCAGGCTTTGCCCTCCCTCACCGCCACCTGGGCAGTGGGGCTTGGGCAGGCTCAGGCTTTGGTCCCCCTCCTGGGGTTATGTAGTAATTTTTCTGCTTAGAAGGGGGGGTCTGATGCAATGAAGTTTGAGAACCACTGCTTTAATTTTTTCTGCCACTAAGTCATTGGCCAGAGAAAAGAACGTTAGTCTTTAAAGATGGTTAAAAAACCAAAACAAAACCCACCAACCCTTAAATTTTGAAATTTCTAGACAACAAACAGGTGTCCCAGTTTCAGAATTAACTGCATTTTTGACCCTCTTAAGGTTTCACGTCTCTTTGTTCATTACCTCTCCTGGGTGGAGGCCTACATCTCACTCCCTCCTCACCAGAGGTTTTAATGCTGCACGTTTCCCTGATCTACACTGTGATAGCTCCAGGAAGCCAATCTGCCTAAAAGGCCCGTGCTCTGAGGGCTACAACTAGTGTATTGCCAGTACTTATAAGTTACCACACAGCTCTTTCTAAACAAGCATATTTATTCTTGAGGTAAAAGCAGTACAGAGAAAACATGAAAAACAATAAATTTTCCTCTATCCATGCTAAAAGCTCACCAGAAGCCATCAGTCTTATGGGGTTCTAGTAGACTAAAATCTTTCCAACCCTTCTGCAAAGGTTGGAGGCCTCTTGAACAGAAAGTCCTATCTGTCTGCTGGATCAGGAAGAAAAGCTCCAAGTAAATTTAAATTCAGGCTGTTAATCCAAAAGTCCTTTCTTTGTGTCTGGAGAATTCAGTGTGAAGTAGAATATGTGAGTCTCCCCTGGAGGTGGTACATCTCTGGGGTTACAACAATGTGGGTCATTTACCTTAATCACCACCCATTGTTTTTGGTTCCTGGAGGAGTTGTGGCAGCCCTCCCACATGGAATAGAACACAATCATACACAAACCATTCATTTAATGTAATGGACCCCAAAGATGCTTAAACTTAATTCACTAAGGTTTCCCAAGCATTTGGCAGAACACTTCCATATCTATCACAACAGGGACAAGCTTTTTGAGAAAATGTTAGAAAAAAATTATCCTATTTTTCAATGAGCTCTAGTCTCCATTTTGAACACTGGCAATCTCAGATGCCGTTGCATGGATGTTTGATATCATCCCAAAGGAAATGGACTGCACCTCGGTTTTGATTCCATTCCTGCATATAGCACCTCCAAAGCAGTACTTCCGGGAATCAATAATGGGCAAGAAACAAATCTGATCTGTGAAGATTAAAGGTAGGATCCCCCAAACACAGGTTGGAAGTCTTTTTAAGATCAGAAGGGGAAACACCTTTATTCGAGCTCACCAAAAACACTCTGACACTTGGCTCCATGAAGGAATGTGTAGTTTCACAGGACTCCCTACCTGCAGCTACCTCTCCTTATTGAATTATTCAAACTGACATATCTTACCAGAATTTGCCTGTAAGCAAGGCACATGCGTTTAGAAAGGTACATGCTTCTGAAAGCTGTGTTTGTAGGGAAACTGTTGGACATACCTGCCAATTTTATTCTTGGTACCTGTGTGTCCTGGCAGGTACCTTTAATCCTTGAGCTGCATTTATTTTCTAAAAACATAGCTCAACTCTCCAACATTTGTTTTTTATAGTCTACTCTCAGCTAATTTTTATGCCCCATCCATAATTAACAACCCCCCCCCCAACACTATATTTACTACAGGTAATGATGAGGTAGTGGCACAAATTGGCAAGCCATCTGTGGAGTATATGTAAACCTGAAGTGTATTTTTTATTTATTAAAGTAATAAACCAACCATCTAGCAACAGGGTAAGCAAGATCCTGTCAATGGTAGTTCGGTATCTCAGCCCACTTCATTGCGTCTTTTCAATAGAAGTTACCACCAGGGGTTTCCACATTTCATAGCTTCCCTGGGCTGAGCTACTTGCACACACCAGGGACTCACTCCTTGCATTCCTCCATTCCCTCTCCCATCCCCCTTCTACTGTAGGGATCCCTTGCATCTTCCCTCCCCACTCCCCCATGACAGGGTCACTGTGAGCCCCCTCTTTCCCACAGACATTAGTATTTCATTTCTTTTTGTCTTGATCATTCTGTGTGTCACCAGACTCCGATCTCCCATGCCAGGGGTTTTATGTCCCCCCATTCCCTCTTCTGCCACATGCCAAGGGCTCTCTCTGTCCCCCTCCCCCATACCACTGTCTCCCATTCTCCCCCTTGACCCCGGCCAAGGGCTCTCTGTGCCCTCCAATTCCCCCATTCCCCTTTTCCCCACCATGGCAGGGACTTTATGTGCATCCCACTATTCCCACCAAGCACTGTGTCCCCCCCACCATTGTCCCATCCTTTCTCTGATGCCAAGGAGTGTGGACCCATATTCCCCTTTCTTCCCCATACCAGGGTCTCCCATTCTGCTCCCCAAATGCAAGGGGCTTTGTGAGCCCACATTACCCCCACCATCATTTTCTTTATTTCTATATGGATCAATCAGGGTGTCAGTATGTTACGACTGCAGAGGTGTTAATAGGGCATTCCCATGGGTGGTGGATGGAGCCTCCCTTCAGGAAGGCCAGCCCCTGGCTCTGCCCCTTCTGCCTGCCCCCCACCCCTTGTGGCTGGAGCCCTGAGAACCCCACCCCCCTCAGCTGGAGCCCCAAAACCCCAGGGCCTCTCCCCTCCCATCCCCCGCAGCCAGAGTAGGGTTGCCAATTGTCTAACCACACAAACCCAAACACCCTTGCCCCGCCCCCTGCCAGAGGCCCCGCCCCTTCTCCCAAACCCCACCCCACTCACCCCATCCCCCCTCCCTCCGTTGCTTGCTCTCCCCCACCGTCACTCACTTTCACCAGGCTGGGTCAGGGGCTTGAAGTGCGGGAGGGGGTATGGGCTCTGGGGTGGGGGAGTGAGGCTGAGGGGTTCGCAGTGTGGGAGGGGGCTCCGGGCTGAGCCTGGGGCACGGGGTTGGGGTGCAGGAGGCAACGCGGGGTGCAAGTTCTGGGAGGGAGCTTGGGTGCTGGAGGGGGCTCGGGGTTGGGACAGGGGATTGGGGTTCAGGAGGGGGTACAGGGCGCAGGTGCTGGGAGGGAGTTTGGGTGCAGGAGGGGGCTCCAGGCTGGGGTAGGTTATTGGGGTGTAGGAGGGGGTGTGGGGTATAGACTCCAGCCGGGAGGCGCTTACCTCGGGCAGCTCCCAGTCAGTGGAGCTAAGGCAGGCTCCCTGCCTGCCCTGGCCCCATGCCGCTCCCAGAAGTGGCTGGCAGGTCCCTGCAGCCCCTGGGGGCACAGAGGGAACCACGCACTGCCCGCGCCCACAAACGCCGCCCCTGTGGCACCAATTGGCCACAGTTCCCAGTCAATGGGAGCTGCGGAGTTGGCACTGCGGGCGGGAGCAGCGTGAGGAGCTTCTGGGAATAGCACAGGGCCAGGGCAGGCAGGGAACCTGCCTCAGCCCCGTTGCGCCACCGGACTTTCAGCACCTAAAATCTCCCGATTTGGTTTCAGTAGCCTCTGGGAATTAGGGTGTGATTCCAGGAGACTCCCGGCCAAACCAGGAGAGTTGGCAACCCTAGGCCAGAGCCCTGAACCCGCACCCCTCCACCTGCCTGAAGGAGGCCTGCTGTGGCTGGAGCCTCAAGTCCCCCACAGTCAGAGGAGCTTTTGGCCAGCCAGAGCCACCACAGCCATGCCATGCATCCCCTCCGCAGACCCCAAGCTGCCCCCTGGGGAAAAATGTCTCTTTCCGGAAGAAGAACCTGAGCTTTTGATATGCCCCATGCAGGTTCCGGGGCAGCTCAGGAGGCAGTATGGACTCCAGGGAGATTACTGATGACCTCAGGAAGCTGAGTAGTAGATACTGCCTCCTCAGCCACCCTGGAATGTGCATGGGGCATAATAAGAAGCAAAAACTTCCCCCACCAAACCCGCAACCAGGTGTCTGACAGCAGCAGCTGCACCAGGGAAGGCTGAGTATTATACCTGCAGCCGATGGCCATTTCACCTTGAATGATCCCCTAGAATCTATGCTATCTACGTATATTAAACAATCTGTTCCACCTTGTATTTAGCTGTGACACTCCGAGTACCTTTCCCAGATTTGAAGAAGAGCTCAGTGTAGCTTGAAAGCTTGTCTACCTCACCAACAAAAGTCCCTCCAATACAAGATATTACCTCACCCCCCTTGTCTCTCTAACATGTTAAACTGTATTGGGAGGAGGGACAGAAATGAGATGGGAAGTATTGTTATGTGGAAAGGTATTAATGGCTGCCATCAACCAGTTCTTTGATCTACAGACCTGGTGGAAGCTGCTAGGTTTGTGAACCAAATACCAAGGGCTCCATGTGTATCCCATTTCACCTTTTCAGTTTTCTGATTTTCATGAAGGGTTCTGCCCACAGATGCTGAGAACATTCCCTAAAACTCTGTAATTGATTGGCTGCAGCCTTACAGACACATACACACCATCAAGTTGAATGTAAGAGCCTGCTTTGCTTGGCCATTTTGACTGTCATACAAAACAATTTAACTTTTGAAACTTTCCCCCCCAATATCTTCAGAGATGTTCTGTGCAGGCACAGGAGACTGCCAGCAAGGACCTCATTGCAGACCTTAATTTGTAACTTATTTCCCTTTAAAGAGTTGGAGATTTTGTTAAGAAAACAAATTGTAATATCTTTTTGGTTTTGTTTTATTCTGAAACAATAAAAACAAATCTGTATACCTTGTACACTGAAGAAAAAGCCAATTTTTATGGCAGAACGATCAACTCATGAAAAACTGGATTCTCAATGAAAGTGCTGAGACTGTTTTCAACTGTAGCAGCATTTAGTGGAAGACAGGTGCTACCCTAATATATATATATATTTAAATCCTTATTAATTTCCAACAAGCTGCATGACTTAAGATCCCTTGCAGAGTTGCTAGTTCAAGTTACTTAATACTCGTACTAAGGGGGTTGATATTGTCTCCTGGAAATCAATGTAAATATCAGAATGAATGGGAAGAAAAAGAAATCAGAGAACACGACAATCATATTACAATAAATAAAAGCCCTTCACTGAGATCTTGATTCTAGGCATATAAAATCAAAAGATTCCATGTCATTACAGGTCTAAATCAACATTAATCATAATTAACTATAAGATAAAAATACTCCAATTAAAAACACTTCCTCCCATGTTTGCCTTCTTGTTATGTATTACAGGGCAGAAACAAACAGGGTTAATTGTTCTGTTTCTTTAGTTAACAATGATGCTGCAGTTTATATGCCAAAAACACACCTCTGTTTTGGCAGCCCACCAATAAAATAAAGAGAAAACATGCATTATTGATATGCTGTCTTCTGTAAAATTAAAACGAAATGTGCAAATTGGTACTGCAAATTTGGTCCCTTTTTTCAGAATTTTACAAGTACAGCGTTTATACCTATAATGAAAAAATGGGGCAAGGTTTTATTTCTAGTACAGATGCTTCGCTTCAAAAATCTAATCCTCATACAGAATGTGGAAGCAGATCTAGACTCCAAATATGAATTTGTGCCTGTGTGTATGTATGTGAAATTAACTAAAATCTGTGCTCTGTTTTCCATGAGTGTGTAGGATTTCAGAAGTAAAGAGGTCACAAATAAGGTCTTAAGAGGTCCGTAGCCAGTCCAGTATATGTGGCAAAGCTATGGGGAGTTGTAAAAAAGAAAAAAACAGGGAGGATGGAGGTCAGGAGTCATGTCCCTGTAAAAGTTAAGAAATACTAAATAAAAGTATTGGACTCCAGTGAGATTATTGATGAACCAAGAAAGCTGAGTAGCAAATACTGCTCCCTCAGCTGCCCCGAAACCTGCATGGGGTATATGAAAAACTTCTTCGGATGAGAGTGAGAGGCTTTGTCCCACAGTAACTTGGGGTCTGGGGAAGAGAGACATGACACAGCTGTGGCTGGCCTGGGGCTCCTCTGGGGAGGGAGGGAGGGGAGCTTTGTGACACCTTCAGACACACAGAGTGGGGGAGGAAGAGGGAGGGCAGGCTCCTGGCTTCGGCTAGTCTGGGGCTCCTTTGGGCAGGGGTGTGGAGGGATGACACTTGGGCCTCCGGCCAGCCCGGTACTCCTCTGGCCTGGGGGGGGCAGTTGGGACTCCTCTGGGCGGGGGGGGCTCATGGCTCTGGCTGCGGGGGAGGGACAGGGGTCTCAGGGCTCTGGCCAGGGGGTTGGGGGTGTGTGCAGGTGGAAGGGACGGAGCCGGGGGCTAGCCTCCCCTAACAGGGGCTCCACCCATGGATGCGCCAAAGTTTCAAGGATCAGTTTATTTCCCTAAGCATGTGCTCAAACTTTATAAAAATATTCAAAGAGTCAGCATCAACATTGCAAACAACCCACAAAACTGAAGCTGGCTCCTCCCTTTCTCCATTCACAGGATGATGGGGCCTCCATGTCCAGCTCAGAAACAATCCTCTCATGCCCCCTTGTTCACCAGCATCAAGTTCCCAAATTAAAAAAAAAAAAAAAAAGACCAACAAACCTAGTGTGTGTGTGTGTGCGTTTGAAATATTTTGTCAATGCAGGGTTAACCCAGCTCTCACGGATGTCAATTTCAGACTACTGATTTCAACAGGAGCTGGAACAAGTGCCAAATTTTACACAATAGAAAAAAACCCCTCCCTATCTCTCTTATCTTTATTATCTGTTCTTTCACTCTCTCTTGCTGTCCTTTTTTCTTTCAGTTTTGGTTTAATCACAGTTAGATTTTTCTTTCCACTTTTTTCTTCTCTGAGGCCAGGTCTAAATTATAAACTTACATCAGTATAACTATGTCACTCAGGGGTGTGAAAAATCCACACCCCTAAGCAACACAGTGATACTGACCAGTGTAGACAGTACTATGTCAACGGGAGTGCTTCTACCACCTCTGGAGGAGGTGGATTAACTACGTTGATGAGAGAAGCTCCCCTGTCAGCATAGTAGCTATATCGCTGCAGCGTTTTTAGCCTTCACTTCTGTCCCAGTCTCTTTTCCCACACTTGGGTCTCTCTCTTTCTTCATTCCCCTCTATGTATACTTGCCATACTCACTCTCTGCACCTCACTGTCTTTCCTTTCTTCCTTCAGATTCTCTCTTTCTACCACCCTTCCTACTAGAGACTCTTCCATCCAGACTCTCTTTCCCTCCTCAAAGGGCCTTTGTCCGATACCCCAGTATCACTCCTTACTTACAGATCCTCCTCTGCCTTTCCTCCTTCATCTATGCGGTGTTGTTCATCTATGCGGTGTTGTTGTAGCCATGTTGGTCCCAAGATTTTAGAGACAAGGTGGGTGAGGCAATATTTGTTATTGGACCAACTTCTCTCGATGAGAGAGACAAGCTTTCGAGCTTAGGCCTGGTCCACGCTATCACTTACTTCAGTATAATGTTGCTCCTGTGTGTGAAAAAGCCACCCCCCTGAGCGACATAAGTTACACTGACCTAAGCACTGGTGTGGACGCGCTATGTCAGCGGGACAGCTTCTCCCACTGACATAGCTCCTGCCTCTCGCAAAGGTGGATTTATTATGCTGACAGGAGAACTCTTTCCCATTGGTATAGAGTGTCTTACCAGCACTTCTAGTGTAGACTAGCCATTACACAGAGCTCTTCTTCGGATTTGGGAAATTAGCTCAAAGGGCTGGTGTAACTACGTCATTAGATCGACATTCCCCACATTAGGTCGAATTTATAATGTGCTTGTCTACAATACGGGGCCCTTCTCGCCAACCTAAAGGGATTTTAAAATCAAGACCTGTACTTCAACTCAGCAAGAGGCATAGTGCTAGATTCAACCTTTCTGGGTCGAATTAGGGGTAGTGTAGACACAGCACAGTGTATTTCTACTTGTTTGGCCTCCAGGAGGTGTCCCAGAGTGCTCCAAAGTGTCTGCTCTGGACAGCACTTTCAACTCCATTGCACTTCAGCCAGGTAAACAGGAAAAGCCCTGGGAACTTTTGAATTTCATTTCCTGTTTGATCAGCGTGTAGCGCTCACCACCACAGCTGACCATGCCTGCCCAGGGTCGCAAACACATTCCATCATGGAGCATACTGGATACACTGGATCTGATTGCTGTGTGGGAAGAAGAGTCTGTGCAGGCAGAGCTCTGAACCAGCAAAAGAAACGCTGACATGTATGCCAAAATCGCACAGGGCATGGGGGACAAAGGCTACACTAGGGATACAGAGCAGTGCTGTCTGAAAATAAGGGAGCTCAGGCAAGCGTACCAGAAGACAAGGGAGGCGAATAGTTGCTCTGGTGCTGAGCCACCTACATTCTGCTTCTATGAGCAGCTGCATCCGATTCTAGGCAGGGACCCCACCAAGACCCCAACACTCTCCGTGGATACCTCCCAGGGGACCCAGGCAGCCACGGGCAACAACGAGGAGGACATTGTTCATGAGGAAGAGGAGGAGGAGGAGGAGAATGCACAGTAGGCAAATGGAGGATCCATTCTCCCCAACAGCCAGTACCCTTTCCTAACTCTGGAGCCAATCGCCTCCTAGGACCCATTGGTGCGGGACTGTGGTGGTGGGGAAGGCACCTCTGGTGAGTGCACACTTGTAATAACACTACAGGGGTTAAATGCAAATGTGGTTAATGTTTAATTTGAGGTAAACAACTGGGATACAGTCAGTGGTGAGCTGCCAAAATCTTAACAACCAGTTCCCTATAAAAAGTTCTGATTTAAGGGATGTGCCCCAGTATGTATTTTTTGTACCAACAGGGTTACCATATGTCCATATTTTCCCCGGGAGGAATTTTTAAAATTTAAAAATTTAAAATTTAAAAATTCCTCCTGGACGGTGATTTAAGAACCAAAACGCCTGACCTGTCCGGGAAAATACGGATTTATGTTAACCCTGCCCAAAGTTCTTTTTCAAAAAGATGGGCCTGAACTAGAAATGAGCTCCGTTTCACATGTGTGGGTCCCCGCCGCTCCTTGGGGGTGTGCTAGGGTGACCAGATGTCCCGATTTTATAGGGACAGTCCCGATTTTGGGGTCTTTTTCTTATATAGGCTTCTATTACCCCTCACCCCCTCTCCTGATTTTTTACACTTGCTGTCTGGTCACCCTAGGGTGTGCACATGTGTGGGTCCCAGCTGCTCCCTGCCCCCCTTATTGAAGCAGGTGTGCAGGGTTACTGCCCTGGGACCTGCAGGGCACCAGGGCAGCTGCAGACAGGGGCATGGGGCAGGGATAGCTGGATGCAGGGGGTGCAGGGCTGGCTGCAGGCAGGGCAGGGGGTGCGGAGCTGGCTGGAGACAGGAGGGTGCGGGGTTGGCTGGAGGCAAGGGGGTATGGGGCTGGCTGGAGACAGGGCAGGGGCTGACTGGAGGTAGGGGCTGGCTGCAGGCAGGGCAGGGGGGTGCGGGGCTGGCTGGAGACAGGGACTGGCTGCAGGCAGGGTGGGGGTGCGGCAGGGGCTGGCTGCGGGCAGGGCAGGGGGTGCAGCAGGGTCTGGCTGCGGGCAGGGGGTGCGGGGGTGGCTGGAGGCAGGAGGTGGCTGGAGGCGAGGGCTGGCTGCGGGCAGGGGTTGCGGGGGTGGCTGCAGGCAGGGGGTGCGGCGGTGGCTGGAGGCAGAGCAGGGGGTGCAGGGGTGGCTGGAGGCAGGGGATGGCTGCAGGCAGGGGGTGCGGGGGTGGCTGGAGGCAGGAGGTGGCTGGAGGCGAGGGCTGGCTGCGGGCAGGGGTTGCGGGGGTGGCTGGAAGCGAGTGGTGGCTGCAGGCAGGGGGTGCGGGGGTGGCTGGAGGCGGGAGGTGGCTGGAGGCGAGGGCTGGCTGCGGGCAGGGGTTGCGGGGGTGGCTGGAAGCGAGTGGTGGCTGCAGGCAGGGGGTGCGGGGGTGGCTGGAGGCAGGGCAGGGGGTGCAGGGGTGGCTGGAGGTGGGGGGTGGCTGGAGGCAGGGGGTGCGGGGGTGGTTGGAGGCAGCACAGGGGGTGCGGGGATGGCTGGAGGCGGGAGGTGGCTGGAGGCGAGGGCTGGCTGTGGGCAGGGGGTGCGGGGGTGGCTGGAGGCGGGACGTGGCTGGAGGCAAGGGCTGGCTGCGGGCAGGGGGTGCGGGAGTGGCTGGAGGCAGGGGGTGGCTGGAGGCGGGGGGTGGCTGCAGGCAGGGGGTGCAGGGGTGGCTGGAGGCGGGGGGTGGCTGCGGGCAGGGGGTGCGGGGGTGGCTGGAGGCAGGAGGTGGCTGGAGGCGAGGGCTGGCTGCGGGCAGGGGTTGCGGGGGTGGCTGCAGGCAGGGGGTGCGGCGGTGGCTGGAGGCAGAGCAGGGGGTGCAGGGGTGGCTGGAGGCAGGGGATGGCTGCAGGCAGGGGGTGCGGGGGTGGCTGGAGGCAGGAGGTGGCTGGAGGCAGGGGCTGGCTGAGGGCAGGGTGGTGGGTACTCACAGGGAGAGCAGCAAGACACAGCCCAGGCCCAGCAGAGCAGCTGGGGACCCACCAGGCAGCAGCGGGAGCCCCAGGGCCAGGGGTCGGGGGAGCAGCATCAGCAACAGGACTTGTGCCCAGAGCCAGGCGGCAGCCCACATGGCTCCCGCAACGCAGCGCCTCAGCCTCAGCGCCCCCTGCAGAGAAGCGGGTTAACAATCGGTTCTAAAACTGCTTCAAAATTTAACAACCGGTTCACGTGAACTGGCTCCAGCTCACCACTGGATACAGTGGCGGCCAGTGCAGCCATGCAAAGGTTGCTCCCCAGAAAAGCCTGTTTATGTGCCTAGAGTTTCCATGCTAAAAAAATTCCCCGGGTGTGTCCTCACACCACCTACCCTTTCGTGTGTGCTTACCATGCCTGCCTGCAAACCAAAATCTGCTGCCCAGTGCTCTCATAGTACCTTGCCTTTTTTTTCTCCTACCCACTGGGAACTGGACTAAAGCTGTCTAGTCAGTCAATAATAAATAAATCCCCTCCTTACAAGCAGAGTGTGCATTCATCAGGAGCATAGTAAAGAAATCCATTCTCTATGTCTCAGTAAATCTTCCATGTCACAGAAAACTAAATCCCAATTTGGCCATATTTTAGAGTGAGTTATAGAACAAAAATCTGGCTAACAAAGAGTTAATCTATCTACTGTGTTATTCATGCTAGTTTCTTTATTTAGGGTGGATTTGTAGAGGGATCTAGCAGGAAAAAACGTCAACAATACAGATGGGAAACATTTAATTCATGGGGACATTGTGAGCTAAGGATGGAAAAGCATGGGACATAACAGGAGTTAACTTAATCTCCACATGAAATGGATGAGAGTTAGGACTATGCCTATCACTTTAGAGAGGATCCGAACTTCTAGTGCAGAATGTATCGACGCTGTACTCCACATGCTATTCTTTGTGAAGGGTTAGAAGTCGATTAGGGTCTTGAATCCTTTTCACTTCTTGCTCTGTGCATTTGTTTATTTGGATTTTTTGGTTTGTCTAATATATATAAATCTTTACAAACCACAAATGTTCCTCCTTTATACCAATTCTTCGTGCAACTCTAGAAAATACCAATTTTCTGCCATTGCAGAAAAGATTCGGTTGCTTGGGCTTTTTTGGCTATACTACTGAAATTCAGAAGAAAATGTACCTGTGGAAAAAAAATTTGGGGAGGGGAGATGGAAGTAGGATTTTTAAAGTTGCAGACTAGATTATGCCTGTGCTAGAGCAGGTGCCCAAGAAATGGGAAGAAAGGACAAATAGCTCCTGATTTACCGTGTGCATCCCTGCTGGGCGTAGATAGTATGCCAGCATTTATGCTCCTGGAGCACAAGGGACAGTGGCCTAGCACATCCAGAAGCACTCCACTTCAGAGTGGCTGCATTTGGGATCATGACCAGGGTCATGCATATTGACAGGTGAGTCAGAGGACCGTGCTGATGGACAGTAAAAAGGAAGTGTAAGAGACACTTCTAAGCACTCTCCCCATAATGCTCTTGGAGACATTCTCCTTGCCATAACACTGCAGGCATGATAGAGAGACCCAATAGAGACATAATCATGCAGAGAAGAGTGTACTGAGGAGGTGGCAAGATTGGATATGGGATAACTTTCATTCTAGATGCAGAGAGATATGTCAAATGATTGGTTATATAATAGCATAAAAATATTGAAGCAACACTCCGCCCTTTCTGAAATCCCTATTTCCTTCCCTGCCTGCTCATGTAGCTCAATGCTATAGAAACACTACGTGAAATGCTAGCTTTACTAAAAGCTATGGCAAAATTCTCATTGACTACAATCCAGCTAGGATTAAACCCAGCATATTGCTCAAAGTCAAGTGGTCACTTCTGGTACTTTTTTTTTAGGGCTTTTAACACCTGATATATCTGCATTTTGTGGGACTAGTTCAAGTATGGGGGTATTGGCACAGGCAATGATTACTTCAGCCTAGCCTACCTCCAATCATCACACAGAGAAGGAATGATTCAGTTATGAAGTCAGACTCACAAAACTGATCCACTTCAGTTCATGCGCAAGGAAGAGAAAAGAGAAACAAGAGTTGAGGAGTTGCTTTAAATTTTGACATGTGAGAACTGAATTCGTTTTTTTAAGGAAGTGGTTTCTTCTGGATGCTTTGAAAGGAAGTGCTCGTATTATACAAGATGCATAGGATGCCATTTAAACAAAATTAAACTAAAGGAACTTGGTTTATTGGTTAGCATAGAAGACTGGGCATCTGGAACTGTGCATTTGACTTCTTTCTGGCTCAGTCTACTTATCTGACAAGTTATTTAACTGCTTTGTAACTTGGTTTACCCCTCTGTAAAATAGAAATTAGACCACCTACTTACCCTCAAGAGTCTTGGGAGATATAACGTTTCGGTGTTTTTATATAGTTGATTATGAGTGTAAATACATAACGTCACAGACTATAATGTATTTCAAAGAACCAGCATTTTTTATAAATTGTCTTTGGTTGTCCAGGAAGAAGTCTAAGACATACTGGTTTTAAAACTAGATTTTTAACTTCTGAACAGAACTCCATATCAGCAATCAATCCCTCAAAAGGCATTCAAAGGTTATTATTTGCAAA